>NC_139164.1:3733120-4933120 GCF_964270905.1 Leucopleurus acutus
GAGAGCAGCACAGGCTCCAGAAAGGAGGGCAGCCCAGCTGACACCTCGAGGGCATCTCTGTGTCACCCTGAGCAGAGGACCCAGCTAAGAGGTGCCCAGATTCCTGGGCCACAGGAACCATGAGAGAATTTGTGGACGTTATTCTAAGCTACCGCGTTGGTGGCCTTCGTTTAAGTGGATGGCGTCTTTTTTTCATCTGTTCTCTCTGACTGCACGTCTCAAATTGTAGGAGGAATCTGTTGAGCCAACCCCATGCATTCCCTCAATTTCCACGTAATGGGAGTTCTCTTACAGACCCAAGGACGGCACGACTTGAAGGAGTGCCAGGGGGCACCAGCCAGCCATCTGGAGCCCAGCCGTGTGCTGGGGCATTTGGCCTGCCTGTCAGCTGCCCTCCTGCAGCCTGGAAGCGGCCCCGTCTGTTCAAACCACACCCCATGGGGCACCTCCAATGTCCACGGGCCGAAGAGTGATGTGCGTGTTTCTTGATGGGAGCTAAAGAACACTGCATACTCCGCGATCCAGCCACCACTTCTAAATGCGTACCAGATCAGGGGCATAGCCACTGTGCAGGGATTTCTGAGCAAAGGCATAAATCCCATATGAGCCACTGACATATTAAATGATAACACGGCTGAAACACGGAAGGCATCACTGGATCCCGTCTGAGTTTATCAGCATTCAAGCACCTGGCCCCCCCTGCCCAAGGCACTGTCCTCACCCAGACACCCACCCACCCCAAAGTCCACGTGAGATTAGCTGTCAAGGCTGGAAAGCCTGAGACTGAGGTTGAGAAAGGAAAGAAAGGTCCCAGGAGCCTGCATGTCCCCTCATGCGCCAAGTGCCCTGTGCCCTTTTGGTCTATAGACACAGAAATCTGGCCTAACGTGGGAGGCTTAAGTAAGGATGCCTCCGGAGGTACATAGAGCAATCACTCGGCGAGAAGCGAGCATTCTCGCTTACAGCATGAATTCAAAGGGAACACAAATCACTCACTTAGCAGCTTGTGAGCAATTTGGGAAGACGGTGTGTCTCCACTTGCTGTTCATGCAGCAGACTGGAACTCCAGAAGCCTGCTGGCTCGGGGCACCGCAGAGCTGCTGCAAGCCTCCCCGGCCAAACACAAGGGGAGCCAGGCCAGTGGGTTCCCTGCCGCTCAGACGGCACAGAATCATCATGCCAGGGAAGGGGAAAAGAGGTTTTTTACTTTTAAAGGTCTGATCCCTGTATTTACAGGTGTACGACTCTACGCTTCCATCGGGAGAGATGGCAACTTCTCAGACGTACAGCATAATCCCATTGCCCTGAAGATCATTTAGAAAACACCACCCAATTTTCCAACGGCATCTCGTAAACATAATCCAAACGAACTCTGGCCTCTGACCAAAGAATCTGTCCGTGCCTGGCACCGGGCTTTACTGAAGAGGCTTTCCCTGAAAATGGCAAAGCTAAATAAGCCATTTAACCCAGAAATATTCCGTTTCGGTTGGATGCTTTCACTGCAATTAAAACGGAGCATCAGGATATAATGGCTCCAGGCACCAGGCAGTACCATGCATGTTCTACGTTTCACCTGGAACGCTGCCGTTTCTTTTATCATTAGTCTAGGTGGCCCACCTTTGTATGAAAATGCAATCTGCAAAGGGAAAAATGATCTATATTAAGGGACGCGCAGAAGTTACTAAAAATCAATAGATCCCATGCACCGTTGGCATTAGTTAGGAAGTAACTAACGATTATTTTCAAATAAAATAATTTTAGCTGCCATTTGTTCAAAAGGGGGTTAATACAGCAATTTTAATGTTTGTCCCCCAGTTAGAACATCACATATTTTTTGGAGGAATAACAAGGTAAGCTGCATTCTGAATTTCATCACGTTGAACCATAGATCAAAAACCATTCTTCGGGCTTCCCTGGTGGCGCAGTGGTTGAGAGTCCGCCTGCCGATGCAGGGGACACGGGTTCGTGCCCCGGTCCGGGAAGATCCCACATGCCGCGGAGCGGCTGGGCCCGTGAGCCATGGCTGCTGAGCCTGCACATCAGGAGCCTGTTGCTCCGCAACGGGAGAGGCCACAGCAGTGAGAGGCCCGCGTACCGCAAAAAAAAAAACAAACCACAAAACACCATTCTTCCAGGGCTTCCCTGGTGGCGCAGTGGTTGAGAGTCCGCCTGCCGATGCAGGAGACACGGGTTCGTGCCCCGGGCCGGGAAGATCCCATATGCCGCGGAGCAACTGGGCCCGTGAGCCATGGCCGCTGAGCCTGTGCGTCCGGAGCCTGTGCTCCGCAACGGGAGAGGCCACAGCAGTGAGTAAGAGGCCCGTGTACCGCAAAAAAAAAAAAAAACAAAGAAAAACAAAAAAAACCATTCTTCCAGCCACCCTTTTAGAATTCCTGGATGGGGGCAAAGGTACACATTTGGAAACAGCAGTGAAAGAGGCGTTGCATTTTCAGTGTGGATCTCCATGTTGATTCCACGCCTGATAAAACTGCAAGGCTTGCCTTCCTCTGCAGGCTTGCCTTCCTCTGCAGGCTTCTCCCGTGGTTCTCCCGTGACATCAACCGAACATTTTCAGTTTGCCAAGAGGCATCGGTTCTCCCGTGACATCAACCGAACATTTTCAGTTTGCCAAGAGGCATCGGCCCACATCATTCAGGTGTGGGAAGGGTCAGCTGTTCTGCTGTTAAGGCAGACACACGCTACGACAGAGGGCTGGTGGCCAGTAGCTACCCTCGCTGAGCAGGAAAAAACTCTTTACTGCCTACAGCTCTTGAGCACAAGGCATTTGGCCTTTTCTGCCCTGCCATCTTGGGTCCAAATGCAGCCAAATGGAACTATTCCTTTGCCCACCTGACCGGTCCAGACCTGTTTGAAAGGATGAGAGTGCCGACGCAAACAGCCTGCTGCCAACATTCTGCTTCTCACGTGCCAACAAGATCATGAATGAAGGATGCAGTCGTTTTGTTATTCATAACCTATCCCTAGTTTACTAAACCCAAACGAAGCGTTTTTATTCCATCAGTAAAGAGCTACAGTTTTAAGTGGTCCAACTCGTGCTGTGGAAAGATGGGTAAGTGAGACATGGGAAGAAGCTTAGCCTAAGAGATTGAAAATGAAGCAAACTTCAATGTCACGCAAGTGTCTTTTTAAATTTTTATGGAAATATAGCTGATTTACAATGTTGTGTTCGTTTCTGGTGTACTTTTAGCAAAGGGAACTCAATATCATGTCAAAACCTATAATGGAAAAGAATATAAAAAGGAATACACACACACACATATATATATAACATATGTATAAAATATACACATATATGTATGTATAACTGAGTCACTTTGCTGTACATCATGGGAGTATTTTGATTTGTCCTCTGTGGGCTGAAGGATGAAGAGTCAACCTCCCTGTCAGAATGGTGGAGCCATATGTATTAACTGGACAGAGAAATGATTATGTGTGATGTGCACTATTGCTTTGAAACCAAACAATCAGGGAGAGATGACTGGCCATGAGCCAACAATGCATGAGCATCTTTTCAGCGACATATTATGAGCTGACAGGCTGAGCAAAACAGAGCAGATTGGGACCAGTCCACTGTGAAGATAAATTCTATTAATGAGTCTAACATGCACTGCTTTGGATACAAAGTCACAAAATATTTCATACGTCTCCAAGGAAAGGAAGCTATTGACAAAAATCAGCAGAAGGAGACGCACACCCTCTAAATCCAAGCAAATGTCAACGGTAATTGGATCGGCCCAGAAAGCAACACATTCCTTAGCTACTGGGGAGTGGCTTCAGGGACGCTGTGAATATTTTTAACGATACAGATTTAATGAAGTGAAGCAGCAAAGGAAAACAGAAACAACAGGACAAGACACTTAGCATTATCAATGGTGCTGCCTTAAAACTTTCAGGTCATGTGAATAAATGGAAGATGTCTTCCCAGGGTCGTAGTGGAAAACACGAAATACGCCAGAAAGCAGGTGCATAACGTTGATTAAGTAAGGTGCGTGTGTAGTGGCTTTTTGCCTAGACCAAGCAGCGGTGCTTTGCCAGCTTTGGAAAAAGGGTTCCAGGAACCCAGTCAAAGGAAAACGGGTTCGGTTGGCTGTCGACAGAGAGTTTGATTCTGCAGAATCAGGTTCAAGGAGTGAGGGCTGCATGGGGTCACGGGATAACCAATGATTCTCAAGCATACCAAGGTCAACATGCCTAGACAGACACCCAGAAGAAAGACAGAGTCGAGATGAAAACCACTAAGAGATTCCAAATTATTTAGAATAAGAATTAGTAAATGCCATGTTAATTGTTCGTCAAGCAGATGAAATTACAAAGTGCCTAGATGGATGGATGGACAGATTAGATAGATAAATAAATAAGTGGATAGATAGGTAGGTAGATAGAAGAATGGATGGGTGGGTGGATGGATGGACGGACAGACAGATGATAGAGATAGAGAAATAGAGAGATCTTTTTCATATTTAAAGTTCAATAAAATGCACAGGTATATATATAAGAATCACAGACTTTATGACCATGGGATCACTGCTACCGACCATCAGGCTAATTTAACTTCACGCATCTCCATGTACGCTCAACGTTCTAATTGTAAAATAATCTACTTAACTTTTTCTGTAATTAATTACATGATGTTACCTAACAGAAGATGTTACATAAATTGACAGAACTATTAACAACCACCACCAAAGAAGACTTTACTTGCAAATAAAAGAATGAAGAGTGACAGGCAAAAAAGAAAAAACAAACAAAAAAAGCCTCCAGAGGGGTCAAAAGCAACTCACCGACACCACACGGTAAGATTTTAGTCAGACAAGTTCAAGTTCTTACCTAAAAAGCTCCCAATGTAATCGGTCTGATCAACTTACCATCACAAGATAAAACTTGCATATATGGGGTAATGAACATTTCAAATTTTGAAGTGCCACCAAAAGATGTTATAGACACATGGAAACTGTCCAGTGGAAGACAGAATCCTAGGGTATGGGGCAGGATTTCAAGTGTTACAGTCGCAAGGAAGAGAAAAAGGGGCCTTTCATTTACTAAAAGTGAACTATTACGTTAAAAGTATGTGTATGTGTATATACACACATACATACATGTAATAATTGAAGCACTGACAGCTTGGGTATGGGATAAATTACAGTTTTCAGCTCTAAGACAAATTTTTAACAGTTGCCATTTGCTGTAGACAATTTTGATATCCACATACACAAGATACAATGTAATGTGTTCAACGTATGCAACTGTATGACTGAAGAAAATATATGATACAAATGAATTTACTTAGAAACAGAAACAGACTCACAGACATAGAAAACAAACTTATGGTAAAAAGGGGAAATAAGGGGAGGGATAAATTAGGAGTTTGGGATTAGCAGGTACACACTAGTATACATAAAATAGATAAACAACAAGGTCCTACTGTATAGCACAGAGAAGTATATTCAATATCTTGTAATAACTTATAATGGAAAAGAATCTGAAAAAGGATATATGTGTGTGTGTGTGTGTGTATAACTGAATCACTTTGCTGTACACCCGAAACTAACACAACACTGTAAACCAACTATACTTCAATTTAAAAAATAAAAAGAGGGTTTCCCTGGTGGCGCAGTGGTTGAGAGTCCGCCTGCCGACGCAGGGGACACGGGTTCGTGCCCCGGTCCGGGAAGATCCCACGTGCCGCGGAGCGGCTGGGCCCGTGAGCCACGGCCGCTGAGCCTGCGCGTCCGGAGCCTGTGCTCCGCAACGGGAGAGGCCACAGCAGTGAGAGGCCCGCGTACCATAAAAATAAATAAATAAATAAATAAAAAGAAAATTAAAAAAAGAAAATGAATATACTCCTAAATTTACTACAAACAGATCATTAAAAACTCCATGAAAATTATTTACCTGAGCAAAAAACAAAAGCAAAGGAATATGGAACAAAATAGTTACAGTATTTTGTTAAAATCCTGTTACTGAATTGCCTACTTGCGTCTTTTGCAGGTTTATAAAAATGACCCATTCATTATTAGAAATTTTTATTTTTAGTATATGAGACACGAAAGGAGTATTATGTTTTCTCTTTTAGGAAAAGGCCTATTAAATTAACAGTTATTTAAAAAATAAAAAACTGACACTGGGCAATTGATACAAGTGTTTACTTGTAATTAAAAATCACTGAGCATGGGACTTCCGTGTTGGTGCAGCGGTTAAGAATCCACCTGCCAACGCAAGGGACATGGGTTCGAGTCCTGGTCCGGGAAGATCCCACATGCTGTGGAGCAACTAAGCCCGTGCGCCACAACTACTGAGGCTGCACTCTACAGCCCATGAGCTACAACTACTGAGCCCTCGCGCCACAACTACTGAGCCTGCACTCTACAGTCTGCGAGCTACAACTACTGAGCCCGTGAGCCACAACTACTGAAGCCCACGTCCCTAGAGCCCGTGCTCTGCAACAAAAGAAGCCACTGCAGTGAGAGGCCCACGCACTGCAATGAAGAGTAGCCCCCGCTCGCTGCAACTAGAGAAAGCCCGCGTGCAGCAACAAAGACCCAACACAGCCAAAAATAAACATAACTAAATAAATTTATATTTAAAAATCACTGAACATGATTTTAAACACACAAGAAAAATTATGAGCACTGTACTTTTTATGTCAGCTATTTTGTCCATCTGAAGTCTGTGCCAACTGCATAACCTGCTTAAAAATAATAAAAGACAATTGAGAATATACAACCAAACGTGCTATGGATTTAATATGATGGATGTGTCTATCTCTAGTAAAGGATGAATCATTAAAGATTTAGTATTAGTGTAATTCCCAAATCCCTGACCTTTGCTCTATTGAAATATTAATCATGGAAATATAGAGAAGAAAACACGGAATTCATATGAGATTACTGATCTAAGTGAATTACATTTTGGAATTGGCACGAAAATATGCACAGGACCACAGTACTTAAGTACACAGGACTTAAGAATGTAGTTGGGCAATTTTCAGAAAAGCAGTGAATATGCTTTGGTTTTGTTGGTAGCTCTACTTCACCTACCAGAGAAACGGAAATTCATGACCCATGTGTTTATCTATGAATGAATCTCTCCATCTACGGCATGGAGCAATTCTCTGGTAAAGGAAGAGAAACGAAGAAACAACTATTTATGGGAATCATATGAAACTCAGCTAACACTGGTTAGACGGTAACAATGCAAGAGAAACACAAAACACCCCCTGACAGTTTCAGCCCACGCGAATATTTTCTTCAATTTTCCATTACTGTCTAAAAACCACCATCAGCACCTTAAACTATCTGTGTCACCTTCTTCTCTAATTATGTACCCCACACCCGCTTGGTGGTTAATTATACATTCTCTTATTCCCTTAATTGCAGCCTTGTTGGTTTTCCCGACGAGACTTTACGCTTCTCGTGAACCGCGTGGAAATCTATGCCCCTTTTCTAAGCCAGTGCCTCACCTGCCCAGCACGATATATTTTCAACAAACAGTTGGGGCTGAATAATAATTCACTGTCACAACACTCAATGAGTTGTGACGAAGGCCAACTTCGGCTGAGACACCAAGAGAAGATCTGGACCGAAAATGATGAGAACTTAAGCCGGCCCCTTCTTTACTGAGAACGTACATTTTCCGCTCCTTTCTGTCTCCACAATGTATGGCACAAGGACTCTTTCCTGAGTCAAGGCATTTCAACCAATCACCTACTAGTTTAGCAGTCACCTAACTGATGATATAGCTGCCTTTATCGCAGTACTCTGGGGCACGAATCGAACCCATGACAAATGTCTTCCACTGGTGTGCAGAAACAGCTGTGGCCACTCTCTCTAATTACGGAAAATACAAAAGTGCATCCTCATCCCTTTCTCTTGTTTATTGCTTTCATTCCAAGAATCTACATGGTTCACATTTTAGGGCAAACCCCGAAAGGCGTTCCAACTTACACATGGAGAATTATATGGGAAAAAGGCAACCTAGTAACTCTTTCCAAAGTCCTGTGCAAACTGGCAAATACAGTTGCTTCATTCTTTTGTCATTTCCAAGATGGGAAGAGCGATATCCGATCATTCCTTCTTACAGTTATAGAGGCATAAACTTGCATAAACCCCAATTCCCACACATCACTCTCTCAAATCTTGACTTTTGCTTGGCAAAACCCTAAACCTAGTGAAAGCCAACTTTCCATCCAGTGCACACCTACACCTTTGCTGGTAAGCAAAAATGAAGGAAAATGTAGACCCAGGATGGCTGGTCTCACTTTTAATTGCTGGCCAAACATCTGCAGTAGGTTCAACCAGGAGATCATACTAAATTTCCCTAATACATTTCTTCTCAAGTTCCCCTAACTCACTAACACCTGCTTCCTGCGTCCTCCAATCTCTGATGCCCCTGGTCCCATCTTCATGGCTGGTGTATGAGCTTCCTTCCAACTATAATGAAAAAATTACAATGATTTGAAGAAAATATCCATACATCTCCATCAACCCATTTGCCCACATACCAGTAACTACCACAGCTGCAGTGCCTACCTCCTTTCACTATAGGGAAGAGTGGGGTCACCGTCTAAGGCTAAGTATCACACGACAAATCCCATCAACTCTTGTCAATCCAACAACAAAACACCTCTCTTGCTATATGACGGCCGTTTTCCTCTTGTGTTATTGTTATACTATGTTATTTTTTAAAGTGCTTTCTAACTCTCTGGCTGGGAATATACAGCCCCATCTGCTTGATGGCAGGGGTGGCCATGCCTTGCAGTGTCTCTGCCTGGGAAGAGTGTTTACTGCCTCACCTCAATGACATCAGATATAGTTATTTGATTTGCTTTGGTCAACGAATAGAATTTAGGAGTGTTACTTCTAAGGAAAAACCTTCAGAACTCTGATGGGGTTCCACCATGTTTTCCTCCCCCTTTGCCATAAAGTCTGAAATGTGTCTGCTCCCTCGGCCTGTGTCCTAGAATAAAGACACGGAGAAAAGCCACAACCAATCCCTAGAGAACATGTAACATGAGAGAGAAATAATACTTTGCGGTCACATGTCACTGACATTTTAGGGATATCTGTTAACGCAGCATGACTTATACCAAACAGATTGATAAAAGATGTTAGAGCATTCCGACAGCCTGCAGACATGCTGTGAGACCTTCCAAGTTGAAAGAAATACAATCATTTTCTCCTGGGTCCGTATATCCCTCCAAGGACTGCCTAGTTCTCTACTCCCTTATAGAAAATCTCCTCAAAATTGCTGTCTTCACACCCTGACTCCAAGTTCACTGCTTGGATTCTCTATTAAACCTGTTACAACCAGGCTTCTGTACCTAATAGTCTGCCAAATTTTCTATAGCTCCAGTAAAAGTTACCAGTAGCCTCTGGTTTGCTATGTTGGTGAACTTTTTGTTCATTCCTCTATGTCCAGAACTCTCCTGGCGACCTCATTCAGTCTTGTGACTTTAAATACCGTCTATGTTGGGACTTGGATGGCGGGCCAGTGGTTAGGGCTTGGCGCTCTCATTGCCGTGGCTCCGGACTGGGGAACTAAGATCCCACAAGCCACACAGTGCAGCCAAAAAAGGAAGAAATACCATCTATGTTGACTAGTCCAACATTCTTCTCTTTACACAGATCTCTCCCTTGAGCCGCAGACTCTGACATCCCCCTGCCTGTGGGATGTCTCTTCTCTGACGTCCCATATACGTTTTCAACTTGAACTTCCAAACCCTACGGAATCCCCAAGATTCTCTCCACCAGATCTTTCTGCAATTTCATTCGTGGGGATCTTGTGCTTGGATCAAAAACATTGGGAGTCCTTTCCTTCCCCCACATTCCACATGCAAATCATTTGCAAATCTTACTTTTTAAAAATCCAACAACTTTTCTTCCCAATCTCCACCGCTCCCATCACAAACGTGCAGTCATAATTTCTCATGTTGACTCCGGTGTTCACCTTCCAACCTATCTCCTGCATTCTGTTCTTGCCCCTCCAGGCTAGTCCCAACAAGGCAGCTAAAGTGGTCCCTGAATCCACACCTCCCCTTATCATTCCTCTGGTCAGTCCCTCTAAGTGTTCTCCTTTTGCTCTCAGGATTAAAACCAGAGCTCATCATGGCCTCATTCCACTTTGATCCCCGTCTTTCACCCTGGTGTTCCCCGATGCAACAGAAATGCTCCCACCCCGGGGCCTTTGCACTGGCTGTTCCTTCTGCGTGGAACACCCTTCATGTACATCATCCCGGCTTCCTTCCTCACCTCCTTCAATTTTTTACTCACAGTCTTCCTTCTCACCGAGGTGTATGTTGACCACCCTATTTAAAAATGCACTTTCCAGTGCAATCCTAATCTACTTTGTCCTCTTCTATCCTTTTCACAGCACTCATCACGTCCCCCAAATAATACCTAAAGTATTTAATCCTTAAGTTTATTTTCCATCCTCCGCACAGAATATAAACTTCACAAGGCAGACAATTTTGTCTATTGTGCACATTGATGCATCTGCAATGCTTAGAACAATACCTGACACACGATAAGCACTAAAATATTAGTTGAAAGAATCGATAGTAAAAATCAATTATTATAAGACAGTATACTGTGAATATTGTTTGGGGAATCATACACTGCTATACCAATGTGTAAAGCATAAAAATGAAGGTTTAAAAACTTTAGAGACCAATTTATTTGAAAAGTCAAATTTTCACATTAGTTGAGAGATAATCATTGAAGGACAATTCAAGAAAAGGTACAGATGTGCTTCACCAAATATAGAAATACTTGAGAAGTCCTTCCAAGGTTACTGAAGCATGACTCAGACGGCTGTTTCCAGGGCTGCAGGTGGCTTTGACGTACGTAATATGCTCATGGGGCTTCTTGTTTTTGTCACAGGTGAACTTATAGTTTCTTTTATTTCTTCCCTATTTCTGTCCTATTTTTAGATATCATCAGTGAATCTATTATATTCCTTCAGCGTAGACATCTAACAAGTTGCTGAACTGCATCCATTCTCTGGTTTTCTGACAGTTGTTCCTTTATTTCTGTCACCTCCACCCCATGCTGTGCCTACCTACCCCCAACTCCTCCCTCCAGAAATCTGAAGAGTCCTAAAAGGCTCTTGAAAAGCAGGATTCACATTTGCCAAGATGTGATCCACGTGTTCTCTGCTGTCCTGCAGATCGGTAGTGAAGCTTTCCTGAGAAAGGTGTTTCAATGATTATGAAGCCAACCTCTGACTTTCACAGGAGGGTAAATGTCCACATCACCTCTGAAACACAGGAACCTCTGCTATGCCTCACCGTTTCTGGGACAAACGTTCTAACTTTCTCCTGGGAGGCATTCCACTCCAGGAAACACATGTAGAGTCATCTCACCTTGACACCAGGTAGGGAGGGGCATGCTCCATGCTTGATAGAGACCATGACTGGGGAGAGAGAGGTGGCACCTTTAGGTGAGGTGTGTGTGCATTTGTGTTTGTGGGGACATATGTGGAAACAGGGCCCAATGGTGTAACCAACAAGAGATGCTAGGGTGTGGAGATGAAGCAGGCAGAAATACCCAGGGCAATCAAAAGATGGATGAAAAGTACCAAGACACAAATGGATCAGCAAAGAGGAAAACATCGTAATTGCTTCCAGTTAAAAGCCACTATGTTTTAATTCAAAACTTTATGAAAGGGGGACCTTGAAGATGGCGGAAGAGTAAGACGCGGAGATCACCTTCCTCCCCACAGATACACCAGAAACACATCTACACGTGGAACAGCTCCTACAGAACACCTACTGAAGGCTGGCAGAAGACCTCAGACCTCCCCAAAGGCAAGAAACTCCCCACGTACCTGAGTAGGGCAAAAGAAAAACAGAAAAAACAGAGACAAAAGGATAGGGACGGGACCTGCACCAGTGGGAGGGAGCTGTGAGGGAGGAAAAGTTTCCACACACTGGAAGCCCCTTCGCGGGCGGAGACTGCGGGGGGCGGAGGGGGGAAGTTTCGGGGCCGCGGAGGAGAGCGCAGCAACAGGGGTGCGGAGGGCAAAGCGGAGAGATTCCCGCACAGAGGATCGGGGCCGACCGGCACTCACCAGCCCGAGAGGCTTGTCTGCTCCCCCGCCGGGGCGGGCGGGGCTGCGAGCTGAAGCTCGGTTTCGGTTTCGGACAGAGCGCAGGCAGAAGACTGGGGTTGGCGGCGTGAACACAGCCTGCAGGGGGTTAGTGCACCACGGCTGGCCGGGAGGGAGTCCGGGGAAAAGTCTGCACCTGCCGAAGAGGCAAGAGACTTTTTCTTCCCTCTTTGTTTCCTGGTGCGCGAGGAGAGGGGATTGAGAGCGCTGCTTAAAGGAGCTCCAGAGACGGGCGCGAGCCGCGGCTAAAAGCTCGGTCCCCAGAGACGGGCAGGAGATGCTAAGGCTGCTGCTGCCGCCACCAAGAAGCCTGTGTGCAAGCACAGGTCACTATCCACACCCCCCTTCCGGGGAGCCTGTGCACCCCGCCACCGCCAGGGTCCCGGGATCCAGGGACAACTGCCCCGGGAGAACACACGGCGCGCCCCAGGCTGGTGCAACGTCACGCCGGCCTCTGCCGCCGCAGGCCCGCCCCGCACTCCGTGCCCCTCCCTTCCCCCGGCCTGAGTGAGCCAGAGCCCCTGAGTCAGCGGCTCCTTTAACCCCGTCCTGTCTGAGCGAAGAACAGACGCCCTCCAGCGACCTACACACACAGGCGGGGCCACATCCAAAGCTGAACCCCGGGAGCTGTGGGAACAAAGAAGACAAAGGGAAATCCCTCCCAGCAGCCGCAGGGGCAGCGGATTAAAGCTCCACAATCAACTTGATGCACCTGCATCTGTGGAATACAGGAATAGACAACGAGTCATCCCGAATTGAGGAGGTGGACTTTGGGAGCAAGATTTATGATTTTTTCCCCTTTTCCTCCTTTTGTGAGTGTGTATGTGTACGCTTCTGTGTGAGATCTTGTCTGTATAGCGTTGCTTCCAACATCTGTCCTAAGGTTCTATCCGTCCCTTTTGTTTTCTAAATAAGTATTTTTTAATTCAATAACTTTATTATACTTTATTTTATTTTCACTGTATCTTCTTTCTTTCTGTCTTTTTTCCTTCTTTCCCTCCTTCCTCCCTCCCTCCCTTCTTTCCTTCTTTCCTTCTTTGCTTCTTTCTTTCTTCCTTCCTTCCTTCCTTCCTTCCCTCCTTTCCTTATTTCTTTCCTCATACTTCTACTAATTCTCTCTAGTTTTTCTCCCTTTTATTCTGAGCCGTGTGGATGAAAGGCTCTTGGTGCTCCAGCCAGGAGTCAGGGCTCTGCCTCTGAGGTAGGAGCGCCAACTTCACTGGTCCACAAGAGACCTCCCACCTCCACATAATATCAAACGGCAAAAATCTCCCAGAGACCTCCATCTTAACACCAGCACCCAGCTTCACTCAACGACCAGCAAGCCACAGTGCTGGACAACCTATGCCAAACAACTAGCAAAACAGGAACACAACTCCACCCATTAGCAGAGAGGCTGCGTAAAATCATAATAAGGCCACAGACATCCAAAAACACACCACCAGACGTGAACCTGCCCACTAGAGAGACAAGATCCAGCCTCATCCACCAGAACACAGGCACTAGTCCCCTACACAAGGAAGCCTACACAACCCACTGAACCAACTTTAGCCACTGGGGACAGACACCAAAAACAACAGGAACTACGAATCTGCAGCCTGCAAAAAGGAGACCCCAAACACAGTAAGATAAGCAAAATGAGAAGACAGAAAGACACACAGCAGATGAAGGAGCAAGATAAAAACGCACCAGACCTAAAAAATGAAGAGGAAATAGGCAGTCTACCTGAAAAAGAATTCAGAATAATGATAGTAAAGATGATCCAAAATCTTGGAAATAGAATGGACAAAATGCAAGAAACAGTTAACAAGGACCTAGAAGAAATAAAGATGAAACAAGCAATGATGAACAACACAATAAATGAAATTAAAAGTACTCTAGATGGGATCAATAGCAGAATAACTGAGGCAGAAGAACGGATAAGTGACCTGGAAGATAAAATAGTGGAAATAACTACTGCAGAGCAGAATAAAGAAAAAAGAATGAAAAGAACTGAGGACAGTCTCAGAGACCTCTGGGACAACATTAAACGCACCAACATTTGAATTATAGGGGTTCCAGAAGAAGAAGAGAAAAAGAAAGGGACTGAGAAAATATTTGAAGAGATTATAGTTGAAAACTTCCCTAATATGGGAAAGGAAATAGTTAATGAAGTCCAGGAAGCACAGAGAGTCCCATACAGGATAAATACAAGGAGAAATACGCCAAGACACATATTAATCAAACTGTCAAAAATTAAATACAAAGAAAGCGTATTAAAAGCAGCAAGGGAAAAACAACAAATAACACACAAGGGAATCCCCATAAGGTTAACAGCTGATCTCTCAGCAGAAACCTTACAAGCCAGAAGGGAGTGGCAGGACATACTGAAAGTGATGAAGGAGAAAACCTGCAACCAAGACTACTCTACCCAGCAAGGATCTCATTCAGCTTTGATGGAGAAATTAAAACCTTTACAGACAAGCAAAAGCTGAGAGAGTTCAGCACCACCAAACCAGCTCTACAACAAACGCTAAAGGAACTTCTCTAGACAAGAAACACAAGAGAAGGAAAAGACCTATAATAACGAACACAAAACAATTTAGAAAATGGGAATAGGAACATACATATCGATAATTACCTTAAATGTAAATGGACTAAATGCTCCCACCAAAAGACACAGATTGGCTGAATGGATACAAAAACAAGAACCTTATATATGCTGTCTACAAGAGACCCACTTCAGACCTAGAGACACATACAGACTGAAAGTAAGGGGATGGAAAAAGATATTCCATGCAAATGGAAACCAAAAGAAAGCTGAAGTAGCAATTCCCATATCAGACAAAATAGACTTTAAAATAAGGACTATTAAAAGAGACAAAGAAGGACACTACATAATGATCAAGGGATCGATCCAAGAAGAAGAGATAACAATTGTAAATATTTATGCACCCAACATAGGAGCACCTCAATACATAAGGCAAATACTGACAGCCATAAAAGGGGAAATCGACAGTAACACATTCATAGTAGGGGACTTTAACACCCCACTTTCACCCATGGACAGATCATCCAAAATGAAAATAAATAAGGAAACATAAGCTTTAAATGAGACATTAAACAAGATGGACTTAATTGATATTTATAGGACGCTCCATCCAAAAACAACAGAATACACATTTTTCTCAAGTGCTCATGGAACAATCTCCAGGATAGATCATATCCTGGGTCACAAATCAAGTCTTGGTAAATTTAAGAAAATTGAAATTGTATCAAGTATCTTTTCTGACCACAACGCCATGAGACTAGATATCAATTACAGGAAAAGATCTGTAAAAAATACAAACACATGGAGGCTAAACAATACACTATTTAATAATGAAGTGATCACTGAAGAAATCAAAGAGGAAATTAAAAAAAACCTAGAAACAAATGACAATGAAGACACAATGACCCAAAACCTATGGGATGCAGCAAAAGCAGTTCTAAGGGGGAAGTTTATAGCAATACAATCCTACCTTAAGAAACAGGAAACATCTCGAATAAAAAACCTAACCTTGCACCTCAAGCAATTAGAGAAAGAAGAACAAAAAAAACCCCAAAGCTAGCAGAAGGAAAGAAATCATAAAAATCAGATCAGAAATAAATGAAAAAGAAATGAAGGAAACAATAGCAAAGATCAATAAAACTAAAAGCTGGTTCTTTGAGAAGATAAACAAAATAGATAAACCACTAGCCAGACTCATCAAGAAAAAAAGGGAGAAGACTCAAATCAATAGAATTAGAAATGAAAAAGGAGAAGTAACAACTGACACTGCAGAAATAAAAAAGATCATGAGAGATTACTACAAGCAACTCTATGCCAATAAAATGGACAACCTGGAAAAAATGGAAAAATTCTTAGAAATGCACAACCTGCCAAGACTGAATCAGGAAGAAATAGAAAATATGAACAGAACAATCACAAGCACTGAAGTTGAGACTGTGATTAAAAATCTTCCAACAAACAAAAGCCCAGGACCAGATGGCTTCACAGGCGAATTCTTTCAAACATTTAGAGAAGAGCTAAAACCTGTCCTTCGCAAACTCTTCCAAAATATAGCAGAGGAAGGAACACTCCCAAACACATTCTACAAGGCCACCATCACCTTGATACCAAAACCAGACAAGGATGTCACAAAGAAAGAAAACTACACGCCAATATCACTGATGAACATAGATGCAAAAATCCTCAACAAAATACTAGCAAACAGAATCCAACAGCACATTAAAAGGATCATACACCATGATCAAGTGGGGTTTATTCCAGGAATGCAAGGATTCTTCAATATATGCAAATCTATCAATGTGATACACCATATCAACAAATTGAAGGAGAAAAACCATATGATCATCTCAATAGATGCAAAGAAAGCTTTTGACAAAATTCAACACCCATTTATGATAAAAACCCTGCAGAAAGTAGGCATAGAGGGAACTTTCCTCAACATGATAAAGGCCATATATGACAAACCCACAGCCAACATCGTCCTCAATGGTGAAAAACTGAAAGCGTTTCCACTAAGATCAGGAACAAGACAAGGTTGCCCACTCTCACCACTCTTATTCAACATAGTTTTGGAAGTTTTAGCCACAGCAATCAGAGAAGAAAAGGAAATAAAAGGAATCCAAATCGGAAAAGAAGAAGTAAAGCTGTCACTGTTTGCAGATGACATGATACTATACATAGAGAATCCTAGAGATGCTACCAGAAAACTACTAGAGCTAATCAGTGAACTTGGTAAAGTAGCAGGATACAAAATTAATGCACAGAAATCTCTGGCATTCCTATATACTAATGATGAAAAATCTGAAAGTGAAATCAAGAAAACACTCCCATTTACCATTGCAACACAAAGAATAAAATATCTAGGAATAAACCTACCTAAGGAGACAAAAGACCTGTATGCAGAAAATTGTAAGACACTGATGAAAGACATTAAAGATGATACAAATAGATGGAGAGATATACCATGTTGTTGGATTGGAAGAATCAACATTGTGAAAATGACTCTACTACCCAAAGCAATCTATAGATTCAATGCAATCCCTATCAAACTACCACTGGCATTTTTCACAGTACTAGAACAAAAAATTTTGCAATTTGTATGGAAACACAAAAGACCCCGAATAGCCAAAGCAATCTTGAGAATGAAAAACGGAGCTGGAGGAATCAGGCTCCCTGACTTCAGACTATACTACAAAGCTACAGTAATCAAGACAGTATGGTACTGGCACAAAAACAGAAAGATAGATCAATGGAACAGGATAGAAAGCCCAGAGATAAACCCACGCACATATGGACACCTTATCTTTGATAAAGGTGGCAGGAATGTACAGTGGAGAAAGGACAGCCTCTTCAATAAGCGGTGCTGGGAAAACTGGACAGGTACATGTCAAAGTATGAGATTAGATCACTCCCTAACACCATACACAAAAATAAGCTCAAAATGGATTAAAGACCTAAATGTAAGGCCAGAAACTATCAAACTCTTAGAGGAAAACATAGGCAGAACGCTCTATGACATAAATCACAGCAAGATCCTTTCTGACCCACCTCCTAGAGTAATGGAAATAAAAACAACAATAAACAAATGGGACCTAATGAAACCTCAAAGCTTTTGCACAGCAAAGGAAACCATGAACAAGACCAAAAGGCAACCCTCAGAATGGGAGAAAATATTTGCAAATGAAGCAACCGACAAAGGATTAATCTCCAAAATTTACAAGCAGCTCATGCTGCTGAATAAGAAAAAAACAACCCAATCCAAAAATGGGCAGAAGACCTAAATAGACATTTCTCCAAAGAAGATATACAGACTGCCAACAAACACATGAAAGAATGCTCAACATCATTAATCATTAGAGAAATGCAAATCAAAACTACAATGAGATATCATCTCACACCAGTCAGAATGGCCATCATCAAAAAATCTAGAAACAATAAATGCTGGAGAGGGTGTGGAGAAAAGGGAACACTCTTGCACTGCTGGTGGGAATGTGAATTGGTTCAGCCACTATGGAGAACAGTATGGAGGTTCCTTAAAAAACTACAAATAGAACTACCATATGACCCAGCAATCCCAGTACTGGGCATATACCCTGAGAAAACCAAAATTCAAAAAGAGTCATGTACCAAAATGTTCATTGCAGCTCTATTTACAATAGCCCGGAGATGGAAACAACCTAAGTGCCCATCATCGGATGAATGGATAAAGAAGATGTGGCACATATATACAATGGAATATTACTCAGCCATAAAAAGTAACGAATTTGAGTTATTTGTAGTGAGGTGGATGGACCTAGAGTCTGTCATACAGAGTGAAGTCAGTCAGAAAGAGAGAGACAAATACCGTATGCTAACACATATATATGGAATTTAAGGGAAAAAATGTCATGAAGAACCTAGGGATAAGACAGGAATAAAGACGCAGACCTACTGAAGAACGGACTTGAGGATATGGGGAGGGGGAAGGGTGAGCTGTGATAGGGCCAGAGAGAGTCATGGACATATACACACTAACAAACGTAGTAAGGTAGATAGCTAGTGGGAAGCAGCCGCATGGCACAGGGATATTGGCTCGGTGCTTTGTGCCAGCCTGGAGGGGTGGGATAGGGAGGGTGGGAGGGAGGGAGATGCAAGAGGGAAGACATATGGGAACATATGTATATGTATACCTGATTCACTTTGTTATAAAGCAGAAACTAACACAACATTGTAAAGCAATTATACCCCAATAAAGATGTTAAAAAAAACACAAAACTTTATGAAATACACAAAAGTAAAAAAGAAAGGACAACAGGGCACTGAATTGCACACAATGATCACTTTTTTCTTTGGCCACAGCACATGGCTTGCGGGATCTTAGTTCCCTGACCAGGGATTGAACCCAGGCCCTCAGCAGTGAAAGTGCCAAGTCCTAAACCCCTGAACTGCCAGGGAATTCCCAATGATCACTTGTATCATATTTTATCATCCAAGTTTTTTGCGGGGAGGGTGGAAGATTTAGACACGGTTTCCTCTTTAAAGCTGATTTCCATATATAATCTCTGGAAATTCTGCGTTGGTGCCCGAAAAATAGAATCTGTTCTTTCTTAAAAAAAAAAAAAAATCTCTCCATCCAAATCACGTAAGACAGGTCAGAAAACGTGGCCTCAATGATTTGGTGCCTAAATATTTATCTTGCACTTCTTGACACGCCAAGATTATTTTTCTGTTGCTGTCAAGGATGCTTTTCAAATAATCACATTTCTAACTTTAAAATGTCAACAACAACTGCGAAAAAACAACAAAATAAAACATGCCAAATTTTTTCGCCATCCAATTTGATTATATGTTC
This sequence comes from Leucopleurus acutus, assembly GCF_964270905.1. Classification (NCBI taxonomy): domain Eukaryota; kingdom Metazoa; phylum Chordata; class Mammalia; order Artiodactyla; family Delphinidae; genus Leucopleurus; species Leucopleurus acutus. The sequence continues at coordinate 3,752,608 of NC_139164.1, forward strand.
ACCGAGGAAATAGAGTAGATGGTCTCTAATTATAATCATAATCTTAAAATGGATTATTAAGTATACTACTCATTTTTTAAATGACACTATCTGTACCAGGTTTAATATTTAATGTCATGACAGATAAGAGGTTTTAGTAAAGTATCTGGGGTTTTAGTAAAGAGAAGAGGTTTTAGTAAAGTATCTGTGTTTTAATATGGCGCAGAATTAGGCGTGATGTTCGCCATTCACACCCAGGGTTGCTCTAGTCAACAATGCAACTTAATTCTTCTTCCTCGGTGATTACCTTTCCTTAATGACTTCCTCTACTTTTGAGATGCTCACTGTTCTATCATTTTTTCATTTGCAATTCTTTTCTTTTCTTCCTCTGTCGATCTTCTGGCCATAACTTTAATGTCACTCTCAGACCCTACCGATTTATCTCCACTTTCTCCTCTGCATCCCCTCTTCAGATCCTTGGTGCTCTTCCCACATGGGTCTACCCTGTTAACAGTCACTTTCACTGTTTAAATACTAGTCAAGACCATAAACAAGCAAATGCATACAATTTTGCTTAAGTAGAAATCTCAGGGGACATGTAATTTGACAACCATCCCCCACATCAGCCCGACAGTTCTCAGTGTTCATCCTTAAGTGGACATGGCCTTCTGGTGAGTTTCAACTTCCCTGGTTCATGTCGACAGTTTGCAATAACCCTGTGGTCCTCATACCCTTCAGAGATGCCCATTCTCTTCCCATCTTCTCTTTTTTCTCATCTTTACATTCCTGCTTTGATTATTCCTTCTCTTCCCTCTTACCTTTTCACCACTATTATTTTCATATTATGGTGTTCTCCTGGCACCTTGACCCCAGAGAGACCACACACATATACATGCACACACACACACACACGCTTATAATAAAGGGTTTGTCTTTGTAGATCCCTTCATTCCAATGTTACACGTAGATTCACTCACTGGAGTCAACTTCCATTGCAATGTCGTGTGTCCCTTCACAATCCAGTGACACTCCAGGTCCTGGCGTATCTCTGAGCACATGCCTGGGTAGACAGGCTCCCCACAATCCAGTGACGCCGTATCAGAGACCTCTGCCCTCTCCTCTCACACGGGCAACAGACGGAGGACTTGAGATGATGTGCATTTCATGTTATTATTTTTTTCTCACTTTCATGAAGTCTAACTCATTCTGTTTGCAAAAAAATTAACACAGATGGCACACACGTTCATGCTGGAATCGCTCATTTAAATGAACACTGCAGTGACGATCCGCTTCCATGTTCTGCTAGATTCTGTTCTTCTCCGAAGCTAAAGACCGGAGAAATGATCTGTCTTCTGGCTCCATTTATTTTGCTTAAAAACTAAAACAAAAGCAATATCCTGTTTCAAATCCCCCATAATCCATCCACATATTCATGGCATTCTGCCCTCTCTCTGATCCGTATTTTGAAATCCAGTCTCTTTGTGTTTACCACACAGTTGATGTTAGCACATCACATAAAATCTCATCTCTGAGGAAAGCTCACAGTCACAGTCAAGAGGTATCACACAGCGTGTATTGGAAAGCCCAAAGGACTTTTATAAAAGAAAAAGGAGACATTTTTTTACCTGATGAGAAGGCCAGTGAGAGATGTTTATGGATCGGCTGGTCAACTATGCCTACAGGAGCCCAGGTCATCTCTCTCTTGCTTGTGACACCGCCATGTTTGGTGTTGAGTCTTAGCCTGTCTTCACGCTTGCAGCTCCTGATGTAAGATGACCCTGCAGGTCACCTACATCCAGGTAAGGGGAAGAGAGGTAGTTGGTGCAAGATGTCTGTGTCCCTTTTATTAGAAGAAAGGAAGCTTCCTGAGAAATAGCCCCCAGAAGAGTCCACAGGTGTCTCCTTGGCCCCACGCATCTCTGATGCTCCCCCCCCGCCACAGCGTACGCAGGTCGAGAGAGTGTATTGGGCCAGCCAACCAAGATGTGTCTAGTTCTAAGGACTGTTTTGCTCCAAATGGAAAATGCCACTGTAATGCCCAAATGTCACTGAATTAAGATTGGATCATTGTTCCAATTCATCCCATCCTTCATCTGAAAGCAACAATGTAAATGAATGCTCCATCGCGAAGAATGAAGTCAAATGACACAGATGTATCTAACATGTAGTAGGGAAGGGTATCCTGCTTAAGTGCTACGTGAGCTGCAAAAGAATTAAACGGAGAGCTCTGGTGCTGAGCCTTGAAGGGACAAGACTTAAGAAAGCAAAAAGCTGAATAAAAATTAAATAACCACAAAGATCCAGGCCAGAAAATAATATTATGAAAGTACTAACAACTGTGAAAAGAAATTGCTGTTACAAAGAAAGGCGACCTGTCGCTAATTAGTATCAGTACTATTTTCTTGTAGATTTCAAGCTTCCAAGATTAATGTTCCAGAAAGTAACACTGAAAATTTAAGTGAAGCACCAACAGTTTAAAAGAATCACCTGGGAATATATCAAATAATCCAGTAGCTCATTCAGAAAGAGAATGTATAAACCATCTTTAATCATTTTAGAGAAGATGACATCCGTTACGTGGATGTGATTTGCGGTCGTAACAAGACATGCCCTTTGGTGAGGTGAGAAGCTTCATTGTGAAAATTTATAATAATTTTATCGTGTATCATACTGAAAGGCAAAATGGAGGGAAACTTCCTGGATGCCTAAGATAAGATAACTGAGGTAACGGACCAGAACTGTCGTTTCCATTGACGGAAAATCATGATGCAGGAATGAAACAGGCATGAATCTAATAAAATAAAAAGCCACTATGATCATCAAGAAGCTCAAACTTAATATTCATTAAGTTTTTCCCCCCTAAGCGCCTGAGACCACACTATTTGTTAAAATGAGACAATGCCCCCATTCTTGAGATGTTTCCAGACGAACAGGGCACGTAAATAGCAGAAACCACTATTTACAGTTTATATATTTACTATATATGCATATACACATGTACACACATGTCTGTATAACCGAATCACCTGGCTGCACAGCACAAATTAACACAACATTGTAAGTGCACCACACTTGCATTTAAAGAATAAAAAAGCCAAGAGCTGTAGCCAAGGGTTGGTATTCGTGGTCTTTTTGGATCGCTGGTGGTGGAGGGAGGGGAAAATATGCCCCGTTAAGACTAGCTTCAGCTGAAAGTTAAAAGCCTTTATAACAACAGTGACATGTTCTAGAATAACATCTAAAAGCAGTGAAGCCAAAGTTGTCCAATAATGAGAACCGTCCTTACTGGGAGGAAGATGTGCACTGAAGATGCAGCCAAGTTACATGTTTGCAGGTTCGCTCTTCTCCCCGCTATGGCGATGCGACAGGAGGGAACCCCTCGTCAGATGGATATCGTCCTAACTCTGGACACAGCCAGCCTCTGTGCACCTTCTTGTACAGCATGACGTCACTTACATGCATCGTGCGCTTCACGTGGCTGGCGACATATTGGAATGTCTGTTGAAATCCTGCCTGAACTCTGCCACAAGCAAGATCTGAATTTGAACAGGGACAACAAGACTTCCTGCCCCACATCATCGATGAACATACTTGGAGAGTGCTTTTAAGCCTGGCTGCTTGAGGGCATAAAAGCAGCACCCAGAGAGCCTCTGGAGCAGCCCAAGGATAGGCTTGTCAACGCGACATCTCCATTATACATTCAGCACCACAGAGAGCCGATGACTCCTCAACAGACGGCAAAAACACCCACAGCAAATGCATGTCCTTTTGTTCCCCCCTTTTCCCCATGAGCAGGGACAAGTACTAGGGTCCAGCGGACGGTGTGGAGGGCTTACGTGTCCTCTCGTTTTCAGGGGCCGCGACAGGAAGCTGGACATAGATTTCCCTGATGTGTGAGGGAGCTCTGGCTGCCTGCATAACCTAGATGTCAGGGATATTTATCTTCAGCTTGGCTTTGTCTTTTCCCTTTAAAACAAACGGAACTAATTAAGACCACAGGTGTGAGATTCTGAGCAGCGACTAGTAGCCGTCCAGCTGTTCCATTTCGAGGGGACTCCTCCATTTTTCTGGCCTTCGTTAGCTTTACAATTTATGTCCAGTTATCTGCTAATTCGAGCCGCTCCTCCTGACATGAGTATGTGTATTCGCTTCCCCTTAGCGTCTGCCTTTGCCCCTCCCTCCCGCTTGCTGAGGTCGCGTTGAGTCCACCTCTGGAATCATCCTTGTGCGTATTAGCTCTTCCCCGCAGAGCTTATACTCTAGCAGAGGAAGCAGAGAAAAGAGCTTCCTTTCACGGCTGCCTTTTTATCCTTTGTTACTCGTGCCTAATTCCTCACTGAACTTCTGCCCTAAGATCTTAAAGTGAGGTCTCCAACCCCCTCTCCTCCACCTTGCTCTGTGCTACTCAGTGTTGACAGAGCCACCGTTCCAGAAACTAGGGCCAGTCACACCTGCAGCCCCAATGAGCCCCAAACTCTTTACTCTCACATTCAGTGTACTCTGGATCATTCTATCTGTTAGATAGTGTCTCTCTAATCAAATCTAGCCCCAGGTTCACATTCTGCTCCATCCTGGAACGTACTCCACGTTCGACAACAGAGACCCCTTGGTTCTTCCCAAATTCCGTCTCACGCTTTCTTCTTCTGCCACTGTCCCACAGTTCTGCTAGAAAGCAGTTAAAACAGCACCTTTTTATCACTTCTTTCCTAGTGCTACGATCTAAACAGCGCAAAGCCTCCCCTGTATCCCCACAGCACGAGTCCAGCTCATCCCCTTGCCCGATCCTAGAGTTGGTGACGTCCGTATCTTATCTCCCTGACAGTAGAAAGTGAGTTTTTTACTTTCTTCCCCAGCGGCACCCACTGCACTGCTTTGTACAGGTTTGGAACTCAATAAATATTAGCTGTTGGAATGAATTAATGCCTCATGTAGAATGACAACAATAGCACCAAACTCATATATTTCAAAACTAGTACAAATTAGAATTAGACTTCAGACTGTTGGTGGACATTGTCCCCGGTGGTGAAGTTTTACCCAGAGGACCTATGCCATCTTTGCTAAAGCTGTGTTACTGTGTACAAACGAGAACAGCATGGAGGCTCACGAAAGAAAATTTATTGTGCCATCACAGTATCTTATGCTTTGAAGAAGAAAGATGAGTAATACATGCTCTCTACCCTCATGATTACAGCAGAGGAGGAAAACACACAAGGATGAGATGAACCAGGGGCGGTTATGAGACAGTATATAAGAAGCTGTGTCATCCATTAGGAAAGAGTAAAACGAAGAGACAGAGGAAAACATTTTCAAAGTGTGGGGTGAAAGAAGACCAAGAAAGAATATTGCAAGAGGTCAAGGTTGAGCTGAGTTTAAAAAGTGATTACTGGGGAGGTACTAAAGGGTTTCTCCAGAAGCGAACAGGCATCAGAGAGGAAACTAACTGTGAAGCCAGGACGCTGTGACAGGGACTCTGCTTGGTGTTCTTGAATGCCCACTGAGGATCTTCGTGGGTTCATCCGAGGCCACTGGGATGCCAGCCGACGTAGAAAGATACAGGAGAGGAAGCTGAGCTGGTCAGCAGAGCTGCAGCAGGCATCTGGGAGCTGTTCACTCACAGGTGACAACTCAGATGCAAAGAGCCAAGATCTCTACAAGGTCCGCATCCATGGGGCTTAGCTTCTCCCTAGCGTAGAAACCCCAGATTTCACAGGAGCCAAGGCTGCCTACAGGTACCCCATGAGCAGAGACTCCAGGACCCCATAGGGAACCTGACAGTTACAGAAGGCAATGCCCTCGGAGAAGTCTAAGGTTGTGGCATCCCCTGTGAATTCTTTCTGTTCTTTATGGTTCCTCCCGGTCCAGATGTAATTCATGGTATGGCAAGTGGCCAAGATCATTGTTGCCATGCCCTTAATCTGGTGGAAAGGAAAACAGAACTAGACAGTCTAATGAAGGCCGGATTCTCATGCAACAGAATGAAGGTCCTGTTATCATTTTACCGCAGATACTCTGCATGTCTGAGCCCATGCATCATCACAGTGATGGCAGACAGTAGGGACAAGTATCACAATTATACAGATGAAGAAACTGAGAATCAGAGAGAGGAAGGTATCAGCCCTTGGCCATGCAGGAAAAAGCAGTGAAATCAGGAATCGGGAATGAAACCTAGGTCTGTGCGATGACAGAGCTCTTATTCGTGTTGGTTCACGGAGAACCAACAGTAAAGGTACAGAGGAAAGGTGCTCAGGAAAAAGTGTGATAGCAAAGGGACTTCTAGTAGCTAAAGAATCATTTCTGGAGAGCTTGCTGCATGCCTGGCACTGGACTGACACACCTAGCAGTCCATAACCGTACAGGCAAGATTGTCAAGGAAGCAAGTAATGCAACGCAAATGCAACGCCTTTGGAAGTTACTGAGAAAGATGCACTTGAGTTGACACGGCTACCCTGACCAATGTGGAGACAGAGACCTTCACAGAGAAGGTTGCCTCTGTTAAGAATGTTGAAAAAAGGGGTCCAAGGTCCAGTGGATGCTGCCCTGGTCCTCACAGACTTGCTCAGCAGGGATGTAGACAGAATTTGATGCTATAAAGAGCAGGGAAGCACTAAAGTGTTTCCAGTGGGAAAGAAAGGGACCACGCCTGCATCTTGTAAAGATAACTAGGTGAGTCACTGAAGATGGAGGTTCCAGAGAGGGAGACGTGGCAATCACATAGAAGGAAGGCGATGGGAACTTGAACGGGAGCAGCAGAAGAATACAGGGAGGAGAGAGAACTGAGGTCATGGGCTTCCCTGGTGGCGCGGTGGGTGAGAGTCCGCCTGCTGACGCGGGGGACACGGGTTCGTGCCCCGGTCCGGGGAGATCCCGCATGCCGCGGAGCGGCTGGGCCCGTGAGCCATGGCCGCTGAGCCTGCGCGTCCGGAGCCTGTGCTCCGCAACGGGAGAGGCCACAACAGTGAGAGGCCCACGTACCGCAAAAAAAAAAAAAAAAAAAAAAAAAAAAAAGAACTGAGGTCACTCTAGGAGCAACCTGTAACTCCAGTGGTTTTCATTCTCTCATGGAATGGTTCCTCAAGCCAGAAACATGAAATCTTCCTAGATGTACTTCCTTCTTTCCCTCCCAATGCTCATGATTAAAATCAGTCTCCAAGACACACCAGCTCGACCTGCAGAAATCTCTGCATGAGTCTAATTCCAATAGGATACCACGATATCTACACTACAGACTGAAAGGTTGGTTTAGCATGAGTGTCTGGGGGAAGCAAGAACAGATCTTGCTTACCCTTTATAAACTATCACAAGGGGAATTAATGTTTAGCATCATAGGTCTCTTACAATGTAAATACAGTGCAACAAAAATGGCTTAATAAATAGCCCCATAACTTGGTGTTACATCAATCCTATCAAACTCAGCCATGACTGTTGGGACTTCCCTGATGGTCCAGTGGTTAGGACTCAGTGCTTTCGCTGCCCTGGGCCCGGGTTCAATCCCTGGTCGGGAACTAAGATTCCACAAGCCGTGAGGTGTAGCCAAAAAAAAAAAAAAAGTCAGCCACGATTGCAACAACTCCGAACACATACATGATTCCAAAATAGATTATAAGGGCTTAATGCAGTATCACTTAGGAAGACAGAGCTTGTGAGTGAATTTGGCAATTTTTCTGGTGGTTCCGATGTACTGTTTTAGAGTTTCACGGAAGCAAGTGTCTTACATATGTAGAATGGTCCAGTTCTGCTCATTTCTTAGCAGCTGAGCTTGGTCGATCAACGATGGAATAAACGCTCTGGGGCCAGAGCTGGGACCCTCTCTTCACCAACTCACAGATGAATTCCACGCGAAACTTTACCACGCAATACAGTCTGCCGTGTGATTTGAGGAAAGTTGCAGGCGGCAATGCTGGGTGTATTCAACCACACTCATTATTTCACCACTGACATAAAATACCAATCAATTAGACTAACGCTACTGGTCTTTCTTATTTCCTCGACACAGGAAAACTGGGAGAAAGGAAGTCCCTTAGGCTGATGCTCTTTGCTTCTTTATGTTGTTGCTTCTCAGTGTTTAGCATTTATTCCGAAGGGATGCCAAAAACAACTGAGGGACTATTTTTAGCATCACCTGTGATCAGAACCTGAAAGAACAAAGTCCTAAAAATATTTCATACCACCAATATGTTCTTTCCTTAAAATTCTAAATTTGACATTTTTTTTACCTTTCTCCTTTCCCTTCCACCTACCTCTTAAATATAAAAAGTGATGTACCACCTGCCATGCCTGACGTTTGCACCGATGTGTGTTTGAAAATGTTTATGTTCAAATGTTGGTAACTAACGCCTAGAGAGAAATGTATATAATGTGGTTCAATATGTTTTTATATGATCTTATTTCATAATTCACTTTAGCAACAATAGTATTATTACATTCTGAAATTTTACAGTTTCATACACCAAAATCACCTCATGCCTCCTTAAAATGTTATCTAATCAACTTTTTTTCCTAGCATTAAATAGGAATTGCCCTTTATTGTTTTTTCTCATGCACCTTCTTCTTATTTCAGAAAAACTGAGCTAATTATCCAACCACCAACCCACTCAACCAAAATGGAAATTAATATCGAAGTCTGGCTTAAGAAAAGACAAGGAATTGTAGGAAGACACTTCTTCACTGCATTTTTCTTTGCTTTTGGCAAATTATAAGATACTCATAGTCTTAGCCCATCACCAGCTTTGGAAACTGCAAATGGGATTTACAGCAATGCACCTTTTCTAATCCCAGGAGCCACAGAGAAAGTAGCGTTCTCCGTAGAGTGACCCTGAACTCTTAACCGTCAAGTTTATTAAACTTCAGCAAACTGGCAAGGCTCTTTCACATGGTGAAAAGACAAATGTGTGGCCCAGAATCTCTGTCTGGGATATATTTGCCCTGCTCTTTGCATTGCTATATTTTTGTCCTTCACCCATCACCATAAATTCCCCATCTTCATAGAGACCTTCCCTGGTCAGGCAATCTTGAGTATCCCCATCACTCACGTAAGTTACTCTCTCAGTTCTCAGTTCCCTCATCACGGCTCTTATCACAAGCGGAAATGTGTTTTTCTTCAAATTTTCGTCTTTAATTTAAGTATAGTTGATTTACAATGTGTTAGTTTCAGGGGTACAGCAAAGTGATTCAGTTACATATATGTGTGTGTGTGTGTGTGTATACACTTTTTCATATTCTTTTCCATTATGGTTTATTATAAGATAGTGACTATAGTTCCCTGTGCTATAGAGTAGAACCTTGTTATTTATCCATTCTACATGTAATAGTTTGCATCTGCTAACCCCAAACTCTTAATTTATCCCTCCTTCACCCCCTTTCCCCTTTGGGAACAATAAGTTTGTTTTCTATGTCTGGGAGTCTGTTCTGGTTTGTATTGGGTTGGCCAAAAAGTTCGTTTGGGTTCTTCTGTAAGATGTCATGGAAAAACCCAAAGGAACTTTTTGGCCAACCCAATAAATAAGTTCACTTGTGTCATATTTTAGATTCCACATATAAGCTATGTCATATGATATTTGTCTTTGCTGACTTACTTCACTCAGTATGATCATCTCTAGGTCCATCCATGTGGCTGCAAATGGCATGATTTCATTCCTTTTTATGGCTGAGTAATATTCCATTGTATATATGGACCACATCTTTATCCGTTCCTCTGCCGATGGACATTTAGGTTGCTTCCATGTCACGGCTACTGTGCATAGTGCTGCTATGAACATTGGGGTGTACGTATCTCTTCAAATTATCATTTTTTTCTGCGTATATGTCTAGGAGTGGGATTGCTGGATCATATGGTAACTCTATTTTTAGTTTTTTAAAGAACCTCCATACTGTTCTCTACAGTGGCTGCACCAATTTAAATTCCTACCAACAGTATAGGGGGGGTTTCCTTTTCTCCACACCCTCTCCAGCATTTGTTATCTGTAGACTTTTTAATGATGGCCATCCTGACCGGTGTGAGGTGATACCTCATTGTAGTTCTGATTTGCATTTCTCTAATGATTAGTGATATTGAGCATCTTCTCATGTGCCTTTTGGCCATCTGTGTCTTCTTTGGAGAAATGTCTATTTAGGTCTTCTGCCCTACCCTTTGGATTGGGTTGGTTGGTTGGTTCAGTAAGTGGAGGGGCTCCAAAAGGTTCGTTTAACCTGCTCCCATCATCAGTGTTGTCTCCAAGGTACTCTTCTCCTGGGCCTTCTCCACTAACTTCTGATCTCTTGTGGCTTCTAGCATCTCACCACTGAGTATGTCCATCCTTGCCATGTTGGTTGTGACAGGGGATGAAGGGAAAGGCTTGTTTCCATGACTACAAAGCATTGCAACTCTAACTACATTCTCATAACAAAGTATCATCCTCGATGTTCGCTGTGTTATCCAATGATCCCAGCCACTGAGACGAGGTTCACCATTTCCTAATTAATAACAAACTACAAGTACAGTACGGAGAATTTTTAAATTACATTGAAACCATTCAGGAGTGTTTTTCTATTGCTCCCTTAGAAATGGTTTGGGGGCAGCTGAACGAGTTAATTAAATGGTGGACATGCCCTTGTAAAGAAAATTGAGGTGTGCTCTGTTCTTTTATCCTGGTTGCAGGTACCATGCTAACTGTATGTGCACAGTAGCCAGAGAGTTTAGCTGTAAAAGCTGTTAGTCCCAGCCCTACTCTGAAGACGGCTGAGTCATTTCCTTGCCCTAATTTTCCGTTTCCATGTCTATAAAATGTAGTCAATAAATAATCTCATTTTCTGGCCCTACTATGAAAATTCAGATAAGGTTGCCTTTCATTGTCTACTCAAAAGCCAACTAGCAGAGACGCATGCCCTAACTTCCTTATTTAATCTAGCTCCACCTTAAGCCCTGCCAACCCCCATCCTTCCTTAATAATCACAAGAGTCCCTTATGACCACCTGACCCACTTTATAGTCCTGAGTCTACCTTTTCAAGTTCATTTCCCCACAACAGAACATGCAAGGCAGGACAGCAGGGAGCCATTGGAGCTAAGGCCAGCTCTGTCCTCAGTGTTGGGCACATAGTTGCAATTAAATAAACCCTTGTTTCATATGAGAATAAATATCCTAACACACTTAATCGTATCTGGCACATAGTAAACAATCAATGTGAGTTGCATTTATGTGTCTAAAATACCAAGGAGACCACTGGCATCATTCTCTATGTCATCTTTGTCACACAAAGGGAAAAAGGAACTTATACTTATTGTAAAATTCACAGCTTCAAGGAATGCTTACCACAATCCTATGATGTCTTATTATCCCAGTTTTCCGGAGAGTTGCATTAATTCACCCAGGATCGCACAGGGGAGATTTCAAACAAGATCCACCTGACTCAAATGTACTCTTTCCTCAGGGTGAAAAGGCTCTTTGTTCTAGGCCATCTTCTCTACAATGAGTTGGGTGAAGCAGATATATCCCCACGTCATCTTGAGGAGCTATCTACTTATTTAGGAGGGGAGATGATGCAAATGTATGAAAAATAGAGTATGAGTCCTGTGAACATGAAAATATTTGAGTTTTAGGTCCAAGCAAATGTCACTTCCATACAGTTCAATCTCATGTGTACCAAGAAGGAAGTCTTATGATTCAAGTGAGTGGTCCTGACATTCAGAACCCAAGTCAGAGATTCTTCATCTTTTCTGGGTCACAGACTTTTTTGAGGAGACATTCCTTTCAAGGGAAAATACACTCTCACTTACTGAAGTGCTGTAAGTGTTATGGGGGGGGCTTCTTAGGCCCCCTGGGGATCCATGGGGCTTAGCTGACAACATCTGCTTCCAAGGATGCAAAATTATCTTCGGTTTGACTGAAAGGTGATATAGAAAAGGTTCGTGGTGTCAGACTTTTAGGACTAAGTGGAAATTTGAAACCTAAATGAACACATTAAGAGGTACAAACTACCAGATGCAAAACAAGTAAGTCACGGGGATGTAACATACAGCACAGGGAATATGGTCAATAATATTCTAAGAACTTTGTATGGTGTGTAATCTATAAAAAACATCAAATTACTGTGTTGTACACCTGAAACTACCATCATATTGTAATTCAACTATACTTTAATAAAAATAAATAAATAAAAGTAGCACATCTTTCTTTTCTGATCTAAATGTCTTCTCAAGGGGTCGGCGTGTTTACTGATAGCCATTCAGGCCATAGAGAATAGAAGCAAACTCTCTATTATTTGGAAGGAATATATATTTAGCCTGGAAATTCTCCCTAGGAAAATAACAAGCACGGTGCCTTTCTTTAGAAAACAAATTGACCTAGTTGATACAAGATTATAGTATTTAATGTCATACTGAAGCCTTGATAAACAATTGTCCGACCGTTTCAAATCTCACAGACAGAAAAAGTGACGGTGCAGTAGATGGACAGATGGGAAGATCTTGGGCAAGGATTTCAGATCAGAGGCTTGTCCATAATACTTCCCTCCCCGGCTACCAACTACTCGTCTATCTATAGGTAGGATCCACATCTTTATGATAAGGTTTAGACTACAGGATCTCTAGAGATGATTGGAAATCACAGTCTACAGTCAGGGGTGCAGAGATTTGCATCACTTTTAAGATAATCAACTCATAAGAAGCCTGTTACACAGTTGGTGGGAATGTTAAGTTGGTGCAGCCACTGTGGAGAACAGGATGGAGGTTCCTTCCAAAACTAAGAATAGAACTACCACATGATCCAGCAATCCCACTCCTGGGCATGTATCTGGAGAAGACCATAATTTGAAAAGATACATGCACCCCTATCTTCACAGCAGCTCTACTTACAACAGCCAAGATGTGGAAGCAACCAAAATGTCCATCGACAGATGAATGGATAAAGAAGATGTGGTACATATATACACTGGAATATTACTCAGCCATAAAAAAGAATGAAATAATGCCATTTGCAGCAACATGGTTGCACCTAGAGATGATCATACTAAGTGAAGTAAGTCAGACAGAGAAGCACAAATATCATATGATATCACTTGTATATGGAATCTAAAGTATGATACAAATGAACTTATATACAAAAGAGAAACAGACCCACAAAACACAGAAAACAAACATGGTTACCGAAGGGAAAGTGGGGGGAAGAGATAAATTAGGAGTTTGGGATTAATAGATCACACTACTATTTATAAAAGAGATAAGCAACAAAGACCTTCTGTATGGCACAGGGAACTATACTCAATATTTTGTAATAACCTAGAAGGGAAGAGAGTCTGGAAAAAATAGCTATTTATGTACATATAACTGAATCACTTTGCTGTACACCTGAAACTAACACAACATTGTAAATCAACTATAGTTCAATTTAAAAAAAAGAAGGCAGATAAAAGGTGGTCAAAAATAAAAAAGGATATATGTAAGAGTCACCACCAAAGCAAAAAGTCACCTGACATTACAGTATGAAATAACAGAAAGTTGTGAATGTAACAGTAATTCTCTTTACCCAACGCCTACACGCACACTTTCACAAGTGACATGTATGTTGTCTGCAATTATTTTCCTTTTTGCTAGGCTATATTTGTTCTGATGGCCTTTACTGAAATGCAATTAGGTGTCTGTTCAGTCTAATAAAAACATTTAGCTTTCTAAAAAAAAGTCATCTGATAAAGTAAAAAAAAACAGACTGCCACCAATTAATATGGTAAATATACTCTGCATTTAGACTGTTAGAATACAAGTTTTTAATTTTTATTTTATGTATTGGGTTGGCCAAAACCCAAATGAACATTTTGGCCAACCGAATACCATTCTACTTAACCAGTGTGGTTATCAGGTTTTCTTTGCTAACAGAAACAAAATACAAGGTGGGGAGAGCAGCAAACAAGACAGCTGGTCTACCTCATGGTGGAAAGGTGGCTAATGCTACCTCCAAACTCCATGGACCACTTGATACTGTTCCCTGTGGGGGAAGGTTCCAGAATCACTCCAGGTTGGTAAAGTCCAGGCATCAGGGTGCGAAGGTATGTCTGGGCAAGACCTTCCTCCCAGTCAGCTGGCCTGCTGGACAGAGTGGTCCCGACAAGAGGAAAGGATTTGCTGCCCTGGGGAAGGAGGCTGAGAAACATGCCAGAGGCAAACCACTCAATGAAAAGCACAATGTCAAGGGCACAAAAGGACAGCGGGTCTGGAAGGCATGACGCCATCTCCTTAGAGCAAATAGTTTCCTTTCATCATTAACTCCACCTCCTGCCCATGTTCTAGAAACCAGAAACCCAAAACGTGGAACAAATCCCAAGAGAGATCAAATGCGAGGTGATGCAAGAGAAATGAGGAAATGTTACTTTCCAACATCTGGACTGTGCTCCCAACAGGCATTATTCTTATTGAAGACTGAGAAGAAAAACCAGGAGACCCCCAACGTTCCTTCACCTCTGCTATGATGCGTAAAGGCTTGCACGATTCATGTCTCATGCTCTTAAATTCTCAACACTTCCCACAAATAAGTATTTTAATAATTCACTGAACTATTTTCCAAACTAACTCCACACACACACACCCTCTTTTTTGACCTGAACTCACCGGAGGAGATCCTATGGTTCTAACATTCTGTCATTTGGCAAAAAAAATGAACTCTCTCAGGCATTTGTCAATCCAGATATTACTTGCTAAGAAATATTTAAGATAAATGAGCTAAGCATCAGAAACACAATGATACATCAACACACACACACACACACACGCACACACACACAAAACCCCTTTATCTCTCTGTCTCCAAAAAAAAAAATTCTCTCTCTCTCTCTCCTGCCTCTCTCTCCTTCCCTCTCCCTCCCTCCCTCTTCTCTCTCCAAAAAAAGAAAAAAAAATGAACAGGAAAAAACCTTTTTACTGGATTTAATAAATGACTGGGAGCTTCCCAGATGGAGAGTGGGGTGAGGACATCTGAGTACAGCTCAGCCAAAGGAAGGCTGGGGGCGTACGGGAGGCTGGGGGCTGGTGTGCTCAGGGGCCTGTGAGCTGTTTGCTCCGAAAAACAAGAGCACAGGGTAGATGGGAGAAAGTGGAGGGAACCCAACTGGAAATGGGAGACACGGGCATATCTTAAAGCTCCTTCTGTCTTGTGCAAGGGTTCTCCCAGGTGGTAAACAGGGAGCCACTGGAGAGATTCAGTCGTGATTTGCCTCCAGTTAGGAAATGAAGTCATTGGCTCTGGGAAGCTGGAAGACGCTTATGATGGGAGCATGGAGGATGGACTGGAGGGGCAGGAGTGACAAATTAAGAAGCCACCCAACTGAGATAATGAAAACTAGAAGAACATCAGTCCCCACGGCCATCGAGCAGGGAGCACGTATTCAGGGATCTTTCCCAGGGTAGAAATGATGGGATAGCGAAGGCCATTTACATAAGAAGTAACACACAACTGAGTTCATATCCTGGACATGTTGATAGATTGGGTGCCAATGACCAACCTGAGGGTGCAGAGACGAATAGGTTTTAGGGGAAAATAATCTGTCAAACATATGGACATGTTGAGTTTGGAGGGTCTATGGAACCTTCCAAGAGAGGCTTCTAAGAGCATTGAAGGATGCAAACACTGGAAATGAAGTTGGTAGTCTGGGTTGCAAATAGAGACAAGAACCGTTCACACAGAGGTGGCAGCTGAAGCTATGTGGATGGAAGGAATCACTCAGAGATGAAAGATCAAGAGGAGAACGGAGACAAGAACAGAATCTGGGCGAGGCCAATATTTACGAATAAAAGCAGAAGAAAGTGAAGGACCTCTCAAAATTACGGAAGAGAAATAGAAGCAGACTGACAGACATAGAGAACAGACTTGTGCTTACCAAGGGGGAGGGGTTAGGAGGGAAGGATTGGGAGTTTGGGATTAGCAGATGCAAACCAGTATATACAGGATGGATAAACAAGGTCCTACTGTAGAGCACAGGGAACTCTATTCAATATCCTGTGATAAACCTCAGTGGAAAAGAATATAAAAAAGAATATATACATGTATAACTGAGTCATTCTGCTGTACAGCAGAAATTAACATAGTGCTGTAAATCCACTATAATTCAATAAAATAAGTTAAAAAAAAAGAATTGCGGAATAGAACCAGAACATAGCGATACTATGAAAACCAAGGAGGGAAGACAGGGCAAAAGTGATAAGTGCCCATAAAAATGAGATTTTTAAGACCATGACTAAGGAGGTGTCACAGGGTTTGGCAGCGTAAACTTTCCTGGTCATGCTGCAATCAGATTATTTAGCACGAGATGGGAGAGGGGAGCCAGTTTGCAGGAACTGGAAGAGGAAGAATGAAGTGAAAATTGTGATTTCAAAGAATATGAGTATTAATGGAAGGAGAAAGATATGTCATCATGTAAAATGGTGCAGCCACTATGGGAAACAGTATGGAAGTTCATCAAAAAACTGAAAAGAGAGCTACTATGTGATCCAGCAATTCCACTTCTGGCATTTGTCCAAAGAAAATGAAAACACTAATTCGGAAGGATATCTGCACCCCTATATTCACTGCAGCTCTATTTACAATAGCCAGGACATGGAAGCAACCTAAATGTCCATCCACAGAGAAATGCATAAAGAAGATATGGTACATATATACAATGGAATATTACTCAGCCATAAAAAAGAATGAAATCATGCCATTTGCAGCAACACAGATGGACCTAGAGATGATCATACTAAGTGAAGTAAGTCAGAAAGAGAAAGACAAATACCATATGATATCGCTCATACATGGAATCTAATTTTAAAAATGATGCAAATGAACTTATGTACAAAACTGAAACAGACACGCAGATCTCAAAATCGAATTTATGGTTACCAAAGGGGAAACGTGGGGAAGTGATAAACTGAGAGACTGGGATTGACACACACACACACTACTATATATAAAATAGATAACCAATAAGAACCTACTGTATAGCACAGGGAACTCTACTCGGTACTCTGTAATGATCTATATGGGAAAAGAATCTAAAAAAGAGTGGATATACGTGTATGTATAACTGAGTCATTTGCTGTACACCTGAAATGAACACAACATTGCAAGTCAACGATACTCCAATAAAAAGTAAAAAAAAAAAAAAAAGAATTCGCAGTAGAACTTGGACTCAGTGATGATCTCCAGGGTTATGATAAAGACAGCTCAGATGCAATGTTGGGGAAGGGGTTAGGAACAGAAAGGGGAGAAGTTTGAGGAATGATAATGTCCAAATTAGGACGTGGGAGATGGCTGAAATCTTCCAAACTGAGATCAAGAAGCTTATATGTGTCCATCCTTTCTAGTTCCTTTGAGTCAATGTTGATTTCAGAGACAGAACACCAATGTTTCAACATCCCTATTAGGGACTTCCCTGGTGGTCCAGTGGTTAAGACTCCGCGCTCCCAAGGCAGGGGGCCTGGGTTTGATCCCTGGTTGGGGAACTAGATCCCGCCTGCCACAACTAAAGACGCTGCAGGCTGCAACTAAGACCTGGTGCAGCCAAATAAATAAATAAATATTTTAAAAAAAAAATCCCTGTTAAAGGACAGAGGAACCCTCGTCCTTTAGTTGTACGATGAAAGCACCCTTGCTCCAACTATTTATGTTATAGGTGGAGTTTCGGGCATTTATTGTTATCTGAGGTTCCCCTAGCCAGAGTTCACGCTGCATTATTCCAAGTCTGGACAGAGACTCTGTTAACACAGGCTCGGGGAATGCTTCCCAACGTTTTCAATACCGTCTCTGAAGATGCTCCTAGCTTGCTGGACCACTGAAGCACATGGCGCCTGGCGCAGAGCAGGGCCTGAAACATGCTCTGGTCGATGATGTGGATCAAGGCAGACTTCAGAAAGCTAGCGATGATGATTGACGGTGCCCTTTCTCAGGGGTGACGGACAGCTCAGGACCACTCTTCTTGAAACGATCTGAGCCAGGCACAGGGCAGGGTCAAGGAGCAGCCCACACACTGCAAGGTTAACCTGGAAGAGGGTGAGGGTAGCCTGGGGGGTTTTAGAAGACCCAAGCACTCGGCTTGGGCGTGCTCTGCCATTTCTTAGCTCCAGTGTCTTCATTCTTTTTAACTTTTTACTTTATAGCGGAGGAGAGTTGATTAACAATGTTGTGTTAGTTTCAGGTGTGCAGCAAAGTGATTCAGTTATACATAGACATGTATCTATCCTTTCCCTTTTAGTTGTCTGGGTTGTTACATGGGTTCCTGGATGTGACACAGATTCACACGGGCTATTTCACAGCAGCGCTGTAAAAAGCAAGCCAGGAAACTCACAAAAGCACTAAAAAATCTTAACTAGTATTGTTACCACCTCTATTACTATTACTTGTTGGAGGGTGGAGTATGTTTCCATAAAGCTCAGAGGGAATCTGTCCAACAGACTGGATGCTGCTGGAATTATCAGAAGCACGCAGATGTGCGCCAACTCCCTAGGTCTGGGAAAGACAAACTGACGTAGAAGTTAAAGAGTGGCTTGGGGGAGGCCAGGGAAATAAGGTTTACGAAAGCAAGAAAATGTTTTCATGTGTCATGGCTGCTTTCAGGATATGAAATATCATTTTTGAAAGCTAAGATGTTATAAATTATGTAGTACATTGTTCATTTCTCCAAGGACTGAGCCAAAAGAAGCAATGAATAACAGGAAACGTTATAATAAGACAGAACTACGTGCAAGCCATAGGGTCCCCTGAGTTGATTCCCCTGAAATGACGAATCACAGGAAAACTTCTGGGAACTTCTGAGATCCCTTGCCCAAACCTCAAAATCAGAGTGATGGATACAATCCATCAATCTTCCTCCGTGCTGTTAAGGGGTTGGTCTCCTTTATTGCAACGTATGGCTCCCCTCACGCACAGAAACTTTGACTAAATTGATCTGGGCATGTATTATCCCATCAGCTGTGTCCAAATCCTAACCTGTGTTATTCTTCTCTGACCTATTAAAATACCTGCTCTGTCCATGGGTTCTCACACACACATAGATCTGCAGAGCTTTCAGTATGATCTTAAAAATATTCACATTTATTGTGAAGAATTCAAAAAGTGCATAGGCGTAGGAATAGCTACAGTTTTCACTTTCTCTGCCAATCTCTACCTCTCCCCAGTGCAGAATACCTTACTCTACTTCATAGAGGTAAAAACCATTAAGGCGTTTCTGGGCTTTTCTCTAGGCAGTGACATGCACAAACATATTCACGCATGGAACATTTTAAATATGTATGTGTACCTACATGCACGTGCATGAATTTGTATATATGTTCATACACAAGTAACTCTCTATGCACATACAGATTTCAGAGGTTTGTATGAATATGATGTATCTTCATATTTTGCTTTGTTTCTTCCCTTTCAAGTGAAAACTAGTTTATAAGTATACACAGTAATTCATTTACTCATGCCCTGATTGAGAGAAATTTCAGTCTCAATAGACACTGAGGTCCATGCATGCTACAGACTGAATATTTGTGTCCCCTCAAAATTCCTATGTTGAAATCTAATCCCCAGTGTGATGGTATTTGGAGGTGAGGTTTTTGGAAGGTCATCAGGTCATGAGGGAGGAGCCCCCACGAATGGAATTAGTGCCCTTAAAAAAGAGATCCCAGAGAGCCCCCTCACCCCCTCCACCATGTGAGGACACAGTGAGAAAATGGTCTCTGTGAACCAGAAATCAGGTTCTCACCATATACCAGATCTGTTGGCACCTTGATCTTGGACTGCCAGCCTCCAGAACTGTGAGACATAAATGTCTGTTGTTTATAAACCACCCCCCCCGTCTGTGGTATTTTTGTTACAGCAGCTCAAATGAATGAACACAGTGAATCTTTGCACTTAATTATATAGGATAGATTCCTGGAGAGAATTGCTGGAGAGAAAAGTAATCTCTTTTTAAATTTTAATATATAATACCCAATTTCCTTCAAAGTTCTCCATCAGTCCATCCACCCAACTAGCAAAGTGTGAGAATGCTCATTTGACCACGTCCACAGATAAATGAATTTAGCTTTGCCATTAAGTTAGACAAAAGTATACCAGCATAAAGTAAAATAAAACAAAATTGATTTGCCTTTTTCTTTAAATATGAATGTGTTCGGGCATTTCTACTGATGAGTTTTAGATGTTTTACTTCTTCAACTATGAGCTTCCTAATAGCTCTGACAGAGTCACTCGCAAGCTATTCCTCTATATATTTTTGGTGCTATTTAATTTCCTGCTTTTATTCTCAACTTGCTGTTCTTATCTACACACAACTTCCATACCTTCCCAGTAGCATTTCTCTGTCTACAATTCACAGTGGGGCAGGTATTTTGCACAAGCCAAAATTTGCAAATCCAGGAGAGGGGAAAGGTGAAACATGGCCAAAAATGCCAACTAAAGCAGTTTCGTTTTCTATGTGACATTTGTCATTGCTCCACGCATGGAACGTTTTAAATTGCACATCCGACCTTTTTAACAATAGCAGCAAATGCCAAGAGGAAATGTTACTGTCTTCACTTTATCCTGACGCCCTTGCAGATGCCATTTTTCACGGTCCACGGCTAGAGTTTATGGTAAGACCATCAAGGTGCCTGAAACTAGCCATCAAAATGTGAACAGTTTTCCATCAAGGGGAACGGGAGGCACACGTACGGCACCGTGTCGGGGAGCGTGCCTGCCTTCCTCTGCTTTTATTCAGGAACGGTGCTGCATGATACCACACAACTTGATCCGTGATAAAAAGGAAATCAGCTCTCAATATGCTGTTACGTACTATAAGCCAAGCAAATCCCTCTATCGCCATTTTAAGAACAGAACTATTTTATGCTATTAGGTGACTAAAGAGGGCTTGTGTAAGTCTTTCATCCATGACCCTTAGGGATTTAAAACTGGAAAGGAAAAAATAATCTTCCACTTTCTCCATCCAAGCACCAAAGCTACTATTTTATATGGAGCTTTTTAACCAAAGTAATGATAGATGCTGTTGAGTTTTGAATATGTTTGATGATAATATAAAAATATACTGATACTGAATATAATGCCAGGTTCACATAGATAATGATTTTAAATTAACGAACACATCTCCTTACAAACAATGGGAGCACAATTCACATCATACAATGAAGAAAAGGAATACGTCTGGTCATTTACATTTGGGTCCCCTTAACAAGGAAAGAAAAATAATTTAACTGTAAAAATTGTTGTTGTGATTTAAGAATTAATGACCTAAGGTGCCTCTCAATTATTTGAACTACATTTTTTTAAGGAGAAGAGATGTCTGGTTATATGGATTTGGTTTTAAAGTAATTTAACGATACTGTGTAATAATCTAAATGGGATAAGAAGTTGAAAAAGAATAGATACATGTATATGTATAACTGAATCACTTTGCTGTACACCTGAAACTAACACAACATTGTTAATCAACTATACTCCAATATAAAATAAAAATTTAAAAAAAAGATAAAATAAAAAGCCCTGAGTATAAAATAAATAAAATAATCTATTTTTTTGAAATATTGAAAAAATAAACTAACATGGACAGGCATTCTAAACTGTGAATTTTCATGTGAAATTAAGGAAAGCACAACTATTTAAAAATTTTTAAGTTTTCTAGGAAAACACACCTTGACAATCATTTTTTTTCCAAAATGTTTATCCATTATTTCTTTCATGTATTTTAACTTTCAGTTCATGGAGCTAAAGCATCAGTGTAGGCACTGAGATTTTGTTTTGTTATAAACTGACCATGAAATGCAACCATCTATTTTTTTTTTTTTTTTTTTTTTTTTTTGCGGTACGCGGGCCTCTCATTGTTGTGGCCTCTCCCGTTGCGGAGCACAGGCTCCGGACACGCAGGCTCAGCGGCCATGGCTCACGGGCCCAGCCGCTCCGCGGCATGTGGGATCTTCCCAGACCGGGGCACGAACCCGCATCCCCTGCACCGGCAGGCGGACTCTCAACCACTGCGCCACCAGGGAAGCCCCTGAAATGCAACCATCTTGATGATGACAACAATTATTGCAACGTCAAGAATCCCAGGGATGGAAATTCTCAAAGATGATCATTATTCAGCATAAAGAAATAAGCCATTCTTTTGGTAACTGGCAGGACAGGACCCTAAGATCTGTTTTGACGCTTCTTAGTAGCCAATCAAGTGAAAGGTTTAAATTACTGCTTTCCAGAAGAAGTAAACTAAAGAGAGATCACCTTACAGAAGTAAGCCATGCACAGCACGTATCAAGTCATGCCACAGACCCTTCAAATTAACAGGAGCATCTGTCATGACACTGACCCGTAAAAGTCCAGGAAACATGAATTTTACATCTAAAATGTTTCACCTATCTTCATTTCCTCATGTATCAGAGGAAGAAGGTCAGCACCTTATATGACATGAAAGGGCAGCACCATCTTGCCCAAACGTACTTTCCCATTGGGGATCCACCATCCTCCCACTGCCCAGAACTATGGGCCACCCTGGGTTTGCTCATGCCCAGCATGGGAACTTCACCCCGTTTATTTGTTTGCACTCTGTTCTTTCCACTGAACCCTTCTTTCACTGGCCCATCAAAACCTGATTCAGCCATCAAATCTGAGAAGATAACGTACAGAGCCTCCTGTCTGTCTCCACAACTCTTGTTACATGGATTCACACGCGACGTATAATGCAACATGTCATTCACAAGACGATCTCAGCCTCAGAACTGTCTCGATCTGTCTTATGACCAAACTCTCTGCCCTACACCACGCCTGGTACCTAGAATGCGATGCATACACGTCTGTTGCCTTGGCTTCGTTTTATCACAGAAGTTAGATGTGAGATTAAAGGAAAGTAAAACTACCAAACCATCTTTCGGTTACGATCAAAATGCTTTGCTTATACAGGGAAGAAGTAAATAAACGATTTCCTCCAAGAGTATAATTGAGGGAATTTCTCCTTTTGAAATGTTCACTGGGTGACAATGATTAAGTCACACGGCATCGGGGCTCATCCTATCTGAGACACTGATGTAACCCATGGCAACGCCATGCACACATCACGGGGCATTAGTGATGGAGACAGACAGCTGTTTGGCTTTACCATCCAACCAGTCGAGGGGATCACTCCACTCACCATGAAAAATGTGCTGTATCTCCTTTATCCTAGTTCCAATATCACATTTTCAAAGCTTGCATTGAGTTCTTTTGGTTGTATCCTCACAAATACAGTAGCACAGCAGTAAAATTTATACAACCCAAAACATGCATGTTTCTGTACTATGTTTTATGATTTTCTATTAACTGTTGCCCCCTTAGGTATTCTATCTTAAATTAATATTTATCATTTATATTATTATGTGACATTTGTATATTATATAGTCAGATTATTTGTTATACATACTATGCTTATTGTTGATATTATCCTACTTAAAATATTACTGAGTAATATTTTGCAATGAGAGGACGCCTGTCATGATGGAAAAAGTTTTCAATGTCGTATAATCATCAAAGTTTGCCAAGGTCCCTAAATCATTAGCACTTCCCTGATTTTCCTTTCAAATACGTATCATTCCTATGAGCATTTATTACAGAAGATTTTCATAATATATATTTATTTCTTTATTTGTCATATATACATTAACTATTATTGATGTTACCATATTTACATCATTATTCCTTGAGTAATATATTGCACCAAGCATGACTCTGAGAGGACGCTTGCCCTAAAGGCAATAGCTTCTGAAATCATAAATCACGAGGTTGCCTGTGGTAGATAACAATGATTTTTTTTAATTGAAGTACAGTTGATTTACAATATTTTAATTTCTGGTGTATGGTGTACAGCAAATGATTCATATATATATTTTTTCTTTTTCATACTCTTTTTCATTACGGTTTATTACAGGATATTGAATATAGTTTCCTGTGCTCTACAGTAGGGCCTTGTTGTTCATCTATTTTATACATAGTAGTGTGCATTTGCTAATTCCAAATTCCTAATTTATCCCTCCCTCACCCCTGTTCACCTTTGGTGACCATAAGTTTGTTTTCTATGCCTGTGAGTCTGTTTCCGTTTCAAAAATAAGTTCATTTGTGTCATATTTTAGATTCCACATACAAGAGATATCACATGGTATTTGTCTTTCTCTGTCTGACTTACTTCACTTAGTACTGATAATCTCTAGGTCCATCCATGTTGCTGCAAACGGCATTATTTCATTCATTTTTATGGCTGAGTAGTATGCCGTTGTATATATGCGCCACATCTTCTTTATCCATTCCTCTGTCGATGGACACTTAGGTTGCTTCTATGTCCTGGCTATTGTAAATAGTGCTGCTATGAACATAGGGGGTGCATGTATCTTTTCAAGTTATAGTTTTCTTCAGATGCTCAGAAGTGGGATTGCTGGATCATATGGTAGCTCTATCTTTAGTTTTTCGAGCAACTTTCATACTGTTCTCCACAGTGGCTGCACAAATTCACGTTCCCACCAGCAGTGCAGGAAGGTTCCCTCTTCTCCACACCCTCTGCAGCGTTTATCGTTTGTAGACTGTTTGATGCTGGCCATTCTGACAGGTGTGAGGTGATGCCTCACGGTGGTTTTGATTTGCATTTCTCTGGTAATTAGCGATGTTGAGCATCTTCTCGTGTGTCTGCCGGCCAGCTGTGTGTCTTCTCTGAAGAAATGTCTACTTAGGTCTTCTGGCTATTTTTCTGACTGAGTGGTTTGTTTTTTGATATTGAGCTGCATGAGCTCTTTGTATATTTTAGAAATTAATCCCTTGTTGGACTCATCTCTCCCAGTCTGTAGCTTGTCTTTTCATTTTGTTGATGGTGTCCTTCGCGGTGCAAAAGCTTGTAAATTTGATTAGGTCCCATTTGTTTATTTTCGCTTTTATTTCTATTGCCTTGGGAGACTGACCTAAGAAAACATTGGTACGATTTAAGGACAATGCTCTTTAAATCTCAGTTCAGATAGGAATGCAGAAAAGGAACACTTTTGATGTGAACCTCTACTTGTGTCTGTTGTAATCGTCCAATGTTTTCCATCTGAGTTTCCCGTGCTAGGAGGTGGTCTAGACAGAAACAAAGGGGAAGTTCAACCTAACTTTCCATTCCCTTTCCCAAAGTCTAAGTAAGTCACTAACACCTTTCAGATTTCCTTCCAAAATGTCTCTTAAATGAATGACTCCATCCGCTTCCCTTCTTGGCTGTTCTGGTCCAGGTGAGCAGCTCCTCTCTGCAGTAAGGTCATCTCTCCTGGAGACACGAAGCTGGAACATGTTCTAACCTAATTTTAGTTTATACTTTGTCAATATTTCTAACAATCTTAGGGTTGAGCTAAACTTTTAGTGTTTGGCCTTCCCATATTCCACTGTTACTATAAAAATCAATAGATAGGTAGGTAGGTAAATAGGCAGATAGATTCCACTATTAATATCGATTATATATTCCACCATTAATATATTTAGAGAAAAGCTAACTAAAATTATTTTCATCTTAAGAAGTCCAAGAAGCTACCAGAAATAATAGAGTATAAGGGCAGCATCACACACCTGAGATGAAAAAATCAGTGAACAATTATAATGCCATATCTTTACCATCCTATTTATTTTTGCCCATGTTTTTTCTCTTATCACGGCCTCATTTTAAGAGATGTAAAAGTAGTTAATATAATTAGATTAAGGTGCGTGCTCATTCCCATAAAACACCAAGTTTATGCTGCTATATGAGGGGATATAAAAATAGCAATACAACTTCCTCTTTTTTCCATCAGTGGTGGAAGTAAGATTTTAAGATTCAATCAAAGAGCATCTCTAGAAACTTTGTAAAAGTACCAACATCTTATAATCTTACAACTTTAAAGTGAGTGAAATACCTAAAGCAGGGTGGTTATAACATATGGTACAGTTTAGAGCAGGGGCTATCAAACAGGGATGAGTTCGCCCCACGGGGGATATCTGACAATATGTGGAGACGTTATTGGTTTTCATAACTTAAGGTGGGGGTACTACGGGGATCTAGTGGTAGAAGGCAGGGACAGTGCTAAACATCTTACGATGCACAAGTAGCCCCTCCCCCCATAATAAAGGACTAGCCAGGGAAAAATGTCAGTAGTGCCAAGGCTGAGAAATCTAGTATTACAGGGAGGAGGTGGAGGGAGGGAGGGAGGAAAAGGGAGGAAGGAAGGGGGGAAGGAGGGAAGGAAGGGGGGAAGGAGGGAAGGGAAAAAGGAGGGAAGGAAGGGAAGGAGAGAAAGAAGGAAGGAAGGAAGGAAGGAAGGAAGGAAGGAAGGGGGAAGGAGGGAAGGGAAAAAGGAAGGAAGGAAGGAGGGAAGGGGGGAAGGAGGGAAGGAAAGAAAGAAGGAGGGAAGGACGGAAGGAAGGAAGGGAGGGAGGGAGGAAGGAAGGAAGGAAGGAAAGAGGGAAGGAAGGAAGGAAGGAAGAAAGAGGAAAGGAAGGAAAGAGGGAAGGAAGGAAGGAAGTGGGGAAGGAGGGAGGGAGGGAAGGAAGGAACAGATGGAGAGAGGATGGGGAAATGGAGGGAGAGAAGAAGAGGACAAACAACTCGGTATTATGATAGTCTAATATGTGTAAAAAACAGATCATTTATTCCTAAAAGTAACACTGAAAACCAGAAATTTTCACCTCCATTTTACTGTGAGGACATTAATACCTTGTGAGATCAATGACTTGCCCCCAGTGTTGCCGGTTCCAAGATTCTCCTACCTCAAGACATTCTATGTACATAAAGTCAGGAATGAGAGTCCGTGACTTGACATCCTCACTGTTGTAAGACTCGTTCTTATGTCTCTTGTCTTTATGTGCCAAAACACAGAACCCTCACAAAAAGAATATACATTTTCATATATGGACAGAAAAATCTGGTTTCTAAAAATGCCCCTTCTTTACAGGATATTAAAGGAGATGCTGCTAACGGTGGAATATCTGCTCCTGGAACTTAGGCATTATGCAAAATCAACACTGGATGAGTTTTATCCACACACAAAGAAGTGGAATTACCCTTTTAATGCTATTTTTCTTCTCAACCTCCTATTTGAGATTAATATTCATCATTACAACATGGAGCTCTGTTCCTGCCAACTGCTTATTACCACAAAATCCCTTTTCATGAAACCTATCCTCTTATGGACCTGTATTACAGGGTAAGGTAACAGACAGTCCAATTCTGTTTGAAAAAAAAAATAAGTGGCTCATAGGGTAAGAGCTTATGAGAACTGGTTTTCACACCTGGCTAGGATAAACATCATTATTTCTCCCTCCCTCCCTCCCTTTCTTTCTTCCTTCCTCCCTCTCTTCCTTCCCTCCCTCTCTATTTCTTTCTCTTTCTTTCTTGATATGGTGAAACTTTCCGGAAAGCTTCCACTTACATCATCAGCAGAGGTTCCAAGAGAACCTCCCTCTGTAGAACAACTGCACCTGGGTAAGACATGTTGTTAGTGGATTTCCAGGCTTTCTCACATAAGGGAAATATCCAAAGTTGATCTCCCCGATATATGCTGCCCCAACAGCATGGGCTAAAGAATACTTGAGTGTCCTGAATAATGAGAAAACTGGAAAGGGGGATTTGCCGTGAGAGAGCACGTCCATGGTTGCACTGACATCAGGGCATGGGAGCAGGCTCCTGAGGGTAGTCAAGTCAGTAAGATGGGAAGGGGGGGGGCCTTCTAGCAAGGTGGAGAAGCTGGATCCTCA
Organism: Leucopleurus acutus; assembly: GCF_964270905.1. Lineage (NCBI taxonomy): Eukaryota > Metazoa > Chordata > Mammalia > Artiodactyla > Delphinidae > Leucopleurus > Leucopleurus acutus. The sequence continues at coordinate 3,780,265 of NC_139164.1, forward strand.
AACAGGCTCACATCTCACCCTCGAGCTCCCATCAGAAGGACTAGCAAACCTGTTTGGGGAAAGAATCACCAATGGAGTCCTGCAAGTTCCCATACATTAAGAGCAAACAAACATGAACTCACAATCAGAGACCACTGAGCACAAGAGCACTGAGACTTTCAAAGTACCGTATATAAACTATCAACAGCTATGCAGGAAATGTTTAAGGCAATAAAGGATGGAATGTAAGAAGATAAGCAAGATGTAGGAAATTACTGGGAAAGACAAGATTTGAAAAACGACCGTGTGGAAATGAAACAAGTGGAAACTACAACTGTTGAAATAAACACCAATCAATGGACTAGTCAAAGAGAAGACCAGACACAGCAGAAAAGAGAATAAATGGAAGATAAATATGAGAAAATTTTACAAAACACAGCAGAGATATGGAAATTAACAATATGAAAGTGAAACTAGGGGACACGTGTGAAAGTGAGAATGCGTATGATATATGAAGTTCCAGAGCGAGAAAATAGAAAGAACGGAGAAGAGACATTATTTCAACGTTCCTTCAATGCCTAGGTGAGTATTTAGAAAGTTCTGGTTTTATATATATATATATGTGTATGTATACGTATACACACATATATACATATATATGTGTATTATTTTATATATATATATATATAAAATACACACATGTGTGCATTTAATAACTTGAATAAGTTGAACTATACTTCGCAAAGTAGATACTTCCTATCATTCATTTATACATACACATCCCAGCACTGAAAGGGGTGACCTTAGTGTGTTTTATAGTTCACAAATAACAGAAATACCCTATTGGGAAGGTAAAGCCAGCAACGAAAGAATAAAATGCTCTTTTTTTATGACCATCCATTTTTTCACCCTAGTCGTAAATAAACATCGAACACGTTCCAATGTTCTTACGTGAAAGTTACCAAAGTTTACAGTTCTTGTTCTAATCAATATTCTACTGACTGTGCACCATACAAAGTGATTCAAGGCACGGTCTCATTCACCGTCAGCATAACCCTCAGAGAAGGCAGGATTCTCTTCTCATTTTACAAATACCACAACTGAGACACCAACAGGTGAAACAGGTTTTTCCAGAGTCACATAACATGTAAGTTTTGCTAAAGAATATTTTATTTTTATCATCGCTCTACCTCCAAGTGTTAGAAGTGAAGTAGGGTATCTAAGGGAAGAGAGTTCAAAGTCACTGCCGAATTTCAGGCAGCTTTATCTCAAAGCTGTAGGGACCCAGCGCTGCTTCCACCAGACCTAAAATTAGAATGACCCCATATACCCAAGTTTGTTTGGGATAGAGGCACTCCCCGTGTCACAGGGCTTTCAGTGTTAAAGATGGGAAAGTCTTACACAAACCATGATAAGTAAGTCGCCCTCCTGGAGATTTCCATCGTAGGCATGGAGGAGATGATACAGGGTATGCGTTTCATCTCAAATATGCCTGATAATGGGTGAAGCAAATATCCTGTAGGACATTTACAAAGAAGATCCCAGGGAATCGATCTCAGGATTAGATAGCTTAAGTCATTAAGTCATTTCTCTTTGTGGTCAGGGACTTGAAGACATAAATTTGGTAAGGGGTCAACAGGCAGTCTCACAGTGGAAATGGAAATCAGTACAACCTCTGTGGATACAAATTTGGCAATATCTACACAGAGTTAAAATGCCGTTCCAGGTCTAGGATTTTCCCACAAAAATATATAAATGCTACTGGGTTCATTGTCATGGTTTGTGATAACAAGAAAAGTTAGTGAGGAGTACACTGTCACGGTTTGCAAAATTAATTTTTTAAACGTATCAAAAAGTCAATGTCCAGTAGTAAGGTGAAGGAACATTACCAGGGACTGTGGAAGAACCCTCAGCTGTGTGTGTCTGTGTTGAAGTGTGAGGGAAGGCGCGGCTAGGGAGCGTGAAGTTCCCAAGTCGGGTGTGTACTTCCAGGATGCAACCTGAGGTGGACCACGTGTAAAGGCGTAGAGTGTTCATGAAAAAAGTTGCATCCAATTAAACAAAAAGAACAGGTAATTGCTTCAAATTTTCAGTAGAGTGTTATTTCCTAGGATATGTTTGCCCTACTAGAACATCCAAAACGGCCCAGTGTTCCATGTTTATGAGGTTTAGTTGCTACATTCTATTAAAAAAGTAGCTAAGGCTTTAAGTGTGTGTGTGTGTGTGTGTGTGTGTGTGTGTGTGTGTGTGATCAAGGTAATGTTGACAAGTGCATAAACGTAGGCTCTGAATTCCAGGTCTGAGTACACAGTACTCAGGCTTCACACTCTCCATTGATAACGTTCTACTCTGCAGAATACATGTCACTCTCTACTCTTGAAGCAGGCTTTTAGATGAGTGTGAGGATAACAATGCCATTGGAAAGTAACAGGTTCAGTATGCAATGTCTCAATGCAGTGCACAAATCCGTGCCTGTTAAACTCATCAACGGCACTCCACCTTTCAAGCAATGGCCACCTTAAACAAGACGCAGCCTTTTCACAATCCTCATTGCTTCAAGACTAAAAGAGTTCTTTTTGTTTTTAATATGAAGTGTTATTGTCTGGTTTCTGTAAAGAAGAGATTTTTACCTTTTGAGAGGATGTCACATAATTGCAATGACTATCAATAATTATTCAAAGAAATTCATGATCATGTAGGGTTTCAGACCAATTCTACCGACGTGTGCTAAGGAATAATAACAGAATTCAATAGGTTATTGGTGCTCCATGTGTCAGAGGACAAAATACTGCCCTCTCAGCTGACAGGAGACATTTCTGGTTGTTACAACTGGGGGTTAGAGTAGGTGTGGGCAGCAGCATCTAGTAGGCAGGGGTCATGGATACTGCTAAGCAACGTGCAACGCTCAGGACAGCCCCCTCCAAATGTCAACAGCAACCATGTTGATAAGCCCTGCCTTTGGGAAAGAAATAGGTGGAAAAATCCCAACGGCCCCTGGCCTGGCTGCACACCTGCCCTGTGTGCGGCATCTGTGTCTGGCCATGGAATCGCCAATGTCCAATGATTCGGAGTTTCAGATAGACATCTGGAAATATTCCTCACCATGAAGCTAATTATTCATTACACAAGTGAAAAAATGAAATACAACTGTCTTCTATATACAAGACAACAATCATGTCTTCCAGCCCAGGAAGAAGCTAAGTTTCACAGACAAATCCAGATTGCAGGGGACATATCTAGTTGACTCCAAATGGGATGCTGCTTCTAAAAGTTCACCCTAGTGAGGGTTTGAAGAGCAGAGAGGTCAACCAGCTGTGAATCTAACACAGCCAAAGCCTGTCAAAGGGCAAGTCCTTCAATCTCCCTCACACTCTGTTTCTTTTTTTTTTTTTTTGTAATATATATTTATTATTATTTTTTTGGCTGCATCAGGTCTTAGTTGTGGCATGCGGGATCTTTCGTTGTGGCACGGGGGCTCTTCTTTGCGGTGCGCGGGCTTCTCTCTAGTTGTGGCGCGTGGGCTTAGCTGACCCATGGCATGCGGGATCTTAGTTCCCTGACCAGGGATCGAACCGGCATCCCCTGCATTGCAAGACGGATTCTTAACCACTAGGCCACCAAGGAAGTCCCTCCCTCACACTCTTTTTTGTGTTGTCACGGTCCATTAACATGGGTACTTCCCTTCTCATCCAGCCACACTGCCTGCATATCAGAGCCAGCCTCTCCCAGGGATTAGTGGCCGAGCTGGAGTTGGAAAATGGAAACAATAATTGCATTATTTGAAATCACTGGCATCAAAAATCCACCCTGGAATGTCCCGAGTCAATGTCAACCTTTATCGTGTCATGCCCAGAATTCACCTAGAATATGCATCTCTTAAAAAAACATTAATGCCGGTAACTTATCTCCCAGCACAAGGATTGAATGGACAATGCAATCGGCATTCTGCTTTGAAAAGGAAAGCTCATGTGTCCCGAGACTCCCCAAATGCCTCTCGTAGAAGAATGGACAGTGTAAGTCATTATGTGAGGAATTTAAGGTCGAAGATGTTAATCTGCTGAGAGCCTCTGTCTGTCTGACATCAAAATCTCCTGGACAGAAGCAAGAACATACCATACAACCACGAGAGTGTCATCTTACCAAAAAGAAAACGTTTCAGAAATGGTTGGCTAAAACCAACCAGTTCTGACCCAGAAAAAGGAGGTTTCCGAATCAAGTTCTAAATAAAATTAATCCCTGAACTCATATGTTCTACTAGTTATGTAAATACACAAGAATGCTTTCCTTATTCCCGAGAAGCTGGATTCCTGTAAAGGATGGAAAGATTCTGTCTAATCACTGGGATCTGAGCTGTAAGTGCATTAACTAGACCTCGTGTGAGTCACTCACCTCACACACGGTTACCTCATCTATTAATGACGGATTCACACCATCCACCTGCTATGAAGTGAGTTAATACCATTGAAACAGTTATGTGGCAGTTGGGATATTGAAAAGTTCTATAAAAATGTGACCAAAGATGGTATAACTGAATGAATTTATAAAATGCTGATTTCAAAGACACTTGTGCTTTTAGTCTATGGAGCTGTATAATACAGGGCTACAGAAGATATAGCATAGATGTTAAGATGTATTCACTTCAAGAAAGGATGATTGTGAAAAGACAGCCTATGGACTGGGAGAAAATATTTGCAAACGATGCAGCTGACAAACAGCTCATACAACTCAACATCAAAAAAAAAAAACAACTAAACAACTCAATCAAAAAATGGGCAGAAGACCTAAATAGACATTTCTCTAAAGAAGACAGATGGACAAGGGGCACATGAAAAGATGCTCAACATCACTAATTATTAGAGAAATGCAAATCAAAACTACAGTGAGGTATCACCTCACACCAGTCAGGATGGCCATCATCAAAAAATCTACAAACAACGAATGCTGGAGAGGGTGTGGAGAAAAGGGAACCCTCCTGCACTGTTGGTGGGAATGTAAATTGATACAACCACTATGGAGAACAGTACTGGATGTTCCTTAAAAAACTACAAATAGAGTTACCATATGATCTAGCAATCCCACTCTTGGGCATACATCTGGAAAAGACAAAAACCCTAATTTGAAAAGATACATGCACCCCAATGTTCGCTGCAGCACTATTTACAATAGCCAAGACATGGAGGCAACCTAAATGTCCACTGACAGATGAATGGATAAAGAAGATGTGGTACACATATACAATGGAATATTAGTCAGCCATAAAAAAGAATAAAATACTGCCATGTTCAGCAACATGGATGGACTTAGAGATGATCATACTAAGTGAAGTAAGTCAGACAGAGAAAGACAAATATCATATGATATGACTTTTATGTGGAATCTGAAAAATAATACAAATGAACTTATTTACAAAACAGAAACAGACTCACAGACATAGAAAAAGACCTTATGGTTACCAAAGGGGAAAGGGAGTGGGGGATGGATACATTAGGGATTTGGGATTAACAGATACACATTACTATATATTTATAAAATAGATAAACAACAAGGTCCTACTATGTAGCACAGAGAACTATATTCAATATCTTGTAATAATGTATAATGGAAAAGAATCTGAAAAAGATACATATATACACACACATATATATAAATCACATACATACATATATAAATGAATCCCTTTGCTGTACACCTGAAACTAACACAACATTGTAAATTGACTCTACTTGAATGAAAAATGTTTCTTTTGAAATTATTGGTCTCAGTGTAGAAGGAAAGGCAAAAGACTCAAGATATCAGGGCTTAAGGATGAGCTAGGTGGAGAGACAAAGAATAATAGTCAACTAAAAGCCATGAAAAGAGTATTCTACATGGTAGAAATCTGGGAAAGTATAGAAATTATTCAATATTATAAAAAAATAAAATCTATACAAACGGGGGGTACAGTGAATTTGGCCCTTTGCTATAAAAACCAAAATAAGATGTATAAGACTGGTTTCAATAAGGATTATTAAAGTTTAAATACATGACTGTTACTTGGGGATTAATACTTCAGAAGAGACAAATTCAGTAATAATATTAGTATATTAGTTTATCCAATTTTACATCATTTTCAGATATAAAATTTAAGATGTATTATTAGTTTAATTTTACTTTCAGCAGGAATATGATGACGGTTTATACATGTCTCAGAATTGCAGTCTTATTGTGTGGATACATTTTGACATAGCAATAGATTTAACAAAAATGGGCAAGATTTATACATTGAAAATGACAGATTTCCTCAAAATAATTAAGAAGATTCAAATAAATACAGCGCTAAAGCATGTTAATGACTTGGAAGGCTCAACAGTCTTAAAAGTTGTCAAATTATTTAGCCATCACCATTTTAATTAAAAATCCCCAAATCCCCGTTCTTTGTTAAAAATAATATACATTCTTTAAACCTATATGGTCTTACACAATTTTTGCTAAACTTATTTCCAATATTTTATCCTTTCGGTTGCTATGATTAATAGTGTATTGTAAATTTCATTTTCCAAGGGTTTTTTGTTGAACACAGAAATCAAAATGTGTGTGCATCTTTAATCCTGAGATCTTGCTAAAATCACTTCGTGTTTCAGCTGTTTGTAAATGCCTCAGGAGTCTCTATAAAAACAAACACGTCATCTGCACGTAAAGTGGACTGCACATATGTAATTCCCAACTGCATATAGGTAATTCTTTTTTTTTCTTTAACCTTACTGCCCTGGTGAAGTCCTCTGATTCACTGTCAGAGAGCAGTGGGGAGAGTGGACATCCCTGCCCTGTTCCAGATCTTAAGAGGAAAACAATTAATAGCCTATAATTATGTTTTTGTTGGTTATTCTCTTGAAAATGCTTAGTGTTCCAAAACGTAAGCTATAGGACAAATCAAGTCTAACAAGCAAGTCTTAATGGCGTTGCTGTGATTGTGAACAATTGGGATTCTGGAGATTCCACCGCCCTCATCCCAACCAGCTAGCCTCTCTATGTTGACCCTAGAGCAAAAACTTAAGGAACCCCAAAAATGAGAGACGTGGTTTAACAAGATGGGGGAAGAGGTAGTGAAAAGCTAAAAATGAAGAGAAACACAGTCAACTCTGAGCTTTTGCCACAGATGTGTCCCACGACCTTCACGTACTCTAAGAGGATGACTTTATCACGGATACTCTCAATTTGAAAAAAAATCCACGTCACGCGTCAGTTCAGAGAGGCACTCACACACGACAGCTTAGCAATCACATACAAGTCTAATCAGTTCAACCTCAGGCTTCAAAAAAATGACAGAAGTCCTCAAATCAGAACTCTTAGCAAGATGCCACCTGAAGAATTAACATCTAGCATTTCAAACACGTGACTGACAAGGTTTGACTGCTTGCCATCTGCCTTTGGAATGGAAAAAAAAGAAAAAGGAAACACTTCCACAGTGAGGACTCAATCACTCTGACCTAAAAATGTGAAGAAAAGAAACCAATGGAAAGCTAGAAAAGCACCAGGTATGAGGATGAAATTACATGCATTTGAGATTCATGAATCCGGCCCAGCAAAGGTCTTCTGAGAATACCAACTCCCTGACACAGGCAGCATTTTCTAGCTGCCTCTATATCCCCAAGGCTTTTCATTGGGTTAGATGGTAGTCGACACACAACAAAAAATGTTGATCCAAAGATTGAATATTACAGGAAAGAGGACAGGAGTTCAAGGAATCATGTCTGTGCCCTCCACTATTAATGGCAGGCAAAATTCAAACATCTGACCCCTCCCTGCTTTTCTACTCTCCCCTCTTGCCCAGCTCCACCTTTGCCCTTGTACCACACCTGTACTCTCAGATCCTGGATTATGCCAGCCCCTCTCTGACCCCGGGGTCTTTGTACATGCCAGTCTGTCTGCCACCAAGACCTTCCTGCCCTAATGACCCACCGCGATCCTTTGGCCTCCCTCTTTTTCTCATTATCAATGCGTGTCCTGTTGACCAGACCCCTGAAATGAGCCCCACCAGCACCAAATACGTATTAAAGTTTGTAATTATCCTTGTGGGTAATTAGTTGATTATTTTTCCTCCAAAACTAGAGTTTCTTAGCCTCCCTTGGCGCTATGGACCTTGGGAGTCAGATAGTTGTCACTTTTAAAAAAATTTTATTGAAGTACAGTTGATTTACAATGTTGTGTTAATTTCTGCTGTAGAGCAGAGATTCCATTGTACATAAATATATATTCTTTTTTTATATTCTTTTCCATGATGCTTTATCATAGGATATTGACTATAATTCCCAGGGCTCTACAGTAGGACCCCGTTTATCCATCCTGTACATACTAGTTTGCATCTGCTAACCCCAAACTCCCAATCCTTCCCTCCCCCACTGCCATCCCCCTTGGCAACCACCAGTCTGTTCTCTATGTCTGCGAGTCTTTCTTTTTTGTAGATAAGTTCATTTGTGTCATATTTTAGACTCCACATATAAGTGATATCCTATGGCATTTGTCTTTCTCTGTCTGACTTCCTTCACTTAGTATGATCATCTCTAGGTCCATCCATGTTGCTGCAAATGGCATCATTTCATTCTTTTTTATGCCTGAGTAGTATTCCACTGTATATACGTACCACACCTTCTTTATGGGTTGGATCATTCTTTCTTGTGGGAACTGTCTGGTAGCTTGAAGGATGTGAAGAGGCATCTTTGGCTTCTACCCACTAGACGCCAGTAGTGAACTAGATGGCAATGCAAACTGTCTCAAGACATTGCCAAGCATCCCCTGGGGGCAAAATCACCCCTGGTAATCTAAGGTACAAGCTACATTAAATTAGAAACTATGTCTGTTTTGTTCAACGTTCTATTCTCAGAGTGCAGCGCCACAAGGAACACATAGGAGGCGCTCATGACATTTTGGTGGGCAAAGGAATCAATCGGAAGTGACCGTGGGTTAATTTCAGATCTGGTTACAGCTGGTGGAATATTCTGGGACAGACAACTCACAGAAGCAAGTTTCATCAATTTCTACCAAGGTCTGCGCACTGAGTGGCTCTGAAGGATATACAAAAACGCACAAAAGCCTGGCTCGTCTCCTCCCATAACTTCTGTGGTTGCCACAATGATTCTGTTCCTCCTTCCACTCTACCTGGTTCCTGATCACTCTCCCTGATGGCAGAACACATCTGCTCATTCCCTCGAGTACTCCATGCCATGAATCCATCACCAGGCATCCGCCTTCCAAAGGAGATGGGGGTAAGAAGTCCCCTGCCCACTGTGACCTCATGCAGGACGACTGACATCATCATGTCTTGTGCAAAGCAAGTGCTCAGTCAGTATCTGTAGCCCTGGATTGAACTGAAATCAGCAGTACTTAGACTTCCACACGAAGGAAGTCAAGGATGCTGGAAAAATGATCAGGGGACCGTGGGATGCAGTCGATATGAAGGGAAGAGAGCTGTCTCTGCTTACTTGTTGGGAAGAAATTCCTGCTTCATCAGACTCTCTGAGCTTCGCTTTTGTCACCTTTGAAGTCAGGTGAAGGCCTTCCACACCTCGTTCGCTGCGTGCTGGGCAAAATCTCTGTGAACGGCTCGTGCTTTGGTTTTATAAAAACAAAGCCAGGATCTTCAAGTAATCGGGTGTAATCATCTGGAAGGATGGAGTGTTAAAAAATACAGCATAATGTATAGATGCACATAAAAGTCAATGGGAGTTCAGTGGAGGGAGACCTATCTCTACCCAGGAGCAGCTGGCAAAGGCATCTTACAGAGGAGTTATCTGCCATCAGTCTTTTGTTTTTTTTTTTAATTTGCGTTCTTTGTCTTTTTTGTATTGTTGACTAGTAAGAGTGCTTTATTTATTTAAAATTTATTTATTTATTTTTTGGCTGCGTTGGATCTTTGTTCCTGGGTGCGGGCTTCCTCTAGTTGCGGCGAGTGGGGGCTACTCTCCGTTGCTGTGCATGAGTTTCTCATTGCGGTGGCTTCTCTTGTTGCAGAGCACGGGCTCCAGGTGCGCAGGCTTCAGCAGTTGTGGCACGTGGGCTCAGCAGTTGTGGCTCGCGGGCTCTAGAGCGCAGCCTCAGTAGTTGTGGCACACTGGCTTAGTTGCTCCGCGGCATGTGGGATCTTCCCGGACCAGGGCTCGAACCCGTGTCTCCTGCCTTGGCAGGCGGATTCTTAACCACTGCGCCACCAGGAAGTCCTGCCATCAGTCTTAACATGTGGGAACGAGATACTGGAAAGCAGGGAGGGGAATCAAGGTAGAGGAACATTAGCCAGACCACAGCGATGACAATATTCTGATTCATTTATCCATCCGTGCACTCCACACGTATTTATTAAGCCATTCATATGGACGAGGAACCACAAGTACAGTACTGAAGAAGAAAACAAAACCCTATCGCCTTGGAGTGTAGATTCTGGGGAGGACTGGCAGAGAGGACACACACATACAGTAAAGTGCTCGCTCTCAGGAAAGATGAACGCCTTCATCCTGGTCCTACTCTACATCATCCCCATGACTGACATGTTTACACCTGACACAGGCTAGAGACAGTGTATTTCAGAAGACAAGGGACTTGTAGGAGCCCCAGGCAGCAGGCAAATTGTGTCAACCAGAGGGGCATTTGAAAGGAAGAGGGGCAGACAGCTAAGTGAGAAAAAAAGAAAAAGAAAAGATCAGCAGAGCTTTTAAAAGGGAAGGCTGATGTGGCTGACACAGGGCCCTCATGTGACGTGTGCCATGGTAATCTTATTTTCACATCAAATATTCGGGGATGGATAGATAGATAGATATGATAGAGATGATGGATGGATGGATGGATAGATAGATACATAGTAGATAGACACATAGATAGATACCTAGATACATAGATAGGTGGATAGATAGATACAAAGATAGACAGACATGATGGATAGATGATAGATAGACAGAGATGAGAGAGATGATGGATGGATGGATGGATGGATAGATAGATGACAGACAGATACATAGATACATAGATAGATACATAGATAGATGGATAGATACAAACATAGATAGACATGACAGATAGATGATAGATAGATAGAGATGACAGAGATGATGGATGGATTGATAGATACACACAGACGTATGTATGCCTGTGTTTGTAGATGAGATCATATATATGCAAATATAGAATCCTGTATATACACATGTATACATATAGCATATATGTAAACATACATACATATATACATGCATATATGCATATACAGGATCACATATATGTGTGTGTATATAGTGTTACTAGGTTACTTAACAAAGCCCTGTAACTCATGTGCTCATCTAAATTTACAGTACATGTATAAAGACTCATTCACGTGCAGAAAGGCTACTTATGAGACAGACAGGGCCAAGATAGTCAACCAATTCTGTAAGTAAATACTTTGATCATCAGCAAGTCCCTCAGTTGACATCATGTAAGGGTCTGACTTGCTGTCCGAGGAAGCTAGAGACTTTCTGTTTTGGGAAATTATTAAGGTTTGAAAAGACAAGAGAGCACTTTCCGGAAGTATGCTAGGCTCAGCTCCAGGGGGTACGAGTCGGGTGTTCCGAGGCCCCTTCCTTTGGAGGCTTTCTGATACTAAACCCAAGGGAGTAGCTATTCATTGAGGCGAATGTTAAGGTTTACTTACTTTGGTGACACACATAAAATACTTATCGACACAAAACAAAGGAAAACAAAATGACATCGCGAAGGTCATGGGGTCGCCCGCTCTGCGAGGTCGGGTGATTTGCCCGCTGTCTCCCTCTCTCCCTGGAGGACGCCGTGGACTCTAATGGATCCTTCCCTCCAGTTCCTGAGAGTTGGTACAGATTCCAACTTTCCCTCACCCTTCTTCGAGGCTGAAAATCCAGCTTAGGGTAACTGGTATCCAAGATAAACGCTTCCCCCAAAAGGGTCAGGACCCTGAGGCGAAAATAAACGTGCTTACACGTCATTCGGATGGTCTGAGACTCAGGAAGCAGGGAGAGTTCGCGAGCCCAATGTCACTGCCTGCAACGTCTGCCCAGCTGTCTTACAGCGGATGGAACCATCCGTGCCAGGGCTAACACTGCACTGATGCAGAATGAGAGCACCGTCACCAGGACGGACAGGTGGTCCGCCATCGGGACATAGGGCTTTCCTGCAGGATACAGTTACAGGAGGCCACCTGCTAAGTGCTTCTTCTCACTACAGCTCAACACCTGTGAAACTGGACTTCAAGACGTGAAGGCTTCGGGGTGGGGGAGGGAAGGACTGGGAGTTTGAGGTTAGTAGGTGCAAACTAGTATATAGAGAACAAATACACCACAAGGTCCTACTGTAGAGCACAGGGAACGCTATTCGATATCCTGGGATAAACCATCATGGAAAAGAATATGAACAAGAATGTGTATATGTGCAACTGAATCACCCTGCTGTAGAGCAGAAACTAACACAACATTGTGAATCAACTATACTTCAATAAAATAAATTTTTTTAAAAATGTGAACACTTAATACGTCATTATTTTATTTCAAAGTGTTATCGAATTTTAATTTTAAACATTAATACGTTATAGTCCAGCACTGCAGGGAAATCCACACTATCTCTACAGTATGTGAACTGTCAGGGTGTTTCTACCCAAACCGGAAGGCTGGTATACTACACTTATTCCAGAATTGTGTGCCTATCAGAAAACAATAGTTATGGACTGTATCTGTGTAAGGGGTGTGTGTGTGTGTGTGTGTGTGTGTGTGTGTGTGTGTGTGTGTGTGTGTGTGAGGGATGCCTTTGTGTCTGAGTGGAATGGGTGTAGGAGCGCTCTGTGTGCATGCACGTGGGAATGTGTGTACGTGTTTATGAGTGCTGTGTGTGTGTGTGTGTGTGTGTGTGTGTGTGTGTATACATTCCTACTCACTTTAAAACCTATTCAGTGTTTTTCAGATACTACATAGATCTCCACTTTAGATTCCAAAACTTGTAGCATTTATCCTAAAATTCACCTCCTCCGCAAACTATTATAATTGCACATTTATTTTCTATGTATTCATAACCAGCTTAAATGCATTCTTGGAATCGCAAGTACCTACACATTTCTAGAAATACAGCGAAGAAACCTTATGTTTCCAAACGAGTAAAGAGAACCTACTGCGTAGCTGTGAAAGCTGTTAGCTTTCTTTGTAATGTTCCGTAAAGGCTTCAGACAGTATTACATACGGAGAAATATATTGTTCGCTACTTTCACAGGTGGGTCATCTCTAACTACATGTGCCCCTGAGCTAGCCTGGGAGGGTTACATCTGAGCGTATTCATCACGTGTCTGCTTCCTTCCTCCTCTTCTCTCTCACTTACATCCTGCAGGTGTTTCTGAGAAAAATACCCACATGAATGCCTTCGGGACCTGGTTTTCTCCTGGGGATGTTCACACGATGAGACTAGTGTTAGGACAAGAAGAGAGATAGAATGCACAGTTAAAGGGAAAGCGATGATAGACCATCTGGAGACACCCAGAGTTCCCGTCACCCCCGGTTCTCTACCTATTTCCAGGGGGCACGCACTGTCATTGGTAGGTAGACAGTTGTGAGCCACGTACATGGCGGGCAAGGTATAAAAAACAACTTATACGGGGATGGAAGCGGGATCAATGACCCTCACGCACCGATCCAAACGGAACCAACAGATCTAGTGGGTGAATCGAAAAGGGTAGGCACGAAACACAACCGTTAGACATCTGTGCTGCCTGAGCTGGAGCCATAATGCACATGAGTGGGAACAGAAATTGGATTAACAAAACCAAATCACTTCAGAGCATTTAATCAACGTTAGTTTACAAATATCTGCAAGTGTCTACCTCCGTTTGATAGGAACTTAACTAATAGCCTCATATGTGTGCGTCTATCCATATACGGCTTAGAATATGGAATAAAATGTTTAAGCTGATGTGATTTAAGGAAGTCAAACCACAGCCAGAAACAGGGGCTTCAAAGAAGTCTTGCGTTAAGACTGTAGATGAGCGTGTTTTAAATAGACTAATGGCCTAAAGATCCTCTGTGCTCCCCTCAGTTATGCCCCCCCCCCCCCCCCCCGCCGAAATCCCTGGCATCCACTGATCTTTTTACTCTCTTCATAGTTTTGCCTTTTCAGACTGGCTTCTTTTCCTCAGTGAAGCTCACTTCTTGTGAGCAAAGAATAATATCCCACTATGTGAATGTACCACAATTTATTTATCCATTCACCTACTGAAGGACATCCTGGTTGCTTCAAAGTTTTGGCAATTACGAACAAGGCTGCTATAAGCGTTGGTGGGTGGGTTTTTGTGTGGACCTAAGTTTTCAACTTATTTGGATAAAGGCGAGAGAGTGGCATGGACATATATACACTACCAAACGTAAATAGATAGCTAGTGGGAAGCAGCCGCATAGCACAGGGAGATCAGCTCGTGCTTTGTGTCCACCTAGAAGGGTGGGATAGGGAGGGTGGGAGGGAGACGCAAGAGGGAAGAGATATGGGAACATATGTATAGGTATAGCTGATGCACTTTGTTATACAGCAGAAACTAACACACCATTGTAAAGCAATTATACTCCAATAAATAATTTAAAAAACAATGACTTTCGAATCCTCCTATTTTTAGCTTATCTGTGCCATTTCGTTTCAGATGTGCCTTTTGTAAACATCATATAACTTGGCATTTTTAAAAGCCAGTTTGTGGAGAGACAGATAATGAAGCAAATATAGCAAAATATTAATTGTAGAATCTAGGTAGTATGTATATGAGTGTATACTGTATAATTCTTTCCATTTCTCTGTATGTTTGAAAAACTTCATGAGAAATGTTGGAGGGAAAAATGAAAAAACAAAAAAAATTGAAATAAATAAATATTGTATGTGAACAGATGTAAGTGGGTCCAACACTCCTTGGTGCTTAGACAGTATCATCTCACCTGTCTTATTAAGTAAATTATTACTTTCTTAATCAACGTGAATGGGGAAATTACCATCTTGCTCTAACTGCCGTGGAATCCCAGAACCATCCCTTGGATATCCTTCCCAACAATGAAGCAGGAGCTTAATTTACAAAGTGAACTCCCGTGAAGACTCATCCCACACCTTTCTCCACAAGGAAATGTCATTACGTTGATGGGTGCCACGTCTATTTTTTTTTTTTTTTTGGCTCTTCATTTCATTTTATTTATTATTATTTTCTTTTGCGGTACGTGGGCCTCTCATCGCTGTGGCCTCTCCCGTTGCGGAGCACAGGCTCCGGACGCGCAGGCTCAGCGGCCATGGCTCACGGACCCAGCCGCTCCGCGGCATGTGGGATCCTCCCGGACCGGGGCACGAACCCGCGTCCTCTGCATCGGCAGGCGGACTCTCAACCACTGCGCCACCAGGGAAGCCCTGCCACGTCTATTTTTAAGCCTGCAAAACGTTCTATAAACACCGCCCAGACATTAGTCCTCAGAACTCAGGGAGGGAGACACATTACTTGCCACCTTTTGGAAATCAGCAAATATGACTTCTTACTGCAGCTACTGCATGATTTCCAGGCTCTGTGGCCTCTTTCTGCACATCTTATGTCCACTTGACCACTGACCACCAAGACGCTGGACCTGGTACCTCAGGTCCACCACAGGTGATCTAAAACCCTTGAGGATGAAGATGCTTTGGGGGGAAAAGGAGGGGATTTAGAAGTTTTCACTTTTTTCATGCAGAATTGCAACAGCCCTAGAGGAACATGGAACCTCATCCCATAATCAAATTCATTACTAATTCCACAGCAAACTATCTAAATGTCCACCACAAGTTGGAAAATAAAGACCGTTAATTGACATCTGTCAGGTCGGTTTTGCCCCAAATGAGTTATAAGATCATTTTCACGTTTTGAACGGGTTTTGATCTCAAATTGTGCACAAGGGACTCAGGAGGTATATATCTCCTGATCTCCAGGGGCCAGTCCTCAGAAAGCAGGCAAAGCAAGCGACCAGGAACATCCCATTTAGAAAAAGCGCTTTAGGTTAGGATCATCGAAGTTGGTTTAACACCTTGACAGCGGAAAGCCGCGCACGCTGCATGGGATCTGTTATGATGGATATGAATAATTAATTAGGCCACATGAACTTTCTCCAGTCATGCTGTAAACATACACAGAGGTGGGAAGCAGCAGTGGTCAGGGGCACAGTTATCCCTGCCTCAACACTTCCTGCATCTGAGTCCCTGAACAGAACATAGGACCATTCTGAGCCTCAACTTCACCTCTGCAAAGGACAAGACACACGTAGCAGAGGACCCCAAACCACTGGTTAATCGTTCAAATAGACGGAAATGAGTGATCCCCAACTTCCCCAGGTTGTAAGTGTACCGAACACAGTGAGCCCTGGAGCAATGGTAGCTGATGTTGCTATTGTTGTTACAGTAATATTTTCATTATTCTCTGTGATTAAGTTTTAGCAGCATCCAGAAAACTAGATGGGGAATCAGAAGACCAGGGCTTAAATAAATGCTGGAATGGGTGCGAAGAAAAGGGAACCTTTGTACACTGTGGGTGGGAATGTAAACCGGTGCAGCCACTACAGAGAACAGTATGGAGGTTCCTTAAAAGTCTAAAAATAGAGCTGCCACATGATCCAGCAATCCCACTCCTGGGTATATATCCAGAAAAGATGAAAACGCTAATTCGAAAAGATACATGCGCCACAATGTTCACAGCAGCACTCTTTACAACAGCCAAGACATGGAAGCAACTTAAGTGTCCACTGACAGATGAATGGATAAAGAAGATGTGGTACATATATGCGATGGAATATTACTCAGCCATAAAAAAGGAACAAATTAATGCCATTTGCAGCAACATGGATGGACCTAGAGATTATCATACTGAGTGAAGTAAGTCCGAAAGAGAAAGACAAATACCATGTGATATCACTTATATGTGGAATCTATAAAAAGGATACAGATGAACTTATTTACAAAACAGAAGCAGACTCACAGACATGGAAAACAAACTCACGGTCAGCAAAGAGATAAATTAGGAGTATGGGATTAACAGATACACACCACTAAAACAGATAAACAATAAGGATTTATTGTAGACCACAGGGAACTATATTCAATGTCTTGTAATAATCTATAATGGAATAGAACCTGAAAAAAATATAACATAACTGAATCACTATGCTATACACCTGAAACTAAAACAACATTGTAAATCAACTATACTTCAATTAAAAAAAAAAAAAAGAAGAAGACCAGGGTTTTACATCCCATCACATCTCGTTTCCATGCTGCCCACTGGGAAATCGATTTCCCTAAGACCATCTCCTCCTATGTCAGCACCAACGGACTCAAAAGAGCCTTGTTTACTTGCCCTGAAAGTCAGTTCATCGGGGCCCTGATTCCTTCGAGAGACGGTGACAAGCAACGGGAACAGAAAACGCGTTTCCTGGCGTTTCTGAGGACATGCGAAACATCCAGTCTTCAGGCAGAACTTTCATTTCTCTTTAAGACAAACTGGAAATTAGAACACCTTGAAAGGAAGGAGTTTATCTAAGGCTGGGCTTGCTTGGTTACTATGTTTGGCCATATACTCAAGTCACTCCTTCAAAGTGAGGCTGTCTCTCATTTCTGTCAAGGGATCTGCTGAAACACTGGAAGCTTTTTTGATTTTTTTTTTCGTTTTATTGGAGCACAGTCGATTAACAATGTTGCATTAGTTTCAGGTGGACAGCAAAGTGACTCGGTGATCCACAGACATGTAGCCATTCTTTTTCTCATAGAGGCTTTTTGGATCTTCTCACTGTCTAAAACACGGAGCTGCTTTGGCGACTGCCCAGGGCCAGAGGCACTGCTTCCCTAACCAGAGGCTATGGCGACAGATCAAAGAATCGCCGCTGAAAACACGTGCAGACGCCTGGGAGAAACTGAAGAATTCCTGGAAGTCACTGTGGCTCGGACGACCTGAATTCTGAAGTGTGGATTTATCGTTCACCCTCTCCTGACTGACACAGGGGCCCACGGGTCTAAGGACAAGTCAGTGATGTGCCTGAACTCAACGCAAAGCATCTTTACGGTGAGCTTGAATGCGACACAAAGAATCTATTAGACTTTGACACATCTGAGCCTCACTCCACCACAGCAAGCGGTTCTGGCTTCACTGGAGAGGTGCACTGGTTACCTCCTGGCCACCCGGCTTTTTTCAGCCATTCTTGTGGTAACCGAGGCTGCCCAGGCTTCAGCCAGCTTTCTGGAGGTGCAAACTCATCTCGCACCTGCAAACCTTCTCTCTCTTCACACCCTGAGGTTTCTCTGATGACTCCCAGGGAACCCCTGTGGAAATCTACTTCCATTGCCCAACAGGCTTGGGGGAGATCACCCCCAGTGGACTCATGAGAGAGGAAAGTTGTTGAGGAAACGGTCACTCCATTTTTCCCCTGGGAAGGTCCTTCAGGCCACTGGGTCCCTCATTGCTACGCTTGATATGTTATTCACAATGAACTCGTACAACATTTTCCCCTAGGTTTCTGCTTTTAGGGGAACCTGGGCTAAGAACGTACTCTTCAAGTCAGCATTTTCTGTATTGCCATGAAAATAAAAAATCAAGAAGGACTGGATTTCCGAAGTGACAGCCACGTAGCCACGTCAAACACCCAAGTCTCATTTTGAATTGAACTTCCAGGCAAATCCAGTTTTCACTAAAATGTTAGTGTACGTTCACTTCTCATGGAACTTGTACTGGGAGTCATTGTTTCATAAAAAGATTGTTAGCACATGCGTGCAAAATAGGATTCCGCTCCTGGTTATATATCCAAAAAAACCAAAACCACTAACTCGAAAAGAAACATGCATCCCAATGTTCATAGCAGCAGTAGTTCCAATAGCCAAGACATGGAAACAACCTAAATGTCCGTTGACAGGTGAATGGATAAAGAAATGTGGTACATATATACAATGGAATATTACTCAGCCATAAAAAAGAATGAAATAATGCCATTTGCAGCAACATGGATGGACCTAGAGATGATCATACCAAGTGAAGTAAGCCAGATGGAGAAAGACAAATATCATATGATATCACTTATCTGTGGTATCTAAAAAATACAATAAACTAGTGCATACAATGAAAAAGAAGCAGACTCGCAGAGATGGAGAAAAACGAGTAGTTACCCGTGGGGAGAGGAAAGGAGGGAGGGGCAAGATAGCGGTAGGGAGAAAAAAAGAGTTATTATGGGATTATATGAAATCGTGTGTGAAACCTCTGAAAACTGTAAAGCACTCTAGAATTTAACGAATCTTTAATTCAATTAAAAAGAAACAGAAAAAATAAATTAAAACAAAAGAGCAGAGGAAAAATAATGCTTAGATGGAGAAATCCCTTTTCCAGACCATCCGAGGTACTGACTGCAGAATTTCGTGTGTGTGTGTTTATTGCCTGGTACTCCCATCCCTTCTCATCTCTCAGGTTTTGGCCAAAATTGTTCTTCCTCTAGGAAGCCCTGCAGGCTGTCTCCAAGATCAGCTCAGATGTGGCTACTAGCTGCTCCCAAGCAGATCGTTGTTTTAAAAGCAGCATGAGACCAACCTCGTTTTAAACTAGTATTTATTTATTGTCTCTCTTCCCTTCTATCAAGAACTCTAACACCCGATGCAACACGCTGACAATGTTATAGACCTTCCAAAATCAAGTTAACACCTGGCTGCATACTGTACGTGTGGCCCAAAGCATTGACTCACATAAAAGATGGGCGTTATGTAAGGGTGAAGCCAACAGAAGGAAAGCAAGAAGTACATAGAGGATGGGGTCAGACAGGACACGACCCAACTTTCGCAATGATGGGAAGTATCAACAGGTTTTCCTGTATTAGTTGTCTGGCTAATCCTAATGAACAAAAAGAAGGTAGGAAGTGATTCATCGATTCATTCTTAAGTCTCCTGATCTCTAACTTTTGGGCCCATCAATTATAAACCCAGACTCTCGACAGTGGCAAACATCAGATGTGCGTTGATGACACGGGCACTTTGGGTTTATTCTCTAAGCAGTCTGGGTGAAAAATGACGCCAACCCCCCCCCCCCAAGCAAAAAAGAGTTAGAGTGGGCCAACACCGTAGCTAAATCTACTGTCTATTTCTCTTTTGAAAGGAATGTTTTATTTTTTGACTGCGAACCTTTTCCGGATCCGTTGGCAACAGGTCTCCTAAAGAGACTAGTAACACCCCAAAGGGAAGGTTTCAGAACCAAGCCAGGTAAGATCCCAGCACCCGCTGATGGGTAGACGTGTCCTGGGTCTGGCCACTCAAGCAGCAGAGAAAACACTTTTCTGAAGCAGAAAAGGAAAACTCCCAGGTTTCACTCCACCACATGCAGGGCGGTGGATGTCTATACTCTCTTCGGCCAGGCCACATGGAAAGGGAAACGTGCAGCCCCAAGGAAGAGACCACGAGCCACTGGGGAATGATAGCAACATCTCTATCAGCAGACAGGTGTGTTGCTGAGATAGACGGCACTGCCAGAAGCTTCGCTTACAGCTGAAGAGCAAATCTCGGGTTAGAGGGAGCTGGAAGGATGCAGTGTGGACAACAGTTTCCAGAGTGCCCTGGCATGGAAAGGCATCCGCAGCGCTCTCCCCTGCCGGCCCAGGTCCCTCTGCCCTCACATCCCCCACGCAAGAGAATCCTGCCCACCAACAGTGAAGGCTCACAAGGAAGGATGCTGGGGACCCCCGCATGTGTACAGCTGAGCTATCAGAGCCCTGGGTGTCTGTGAGTCCCCCGTAACTGGGCTCCCACCTTACTAGCAGGTACCTCCGGCAGGTTGGTACTTCCTAATGTGCTGCTCTAGCCACAGGGAACCTTCATTCCTGAAATATATTTAACTGTAGAATCCTGAAGTAGCGAAGCAGCAGTGAAAAGCATCATCTTCAAAGCCCGGGTTCTACAGAGGTAAGAAGGGTCAGAAGTAGCAGTCTCACTACGAGAAGCACATCTGGGCAAAAATGCTGGCAAGAAAGAATGAAAGAAATGCTGATCTCGGTCTTGGAGGTGCTCCTAATGTCTAGCAAAGAGAAAGAGGCTGCGTGTGCCTTTGGGAGTCATGGTTCCCAAATCTTCGAGGGTCTCCTGTTGGGTGTAATTCTGAATAAAGACATTGCAGGGATTGGGAATGGAAGTGAAAGGGAAAGTGGGAGCGGAAATACAGGTTTCCTCCACTCTCTAAAAGTAGAGCTCGCCTATGGAACCTTCCAGAAGCCGAAATGGCATAAAGCCAAGAAGCAAGGTCCTCAGGACACACCTTGCTCAGGGATGCACACGAGAAACCGAAGTAAAGCACAGACGTTCACAGACACAGTTCAAGGTTACGGCGGCTGGATGCTGGGATACAGAGACGCTGAGTGTGTTCCCGGGGAAAGTGCTCGGCGGCGCCCCCTGGCTGCTGGGGAGCACGCTGCCTCTTTGCGCACGCTGAATGCCATTTTTGCTTTTCGCCCTTTCTCTTCAAAAATGAAAATCCTCCTCGAATTTCTTTAGGTTAGTGAAAACAGGTTCTGGTGTAGGTCTTCCGTAAAAACACGGTGGCGTAAAGTGAACTTTCAAAAGTGGGGAGGCGGGCTGGTCCCTGTACTTATTCCACTTAACAAAGCCAAGCACCTCATGATACCCACAAGACGGGTAAAGCCCTAAAAAGGTCGCGATGCACATCCCGGGGCCATTCCCAACTGTTGTTTTGTGATTTACAAAATGCTGTTGATTTCCTCATGCGGCTGTGTTTCAGGGAAAGAAAAAATATCTGAAAGCGCACTCAAGTCCAAGACACCCCTCACCTAATGTATGCCATTAGATCTTACATTCATCATAGATAAAATATCATATGCTGGGGATCTGTAGAACTCTAACCACAGCTAAACTATGACACAAATGAACTTACTGTATCAAACAGACTCAGAGACAGGGAACAGACTTGTGGTTGACAAGGGGGAGGGGGGTGGAGGACGGATGCAGTGGGAGTTTGGGGTTAGCAGATGCAAACTGTTACAAATAGGATGGATAAACAACAAGGTCCTACTGTACAGCACAGGGTGTTATATTCAATATCCTATGATACACCATAATGGACAAGAAAAAAATATACATATATAAAAAATTTTCATTTCCAGATTATTTCCTAAAACCTGCTCTAGATAAATAACACAATACGGGATTATAACCCCAGTATCAAATAAATATTCATTGGGTCCACCTTTGCAGAAGTAAATGATTGAATAAATAAATGGGGGAAAACGGACACATCTCTCAGGCAGCAGAACTTCAAATGACTTAGCTCATGTGAAGATACTCTGTCCTCGAGGAAAGAGAGCATTAAGTCCCATTCCTGAAGTGTGGAGTGCACACTACCGCCTTCTTTCCAAAGAGGACAGCAGGCGAAGGGGGAAAAGTCCCTTCATAGCAGAGAACCTGAGGAACATGATCTCAGCCAGGTGATCAAGGTCACACCATCAGTGATAAGTCGCATTGAGGACAGTATACCTCTTTGATGCGATGTGACCAGAAGGGCAGTGCACCTCTGTGGGCTTCCTCTGCTCTGCAGATCCACAGCCCCAGTCTAAGCATGAGGAAAACATCACACAAACCCTGATGGAAGGATCTGCTACAGGATAGCCGATCGGTCCTCCTCCAAACTGTCAAGGTCACAAAAGACAAGCAAAGGAGAGACTGTCACAGCCGAGAGCTGTCTAAGGAGCTATAAAGGCTAAATGTATTATGGGATCCTTGAACAGAACCACATAAACGATGAAAACTGAAGCAACCTGAAAAATGTGTGAACTTCAGTCAGTAACACTGTATAAACACAGATTCCTTAGTTGTATCAAATGTACCTTAGTACTAGAAGATGTTAATAATAAGGGAGTCCAGGGTGGTATATGGAAACTCTGTGTGTCCGCAACAACTTTGTAAATCTAAAACTAGAATTAAAAGTTTACTTTAAAAACAATTTTTGACAATATTTTCTCAGGAGTGTAATTCTTTCATAGTTTGTTTTCTCAGGAAAGTAATTCACATACCTAAAAACTGAAAAGAAATATATTTCAATTTATATATAACATATTTCTTTAAATTTTAAACTTGAATATTTTAGTAAAAAAGAAGAATCTAAAAATAGAAAGTAGTGGAAAAAAGTATTTATAAAGGAAATCGGTAGTTCAGGTTTTTAAACTTACTAAGTATTACAGGGAAAAAAACCTAGAGGAATTCACAACTTTGCAATAAATCCCAAATTCTGAAAGAATAAAAAAGACCCACATTTATAGCATCTAGCATCATCAGGGTCCTTTTGAACACCCTGGCTCTGACCAGGTCACTAAGGGTTCCTTAATTCAGGTTGGGACATGCTTGGTTCTCAAAAAATACCTAGGATACGATTTACAGATAGACTTGAAGACTCCCCTCAGATCTGAGCTATTGCAGATTTTCACAGAATTAGAGCTGCTTCTCTTAAACCTATGAATCTTAAGGTGGTCAGCACTTTCATATTCCCTCGGTTTCTTCTCCCCTGTTTCACAATCTAAAGCTTCAGAGACTTTAAACTGCTTTTGACAAGAAGCCTGTAGGAAAGAATAGTCTCAGCAGGACATGCGTCGCTTTTGTTTATTTATTGAATATACATTTACTGATGGAATTAATTATTGAGACAAATCCCAACGCTCAGCTCTTGTTTATAACCTGAGGCGAAAGCATCCTGTTGACCCGTTCCCATCTGGGTCATTACCAGATGCTGCTGACTGAAGTTAAGCCACATCCTCCCATGTTCCCTGACATACGCCATCGGTGTTACAACCACGTTAAACCTCTAATGTAATGGAAAGCTCTTAACAAGAGCTTTCCTCTGTAAAATCTCTTCCTATCCGATTTGGCAATCTCGCAATCTCTCTCTCTCACACACACACACACACACACACACACACACACACTCCAAAATTTGATGACCTGAACTACTGAAGTTGAATTCTTCTGTTCATTATTGACTTTTCTGCCTTGTTACTGTAGCGTCAGGGAAACTAAATATCAAACCACAGAATATTTTCCTTCACACATACAATTACTAAAATGAAGATACTTGGTACGGTTGTCAGTGCTGACTGCAGATGGACAACGTATTGGTGAATCTGTGAATTACTTTATCCTACAGGAAGTTCAGTAAACACCCTGCCCACGTTCTAAATGTCTGCCTTCTCAGAAAGCACCACCTTCATCTTGCAAACCACACAAACCCTGCTGACAAACTGCTACACGACATGTTCTCTCCTTCATTCCATCCAGAAAAACAATCCCTAACAGAAATACACACCAGTCACCATGTCTACAACTGCTGCCATCTATAACCTAGTTGTGAAGATCAACCCATTTTCTAAAGTGGGTCTTCATCTCTAAGTGGCTTCCGGGAAGACAAAAAAAATTGAGGGATAAGGACCCTGTGATGAAAGAGTGTGCTCTTTTATGAGCGAGCGGCGGAGAGGACCGTTTAATAATTCAGCAACAGGTACTCCAGGACATGCTCATTACTAGGAGTGGAGGTGGGGCTGGGAGCAAAAGGGATGAATTTCACATGATTGCAGCAGTACAAAGCAGAACAAAATCATCCCACGCCGGGTCTTGAAAATAGAGGCTGTGGCATGTGTCCTTTTCTTTTGATAAAAAGCTGGAAAGGGAATCTGAGTTCAGTGCGTGCATTTCTCTAACAGAGCTTATGGAACGCCTGTGCTATTTCAGGTGAAGCTGGGCGAAAACACGCCTATGTTTTCAGGGGCTTTGAGTCTCCTTGGACAAAAAGACAAGTCAACCCGAGACCTAGCATCCCAGTGATCGAGTGGGAGCTGGAACAGTAAATACTAGAAAGAAGCATTCAAGAACAGGGACGTGCAGAGACCCAAGAAAAGCACAGAGATGTATGGTCCCCGTAGCGAGAGAAATGCCTGGAGAAGTGGGGAGGCTAGGAGGCCAAGGAAGGCATTTTGGAATTCGTCAGAACGTTTCCAGGCAACACTCAGAATCGCCCCGGCATCAGGCACATCTGGCCACGCGACCTCCCCGCCCCGAGGCACGCCACCTGGGTGAGATGCCCAGTGGCTTCCTGTGCGCTGTTAGCATGCAGACAGGGTCTACGGTAGGGTGGTCCCACCATCCCGTACAGTTTTACCTTGTCTGTTTGCTCGTTGAGTTAGGGTTATTCTTACACAAGTAATAAAGAGGTTGATAAACACTATGAAAGAACAGGAGTTGGATTCACACACTCACTCTCATTCAACAAATATTTATCAAGCCTTACTAAAGGCCAAGTTATCCAGATTCTGGGGCTGTGAGTTCTACAATTAGCACACTTCATGGTTCTAGCTGTGTGTGTGTTTAAACATTATAACTGTGGTGTAATGGACTAAATGCATTTGTTTCTTAGTACCTTTTGATGTAATTGTGTGGCGCTGGCTTTTCCACATAACAACATCACGACTTTTCTCTGTTATTCTACGAGGACATTTCTACCCCAACAACTGCACTAACGTATCGGTTTAACAGCATCAGTCAGTCACTCTGAGAAGCTCACCTGCATTCCATACCTTCCAATCCTACCCCTTCCTGAAAGTGCGCCATTGGCCACAATGTGGATGGGCCTAGAGGGTATCAGGCTTAGTGAAATAAGTCAGAGAAAGCAAATACTCTGTTATCATTTCTATGTGGAATCTAAAAAATAAAACAAACAAAGGTATGTGTCAAAACAGAGAAAGACTCACAGAGAACAAATTAGTGGCTAACAGTAGGCAGGGGGAAGGGAAGGGAGTAAGATAGGTGTAGGGGACTACGAGATACAAACTACTCTGTATAAAATAGTTACAAGAATGGATTATAGGGCTTCCCCGGTGGCGCAGAGGTTGAGAGTCCGCCTGCATGGATGCAGGGGACACGGGTTCGTGCCCCGGTCCGGGAAGATCCCACGTGCCGCGGAGCGGCTGGGCCCGTGAGCCATGGCCGCTGAGCCTGCGCGTCCGGAGCCTGTGCTCCGCAGCGGGAGAGGCCACAGCAGTGAGAGGCCCGCGTACGGCAAAAAAAAAAAAAAAAAAAAAAAAAAAGAATGGATTATACAACATAGGGAATCTAGTCAATGTTTTCTAATAATTTAAATGGAAAGTAAACTACAAAAGTATTGAGTCATTAAGTTGTACACCTGGAACTAATGTAATATTGTAACTCAACTCTATGCCAATATAAATAATTACATAAGTAACCGATACGAAAAGAAGAATCCTAGCCTTTCCCCTCCCCTACCTGCCTCGAGTCTGCCCACATCTTGGTTAGGTTTCCTGATCCATCCTTCTGGACGGCTCTCAAAGCATCACCTGTTGCTGGTTCCATCCAGCTCCTGCCTCCCCTGCACCTGAGTAGGAGGGTGTGGCCGGAGAAAGACCTCATCTCAAGGCACGTTCCAGAGCCTGTCACAGTGCGCTCTATCAACCCATCTCCTAGAGGACTATTCTACACCCTCTTCGCCAGCTCCTCCGCAGCCTCAGTCTCCGCTGAAGCTCTGAGAAAGCAGAAGCAGTCAGAAGAACATTGCTCCAATCTCCTGCCAGCCCAGCCTCCTGCATCTCGGCCAAGCGTCCCCTCCCCTCCCAGGCATGCGCAGAAAGGTCCCTTCTTTCCGAGCGCCCCACTCCGTGGGAGCATGCGACCCATCGAACTCAGTGACGTCACCCTGCAGTGGTCTCTTTCATCCTGTATCTTAACCTCCTCTCTTGACTCGATCACACAAACGTGCTCTAGCCTTTTCCACCTTTGAAAATCTCCCCTCCTCCAACCCACCTTCCCTACAGCTACTGACGGGCCCATCTCTCTGCTGCCATTTACGGCACAATCGCTTGAACGGATTGCTTTCAGTTTCTGTTCTCTACTCTTTGCTCACCCCTTCAAGGACACTTTAGCCCTGACAAATCGATGACATAGCGCCTGCCAGGTCACCACGACCTTCAAGCAACAGGCTCAGTGGTCAGTCATTCCTGCCCCTCAAACCATTATACTCATCAGCAGCATTCAGCACAGTCAATCCTTTTTTTTTTTTTTTTTCCTAAAACACCCCAGGCATCGCATCCTCGCATGCCTGCCGGAACCTCCCCAGAGGAGGGGCACGAGGTCTGAGCAACCTGACGTGCGTGGACACGGCACACCCCACACCGAAGCAGAAGCTTGAAGGATGGTTGCACGTTTCCCCTCTGCCACAGGGGCAGTTTCCTGGATTTGGGCGGT
Source organism: Leucopleurus acutus (assembly GCF_964270905.1). Classification (NCBI taxonomy): domain Eukaryota; kingdom Metazoa; phylum Chordata; class Mammalia; order Artiodactyla; family Delphinidae; genus Leucopleurus; species Leucopleurus acutus. The sequence goes on from NC_139164.1 coordinate 3,807,505, forward strand.
TCCCCCAGCTCGGATTCTGGAATGAAGACAAGGTGCAATGGGGGGAGGGCTGACACCAACCCATCACCGGGGTGGCATCAACAGAAAGGAAATAAACCACCCACACTGCAAATAACTGGGCTGTCGGTTTGGGGTTAGTGCAGTTGGACTCCATGTGTCTCTTTCTTTCCCCCTCTCTCCCCCTTCCTCTTCTTCCTTTCTTCTCTTCCTCTTTCTTTTTCTTTGGCTACACTTGCTTCTCTACACTCATTTCTCTTGAAAATATGATTCGGTCTCGTAACGTTAAATCCCACCTGCTTTCCGACGTCTCCTCAATGAGCATCTCCAGCCTATGCCTCTTGCTTCCCGTCCACACTCCTACAGCCAGGTACCAATCAGACACCTCTTGTGGTTGTCCTTAATTTGTACACAGTCAGTCCCCTTATTTCTACACTGCTCCTCCTACAATGTCCCTGCCCTCAGAAAATGCCAACCCCATCCTTTCAGATACTCTGGACAGAGGACCTAGCGTCAGCCTTGGGTTGTCTCTCATTTCACATCCACCATCAATCTCTTGGTTCTGCCTTGGAAACGCTCCCAGAATCCGAACACTTCACCTGGCAGCTCCCTACACCTCCATCATCTCTTGACTGCATTATGACAAGGTCCACCTAAGTGGTCTCCCGACGTGTGCCCACACCTCCTGAGAGCTCATTTTCCAACCAGAACTCACAGAGCTCCAAGAAAAATGGAAGTCATAGCTTGTCCCTCCTGTGCTCGGAGATCGGCCGAGGCTTCCCATCCGCATCACTGGAAAACCAAAGCCCTTTCAATGGCTTGCACGGTCGTGCACGGTCTGACGGCAGGCGTCTGTCTACTGTCATCTCCACTGCCCCACCTTCATCCTGCAGCTCCAGCCACACGGTCCCCGCGATAGTCCTTGAACACATCATGGTCTGCACCTCTTCAGGGACTGTGCACATGCTGTTCCCTACTTCCAGAAAGCTCTTCCCTCACTTCCTTCAGACCTCTCGGGCTGGCTTCCGCCAACCTCTGCGCTTAAAGCAACAACGCGTCAGCCCATTCCTGTTATGCCGCCTCCTTTAATCTGCATTATTTTCCTCCACAGCATGAATCGCTATCGAAAACACTAGATATTCTTTTCTTTATTCATTTAAATTCCCTAAAGGGGAAAGACACTGTCCACTGTAGTCTAATATTTTACTGCCTAGGAAAGTGCCACGCTCACAGTAGGTGCTCAATAAATACTTGGTGAATGATTAACTGAATGTCTATGCTTAGGAACAAAGTAGCTCACAGACGGAAGATATAGGAAGATAGGGATCTTAATCACACTCAGTGTCTACTTGGATAATTATATATTTATACACGTTAGGTCTCGATGAAAATATCAACAGAAATGTTGTACTCAGTGAAGCGAGCTGGTGGATATGAAAATGTTTGAGTCAATACTTGGTGTTGAATTACTGATTTTTTTTTTTTTTTTTTTTAGTGCGAGACAGCCATATGAGAAAAACATAAATTCAGAGATATTTTCACAAGAAATATAAGAGTCAGGTAAGAATTAAGGAGAAAAATATCAGGCAACACACATTCAACCTGAGTGTTGGGAACACATAAGGGAGCGGTGGGGAGTGTGGCTATGTGGCAAAGGGAACGCTGCCTCTGAAGGAAACACTCCCTCCTCATCCCCAGTCAACCACTGGTCCAGAGTTGCCAAACCTTACATAGTTTCGATACATGTTGTAAATGTGGATTTTGGGGGGTTTTTGGCAAAAATTTTCAGCATCTACGCATGGCCAGAAATTTTAATTCTGTACACTGCTTTTTCAGGGCTTGCAAAGTTATGAAAATGTGACCTCTGTAAGATACGATCAAGGCACCGTTATACAGATCTGCCTCAACTTATGATGGGGTTACATCCCAATCAACCCACCGTAAGCTGAAAACGTCAGAAGTCGAAAATGCATTGAATACACCCAAGCTGTCCGACATCATAGCTTAGACTCACCTACCTTAAATGCGTCCACAACACTCACATGAGCCTACATTTGGGAAAATCAACCAACACAGAGCCCACTTTACAAGGAAGTGTTCACTATCTCATGTAATTCATGGCATACTGTGCTGAAAGTGGAAAACAGGATGCTTGGATGGGTCTAGAAGGGTTGTCAGTGTATCTCTTGTTTACCCTCGTGACCACATGGCTCACAGCTCACCACCAATGCCCAGCAACGCGAGAGAGCACCAGACCGCATAGTGATAGTCTGGGAAAACCCAACATGCAAACTGTGATTTCTACTGAATGCGGATCACTTTCACACTATCAGAAAGTCCAAAATTTTTTTGCAAACTATGGTTTCTACTGAATGAGGATCGCTTTCACACCACCAGAAACTCCAAAATTTTTTGCATGTTCAACCATTGTCACATCGGGACCGTCTGTATTTATGTTACCGTTGGTAGTGCTGGCATATGTACTATGAGGAGAGCGACACTCCAGAAACAGCCCTAAGGGAAGAGGAGAGCAGTTAATTAATCCCCAGGAAAAAAAAAAAAAATGCATTGTATCCTGTTACTGATTTGCAAAGTTGCTACCTAAGCTTCCCTATACAGAACAGAGGCAGGAATCAACATCTAGAGTACAAACGGGCATCTCCGAGCAGGGCAGAGAAAGGCCAGTCCACAAAAAGATGGGCACTTTGAATGCAAACACTGTTTTAGTTGCCTTCACTCACCCAGCCCCCAGCACAACGCCTGGCACTTACTTGGAGCACAAGAAAACAATCTGAGAGTCAGGTGAGTGAAAGAACAGTATGGGAGCAGGTGAGTTCCTTAGTAGCGCAGTCATCGTAAGGCTCATCGTTGCTGATAAAATTAGTAACTTCTGGCAGATGCAAACTAGTATACATACGATGGATAAACGACAAGAACCTACTGCACAGCACAGGGAAGTATATGCAATATCCTGTGATAAACCATCATGGACAAGAATATGAAAAAGAATGTCTATATATGCATAACTGAGTCACTTGGCTGTACAGCAAAATTAACACAACACTGGAAATCAACTATACTTGAATCAAATTTTTTAAAAAATTAGTAACTGCTGGCATTAATTAAAAACCTCCCATGAGTCAGGCGCTGTGCTACGAATTTGCACAAATTATCTCAGGAATCCTTACAAAAGCCCTGTGAGGTAGGCACAATTTTTAGCTTCCTTCTACCATCAGATAACTGAGGTTTTCAGAAGGCATCTCACCTGCTGAATGCCGGGCCTCAGGAGAGCAAGTGTATTCACAATTGGACTCCCTCACCGCATTTCCCCTGCACATTTTTTTTTTTTTTTGGCTGCGTCGGGTCTTAGTTGTGGCAGGTGGAATCTAAGTTGCGGTGCGTGGGCTTCTCTCTAGCTGTGGCGTGCGGGCTCCAGAGTGTGTGGGCTCTGTAGTTTGCGGCACGCGGGCTCTCCAGTTGAGGCGTGCAGGCTCAGTGGTTGCGGCGCGCGGGCTTAGTTGCCCCGCGGCACGTGGAATCTTAGTTCCCCTGACCAGGGATCGAACCCACGTCCCCTGCATTGGAAGGCGGATTCTTTACCCCTCGACCACTAGGGAAGTCCCTCTTTATTCTATGTCAAGTGGGACGCTGGTGAGCTTATTGACCAGATTTGGGGGCACAGATCATGTTGGGAAGGGCGGTGAGCACTTGTACGAAAGCAAAGAAGAAGAAAGAAAACAAGTACAAGGCAGGCATGAGAATGACAAATCCGCAATTGTCTGACGCCATGTAACACACGCCCAAGGGACTTCAGGGAATACAGTTGGTCCTGCAGGCATCACCCACAGTAAATAATATCTATGATGAGAAACCTCAGTCAACAAGACTGGGTCTCTATCTTCTCACTTCTCGCTAAGGAAGCATGAATGTGTCTTTCAATGAATTACAAAAAGCTTCATCCAGAGTCTTTACATTCCAGGGAAAACCCTGTTTAAAGGGCTAAGGCCTCTAAAAACATAGCTAATTGAAATAAAAAGCGTATTACCCTAAGGGTTTCAGGTAGGAGAAATCTTACTGTAAAGCACCGCCTGGGTTTCCACGTATAATATTCTAGAATATTCAGAATGCTTTCTGTGGTGATTATCTTACAACGAAAGCCCACTGCGCTGTTTGTCTCAATTCAGGTCTTTGAGATGGTCATCAGGTCACTAAGTGCAGGATATGCAGACACCAATAGTAGGGCAACGATAAAAACACAACCTGACATAAGACAGGCATGTCAGGTTCGAATGCAATGAAAACTGTTGGCAATCCAAAAGCCTGACTTTTTGTAGGTCTGCTGGCCCACAAGTTTTTTTTTAAGACATCTGGAAACTGCTTCTTTTTATTTACAGAAAGAGCACAAAACCACTCTTCAAAACCCCTTCAGTCACAGAATTCTCCACTCCATCTTCTGAACAAGCCACCTCAATTCCTTTCTCTGTTTCTGTGACCCAACTCGTTACCTCTTCTGAGATCACTACCAAAATTGAGAAACGCTTGGAGAAATAAATAACAGTTGCATTCTGTGGTGAGACGAAGGTGGTGCCTAGGACCTGAGCCGCCCAAGATGGGCACGATGGGCGAGCTTCTGGATGGTGTCTTCAACCTTCCCTCTCGCTGGGTGTAGGGGTCGTGGCTTTTCCTCTCATCAGGACCCTGAATCAGGAAATTCATGGGGCAGACCTGGGAAGACCAAAGGTCCCAAGGTTCCCGGGCACTCGGCAGACATCTGGTTTCCCGCTGGAGTTGTAACCGAGCAGGACCCTACAAGGCCTTCCCAGAATAGACCCCCGCCTGTGTCCTTCGCCTGCCTTTTGTCCGTAGAAAAACTTTAGTCAAAAGAATACATTTAATCCGAGAAGTGAGAAGATGCAGAAAGACAGGAAAACGGTCAAGCAACACAAAAGAGTAATACTTTAGCCATTCAGCAAAGTCAAGGACCTTTAGTCCTTCCTCAGCGTTACAGATCATATTCCGAGCCACGTCCTTTGAGCTGTTATGCAGATACTGAAAGCTCCACTGGGCGGGAGAAGTTAACTGCGTGCTGCCCACCAGCACACAGACCACAGGCCGGTTGGAACCAGAAGGTTGATGATGCTGACTCCCGATGACCTCACCACCAACCAATCAGAAGAGTGTCCACGAGCTGACCACGCCCCGCTCCTTGAAGACTGTAAGACTTCTCACAACACCCTCCAGGGTGGGACACACAGTCTTGAGGGCGTTAGTCCACTGTGGCCCCCTTTGCCTGGAAAGGCAATAAAACTATGTCTTTGTACTTCACTCAAAGCTCTGTCTCCGAGATGTAATCCGGCCCCGATGGCAATTAAAACAACAGGCTAGTGAAACACCGGAGCATTCTCTCCCCACGCCCTCCATGCAGCAGGCTGCATATTTACGACTCAACTTTGTGGGTTTCTCAGAGAAGAACCTGCCTGTAGAGGGGAGAGGGGAGATGGCAGAAAAGGGTACAAAGTCCTTGGTTCAGGAGCCAGAACAAGGATTCCAGAGGCCCTCCTAGGGGGACCCCTCTCCCTTCTCCAATATACCCAGAGGCAGTAAATCGAGAGCAGGGCTTTTCAGTAGTCAGTGTATATAAATTACCCACCAAGGTACCTGCTAGCCTCAAGGAAATACATGATAAACTCACAGGAAATACTGTGGAGTCCGTCAGGAGCACAAACATGACAAAGAACTAGAATCATCTATTTATTAGAAAGACGGATGACCGGAATAAATATAAGGCATTCATTGAAAGTATATTAAATACCCCCCAGTGAATGGCAACAGAAACAGGAACAGTGATGAAGGGGGTCAAAAGAGACACCGGGCAAGGAAAGTAAGATGGTTGAACTGAAAATTTCAAAGAACTGGCTGAAATGAAAGAATTCAGCAAAATCAGCCAGCGAATACATGTATGAGCCAAAGATAAAGTTATTTTCCCAGAAGACATCTGGGATGGAGAAACGGGAAAAAAAAAATCCCTTATATGCCAAGATATGGAAGACAAATACACACATCATCTAAGAGGACATTCATAGAAAGACAGCAACACAGATTAAAAGGCCGAGAGGAATTCTATTAGAAATAATGGCCAACACTCAACTGTATACTTTTTAAATGATTAAAGTGACTCATTTTATGGTTACATGAATTTTACCTCAATAAAGAAAAAGACAAAAAAAAAAAAAAAAAAAGAAAGAAAAGGAATAACAGGCTGAGACTTTCCAAGCAGTAAAGAAAAATGTGTAAGGCTTAGGATTGAAAACACGCAAGTTCAAGAACGAGCTTATTTTTAAAATAAAACCGAAAAATCAACTTCTGGACCAATTACCATGATTTTTAGTAACATTAAGGACACACGGAATATGTTTCAAGCTTCCAGTGACAAAAACAGCAAATAACGTGCAAATGAAGGGAAATCACAGTAATACGGGCTTTTTCACACCAACGCGGGATAGAGACGGCAGCACGGGATCTAAGTGGAGTATTACTTTCTACAAGTTAAAGGGAGAGGAAGGAAGCCTAGGATTTTATATCCAGCGAAAGCATCTTTTAAATGAAAAGGAAAACAAAATTTGCAAAAGTCTTATAAAATTTACTGCCTTAAGCCCTCATGAAAATACTCTTGGAACGATTTATTTCTGCAAAGAGAGACATGGGTCCAGAACAAAGCATTATAATAAAGGTAAACATAGAGCATTAGTAGCCTCAGAAAACAGTCACTTAGAGCCAAAATCCCCTTAGCATCCAGCATGGTTGGGGGTGCAGGGGGATTGAGGAGCGACATGCAAAGAACATAGTAAGTCTGTATCTTGTTCTGGGGAAAATTACGAATACTGAAATGTTTGATAGGTAATACTAAGAATAGTTATAGGTCTTAGGTTAAAATCTAATTGTACACTACAATAAGGAGAGGAAAACTTGATGAATCCACCCTATAAGACGATAGAGGAAAAAAACAGTATAACAATGACGTTAGCAATAGAAACTCAGAGTTGTACAACGCGCGTTAGGAAAAGCAAAGGAAAAAAATGAAAATCAGGCAAGCGTGGTACACAGACTATACAAAAAAATGACATGAATTATGAGCTCTAGAAGAACTGTCACTGCAAAAATATAAGTGGGATAAACTGATACATTAAGATTACAAGCAGTTTTATCAACCTATTGTTGACAGCAGATATATTTAAAACCGAGGGCCACGTAAACGAGACAGAAGAGACTAAAAAGATAGAGTATGAGATAAGTTCACTGAAAAAATATCTGGGATGCAAATTTAATATCAGATAAAAAATCATAAATGTCATGATGGCATATTAAATGCTGGGGAAGGAGCAGATGAGAGAAAAGATGTAAATGACATACTTATGTAAGTCCCTCATAATAAAGCCTGAAACTGTGTAGAAAAGTAAATAATATATGTTATACATGTATATGAAGTATATGTAAGGTATGTTATTAAATAACATATTTATATATTATTTAAATATTGTATATTTCGATATATATTTTGATAAATATTCTGATAATTATACAGTTATATATGTAATCTATAATCTATCTATATAGTATATAATACATAATTTAATTATACATTTATTTATAGATATTACATTTAATATTATATTATTATAGATTACATATATTAGTGTATATTATTATGTTATTGTATATTAATGTATAATGTTATTATATAATACATAACATTTAAGATAAAAGAAATGTAAGAAAAATAAAATATTACAAGAAATTAAAACAGCACCTTCTTGGAACCGATCAAGTTAGAGAGAAAACGTTATCTGATAGATATATACGGAAATCTACGCCCCTCAAAACACACACACAGACACGTATTTGTAAATATGCATCTGCATGTGTATAGCACGGTGTATGCGAGTATGTGTGTATGTGTGTGGCTTTCAAGCACACACAGAATGCTAACAAAATGTTCCACTCATAAGTCATACTTTAAAGAAGCAGCATGATACACCAATATATTCTTTGACCATAATTCAATAGAATTAGAAACCAATAGTTTAAAACATCCCATAAAAGTGTTAGGACAGGGCTTCCCTGGTGGCGCAGTGGTTGAGAGTCCGCCTGCTGATGCAGGGGACACGGGTTTGTGGTCCGGTCTGGGAAGATCCCACATGCCACGGAGGGGCTGGGCCCGTGAGCCATGGCCGCTGAGCCTGCGCGTCCGGAGCCTGTGCTCCGCAACGGGAGAGGCCACAACAGTGAGAGGCCCGCGTACCACACACACACACACAAAAAAGTGTTAGGACATTAAATATGTCTGTGTGTACACCTTTAAGGTAAAGTAAAGATACAAAATACTTGTCATTCAATGATGATTTAGGCATCAACTATAAATATTTGACAGGTCTAAAGAAATGCTTACAGGGATAATTAAAACTTCAAATACATTTACAAGATAACAAGGAAGATTGGAAATAAATGAGCCATGGAGGCAAATAAAAAACTAGAATGACAGTAAAACAGTAAACACCAAGTGAATAACAAAATCATGTCTGACAGAGATGAGTAGGAATCTGTGAAATAGGGAACAAGAAAACAGTTGAGCTAATTATGAAAATGAAACGTAATTTACTGAAAAGCTTCGTAATATAAGTGAACATCTGGTAACACTATTCGAGGAAAACCAAGAAATAATGAAAATAAATGAACAAAGGGGGAAATCAGTGTAAGTAATCCTAAATAAAGTAAAAATACAAACAAAGAAAACTTTAATAACATAAGCAATCCTGCTAGAAAACCTAAATTTAAATAGATGTTTGAGAACATACGAATAAAACTTACACACCAATAGATTTAAATAAACTAGCTAAGGACTATTAATAACATGAAGTAAATAAAAACCATCTCCCACATAAAACTCACCGGCCAAGATAATGTTCAGGCAATTTCTAGTATACGCCTTTCTACTGACACGTTGTTCAGAAAATACAGAATGAAATGAAGCAGCCAATATTTTCGTAAGATTAGTTTAACTTAGGTATCGAAAGCAAACAAGGACTGTGCGAGATCAGAAAACCACGTCTAGAAAGTGTGGATGAAACATGTCGCCTGCCAGAGCAGTAAACGCAGGGTACTGTAGTCATCAAGCCCTCAGCCACTGCAGCACAGCCCCGCTCCCCACCCCCAGCCAAGTTGAGCCCCGAGGGGACTCAGGATGGGAAAGAACAAGATGCTCCCCAGGTAGCTGAGGTGCAGTTCAAAGGAATGCTTTCAATGAGCCCAGACTCTTGCCTCACCCCATACACAGAAAAGTGCTAAATTCATTAACTGGAGGTGTCTGGTTTTCTTTAATTAACAGGAATCTTTTGATGTTCCAACTACCTGCATGTTGTTGCAAAAACTCCTCTGCATCCAGGCTCTTCCCCAACCTCTTTGGAGCAGTCCCTCAGCTACCTGAGACACTGTCTCCGGGGCTTGAAGTCCTCAGAAAGTCCACCGAATAAAACAAAACACAACTCTTAACTTTTAGGTTGGGCATTGTTTTTTCAGTCAACAAAATCAAATCAAATTCAAATAATATTATAAATCAAATTCACTTATGAATGTACTGATGTAAACATCCTAAGTGAAATATTAACAAACCAAATTTAAGAGAGTACTGGCCATTTTTTTAAAGTGTGCATTATGATCAAAATGGGGTTGTTTCCAAAATGCACTAATACAAAATAAATATATTATTAAATCAGGTGACTAGAGAAAAAAGAAAAGAGAGAAATCATGTAATCAACGGCAGAGATGCCAAGATGTGTTTACAACATTCACTACCTAGTTATACTTTAAAAAAAAAAAAAAAACTTTCAACTTAGTAGAAAACTGGAAATCAAAGGTAATTTCTTTTATCTGATAACAGCCATTTGTAAAACATCTCTAGCCAAAATCACATTTATTTATCAAAGAGTGTTAGACTCATTTCCTATAAAATCATGAACAGGGATATAAGTTTGCACTAATGTAGTTCAATACAACACTGGGTGTCCAGGGTCAATGCAATGACACAAGGAATAAAGGCAACAAAAGTATAAATATTCAGAAGGAAGGGAGAAAATGGTCGTTATCTGTGGATAGTTTGATCACTGTTTTGGAAATCACGCACTTTAACAGGTAAGGCACTACAAATAGTAGACAATCCAAAAAGATTGCTCAATATACGATCAACGTACCACAAGTCAAGACATTCTTTTATACCAGGAGCAGGAAATGACACAGAAAATAAGGTAATATTTACCAAGAAAATAAATTGCCTAACATATAATTTTAATAGAGCTAAAGTTAGAATTCAATCAGTAGTGAACTATGCCAGTTTATGGCTGGGACGACATGAATTTGGAAAGGTATCTGTTCTTCTTAAACTAATCTTTCAATTCAATACAGCTCACAACAAAGACAGCAGAAGTTTGCAGAATCTGACACATTGATTTTCAACTGTATGTGAAAGAATAAACATCTTACAGAGAGGAAAGAGAACATTCAAGAAGAAAAAATAGATTATTCTATGTGATTCACATCTTGCTCTACTGCAGGAACTGACTGATGGATGGGACCAAATACAAAACCCATAGGTTGCCCTATGTATTTGTGGTGGACGTTAGTTTTTATTGGGTTATTTCTGGCAGGCTCTTTTTTTTGAAATTTATTCTCTCTCAGCTCCACAGGGAATCACTCTTGCCTCTGGCCTCGGCAGACAACAAGCAAGCAATCTGGAGGGCAGAAGGAGAGAGTACCCTGTACATGCAAGACCTCCTGGCAGGTATGCCTAGCACAACCTCCATGGGTATTCGTAACTCCACATAAGGGCTCCCTACTATAGCTATTTCAGGGTTACTGCATGACCCTGTGCTGGTTTCCCTATATCCTGCCCCCAATCTTTTAATATACTTCTTTGTATGTGGGTCATCTTTCCCTATCAGGACCCAGGCTGACACCACAAATCACTGGGAAGGGATACACTGTTTACCATGTATGTTGAAAACATTGGTTCACGATTTGGAGGAAAATAACCCTGGATCCCTACCTCACACCATCCATACAAATAAATTCTGTTTAGATTAAAAATGCATGGATCTGGGGGAGGAATTGGGAGGCTGGGATTGACACATATACACTATTGATACTATGTATAAAATAGATAACTCATGAGAACATACTGTATAACACAGGGACTCTCTACTTAATGCTCTGAGGTGACCTAAATGGGAAGGAAATCCAAAAAAGAGGGGATATATGTATATGTATAGGTGATTCTTTTTGCTGTACAGTAGAAACTAACACAACATTGTAAAGCAACTATACACTCCAATAAAAATTAATATAAAAAAAGGCTAGGACAAACCCTAACACTCCTAGAAAATTATGCAGGAAAACAATTTTGTGATCTTTGGGGAGATCAGGATTTCTTCAATACGTCCTGCTTCGAAAAAAGGTAAGGGAGAAAAACCATGTCAAGGGTTCGTCACTAAATCGAAACTCTTCATCTTTGTTTCAACAAAGGGCATCAGAAATAGGGGTCATGATGGGAGGGAACTGGGGGAAGATATTTGTACTGGAGAAAATTATCGACGGTTGACCTTTTAAACCAGACCATGCTCACCTGTGCGCCTGGCGCCCTGTATGTCTCAGCTGGAGAACCAAGACATGGGTTCATGAAGGCAGGTGTGGCCGGAAGGATACACAGCCGCCTGGCAGGCTCCTCCTATCCCTGGCAGCCTCTCCTCTCTACACCACTGTAAATATTCTCGATACATACTGTGCCACCCTGTCATCGTTTTCTATTCTTGTCATAATAAGAAATAAAACTGAGAAGCCCTGCAGTAGATTATACAGGGGAACTTAAAAAGACTGCAAGTGCAATAGAAAATAATACTATTAAGATGTTTTTACAAAACAATCTACTCTGAATATTTCCCCATCACTACATATTATCCTATAATGCAATTTTAATGGCTTGTATTCCATGCTTATATTGTATCTATAATTACATAACAAATTCTAGACTGTTAAAAACTGTTGCATCCATTTTATTTTTCTTTTTGCTATCCTAAGCGCTTGGCAATGAAAATCCCTTATACCAGCGTGTTTCTGCACATGTCCAATGACCTCCTGAGAATAAAATTCCTTGTCGTGCAATGTATTCCTGGCACACATTCCTAGCATTTGCTACCTATTGCCATGCTTTCTCCCAGGAAGATTATGACAACGCGCAAACCCTCCGGCACTGCGTGTGTAGGCATTTCACCCTGTCCGCAGCTCATGGGGTCTTACGGGATGGAAGAGGAAATGATTCCATGAAGTACAACAGCTGCAGAGAAAACTGAAGTCCTCCTTCCAGACACAAAAAGAAAACACGGGTCTGATATTTATGCAGAAACTTATGTCCATTTAACAGATAATTAGCATCAGTTATACTTTGCATGCCTTGGTCATTAGCAACTTCAAAGACTTATAGGGATGAACACAACCCTTGCCTGTTGGTAGAGTACTACTTGTTGGTTTAGAAGGGAAGCAGGTCACCTAATGCAAACAGGAAAGGATGGAGAACAATTCAAAGGGCAGATAACCTCCTACACAGACAGGAGGTAGCTTTGAGGTCAGAGAGGCAGAGAAGGCATTTTGGAAAGAAGCTTAGTTGAATCCATTTATTGACGTGTGATGTTGCCTGTCTACATTTACAAGCTACACAAACAGGCATCCCTAAGTATACTTGTGCCTCCAAAGCATTCCATTCACAGGTAGCAGACTGCTTTTTAGCAAGGTCTTTACCTTGTCCTTATTTTTTGCAACGTTTCTCTCTTTCCATTAAATGATAACAGATGGCAAGTGTAGGAGTTGCATCTCTGTGCCTGAAAGAGACTGCTTGCTTCCTGGGTCTCCATCAAGGGTGGGTGAAAAACTGAAGAAATCTGTCTGTGCGGAGTACGTTGTGGCAAACATGTATGCTAACGTTTCAAGATCCAATGAAAGAGTTCCCTCCCCCCCAAAAAAAACCCACAAAGCAAATATAAAACAAAATCATACACAAACACCCCAAACTGACAATTTTTCAATACTAAAATGTTTAAAAAATCCTATTTGGGGAAGGAACCTAAGTGTCCATCAACACTTGAATGGATGAATAAGATGTGGCCTGTATACAATGGAATATTACTCAGCCATAAAAAATAGTGAAATAATGCCATTTGCAGCAACATGGACAGACCTAGAGATAGCAAGTCTAACAAAGACAAATATTATATGATATCACTCATGTGAAATCTAAAAACACGATACAAATGACCTTATTTACAAAGCAGAAATATACTCATAGACATAGAAAACAGTACAGAGGTTCCTCAGAAAACTAAAAATAGAATTATCATATAATGCAGCAATCCTACTCCTGGGCATATATCCAGACAAAACTCTGAACCCCTAGGTTCACAGCAGCACTGTTTACAATGGCCAAGATACAGAAGCAAACTAAATGTCCATCGACAGAGGAATGGATAAAGAAGATGTGGTACATATATACAATGGAATACTACTCAGCCATAAAAAAGAATAAAAAAATGCCACTTGCAGCAACATGGATGGACCTAGAGATGATCATACTAAGAGAAATAAGTCAGACAGAGAAAGACAAATATTATATGATATCTCTTCTACACGGAATCTAAAATATAATACAAATGAGTCTATATACAAAACAGAAACAGACTCACAGACATAGAAATCAGATGTATGGTTATCAAAGGGGGGAGGGATAAATTAGGACTTTGGGATTAACAGATACACACCACGATATATAAAGTAGATAAACAACAAGGACCTACTGTATAGCATGGGGAATTCTACTCAGTATCTTGTAATAGCCTATAATGGAGAAGAATGTGAAAAAAGTATACACACACACACACACACACACACACAGCTTTATATATATATAAAGCTGAATCACTTTGCTGTACACCTGAAACTAACACAATATTGTAAATCAACTATACTTCAATTTAAAAAAACCTATTTGGGGCTTCCCTGGTGGCGCAGTGGTTGAGAGTCCGCCTGCCGATGCAGGGGACGCGGGTTCGAGCCCCGGTCCGGGAGGATCCCACGTGCCGCGGAGCGGCTGGGCCCGTGAGCCATGGCCGCTGAGCCTGCGCGTCCGGAGCCTGTGCTCCGCGACGGGAGAGGCCACAACAGTGAGAGGCCCGCGTACCGCAAAAAAAAAAAAAACAAAAAAAAACCTATTTGACTATCAAATGTATGGTATTCAATTTCTATACCAGTTGTGAAAAAAGCTCCCTAATCCTTACAGCACTCCCCATGCCACACTTGCTTCTAGAAATGTCCATCTTATAACTGGATTTTGCCCCAGTCACTCACACAACAGTGTCATCATATTTTACCATATTGAAATCCCACAAGAAACCTCCTGAAATGGAGAAAAGGACTCAGTGTGAATTCCCTATTGCTGCTGTTGTTAAAGGCCAGACGCTTACCTAAAGCAGGCGTGCTTTTGCAACCAAGCTTTCTTTTCATTTTTCAGAGTCTGTGCCTCAGCTGTTTCCCACTAAACTCTGCTGCTGGTGGCATTAATTCTGTTTCACGCACGCCTAATAAATCACTGCAGCTCCACTCTCCTGGCTCTTCTGTAAATCTGGCAACAATGATGTTAATTGTGCGTGAAAAATATATTAAAACTGTAAATCATCGCTATTTTCAAGCAGGATGCGAGTAACAAATGTAAAGTAACAAATCAATCCGTCTTCCCTTTGTCCGTATTTGGCCAGAGGCCATTATATTAAAAGCACAAAATCACAGGCTGTCCTTCATCAATTAGGCCTTACTGTTCGCTTCTGAATCTAATCAAGAACAATATAAAATGTACCACCGATCCCATGGTAATGACCACTGACTAATTTTGTTAATGGTGGTGGGAGATTCTCTTTGTATGGTGCATTCTCTGGAGTATTCTGATATGGGGACATTTTTGTACCAGTTGTATATAAAAGGGCCAAAGTATTTCTTTTTGATGTTTCCTGCTAGCTATAATCATGGCACAGAGGAAGGAGCTCTTGGGTAATTCTCTATCACTTCGTAATGGCAACAGCTGAATTCTACTTTATGTTCCAGGCAATAGGAAATAGATTATTTGTTCTACCAAGGATGAAAGATTGATCTTTTATTTTTAAATGTACCTATAGGTATTCCCTTCGAATCTTGCTACACCGCTCGATATAGACAGCAGCACAAAAAAAATTTTTATAACCTAACTTGGGAAGCAGAAGAAACCATATATAATATCTACCAATAGACTTTTCTCTGCCAAAATTAAAAATAAAAAGTAATTGAGACAACAGTCTCCCATTTTTCTTGTATGCGCTCTCTCCTCCTCTAAATGCTCCATGTCTGGATAAAGAAGGTTGGCAAACTAATCATCAGATAAATTAACCCATCCGTCAACTTGCTGGATGGGCGATCTAATCCATTCTCACTTCTCTGATGGTCCTTGGAAACGAGGTGGCACAATGGAAACAAGTAAGTCTTTCATGGTCAGAAACTCAGGCACGAGGCCAAGTCAACGACGGGACAGATCACCTCTGCAGAATACATCAAATGACACCATCGAGATGTCAGCTGAGGCCAAGATGAACGAGTGAACAAAGAACAGGCCGACTAAGTAATTAATCTCCAAATGCAAATCAGAGTCTGTCACCTGACTGCTTAAAAACGTTCCTTCATGGGACTCTGGCTGCCAACAAGACAATGCCCAAAGAGGACAAAGGAGATCGTACGTGAAACACGCCTGCTGTAGGGCCCGGCACTTGCGCACGTGGTGAGGCAACGTTGGGCTCTCTCTCCCCTTCACTGCCCCGCTGGAAATCTACTGCAAGTTGGCTGCAATCTGCCTCTGCGGGAATTTATCTGACGGATCACACTGTTCTCTGTCTCCAGCGTTTCCCAAGCACTCCAGCAGGTGGGCACCAGGGAGACCCCTGAACGTGCACATTGCACAGGACAGCTGCTCACGACAGAGGATGTCAGTAGTGCTGAGGCTGAGAAGGGCCAATGGCGGGACAAACAGTGGCTGAACGCTGAGATCATAATCACTTTGCCACCACTAACGTTTTAGGAATGTATGCATTTATCCATGAGGAATATGCACTTGCTAAAAATACTAGACCTACATATATATACTCTGCACACGTAGGTTTCTTTGATGCTGTTGTTCAGTGTTCTGCGATGAAGTTACATGAAGAGTTGTTGCAAAGATGACAAGAATGCGTTCCACCAAGAGCAGAGTGAGGTCTCGCTCCTATATTCCACACTGAGATGGTCTCACCTTACTGATGCGGCCCCCATGCAGAGGGCTGCGGATGACATGGGAGACATATATTTATACAGTCACATCTCCCGTGCACCACACATTAACCCGGGTACAGAGGATGTAGGGATCTCTAAAATGTGAAAGAACAGTGCCCGTTGAATATCCTCTTATCCTCATAGCAACCCCGTATCCAACACACCAGCCCTGGGCTCACTCCTAAGGCTTGCAGGTCAAAGTCTGACATCTATTATTTAATCATCTAATCATTTAGAACCTAAAGATGATATTACTGACTGAGCCATGGATTATGCATGTTAGAGGTCATGGGAAAATGACAGAATGGGTCTGTAATCTGTCCATGGTGTGTCTCAGGACATGCAGCTACCCATGCCTGAGGCAGGTTCTGAACACAGACCTCAGCTCCTTGTTCCTTCACGGTCAAGGAGTTCTAAGGAGACCCCTCTGTGTCAACTGTCAGCAGTGGGTGTGTCCCCAGCTACCACCTTCCATTTTCCATAGCTTCCGTGCATCACCTGCTAAGTTCCGGATTTGCGGGTGCCAGGGCAGGCATGTGCTGGTTAGGCTCCCTGGCTGGATGTGCTAGCCACAGAAGGGCCCCGATGGACTCCAAAAAGATTCATGCTATAGAGCCTGGATGCAGAAGCTGTAGTCCAAAAGGAAGAAGAATTCAAGACAGACTGGTTCTGCTCTCTGTACTCGACTCTGGTTATAGCCAACTTGCTCCCGTACTTTATATATTATTCGTAAGCGTGTACTTACATGCAATAAATGAAAGCAGGCTACAGTACTTCATTCCATGAATAGATCATAAATTACCTCTCACCTGTTTTATTTATCTTTTATTTCCCCTATCACAAATGTAAATTCTTAGCCATAAGTCTCTAGGCGCACTTAAAAAAATTATTTTGTTAAAATGGATTGCTTGAGGCAGAGCTACTGGTTCAAAAGTTATGGACATTTTTATTCTTTTCACACAACCTGCTATGGTTGCTTTTCCAAAAAACATGCTTTTGCATATACCAATTTAGAAAAATGCCTACCAAGAAAAGTCATGCATACACCATAAAACTCTTAAAAGAGAACACAGGCAAAACATTCTCTGACATAAATCATAGCAATGATTTCTTGTATCAGTCTCCCAAGACAAAAGTAATAAGCGCATAAATGAACAAACGGGACCTAAACAAACTTAAAAGCTTTTGCACAGCAAAGGAAATCATCAACAAAACAAAAAGACAACCTACGGAATGGGGGAAAATATTTGCAAACAATGCAACCAGCAAGGGGTTACTGTCCGAAATATACAAACAGCTCACACAACTCAATATCAAAAAAAAAAAAAGTAAAAAAAAAAAAAAAAATGGGCAGAAGACCCAAGTAAACATTTTTCCAAAGGAGACATACAGATGGCCAACAAGCACATGAAAAGATGCTCAACATTGCTAATTATTAGAGAAATGCAAATCAAAACTGCAATGAGGTACTACCTCACACTGGTCAGAATGGCCAAAAAGTCTACAAATAATAAATGCTGGAGAGGGTGTGGAGAAAAGGGAACCCTCCTACACTGTTGGTGAGAATGTAAACTGGTGCAGCCACTGTGTAAAACTAAAAAACTAAAAACAGAACTACCATATGATCCAGCAATCCCACTCCTGGGCTTATATACAGAAAAGAGGAAAACTCTAGTTCGAAAAGATATATGTACCCCAATGTCCACAGCAGCACTTTTTACAACAGCCAAGACATGGAAACAACCCAAGTGCCCATCGACAGACAATTGGTTTAAGAAGATGTGATATATACACACAAACACTGAAATATTACTCGGGCAGCAAGAAGAATGAAATATTGCCATTGGCAGCAACATAGATGGACCTAGAAATGATCATACTAAGTGTCGTAAGTCAGACAGAGAAAGACAAATATTATATGACATCAATTATATGTGGAATCTAAAAAAATTGTACAAATGAACTTACAAAACATAAACAGACTCAGACGAACTTACGGTTACCAAAGGGGAACACGAACTTACGGTTACCAAAGGGGAAAGGTGAGAGGGACAAATTAGGAGTTTGGGATTAACAGATACAAACTACTATACATAAAACAGATAAACAACAAGGACCTATTGTATAGCACAGGGAACTATACTCAACATCTTGTAATAACCTATAATGGAAAAGAATCTGAAATATATAAAACGGAATCACTTTGCTGTATACCTGAAAGTAACACAATATCGTAAATCGACAAAAAAAGTCATGCATACACATTACTTTTGGCATAGAATACTGTTTTATTACATCTTTGCTGATCTTATAGGTGAAATTGTGTTTTCTTTTATTAAATCACGTTTAATTACTCTTAAGAAAATTACATAGGCAAGAGTCGGACAGACTTAAAGCCAAATTCTGGTTTTTTCCTTTTACAAACTGGCCAACTTAGATAAAGTATGAACCACCCCCCAGCTTCACTTTCCTCATTTGTGACATGGTATTTTGGAGTGCTATTAGGTGTCCTCACTGATAGAGGATGCCCAAGTTTTAATGCAAAGTGTCTGCTATACAAGCTCACTCACTGAATGCCACCTACTATCATCTTCATTACCATCACCATCAACACCCTCCTCACCTCTCTCACTGTCATTATCATGTCCATCATCACAGTCATCATCACCATGACCACCACCCACAATTATCAACACGAAAGCATCATCTCCATTGCCATCATCAATACCACCATCAGTAGCATGAAAATTAGGACCATCACTATCATCAGCATCATCACTACCATCATCATTATCACCATCAACCTCTTCATTGCCATCATCACCATCACGGTATCACCATCTCCGTCACCCTCATCTCGTCATCATCACCATCACCATCTTCATTGCTATCAATAACACCATCATCAGTATCATCAAAATTATGATCATCTCCATCATCACCACCATCATCATCACCATCACGGTATCATCATCTCCGTCACCCTCATCTCGTCATCATCACCATCACCATCTTCATTGCTATCAATAACACCATCATCAGTATCATCAAAATTATGATCATCACCACCATCATCATCACCATCACGGTATCACCATCTCCGTCACCCTCATCTCGTCATCATCACCATCACCATCTTCACTGCTATCAATAACACCATCATCAGTATCATCAAAATTATGATCATCTCCATCATCACCACCATCATCATCACCATCACGGTATCATCATCTCCGTCACCCTCATCTCGTCATCATCACCATCACCATCTTCATTGCTATCAATAACACCATCATCAGTATCATCAAAATTATGATCATCACCACCATCATCATCACCATCACGGTATCATCATCTCCGTCACCCTCATCTCATCATCATCACCATCACCATCTTCATTGCTATCAATAACACCATCATCAGTATCATCAAAATTATGATCATCACCACCATCATCATCACCATCATGGTATCATCATCTCCGTCACCCTCATCTCGTCATCATCACCACCACCATCATCATCGTTATCATCACCATCATCTTTCTCATTGCTCTCATCCTCAGCATCACCACCAGCATCACTACCACCAGGATCATCTATTATTATTACTACTGCTGGGATTATTATCTACATTTATTCATCTATGGGTTGGTTGTTCACTTTGGTCACTGGGATGTTAGTCTTTTATTTAAACGCATTTGATTTTAAAGATCTACCCAAATAAACCCTTGTTGCGTGTCCGTTATTAAACTGCCTACAGATACAGTTTACAACTAGATCCCCTAGGAGGTCACTTCAAAAAGCTACCCTAGGGTAGGCTATTTGGACCATGGTTTCCTAATTATCTCATCGTTTTTTCCTATTTTTTTCCTAATGGCAGAAAGGAGTATTTGTTTACACTTGGTTTAGAAATGTGTCAGGTCGAATTTTCTGAGGTCCTTTCTGTGCCTAGTATTCATACAATTTCACATATCACGAAACATATGATATTCAAGTAGTGATATAACAGGACTATTATTGTTATATATAAACACATCTTGCTCATGACTATTATAGAAAAGATCTTTGTCAGCATCACCTTTGGGGTCATTACAATGCATATTCTTGGGGCCCATCTGTCATCATCGTCTTCAGGGTCATTAAAATGCAGATTCCTGGGGCCCACTCCGCCAAGTTAGTGAGCCAGTGGGGGCCTGGATGAAGCCCAGGAATCTGCGTGTGAAAAATTTCCTGGTTAGTTTGGGAACAACTGCTCTGTAGCATGAACCTCTGGACTCTGTCCTGCATGCCTGTGTGTTAACTAGGAGATTCCCAAATGACTTCATGAAGGTATTTCTTTACCTCAAAGGTCAGCAAACTTTTTCTATAAAGGACAAGATAATACGTACTTTAGATTTTTAACCTATATGGCCTGTTTTGCAGTTATTCAACCCTGCCACTGTAGTGTGACAGCAGCCACAGAAAATGGGCCAATTATTGGGTGACGTTTTTTGCAAAGAGAGGCAGTAGCAGCCCCTGTGTTATACTGTCCACTCCTGCTTCACGTTTTCTGCAAGGCAGTGAGGCCCTCTTTTAGCGCAATACTTGCCCTTGCTGGGCTTCTCAATTTTCGTAAGAGCACATCTGTCGATATTCTCGGTAGCCCAGTTGATGACACAGCACGTTGCCGTGCAACTAACTGATCACAGGAGCTGCACTTCGCCTGCTTGAGCAAAGACTTCCAATTCACTCACTCGGTCTTTTAAACAATGCTCAGCTCAGAGAATCGATATGACCATCAGCCTCTGGGCTCCATCCTTGAACACGTGATTCATGCTCCGCACAGCCATTCGGTCAATCACTTGTCCTTCCAATTCCTCCTTAGCGTATTCTGACCCTGTGAGTCTGGGTGGGACCACATTCAGCAAAGTGGCCTGACAATTAGAAGCTGCCCAATAAGTAATTCACTGAACGCATGAATCCAAGGAAAAACTGTGTATGTGTTAATGTCAGGGCCCGTAGAGTAGGAAATGTTAACAAACAAAGCCACAGAAAGTCAGTGATGTAAGGTTACTAGTGGTCCCTGCTTGGATTTACAGAGCTGCAGCACAGAAGACCAGGCTTGACCACCATCCTGAGGAGCCGCCCACCTCAAACCCTCACAAGAAAAGCTCAATGGCCAGCAAGCAGCAGCGGGGTATGACCTCCTGTGCTCCTTGCAGAATCCCCTAATAGAGAACGGAGGAAATGAACTAACTTGTCAACCAATTTCCCAACAGCCGCCCCCCACCCCCCACTGCAACTTTTCCCGGTTAAAGGCTTAGGCTGAAATTCGTTCCAATACAGTTTCACTTTCCGGCAGGTCAACTCCCTAAATTGGCTGATCCTTTAGCAAATCCAACCCTTCCGCTGGAATTTTTTTTTTTTTTTTTTTTTTTTTTTTGGCTGCACCAAGAGGCCTGCGGGATCTTAGTCTCCCGACCAAGGACTGAACCCGTGCCCCCAGCAGTGAAAGCGCACAGTGCGAACCACTGGACCACCAGGGAAGTCCCTAGCTGGAACTCTTAAAATAAATGGTGGGCAGATCAGGTTCCACCCTGTCCTAACCCGTCTGCCCCATGTCAGGTCAAGTTTTCCACCTGGAGTTACAGCGTATGTTACCCCTGATTCTGCCATCAGCAAACACATTCCAGACCCAGAAGTGTCTCTGGAGTGTGATGCCCAATGTGGCTCATGTCTCAACTTCCTCCTCGGCTGGACGTTCCTGTCACTTTATATTTATGTAACCAAGAGGTCCAGATACTTACAAAACAGCAGTTAACGCCTCGTAAGCGAGGTGTCTCATTTTCAAATCTCTAGGTCCTTCTTTTGGCTGAAAAGAAACCAGTCTAGGGAAGGCTTTGCCACCCAAGCTCACTTCCTATCCCATTACGCCACGCTACTCTTTCTTGTCTGGTTACTATCCCGAGTATGAGGAATAACAATGAACATCAATGAGTTCTGCTGGCTCAGCATTCGATTTCCCTTTGGAGAACCGTCTTTTCTGAATCTCCCCTAAGCTAATTTCCTGCTGGACTCACCCATCCCTCTTCCCCATCCAGAAACGTCTACCTAACCCAGGCCATGCCAATCCAAGGGACTCTTGCCTCTAGATACGGAAATTGGTTCAAAGTTGGCCTGTGACCCAAGCTGGGTCAAAAAAAAATCATCCCCAGGCCAATACGCTTCTCTGAGTTCAATGGTGACGTCACAGGGAAACGCCGGTGACCATTTTTTGCCACCAAATGAAGACAGCCTCTCTGAGAAGAAAGTCAACATAGAGAAAGAAAGACGGACCCAACCTTTCCGGTGACTAATGGCAATGATTCAGATCCGAGAGCACCATCTCTGAAGCTACAACCACTGCTAGAACTCTCAGTGCGCAGACCCAACGAATCCCTTTTTCCCCTTAAGTGAACTGAACTTGAAGTTACTTCACTTGCCATCTAAACATTTCTAAGTAATAACCAGTTTGATGAGCTCAAAATCCACATCCCTCCAACCAGTGGGACTTGAGTTATAATTTGGCCAAGTTTTGAAATCCATTTATTTTACCTATCACGTTTGCACCCATTATTGAATGCTTCATATAAAAGGAGCACACACCTAAATGGCTTACAGCCATCTATTTTTTTTATCACAGTTTCTGTGAGTCCAGGTACAGCTTCACTGGGTTCTCTGTTTGAGCATCTCTCATGTGGCTTCAAACGAAGGCGTTGGCCAGAGCTGGGGTCTCTTCTGAAATCCGAGTGACTGGGCGAGATCAGATTCCAAGCTCATGGATGGATTCAGTTCTTTGCAGCCTGTTGAACTGAGGGCTTCAGTTCCTTGCTGGCTGTCGAGCAGACGCAGCCTTCCGTTTCCTCCCATGGGGATCTTTCCAACGTGGCAGTTGATTCCAACAAAGCATGAAAACCAAAAAGGCAACAGAAATGATCTGCTAGTAAGACATAAATTCCAAGCCAGTGCAATGTAATCACGGCACTGACGTCCTATCCCCTCCATCATGTCCCATTGGTTACAGGGAAGTCCTATGTCCCGCCCACCCTCAAGGAGAGGGAACTCCACAAGGGCATGACTACCAGGACACTGGGGTAACGCGAGGCCTTGCTGAGTCAGTCCACCACACACGTCTACACCAAGTGGTGGTGATGCCTGGAACTTTCCAGGGAAAGATGAGAACACTTAGGGCCTGACAGATATGGACTGAGATGCCTCAGAGGGAAGATCTGGGCCTGCTGATGGCCTGAAGTTGATTCTCAAAGAAGAGAAGGAAGTATAGGATGCAGTAGTAGGATGAGTCTTTCCTCAGGAACGAGAGTTCAGTAGAAGGATGTCAAGTTCATCTTCTGGATCATTAGTGCATAGAATCTTCCATGTGGAAAACCACTGCCTTGGGGGATGGGAAGCCAAGATGTTCTTCCCTGGTGAGGCGAGGGGGAGAAGACATCCAGGAGACCACGAGGGTGTCAGGAGAGCTTCCCAAAGACAGAGACGGTTTTAGGAACCGTGAACGTGGACGACAGCTGTTCTAGCTTCTTCTGGCCGAGACAGGAGGTAAAGACAGAAAACAAAAAGTCCACGTTGTATTAAGATTGCTAGCACTATTGGGACAAATGACTGCCAACTGGGTGGCTTAAATCAACAGAAATTTAAAGGTCACACTGTTCTGCAGGACAGACATCCAATATCAAGGAGTCAACAGGCTTGGTTCCCTCTGTAGGCTCTCAGGGAGACTCTGTTCCTTGCCTGTGTCTCAGCTCTGAGTTTTTGGTGTTTTTCATCAATCCTTGGTGGGTTTGGGCTTGGAGGTGCATCTCTCCAATCTCTGCGTCTCTGCCTCCATCTTCCCGTGGTCTCCTCCCTGGGAATCTCTGCTGTCTTCATTCTGTTCTCCTCTTCCCCCCTCTACTCCCTCTTCCTTCTCCTCCTCCTTTTTCTCCTCCTTCTTCCAATTTAAGCACTCAATATCTATTTATTAAATTCACCATTTGGTCACAGTGCAGCTATGAACACCTGTGCTAAGATTCTAAGATCCAGTCTCTTACTTCTAAGAGCCTTTTTCCCAAGAGAGACAAGAAGGGCAAAGTGTTCTTGGTGATGTGTTTGACTATCTTTCCTAGGAAGGAAAGATTTAGTTTCTTTCTGACACGTTGAGGAAAACTCCACTTGGACTCCACGGGCGGAGCTTCACAGAGAAGGTCTGGCTTCCTGGAAGTTTGTTTTTTCTTTTTATGGAGTCCTAGACATGAAAGAAGTGAGACTTACAGCGCTCTTTTTCTTCTTCTCCCACTCCCAACACCCACCTCTGGTAACCATCAATCTGTTCTCAGTAACTATGAGCTTGGCTTTTTCGTTTTTTGTGGGGTTTTTTTTGGGGGGGGTTAGATTTCACATATAAGTGAAAAATACAGTATTTGTCTTTGTCTGACTTACTTCACTTAGCATAATGCCATTGAGATCTGTCCACATTGTTGCAAATGGCAGGGTTTCCTTCTTTTAATGGCTGAATAATATTCCACTGTATATATGTCACATCTTCTTTATCCACTCATCCATCAATGAGCACTAGACTGTTTCCGTATCTTGGCTATTGTAAATAGTGCTGCAATGAACATGGGAGTGCAGATATCTTTCCAAGTTAGTATTTTTGCTTTCTTTGGATAAATACCCAGAAGTGGGTTTGCTGCATCATACGGTAGTTCTATTTTATTTTTTTGAGGAACCTCCATACTGTTCTCCATAGTGGCTGCACCAATTTACATTCCCACCAACAGTGCAGGAGGGCTCCCTTGTCTCCACACCCTCGCCAACACTTTGTCTTTTCAATAGTAGCCGTTCTAACAGGTGTGAAGCGATATCTCGTAGTTCTGATTTGCATTTCCTTGATGAGTAATGATGTTGAGCATCTTTTCAAGTACCTGTTGGCCATCTGTATGTCTTCTTCAGAAAAGGTCTATTCAGATCTTCTGCCCATTTTTAAATTGACCTTTTTTTTTTTTTTTTTTAACAAATATGGTGTCTTAAAAGGACACCAGTCATAAGGACACCAGTCTTAATAAGGACACCAGTCGTAATAGATTTAGGGTCCTGGCTAGTACAGTATGACCTCATCTTACCTTGATTACATTTGCAAAAGCCCTATTTTCAAATAAGGTGACATTCATAAGTACTGGGGGGGGGAGGTTAGAACGTCAACATATCTTTTGGCGGGG
This sequence comes from Leucopleurus acutus, assembly GCF_964270905.1. NCBI lineage: Eukaryota > Metazoa > Chordata > Mammalia > Artiodactyla > Delphinidae > Leucopleurus > Leucopleurus acutus. The sequence continues at coordinate 3,833,156 of NC_139164.1, forward strand.
GACACAATTCTACCCATAACTCAGGTCAACTCAGAACCTGTGACAAGAGAAAGGTCTGAAGACTACATACCCATGGCATGGTCTGTAAAAGTCTTTAAAAGATTCCGACTGGTATTCTGCAGTCTTAGAATAACCATTTCATATCTCACAAACCCCCAAATTCCTCACAGCACCTTCTCATAGCTTATCTAATTTAAATCATGACCACAGCAATAATAAAAACAACTACACAATCTTCATTTGAAGAAAATGCTAGAGGAAGTTCATTTCCTCCTAAGTCTAGAGAAAGGCATATGAGATGCTGAACTCTTTTCCAACCTGTGAACTTTAATTAACTTCTTGGAAATGATTCTACCTCCATTAAATCAAATTATAGATGATTGCGTTTATTTTTTTAATTTATTTATTTTTGGCTGCGTTGGGTCTTTGTTGCTGCACGTGGGCTTTCTCTAGTTGCGGCGAGCGGGGGCTACTCTTCGTTGCGGTGTGTGGGCTTCTCATTGTGGTGGCTTCTCTTGTTGAGGAGCACGGGCTCTGGGCGCGCGGGCTTCAGTAGTTGTGGCATGTGGGCTCAGTAGTTGTGGCTCGCAGGCTCTAGAGTACAGGCTCAGTAGTTGTGGTGCCCAGGCTTAGGTGCTCTGCGGCATGTGGGATCTTCCCGGACCAGGACTCGAACCCATGTCCCCTGTGCTGGCAGGCAGACTCCCAACCACTGCACCACCAAGGAAGCCCAAGACGACTGCATTTAAAATCAGGCAACCTATGGCGTTCCCCAAACTAGGAACCCATTACTGTGTTGGCCATTCTGTCACAATTTTCCACCTCCTTCCTTTGTAACACCTCCGGGACTTTGTATTTCAGGGAAACATGCAGTAAAGAGATTTTGGCTGGGCTGCAGCTGGTAATTCTTGTGCAGGCAACGTCCTGTGAGAAAATCCAAGCCTCAGCTGCAGATTTCTTCATCCTGGCACATGCGATCCGTTTGCTGTAGGAAGCAGAGGGATCGTATTTTCTTTCATGTTCTAACTCGTGCTGTAAAATATATTATTGTTTTCTCAAAAAAATTATGAAAACATGCAGTTTCAGGTTCAATATACATGAGCCAAGAGCTGAAGGCATTTGCCAAAGAAAAAAACTAACATGAACTCCAGGTATATACAACACATATCATGATTTGAGAGCAAATGCATGCCTATGGGTTGACATCGGCAATAATTCTTGGTACCAAGACATCCACCTAAGAGTAAGACACTCAATTGATAGGCTCTCCACAGTTGGCTAGGGAAGAGGATGAGAGGGTCCTAAAGGCATCTGCAGGAGGAAATGAAGCCTGCTGAGGATGCTTGCAAGAGACAAGGTGGAACACAATATCTTGTCTTCAAAGACTTCCAAAGCAAGAGGCTGGGAGAGGAAGGAATCCAGTTGGCTTTGCTTTAGCTCTGTTGGTAGAGATGGCACATGGATAGATCACCAGCCCTTTCCAACGGTGAAAGGAACTCCCTTACAAACCTGCAAACGTCTGCATCGGCCAGCTCCAAAAAGGGCTGCGTGTCCAGGAACTGTCCGTCGTCCATTTGATCCATACATTCAAGTAGATGGTTCATTAAGTTCACAAATGCTTTCAAAGGTTTACAGTCTCCTGGGGGTGTAGCCTTGTAAAATGATTGGAGTGAAGCTCTAGGAATATGGAGAAGGATGTTTCACCTCTGCTTACGACTTCAGGGGGTTAATGACCAGAGGAATACTGCATTGAGAAAGTCTGGGTGAAACGGGTCCCACAGCTCCTTCTATGGGGAAGATTTCACAGTTCTGTGACTTATGTGCTAGTTGATGCCATCACTCACCCCCAGGTAATATGATGCTTGGGTAGTAGGATATTCAATGTACCACAATCCCTTTCTTTGAAAAAAATGCATGAGATGCAAACATCCTTGTACAATGTGCTACAGTGGAATCTGATCTCATTATCTGATTTAAACTCAGAAGGAAATATCTAATCTAAGCTAATATGTTTTTACCAGTGTAATTTTCTTAGGGAAGATACAGTTTTCTAAGGTTTAATACTCTATTTTTAAATCTAAACTACTTTTTTTAAAACACACAAAATATTATAGCAATATCACATTAGTTATCCGGAGGTACACAGTATAAAATATAGAGTTATGAAAGTATTTCACTAGGTAAAAATTTGGGGGGAGCAGTAAAGCTTTTAATGATTTTTTTAAAAAATTCCAGGCGATAAGTACATCTGAATTTGGTAAGAAAGGAACCTCGTGTTCTTTGATTTAACCTTACTGCACAGTCTGTTGAGAAGAAAAATATGCATTAGCATTCCTTTGGATGGAATTCCATTTATGAATCCTCCAATGTCGAAAATATAACAATGCAAAATACACCCAAGTGAGTCCTCTGCGTGTTAAACTATACCATCAAGGCACCTTCCTATAGTTCTGTCATGATGTTATCCCTCCCTCTTTCCCCATTTTATACTTTTTATGTCTTGGTCCATCTAGAGAAGCAACAAATAAGCTTCATTTGGGGGGATTCAGAAAGCCCGTCTTCATTCCACAACACAGGAGTATATGCCTTGGATATTCATCTCAAGATTGGTGGAAACCTTTCCATCATGGCTCCTCCATGGAAAACATAACTTTCAAACTCTCTTCTTTTTTCTTTCTCTTTTCGTGGAAACGTAAAGCATTCCCTGCTTGAATTCACTGCGCCAACGGATCCGTTTCTGAAACTTTAGTTTTTGTTCGGACTCATTTACTTTCCCATCAAAGGGCTTACATTTCTTTACATCACCTCTTGGACTTACCCAAAGCCCTGCACATGTTAAATGCAAATAGTGATTTATCAATATTTTTCAATGAATCACCTAAAAAAGGCTGTAAAGAGAATAAGGAATGGAGGAGAGAAGAAAACACACACAAAGAATCAGAGTTGGGACCTGGAGATCCATAGACTATCTGGCTGGGGTACACTGAACTACAGTGTACACACGGGATGTGTAGATAGGGTAGATGGGATGTCAGGTGAATATGCTCATTTTTTGATGGAATGATGGATTATGTCATGTCATAAAACAGACAGAACAGAACATTGCTCAAAGCATACATTTTAAAGAAAACTGATAGCAGTGTTTCGGAACATGTAATTTTCAGATTGTGTCAAAACCAACTACAAAAGCTCCTTTGCTTGAGACAAATCAATGTCTTTCAGTGTTCCTCTCTTTCTGATGGGAACACACACTCTTCCCCGGGGCAAACTTGACTATTGTACACACAACCACATTCACAACGGATGAGCGAGCATCTTGATTAAGGTAAACTTCAGAGGGCTTGGAATTCAGAGACGAAGGCAGAGTCTCGTCATCTCCATGTGCTTTTTGGCTTTTTCCAGAAAATTGTAACACACTGGATCTTAAAGGAATCACGGATGTTTTTTCCTGTGGGCTTTCTTCCAACATCCTACACACAAACACAGCCACGCAGACACACACACACACACACACACACCACAAACTATATACCAATGCTAGTCATCACCACTCAAAATAATCAGACATGTGAAATCTAACAAGAAAAATTCTTTTCATTTTTTTTTCTCTGTTTCCAATTGTGGAAACTCACTTCGCCAAGCCTAAATAGAATATTCTATTGAATTAATAAGACAGAGACTACCGTGTCTCTCGTCTTCATTTTGTCTTAACAAGTGGTTAGCACATGAACAGATCACTCTTTTTCAGACTCTCTCTCTGCCTCGGTTGCCTGTGAGTTCCTGGATGATGTGTAGGTCTGATTTATTTATGCAGGCCTGCTGAAGACAGCCTGGTTTAGGAAAACCAAACAACAGACTAGATAGACAGGAACCTACTCCCCACCTGGGCACTCAAGGAACTTCAGTGTTCGAATGACAGATACTGTAATGAAATGAACACTGAATTACCCGAACATTACAGTTATAAGAACATACTAATTTTTTTCTTTTATAATCATTTCTTACACAGTCGCTTACTCCAACATCACTATAACCCTAATATTCACAGGAAGTACAGTACTATTATGATTTATAACTGAGGTCACTCAATGTTAAAAAGGTTGAAGGCTTTGCCAACACAGTATGCAAAAGAAACAACAGTGTCCAAACCAGCAGTGTCTCTGGCAACAAATGACGCTATTACATGTCCTGGGGGCGAGACTGCACGAGTAAATAAGGAGATTTCTGGACACTGATACATACTTGAGCAGACTAACTGCACCTCAACCTTCTATCTTGAACAGTTTGTTTGCAAAGTTTATAGTACGCATGCATGGCAAAGGGGGTTTTTAATACATCCTAAGTCATTTGGACTTGTTCTAATTGTGAAAAAACTTACAAATTGCTAATGGAATTGAGTTAAAACTCATGTTTTCGAAAAGGACACGTGTAAGGGGAAATTCTCTTCTTTAGAGAACAGTTTTTCTGAATTCCTCTAACAAGTACAAGGCGCACTGACCAAATAGCATTATTCATAATATATATAATTTCTAAACCCACCACGGGATTATTTTTCTGTTGGTGAATCTCTTAAGCTGGGAGAGAAACACATGTTGTCAGAAATCTACTCTAGTTTAACCGTGTTCACAAAATACTAAATTCTTTTCAATTAATCCTTGTCAGGGAGATACTTATTAAATAATCTTTCCTAATTATCTTCACTTACAAGCCACGGTCTACACAGCATCAAAAATCCCCCCGACAGATGAAAATGGGAATCAGTTAATGATTTTCACATAGCTGCCTGCTGATGTGGACCGGCTAAAACATCTTTCTCACTGTGTTAACTTGGTCAGCTTTTAGTTTTCGCCACTAAAACTAAACTTTGCCACTCTGCATACAACTACGCCACTCTGCCTGCAACGGAACTAGACTTTGCCACTCTGCATACAACCGAACTATTTGTGACGTGATGAAAAGAGAAAGGCAATTAATGTTTCCGTTATCTCACAGAAAAAAATAGTGCTATTGTCGTTGGATGTTCTCAGATCCTCTTCCAAGAAATGAATTTTAATGCTTTCTTGATGATTAATTTCTGTACTTCAAACAGGATGCTAAAAAATCCGTTTGACAGCTCAGGCTAAAAACGATAAAGCTTACGAATAAAGCAGAACAAGATAATACTCTGCTCTTTAAAAAAAAAATGCCATTCCGGAAATAATGCCATTTGCAGCGACATGGTTGGAGCGAGAGATTATCATACTAAGTGAAGTAAGTCAGACAGAGACAAATATGATATCACTTCTACGTGGAATCTAAAATACTACACAAATGACCTTATCTACAAAACAGAAACAGACTCACAGACAGAGAGAACAGACTTGTGGTGGCCAAGGGGGAGGGGGATGGAGGAGGGATGGTCTGGGAGTTTGGGATTAGCAGATGCAAGCTATCATATATAGAATGGATAAACAACAAGGTCCCACTTTAGAGCACAGGGAACTATATTCAGTATCCTGTGATAAACCAAATGGAAATGAATATGAAAAAGAATATATATGGTATAACTGAGTCACTTTGCTGTATGGCAGAAATTAACACAACATTGTAAATCAACTATACCTTCTATTTTAAAAATGCCACTCCTCAAAATTCCCTTTTGTTAAAGCCATACTGGGAACTGTCAGAAGTGATGGATGCTTGGTCCTGTTTCTTAAGCTGACCCCTCCAATACTACAGTAATTACTTATGTTATAGACAATACACATTTATTATGTACTGGACATTATATGAGACCAATATGCATATGCAAATTAGCTGAAAAGTTCTGGTTCTCTTTTCTACTATTAACTGTGCTCCACTGACATCAGATTACAGAGTCGTTATAGGTACAAGATACTAGACAAAGCACTTCACATGGATTAATACCTTAAATCTCCCAGCTCATCTTTATTTTACACACAAGGAAACTGAGGCATGTACTAGCCAAGGAACTTGTCCATAATCACTCAACTGGTAAGGGAACAGGCTGGCATTTGCCCCCTGGCAGGCAACTTCCTGACCAATCCTCCAAGCTGAGCTGAAGGAGTGAACCGAATTGACACTAGAAAGGGTACAGAAAACGTGTCTGCACCCCTCATGTTCACAGGGGTTCACAGGTTGTTTCCAAGCAATGGAAACAACCTAAGTGTCCATCTATGCGTGGACAGGTAAAGAATTTGTGGTGTAGATACACAATGGAATATCATTGAGCCATAAAAAAGGAAATTCCTGCTATTTGTGGTAACGTGGATGGACCTTGACGGCATCATGCTAAGTGACATTAGGAAATGGCAAACACTGTATTCACTCCTATGTGGAATCTACACCAAAAACACATGATATCACTTATACGTAGAATCTTAAGAAAATATTACAAATGAACTTATTTACAAAACAGAAACAGAGTCACAGATGTAGAAAACAAACTCATGGTTACCAACAAGGGGGAAACCGGGGGAGGGGTAAATTGGGAGACTGGGATTGACATATACACAACTATATATAAAACAGATAACTAATAAGGACCTGCTGTAGAGCACAGGGAACTCTACTCAATACTCTGTAATGGCCTCTATGGGAAAAGAATCTAAAGAAGAGTGGATCTATGTATATGGATAACTGATTCACTCTGCTGTACACCTGAAACTAACACAACATTGGAAGTCAGCTGTACTCCAATAAAAAATTGATTGAAAAAATAAACAAAAAACAAACAAAACCACCCAACTCGTAGAAAAAGAGATCAGATTTGTTGCAGCCAAAGGTGGGGGTAGAGGAATGGGGGATTGAATGAAGGTGGCTGAAAGGTACAAACACCAGTTCCACGACAAGTAAGTACTAGGGGTATAATGTACAGTGCTGATGACTCTAGTCACCACTGCTCTATGAGATACAGCAAAGTTGCAAAGAAAGTAAATCCTAAGACTTCTCATCATGAGGAAAAAAACTTTTCCTTTTTTTTCTTTTTCTCATACCTGTATGAGAGGACGTATGTTAGCTGAAACTACTGTGATCGTTTCACGATATGTGGAAACCATACCATCGTGCTGTCCCCCTTAAACCTGTACAGCAATAGATGTCAACGATATCTCAATAAAACCGGGGGGCGGGTAAGAATTAAATGACATTCTGTCAAATAAATTCATTAATAAATTATTTTTTAAAAGGATAGAGAATCACTTTCCCCATAACAGATCAGATCTTGAGGTCTAGAGGGAAGGAATGGGGAGCCCAAAAGATTTTGCTAACACAGAAGAAGACATTTAGAGGTACAGCTGCCATCGTGAGGGACATTTTGCAGAGACAGATGAGAAAAGACGACCATTTGGATGTTTTGCTCTATGCCATTCACTGACACCTACTCTGGACATCTGTTTTAGATGCCTGGGAAATCTTAAATACCCGTTCATTATGTTCCTGTGTAAAATCAGTGAATCTTTTGAATATGACATTTAGTAAGAGTTGCCATAAATCTGTTCTAAAACGAGGAGCCAAAAGTTGGGTGTCTACTTTCTACAGGTTAAACCTCAAATCTGCAAAATATCCACCCACCAACGGGAACCAACTTTGTCTCCTTGATATGTATAAGGGAAAGCGGCAAATGTTAACCACCCACTGCTAAAATGAGTGTGGGGGTGGTTTGTTTTTTAACCAGTTATTCTGGAGGTCGAAAGGGTAACAGATGAATTAGCATCTCAGAACGGGCAGCAACTCAGAAAGCTCAGAACAACTCTCCAGTGCTGTGTATGTTGCTTTCAATTAGGGTATTTATATTAAAGGCTGGCAAAACTCTATGAGTTTCCGTTGCCAATGTGACAAATTGGCACCAATGTTGCGGCTTCGAGTGGCAGATATTCAGGATCTTAGAGTTCTGAAGGTCAGAGTTCCACTGGGCTAGAACCGAGGGGTGGGCAGTGCTGTGCTTCTCTCTGGGGCTCAAGGAGAGAACCCATCTCTGGTCTTTTCCAGCTTCGACAGGCTTCAGGGTTCCTCAACTCTTGGCTCTGCCTTGTCCTCAAAGGCAGCCATGGCCACTGTGCCTTTCTTCCATTGCTTCCCTCTGGCCCTCATCACCTTTTCTGCTTCCTTATTCACAACAAAGCTTCTTTGTTATTAAATATGGACCCACCCAGATAAACCAGAATATATTCCCTCCATCTTAAAGTCAATGGATAAGCAAAAACCATAACAATAGGGACAGAGTAAAGGGACAAAGTAGGTAATTAAATAGTTAATCCCACTAGGGGATGGTACGTAAAGGAAAAAGTATGGGAGACCCTGTAAGTTAATGGTCACTCAAGAAAGCAGGCGTGCTGAGCCACAAAGCCAGGCAGCCTTATTAGCAACAAAACCATGCAACAGAAGTACAAGACATGCCCCAAAACAATAAAAAAAAAGGTGGCATGAGACCCACATCCTGCCCAGTGAGCTCAGTAAGTTAATGACCCCTAGGACATGCTCTCTGCACACATAAAAAGCAATAATTTATGAAACGGTGACATTTCAAAGTGAAAGACCCTCACTGTACTGAGACCTGAAATAATTCTTCCATGTGCCATGACAGTCCCAGCTTGACCATGTGGGGGACAAGAAAACTCCCCTGCCTGATGTGGTGGACAAGCTAAGGACGGAAGCCTGACGTCTACCCAAGAATGAGGAAGAGGGTGGTCTTCTCCCCCTCCCCACTTTTCCTTTGATTATGAAACTGCAGCCCAGGGCTTCCCTGGTGGCGCAGTGGTTGAGAATCCACCTGCCGATGCAGGGGATACGGGTTCGTGCCCCGATCCAGGAAGATCCCACATGCCGCGGAGCGGCTGGGCCCGTAAGCCATGGCCGCTGAACCTGTGCGTCCGGAGCCTGTGCTCCGCAACGAGAGAGGCCACAACAGTGAGAGGCCCGCGTACCACAAAAAAAAAAAAAAAAAAACTGCAGCCCACTAAGTTCTCAGTGGCTCACGGCACCCTCTCACCTACCTGCTTGTAAGCCTCACAAGTGTCCTATTCTAATAATCACTTCTTATCTATCACTTTGCCTCTCACTGAATTCCTTTTTTTTCTTTTTAATATTTATTTATTTATTTGGCTGTGCTGGGTCTTAGCTGTAGAATGCAGGACCTAGTTCCCTGACCAGGGATTGAACCCGGGCTCCCTGCATTGGGAGCACGGACTCTTAACCGCTAGACCACCAGGGAAGTCCCTTGCTGAATTCTTTCTGCACTGAGACATACAGAACTGGAGCTCCTCAGAGCCCGCCCGAAAATGCCACCTAGCGGTTTCAATTCCATCAGCAACCTTCATCCCCTTGGCCCTGTAAGGTAACGTATTCAAAGGTTCCAGGGGTTAGGACTTGCCCTTCTTTGGAGGAGGCGTTGTTCTGCCTACAACAAGTCTCTGTGTGTCTCTCGAAATTAAGCATGCTTGTCTCTGTTGCCATGCCAACATGTGAAGCTTGACTAGCCCAGGACAGGAACTCAGAACTATCATGGGTAGGGAAGTCAGATGGCCACACCATTGGATGAATGCATCACAACAAATCTAAAACAAATACTGGAGTACCAGAGTGGAATACTGAATTCCAAATAGCCAATACGGCTGTGCACACACTTAATGAAATGCACTGTTATGAATTAAGATATGCCCTAAAGCAAGGTCTTTGGAGAAATCAGCATGACGCCGTCATTTCCATGTGTTATTGTGCAAGTGGGGTTTATTCATTTAGCAATAACCAATAATTAAATATCTAAACCTCCATGTTGATTCACAAATGGATGCAAATCATCTATTTTTAAACCCTCAAAACTCCTGACCCAATAGGCTGTGATTTTCTGTTTCTGCAAACACACGGGCATATAGCTTCCCTCACCAGCAAAATTCCATTATGTATCTATTGTAGGGAGATCAAATTTACCTATTCAGCCCCTATTAGATTTCTGACTCTCCCGCCAAGATGCTGTGAGATATCGTGTGCCAGAGTGCTCTAAAAAGCCCAGAGGAATCAACAGGTAGCAGTGCCTTTATTCTTAAATTTAGATTGCTTCTCTATTAGGCAGCTTTTTTCGCGTGTTTCTATTCCCAAATTCCTATTCAATCCTGAACCACAAAGAAACGGCCGAATCGTTTATGGGGTCAGTCCACGCAACTGCACATCTATGGGTCTGTCATCAGGGAAGCTACTGATTTGTCTTCCTGGGCGGTGGAACTGTACCCCGACCTCTCAGAAGCAGGCATTCTATTTGAAGTGCATTCCTTGTTTGGAAGGTGAACGCTATAAAGTCACCGGTTCAGAGACACCAGCATATCAAATTTATGATGAAAGCAATTTTATTTTTTTTTAAAGGTTTTTTGTTTGATGTGGACCATTTTTTAACATCTCTATTGAATTTGTTACAATATTGCTTCTGTTTTATGTTTGTTTGTTTGGTTTTCTTTTTTGGCCATGAGGCACGTGGGATCATAGCTCCCGGACCAGGGATCAAACCGCACCCCCTGCACTGGAAGGCAAAGTCTTAACCACTGGCCCGCCAGGGAAGTCCCATGAAAGCAATTTGAATCCTTTACCCTGTTTTGTTTCCACCACCCTGTCTTTGCTTCTTTTTATTCCTTTCTTTGAATAGTTCATGATAAGAAAGACCATGACCTAGGTGGCTTTGGACTGAGAACTCTAATTGGTTTGGGTGGGGTTATCCATCCTCTTACATATGCACCAAGCAGCTACTGAGCACTAGGGCAGCTCAGCACAGGGCATGGAAGTAAGGCGTCCAGTGTCGGTTTAACCCCTTGAACCCTATTCAAGACCTAGACTTTACAAGGTAATTGTGAGATCTGTCACCATAGTGACAACAGCCACATGCCAGACGCTACTAACATAATGAAGCTCAACGCTTTCACTTTCTCTGGGCATTCCCTGTCATCTCCCTAACAGACTGCCCCCATCCCGGTTTCTCGAGAAAGGTGCCCACGCCACCTCTTTGCATCTGCACGGAGAAAGAACGATATGGCAGATGCGATCCGACTTTGGGTATCACTGAATAATGTCATCATTTATGGCAGACTTTCAGCCAAAGCTCACTGACAAACATCTCCCAAGGATTAAAGGTAAAAAAAGGAAAAGAAATGTCTGCATGAAAGTTACCAAGGACAAGGACACACTTCAGTTTCTATAGTACACAGTGGTCGCTATGATTCCTCTCAATTACTTTTTTTTAGGTTCCAGGAAGATTTCATTCTACGTTTTTCCTTCTCCTTGTATAAAAAAGAGCACATGCAAACAAGCAATGAGAAACGGACGTTCACTGTAGACTAACGTGAGTCTGGTTGGTCTTTAGCAGACATTTTAATTTAAGGTCTACTTGAACAAGGAGATATCCAAGTTTTACTAGTATTGGATTAAGTTAATATATGGAACATGATTGTTTTCACAGATTTTCACTGTTGTGTTCTCCAAAAGAAAAGGGGCATTTTGTTCAAGCAAGAAAGTCATTTTTCTAATGTAGTTAGAATCATCTGACGACACACATTTGCCATTTGATTGCAGTGAATATTGGCAGGAAATAAAGTCCAAATGTGTATCAACAACATGGATTCTAGACCATCAAGTCCAATTGTTTTATCAAATATCCCTTTGCTTGTGTATTTAAAACAATCAGTGGTCCCCTTTAAGACTCAAAAAGTGCTAATATCTTAAGGCATTAGCGCCAAAGGAACCATTCCTTGTATAATTTTCAGGTGCTCACTTCCGCATGCGAATGGTCTTAATTCTATTAGTTTCTCTAGATCCATTCCTTTACAGATGATTCAGGTATAACAAAGAACACTATATGCTCAGACTGGTAATCACCTGCAAATCAAGACGACAGCAATGCTAAAAAGGCAATATATGGAAAGAATTAAGTCATTAATTATGATACTCTCCATCGATTAGACACTGCGTAAATTCAAGTCGAACAAGTGGTACGTTACTGAGATAACTGAATATGAAAAAAAAAAGAATGGTTATAGAAAATACCACGCACAGGACATTATACAACCCTCTTGGCAAATCTGAGGCTGAGCGAGCAGGTGTTTTCTGTTTAGAATAAGTACTTACCATCCTCCGTGGGCACATAGATATTCAAATAAAGGCAGTCTTCATTCTGATCTTGAACGTAGGTCATCAGAGTATCCAGATTGGCAGTAAACCAGATGGGCAGCATGTCATGCAAGAGAGACCGCTCATCCAGGTGCTGGGGGCACACGGCAGCAAACTGAGTGGCGTTCCGAACCCCAGTCCACGAGGAGGGGGGTTCCGGGGGCTGAAACCGCCTTTCCCCAGTAGGAGGCGAGGCATAAGGGACCCCCAAGTATTGCTCCACTGGACCCAAAATCTCATTGGGCAGCGGTGTTCTCAAGCCCCTGATTTTGCCGTAATTGGTGTTGACCACAGGATACTGCGCCTGGCTGTCGATGAGCGTGAACTTGATGGCCAGGGCAGTGATCCACAGCAGGACGTTGGAGTTCACCATGACACAGACCGGGGTGAAGACCAGCGGAAGCCATAACAGTCCCTGGGGTCTCGACATGGTTCACCACCACATCCGCGGGCGTCCGTGCGATGCAACTCCAAGCAAAGCAAGCCGTGAAGGGAGCCTGCAGAGAGAGACGGCTTTCCAGGGACCAAGACCCTGGAGAGGGGAAGGGCTCGCTAGGAAGCCTCTTCGATGGGTCATAGACAGAGCGCGAGCTTAACAACAAACCCGGCGGTTTTCTCAGCAGCCCATTACGGGACAGCAGCCCTCTCTTAATCCTGGTGCCGAATTCCAGCCCGTGCGAGGCTCCAAGGAAGCGGTGACCATCCAACACCTCCCCGGGGCAGCGATCACTTAGGAGACCTCCAAGGCAGAGCGGTCAGCCTAATGGGAGAAAAAAGCAGACAAGGCTAAGGAAGGCAAGACCACTGCCACCAATGGCGTTTGCTGCGTCTTCCATGCAACCCTCAACATCACACGAGGAAATCTCATTCACCGATGAATCTGTAGAGCGGCATCTGCGGGCAGTAGCATTTCGCCAGACACCCGCTTGTCTTAATTCCTACAGTGAGTCCCATGAGCAAGAACGATGCCAGTACTCCGGAAACATTCAAGTCTTTGTTGAATGAACAAACACACTGCCAAAAGTTACACACATTGCACAGATAACTGTAGTGATGTCTCCTAATTGCACTATTATTGATAATATTAGCCCAGCAATGGATAGGCACTCCCAAAACACTGTTTCTCAGATGTTTAAGAAAACTGTCACTTTATATATAAAATAAACAAGGACCTACTGTATAGCACAGGGAACTATACTCGGTATTTTGTAATAACCTATATGGGAAAAGAATGGATATAGGTATATGTTTAATTGAATCACTGTGCTGTGCACCTGAAACTCAACATTGTAAATCAACTATACTCCAATATAAAGTAAATATATTTTCTCCCATTCTGAGGGTTGTCTTTTCGTCTTGTTTATGGTTTCCTTTGCTGTGCAAATCCTTTTAAGTTTAATTAGGTCCCATTTGTTTATTTTTGTTTTTATTTTCATTACCCTAGGAGGTGGGTCAAAAAAGGTATCACTGTGATTTATGTCAAAGAGTGCTGCAAAGCAGAAACAGAGACACAGATGTAGAGAACAAACGTATGGATACCAAGTGGGGAAGGAGGGTGGGATGAACTGGGAGATTGGGATTGACATATATACACGACTATGCATAAAATAGCTAACTAATGAGAACCTACTGTATAGCACAGGGAACTCTACTCAATGCTCTGTGGTGACCTAAATGGGAAGGAAATCCAAAAAAGAGGGGATATATGGATATGCAGAGCTGATTCACTTTGCTGTACAGTAGAAACTGTAATACAACCCTGTAAAGCAACTGTACCCCAATAAAATTTTTAAATAAATTCATACATACATAAATACACTAATAAACACATAAATAAATGTAAAAAAAAAAACGGTCACTTTTTCCTAAGGTATTATGAGTGGAGCTCTAAAAGTTTTCCAAGACGGGTAAAGGGAAGTGTGCAACCAGACCAGACTGGCTTCATGCCAGGTGGATATTTACCAGCGAACATAAAGGGAGCAAAACATGCAGTGGAAAGAGCATCGACACTGGATACTCATCCTCCTCGGGCTACGCGGGGGCACGTGTCTGTAGGCTCCAGACATCATCGCCCTGAATCTCAGCTTCCTTGTAAGAAACGGAACAAGATGCTGCATCTCAAGTACGCGTCGTAGTGCTTGTCACATCAAGACACCGTTCATAATTAAGAGTGTGGATACAGCAATCCCGATTTTCATGTAAAGCACTTCAAGGGTAAACCCTGCAGCCTATTTAAGAACCTTCTGGTACATCTGAGTCATCTTCCTACTGAGTCTGGGAGGAGTTAACTTTTAAAGACTGACCTCCTTGGGAATTCCCCGGCGGTCCAGTGGTTAGGACTCCGGCGCTCTCACTGCCAGGGCCGCGGGTTCAATCCCTGGTCGGGGAACTGAGACCTGCAAGCCACGTGGCACCCCCAAAATAAAGAAAACAAAAAGGACCACCTCAATTTGTCCCTACGGAGATCACACGACGACTCTCCCCAGATAAACCACTGCGCGTAGGACATTCAAGAATGTCGCACGTGAGTACCATAAATGATGCATTAGAGACAGAAAACACTTCATGAGGTGTTGCAGGGACTCTACCTTTTTTTATCAACATTTTTTTTACTGAAGTATAGTTGATGTACAACGTTGTGTTAATTTCTGCTGTCCAGCAGAGTGATTCAGTTATACATACACATAGTTTTTTATATATTCTTTTCCATGATGGTTTATCATAGGATACTGAATATAGTTCTCTGTGATACACAGTAGGACCTTGGTGTTTATCCATCCTATACATAAAAGCTCACATCTGCTAACCCCGAACTCCCCCTCCATCCCTCCCCCAACCCCTCCCCCTTGGCAACCACCAGTCTGTTCACTACAGGACTCTACCTTTAAATACAGCATTCTTCAGCTGAAAATAGACAGATGTGTTTCTAAGGACACAGATTATTCTGGGTTATTCAGAGTCTTTCTGGGCTAGAATATAATTATGCATTTCATTTCAGGGAATGGTTGAGTAGAATATGTCAAACAGATAATTTATTTTCTAATGAAACATATCTGAGCCAGACCTATCACGGAGCTAGAATACGTCTGGGGGAAATTTTGTCATCCGTGACATCCTGGGCCAAGTTAATCAGAGATGGATGAAAATGCACTACAACACGGGATGGTAGCATTGAGAGTGAAAATTCGCATCACACCCAGTGGCTGATTTATGTGTTTGCTTTTATCTTTGTTCTGGAGACAACATTTGGATTTCTGCCACAGCATGATCCAATTGCTGAATAATTAAGAGACAGACAGAAAATGTGAAAGAGGTGCTGACTTGTCTGAAATCTTGTGCTCCTGAAAGCCCTTCTGGTTTACAACCAGCATCAGTACTTCCTTCTCAAGCCTTCCTCATGGTCATAGGACATGCCAGTAATTTCTGATTCTCATAGACCTGGGTCCCCAAATGCTACCTCTCTGTTAGCTGGAGAAGTGAGTCAGCCTCTCTGAGCTTTAAGTAGATGGCATGTCATGCCTCCTTTGTGGGGCTGGGCTGAGCCCCAAGGGAGCAAAGGGGCAGGGCAGAGAAAAGGTCTCCCCAACACCCACGAAATGCTGGGATTTTGAACACAGACCTGCTCAAAACACTCCCGGGTACAGAGACAACATGCACTGAAGGCAGCCCAGGGTTGGCATGAAGCAGGTATAGAGCGAGTACTTTAAATTCTTTCAGCTCCTCTTTACTTACGTGTTTCTAACTCTCTGGGAACTAACTGAGCTGGTCCACACAAGGCATCACGTAGTCCCTGGACCACAGAATTCCATAAAGGTAGAATTCAGTTGGTGGATTTGTCCCAGGACTTACACCGTGAATGCCTTGAGGAAGTCTGGTCCACTCCATCATTTTTCCAGCTCCATGTGGAAGACAGCACCTCTGTGTCACATATTTGTTAAGACTGAGCAAGTGAGGGCACACGTACACTTCCTGCTTCACCTGTGTGATCAAGCCTACCTCCCCACGAGGTTCTGAGGGCCAGAGAGAGACCATGAACCAGCCGGACCTAAGAGGAGGGGAATGGGGGGGCGGGTATCTGGACACTCGTGAAGCCCAGGCTAGGCATTCAAAGTAATCATACGTTCCGAGCCATCTTACTTCCCGATGCTCTGGAATTTGGCACTTTGCACGCATGGAATACCACCAATGCCGAGCACTGTTGCACAGACTCTGCACTGCTGACATCTGGGACCACACTGCTCTTTGTGGTGAGGGCCACCCTGAGCCCTGTAGGGTGTGTAGTAGCACCTCTGGTCTCTACGCACCCGAGGCTGGTAGCACCCGCCTCTCATTTTTAACAATCAAAAATGTCTCCAGACATTGCTAAGTGACCTCTGGAGGCAAGATCATCTCAAGGTAAGAATCATCAAATATGGGATCATGGTGGCCACGTAAATGACTAAGCACCTGTGGGTACATTTGAAAATGATCATCAGTGGCACTAGATTTATGTTTGTGTGTGTATATATATGTGTGTGTTTGTGTGTGTCACATTCAAATATTTGGCAACTGTAAAAGTTTTAGCAATGAAGGTTTAAAAAATAAACCTATTTTAAATATGCATCCTCATTTAAAAATCATTATAAGTTTATTTTGGGGAGGACCAAAAAAAGACTTCTCAGGTAAACGTCACACTGAAAATAATTTTACAAGGAGTGAAATGCTGTTATAGCTACACATAATATATATGTACAGTTAGGATATGTATAATACACATATTTATAAATATGTTATCTATTTTCTCTATAATATGTATTTATATATTTTCAAATTTTTCCAAAATAAAAACAACATACTACAGGGCTTCCCTGGTGGCACAGTGGTTGGGAGTCTGCCTGCCAGTGCAGGGGACGCGGGTTCTTGCCCCGGTCCGGGAAGATCCCACATGCCGCGGAGCGGCTGGGCCCGTGAGCCATGGCCGCCGAGCCTGCGCGTCCGGAGCCTGTGCTCTGCAACAGGAGAGGCCACAGCAGTGAGAGGCCCGCGTACCACAAACAACAACAACAACAAAAAAACAACAAAAAAACCCACAAGATACTACAAAGGAAATTCCTGAAGAAAAAATTTTAATGAAAAAAATGAGAACAAAAACTGTCACTTCACTGCATACATACAACTGGGGAGTTAGGAAGGCCTTGACAGCATGTTCTCCCTGCAAAAGCTGCACACAGACTAATTTCTCAGAGTGGCATTTCGACCTGATTTATAACTTGATTAGGTAGTCTCGAATGATCTCTACAGGACAGTCGTTCTGTATGAGGCTGTAATTAAGACTTGGCTCCAGCTACTCAGGCAAAGCTAAACTATAAACGAGTCAAAACGAGAACTGCAGTAAATTTCCCTCCAAAGTGCAGACCACTCAAATTGGGATTGGTTTAATTTTACAATATATATTCAATTTAGGTGAGCTCTGATCAAATTTATCTTGGTGTTTTGGCCTTCCAAGGAATAAAATCATGTCTCCTGGGCGTTCACGGCCTCACCTTTCTGTGGCTGCGAAATACATTACAAGACAGAACTCTGTGGATGCATCTTCCAAGAAAAAAAAAAAAAGAAAAGAGAAGAAAGGAAAAAAACATGAGAGGATTAAAGAGGTGGCACAGCGCTCCCCTGATGTGACTCTCAGCTCCATCGAAGGTCTGGGACGTGCTATCTGCTACCAACAGTCTGCTGACCCCAAGAGGCACTTGGAAGATTCACTTTCATCTCACATCCCAAAGCATCCGGAAACCAAGAACAAGAGATGCTGGTAAAATTAATGAGCTTGTACAACAATCCCGCCACACTGTTTCCTCGAAAGTCTGCAATAGCCATTCCCCAAACTACAACCTGTAGACCTCCCCAGTTTCATTTTTTCTTTTGTTTTTGGTGAGGACACCAACGTTTCATGGTACCCAAGTGGGGTATGGTTCATCTTTTATCCTACAACACAGATGTCTACCGTGAGGTGGCCCAGGGCACCTGTTATCTACGTGAACAACCTCGACATTCTGCACGTGGGCTGACAACACACACGTGTGCACGCGCACACACACACACACAATCCCTATTCGAGATTCCTTGATGCTAGCAGTCAGCCAGTTATTACACTTCTGTGTATTTTTAATATGCTGGCTTTGACTTTATCTCCCAGATGGGCACAGTCACAATCTACTGTGTCTTTTGTCAAATCTTCTAGCTCTCTGCACATCTATCCCTGTACTTCCTTTCAGTTCTAAAAACCAGATCCCATCAAAATCCACCCTTTTGAACCAAGAAGTTTAGATGTAAATAATTACAGAGTGAAGATGCCATATGTACTATCTTCAAGGTTGCCGTATGCCCAGTGGGGGCTTCAAAGCATCAACTCCATCACCTCCGTCACCATTTCTGTGCTCACACTGAAGTTTAATGGCTCAGGAAAACAACAGGGCCACAGTCGTAGGAACTGGAGTTTGCAACCAGAGCCAGAACCCAGACTAAACCCAGGAAAAAGAGTTAATGGCTTATATGTGGTCCAGTCAAGACACTGGACAGACTGGGCATATATCTGGACAAAATTATAATTCAAAAAGATAGATGCACCCCTATGTTCACAGCATCACTAGTTACAAGACATGGAAACAACCTAAATGTCCATCAACAGAGGAATGAATAAAGAAGATGTGGTACATACATACAATGGAATATTACTCAGCCACAGAAAAGAACAAAATAATGCCATTTGCAGCAACATGGATGGACAGAGAGGTTGTCATACTAAAGTGAAGTAAGACAGAAAAAGACAAATACCATATGATATCACTTACATGTG
This sequence comes from Leucopleurus acutus, assembly GCF_964270905.1. NCBI lineage: Eukaryota > Metazoa > Chordata > Mammalia > Artiodactyla > Delphinidae > Leucopleurus > Leucopleurus acutus. The sequence goes on from NC_139164.1 coordinate 3,852,135, forward strand.
GAATTTAAATATGACACAAACGAACTTACCTATGAAAGAGAAACAGACTCACAGACATAGAGAACAGTCTGGTGGTTCTCCAGGCCAAGGGGGAGGGGTTTGGGGGAGGGATGGATAGAGAGTTTGGGGTTAGCAGATGCAAACTATTATATATAGGATGGATAAACAACAAGGGAACTATATTCAATATCCTGTGGTAAACCATAACGGAAAATATAAAAAAGAATGTATACATATGTATAACTACATCACTTTGCTGCATAGAAGAAATTAACATTGTAAATCAACTATACTTCAATTAAAAAAGGATTGATTGGATAGAAAGATACACCACGGATATGTAGGCCAGAGATATGATCAGGAATAAAGCATGGATGTTTTTTCTAGAGCAATGATGTGGACAACAGAATCTACAGTGGTCACTGAAATAAAACACCAACACTTAGTCATAGATCAGTAAGTATTTCATAAAGATCACTATTCTAAGTTACTGGGACATAGCGGGAGATGAGACAGAATTCCTGCCCACTTGAAGATTATACTCTCATGAAAGTGTCCCTAAAAGCGGTGCTTTTTTCCTTATTCATTGTGTGTACATCTAAAGCAAGCACAGGGCCTGGCATGTATTAAAAGCTCATTAAATGCTTGACTTTCTGTGTCTAATTCAACTGATACCTCACCTGATTTCCAAATCTAAATCAAATGTTCATAGAAGCACTACTACTTACGATAGCCAAGACATGGAAGCAACCTAAATGTCAACAGACAGACGAATGGATAAAGAAGATGTGGTACATATATATACCATGGAATACTGCTCAGCCATCAAAAAGAATGAAATAATGCCATTTGCAGCAACATGGATGCAACCAGAGATCATCAAACTAAGTGAAGTCAGTCAGTTGGAGACAAATATCACACAATATCTATCACTTATATGTGGAATCTAAAAAAACATGATACGAATGAATTTACATACAAAACAGAAATAGACCCACAGATAGAAAACAAACTTATGGTTACCAAAGGGGAAGGGAGGGAGGGATAAACTAGGAGTTTGGGATTAACAGATACACACTTCTATATATAAAATAAATAAACAACTAGGTCCTACTGTATAGCACAGGGAACTCTGCTCAATATTTTGTAATAACCTATCAGAGAAAAGAATCTGAAACAGTATATATATATGTATATATATGCGTGTGTGTGTGTGTGTGTGTGTGTGTGTATATGTATATATATATATAAAACTGACTCACTTTTCTGTACACCTGAACCTAACACAACATTGTAAATCAACTATACTTCAATAAAAAATAAATTTCAAAAAATCTATTTTGATCACTGTAGCCCTAGGGCAAAGAAAAATGTTCAACACTTAACAGAAAATTTAATAAACACATGCTTAATTTTTAAAAAACTATTTATTACCAAACATGATTCCCAAATCTAAATCAAGTAATTTGCAAATATGTCCAGGGTTTGTGTGGAGCTCTCTCACCAAACTCAAGTCACAGATCATCAAGGTCAAACTGTCATGCCTTCAAGACATCTGGCCTCTGAAAAATCTCATTTCTGTGCTCCTCTAACTGTCTCCATGCTTTTGTTCCACAGTTCAGTAATTAGTACCATCCTTTTTCTAGTTATTTAGGTAAATGCAAGGCCACCTGTGGTGGCTCTCTTTCCAAGATTCCACATACACTAAGTCCTCACATCTGCTTAACACAGGACCAGAGACGTGGTTACCGGTAACCTCACTGGTTACTGGTCAAAGAGAGGAGAGATCACAAAGGGTTAGCGAAAATGCAAAAGCCCAATGGCACCAAATGTTGAGCACGGATGTTGAGCCCTTCCCACGCCACGCCGGTGACAAGTAGTGTGGCCACACAGGAAACTAATCTGTGTCACGGAGGAAAGTCGAGCGTGCAGGAGACTTTGGTGTAGATCAGCGTACACACACATATATACAAACTATATAGTTAAATCGTTTCTATCTGTCCCACAGAACTTCTTGAATATTCATGTCGGGAGATAGACATTTCCATTTGCAGCCGTAGTCATAGTAAGAAAGGAACAGGAAGAACCCAGACATTCACGAAGAGGTGAATGGATAAATGCTGGCATATTAAAACAGAATACTACACACAGTGAAACATAAAAAACGGATCTGTAAGTTAAAACGGATAAACCCCCAAATAAAAAGTCACAGAAGAATACATATGGTGTGATGTTACTGATATGATATTACATAAAACAGTACCTTACTTAGAGCTGTATTTGTACTGAAATACAAAAAACAGGAAGGGCATAATTAAAACCAAATTCTGGGACAGTTAACTCCTATCCAGGGTCACAATTCACAATACAAAGATACTGGTAATGTTCTATTTTCTAGTAGGGCCGTATGTATATTTGTTTAGCTTCTATGTGGGTATTTATATATTTCCATGTAGTGCACATTTTATGAGCATGGTTATTTCACAGTGCAAATTTCCATCAAGAGATGCATGTCTATATAGGTTTGCCCTCACTTTATTTTCCCAAGCACTTAAAAAAATATCTGAGGGGGCTTCCCTGGTGGCGCAGTGGTTGAGAGTCCGCCTGCCGATGCAGGGGACGCGGGTTCGTGGCCCGGTCCGGAAAGATCCCACAAGCCGCGGAGCGGCTGGGCCCGTGAGCCATGGCCGCTGAGCCTGTGCGTCCAGAGTCTGTGCTCTGCAATGGGAGAGGCCACAGCAGTGAGAGGCCCGTGTACTGCCAAAAAAAAAAAGAAAAAAATCTGAAATTTTAAATGAAAATATCTGAAATTTTAAAAGGGAAGGAAAAAGATCAATGCCAAGGTTACATGCCAAGCCCAAGGCAATGGGCCATCTGCCCACACAGTCCATAAAAAGCAGCAGTGGCTGACAGCATCGCTAAAACTAGAGTCAGGTCACCTAAGACGCTACTGCCTAGGTCGCTAACTAGCCAGACGACCTTTGACCCATCACTCAGCGCCCAGAGCTTCAGCTCCCTGGACCGCGCCATGAAGACCTGGAGGACGTGCCCTCTGCTGTGGCCTTCAGCCTGAGGATCCTCGGGAACCACAGACGGCTATCCTCAAAACCGAGTGTACGTGAAATAGGGAAGCGGTGGGAACAGAAAGTCCTCCAATGAGGCAGAAAGCCATAACTCAGGGGAGACCATTGGCACTGCAGAATACGGGAAGATGCGCGGTGTCAGAAGCAGATAAAACAGGCTTACAACCCTATTTCTAAAAAATGTACTCTTCAGGACCACAAAACCTCTACGGGCAGGATAAAAATGTCACTAGATTTACATTCACCTGAATTCTACCCCCACATTCATAATGAATATTAATTCCCCGATATTCATGGATTCCCTGTACTCACTATCCTATACAAAGAATCCATTGCCGCCTTCTCATATCTGACCATATGGGGTTATTTTGCAAGAGTTTGTACTGGAAATGATGCATACATATAACTATATGTATATAGTTTTAAAATATACACATATCTACATCTAAGCTAATAATATAATATGATGCACGTGTGTGTGTGTGCGTGCATGTGTGTGTGTGTGTGTGTGTCTCTCCAAACCAACCCACTGAGGTATCAAGTTCCTTTTGTTCAGGTACTATGCCTTCTCCATTCTTTGTAAATCTCTCTGGCACCTTGTGCAAGGCCCTTCATGTTGTACATGATCAATAAAACATATTATACGTGATGCCGATTACCCATTGCTAGATAGTTCGGTCTAAGCGTGAGCAGTCTGAGAAACAGGCTCAAATACACACCGCTGGGCATCGCAACAACTACTCATCCAGCTGTTAAACATCTGGAAGGAGTACGGGCAAGGGTTAGGGACGTGCCTTCTGGACTTGGGCTGCCTAGAATTCAACGCCGTCAGCAACCACTGAAGGCTGGAAACCATCGATGCCTCCACATTCCTACCTATAAAATGGGCACAGCATAGGATGTAACTTAAGGATATTACCGCACGTAGGTATAGGGGCATATACGTGTGTGTGAATACATACACCACATATGCATATGTACGTGTACGTAAATATATATACATGTGGAACAAGAAGTGTTCCCCAAAGAAACGAGAGCTAATTATAACTACTTCCTGACGTTTTACTCAATGCTTCCACTGGGACCCACTTTGATCAATATGACGATACGTAATCAAACTCCCATCTGAATATAGTCTACATTCCAGATGATGAGGTCAAGGCTGTAATTTAAATCACTACAATTAAGCAAATGCGTGCTCCACTTCTTCCCAGCCCCTCCTTCTGTGGGACTGTGGGCTTCTGCAGGTTGGAATTTGGAATGGAGTGTCTAAGAGACGCACTGAAACTTCTAGATACGTAGAGAGAACTGGCCCCAAGGGCTTCTGTCAGATGGTAACAGAGGAGTGAAGGACTGAAACTCAAGAATGTGAATACAAGCTTACCAAGATTTACAGACAGTGGGAAAGATGTACCAGGAAGGAACACACATTGTTTCAGAGTCAATTCACATTCATTGCTAGACGATGAGCAACTGAAAGGCAAAGACCACAGATGATTAACAGTTAAACTTGGGAAAGCGAAGGTCCTCAGCAAAGGTTATTCAATCAAAAGAAGAGACAAGATACTGAAGGAAGCCATAAGGAACCCGGACAAGAAAGGCAGAAAAATGGCAAGTCAGCATCCACGATGCTCTCCTTAGCTGATTTCCTGTGGGTACCATAGTAAACCCCCTACCAGCGACTCCATTCGTACCCCCAACATAAACCTCCTGTGGGCCCCATGCTTTAGCCCCTACGGTTTTTGCCTGTATGAGTTTCATCGTGAAGACAGAGTGTCTTGGGTTTGCCCTTTGACACAAGAATGAAAAGTGTTATTCTGTGGCACTTTACCAGTTTCAGTCAATTTTGATGGAACCTAACTTTAAAAACTAAGGTACAGATCCATTTCCGAGGATCTATGTGTGAGATCTCTGCAAGTAAAGTAAGGAGTCCCAGATGTTAAGCACTCTATTTTCTTTTCTGCTTATTATATCTCTTTTAGTCATTTTTAAAATTGAAGTATAGCTGATTTACAATGTTGTGTTAATTACTGCTGTAGAGCAAAGTGATTCATTTATGCATATATATATGTTCTTTTTATATTCTTTTCCATTATGGTTTATCATTTATGGTTTACTGAATATACTTCTCTGTGCTATACAGTAGAACCTTGTTGTTTATCCATCCTATATGTAATAGCTTACATCTATCTGCTAACCCCGACTTCCCACTCCACCCCTCCCCCAACCCCTCCCCCTTGGCAACCACCGGTCTGTTCTCTATGTCTGTGATTCTGTTTCTGTTTCATAGATAGGTTCATGTGAAGCACTGTTAATACTATTCACTATAAAAGGCGTTCCCAGAGTTGTATGACAGGGGCTGAAGTGATCTTGATCAACAAAAGGAGGTATTTACGACAAGAAGTTGAGTGAGTTCCCCTGCAAAGGAAAGCTACTAGTGTGAGCAAAAAAGAGGAGTCTATTGATAGACAGCCCAGTTTGACCTGGGGTCAGTACCTTAGATGTGGCGGGACCTCACCCAGTCAGACGGGGGGCCTGCCGATCGATGGCTGAACACCTGGACACTTTGGGGTTAGTCTGGATGGGAAGAACCGAGTCTTCCCAAAGGAGACAACGATCAAGAACCATTTCAGGTGATAATGATAAGTGTGTGTCTCTGAGTCTGTAACAAGTAGCTTTGAAACGGCTGCTTATAGCCTCTACCGACGAACTGTACAGTGTCCAACAACAGAGAGCGTCTTCAGCATGTTTCCTGAGACACCATCCATGACTCAAGGACTGGCTCAAGCTTATATAGACCCCAGCTGGAGTGTCCCACTTTTCCTCTGAAGCCTGTGTCCTATTTGCCTAAAGCATACTTCATCTTATGGGGAAGGCTGTTTCATCGTACGTGGAAGACGCTGCATCTTGGAAATCACTATTTTCAGTGTGGTGCTCACTGTGACAGGTGGAATTCTTCTCTCCTGTGTTTCTGACGGTGTCGAGTCACTTCAAGTGATGAAAGCTGATGTGCTTATACACCGTAGGACTCTGGGTGATTAAACAATCCTGTTCCCACACACTGTACTCGCCGAGCACAACTCTATCTAAGCTCCCAGAAGAGGCGGGTTTGTTTTCTGTCTTGACCACCACCATCTCCACCCATTCCCCAGCACGTTTCCTCTGTCTTCCTCAAACAGGAAGATTCATGTGTGAAAACCAACCCTTTTCCCAGGGATGGAGACACTCCAGAGAGGTTTCCTGTCTTAGCATCAGAAACTACCTGAGTTGAGACCTTCCATCTCTAGGAATTGACTGGGTCATCCAAGATGTGGAATGTAGGCGAGGGCTCTTCTTCCCTGAAAACCTTTGTGTCTCACATTAGTGTAGAGAGGGAGGAGATGAAGGAAGGAAAGAGATGCAAAAGGAAGGAGAGAATTCACAGAGGGAGGAAAGGATAAGAAGTCTGTAGTCAAGAGACAGATTCAGGGTCAAGGCTCAAAGGCATCTCCTCGTTAATCCCCCAAAGCCTTACAAGCATTATAACAAAAGTACAATTCATTCAAATGAAATGTATGGTGCCAATAAATGCAGTAAATAGCGGTCAACTATCATTGCCCCTGACACCTTTACTTTTTAAAGAAAAATGAGGGAAGATTCGAATCCACTAGATTCCTTACTTTATCTTCACATGCAAACACTCTCACACTGTACCCTCTCTATTGGAGCCTAATTACTCTCTCACCCCCAGCCTCTGGCAAAATTCCTACCTACACATGCAGGTTTCAAAAAGAAAAGCTGAATAAAGTAAATTTTTAAATCCTTTCCTCTACGCAGTTCCAAATTCAGAGTTTCTCTACCCAGAGTCCCTGATTCCCATGCCCACCCAGGTGCCCCTGAATAGAACCCAGGGGTTCTATAAACTAGAACAGATGAGAGAGATTACATCTTTGTTTTCAGTAAATGTGAACTGAAATTTAGGCTTTGCTTCTTATGAATGTAGGTGTAACAGACACACACACACACACTCAGTAACAGGAGAAGTCCCTGTAACTTTCCCCCAACAGAAGTCACATATTTTCTTATCAAATTAATGCTATGGCAGATATCACAAAATGCTGTCTATAGTCACCACTACTTTCCAGTTGCGACAATTATCGGCCTCTTAACTAGATCTGGTTACTTAATACACAAAAAGGAAGCACATAAAATACTATGACACATTTTACAATCCAGCAATCCCACTCCTGGGCATATATCCAGAGAAAACTCTAATTCAAAAAGATACATGCAGGGACTTCTTTGGTGGTCCAGGGGTTAAAACTCCGTGCTCCCAGTGCAGGGGGCCCGGGTTCAATCCCTGGCCAGGGAACTAGATCCCACGTGCTGCAACTAAAACAAGATCCCACCTCAATGAAGATCCCGCATGCAACTAAGACCCAGCAGTCAAATAAATAAATATTAAAAAAAGATACATGCACCCCAATGTTCATAGCAGCTCTATGCACAACAGCCAAGACATGGAAGCAACCTAAGTGTCCACTGACAGATGAATGGATAAAGAAGATGTGGTACATATATACAATGGAATATTACTCAGCCATGAAAAAGAGTGAAGTAATGCCATTTGTAGCAACATGGATGGACCTAGAGATTATCATACCAAGTGAAATAAGTCAGACAGAGAAAGAGAAATACTGTATGATGTCACTTATATGTGGAATCTAAAAAAATGATAAAATGAACTTATTTACAAAACAGAAACAGACTCACAGACAAAGAAAACAAACTTATGGCTATCAAAGGGGAAAGGGGGGAAAATAAATGAGGAGTTTGGGATTAGCATATACAAACTACTATATATAAAACAGATAAACAAGGTCCTACTATAGAGCACAGGAAACTATATTCAATATCCTGTAATAGACCATAATGGAAAAGAATATGAAAAATAACGTATATATATGTATAACTGAGTCACTTTGCTGTACAGCAGAAATTAACACAAGGTTGCAAATCGGCTATACTTCAATAATAAAATACTACGGCACATTTAAAGAATATCTTCATAACTACGTCAATAAAACTGGTTTCCTTTTAAGGTTATTTATCTTATGACTTAAAATACTATTTTCAGAAAGGGTGTATAGTTCTCCCCAAACTGACAAAGGGATCACACACACAGAGACACACACACACCCCAAGTAGGCACGGTTAAAATCCCTTGACTACTTGCCAAACTATTGATACCGCCTGCATCTCCAGCTACCCTGAACTGGTTATAGGAGGGCTTTCTGCTGGTGGATACGGTACATGTGGTTGAGTGAATAAAGACCACACACTCAGCAATCTTGCAACAAGGCTTTTCTGGCTCTTCTGCCCTCCCTTCGGATAAAGTGCCCTGAGCATAAGTCCCCTGTGAGAAGGCAGGACACCTCCACCTGAAGGTCTTGCCTTGCTGTGGTCACACCTGTCCAGGTCAGGGAAGTCTTCCTGGGCATCCCTCCCCACAGACCTTGGCTAGAACCTGACACCACCTCAGTCTGGCTTCCCTAGTGGTCAAAGCTATGCCCACAACAAGTGACTGATAGGAACACTGGGACCAGGAATTCACCCTTTATCTACACCACTTGTATACGGAAGAGGCAGGGATCAGCTCCAAGGCCAGGGCACCCTTCACCTCTGGAATGATTCCAGCAAAGGCAGGGTCCTTCTCTCTTTCTGAACCAAAGCCGCTTACATTTTAAACCTAAAACTTGAGAATAAAGGAACGATGAAAACTCACACGTCTTTCTAATCCTAGATACATAGAACACGATAGCTAATGTGAGTTTCCATTTGAAATACCACCAGTGGACGGAGGAAGGGAAAGAGTCAGAAGAAGAGAAGTTAATTAATTTGCCACCGGACTCAAACCGGTCAGAGTGGCCACCATCAAAAAGTCTACAAACAACAAATGCTGGAGAGGGTGTGGAGAAAAGGGAACCTCCTACACTGTTGGTGGGAATGTAAATTGGTGCAGTCACTGTGGAAAACAGTATGGAGGTTCCTTAAAAAACTAAAAATAGAGCTACCATATGATCCAGCAATCCCACTCCTGGGCATATACCCTGAGAAAACCATAATTCAAAAAGATACATGCACCCCAATGTTCACGGCAGCGCTATTTACAATAGCCAGGAGATGGAAGCAACCTAAGTGTCTACTGACAGATGAATGGATAAAGAAGATGTGGTACATATACACAATGGAATATTACTCAGCCATAAAAAAACAAACAAAATAATGCCATTTGCAGCAACATGGATGGACCTAGAGATTATCATACTAAGTGAAGCCAGACAGAGAAAGACAAATATCTTATGATATCACTTATATGTGGAATCTAAAAAAAGGGTACAGATGAACTTATCTACAGAACAGAAATAGAGTCACAGATGTAGAAAACAATCTTATGGTTACTGGGGAGAAACGGGGGGAGGAATAAATTGGAACACTGGGATTGAAATATACACACCACTGTATATAAAATAGATAGTTGATAAGAACCTACTGTAGAGCACAGGGAACTCTACTCAATACTCTGTAATGACCTATATGGGAAAAGGATCTAAAAAAGAGTGGATCTATGTATATGCATAACTGATTCACTTTGCTGTGCACCTGAAACTGACAACACTGTAAATCAACTATACTCCCATTAAAAAGAAATTTGCCATCGGATGCTGGGTCACCAGAGTCTGAACTCATGAAAGCCACCGAGAAGAAATCCAGGGATGAACAGCATTGATGGAGGCGTGCATAAACCCACCGCTACTCTATGTGTCCCACCTATTCCCTACGGTCCACTTCTAAGACAAAGGATGCGGGAAGACTCAATGTTACGTAAGCTCCAAAGCGTTTAACAAATGACAAAAGCCTGAAACTCCACAAAGGTAAGTCTCTCCCTTCTGACTCACAACCTGCACCACCTCCCTTCTGCATCTGAAAACTCTCTGTTGCTTTTCTTCAGTGTACATGTGGGAAGATTTCTTTCTTCCCCTCACCTCTTTCTGTACAGAGAAGGATATAAAAAGGTTGATTTTTTTTTCCACTACCATAATCAGATGCCCCAGGTTTTTTTTTTTCTGCCATGAATGCTTTCCTTGGCTATTTTCAGACCTCCTATTAAGAGCTAGTCTCTCATTCTGCCCTATTCCTCTTAACCCAATTAAACCCAATTAAAGCCTCTGCCTTGATGGTTCTACTTCCCCTACGTTTAATTATCCTTTAACTAGTCTGTTACTGCATGTTCTTTTCCACTGGCCCACCCCTGACGGTATCACGAAGAGGACGTGATACACACACGTATAAAACCTTGATGTTAAACTTTCATGTGGCAAATTCCCGAGTGGAAAGTTACCAACAGCCAGGGTGCCATTTGAAGACTAAAGTCCTCTGCAGCTTCAACTATTGGAGGAGCACAGGCTGATTGCGTCAAAGAGGTTTTAAAACGACTACATGCAAAACAATCGGCCTCTGTTAAGAATGTCCTTTGAGTTAATTAGGTGATTAGGAAAACACTGAATTTATGGCAGCTCAGATAACTGCCTTCAATATGTATTAACAAATAAACTTCACGTGTGTACCTGTGTATGTGTGTACGTGTGTGTGTGTGTGTGTACGTGTGTGTGTGTGTGGCTGCTTTCCCCGAGATTTTTACAGACTAGATTAAAATGAGAAGTCTCCTTCTGAGGAGGCCCATTTTGATGCTTAATTTTACTCACAAATTAAGAGCTTTTAAAAATATACTCAAGAACATCAGAAATTCATTACCTTTAAGGATATTCTAAGAGTAAAGTTAGGAAGCCCGAACTCTTCAAAACAGGTAAAGGAAAATCAGAAGAGGCAGGATGGAGACAGAGCCCTGCATCCAAGGAGAACCGTCTCCTGGAAAGAGGCTGGTTTTCCAGATCACAGGACGGGACCTCAAGGCAGGAGGGAACACAGATGTCTGTAACCGAAGACCAAGTACATAAGTTCTAGTGACATTCATCACTTAAGAGACTCAAGGATTAGATCATATCACAAAGCCAGCTCTAACTGTCAGCACTGCACGGATTTCGTGAGTGGGCTTCTCCTGGGATAAAAGGGACTTTTCAAAAATAAACACTTCGGGGATTTCCCTGGCGGTCTAGTGGTTAAGAAAGACTGCGCTCCCAATGCAGGGGGCAAGGGTTCGTTGGATCCCTGGTCGGGGAACTAAGATCCCGCATGCCACGTGCTGCAGCCAAAAAATAAAATAAAATAAAAAATAAACACTTTGGTGAGCCCCTGGCTTCTCAGCTAATAATACAGAGACCTACACCCCACCTGATATTTATCGCGTATAAAGTGCATCGAAGAAATGTAGGCTATACTAGCTGCGAAAGATAAAGCGTGCTATTCATAATGGCCAGGGCTCACTGGAAGAAAATACTCCTCACTGTAGCAGCTCGGGTAAGGCCAGATTATACTGAAAGGAATTCTGGCTTCCACGCAAGCATGCTCGACCACTGAACACATTTCTAGGGCCAGCAATGATGTCCCTCACTCCCGAGTGAAAGGGCCTCGTGGAATCAGACCAGCGCAACCCAAGGAGCTCCTCCAAGGAGCCACTTAGGATGACCGACTGGCCGGGAAACACGAACTGAGATAATTGTATTTAATTCAACTTCATGCGCCATTCCAGAAACAGGAAAAAGTGGAACAATTAAATCGCAACGGTGCCATTTGAACCAGCCCAGTGGGCTTCCTGTAGGACAGACAAAGTGCTCCACAACGAGAACATTCTATGACTTCGGTTTAAAAAAAGAAAACAACCAGAGAAATGAAAGGCTTTTTGAGAGAAGCATTAGGTCATTTTTCAGCAATGACTGCCTTTCTATAAAGAACACATCCGATAATAAGGGATAAAAAACAACTGAGTAATGAAGTTTGCTCAGGTTATATCCTCATTTTATCCTTTAAGGGAAAGAGCCTTACCTCGGTGAAGGGAACCGTGGATGTGATTTTTAAAGAGGCAGGAATCTGTGTGACTGTAGGTCCCTGGTTCTCAAAGCTGGCTGTTTATTAGAATCCTCCGGGAGAAGTGAAAAATGCCACCACTCAGGCTGCACTCCAGACCCACTCTGTCAGCATCTCTGGGCTGGGGGCGGGTCGAGGCACAGGTGTTGGCATTTATCAAATCCTCCAGCTGATTCTAATGGGTCGCCCGATTGGCCAAATGATGCTTTAAAAAAGGGTATCCACCTACACACCCTGGGAAATTTGGGTCTTGTTTTATTTTATTTTTCCTTTAGAAAAATTTCCTTTCAACAAAGAGACTGGTATGCTGTCTTCAAAGCCAAACTATAAGTATTATTTCAGCAGCAACAAAAACATCAAAGAGCAAATTCCTCCCCCAAGGTCCACCCCCTCCCCCATCATCATGGCTACCTCAGGAGGGGAAAGATTTTCAGGTGTCTCAGCTTTACTTCTTAAAATATGCTCCATCCTAGTTCTAAACAGTTTGCTCCTTTTTCTTGACAAGTCTTTTTTAGATCCTACCTAGAGATGATCCATCCTATTTGCCTCTAAATTTCCGAATACAGTTCCAACACTTTTGCTTATCTCATTTTCTAGTACAAACATCATTGTAACCGTGCAATTAATGGTCACTCTTGAACCGAGCTCTGTACTCGGACAGAATCTTCTTTTTTGAATCACCTGTTTTAACTGGAGACAATAACAGCCTCAGTTTCACTTTCATACTTTCTGGGAATCTACTGTCCATTTTTCTAAATGCTCCCACAGAACGCACGCTCATCTCAAGGACTGTCTCCACGGGATCAAATGCTTCATTTCCTTTTCGTTTATCTTTTTTCCTAGATGTCTCTCGGGAGCATCCTTTTGTGTCCCAGTCTCCGCCCGGAATGCACTGGGGACTCAACTCCTCTGGCTATTCTCTGTGAAGTCCATTGTTTCTTGGAAACCATTTCCATCCATTATGTATTCTGCTATTTGAAGGAACACATTATCGCACGGCCTTCTGAGAAAAAAGGCATGAAAAGTCGATCTTTGGAGACCAAGCACGAGTTCAAATTCTAGACTCTGACCTCACATGGATGGTTCGGTTCAGAGTGGAGTTCTAGGTGGGTAATCAGTTCTATCTAGGGTTGTGGAAGTTTCTGTCGTTGAATCTTTGGGAAAGACTTTGAAGGGCCTGTGGCATTCTAACTAGTGATTATTCGGGTTTTTTTCTCTTTTTCTACTTGCCCTTCCAACGGCTCTGAGGATCCCAGGCTCTTAGGATCTTCTCTGTGTAGCAGCTGTTCTGAAATTTCACAGCAGTGTGCTTCGGGCGTGAATTTTCATTTCATTCTCACGCTGGGCATCCAATGTGCCATGTAAGTGTGAAAGCTTAGATCATTCAAGGATGGGGGTAAAATGAAAATTATTTATAAGTCTTTTCTGCCCCTTTTATTCTTTGTCACCCTCTGCTGGAACCACTGTTCGGGTGATGAATTCCTAGATTGAGACTTAATTTTCTTTCTTTCCTTTTTTTCCCATCAGGTTTTATCCATAGGAAATATCTTCATATGTACGTCTGGATCCATTTTTTTTAAAATTTGGCTATTATGTTACTTTTTCATAGGATTCCCACTTGTTTAAAGGATTGGTATTTTAGCATATCTCCCACAAGTTATAGATGAGAGGGTTTTTTTTCTTTTTTTCACGTTTCTAGTTGCTGCTGTGTATGTTTCCTCCAGATAACATTTTTCCATTTTTCATTTTTTTTTAAGACTCCCTTATTGGAAGCTACCCTAAAATATCTAGGACGTAAGGCTATCTTTTCTCATTGACGAATAAGCTCTGTGTCAGTAGGCTGTGGTCCTCAGCAGGTGGACTTCTACACAGTGAGAAAGCAAGTTACTCAAATGGCTTTCAAATGCTATTTATGGAATTCTTTTCACCGCTCACTCAGTTTCCCCATAAAAAGGTGCCTCTCATACGTGTTTGGACAAGTCTAGTGGCTTTCAACTTGGGAGGGAAGTAGGGTGCAGTAGGATACCACTTGCCACTGGGATGCAGAATGTATGTAATTCCCTAATTGTTCTGTCTGGAGACTGAGTCCTCACTCCACTAATTCTGAAGTCCCTGGGTCCTTCTCTCTTGCATTCAACTCCTCCAAATAAACATCTTCTATGTCCTTGGCAGTAGGGGGGAAAACAGTACTTTGCCACATGGATGGAAACCTCTGGTCTAACAGAACATCAACTGAGCTTAGAGTTTTAAAAGAGGTTAAAAAATGCTTATGTTCAATCTAACTTGGATTTAAAAAAATACGTGTGTTCAATCCAAATTCTGTACCATCCAAGGAAGTCATTTATTTTTCTTACTCTGAGAAAAATGCCACTAGACAAGGACCTGGATTTAATATAAACGGCATATAAATGGCAGGGTGGCATTAAAATTAGGTAGTATTAACAAACTAGTGAATACAACAGAAAGGAAGCAGACTCACAGATATAGAGAATAACCTAGTGGTTCCCAGTGGGGAGAGGGGAGGTGGGAGGGGAGATACGGGAGGAGGGCGGTAAGAGGAACAAACTCTTAGGTATAAAATAAGCTCCAAGGATATATTGCACAACACGTGGAATATACCCTAAGTTTTGTAATAACTATAAATGGAGTATAACCTTGAAAATTGTGAATCATTATGTTGTACACCTGTAACTTATATAATATTGTACAGCAACTATACTTCAGTAAAAAACAAATTAGGTGGTATTACACCACCTTCAAGTAGGGAGAATGCACTCCATGAAATAGAATTCATTACATTGAATTAAATGCTTTCCAAAGTCATTGAATAAATAGCTTGATGTCATGTTTTTCATGTACATATCAAATCCTAAAGCATTTAATTTCTTTTCTTCATTTTTATCTGGCAAAGATGCCTCTAAGAAAAAAGAAAAAAAAAAAGGGAATTCCCTGGCAGTCCAGTGGTTAAGACTCCGTGCTTTCACTGCAGGGGACGCAGGTTTGACCCCTGGTCTGGGAACTAAGATCCCACGTGCCGCATGGCCAAACAAAATTTTAAAAAGGATTAAAACAATTTTTAAATAAGTAAGAAATAGGACATCTGCAGAAACATGGATGGACCTAGAGATGGTCATACTGAGTGAAGTAAGTCAGCCAGAGAAAGACAAATAACATATGATATCACTTATATATGGAATCTAAAAAAAAAGGGTACAAATGAATGCACTTATTTACAAAACAGAAATAGAGTCACAGATGTAGAACACAAACTTATGGTTACCAAAGGAGGGGGAGGGATAAATCGGGAGATCGGGATGGACATACACACTACTATATATAAAATAGATAACTAGTAAGGACCTACTGTAGAGCACAGGGAGCTCTACTCAATACTGCAATGGCCTATATGGGAAAATAATTAAAAAAAAATAAAAGAATGGATATATGTACATGTAACTGAATCACTTTGCTGTATACCTGATATTAACCAAACATTGTAAATCAACTATACTCTGATAAAAATATGTTTTTTAAATGGGGAAAATAAAACCAACCTCAAAAGAAGTAAGAAATAGGACTAAAAGTGAAAATTTACACAGAAAAATTATCTGGAAGCAGGAATGAGGGTAGGTATATTAGATGCTCATCAAAATACATTTGGCAACATTGAGCTCTGACGTTTCCTCAGTGAATTTCCTCACGTTCCGCCATCTTTGTCATCCAATCAATTCAAGATCACAAGCTGTATCTTCTCCTGTTCATTTTACTTCTAAAGGTTCGTAATGGCCATGAGTGTTTGCACTCAGCCCAGGGGTCTCTAATCAAAATTGAGTCAGCATAAACATAGAGAACAGATTTGTGGTTGCCAAGGGGTGGGGGGAGGGGGAGGGAAGGATTGGGAGTTTGGGGTGAGCAGATGCAAACTAGTATATATAGGATGGATACACAACAAGGTCCTACTGTAGAGCACAGGGAACCATATCCAATCTCCTGGGATAAACCATCATGGAAAATAATATGAAAAAGAATATATATGTGTATAACTGAGTCACTTTGCTGGACAGCAGAGATTGGCCCAACGCTGTAAATCAACTATACTTCCATAAATTTTTTTTTTTAAATTGAGTCAGAACCTCATTTGTATCTCTAGAAAATACAATATTCAGGGACTTCCCTGGTGGCGCAGTGGTTAAGAATCCACCTGCCAGTGCATGGGACACAGGTTTGAGTCCTGGTCCGGGAAGATCCCACACGCCACGGAGCAACTAAGCCCGTGAACCACAACTACTGAGCCTGTGCTCTAGAGCCCATGCGCCACAACTACTGAGCCCGTGTGCCACAGCTACTGAAGCCTGCAAGTCTAGAGCCCGTGCTCCGCAACAAGAGAAGCCACTGCGACGAGAAGCCCGCGCACCGCAACGCAGAGTAACCCCCGCTCGCCACAGCTAGAGAAAGCCCGCGTGCAGCAACAAAGACCCAACGCAGCCAAAAATAAATAAATAAATTTATATATTAAAAAAAAAAAAGGCAGTTGGAATAGGTGCCAGCACAGAGGAAGAGCTATGTAATTGTTAGCCTCTGCTATGACTGGTAACCCAAAGAGAGAGGGCCAAATTCAGGAGGCAGGATGCTAGGGTGGCAAAGCCCAAGGGGAAATGATGATATGGGGGCAAACACTTACTTAAGTAAATATGATTCAGTTAAATAAATACCCTATTTGGAACCACCCTGCAGTGCTGGTGGGAATGTAAGTTGGTGCAGCCACTATGGAGAGCAGTATGGAGGCTCCTCAGGAAACTAAAAATAGAGCTACCAGATGATCCAGCAATCCCACTCCTGGGCATATATCCAGACAAAACTCTAATTCAAAAGGATATATACACCCCAATGTTTATAGCAGCACTATTCACAATAGCCAAGACATGGAAACAACCTAAATGTCCACTGACAGATGAATGGATAAAGAAGATGCGGTACAAATATACAATGGAATATTACTCAGCCACGAAAAGGAATGAAATAATGCCATTTACAGCAACATGGATGGACCTAGAGATCATCAATACTAAGTGAAGCAAGTCAGACATAGAAAAACAAATACCATATGACATTGCTTATATGTGGGATCTAAAATACAACACAAACGAACCTACCTATGAAACAGAAACAGACTCATGGACATAGAGAACAGACTTGTGGTTGCCAAGGGGGAGGGGCGTGGGAGCAGGATAGACTGGGAGTCTGGGGTTAGCAGATGCAAACTGGTATATATAGGAAGGATAAACAACAAGGTCCTACTGTAGAGCACAGGGAACCATATTCAACATCCTGTGATAAACCATAATAGAAAAGAATATAAAAAAGAATGTATGTAAATGTATAACAGAATCACTTTGCTGTATAGCAGTAGTTAACACAACATTGTAATTCAACTATACTTCAATAAAAATAAATTAAAAAGATAATACTCTGTTTATCATCATTTTTGATGACACAAGCATAATACGTTGATGTGTGGTCAAGATCTATGAATAATATGTGACATAACTTAGCGTGATTAAATGTGATCACGTTTACCGACTGAGTTCTGATACTTGACTAAGTATCACAACATGTTTTACTGTGAATACAGGTGGATTCCTATCTGCATTAATATACTGATTTTGCCACTCTCAACTCCCTGTGGGAAGGCACCATCTCCTAGGATCCTTCTGTACACAATGGAGAAGATAATCACCGGAAATGAGCCCACGGTGACTTTTTTCCAGCAACCATTTCAAGCCCTTACACCTCAGGATGTACTCGTGGAAAATGGACAAGATATGCCATCCTAACCTGTTGCTAGAACCCAATAAAACCATGACTATGGAGGCAAGTTTGAGAAGTGTCAAGCAACACGTGCATGCAAAATTATTCTAGTGGGCACTGACTCATTTATTTGAAATAGAGTATTGCAACGTAGTGGTGGCCACCATCAGAACCGTGGTGCACATGATTCCCCATCATGCTTGGAGTCCAAAAGAGCTGGGAAGAAAACACTCCTTCGATGACTTTTTCTAAAAAAAGGGTAAAATATAGAAATGCTAAGCATATATTCATCTTTGTAGGTGTGTGGTGCGGTGGTGTGTGCGCGCACACCACGCACACGTGTGCTAAAATAGTTTACTAACTCAGGTAAAACAGAGGAAACCTAAATTCCATGGGACTCTGGCAACGACAGAACGTCAACTCAATCTTTTGAAGTCCTGAGCTAAGAAAGCTCCCACAGACTAATAACTAAAAGACACCAAACCACTGATTATAGCATGACAAGGGAAAAAGGCAGATTTTGTTCACCAAGGTTACGAAACATTAATAAACTCAAGCGTAATGGATAAGGCTTCAGGTCATGTCATCTTACCATCAAGGTCATTCCAGACACATGGGACTGGAGTATCCTAAATGTCAACCATCTCCTGTGAGTGTCAAGGGCTCAAAGTAACTCACTTTTTAAAACCATGATAGTAGGCTAAAATTTAGAATGTTGCTACTTGCATAAATTTTGTGGCATTCCAATACGAGGAGAGCAATCTCGTGGTGTGCATGAGGGGCACCTTGGTCTGATAAGTGGATGAGGGTGCTCTGACTGTAATGTCCCAATGCGATCAGTGCTGGGTTCACACCCTATTACACGGCTGTCACTGATGGCAGGTTTATCCATCATGACCACTGGGCACTTGAAACCCGACCTCTCAGATCCGTCAGCTGGAGGGAGCAACTACGTCTCTCTCAGGACTAAAAAGCAATTGCAAATCACAGAGATGCGAGCAAAGCTCCGGTTCATGTCGTGGGCAGAAAAGAAGACGGAGAAAGAGGTGGCTTGTTCTTGCCGTACAGGGTTGAGATGCGGTCTCCCTTTGATCCTTTCTTCCTTCCCAGAGACATTTCCTTACTACTCCCTGTCATCTAATCGTTACCAGGCTGAAGGCAGCTACCTTTTTTTAAAAAAAAATAAATGTATTTATTTAATTTATTTATTTTTGGCTGCGTTGCGTCTTCGTTGCTGCACGCGGGCTTTCTCTAGTTGCGGCGAGCGGGGGCTACTCTTCATTGCGGTGCACGGGCTTCTCATTGCGGTGGCTTCTCCTGTTGCGGAGCACGGGCTCTAGGCACGCGGGCTTCAGTAGTTGTGGCTCGCAGGCTCTAGAGCGCAGGCTCAGTAGTCGTGGCGCACGGACTTAGCTGCTCTGCGGCATGTGGGATCTTCCCGGATCAGGGCTTGAACCCATGTCCCCTGCACTGGCAGGCGGATTCTCAACCACTGCACCACCAGGGAAGCCCGGCAGCTACCTTTTTAAGAGTACATAGGAAATGACTGATAAGTTAATGTCCAGACACTAAGAGCCCTTCAAGTTTTAAGTAAATTTAGCTCCTTTTGTCTTAGAAAATTAAATGTGTAGCTTTAATTCCAATCCTGGCTCCACCACTGTGTGCTGTGTGCCCTTGGGCAAGTTGATTAACGTCTCTGGGCCTCAACTCCCTTATCTGTAAAATGGGAATAATAATAATAATAATACGTAGCTCAAAAAAAAATGTGTACCTTTAGGAAATAAGTTCAGTTTAGAAATTAAAACAAGAGCCCTTCGAGAGAACAAAAGGACTAATTGAATTTCCACATGGGAGAGGCCTCAACTAAACCTTCCTTTATAAAACTACACCAGGGACTTCCCAAGTAGCGCAGCGGTTAAAAATCTGCCTGCCAATGCAGGGGACACGGGTTCGAGCCCTGGTCCGGGAAGATCCCACATGCCACGGAGCAAGTAAGCCCGTGCGCCACAGCTACTGAGCCTGCGCTCTAGAGCCCACGAGCCACAACTACTGAGCCCGTGTGCCACAACCACTGAAGCCCGCGTGCCTAGAACCCACGCTCCGCAACAAGAGAAGCCACCGCTCACAGCAACTAGAGAAAGCCCGCGTGCAGCAATGAAGACCCGACGCAGCCAAAAATAATAATAATAATAAATAAGTTTATAAACAAACAAAAAACTACACCAGGATACAAATTAAGATGAACGTGTTCCAATGTAATGTGTCCGTTTATTATCATTAACATCGGACGTGTCTGTTTACTATTTATAAAAAGAAGGTTAGCAGCAGAACTGGGTTAAGAAAAAAAATCTTTGCCTAGGCCATTCCTCAAAAAAGTTAGTGCTCATAGCTGCAATAACTCCAGTTAAGCAATTCTCCACATGACCTTCAGAAGGTCTAAATTGCTGACAGCATTTTTTTTTTTTAAAGTTCACTTTCATCTCTCGATGGTATTTTGAAAATATTACTCTTTAGTATCTTCCCTGGAGCAGAGTCCTATCTGCAAGCACAAGGTTATCCGTTCATTTCCACCACCCTGGCCGACATTTTTCTTTAAGTAAAGTGAAGGCAAAGCATTCTTGGAGGAAATCACTATTGCATTGGGAGACACCAATATTTTGCCTAATTCCCTTGGCGTGACAGCAACAATCATTCTCTGTGCTCAGGACGGGACATAATTCTCACCTCCCTTGGGCATCGACAGCGCTCAGGAATATGAGGACCAACACGTGCAGAATGAGGCGCGCTCAGGTCATCCGGAACCCGCCCTCTTCTGACAACTCCGCACAGACTCCGCTCAGTTTTAGCAGGAGGCACAAAGAACTCTCTAGAGGATCGTGACTTCTTCAATAATCTGTTATAATTTACACAGATACACGTACTACGGAAATAATACAAACACATAAAACTACAAGAGACTGAGGGCAGCGCAATGAGATTACCTCTAAACACAGTCTTCGTCGCTACTAGTTTATCATGACATTAATTTGATCAATAATTTTTCACTGTGTAGGGGACACTGTGTCAGATGAGGTGAGGGTTACAGCAATATAAAATATTTCCAATACTTAGATTTTGAGTCTAGGAGAGAAGTGAGACATTAAAGAGGCAGGGGGACCCCATTATCACGGAGATGCTCTCTTCAGTAATGGATTTTAGGGGAGGAGCGAGGCTTCCCTGAGAAGTGATGTCCAGGTGCAAATGGAATCAGAAGGTTGAAATGAATTTTTCCAGCTACAAGAATGGTCAGCTGAGGGAGGAAAGGGGGGGGGGCATCCCTGCAAGAGACATGGAGGTCTGAAATGGAACAGGGCTGGGTCTGGAAGGTTCTGAATGGTATGACATGCCTGGGACAGAGTGTATGTGGAGGGATGTCAGAGATGGGGTAGAGAGGGGAGCCTGAGGTCAAAGGCCCCCAGTCTTTGTTCACACACGTGAGGCTCTCGTACACACAGCCTCCATCAAGGGCAGAGGGCGAGATTCCAAAGGGACAGGAGCAAAGAAGAAGGAAGGGGCGTAGGGAAGAAAGGAAGTGAAGAGGATGCTAGCAAGGGGGGAAAACGAGAAACAAGAATGTTGTCAAAGATGTGGAGGAGAGGGGACTTCCCCAGCGGTCCAGTGGTTAGGACTCCGAGCTTCCACTGCAGGGGGCGCTGTAGGTTCGATCCCTGCTCGGGGAGTTAAGATGCCGCATGTCGCATGGCACAGCCAAAAAAAAAAAAAAAAAAAGAGCGAGAGAGAGATGGAGGAGAGAGCATGCCAGTGAAGGAGATGGATGGTGTAGAGGTCCCTGAAGGTGACAGGTGAGACGTATCTCCTGGCACTCACAGGATCATAGCCTTCTAAGTGTGGCGGGTGGAACAATGCCCTCCAAAGTCAACTGCTTCTGACTTCCCAGAATCCCTGAGAACATGCAACCTTCCCTGGCAGAGAACTTTACATGGACTGTGCAGATGGGATTAAATTAAGGGTCTTGAGATGGGGAGATGCCCCCGGGTTATCCGCGCAAGCCCAGTGAATTACAAGGTCCTTCAGAGGAGGGGGCAGGGGGCAGAGTCAGAGAAGGAGATGTGAGAACTGAAGCAGAGAGAGGTGGTGATGGGATGTGGGACCATGAACCAAGGTACGCTACAAATGAGAGAAGGCAACACAATGGATCCTCCCCTACACCTTCCAGAAGGAACCAACCCTGCTGACACTGGTCTTTGCCCCAGACATCTGACCTCCAGAACTGAATTTGTTAATAATGTGTCCTGTGTGTCAAACCATTAAGTTTGAGATCACCAGTTACAGTGGCAGTAGGAAATCAATAGATTGCAAACAGAGTGGAAAGTGAGGAAAATGCATTTTGACTTCTTCGTCCTTCAAGAAGACTGGCTGAGAAAAATACAGCAGATGTAGCGGTGAGGCTTCAGGAGGGTGGCCTTTCAGATATGAAAGACTGACACCGCATCTCCCAATAGAGGGGCCCTTAGAAAGAACTTGATCAGAAAGATTCTCAACCGGCAGCTAGCGGAAAACATTTCTGAGAAAGTCTACACCACCAGAGCTTTACAGTGGTCTCCCTAAGTCCTGAAACATCACATCATTTTGATGTTTCTTTCCAAAGCAGTTTAGCCATTTCAACATGAAAAAGAATGATTCCAATTTATCCCGAAGATAGAAGATCAATTCATTGATCTTCAGCTGTGCAGACACAAGACGGCGCCACTGTGGAAAATGACTTCCACTGCTGTCTCTGTACTTTGAAAGGCAATGCAATGAAATGGACTTTATCCTCAAATCACTTCAATTCTGGTCAGATATCCCTGGATCCTCGCTCATCCTGTGCTACTTCACTCCCTTCAAACAAAATTTTAAATGGTTCACGTCACATCATTTCAGAGACGGGTTCAAAGACTTGACCACTGAAATGGTAATGATTTAAAAACATCCGAGGAGATTAAGCTACAGGAAACAACGGTCAATACTGGGACTGGTTTCAGTAAAATGCTCCAACGACAATCTGACACTTCCAAGCATAAAATAACAAATGACCATGACTCCACGTTCAGCCTCAATCTACCCTCATTCATGGCTTTTTTGAGCAAGTACTTGGTTCAAATATTTTAAAAATAGAACTCACAATATCAAAAGAATTAAATTAGTTGAGATTTTTAATTAACTATGGATTATAAAAGACTCCATGTAAATACCAGCCGCAAAGGAGACCAAAGGACCACCTGTTAGGAAATTTAAACTCCGTAGCTGATGTATTTCCCAGTTTACCCTCATGATGAATCTGCAAGTTTGGGAAGCTGAGAAATTAATCAGGACACGTATCCAGGACGCAGAGTGCTCATCGGACACCATTTGCGTATTACCGTGCCAGATTTTGTTAACCTTCTTCCCAGAAGGGCATCATTTGAACAAGCCAGTCAATTACCATTAAAAGGACAATTGAAAGACTAACCATTCCCCAAGGAAGGCTTATATTCTCTAAGTAATTGAGAAGAAAATATATCAGCTAAAAATCATAGTCTATTTCGAAGACTTAATTACAGATAAGTCAATGCTAGATAATTTATATTCTTCCATGCATATTAACCAGACCGGAACAGATAGCAGGAAAAAAAAAAAATCTCTAGAATCAACACTCCACTGCTTCCAAGTTATCACCCGTAGAAAAATGTCACGAGCCACGGCATATATTTTCTTCTCCACCCAGATCCACAAAATGCAAGGAGTGAAATAATACCGATTCATCCCTGGGTGAAAAGAAGATGTCTGGTTTCCTAAAGCATAACTAACATGGGCCGGAATGACTTTGTTTTCTCCATCTGATAGGAAAGGGTCTCAGAAGGATTTTCTGCACGATGGAAAAGAGCCTCATCCACTCAGAGGCTGGGCAGCTCCGGACCAATGTGCAGGGAAACGTCTTGCACAGGACAGGACCTTGTGTAGCTGGATAAAGCTGGCATGATGCAGGCTGAGGGCACAGGAGGGGGTAAGAGGACCAGTCCGAGGTCACTTGCCCACTTGCACTCCTCAGCCCGAGCTAGACCTTATGGCTACTGGTTTCCAGGAAGCACCTGTCCCTGTTAAACTACAGTGTGAAGCATGCTGACCTGCATTTATCCAGTATTTACTGAG
Source organism: Leucopleurus acutus (assembly GCF_964270905.1). NCBI lineage: Eukaryota > Metazoa > Chordata > Mammalia > Artiodactyla > Delphinidae > Leucopleurus > Leucopleurus acutus. Next base: position 3,876,221 of record NC_139164.1, read on the forward strand.
AACCTTCTACATGCCTTGTGCTGTGACAGGAACAAAGAAGACTGAATTTTCTCTACTTAAATTTCCAATCGCCTGCCAAGAAGGAGCCTGGGAAGGTTCACGTAAGGGAACGGGACCATGCCTCCAGTCCCATGAGCTAACAGTTCTCATGTAGATTATGTTACATGCTGCCTCACTGAAGTCCTACGTGTTCCATGTTCCCCAATGCCCCACATCATGCTTAAATAAATATGTAGGAACACAACGGAAAATCTTATATCAGCAGTCATCGTGGAAAGGGAAAAGAAGTAGGGCATATTAAAGGCGTGTGCTTAGGCAAACGATCCTTAATCATCTACAACAAAAATATACTGTGTTAATAGTTACTACAGGTCCACAGCACGCCCAAGTGTGTGACATTCAACTGCCTGCCAGAGAAAGACAAAACTATTCCATTCCCTCTTGATATTAATTACCCACTTCAAGGAAGCGTGCCGAGTCAGAATTACCTGGCTTGCCAATGCTCTCACACACACACACAGATGGAATCAGTGAACTCCCTGGTTTTAACGGTATGGAATGCACTTCATTAAAAAGTTGAGCAAGGGACTTCCCTGGTGGCACGGTGGTTAAGAATCCGCCTGCCAGTGCAGGGGACACGGGTTCGAGTCCTCGTCCGGGAAGATCCCACATGCCGCGGAGCATCTAAGCCCGTGTGCCGCAACTACTGAGCCTGTGCTCTAGAGCCCGCGCGTCACAACTACTGAGCCCACAAGCCACAACTACTGAAGCCTGCGCGCCTAGAGCCCGTGCTCCACGACAAGAGAAGCCACCGCAGTGAGAAGCCCGCACACCGCAACGAAGACCAAACACAGCCAAAAATAAATAAATAAAATAAATATTTATTAAAAAAAAAAAGTTGAGTGAAGCAAAATTTAAAAAATCACAATAATTGCTTGTGCTTAAGCAAGCATTCCCTTCCTCTAGATCACGAAACACATGAACAAAGGCATGGCAAAACCAGTCAAGATGGTTCCCCATGGTCAAGGGCCTAATTATGAACCTCAGCCTAAAGGATCGGAGAGCCATGCGAAGCTATCACTACAACAGCCAGAGGCGACCCACGCTAATCAGTGTGGCTGCGCCATGTACGCTTTCTTGTGGATGGCCCTGGGTTCTCCCCCTGGTGCATATACAGTCGGTTCACATGTACACTTCCAGGGAGCTCCCAGACCCCAGGGACGCATGTGTCCCAGATTCCCGCTTCCAAACACCTGCTGTACGAGATGGTAGCGGTGCATTCATAGAACTCCTAACATGAAAGCAGGTATCTACAGTATTGATAATTTGTTATATGTTAATATTTGTTAGCAATTTGCGGATCCAAAATAATCACCGTGAACTACCCTCCCGACTCCCCGGAGAATCCGATCGTGGCCTTGAGCACGGATCAGCAAACTCACTGTGAAGGGTCAAGGGACGTAAAGAGTCAAAAGTGATGGCCAGGCCGTCTCTACTGCAGCCATTCAATTCCGGCACTGTCGTATACGAGGCGCTACTCCTAAAAACGCAGTCACCCACAGGCCACAGCTGGCTCACCTTAGCCGAGGTCATGTTCCATGGTCACGTACTCAAGACTGAGTTTACTGATCGCCTCCAAAAGCCAAACAAAATTAGCTTATGCATAAAAAAAAAACTTATAGGGACTTCCCCGGCGGTCCAACGGTTAAGGCTCCACGCTTGCACTGCAGGGGGTGAGGGTTTGATCCCTAATTGGGCAACTAAGAACCAGCATGCCACATGGCATGGCCAAAAAAAAAAACAATTATAAATAGTATAAGATGATCTCTTTAATGATACATTTGCCCCTTTTTTCCAGTCTAACATATACCTTTTCAGCAGAAAGGAAGCATTAAACTAGGAAAAAAATAGGCAGTGTAGTATTGGTACGAGGTAATATTACGGGTTTGGATAATAGTTAAGAAGAAAAGGATCAAGGAGCCCCCAAATAATTTCTATTTATATTAGTTTATTGTTATATTTGTAAAATATTTATATTATACATAATTATATATTACCTATATTATATTTACATATATATATATTTTTTTTGCGGTACGCGGGCCTCTCACTGCTGTGGCCTCTCCCGTTGCGGAGCACAGGCTCCGGACGCGCAGGCTCAGCGGCCATGGCTCACGGGCCCAGCCGCTCCCCGGCACGTGGGATCTTCCCGGACCGGGGCACGATCCCGCGTCCCCTGCATCGGCAGGCGGACTCTCAACCACTGCACCACCAGGGAAGCCCTATACTATTTATTAACATTATTATTTTTAGCATTGTATTTAAGTCTATAACTCAGTTACTATACCAAATTGATTTACATAACTAATCTGTGTCCCTCGGAATCACAAAATGTTTTAATAAAAGATTCATTTGGACAATGTGTGTCCAGAACTAAGTAGCATATAAACAAACTACCTCAATGTTCGAATGTATTAGCCCCTAGCATAACCCTGAATGTCAGGATCTTCAATAGACTAGCAAATTCAGTCCAAACATCAAATGCCAAACATCCTAATTCTGGTTCATCCCTCGATCCCTTCACTTAGAAATGAAAATCATGGTTTCAGGAGTGCCTTGAAAGGCATTGTTCTTGGTTGTCAGTTTCAAACTGAACTAAGCCATCTTTGGGAAAAAATTAAGGAATGTCTAACATCAGTTACACCAATAGCATCCCCGATGACCACGAAAATCCATTGCAAAGCATTTCCTTTAACAGGGTTACAAAACCAGAAAGGGTTCAGTCAGCGGTGTATGCAGAATTAGATCCAACGGGCATACGTTGAAACGTTCAAGTATTCAGTAGGCTTAATGAATTCTTTCTGCTTCCTAGACAGATGTTTTTCTTCATTTATAACCAGAAATTCTCCATAGTGAAAAGGTTATAAATACATACATCTCTATTATTTAACCATGTCAGAAGCCTGACCATCGAAAACATGCTAATGAGCAGCAAACCTGGATAACAACAGAAGTGCCCTGATTCACAGGTCTTTGTGTTTCCCCACTGAACCCTGTACCCCTTGTAAATGACAATCAGTCCAGTTAAAGAGGCACAGAGGGCCAGAAAAAGAAACGAAACTGAGTTATTTGTAGTGAGGTGGATGGACCTAGAGTCTGTCATACAGAGTGAAGTAAGTCAGAAAGAGAAAGACAAATACCATATGCTGACACATATATATGGAATTTAAGAAAAAAAATGTCATGAAGAACCTAGGGGTAAGACGGGAATAAAGACGCAGACCTACTAGAGAATGGACTTGAGGATATGGGGGGGGGAAGGGTAAGCTGTAACAAAGTGAGAGAGAGGCATGGACATATATACACTACCAAACCTAAGGTAGATAGCTAGTGGGAAGCAGCCGCATAGCACAGGGAGATCAGCTCGGTGCTTTGTGACCACCTGGAGGGGTGGGAGGGCGATGCAAGAGGGAGGGGATATGGGGATAGATGTATACGTATAACTGATTCACTTTGTTATAAAGCAGAAACTAACACACCATTGTAAAGCAAGCATACTCCAATAAAGATGTAAAAAAAAAAAAAAAGAACCTGGGGTAAGACAGGAATAAAGACACAGACCTACTAGAGAAAGGACTTGAGGACATGGGGAGGGGGAAAATAAAAAAAATAAAGAGTCACAGAGATTTTAGTTGTCACTTGGGGTCTTGAGGTTTCTGGGAAAGGAAAACTCAAAATTCTGTCTTTAGTTTTTCAGCCAAGCCATCCTTAGGAGACAATACAGTTCCAACACAGCATCACCGCTCATGAAGCTCACCCCAGAACTGGCGCTCCAAAGGGCTGCCCTTACCAGAGACGCAGTCAGACTCTAGCAGAAACGCACAGCTGGATAAACACCCAGTGCTTTTAGATGCAGAGTATGGACACCAAGGGGGGGAAAGCGGGGAGGGGGGTGGTGGTGGGATGAATTGGGAGGTTGGGATTGACATATATACGCTAATATGTATAAAAGAGATAACTAATGAGAACCTGCTGTATAAAAACTAAATTAATAAGATAAAATAAAAAACCCAGTAAGGAGTCTTCCCCAGTTCATAAGTTCTCATTTCCTTCCCCCTGTGGTGTGCTTTATATCACGTTCCCTTCGGGTTTCATAATCCAAGCTGTCATGTTCGGAGCTGTGCTGTCTACAGCTCTGAGTCTGATGTCAGACACATTATGACCACTTCTCCTCAGAACCAGGATCGGCTGGTTACATTAAACTGACTGCTCCTTGCACGGCAGCTCCTGAAATGGTTACAATCGAGGCTGCATAGTAGGCTTGCTGTTCGAAAGGCTGGTGGTGCGACAAGGAAGACAAATACTTGTGCAACTTCAAGCCTTGGTTATACATTAATGCTCCTCCAGATTGAAAAAAGAAAATGACAGTGAAAAAACAAAAAGGGGGTTTCGAAATTCAGAAGACAAAGGGATTTACATAATGTGCTCTTACGGATTGTTGAACTGTATATCCTCATCTGTTTCATCTTCCAAATCTGCATGTTAACCACAGAAAGGGGGACAGTAGTAGTCTTTCTTTATTCATTACAAATTACCTTTGGGGAAAAAAAACCTAGCACTTTTTTAATAGCAGGAAATAGGAAAAGGAGTTTGGAGATCTAGTTTTTAGAAATAGGAGTTCAATGAAGGACGTGACCTTGACAATCTTTTAGAATCCAGGAAAGGTGCAGAAGTTTGTCACAGAGTAAGAATAGGGAAATCAGGTGGTTAACTGTAAAGAGATACTCAAAAGCCACTGGTGGTCTAAATTCCGAAAAATGTTTAGAAGTTACGGCACGCAAAATGGTAAGAAAGTAGGTAAACAGCCAGTATTTAATCCACGTAATCATGTAAACGGCCTCAGCAGGGCTTGAATTGACAGCTGAGCCATGAAAAGTCTCAACCATTTACTTGAAATATATTAAAACACATCCTTTCTGAAATTTAAATGGGGGGAAAGGGTCCCAATTTTGACTTGTAAAATATCTTCATTAACGTATGCTCACAAACACAGATCGTCAAAGTATTCTACCCATTTCCCCGTCCTTGGGCTGTGCTCTATTTCTGGCTTTCAGAGAAAGAGAAGGATCCCGTGGCCTCAGTGGGCCCACAGCCTGCATTAGAAGCACGTCTGATATTTTGGGTCGCCCTCTTCAGGGGCTACACACAAAAGCGATAAAATGAAATGCTGAGGCCATTTAAAGGCCCCAGTGGCTTGAGAGGCTTACTGTAGAAGAAAGTGGGTTTTCAGTGGCCAGTAGGGATGAGGGTGAATTTCAGAAGGAGGGCTGACTTTCTTGTCTCATCAATGAGATATACTCTGCACTGTGGCTATTTGGAGAAACAAATAATTCTTATTCTAAATTCACAAAGCATGCCAGTACGTATACTCCCAATGAGCTTGAAATCTCTGCTTTGTACTTCGATGAATTTCAAATAGATTATTTTTAAAAAGAGAACAGTTTTTACCACCAAAGTAATCTGAAAGCACGGCCAGGTTTGAATGAACCAGGCTGTAAACGCACCCACAAAATAAGCCAGCGGAGAGCAATGATTATGTTTTTCATACTTACCATGACATTGTCTTTCTAAGAAGATGCTTTTAAAAATGCCACCGTGGAAATCCACTTGATTTCTTTTCCATCTCAGCACATTTTTCCCTGTAAAAATAAAACAGAGAGAGAAAGACAGAGACAGAGAGAGAGACAGAGAGAGAGACAGAGAGAGAGAAATACACTCAGTTAAAGAGCTGGCGCCATTGTTTCAAAACCCTTGTTACACTCCTTCTAAGCTTTCTTTTGGGTAATTACAAAAACTAGCTAGTAGTGTCATAAAGTAATTCTTAACTGATTCCCTAACAATTCAAGCAACTAGTCAAGAAAGGGCACCGACACAGTTATGGCAAACTGTAGATTCTATATCCAACCAGTTGAGTCCACAGGCAATTAGAGAATTCAGAATAAAGCGGGACAGCTGGAGGTCACCCATCTACGTCTCACCTGCTTTCACCTGGCCACCATGAAATTTTCGTCCAAGATGAATAATCAGTTTAGTCCATGTCTACGTTCGATGTAGTTTATTTAAATTAAGAATTTAAAATCTTTGCACAATTTAATTTGCGAAAGCCGCTCACTGTGTTAGATGTCGTTTGTTTGCAAGAACTGATCCTCAGCCTGCAGAGATTTTTTTTTTCCCCCTTACAGCAGTGGGTCAGATGGGCAAGATCCACGCTGCCTCGTTCTCTCGGCTCTCATCCGACAGAACGAGGCTCTAACTGACCAGTACTCATATTAGTACCAAGCACGTAAAGTCTTTGGGTTTCATGGCTAATGAGTCAGCCCATTATTAAGTTGTAGGAAGGTAGGGTCATAGTCTGATTATGGTTTTGATAGAACATGTAGTTACTATTTCATAAATACTGTGTTTCTTAAAATTTTTATTGGTGTGTATAGTTGCTTTACAATGTTGCATTAGTTTCTGCTGTACAGCAAAGTGAATCAGCTATACGTATACCTCTATGCCCTCTTTTTTAGATTTCCCTCCCATTTAGGTCACCACAGAGCACTGAGTAGAGTTCCCTGTGCTATACAGGAAATATTGTTGGTTAAAATACATTTGTGGAGATGACTTCATACGCACCCACAATCTTAATTGCATTCATTGTTCCTGACCCTTCTACAGCGGCGCAGGGTACGTAGCATAGCATGTATTTTGCATTTAGGAAAACTGATATTCAGACGTTAGCTCACACGATACGCTGAAGCCGTAAGGCAGAGTCAGACCTACGTCTATCCTGCGTTCAAAGACCACACGCTTTTCACAGAATCAAGCCGCCTCCTCGTCCAAATAGAATCGGAATTGTTATAGCAGGTAACATGTGTATGGTGGGTCAACCTTTAACATACCGTTTTATACGTGGACTCTCTACTTACTTATTGATTTATTTGGCTACACAGCATGGCTTGCGGGATCGTAGTTCCCGGACCAAGGATGGCACCCGGGGCCCCCAGCAGTGAAAGCGCTGAGTCCTAACCACTGGACCGCCAGGTAATTCCCATACAGACTCGTTTTAATCTTCTCAGTGAGCACAAGAGCGAGCGTTATCTCCATTGTTTTAAAAAAGCGAAATCCGGGAGGTATTAGCGAACTGGCCAAGATCACAGAGCTCTCAAGAGTGGGGTAGGGCTCAAAGCAGGTAGTTCGGCCATCAGCACATATCGTCTCAGGTGGAGCCACTAATATCCTTTCTCTTCCCCACGCTCAGTCCCCACTCTGTGGGAATCTACACCTGACGCAGTTTTCATCAGGGACAAAAAGGTTATTTGGTATCAGGACCGAAGACAGCCTCACTGCATGAGTGATGCATACAGCAAACACTCACGTAATATTAGCTATTCTAACACTGCATGATTAATATCCCAACTTCGAAATTGGCTCTGTTTCTGTTTCACTTCATCAGAGGTCATATTTGGTTCACACCCACAGGTAATTGTCAAATTCACAGCTGCAAAGTTAACTAGGTGTGTGTCAGGAGAGGTCTACAGAAATTAGCGAGTTATGTCTGGTAGATGACTCTTTTCTGCCTTGGGATAGTGTTGAGAAACATGTATTTGAATTATTATCTTAGGGTGAGTTCTCCTTTGCCTCTTGGCTTGCTGGATTTCGTGTATGTGTTTTTTTAGGTGCACAAGAGAGAGAAACCTTCAGTAACTAGTATGTGCATGAGTTTCCTTTTTTTTTTTTTTTTGCAAATCTGATACTGATGGAACAAAATATTCACATCCTGTAGGGTTTAATTCACATGTCAGGAATGATTCCATCCACCCTGCTTGCCCATCTCACCAACTCCACTTCTCTCACTGGGCCCTGGTCACTACCATCAACCCAGATTCCATAACCGAGCAGGACCCTAGGGGCCCTTCCTGGGACAGAGACCCCTCCCCCGCATCTCCTGCTGCAGCTCCTCTCTGAAGTGCCTAGTGTATCTCATGCCTATTTCCTGAGTTTTTTCAGATGCTAAAAACCACCACATGGAAGAAATTAACTATCTGATGACCACCAGCACACAGCCCCCAGACCAACCGGCGCCCCTGTGACACTGCCCTGTGACCTCATCATCAACCAGTCAGAGAACGGTGCATGAGCTGAACACGCACACCCCGGGATGCCCCTCCCTCACCGGGCCTTTAAAAATGCGTGGCTAAAAGTTGTGGGTTTTTTGGAGAGAAGCCACCTGGCTCCTTTCATGGCCCTGCAGTAAACCTCTGTCTGCTCCAAACTCCGAAGTTTCGGTTTGTTTGGCCTCACCGTGCACAGGGCAGACGAATCTGTGTTCGGTAACAATTCTACTATTTTTCCTGCTATGCAAGGCGAAATACATTCTAATTTTTTTATTATTATTATTATTTCTTCTCAAAGGATAGCCCCACATGTGTGAATTTACAACATAACATTCTCCCAGACGGCTTTTGGTAGCAGAAACCTCCAAACACCAAAGGGTCAGAGAAGGGCAATGACCATCTATTACGCCCGCCTGTTACGGCATTTTGCTGCTCATGACTCTGTTATCTAAGCAGAATGCTGATCGCTAACATTGACCTATGTTCAAGTAATCACGTGTTCATTTTTCTCATTTGTTTTCTGCTACATGATTCATGGCGGTCCATGAGGTAATAATAAGCTTTGCTGCATGTATCGGAAGCTAAGTTATAAGATAGAGTCGTGTGGCTAATAAGATATTTCAAAGGTTAAAGGCTCAGTTCTCTAGATTAAAACACTATTGATGTTACCAGTAAATCTGGGCTAGATGACCTACTACAGAAGTCCTGAAGACAGATAAATATGATGACAGATAGCTGATTATTCGGAACTTAATAAGAAATTACATTTTATGATTTGTCTTCATGTGAAACTACGCCTTACCGTATACAGACCATTTGTGAAGACTTACGCTATACTTAGTATGTTATCGACTCATCTATAAAAGCTTCTTGTAAAAACAAATATTGCCTGAGATGACTGATATTAAATACTCAAGGCAAACCAATATTTATGAGTTACCAATATATTAGCAAACATTACCATAAATATCTTATGTCATTTTATTGGAATTTTACCATACAGAGAATACACTAGTCAAAGCATACAGACCTTTGGCGGAATATCGGACGTAGAAGCTAAGAATGATCTATTCCACGCTACGACAATGTTTCAAAGAAGCCTCTCCGTATAAGTTCACCTTTACAACTAAAGACTTGGGGTTTCATAGAGACATTCACAGCCATTCCAATTCGCCCTGGGTAGGAGGTCAAACAAATACCTAGAACATAAGGTGAAAGTGTATAAATATTTTCATAAAGGAGGACACTGACGGAGTTAGGACTCTTCAATAGGTTACGGATATGATTTTATTCTCTGGTACCTAAATAATGTACAGTAAACTCTGTCTAGAAATCCTAAGATATTTCACTTCGCGAATGTGCGTTGAACACAGGCTGTGCGCAAGGTATGAGGATAGAAAAGAAATTCCAGAGATGAATGTGGCACAGTCCTTGTTCTCAAGGAGCTTGCGGTCTCCTGGCGGAAAACGTCATCAAGGCGAGGACTTAGATATAATTGCAGGAGCTCCCGTATCCAGAGATAAAGGAATAGAGAGGGCCACGCTCAGAAGAGGTAGCAGCTCTGGGAAACTCTTAGCATATGGCATGGAAGATGGCTTTGAAGGAGGAGAGAGAGGAGGCCCACGTTTGTCATGGGGAAAGAAGGAGATGGTAGCTACACTAGACTCTCCAGGGTCCTCACGAAGTCTGTGCCAGGATTACACCTAAGGGGTCCCAAGGTTTCGACAGCACTCATGACCAGGGTCTGCATCTAGCCCTGCACACACATACACAAAAACAGGAAAATCTAAACTTCTTTTTAAAACCTAAAGATATTTCAGAGGTATTTTAACTTAAAAAAAAAATAAAACTACTATCATTCATCATTTATTTAGTTGTCACAATGACCTGCTAAGTCTCTAAAAGAAAAATGGGAGAAATAAGTTTAATTTTGATAGACATTCATGAGTAGCTAAAAAAATAAAATAAAATGCACGCTCAGATGGGAAGAGGACTTATCGGTAGGTTTTTAGCAGGGTTGTCCTGGATATGTCTAGATGTATATATAAATGTTCCAATTAACATAAATCACTTGAACTTGCACCCAAATTTATCTAACCCAGACTTTATCTTTCTCTCAAACAGAACAATCTTCCAAACCACATTCATTTTTGAAAAGATGCATATTTAATAAAACATCTGTTTTCTGTCTTGGATTTGCTCCCAATTTTAAGCAATGCTCAAATTGTTTAATTTTTAGCATTAGGAAAATCCGGGGGGTGGAGAGAAACAGAGAAAAATTTTCCTGAGAAGTTAAAGTGAGTAACTGAAAATACAGATAATCAACTTTACACGGTTCTACTCCTCCCGAATCACCCCAGAATTCGGATGAACTCTCAAGAAATTCATTTCCTGTCCACGTTTCTAATTTTGATGCAAATCTTTACAACAAAATTAAAAAGTACTAATGTCATCATCCAGTGAACAGTGGAAACAAACAGCGCCACAGACTATATTTACAGCTTTCGTGTAAGACTTAAACTAGTCAAGGTCCAAAATCCTGAACATTCCTAAAATGTATGCCTCGAAATTTTCTAGGCATGGACTAGAATGGGAAACTTTTCTACGACACTGTCTTTAAAAGAAAAAAATACAGAAAAAAAATGTGTGCAAATTCTAGGGATGTGAATACTGGCAAAGATTTTAAAAGATAAATAGGCATTTAGAAACAAATCACGTACGTACGTTGAATGACCCATACGTTTCAGTAAATCATGCTAGCCTATAACCAACCTGAACCATCAAGGAAGAGCCCATCTTCCCGTAGATGAAAGACCAGCTCCTCTGACCACAAACTGATTCAATAATCAAAGGTGTTCTCTCAGTCTCTCTGACTTGGCTACATGTCTCAAAAAACTGTGATGCCTCGGGTGCTAACACTTGCTAACACGCAAGATTTGATATTCTCATTCCATCAATGAATATTTATAGAGTGCCTAACGACTACTCATTTCTTCAACAAATACCCAATGAATACCCCATCTAGGCTGGACTCATGAAACACACATTTTAAGGAAAAGCCGAAAAACATTTAAACACACACCACGCGTGGTCGAAAAGGAAAAATGCAGTCGAGTGTGGGTGAGCACAGAGAAGGAAGTAAACAGCAGATGAAATAGGAAAGGACAGAGCATGCAGCCCACTCGGAGTGGGAAGAGGGCAGGGGGAGTGGCACAGGCCGTGTCCTAATTTGCTTAGTTGGAAACCGCAAGACAACTGGTAGACCAGCAGCGCAGTCATCAGAGAACACTGCAGGGTGGCGCTTGCAGGTAGGTAGGAAGCCCATTCTGTGCAAAGCCAAACAGGTCACTGCAAGGAATCTGGAGTGAATGCGAAGCATAATACGAAGCCATTCCTTGTGAAATATTTTAGGCTGGCAAGGAGGAACATAAGGTCAAAGATAAATGACCTGAAAAGCCTGCCCCTAGTGGCTGTGTGCCTCTATTTTAAGGCACATTCGATGGTTCATTAACTTATTTTGCAAACACCTCTAGAGGTAGGTACTCTCGTATAACCCTCTTAACAGAGGAGAAAACAGAAACGTGAAAATATCAGCTACTGGAATTCACACAGCTAGGAAGTATCAGGTGGTCTGGCTCCTCTGGTGGGAACTGGTGAGTACCAGAGAGGACTGCCAATAATGCATGTCAAAGTGAGTGAGTGGAGGGCTTCCCAGATGGCGCGGTGGTTGAGAGTCCGCCTGCCGATGCAGGGGACACGGGTTCGTGCCCCGGTCCGGGAGGATCCCACATGCTGCAGAGCGGCTGGGCCCGTGAGCCATGGCCGCTGAGCCTGCGCATCCGGAGGCTGTGCTCCGCAACGGGAGAGGCCACAGCAGTGAGGGGCCCGCGTACCACAAAAAAAAAAAAAAAAAAAGTGACTGAGTGGAACAGAATCGTGGCCCCATGTGATAGACAAAGGGTGGTTATGTGTGAAATAGTGGAAAATATACATACAAGTCCTGCCCCCTGTTCTAGCACGGAGCTCCTAAGACCCTTGCAATTTCCCAAGTGACAAGAACACTAGCAGCATCTTTTGTTCTACTATTTGGTCTTTGCCTCTGGTTCCTGACTCAGAGCTCCTAAGTCCCTTGGAATTTCCTGGGCGACAGGAGTGTGTTTTGTTCTAATGAGATGACTCCTGGTGGGGTCCTGGGTGGCTTCAGGATGGGGGCTGAGCACCACAGAGTCCAAGCCATAGTGAGAAGCCTGGAACTTTCGGCCTCACCGTCCACACTCTGGACAGGGAGATGGGCTGCAGGCTGAGTCCATGATCGGTAAAGCCCACATGACGAAGCGTCCATGAAAATCCCCAGAGTTCAGGGAGCTTCCTAGTTGGGGAACACATCCCCACGCGGAGAGGCTGGTGCACCCCAACTCCGCGAGGACAGGAGCTCCTGCCGTCAGGCTCCTTCCACAGCTGGCTTTCTGGATCTCTTCATCTGGCCGTTCATCTGTATCCTGTGTCCTAGCCTTTATTATGAAATAACCGGGAAAGCGTTAAGGAAACGTTTCCCTGAGTGCCATGAACTGTTCCAGCGAATGATGGAATCCAAGGAGGAAGTTATGAGACTCTCCGATGTATAGCCAAGTGAGAGGAAGTTGTGGGTAAGCTGGGGACCCACTGCCTGCACTTGGCTTCTGAAGTGTGGGTAGCGGGGGGCCATCCTGTGAGTCCTTAATCTGTGGAGTCTGTACGAACTCCATATTAGTGTCAGACTGAACTGAATCACAGGACACCCAGCTGGTGTCACAGAGAATAGCTTGGTGTGCGGGGACCCGTGGGGGAGGGGGGAACACCACACACATCTGTTGTCAGAAGTACTGTCGACTCTGTGAGTAAAAGAATCTCAGGAGAGTTTTTCCCAAGCAGTATGGGAGAGGGGAATACAAGAGCAAAAGGTAGAGGCGTGGCGGTCTCCGGGGTGGAAGGCACTGTTAACCAGGAGTAGGTACCAACCTATGCGGGATGGTCTGGAAGCTGGAACTTAAGGAGCAACGTGAACTGAAGAACTCAGAAAAGCTAAGTAAAGGAATGGAGAGGCAGGAGAAGAAAGCCAGAGAGGAGAGTTTTGCAATGCAAGGAAGGATGAAGTCCCTTAGCGGAGGGTCAATGAACACGCCAGAGGCTACAGAGAAACTCCAAGGAGGAAGAGGGCTTTGTTGAGTGGTCAGCCCCTCCAGAGGGCAACTGATGGGGTCCAGGTGTGCTGTCTGAAAAGAAAGCAGAAGGGATGTGAGGGTAAATAAAGAAATGTTTCTTCTTAAGAGTCCCTTCAGGGCGTATGTGTCAGGGCACCAACAGGATTTTGGAAAGACGATTAGAGCCGCTGAGAAGGTCTTGATAATGAAAATGTCAGACCAGTTTCAAAAGGAAAAGACTATCAAGAGAATAGGTAGGATTAGGGACTTTCCTGGGGGTCCAGTGGTTGACTCTGCACTTCCACTGCAGGGGGCGTGGGTTCGATCCCCGGTCAGGGAACTAAGATCCCATGTGCCGCAGAGCGTGGCCAAAAAAAAAAAAAAGAAAAAGAAAAAGAGAGAGGGAGAGAATAGGTAGGATTAAAAAATGATCATCTGGGACTTCCCTGGTGGCAGAGTGGTTAAGAATCCGCCTGCCAATGCATGGGACACGGGTTCGAGCCCTGGTCCGGGAAGATCCCACATGGCCCGGAGCAACTAAGCCCGTGAGCCACAACTACTGAGCCTGCGCTCTAGAGCCTGTAAGCTACAACGACTGAGCCCGTGCACCTAGAGCCCGTGCTCCGCAACAAGAGAAGCCACTGCAATGAGAAGCCCGCGCACCGCAACGAACAGTAGCCCCCGCTCGCTGCAACTAGAGAAAGCCCGCGTGCAGCAACGAAGACCCAACACAGCCAAAAATAAATAAATAAATTTATTTAAAATAAATAAATAATGATTATCTTTTACAGTCTATCCATTTCATTCTAATCACCAAAAAACAGCACGTTCCCCATCAGTGTCATCGACGTGAGGATATTGCATCTGACAACGATGAGCTCCTCCTTGGCTTCGAGCCTTCTCTCTTCCCTTTGTTAAAGTACCTAAAATATCACCCCAACTTCCGACAGTTACTTCCTTGGCTTGTTCTCTGTCCAACAGGAGGCCAGGTCCCGCCAATACCATATTCCCAGCGCCTCTGGGGAATGTGAAAGCTTCTCCGTTTCCGCAGTCTCTGCCATCATTCCATCTTAATGTACATTATTAGCCTGATGTCTTCAATGTCTACCTACATTGCTACCTGCCTCAATCATATTCACCAGCACCAAGGTGGCGTTCCATAAATGATTCCACGCTGCTGAAGCCCTGACAGGGCTCTCCACAGCCTACAGAAGAACATCCATTGGCTTGACCATTGGGTTCCACCACCTACAATGCTCTGATTTCAGTTTAATTGTCTGTACCCAACAACAGGCACTTGAAAGCGCGCTCAGCCCATCCCTGCACTCAACACTTGCTGCATCCACGTGTTCACCCACTGTCCCCTCTGCCCTTCTGAAAAACTCCTCTCCATCCTCTGAGATGCAGCTCACAAGCTGTCTCCTTTGGAAAAGCTTTGGTGCTAGCCTACCTCCCAAGGTGTATCAACACCCTCCCGTTGACCCCTTCCCCAATGTACCTGGTCTGGACTGTGTGACCGGTAGCATGCGGCAGAAGTGATAGTGTGTCTCTTCCAAGGCCAAGGTATCAAAGACTACGGCGGGTCCTAGGATTCCTCTCAGCCACTCCGTCTTACCCTCCCTTCTCTCACTGCCCCGAAAGCCACTGCCAATGCCGTGTGAGCAGCCCTAAGGTGAGGTCCACAGGACAGCTAACTGAAGCCCTCTGCTGATGGTCACACACGTGAGGCTCTCTTATGCCTTCAAAGAACTGCATCCCTGGTCCACAAGTGGACGGCAGCATCCTGAGAGGCCCTGCATCAGAACCACCCAGCTATGAAGCTCTTGAATCCCTGACTTACAGAAAATGTACGAGATAAGAAATACAGGCAGTTTGGGGTCATTCTTTAAGCGGCCATTGGCAAATACGGAACTGTCCTACGTGACACCAGTTTCCTAGTGGAAGATAAGATTCTATACTCCCAAGGTCTGTGTGTTTCCCTTCTCACGGCATGTAGGATGTGCCTGCCTTGTGGTGTAGGTGTTTTCAAGGATTATTTCGTCTTCTCTACTAAGAATGTGATCTCGCTGGGATCAGGTCAGGGGTTGAATTGTATCAGTGTTTCTATGTTCTCTGGTATCTAGCACAGTGACCTTCTCCAAATAAGATGTGAACACATGGCTATCAGATGAATGAATGGATGGATGAATGAATGGTGAGAAATGAAAGGTGAGAAACTCTATTCAGTTTCTCACTCTCTGAAGGAGGAATAGCTCCACACAGCCCAGAATGACCAGAACTTTAAGACAGAAAGTGCTCTCGGGTCCCTGAAACGGGAAACAATCACTGTCTTCAAGTTCCTCTACTGTATTGAATTACGAGCCAAGCATTTGGAGGCCACGGAGGAATAAATAACGTCTAGCCTCTGATGAGGTTTTATGGAGGTCATTATTAATCTTTACACCCCTCACGGTCCATAGCACATGGCAGACGTCCAATAAATATGCACTGGCTTGAACGGTCCGGGGACCTGAGAACATAAAGATAACCTGTAAATCCAGAGCGAGCCTGAATGCCAAAAGCCAACGAGGAGACCCAGAGATTTTAATGCCACCTTCCGAACAGAAAAGACCAGCATGGGAGGTGGCCGTCAAAAATCAAACAGGATGTCTGTGGACACGCAACCTGAAAGGACTGGAAGGCAGCGGCCCTCACCGTGTGACCCCTGCACCAGCAGCAGCAAGTTCACGTGGGAACATATTGGGTCCCACCTTTGATCTGGCGACTCGGAAACTCAGATGCGTGGATCGCAGGGGTCTGTGTTCAAGAAGCCCCCCAGGGGCTACTGGTGCTGAATTTGGAGAAACCCTGCATTCCATCATCTGCTCCAAAGGCAATAAAGATTTAAGACTTGAAGCCTTCTTCCAGGAATAATCTTTCCAACAGTATTATTCTGAAATCAGATTAGAAAATGGATGGGAATTGATCCCCAGGCCACGGACCTAAGGACACAGCAATCAGGCAAAACCAGGAGACCAGAAGCCAACTCTTTCACCCACATCACTTAGGTCTTTTCAGCACCTGCTTTGAACCCTACCCGCTTCTGTCCCTCAAGTCTTCCCCTCTCCCACCATCCCTTCAAGACCCTCCCAGTTGGTGGTCTCAGTTCCTTCCGAAGACGTCCCGTGAACCAGACCTAAGGCAGCAACCCCCACCAGGGACCTTCCCGTTTTCCTGGCTCTGTACACACTGACTCTGCTACCTTCATTAAAGGAATGATGTCACCTGCACGTATGTCATCACCTGAGAAGCGTCATGCTCCTCCAACAGACCACGTTATCCGTGACGGAGCTGGTGTCTCCCTCTTACCTACCGACCACCACGGAAAGTCCAGAGCCTGCCAGACATCAGACACTCAATGCCCCAGGTATTAGACATACGATCGTGCTTCTAAAGGTTCTGACATTCATGCCGACTGGGAGATTTTTAAAGCTCCCGTTCAGCCACTTTATAAAGGTCAAGAAATACCTCCTCGGGGAGAAGAGAAGAGAAGGCCTGAATAACTGGACAGCATGTCACGCCGTGCACACGAGCGGGGGAAAGACAAAATGCCTGCTCTCTCGCTTAATTGTTTACAGAGCGTAAGCTACACGCGGAAGATATACTGAGGCACACGGACGTGGGACCCTGTATTTCCCCAGCACCAGACACAGCGGAAAAAGAGGCGAAGACGAAATACGATGAATCGTCCCTCCCTCCAGTTTCAGTTTTAGTGCCATTTCGATCTTCTAACATAAGTGCCGCCCTATGCTTCGCGATCCAGGCTTTGGACGGGTCACGTGTCACCCAGAGGTCCATCCCTCTGAATTCGCTTTATTTTTCTTCCTTTTATTTATTTATTTGCTCTGTATTTTTTTTATTTTATTTTATTGGAGTATACCTGATTTACAATGTGTGTTACTTTCAGGGGTACAGCAAAGTGAATCAGTTATACATAGACATGTATCTATTCTTTTTCAGATTCTGTTCTCCTATAGGTTATGACAGAGTATTGAGTAGAGTTCCCTGTGCCACACAGTAGGCCCTTATTAGTTATCTATTTTATACGGAGTAGTGTGTATACGCCAATATGCATTTGTTTTAAATGACACAATTCTCAGTTGCAAACCCCCTCCCCTCCCAGTTTGCCTCTGACGTTTCACCAGGTCACAAAGAAGTTTACTGAGAAAAATCCCTGAAGCCTGTGGGCTCGCTAATTATGGTGTAAAATGAGCTGTATTCACATCAAGAGGCTTAATTACAATGACCATGGCTCTCGATTCAGGTGGATTTCGAATGGGAAAGGACATGGAGATGGGTCCCACCCACTCACTTTACAGTTGAGGGGCAGGAACTTGTTTCCCTTCCAAGAACTGTGATTAAAAAAGGGGATCCCATGCTGTCTCAGCAGGTGTGATGCTGTGAGAGGATGCGGCAGCATCCTTAAAATCTGAATGAAATGGAGGTGATCGTGGGAGACAAGTATCCCCCCGCACCCAACCCCCCGACTGGAGGAATGTATCGGAGAGACAGGACCAGGCTGAAAATAGGCACAAAGCTGGCTGAGGGGTCTGCACTTCACCTCAGCTCTACCCCAACGGGCTGAGGCAGTTTGGATAAATCCTATAGAGAGCTTTGCATGCTGGTGTATGAGATTCCTAAGGCTGCTGTAACTAAGGGCCACAGGCTTGATGGTTTAAAACAACAGGAATTTATTCTGGAAGCCGGAAGTCCTAAATCAAGGTGTCCCAGGGTCTCCCGCCTTTCTGAAGGCTCCCGGGGAGGGTCCCTCCTGGTCTGTTCTAGATTCAGGTGGCTGCTGGCCATCCTTGGTGTTCCTTGGCATGTAGCTGAGTCCCTCCAGTCTCACTCACGTAGCCGTCTTCTCCCCCTGTGACCCTGCCTTCACTCTGGCTCCCACTACGCGTGCCTGTGTCCTCTCGCAGCAGTTTTCCCTCTTAAAAGGACCCCAGTCGTACTGGATCAGAGCCCACTTCGACGACCTCATCTTCGTTACATCTGCAAAGACTCTACTTTCAACCTCAAATTCTGAGGTCCTCTGGGTTAGGAATGCATCACATCTCTTGGAGAAACACAGTTCAACCCACCATACTAGGTTTATTTGTAAAATGAGATGGTCGGGCTCATGAATTTTTGGCTTTAGTTTCTAAGTGTTAAACCTGAAAAGAAATTTATGAACACTGCTCTAGTTCTCTCTTTCTCTCTCCTCCTCTCCTTCCCTCCTTCCCTCCCTCCCTCCCTCCCCGCACCGCACCTCCCGCACACATTTGGAATTGTGGAATAGGAACACTCTGATGACTGGCTGGATGTATTTACCTTCAACCAGGTACTTACTGTATTTTTTATACAAAAACCACCTTCTACACATTTGCATGAAGCCAGAATGTGTGCTCTCTGCAGAATTCACAGCCACACATGCATCCCCGAGAAATGTAAGGATAACTGTCACCAGATTGCACGTGGGAACCACATACGTACAGGCATCAAAAGCTCTTTGCAATAAGGGCATAAGAAATTCACTTTTCCTTGTCTCTTTGTACTTTCCTGGAGCCCAGCTTCTTCACCTCTTTCCTTGTGGAGCAGACACTTATTTTAAGTCTGTTCCATTGATTAATTTGAACGTGGTAGCCATGGCATCAACATCTCAACCATATAACCCAGTCTTAAAAATGCAGACAGGGAAAAGTAAAACATTTCAATTTAGGAACTATGAAATGAATACAATGAAATACCATTCATTGTAGCAAACATAAATACTGAAGAAATGCGTAAGGAAGAAAGAACAGCCTACATCTCCACAATCTAATTTTACAGAATCAAACTCTTAGTCATTAGTTAGGGTATGTCATCCATTCTTTCAGGAACAATTATGGAGTTGATATCAGCAGTTTAAATGAAGCACGGCATCTGAATAAAAATCGCTGTTTTTGCATAATCCTTTTATCATAAAAAATGTAGACGGTGCTCATTTATTATTGAAATTTAAAACAATAATACAAAGCAACCTATTATGCAGTCATTTATGACAAATCTTACACTGCCTTGTTTGGGGTGAGTGATATTAACTCTGAGCCTCTAATGTTAACAATACATTTCTCAAAAACACAATCTTCCATACAAATCCATCCTGTATTCACTCAGAATATTAACTCTTCTTATGTCGAAGGATCTAATTTTAATCCATCAATGCAACAGTTCAGAAAACATAACACCATTTTCAAGGAGTCTGAAATTCTCTGCACCGAACGTTTCTACCGTTTCCACTGATGTCAATAACTTCTCAATAACGGACAGCGCTCACCAACTTGTGCTCATCTATAGAACTGCAAATCACATTCTGGGCGTCAAGGGTTCACATACTGTCTCCCCATCTACTGAGCTTTCCAACTGCAATGAGATTTTGCCCAATTTTAGATAAGCTAGCTGCATTTATCTCGGCCCTTTGTTCTGAAAGATACCTATCGAGGATTTTTCTGTTCTTGTTTTCTGTTTTTATTTGCTCGAAAGCTCTCCCTTACATAAATCAATTCCATCTTCCTCTGTGATAAAGTGCACGATAATCACTATCCCCAAACATCCCCCTCATTACAGCCGACACAATTCACAAAGTCGACTCTGTATGAAAAAAGAGCTTCCAAAATAATACGGTTACTACCTTTCACGGGGAATAGTTTGCCCAAGTGTTCTGATCACACCCAGCACACATATGGGCCATTAGAATCCCAAAGACAATGAAATTCCCTGTGTAAAAACTCATTTTATAACAGAGGTCCTTCACGTTGATGCATTTTTACCCCCAGGGGACGGATGTGTCACTGACACCTCGAGGCTTGAGGGACACGACTAAGCATGTGACAAGGCACAGGCCAGCCACCTACAAAAACGAATTAGCCACGCCAGTATCAAGAGCACCCAGGTGCATACATCTTTCATAAGAAAGGTGTGTTCCTGCCATATCTGAGTAAATCAAATCACATTTTAAATATTATACGGCACTTACTAGATTGCAAAATTCTCTAAAGCATCCTTCTGCAATAGACTCCAATGATCTTCTACCAACGGCGGTTTAACATCCCTAATCTATGTTATGGGAACTTGGGTTTATGAAGCGTGTGCGTGTGTGCACACACACACACACACACACACACAAACGTACAAATATGTGTAGGGCATATCTTGCTGTTTCTTGCAAGACCATTTTTTAGAAAGGTTGATATGTCATTCATTTTATTTTGCTCTATAAGTTAAATACCTAATAAGTATCATTTTTCTCAAATATGCAGTCTTTTACCGAAAGGGTCTGTGCCATTGCGCTAAAGGATGAAATAAACTTAGAAACAAAGAGCACAACGGTAGTTGCCAGGGGCTGGGGGCTTGAGGAAGTGGGAAGATGGTGGTCAAAAGACACAAACTTCCAGTTAGAAGATGAATAAGTCCTGGGGTCTAACGTACAGCATGGTGGTTCTAGTTAACAGTAATGTCTTAGACATTTGAAAACTGTTGAGAGTAGATCTTCAGTGTTCTCACCACAACAAAAGACGTGGTAATTATATAGCACGACCGGGGTGTTAGCTAATGCTAGGGCAGTAATTATTTTACAATATATAAGTGTATCAGACCATCACATAGTACACCTTCCACTTACGTTATGTATCAATTATATCTCAATAAAATGGTGGGGGGAATAAGGATGAAACAAACCAAGAGTGATGCGAGACCATCTTGGTCAGACACCTGCGCCTAAACTGTCTTAATCTGGGGCATAACTATGGCAGCATGAGAATGATGTCCAGCTATAATTGTGTAGATTAGGTTGCTACTGCTTAGTCTTTATTTTTGTAAATGTGATACGTAACACGGACTTCAATCAAACTGATATAATTTGGTTAAGTATGAGTTGGCAAAGCGGAAAAAATTGCAGGTGTGTGTGTGTGTGTGTGTGTGTGTGTGTGTGTGTGTGCCTGTGTAATGATGGAACAAAGGTTACCCTCCCCCTCTCTCCATCTTTGCCTGTCCTCAGTACTATGGGTACCAGATTAAATGAGGTCCAGTAAGCCCAGAGGGCACACACACACACCTGGCCATACTTACACAGCTTTCCTTCTGGGGACAGCACAGCCTCACGTAAGCCAGGCTTCCTCCCTAAGGAGCTGGTAAGCTAAGACCGAGTGTTATGGAAAACACTCAGGTTCTTTTAAAAATAACCTGAGTACTCCATTTTGCTGAATCTATAACCTACTTTCATAGAGAGTAAAAAGAAAGAGCAGTTCCTTCAGGAAGAATTTGCATGAAAATGATGGAGAGGGACACAAGCTCATGAAAAGAAACTCAAAAGATAAATCAACCTACTGCGATGCACAGACTTCGGGTGAGCTAGCAAACCAGTAAAAAAAAAAAAAAAAAAATCACCTTTGACTTTTATGACTCGATGGTGATACTGAGGAATTGTTGATAATTTTAGGAGTGGTAAAGATACAACGGCTATGTGGGAAAAATTACTTCTTTTATTTTAAAGCAATATACTGACATATCGTGAGATGAATTACACACTGCCATAATGAGAATGGGGGAAAAGGATGGGCTTAAATAGGAATGCTTAGGTTAGGCATTCATAATTGTTAAGGGTGAGTGATGGGTACATGGGATTCATTATTCCATTTCCTTTCCTTTATTTCTTGCAAGTACTTGAAATCTTCAACATTAAAAGATTCCATAAGATTTCAAGCACACACACAAGTTTTTTCTTAAAAAAAAGACAAAAGAAAAAATGTTTATGAATCAAAACAATATACACGAATCTACAAAACAAAATAAGTAATGCCCCTTTGTTGAAGAATGTGGGATTGATATAGATGGCTTTGAAAATAAGTTATAGGTACAAAACTATATAAACCTGTCAAAAAATAAGGAAACTGCATATAAATCAATGAAGTTAGAACACTCACTCACACCATACACAAAAATAAACTTAAAATGGCTTAAAGACTTAAATTTAAGACATGACACCATAAAACTCCCAGGAAAAAAAAACATAGGCACAACATTCTCTGACATAAACATAAACTGTAGCGATGTTTTCTTTGGTCAGTCTCCGAAAAGCAAAATAAATAAAAGCAACAATAAACAAATGGAAACTAATCACACTTAAAAGCTTTTGCACAGCAAAGGAAACCACAGACAAAATGAAAAGGCAACCTACAGAACTGGAGAAAACATTTGCAAATGATGTGACTGACAAGAGCTTATTTTCCGAGATAAACAGCTCATACAACTCAATAACAGAAAAACAAACAACCCAATCAAAAAACGGGCAGAAGATCTAAACAGACTTTTCTCCAAAGAAGACATACAGATGGCCAACAGGCACACGAAAAGATGCTCGACATCGTTAATTATTAAAGAAATGCAAATCAAAACCACAATGAGACACCACCTCACACAGGTCAGAATGGCCATCATCAAAAAGCGTACAAAATGCTGGAGAGGGTGTGGAGAAAAGGGAACCCACCTACACTACTGGTGGGGCTGTAAACTGGTGCAGCCACTATGGGGAACAGTATGGAGGGTCCTTAAAAAACTGAAGATACAGCTACCAAATGATCCTGCAATCTCACTCCCAGGGATATATCCGGAAGTGACATACACCCTCATTCGAAATGATACATGCACCCCAATGTTCATAGCAGCACTATTTACAATAACCAAGACATGGCAGCAACCTAAGTGTCCATCAACAGATGAATGGATAAAGAAGATGTGGTACATATACACAATGGAATACTACTTAGCCATAAAAAAGAATGAAATCGTGCCACTTGCAGTAACGTGGACGGACCTAGAGATGATCATACTAAGTGAAGTAAGTCAGACAGAGACACAGAAATATTATATGATATCACTTACACGTGGAATCTAAAAAACTGTACAAATGAATTTACATACAAACCAGAAACAGACTCACAGACATAGAAAACAAACTCAGAGTTACCAAAGGGGAAAGTGGGGGGACAGATAAATTAGCAGTATGGGATTAAGCAGATACAAACCACTATACATAAAATAAACAACAAGGACCTACTATAGCACAGGGAACTATATTCAATATTTGTAATAACCTATAATGGAAAAGAAAATAAATGATTTAAGACATAACCTCCTGAGAGAATTAATCATGAAAAATAATGCTTATGAAGATCTGCACCAATCCTAAAGAGGTTTTTGCTACAATATTTTGGGAAATGTGAAGTTCAGAGTGGCATAGATATATTGGGTTGGCCAAAAAGTGCGTTTGGGTTTTTCCATATCATCTTACGGCCAACCCAACAGATATATAGTATGTACCTAAATAAAGATATGGATAGAGATAGAAATATGGATGTAATTCAGACATAAATACAGGTAGGAACAACATGATGTAAGTAACAGTTACAGACATGATATGGTTATGATATAGATTGATATAGATGATACAGATACATAGATACTGATGGAATATGCATGTATATATACACATACATTTATACACACATACAAAGATGTACATATAGATAGATAACTAAAATATTAAAATATTCAGATAATTAAAATATTAAAATGCATGAAAAATTCGGAGAGAAATTATACAAGCTGTTTAGTGTTTAACCACTGGTTTATGGAACGAAGATTGATGTTTACATTTTTTCCCCCCAAACTTCTATATTCCTATAACACTCTTCATCCCTTCTTCGTAAAGAAAATCACACTGTCCTTAAAATCTCCTTGAAAAGGCTACAGTGTGCTTTGATGACTTATTCATAAAATGGACCCACAGAATTCAAAAGAGAAGGTTTCTGAAGATACACTTAAGCGATAACCACCTGTGTGCATATTAAAATTTTATATTAAAACCCACACCATAATGTTAAGAGGATGAGATCACTTTTTAAAATATCGATCATGGTGAAAAGACGGCCACACGCCTATGGGCATTTCGGAATCTAACCTCCACGGGGTGCCAGTGGAAATCTGGTCAGGAATGTGTTCCCTTAGCTTTATGCCTTTTGATAGAAAACTATTCGGACGAGTTGTGAGAAGGCGTGAACCCCAGGCCACGCTGAAGCTGTGCAAAGGGCGCCTTGCTGGCTGCCCAGGAGGGCTACAGGTTAATGCAATGAGGGACCGTGCAAAACACTGTGGACTCTGCCAGTCCGCTGGGTTTCCAGATGGAAGGCGGCCGTTCTGTAAGCTGCATACCCCCCAGTCCAGCGGGCTGAGCAGAGCTGACCCACACAAGCAAGAGTCTCAAGTAAACAGCAGAGTCACGTTTGCTGTCCCAGATCTTCCGAGAACAGAATCCTCCTTCC
The DNA here is from genome assembly GCF_964270905.1 of Leucopleurus acutus. NCBI lineage: Eukaryota > Metazoa > Chordata > Mammalia > Artiodactyla > Delphinidae > Leucopleurus > Leucopleurus acutus. Next base: position 3,900,941 of record NC_139164.1, read on the forward strand.
ACGTCCAAACCCTGGATGGGAGTTTTCCTCTAGTCCTTCTACAACGGAGCATCACTTAGCAACTATCAAAATGAAAAGACTCTCGGGTGTCCAAGCAATAGCAACAAAGTACAGTAAGTAACCAACAGAGTAACAGCGACACAGTATTGGATTGTAATCCTACGATGTAGTTAGTATCCCAAGTATACAATAAATATCCATGAGTCCCGACAGATATAAAGGAATGAGTCAATGAATCAATAAATGAATGAGGGAGAAGGGACAGATCTCCCTTTCAGAGGAATTCTAAATAACTGACGTCAATACTCCATCATCCAAGACATGCAGCTGAATCGCCCCACCTCCCCACCTTGAGGCACTTTAAATGACTGGCTTCCGAAGAACAGACTATGAAAAGGTGAGGGGGGTGGTGTGAGTCCACAGTGGAAAAACCCACTACCTCGGCCAGGGGATCAAGGTCAACATCAACATGTTGAGAGGCTGTGCCCTTGACAGGATGAGAAAGGCAGCTGACTTTTGCGGGTTCCCTCCTCCAGAAATGTACCCCAGCCTAAAACATCACACAAACTGCAACTGGGAGACTTCCTACATAGCATCGCAAAACTATTAAAATCATGGAAAACAAGGTCACAGAACAGAGGAGAAGAGGGAAACATGAGGGCTAAATGCACCGTGTTGTGCTGGAGGCGATTCTACGACAAAAAGGGAGCATTAGGTAAAAACTGGTGAAAATCACATCAGGTCTGGGTCTTACTTGAAAGTATTGTGCCAGCGCTGGTTCCTTAGTTCCAACAGATGTCCCGTGGTAAAAGACGACATTAAGAGGATATGGGGTAAACAGGCACTCTCTGTACTTTCTTTACAGGCTGTTTTGTACATCTAGAACTATTTTTAATTAAGCTTATTTTAAAAAATGAAAACAGTACAGGCATACCTCGGAGATACTGCAGGTTCAGTTCTAGACCATTTGTGTAAAGCAGGTCACACAAATGTTTTGGTTTCCCAGGGCATATAAAAGTGATACTTATACTACACTGTAGTCTATTGAGTGTGAGACAGCATTATGTCTTTAAAAATAATGTACAGACCTTAATTTTAAAATAACTTACTGCTAAAAGATGCTCTCCATCCTCTGAGCCTTCAGCGAGCCATAGCAGTAACATCAAAGATCACGGGTCATGGATACCATCACACATACAGTCATAATGACGAAGTCCGGAATACTGTGTGAATTACCAAAGTATGACACAGAGACACAAAGTAAAAAAATGCTGTTGGAAAAATTGTACCGAGAGACTTGCCCGACACAGGGTTGCCACAAACCTTCAATTTGTAAAAAACAACAACAACAACAAAAAAAAAACACACAGTATCTGTGAAGTACAATGAAACCAGGTCTGCCTGTATTGCAAAACTGTCCTAAAGAAAATAGGTTTCTATTTTGTGAAATTCATCAACATGGAAGAATCGGAGTGAGCATTATAATCTCAGTGAGGCTGGGATGCTAACTTCCCACCCTGAAATGTTCTGTCCAATGGAAAAATCAGCTTGTTTCATCCTGCAGAATCAAAACCCCATATAAGCAATAACAACATAGTTAAAATTTTTAAAAAATGCTTCTTACTGAAGTGAGAAAGGATTCATCTCAAGTGCGTTTACTTTAGTGTATCTTCTTTTTTTTTTTTTTTCAGTACGCGGGCTTCTCACTGCTGTGGCCTCTCCCGTTGCGGAGCACAGGCTCCAGACACTCACGCTCGGCGGCCATGGCTCACGGGCCCAGCCGCTCCGCGGCACGTGGGATCCTCCCGGACCGGGGCACGAACCCCCGTCCCCTGCATCGGCAGGCGGACTCCCAACCACTGCGCCACCAGGGAAGCCCAAGTGCGTTTACTTTAAAGCATCAATGGAAAAACAGCGGGTCTTGACAGACACAGAGATCTTTACGTAACCCTAGCTCTGTGCTCGGGTTCTTAGGTGGGTAAGAGTAAAAAAGCATAAAAAGGCCATGACAAAGCAGGTGCACAAAGGTGTGACACTAACACTCCAGGCTTCTTGGACGCACATTACAACAAACCGTTATCCAAACATACGGGGGGTCATGGGGACCTCCGTGGTGGTCCACTGGTTAAGAATCGGTCTTGCAATGCAGGCGACACCGGTTCGATCCCCGGTCGGGGAACTAAGATCCCACATGCCGCGGGGCAACTACTGAACCTGCGCACTGCAACAAATGAGCCTGCGCGCTCTGGAGCCCCAGGGCCACCACTAGAGAGAAGCCCACGCGGTGCAACGAAAAGCCCACGTGCCACAACTAAGACCCAAGGCAGCCAAAAAATAAATAAATAAATATTTAAAGAGAAAAAACAAAAACATGGGGGTCAGGAGGGGACCATGTTGATGCATAAGGTAGAATAGTATGTTCATGGTAAGTCAGCATCCCCTTATCCTAATGCCTGTTTCCCTTTGGATCAGCCCTCGGATACAGGTGAATCCTCATAAACATACACATTCTACCGAGTCACCTCCCTACTGGAGAGTCAACAATGGCCCTGGAAACTCCTCAAGGTGAAATGACACAGACCAGCCCCTGTGAGTTGACTGACCTTCCTGTTCTGCCTTCTCTCCCTCCATGCAGAGGAAGACCCCTCTGTTCACCAGAAAGAGGGGCTCCTGGTGCTTTGTGCCTCTAGGACCCTTTGGCTTTCTTTAAAATTTAGGGGATGGTAGATGTTTCTTTCCTCTTGAGTCTATCTCAACGGACTAGAAAGACATGAACAGAGAAGTAGAATCCACTAGCGTTTGCAGAGATGAAAGATACAAAGTTTTCATCTTGGACAAAACACTATGGGGAGGGACTTCCCTGGGCACAGTGGTAAAGAATCCGCCTGCCAATGCAGGAGACAGGGGTTCGAGCCCTGGTCCGGGAAGATCCCACATGCCATGGAGCAACTAAGCCCGTGTGCCACAACTACTGAGCCTGCGCTCTAGAGCCAACAAGCCACAACTACTGAGCCCACAAGCCACAACTACTGAGCCCACATGCCACAACTACTGAAGCCCACATGCCTAGAGCCCACGCACCGCAATGAAGAGCAGCCCCCGGCTCGCAGCAACTAGAGAAAGCCCATGCACAGTAACAAAGGCCCAATGCCACCAAAAACAAACAACAACAAGAAAATCCTATGGGGAGAGAGGAGACCGCATCCCTAAAAAAGTTTCATCCCTTCCTACAAATGTGTGAAACATGGCAAGGTGTAATAAACAAGTGCAATTAACTAACGTTTCAAAAAACTGCAGAGGCCTTGGGTTCTTACAGATAATTAAGAATCAAGAGACAAGGAAGATCAGAGGCAGCTAAGCTGCTTTCATAGTAACTCAGAAAAAAAAAAAACACACACACACACCTGCGTTTCAAGTAACAAGTTTTGCTTTCAATTTTGGAGGGTTTTTTCCCTGTGTCCTCCCCTAGTTCTTTTCGTCAGAGATTTCTCTTTTTCCATCGCTGCGGCACAAAATACAGAAAAGTAGCTTTGAAAATGATTATGTGTTTTGCTTTATTAACGTTTTTGATGATGTCTCTGATTTCATATGCTTCGCATAAAACTGGCAAAAATACAGATATCAAATCCTGAACTTTCAGGTATTTAATCTTCATTTCCAGAATAGTGTTTAAAAGTACTGTCCAGCTGTGTGGTTCGGGGATAAATCACTGGACCTCTGTGTGACTCAGTTTCCTTCTGTGTAAATGAATGAATACAAATGATTATTCAGTTTCTTTCAAATCCTCATAACCTGTGATTCTAAGGTATTTTCTTATTTTATCACAAATAGCCCAACCAACTATACTTTTTATATTTACTATAGGCAAGTCAATCATGGTCTAAGCTCATTTTTATATTCCTGGAATTAAAGGTGGATAAAAAGGCATACTTTCCTAGAATTATTGCATCTTCCATCTCCCCACCCCATAAGCTGTAATAGCCCCCCCCAAAATGTATAGTATCTGCTTGAATACTGTTTTTTTTTTTTTTTTTTTTTTTGCGGTACGCGGGCCTCTCACTGTTGTGGCCTCTCCCGTTGCAGAGCACAGGCTCCGGACGTGCAAGCTCAGCGGCCATGGCTCACGCGCCCAGCTGCTCTGCAGCATGTGGGATCTTCCCGGACCGGGGCACAAACCCGTGTCTCCTGCATCGGCAGGCGGACTCTCAACCGCTGCGCCACCAGAGAAGGCCTTGAATACTGTTTTTAATTTGAAGAGAGGATTTGTTTTTCCTGCTGAGTAGGTTTGTAAGGATAGCAGACCAGAGGAGGAACAGCAAGGAGGGGAAACAGCTGTGTTTCATCTGACCTGCTCCGGTGAGAATCCCAGCACCACTGAGACCCAGAGGGAGCCACCTGCTCCCCTACCCTGGCTGTGACATCCGCAGCAACATGCGGGTAGTTCCCTCTGAAGAAAGGCCACCCTCAAGGGAAACCGGAAGAAGTAAGGACCATCGCTTGGGAATAGATAGTTGTTTCAACACCAGTAAATCCGGGGATGCCCACCTAGGTGTGACTAAACTCCCCTGGGCTCAGCTCCACGCTTCAGGGATGCCCTTAGGCCCCATTAGATGCTGTGGGTTTTAAGACTGGGCTGTGCAAGGAACACCAAAGATGACAGGCATCCACCTGAAGCCAGGAAAGAAGCACAGAACAGATTCTCCGTCACAGGCTCAGAAGGACCCAACCCTGTGGACACTTTGATCTCAGACTTCTGGCCTCCAAAACCCTAAGACCATACATTTCTGTTGTCTAAGCCAGTCTGTGGTATTTTGTTACAACAATCCTGGCAAATGAATACAAACACTGTGTTCTTTTTTTTTTTTTTTTTTTGCGGTATACGGGCCCCTCACTGCTGTGGCCTCTCCTGTTGCGGAGCACAGGCTCTGGACGCGCAGGCTCAGCGGCCATGGCTCACGGGCCCAGCCGCTCCGCGGCATGTGGGATCTTCCCGGACCGGGGCACGAACCCGTGTCCCCTGCATCGGCAGGCGGACTCTCAACCACTGTGCCACCAGGGAAGCCCAAACACTGTGTTCTTTAATTCTTGAACCTGATAAAAATGTTAATCGCATTTGGGGCATTTTCAAAAGGAGGTTTATCTCCAAAGCAATTTCAATACCCCTCTTTCATTTTACCTTCATAAGACCCTATTAAAAAATAGATACTAACATTCCAGTGTTTAAAAAAAAAAAAAAAGACTGGGTTGTGATTTCTCTAAATTAACAGCATACAGGGGTTAGAGGAGGGGAGATACAGTTCACAGTGAAATATAATTTTTCAAATTCCTTCCCCTTTCACTTTTCTCTTCCTTTAGTGACATTTAAAGAGAAAAAAGGTAAATACACATCTTGGAATGATTTAGCAATAGAAATGTTAACAGTCAAGTTCTGTCAATACAAATAATGCATTTGGATTTTTCTGTTGATTCTGTTATGGTATTGCACAGTGCAGAGAAACTATTCTCTTTTTATTTAAATCTTCAGGAAGACGTGCCGCGATAAAAAGTTAGCTATTAATATTTATACATATGTCAATATATATGTATGTGTTTATATAATTTATATATGTCAATTATATATAGACATACATCTATTGATTTAATCCGGTCACATCTAAATGAACAAGAAATTGGCTGGCTCTACAAATGGCCAACATGTATCCTGGTATTTTATACATATATTCATAGAACTGAGTCATTTCTTATCAATTTGGATGTGATCAGATTAAACACCCCAAAACCTGTGAAATTAAGACACATGCTTACTGATGTTATTTTAATATAATTTTGATAAATTTTAACAGCTGATTCTTGTTATTCATCAAAGGGAGACTTTTCAATCAATATAATCACCACATAAATCCGTGGACATCACTTTATCTGTGAAATTGTTTTAGCAGAATCATCACGAAACACCTCCACTCAAATCCAAAGCGAAGCAATGTGTAAAGTACACGTTTCTCCCCATAATATGCTGCTGTTTCCATGATTTCCACCATGAACCAAAACTGTCCGAAGACGCGTGCTGAGATGGGGTTTTTCCCGGGATAGGCATTAAGACGCTCCTCCATTGTCGTGTTTTTATAACAGCTCTATTGTGACGCATCTACAACTCACCTACCTATCACCCTTTCACTGAGGCTGGTTGGTTTCATGTTCTTAACACACTCACATTTCTCCCCCATTCTGTGTTGCCATCATAGCTTCTCTGTCTGATAACTTCGTCTTCTCATTTTAACTACTATTTAACTTTGTGTAACTGTTACTTTTCCCTGACCCTCGTATTCAGGGAGAAGTCTTTTCTCCTGCCTGGCCTGCTGGGTGACATCACAGCTGCTAACCCTCAGCTCTGTGCTAAGAGGCAAAGATCAATCCATAAGGAAGGTTTGTGCCTTGTGTTCTGTATTTGGTTTTTGTTTTCAAAATGTCCTCTCCTTTTCCATGGTTCTGATTCTCCAGGAGTACCAGTTCCAAATAATTTTCTGTACTGTGATCTGAACTATTCCAGCGTAAGCTTGGCTCGCGGGTAATGATACAAGATGTAAACGCAGACAGACCCAGCCTGCTAGCTAAGGGCTGGGATACAGGTACCATCCCGGGCATCCACGAGGACATGTAGCCTTCTTCTCCCCGAAGCCCCTGGTTAATCCCCTGATCCTCCACCAAATCACCTCTTTGCTAATTAACCCTAGTAGCCTGTGCTGTTGAAGAAGCTAAAAATTTGAAGGTATGTCATCTCCCGCTGAAAATTATAAAATTCCCTACCTTCTCAATATTTCAGCTATATGGCCCTAATGATCTTGCCTTCAACTACTTAAAAAAGATTTGAATTAAGTTGTTATTTTCCTTAACACTGGATATAGAACATGAGAAATTCAACACACACCCAATACAACACACTGACACACAGACACACACACACCCTCCAGAAGGGAGATTCTGACAGAAAACTTCTTTGTTGTTAACTTTGAGTCTGTTTCCTGTCTTGTCGTGCCCACCCATCCCCCACACACTATTTTTCCTGGGGGGCTTTGTCACATGGATAGTACATGAAAGATAAACAACCTGGTCTTCTTCATCTGCCCCATGTTTCAGCCCTCAATCAATGCTGGATAAGTGAATGAAACAAACAAACAAAAATACCAGTAAGTTCATTTTTCCAGATTACCTTGGCAATTTAAACACTTTCAAGTAATCTTAGATCCCCTTACCTCTGTGTCAATAAGATGTCATGGAAGCCTGCTATGTGATTCCAGTTAGGTAATTTGGGTAACACTTGTTCCAAAGAATCTCAAATTATGCTACATCTCCGGAATCCATCAGTGTGAGGCTCTTCGAGTCCTTAATGTGTCTGTTTTCCGTGTAAAAGTCAAGACAGGGGTACGACAGGTATTAGAGAGGCTCCCAATTATTTGATCTGGGAGCCTCTCTAAAAAAAAATCACTTAACGAAGATGTGGTATATATGCATAATGGAATACTACTCAGCTATAAAAAAGAATGAAATAATGCCATTTGCAGCCACATGAATAGACCTAGAGATTATCAGACTAAGTGAAATAAGTCAGAAAGAGAAAGACAAATATACAATATCACTCTGTGGAATCTAAAATAATACAAATGAACTTATTTACAAAACAGAAACAGACTCACAGACATAGAGAACAGATTTGTGGTTGCCAAGGGGGAGGGGGGCTGAGGGAGGGAAAGACTGGGAGTTTGGGATTAACAGAGGCAAACTATTATATATGGGATGGATAAACAACAAGGTCTGGGCTTCCCTGGTGGCACAGTGGTTGGGAGTCCGCCTGCCGATGCAGGGGACACAGGTTCGTGCCCCGGTCCAGGAAGATCCCACATGCCACGGAGAGGCTGGGCCCGTGAGCCATGGCCGCTGAGCCTGCGCGTCCGGAGCCTGTGCTCCACAACTGGAGAATGGGAGAGGCCACAACAGTGAGAGGCCCGCATACCGCAAAAAGAAAACAAACAAACAAACAACAACAACAAAAAAACAACAAGGTCCTACTGTATAGCACAGGGAACTATACTCAATATCCTGTGATAAACTGTAATGGAAAAGAATATGAAAAAGATTGAATATATACGTTTAACAGAATCGCTTTGCTGTACAGCAGAAATTAACACAACGTTGTAAATCAACTATATACTTCAGTAAAATAAATTTTAAAAACAGACAATCCCTGATTTGGGAGCTCTTGACAAAGACCTTAACTAGCTGAAAAATAGATTATACGAGGGGTGGTGGAGTTTGAGAACATTATCTGTGATTTGACAATCTTTGAGACTCCAGTACATCAGAATTCATGATATTTTTCATTATCACAAAAAAGCTGAAATGTCTAACTTGCTTATTGAGTTTTATAACGACCACAGAATACAGTCATTAATTAATGAGGCTAGATCCACTACCTTATGTTTAAAAAAATATTTGATGGGCCCTCAATTCTCTGTTGAATCAAAGTAATCTGTTTAAATATGTATTCGCTCACACAATTTAATTAAAATGAAAATCAATGTTTCACAAATATACGGTTTGACAACTTTTAAAAATATAAGCAGCTAAACAAATAGGGCATGTGAAGAATTCTATTAAGTTGTCCTGGAAAATCTTCTTTGCCATTTCATTTTTCTATTCTTTCCTGACTGATGGAAAGAGTTATTCTCTATCTAGTTACCTTCATTGGTCCTTTAATACTTTAAGGACCTCTGAGTTCTCATCAGTCAGCAAACAGAAGAAAGTGAGGGGGGAGGGGGGAAGGGGGAGGGAGGGAGAGGAAGAGGGAGGGGGAGAAAGGAAGGGGGAGGGGGAGAAGGAAGGGGGAGGGGAGAGAGGAAGGGGGAGGGGGAGAGAGGGGAGGGAGGGGGAGGCGGGGAGAGATTAAAGAAGGAAAAGTCCATAATACGTACCAGAAAACAGGAAGGGGTGATACACACGTGAACTAAATATCTTAACAACTTATTTATGAACATTCACACACAGGCAAGGATTTTTAAGGCAGCATATGCCTAAATCATCTCAACATTACCAGGGCTAAATTTCCTTCCAGGCTTGCAACTTGGACATGCTCAAGAAAAGTGATGAATGAAAGAAGGAACAGGAGTCAGAAGCTAGTTTCCACAAAAAGATGCGTATACCTCAGTCACCGAATTTCTTTCTTGCCAAGGCTAAGGAGCTCCATTCCCGAGCCTACCATATTGATTTCCCATCTTGAGCAAGGCCACACGAGACACCTAGCCCACAGGATCTAGCCCCCAGAATCTAGCCCCCAGATGCTCAGATGGAGAGCCATGGCGGCCACCACCACCAACCCGTGCCCGTGGCGGGCAGCACTGACTTACTGTGGCGTCTATCCTGCTGAGATAGATTCTCGGGTCTTGAGTTCTAGGGGCAGAAGACGCCTATCCATCCAGGCAGGAAAGATACAGGGCTTGACTTGATACGTATGTTTCCACTGACATGAGGTTGCTTACTAATGACGTTTCAGTGAGGGCTCGAATAGGCTTGTTACCATAGTAACATTAATAACGCCTCAACTTCACTTGAAGGCGAAGAGGTAGTTTCTGTGGACCATTAAATGTAGATTCTGGGGACCAGCCTGGAAGTGGTCTTACCAGATATGACACAGTTTCTTCTGGAAAATGCACATCAAACTATCTATTCATCCATCTATATATGTAGTCTCTACTTGTATTAATTTTTTTTTTTTTTTTTTTGCCAGTACGCGGGCCTCTTACCGTTGTGGCCTCTCCCGTTGCGGAGCACAGGCTCCGGACGCACAGGCTCAGCGGCCATGGCTCACGGGCCCAGCCGCTCCGCGGAATGTGGGATCTTCCCGGACCGGGGCACGAACCCGTGTCCCCTGCATCGGCAGGCGGACTCTCAACCACTGTGCCACCAGGGAAGCCCTGATTTTATATATATACGTTTATTTCTTATATAAGTTAAATATGTATATACATTATGTAATACACAATTATACTTATATAATACATTGCATGGCTAAATGAATTATTTTCATTATCTATATAAAGGCTCTCCAATGAATTTTAAGATAAAGCATGTCTTGGGACTTCCCTGGTGGCACAGTGGTTACGACTAGGCACTCCCAATGCAGGGGGCCCGGGTTCCATCCCTGGAACTAGATCCTGCATGCTGCAACTAAAAAAAAAAAAAAAAGGGATCCCGCATGTGACAACGAAAGATCACGCCACAACGAAGATCCTGCCCATAAGACCCGACCCAGCCAAATAAATAAATAAATAGATAGATATTTTTTATAAAAAATAATAAAGTAAAATAAAGCATGTTTTGATGAGTCTTTGATCAATTATATAAATTGTATGCAAATACAAATATATAAAATGCATAGTGTATACTATATATAGATAACCAACAAGGACCTACAGTATAGCACAGGGAACTACACTCAATATTTTGTAATAACTTGTAAGGGAAAAGAATCTGAAAAGGTGTGTATATATATATATATATATATATATATATATATATGAATCAGTTTGCTGTACACTTGAAACTAACACAACATTGTAAATCAACTAAACTTCAACTTAAAAAATGCACATAATTATATAAATATAGAAATACAACATAGCAATAATTATACACATACATATTTAAATGAAATTTAGCCAGTTCAGAGGAGGAAGTCTCTCTAGATATGATCTGACAATAAAACCACCCTGTGCAAGAAACAGCTTTGTGGTGCTGTGGCTCTAACTGTCCTGAGACCACTTGGGTCCACACGCCAGCCTACTGACATGTCAGGGACCTACGCCTGTTTGCAGTCTACGTGCAATCCTAGTTCCAAAGAACCTGAGCCCATGGGCAAAGTGACAACCCAGGACAGGAAATCCTCTGGCATCAGTTCACGGCTGCCGTGGCCTTCCTGTGAGCTGGGGTGTGTCCGTGCTTCTCGGTAGGTGCACCGTGGATGAGTGCTGCATGTGAAACTGGCATGCAAAGGGAGTGCGGGAAGGCAGGGACCCCGAACCACAAAGAGACTATTATGAGCTCCTCAACTTTGGGGACTTCCAGCTTCTCAGTGTTCACGGCAAGTGGACTCTGGGTTCGTCTGCTGTGCTGATACGATGCTTCTTCGACTGCGCCAGGAGCTTTCCATGGCGACAGCCTCTCCACAGAGTCCTTACCTACCAAGAGACACCAAGGCGTGCATCTCCTACCAGGCAGATAAAAGGGCTATTTAGTTTCGCCTTTTTAAAAAAAGAGTGTCCAGTGTGATCCTTGCAAACATTGTCAATTTCTCCATCCCAGTATGTAACCTGGAGGAAGATGGATGGACATAAAAGGGCAGCGTATTATCACTCCTACCATATAGATTATTTCACCCTGGACCTTACGATGATACCTTGTGAGAAACTCTTACTCATATCAGAAGAGAAAGCTTCAGGGAAAGTTAGAGAAAGCAGGTGCTTGTCCCTCAACATACACTCTCAAATCATTTAGGTCTCAGTATCCTGTCATAAACCATCATGGAAAAGAACATGAAAAAGAATATGCATACATATGTATAACTGAATCATTGTGCTGTACACATGAAACTAACACAACACTGTAAACTAACGTCTTCCCCCTCCAATGAGGAGTCTTTTCAGGTCCGTCTCAGGTAACTTACATCATGAATTTTCTAATATCACTTATGTTTGGTGAATGACGGAGAGAAGAAATGGAAAATGACAAAGACAAATATCTCATTTTTCATTTTGGTACTTTGTTTTTTTGTTTTGATCTAATGTGTTGCCGTGGCTGAGAAAAACCATTTGATGCAAGAAATTGCTCTTGGTTATGCGGGTGCATACAGGCATACCTATGTGTATAAATATACATAGACACACACAGACACGTTTCCCTTCTTACCACATGCCTTTAGGCCATGAGGGAGTATGCACCCACGTGAGAAAAGCAGTTAACACTGACATACTTGATATGCTTGAAAAAATGTGGTTCCTCAGACTCACAGATACAGAGAAAACAAACGAGTAACCAGTGCAGAAGGAGAAGGGGGAGGGGCAAGACAGGGATGGGGATTAAGAGGTACAAACTACCCTCCTACGCCTTCGGTGGGAATGTAAATTGGCGCAGCTACTATGGAGAACAGTGCGGAGGCCCCTCAGAAAACTAAAAATAGAGCTACTATGTGAGCCTGCAATCCCACTCCTGGGCATATATCCAGAAAAGACAAAAACTCTAATTCAAAAAGACACATGCACCCCAATGTTCATAGCAGCATTATTCACAATAGCCAAGACATGGAAGCCACCTAAATGTCCATCGACAGAGGAACGGATAAAGAAGATGGGGTACATGTATACAATGGAATATGACTCAGCCATAAAAAGAATGAAATCATGCCATTTGCGGCAACATGGATGGACCTAGAGATGATCATACAAAGTGAAGTAAGTCAGACAGAGAAAGACAAATATCATATGATATCACTTACATGTGGAATCTAAAAAAAGGATACAAACAAACTTATTTACAAAACAGAAACAGACTCAGACACAGAATACAAACAGAATACACTTTGCTGTATACCTAAAACTAACACAACATTGTAAATCAACTACCCTTCAATTAAAAAGAGGTACAAACTACTATGTATAAGACACATAAGCCACAAGGATACATTGTACAGCACAGGGAACTATAGTCATTATTTCAAAATACCTTTTGATGGAGTATAATCTGTAAAAATATGGAATCACTATGCCGTCCATCTGAAACTAATAGAATTATGTAAATCAACTTAAATTTTTTAAAAATGAGTTCATCGCTGCCCACCACCTGGCCCATTCACAGAGGGTACTCGAGTAGGAAAAAACTGAAAACACTATAGGCACTCCATCTCAGTGGGTTCTGGTCTCCACACACACACCTCCCCAATGCCCCCGCACACCCCCATCCCCATTGGTTGTTTCTGAGACCACGGTTTGACACTGCGGGCTGAGTAGCTAAAGCTGGCGGACCGTCAAGGTCACATAATCCACGTCCCTGCCACGGGTCTAAACCAAACACTGGTGATGTTGATAGATGAAACCCGGAAACTGACACCATGTGCAAATCCCATCACCGCTGTAAGAACACAACCAAAGAGATCTTTTCCATGCCTTGCAAACATAAACAGCGACTCACGGTGAATACACCTCTCATCACTGCCCATCACAGTTTCTTTCACTTTCTTTTTTTTTTTTTTAAGGATCCAAAAGCTTAACCAACTTTCTTTTTCATGTAGAAACATCGGAGGTGAAATTCCCCATTTCAAAGAAGTGCACTTGGCAAAATACGACTTCTGCCCCCAACACCGCCCCCCGCCCTGGAAAAAAAGTTCCAACCAGCCAGACAAAAGCAAAAACGGTTACCAAAGGGGAAAGCGGCGGGGGGGGGGATAAATTAGGAGTTTGGGATTAGATACACACCACTATATATATATATATAAAATAGATCAACAATGAGAACCTCCTGTAGAGCACAGGGAACTACACTCAGTGTTTTGTAATAACCTATACGGGAAGAGAATCTGAAAAAAGAATATATGTATAACTGAATCACTTTGCTGTATGCCTGAAACACAACAACTATACTCCAATTTAAAAAAAAAAAATGAGAGATGAGTTGGGATGAGGGTGGATGCCTGCAGAAATCTAAGAGAGTCCATTTCACAGAACAAAAGAGTAGAATGGGGGTTGTCAGGGGGAAATGGCGAGTTACGAATCAAAGGTCATAAAGTTTAGATAAAGCAAGATGAGTATCTTCTAGATCTTCTGTACAATATTGGACCTACAGTCCACAGGACTATATCGTGCACTTAAACATGTGTTTAAGTGCACAGTATAGTGGATTCTCGTGTCACACGTTTTTACCACAAAGCAATAAAATAAAAAAACATACCCTTGGGATGATGACTTTGCGATGGAAGGACGACTTCATCATCCAATCAGGGATTAGCCTCTGGAAACCAAAATGATCACCGATATCAACACAGCAAAACAAGAAGGTCCAGTTGCCATCCAAAAAAGAGCGCTGTTACCTTGGTAAATCACGATTCATACCACACACGTTTTAAATAAGACCACCAAACAAAACGCTGGGTTCTTTCCCTTCATTTCCAAAGAGCTGTGAAAGCACATGCCATTTCCTTAATACCATCCTGAAATAAAGATCTGCCTCCGGTGAGGCCCTGTAGGGTTTATTCTTCCTCACTTCTTCCCTAATACGGTTACTCTTTTCTCCTCTGGAATCAATTCAACAAAACCTCACCTTACTGTACATTTCATGTTTGTTGGGGTTTGGTTCGTGTTCGGTCAGGCACCCCTTCTGGGAGGTGCAGGGGGGCCGGGGGCTGGTGCAGAGAAGATGCTCATTCTGGAAACTGGCCAATTTCCACAGGCAGGTGGCGCTCAGGGGTTCCACACACACCTGGGGCAGGTGATCTCAACAGTGAATGTCTGAAGTCTGAAATCAGAGCCCTAAGTGGCCTGGCTATTCTCCACTCATGTGCTGATTTCATGAGTCCTTTATTTCCTTTTTGTGTCGTATACCCACTGCAGACATCAATTCTTCTCAGAGGTATTTGTTCAAAGTCTATAAACGGCCAACCTCAAACTTCTAGGCGGTCCCACTGTTTTTTTCTCCCTTATTCATTTGTCCTACTCTGCCCGCCCCCAAGAAAAAGGAGGAAGGGTTTCCCATCCCGCCACTCACGGAGCACAGAACAGAAGGGGCTTTGAAAGGCCAAATGTAGGTTGTTTAGAGAAAAATGACAAAACTGGAAAATATTCATGGCGTGAATGGCCCATGAATGGTTTGCAGCCCACAACAGATGACCTAATTGCCTAGAACCACGTGGGCTCAATTTTGAGATTTTTCACTGTCTCCCCTTATCCGGCCCAAAGCGGAATATCTGGTTTGAAACTGGTAGCTGACAAGTTTAAGAAATCAGCTGTCACTACATCCAAGGCCTAGTCTGTCTTCGAATTTTTTAACATAATTAAGCGGAAAATGAAGTGTCTCTTCTGAAAAGATACAGTATCCAGGATATTTTTTTTTAAATTGGGCAACTGACTTAAACTAAACTCTGAGCGTATTTTTCTCATTTGGGAATAAATGTATACTCTTAAGCATCAAGAGCATTACAGAAAGTGTACAGTTGTGGTTGATATATTAAAACTCCGTTCCTTGCCCTTGACTTTCACATACAAAAATCAGCTCTCATCGGGTTTGGAATTTAAGTATATTTTAACCAGAGAAGCCTGTCATCAGGGTGACGGCATTAAAGGACTTTAAATATTTTCATACGGTGGCTTCACCGGAATCACATCAATTCTGTCAACAGGTTGTATTGTTGACAATACCTAGCTGTGCAATAAAGGTTTAGAATCTGGAGTACCAATTAAAACGGAAGAACAGTAAAGCCACGCCAGACTCTGTGCACTTGAATATTTACTTTTGTGAGAACCCTCTCTGGGTTTTTTTGTTGTGGTCCAGGCATCAAAGCACAATATTCTAAAGAGTTCTTAAAGAGATGCTTGCACATTCTGAAAGCAATGTAATGTGTATAGAGAGGAAACACTCTCATCTTTGTACAGAGACCAAGAAGCTTTCCACAAATTACTACAAAGGAAAAAACATGAAAAGGCCAAGTTCAGAAATAAAGAAAACCCCACATACTTACTGAGGGTCTACATTCCAGGCCCCAAAAAGAGAACTTTTATATTGCCCAGGTCTATTCACTTGTAAATTTCAGAGCATGGAAATACCTGCTCTATCTACCTTATGTAGCAAATCGTCACTTATCATGTATCATATCTATTTTTAGATTTGGGTATAAATTAGCTGGGTTTAGGGCCAAATGTACATTCAGCACTCTTTTTATTTAGGGGGAAAAAAAATACAAAGGAAAGCAACAATTCTTCCACCAAAGAAAAACGTGTCAAAACACCTTGAAAACAGCATCAGAGCCCAGCCATTAGTATGAAAATGCAATTATCATTAACTCCCTGCTCGAAATCATTCCGGTTTCCAAAAAATTAAACCTGTCATTTTAATCCAGTAATTTAAAACTGATGAAGTAATTTTCCACTTGCTACTTATTGGCCCTCATGATTTTCTTACATGTCAAGGAAAATATTCTTTAAAACTGCCAAATATATATCTATATATAGAGAGAGATAGATATAGTATAGATATATAGATATATCTCCAAGTACATTTCTTTGGGTAATAGAATATTGAAGTTTTAATCTAGAAAAAAAAAAATATTTGCAGAGGCCTCCGTGAGATTCTTATGTTCTTACTTTAGGGATGCATTTTTAAAATCCACATTTTTAAAATCTGGAATTAAGGGATGAATGCAGCCATGTGCCAAAACACCCACCACCCCCTACACACACACACACACACACACACACACACACACACACACACACACACACACACACACACACCCCTTCTGCTGCATCTACACGAGGAAATCTACCCTGAGGATTTTCAAGGCTGGCTGTTAACCTCTTTCCAAAGCCCACTAAAGGCAACTAAAGGCATGAAAAATTCCCCAGCCCCTCAATCTGCCCCCAGAAAGATGCAGATTTCTGTGCCACAGGACCGTTTCTCCGGGCTCTCTCATTCTCTAGGAAAAACGCTAAGCATCGCCATTCAAACTACGCCGTTCTCTTAGCAGCTGAGGTTGCTTTGTTCTGATGCAAAGTCAGGTCTTGAAGCCCCGGTTAATTTCTAGCTGAAGTATATACCTACCAACGATGCCTTATGCACGCACTCCTACGTTGCCTGCAGAACCCTACACAAACTGGAAATTCTGTTCCCTCAGGATAACTAAGTCTCCCCAAACTTTCTTTTCTTTTTTCTTTCTTTCTTCCTCTGCGTCCCGTCCCTTCAATCGTGGTAAAGGCTGACTCCGAAAAGGAGCTAGCTCGTACCACCTCGCGTCACAAAATGCGTTAAACGCAGCGCGCTCAGGATGTGGAAGCCGGGTCAGCCAGGGGACCCCTTCAGACAGCCTAGGCTACGAGCACAGAAAGCCGTTTCCCCGCAACTGAACAAGTAGGAAAAAAAAGAAATCAAAGGAAGAATCCACACTACCACCTTGTGGATTCTGCTCGCAAGAACAGTACCTGCTGAGTTCGATACCCGCCACCGGACACACCTCACCCCAAATCTCCCAAGTTGGGTCCACATGACGGAGGGCGAGCCGCGGGCCCGGCTCACGGCAGGCGCGCGCGCGCTCTCGGCTTCACTCCTGACGCGCGCTCCCAGCGCGGGCGCGAGCCGCCTTCCTCGGCCCCCCGACGCGGCCTCCTGCACCCCGCCCCCCTCCCGCCGGCTCGAGAGAGCGGCCTCGTGGCTCCAAAAATAGATGAAAAGAGGCCCACACCTGCTGGTCGGCTCAGAGAAGGGAGTCACACCAGAGGAAAACCCGCAGCCAAAAAAAAAAAAAAACAAAAAAAAAACCCACAAAAAAACAAAACAGAAAAGGGAGAGGGGCGGGAGGGAGGCAGAAGAGGTCCTCCGGACGCCCCTCGCCCTCCGAGGGGGACTTCCGTTCCCAGGGCGGCCCCGGCCAGGCCCCGAGGGTGCGCGGGGGCACCCCCGGCTCCCGCCCCCGCCGCTTCGGGGAGAAAGGATGCTGTGTCTGGCGGCGGGCAGGCTCCGGAATGGTGGGCCGGGCCCAGGGATGCGCGGGGCCCCGGGCCCGGATCCGGGGGCGCACCACTCGGGGGGGCCGCCCGGGAGGGCCGGGCGGAGAAATCCAACCTACCGGTTCTCGGAGGGACGAAGAAGCCGGGGGAGGGGAGGGGAGGGGTGCGGTCGGGGACGGGCGGGGAAAGAGGGGGCGTCTGGGAGACTGAAGGGTGCCCGCGCGCCCTGAAAAGGCGGCGGGCTTCCCGGAGAGCCGGAGCGGGAGGGAGGGAACACTCGTGGGCTGGGGTCGGGGTGCAGCCGGGACCTCGGCCTCTCCTCCGGCCGCCGCCGGCCCGCGACCCCCGCACCGTCTGCGGCCGAGCGGTACGCCGGTTCGGCCCGCTGGAGCGGGACGGGGGTCAGGCCGAGCCGCGCGGGAAAGGGCAGGGGGCGGCGGCGGGGCTCCGGATGAAATCGGCTGGGAAAGCGTGGGAGGCGGGCGGGATCTGAAGCGCGGGACGGCTGCGAGCTTTGGGAGACGGCGCGGGGGGGGGGGGAATGGAGCGAGGGAGCGGGGAGGGTTGTCTGTTACGTGGCCCAAGGCTCTGCGGGTGGTCCGCACCTCCGAACCGAGTCCCCGGCCCTCCTCCCCCCGCCTCCGGCGAGAGGACCGGCCCGCCGTGCCTCCCGCGGGCTCTCCTCCCGGATCGAGGGTTCTCCGTGGGCACCGACGGGGGTCCGCATCCCCGGAGACCCCGGCTAGGACGCCCAGCGCCGGTCCCCGCAGCTACCAACTTTTGTGGTCCTCGGGGAGAAGCGGGCAGCTCGGGGACGGCGCTCGGGCGGCAGCTGCGTGCCCCGCGCAGACGTGCAGGCCAGACCCAAAGGCTCCCGAAGCAGCAACGCCACCAACCGCCCTCACTCCTCCTCGCGCCCTCCATCTCCCGCCGCTTGCCTTCCCACAGCCCACACGCACGGGTGAAGGGCGGATGGCAGTGGGAGGGCAGGTGGCCCGCTCCCCAGCTTTGCAGAAACGGCGCTAAGCTATTTCGTCTTCACCCGGGATCTCCAGCGCGCCCGGGTCGCTCCCCAGCAAAGCCCAACCAGCCCCTCATCAATCACGTGCGTTATTTCGTGCATCACACAAGCCGTCATCTTATCCAAGGCCAGCAGAGGAAGGAGGGGGGAAAAAAATCGCTTAATGCAAACCCAGCCAAGCCTGTTTTCCTTTTTTCTCTCTGGTTAACCCAAAAAAATGCACCCCGGGAGGTGGTAGCTGACAGTTTCCTTAAAGAAGAAGGAGGAGAAAAAAGCCCGTGATGGCTCACAGTTTCCAGAAGTGCTCCTGGCTTCCCCGCCAGTCCTGCTTTGCAGACATCTGGCACTTCGCTCGTTCTCTCCCTGTACTGCAGATGTATTTTTTTTCCTCCTGTGTCCGCCACACTCTTCTGTTTATTTGTATGTAACAGAGCGCTATTTTGTAAACACCTCACACACGGCCCCAGAGCCGTTCAGATAGCTGATTGCAGCAAAACGCTTCCCAACCACGGTGGTCCCAATTTTTTTAAGTCGTAAGAAAAAATGTACTGTTTCTGTAGAGATGTGCACGAAGCTTGCACAGGACACGCCGTACATATATGTCCACACTCCCACCCACACCTAAGAAACGGAGCGACCGATGGAAGAAAAAGTGCTATGCAAATTTTCAAAATTTAAAAAAAAAAAATTTTTTTTAAATGTCGGATGAAGTGGAGCGCAAGCGTTAGCAGTCGGGCTTATCATCTTTTGCTGGCAAGCACACGAATCAAAACGTTAAATAGGCTTAAAAAAAAAAACCCACAGACACATCTTAAAACGGCACCTACCTTAGCCGTGGAAAAGCTGCATCGGCTGTAAGTGTTCTTTTTATGCATCCAGATTTTTCCAGGGACCGAGGCTATGATTCAGGAGGATGTACTAAGTCCAAGCGCCTTGGCTTTCTCGAATCTCAACTGGATTTGCTCCCCCGAAGAAACGCGAGGACCACAGACACTGCCGTTTGCAGGAAATTCGTTGTTTCTATCCTAGTCTGATGGGGAAGAAGAAACAGGAACACAGCCGGAGAAGGAAGGGCAGCGTTACGTCTGAATAAGAGCTCTGTATGTAGAGACAGAGACCCGTCTGCAAGAAAAAGAGAGATTGAAGCGAGAGTTCCTGATGGTTCCCAGCTCCCCCCTCTGCTATTGGACCAAACTGAATGAAATTTACAAAGCCAGCAGCCAATAGATCCCCGCGGTCGGCCCCATCGCTACAGAAACCACATCCACGGCTACAAGCGCATGCAAAGAGCAGCTAATCCCAGTGCAAACCAGCTGGAACAGAGAGATTCTGGTGCCGCCGGGGTGGTGGAACAGGTGAGCGCGCGTCTCACTGGGCCACCGTGCCAGAGCGCAGGGGAAAGCTTCCCTGCCCTCTCCAGATACCCTTCGGAGACACCACACACGGTGCCGTATTTGCAAACACCATTAACCCTTTAAGGCTATGCTATCCAAGGGTGAGTGCCAGCCGTGCAAGCTCTTCCCCGGGGGTCAGGCTGACAACTGTGTTACTGTTTCTGGATGGTATTCGGCTTGTACTGGGAAACAGTGATAGATAGATAGATAGATAGATAGATAGATAGATAGATAGATAGATAGATAGATAAATTAGCAAAATTAGAATGAAGACCTGTAAAGGACAGAACCTCTTTTATGCCCAGGTGATGGGTTAATACCTTTTGGGGTTCTTTTTTTTTTTTTTGGCTGCGTTGGGTCTTCGTTGCTGTGCGTGGGCTTCTCAATGTGGTGGTTTCTCTTGTTGCCGAGCACAGGCTCTAGGCGCATGGGCTTCAGTAGTTGTGGCTCGTGGGCTCTAGAGCGCAAGCTCAGTAGTTGTGGCACACGGGCTTAGTTGCTTCGCGGCATGTGGGATCTTCCCGGACCAGGGCTCGAACCCCTGTCCCCTCAACTGGCAGGCAGATTCTTAACCACTGCACCACCGGGGAAGCCCCTGTTTGTTTCTTATACAGTAGTGGTTTTGATGAATAAAATACTGAAGAAGTTTCTAGCATCTGCGAGTTGTACTGAAATACCCCTCTTCACTTTTGGGATCCAGGATTTCATCTTTTCCAGCCAACTCAGAATTTGGTAATAGGACCTGGTATTTATCACTGGGTTCGAGGTAGCTGGCTGTCAGTTGCGTGATGTCTGAAGCTCCTCTCTGATAAATCAGGGAAGGCTATAGAGTGCTGTGGCAGTCTGAACACAGCTTCTCCAACTAGACTGCTTGGGTTCAAGTGGCATATGACCTTCGCTGTGTGTTTAAATACTTCGTCTGGGTTTCCACCTCTGTAACGTGGAGAAGACAAAAGTAATCACCTTGCGATATCCTTGTGATGTGACATGTGATACAGGACTAGGCATGCGAGAAGCTCCAGATAAATGTCTGCTTTTCTTAACCTTATTTCACAGGCCTAGGGACTTATTTCCTGAAGGAAAAACATAATGTCTTCTATCCATAGGACATCCTCACAATTGCTTCTGCATTTAGGCAGCGAACTCAGGCATCCAACCTGCTGTCATTATTTGGTGTGATGGCACAACTAGGGATTCCTCAGGAGTTTTAAGAGAAGGGCTCTTGTGGAACGTAGCCAATAGCGGGGAAGGTGATAAACACTGATTTAGGAGACCTAGCTTCAGACCAAGTGTCTGAACCCTGCTAGCTTTAACCTGTTGGAAAGTCCGTTAGGTTCTGTGAACCTTAGGGAATAGATCCTTTAAACAGGGATTGAAATAGCTCTCTGTGGTTCCTTGGGACAAATAAATGAGATAATAGGCACGAAAACATGCATCACCAAAAAGATGTCTATATATATCATACATACAGGTACAGAGAGAATGCTATTTTCATCACTGTTATATATACACAAAATAGTTATATAATCTAATAATAGAAGAAACATACATATGTTTTATATAAATATGTCTTTTTCTTCTATTATTTAATAATTATTGAAGATCCAATAACATAATAGTATCGCTAATAAGTATAGTTTTTCCCCCAAATTAGTAACACACATAACTGTAGACACAAAAATATATAGACAGATATATATATATACATGTATAGACATCTATTCTTCCCAAAGTAGGGTTTAGAAGCAGAGACTTGAGTTAAACACAATAACTTAGAGCAGGCCAGAAAGTCACTGGCCTTACCGAGAAAGTGTGAATTCACTGATTTATTTATAAATTTATCAAGTATCTCTTGAGCACAGGCATAATCCGAAGCACTAAGAATGCATTTGTGAGTAACACACATCCACGTATTTTTGAAGAAGCATACAGTCTAGTGGATAAGGGAGCCAACGGCATAAGAAAAAAATCATCACCAGAAGGTGTGAAAATACCTATGATGTATGAATTCACAGGCATCCATGCAGATGGAAATGATGGAGAAAACAGTGTCCAGAGAAAGCGTGCTCTCAGCAGAGAAGGAACCGTAGCAGAGAAGAACAAACCTGACTCCCTGTCCAATCTATTCCATTAGCTCTAACCTTTGTGCTCTGCTGTCTGTGTTTAGTCAGACTGGCTCTGCACCTTCTGTAGAAGAAAGCTGCGGAGAGCCTGAAATATACATGACAGCATTCTCAAGGCTCTGCCTCCCAGGCTTGACCATTAAAGGCATAATACAAAGTTGCAGAACAGAAAAAAACAATTGTGGGTTGTTCCCTGGCGGTCCACTGGTTAGGGCTCAGCGCTTTCACTACCGTGGCCTGGGTTCAATCCCTGGTTATGGAACTGAGATTCCCACAAGCGGTGGTGGAAGGAAGGGAGGGAGGGAGGAAGGGAGGGAGGGAGGGAGGGAGGGAGGGAGGGAGGAAGGGAGGGAGGAAGGAAGGAACAATTGTTGAAGTTTTCTTGGAACATTGTATTGTGACCACAACCAGCCAATACCTCCTCCTGTTTTAGTGATAAAGAAGCCTGGATTCTATTCTAACTCCGGTCAGATGGTGCTTTGGGACGCTTCTCAGTCTCCTGGCTTCCCGAATAAAGTCCTTATTCGTTGCCCCAACACTTCCTCTCTAGATTTATTGGCCTGTCGTGCAGTGAGCAGTGCAAGCTTGGAATGGGTAACAGAATGGTAAATGAACATGCATCAGGGACAGAAGTTGGGGGGAAAACGTGGAAACAGCATGGATAAACTGTATGTGGGGATCTGCAATACACAGGGTTTGGTATGGGCAGGGTAGAGAGTGTGAAAAGAAGAGAGAGAAGACGAGAGGGTGAAGAATTCTTCTGAGACCTATTTATGGAGGGTCTTGAATACCATGCTGAATGGCTGGAATTTATCCAGCAGGCAGTGGGGCACCAATAACATATGTTAAGCAGCGGGTAGGGGAGGAATCATTAGATTTATATTTTAGGGCAACTGCTCTGGTGGCAATGAGAAGAAGGGGCCACAGGAGCAGAAGACAGAAAGCAAAGGTACACTTTCTGAGCGTGCTGCAAGGACAGATCCTAGAGAAATGAAGTCCTGAGTAAGAGGGAGAGAGACAGACAGAAAGAGAGACAGGAAGGGAGGGAGGGAGGGAGGGAGGGAGGGAAGAAAGAGAAAGAAAGAAGGAGAAAGAAAGAAAAGAAAGGAAGAAAGAAAAAGAAAGAAAGAAAGAAAGAGGAAGGAAGGAAGAATGACCCTGTTGAGATTTTTTAAAAGTACTTAAAGAGCCAGAGTATTATTTTAAGAAAAAGTGAACGTATACTTTTATGAGTTTATAATTTCCCCTAATCCCGACTTCCTCACGTAACGCCAGGAAAAGCAAGAACCCAACTTAACCATTGGGAGAACAGATTGTACGATAATACAACAACAACAAAGTTATACAGTTTTAAATCCGGGGTCCTTGGAAGAGAGAATTCTTCATGTTTCCATTTGAAATCTAATTATGGAGTACGGCGAGTTGGGGACACATGTCATAGAAAGGTATTAACGATAGGGTCCCGAGAAGGACCCACTGCTACAGGGGCTGGATCTGATTCACAAGAACAGGAAGCAGCCTGAGAAATAATCTGTAAAGTACCATAGCTCCCTCTGATGAGTGCAGCAGCCTCGAACGACTCTAACCTACATTCTGATAGAACGTTCGTGTTCCCATGGGCCTGACGTGTTCAACCCTAAACGCGATACTGCCTAAGCCAGGTAGATGATCAGGCAATACTAACTCATATTGGCTCTGTCAGTACAATGGGAAAAATAAAATAGAACTATGATTAGGTAGGATAATAAACATTAGTGCAATACTAATATATACCACTTGGTCTTCACACACACTATTGGAGATACAAATATGAATAACCTGTAAGGTGCTTAAAATCTAAGGCGGCGATAAAGCAGGCTCTTCGATTACTAAAATCCAAGGTCGTATATGGTCTGTGCCTTCTTAGAAGCATATGAGAGGCATAGCAGGCTTCCTGGAGGGGTGATGAGAAAATTCTTCAGAGATAAACAAGGTTTTCATGGGGAACTGGAGAGCAGAGGTGGGGAATCCCTCCAAATGAACCAAGTCTGGGAAAAAAAAAAGACATGGAGCGGGTAGGGGCTCTGAAAGTGGAAGGTACCTAACTGTGAGCCAGGTGGCTTGTTTAGCTAGCCTCAGTCCATCTTACTTTATACTCCAAAGTTCCCGAGAAACCTCGTCCTTCCAATGATACAACTGTCCTTCAGACCAGTTGACCTGGAATTATCGTGAATTCCAGGTTAATGTCAATCACTGAAATGAGGTTTTCACATACTAGTTTACTAGTATGTACCTTTTCATACATGTAAATATCATTATAGAAATTTAGTTAGAAGAGACACAGAGATGGACCCCATTGGTTTTGCGGGTGAAGTGTTTTCTAAGCTTTAAGGAGAGATGTTCAAGTTTATATTTTCCAACAAGAAGGTTGTACATTCCCCTCATTCAATTTTTGCATGTGAGAAATGAAAAAAAGAAATCCTCTTGGGTCGGAGTCTGCTCCCAGGCCCTACCATGCCCTTGTCCTTCTGACTGTTATTTTAAACCCCCCAAAACACCATTAATTATGTAAGACGCATATACTGTGTGGCAATATGCTCTGACTTTCCATCTGATTTTTAAAAATCCTTTGCTAGTTATTATTTCATCTCTGGACATGATTAGCCGAAATGACTTTTAAATGGCCCTGGTTTTTTAAAAAAGGGTTCAAGCTCCTGAATTTCAGTACATTCATTGAGGCTGAGAAACCCACTAGCTACTGCTTTTGTATGAAAACCAAGGACACTGAATCCCAGTAAGTGGCCCCAAATAGAGTTTGTTTGTTTATTTATTTATGGCTGTGTTGGGTCTTCGTTGCTGCACGTGGGCTTTCTCTAGTTGTGGCGAGCGGGGGCTACTCTTCCTTGTGGTGCACAGGCTTCTCATTGCGGTGGCTTCTCTTGTTGCGGAGCACGGGCTCTAGGTGCCTGGGCTTCAGTAGTTGTGGCACGTGGGCTCAGTAGTTGTGGCTTGTGGGCTGTAGAGCACAGGCTCAGTAGTTGTGGCACATGGGCTTAGTTGCCCCACGGCAAGTGGGATCTTCCCAGACCAGGGTTCAAACCCATGTCCCCGGCATTGGCAGGCGGATTCTTCACCACTGCGCCACCAGGGAAGTCCCCTAGAGTTCTTTTTTTTTTTTTTCCCCCGGTACACGGGCCTCTCACTGTTGTGGCCTCTCCCGTTGTGGAGCACAGGCTCCGGACGTGCAGGCTCAGCGGCCACGGCTCAGGGGCCCAGCCGCTCTGCGGCATGTGGGATCTTCCCGACTGGGGCACAAACCCGTGTCCCCTGCATCGGCAGGCGGACTCTCAACCACTGCGCCACCAGGGAAGCCCCTAGAGTTCATTTTTTAAATGAACTTGCAGCAACTTTCCCACTGTTATTGCCTAAGTCTTTATAAACTTCTTATTCCCGGGGTACTTATATATATAAGTATATACACTTATATATATATATACACACACACACACACACACACACCCCAATACACACACACACATATATTCAGGCATACATACATACATATACAAATGTATATATATAATACATAAAGTATATATAATAGAGAGGGGTTATATATTATATGTAAGGTTATATAATATATATAGTTATATATTATAGTTTATAATTTTTAATATATTTATATAATGTAAATGGTTCTATATAATACATATAATATACAGGCACACCTCCGAGATGCTGTGGGTTCAGTTCCAGACCACCACAACACAGTGAATTTCTAAATAAAGTCAACAGGTTGTTTTGGTTTCCCAGTGCATATAAAAGTTACGTTTAGAGTTGACTGTAGTCTATTAAGTGTGCGATAGCATTATGTCTTTAAAAATGTCCATACTTCAGTTAAAAAATACTTTATTCTAAAAAATGATAACTATCATCTGAGCCTTCAGCGAGTCATAATAGCAACACTAAAGATCATGTGTGTCACAGACACCATAACAAATAAAATCATAATGCAACACAGAGACATGAAGTGAGAAAATACTGTTGGAAAAGTGGCCCCGATAGACATGCTTGAAGCTCGGTTGCCACCAACTTTCAATTTGTAACAAAACAAAACAAAACAAAACAATATCTGTGAAGTACAATAAAGCAAAGTGCAATAAAATGAGGTATGTTTGTATAGCATTATATATGACACATACAGGGTTTTATATATACCTATGTTATATATAACCCCTCTCTATAATATGTAAATATATATATGTCATATATATATATATATATATAAATACATTATAGAGATGTTTATATTCCCAGAATCATTGATTGATTCCTGATTCTGTCCTTGTATGCTTGTTCTGTGTGTACACACGGCCTCACTTCCTACTTTATACCTTATACTTCAGGTAATCTATATTTAAAAAGAAAGGAGTTTACTACTGTAGGGACAAAATAAGAACTGGCAAAGATGTGCCTTGTTTATCGATGCAAAGAACCTTCTGTCTTATTAATGACCTGTACCATCTATACCAGTAGGGAAATAGAATTTCTCTGGTGAACAGAACATGGTTTATAATTTCAGTTTAAATAAGACGAGGTTGACCAAAATACTGTTAGCAACATTACTCTCTTGTATCCTTTCAAACTCAAGGTTTATTTTGGAATCTTTTCTTTAAAATCATCATTTCGATTTTTTTTTAATCCTTCCTTGAGAGGAGAGGGAAAGTATTGCCAATTGTGCTTTGCATGTGACATGTAAACATATGTGGATTTGCATACATGTGGAACTAGAGCAGGAAGAAGATGTATATTAATACGAATGGACTAGTTTTGAATAGAGATCAACTTCTGTTCTAAGGCATTGGTACAAGAGTAATAAGATAATGTTTTCCTGGAATAGTCATGAATGACCCAAATTACACAGAAAACGGTCACACCTGTGTAATATCTTCATATCAAGAAACTGATGTAAAATATGGCACAAAGGAACCCATCTACAAAACAGTAACAGACTCACAGACATAGAGAACAGACTTGTGGTTGCCATGGGGGAAGGGGAAGGTGGAGGGATGGATTGGGAGTTTGGGATAAGCAGATGCAAACTAGTATACAGAGAATGGATAAACAACAAGGTCCTACTGTATAGCACAGGGAACCATATTCAATATCCTGTGATAAACCATAATGGAAAAGAATACGAAAAAGAATGTATATCTATACATATAACAAGTCACTTTGCTGTACAGCAGAAATGACAACACTGTAAACCAACTGTACTTCAATTTAAAAAAAAAAAAGGAAAGAAACTGATGGTATCTTTTGGCCAAAACTTGGTGAAGAACTGAAATCCTCAGTCCAGTAGCCTGTGAGAAACTGAATCCCACCAACCACCATGGGATAGAGGAAATGGATTCTTCCCCACTCGAGTTTTCTGCTGAGACTCCAGCCCCAGCTGACACCTGGATTGCAGCCTATGAACATCTTGTTGCAGAGGACTCAGCCAAGCTATGCTCCAGCTGTAGCCATTGTGTGTCCCAGCCTCTCCATCTGATAATTTGTTACGCTGTGACAGATAGCTAATGTTACTTAAACACACAGGTATGCCTGCATGGACGCATGGATGTATATGCATGTGGAGGGCTGTAAACAAGCTGTAGCAATCAGGATCGTAAAAGAATGTTGATCAGGTCCAACCAAGAGGCTAAAGATTTTACAGTTTGCAGATGGTTGGGACAGCTCTTCGAGAGACACCGCAGATGAATGAACCAGAGGAAGAAGTACATCTTCTGTTCACGACGGCTGACAAAAGGTATCAACTTAGGGAGAGGCAGAACTTGACAACCAAATCTGTACCTCCTGCATCCAGCAAAATAGATTTTCTGTGCTCTGGCTGAGAATTGTTTAACACTCATCAACACCCTTGATGTTTGCACAATTTGTCACATCAGGGAATGATTAGGGAACCCACCCTCTATATGGTCAGCTCTGTGCTAGCCAGGACGTGAGAGTCTTGGAGATACTAAGCAATTCCAAAGGATTTATAATTTCTTGATATAATCACTCATTCCCTCCACATCCTCCTGCAGAAAAATTCATCATTCCACCTCCCCTCATTTCAAAGTATGTTGACCTTCTGACAGCACTTAAACCACCTACTCCCGGTGGCACACAGAGGGTGTGTGTGTGTCTGTGTCTGTGTATGTGCATGCATCTTGTCCACTGGACTGTAGGCTGCATTTAGATATCTATCCCTAATGCCTCACTTTAAAAATGTTTGCTATTTTTTCGAGTTACCATATGATCCAGCAATCCCACTCCTGGGCATATATCCAAAAAAGACAAAAACTGTAACTAGAAAAGATACACATACCCAAATGTTCATAGCAGCACTATTTACAATAGCCAAGACATGGAAGCAACCTAAGTGTCCATCAAGAGATGAATGGATAAAGAAGATGTGGTGCATATATACAACGGAATATTACTCAGCCATAAAAAGAATGAAATAATGCCATTTGCAGCAACATGGATGGACTTGGAGATGATCATACTAAGTGAAGTAAGTCAGACAGAGAAAGACAGATATCATATGATATCACTTATCTGTGAAATCTAAAAAATTATACAAACTTATTTATAAAACAGAAATAGAAAACATCACAGACATAGAAAACGAACTTATGGTTACCAAAAGGGAAAGAGGGGGAGGGATGACTTAGGAGTTTGGGATTAGCATATATAAACGACTATACATAAAATAAACAGCAAGGTCGTACTGCATAGCAACAGGGAACTAAATTCAATATCTTATAATAAGCTATAATGGAAAATAATCTGAAAATATATATATAACTGAATTACTCTGCTGTACATCTGAAAGTAACACAACATTGTAAATCAACTATACTTCAGTTAACGAAAAGGTGTGTTAGTTTTAATATAACAAAATGAAATGTAACAAAAGTTGAATTTTGTTTCCTCTTTTTCAGTTCACTTTCATCTCATAAATTGGGCAGATTCATCCAAAAACATCAGTGGAAATTTACCGGGAAGGATAGATGTTACCTTGTCTTCCTACATCTCATTCCTGAGGGTTGAGATTTCCACCTTGGGTAGACCACAATTAAGTCATTTGCCAATGTGATCTAATCCCGTCTTACAGTCATGAGCCTTCTGATATAAAGTCACATGACTTTACTAATAACATGAAAGGGCTGAAGTCCCAGATCCACACAATCCCCTTGCCCACTGCATTGCCATTTTCTAGTCACGCTCGAACATAGCTAGCATGATTAAGGATTATAAACAAGCCCTCTCTGTTAGCAATTGGGGATCAAGAGTCTTTAATGGGGGCACCTAGCACACGGGTTGCAAGACTACAGAGGAATATATTTATTCCAAGTTGACCAATTTAAATAAAGTAAGAATTACTTATAGATCATATTTTTTGTTATAAATTTATTATTTTTTTTTATTTTACTTTTGGCTGTGTTGGGTCTCCGTTGCTGCACGCGAGCTTTCTCTGGTTGCGGCGAGCGGGGGCTACTCTTGGTTGCGGTGCGCGGGCTTCTCATTGTGGTGGCTTCTCTTCTTGTAGAGCACAGGCTCTAGGCGTGCAGGCTTCAGTAGTTGTGGCGCGTGGGCTCAGTAGTTGTGGCTCGCGGGCTCTAGAGCGCAGGCTCAGTAGTTGTGGTGCATGGGCTTAGTTGCTCCATGGCATGTGGGATGTTCCCGGACTAGGGCTCGAACCCCTGTCCCCTGCATTGGCAGGCGGATTCTTAACCACTGGGCCACCAGGGAAGCCCTAGATCATATTTTTTAATTCACATGAGAAGTGTGTTTCATAGTACTAAGGACAAATAATCTTTCCCTCACTCTCTCTCTTGGTCTCTCTTGCTTCTCCCCCTCTTCTCTCTCTCTCTCTCTCTCTCACACACACACAAACACACACACACACACACACACACACACATTTTTTTTAAGCCCGGGCAGCAGGAAGCAGGGATTAGATCTTCGAGCAACTTCTCCTGTTTCTTTCAGGGACCTCACAGGTCCTCCAGGCTTCAGGATGCATCTTGTTTCTCCCTTGAGAAGCCCTGGACAGCCTCAGACCTCAGCCTCTCTCAGACCCGTCCATTTGTCCATGGGCACTTGGGGCTGCCCCTTCCAGGACAGCCTTCCCTTGACCAGTCTCCAGGCCCCTGCAGCCACCCTCCCAAGCCTATAATGGTGGGGGGAGGATGAGACTCAGAGGTTGAGGGGTCCCCAGACTGAGATGCTTTTGGCCATAAACAATCACTGTGGGACCTCCCTCACGGTGCAGTGGTTAAGAATCCACCTGCCAATGCAGGGGACACGGATTTGAGCCCTGGGGTGGGAAGATCCCACATGCCATGGAGCAACCAAGTCCGTACGCCACAACTACAGAACCTGCGCTCTAGAGCCCGCGAGCCACAACTACTGAGCCCACGTGCCACAACTACCGAAGCCCGCGAGCCTAGAGCCCGCGTTCTGCAACAAGAGAAGCCACTGCAATAAGAAGCCCGTGCACCGCAACGAAGAGTAGCCCCCGCTCGCCGCAACTAGAGAAAGCTTGCACACAGCAACGAAGACCCAATGCAGCCAAAAATAAATTAATAAATAAAAATTAAAAAAAGAAAAATAGTAAACATTTAAAGAAAAAGAAATGGGAAATGACAGTGACAAATAGGAATGGAAATTACAAGATCTGCATTCTCAACAGGGGTGGTATGTGTCACTTTCAAGGGGGTAAAAACTTGTTCTTAAGGGGCAATAATAATCTTACTCTTTGAATATATATATATATATATATGTATATACACTCAGTTATATATATGTATATTTATATATACACTCAGAATAAGACATATATATATATATTCCATATATATGGATATATATGGATATATATTCCATAAGCAAATGTAGAGAATATCTGTGATCCATGGTATTAAAATAACATGGGGATGGGAAATTTGCAGAACACGTTTACAAATTCTCCCTAGGGGTAATGGGTGGATAATTAACAATAGTTTGATCAATACTGCTACAAGGCATCGAATCTATGAGAGAAGGGACAAATTATATATTAGTTTCTTCAAACAGCATCAGTAGCCACTCGCCAAAAGTAAAGGAAGGAGAATTTATTAGTGTGTACGAGCTCCATACACTGCAAGACACTTGAATGAGTTCCAAAAGTGGAATTAAGGCATGGTCCTCAAGAAACGTTAATTTATACACATGGAAAACACATATGTGAAGCACGACATCCCGCTGAAAAATATTTAACCATCGGGTTTCTGGGAAACCTGATATATCAATGATTTCCATGGTGAAATACTTGGATCTTGGCCAGTTTCCTATATGAACATGAAGTCCCAGAGCTTGGAAACTGGAAGATGTTCAGGGGTGTTTAATGATAGAGAATTTCCACCATGAAGCTACAGTAGACTTAATAACCTCGAGAGCACGGAGAAGACCAAAATGCAGTAAAATAATTAGTCACTGATGAGTTTCAGGCATTTATTAGCATTTTAAATAATGTATTTAATTTTAAGATTATATAATTAAGTTTTTAATGGAGGGCTACCTTTATCAGCGGCGTTTCAAAATTCCTAAAGAGTGAGCCATTGGTGATCTCAAGCCAGAATGAACTGAGTCAGCCACACCTGCAGAGAATCAGGAGATGGTGCCCTTCATTGTATAGGATGTCCTTCGAGAACTTAAAAATTAATTAATGGATGCATCAGCTGTTCAAATTAATAGAAGAGTTCCAATTCTGTTCCCTTCTGTCCTATCCATAACTACCTTGTTGTGGACTTGAACTCTTCTTTTGCTGAGTTTCTTTGGGTTTTGATGGTTTTTCACAAACTGACCTTGTTCCAGGTAGTTTTATTATATTATGTAAAATATTCCCATGAACGTGACTGGTCTTGTGTAAATCCTTTTAATCTGATATCTGTGCCCTTTCAGTATGGATCCAGAACTTTTTTCTTTCCAGTAATTGAGTTTTCATATTTAAAAAGACAGTCTCTTTAGCAAGTGGTGCTGGGAAAGTTGGATAGTCACATGTAGATCAATGAAGTTAGAACACGGCCTCACTCCATACACAGAAATAAACTCAAAATGGCCTAAAGACTTTAACATTAAGACGTGACACCATAAAGCTCCTAGAAGAGAGAAAGCATAGGCCAAACATTCTCTGATACAAATCGTACCAATGTTTTCTTAGGTCAGTCTTCCAAGACGACAGAAATAAAAACAAAAATAAACAAATGAGGCCTAATCAAACTTACAAACTTTTGCACAGCAAAGGAAAGCAGAGACAAAATGAAAATGCAACCTACAGAATGGGAGAAAGTATTTGCAAATGATGCAACCAACAAGGGGTTATTCTCCAAAATAAACAGCTCATACAACTCAGCAGCAATAAAACAAACAACCCGATCGAAAAATGGGCAGAAGACCTAAGTGGACATTTCTCCAAAGAAGACATACAGATGG
Organism: Leucopleurus acutus; assembly: GCF_964270905.1. Classification (NCBI taxonomy): domain Eukaryota; kingdom Metazoa; phylum Chordata; class Mammalia; order Artiodactyla; family Delphinidae; genus Leucopleurus; species Leucopleurus acutus. The sequence continues at coordinate 3,933,735 of NC_139164.1, forward strand.
CCAAGAGGCACATGAAAAGATGCTCAATGTTGCTAATTATTGCAGAGATGCAAATCAAAACTACAATGAGGAATCTCCTCACACAAGTCAGAATGGCCATCATCAAGAAGTCTACAAATAACAAACCCTGGAGAGGGTGTGGAGAAAAGGGAGCCCTCCTACACTGTTGGTGGGAATGCATATTGGTGCAGACACTATGGAGAACAGGATGGAGGGTCCTCAAAAAACTAAAAATAGAGGTAACACATGATCAATCTCACTCCTGGGCATATATCCAGACAAAGCTTTAACTCAAATAAATACATTCACCCCTATGTTCATAGCAGCACTATTTACAATAGCTAAGACACAGAAACAACCTAAATGTCCATCAACAGATGAATGGATAAAGAAGATGTGGTACATGTATACAATGCAATATTACTCAACCATAAAAAAGAATGAAATAATGCCATGTGCAGCAACATGGATGCAACCAGAGATGATCATGCTAAGTGAAGTAAGTCAGAAAGAGAAAGACAAATACCATATGATAAAACATATGTGGAATCTAAAATATGACACAAATGAACCTGTCTCCGAAGGGGAAATGGACTCACAGACATAGAGAACAGACATATGATTGCCAAGGGGAGGGGGATGGGGGGAGACTGGCGCTAGTAGATGTAAGCTATTATATATAGAATTATAGATCTATGGATAAACAACAAGGTCCTACTCTATAGCACAGGGAACCACATTCAATACTCTGTGATATACCATAATGGAAAAGAATATTTTAAAAAGTATGTATATATATGTATAACCAAATCATTTTGCTGTAGAGCAGTAATTAACACATTGTAAGTCAAGTATACTTCAATTTAAAAAGTTAGTAACTCTGCAAAATGAAACTTCATCAAACCTACCATGTGAACATGCACATTTAGATTTAAATAAAAATGCAGATTTGGTTATAATGTGATTGGTGATTGTTTCTTGTCTTCTCCTGAGACCCCCCAATTCTCCAAAGGAGATGGGGTCAAATTCTTTTGATTTGGAGGATGGGAGTGAGGATGATACGGGTGAGGGAGCAACTGAGGCACGGGATTTTATTAATAGGTTTAAGGAAAAGGTATTATTGGTTGCACTGGTAGTTCAATGCATTCGTTAATATCATCCTATAATTTATAGACTGCACTTCTTTTTAAGGATAATGTCTGAAGATTTTATAAGAACCTACTTTAGAAGTTTTATATTTCGACCCAATGGACAAAATGCAAGTGATAATTGTTCTAGGCATACAAAAGCTCCCTGCGTATTGAAGATTCCAGAAACAGCTCTTTACTCCAGTGAAACAATCCAGAATGAGAACGCTGACCTGCCTCTCTCCAACTGGAGATGAATCAGGCATGGTTACAGCAGATATTTGGACTCAGCTGGAGTCATCACGAGAAGATTCTACATCTGTCAGTCTAACTCGAGGGATGTCCCTGGTGGTGCAGTGGTTAAGAACCCGCCTGCCAAAGCAGGGGACAGGGGTTTGAGCCCTGGTCCGGGAAGATCCCACATGCCGCGGAGCAACTAAGCCCATGCACCACAACTACTGAGGCTGCGTGCTGCAACTACTGAAGCCCGTGCACCTAGAGCCCGTGCTCCACAACAAGAGAAGCCACTGCAATAAGAAGAAGCCCACGCACGGCAAAGAAGAGTAGCTCCCGCTCGCTGCAACTAGAGAAAGCCCGCGCACAGCAATGAAGACCCAACTCAGCCAAAAATAAAAAATGTAATAAATAAAAACAAAATCTAACTTGAGGGTTGGCAAACTTTTCATTTTTAATCATAAGCCAACGATATTAAATGATAATTAAAGAACACAAAATTAAAAGCAGGTTTTTTTCCGTGAGACTATGGAGGTTTGTTTTGTTGATGGAGAGGAATTGAAACATGTATCTCACACTTTAAAGGGATTAATAATGACAACACAGAATTTCAGTTGATTTTAGTAAAATCTTTTACACCATTCAGTTCTTACAATATCTCCCTCTTTCTCTTACTGAAGTAGACATTTCAGTAAAAGTAATGTCGTGATTGAATCTGAACATTTGCAATTAATGATTATTTCATTGCATGAGTGGAAAAAAAAAAAAGACAGGCAGGAAACAACTGGTGAACTCAACTATAGGAATGTGCTAAATTTGATTTCTTCCATTCAGTGATACGGAGGATAAAATGCAGGAGGCTTTCACCGAGAAGACCAAGACTGTTATGCAGATTGCAACGCTCTATTTCTACAAGGTCATTCATATTTACTTTCATATTTCATAGAGTGTCAGTAGAAATGTTCTGTTGGTCAAGTTTGATGTTTTAAAAACACAGAAAGACACAGATGTAGAGAACAAACATATGGACACCAACGGGAGAAAGCAGGGGATGGGGGCGTGGGGTGGTGGTGGGATGAATTGGGAGATTGGGATTGACATATATACACCAATATGTATAAAACTGATAACTAATAAGAACTGCTGTATAAAAAAATAAAATAAAATTCAAAAAAAACACTTACGGAAACGATGTGACTTTTTTTTTTTTGCTGTACGCGGGCCACTCACTGCTGTGGCCTCTCCCGTTGCGGAGCACAGGCTCCGGACGCGCAGGCTCAGCGGCCATGGCTCACGGGCCCAGCCGCTCCGCGGCATGTGGGATCTTCCCGGACCGGGGCACGAACCCGTGTCCCCTGCATCGGCAGGCGGACTCTCAACCACTGCGCCACCAGGGAAGCCCTACATTTTTTAAAAGGCTGTGCAAAGCCCTTGGTTTTTCAATGGGGGATATTTCTGGGAAGGCAAATAACTGAGATCAAAGATCTTTCTGCTGCTTTTAATGGCAAGCTTATTATTTCTTTAAATGTGTTCTCCTTTACCTGTGATTCACGGTGCGAGGTTAGCCATTTTACTGGGGATGAACATCAGAGAGCTACAGTTAAGCTACGAATGTGATTAAAACAAAAAATGTGCTAGAGGCTATTTTGTCTCTATTTCCACAACAATGTAGAACCGCAGTGAAATCTACGTCTGTATGGTGATAAAGTCAATGAGCTTATCGCAGCACTTTGTGTGTGTTAAGAATAGGTAGGTAATGTGCATTGTATGTGTTTATTTTAGGGTGTGGATAACCTTTGTGTAACAGCAATCTTCCACCAGAAGAATCAGTCACGGAATATTTCCACTGCTTCCCAAATGTTTGCGCCCTTAACCATCTTGACATAATGAGCTTCTTACTGTTGTCAAATTGGTTCCCTCTTGGCAACATTGCCTTTGCAGCAGACTTGAAGTTACAGAGGTGACCTCAAATGCACGTGGGAACCAAAAGATTCTCCCAGTCTGCACTGGTTGTTACCACATGGACAGAGTTGGCTACATGTGCCCTGGGAATTGGAGCTCTACCCGTCTTAAGGATGGACAAATACAAGGACTCGGCATTTAGCTGAGAAAAAGAGTTTTCTGAAACCTACACAGCCGCCAGGAACCCAGCTTCATTTTAATGTTTGCAAATCTCACTGGAGGTGGCGGCCACGTTGCTCTGTGCACTTTCATGACGCCTCTTCCTATCGAGATACACAAACATATAACTTATAATAACCATTTGGAAGAGTGTCTTCCCTTGGGATTTGGAAAATAAGGAGGAGAGGACAAATGATCTCTTATAGTCCCATCTCACACTCAAGAGTCTTCTGGCTAAACCATGGGTTGAAAGACTGAAGTGTTTAATCCCCAAACACATCCATACACAGCCCAAGGAAACACTGCCCTGAAAGGCAGTATTGGGGATTTATCTTACAAAACCTGAAGCCAAAGACAGTCGATTCTGTTTCCGGGTAAGTCAGAGCTTACCCAAAGCTGAAATTAAGGTGTTTTTTGTTTTGTTTTGTTTTGTTTGTTTTTTAAAGAAGTGGACTGGCTGTCCTAATAGGTCTTCAGTGATCTGGATGGAAGATACACTCAAGTTGTTTGGGTAGACCTTGAAATTGCATAACCAATTTGGTCTGGCCATTAAGTCAGTTTTGATTTGGTCTGGGCATTAAGAAAAGCTTCAACCAATCTGAATGATTTAACAAAAAACAAACAAAATAAACTTTTAAACTCAGTGTTGTGCACCATTTACAAAAAGTTTTGCTTTCAAGACTATAGAAAAAATAATAAACCACATTAAAGCTTTTTCCCCCAGAAACTCAAGTATGAAGAATGATGTGAAGAACTCAATTTAAGAACGTTTTTCTCCACTTTGATGCGATGGGATTTCCCACCCTACATTTATGCTTTTCTTCCTCCCATTTCATTCTTTAAAAAATTTAGAGACGGGTTTCCCTGGTGGCGCAGTGGTTGAGAGTCCGCCTACCGATGCAGGGGACGTGGGTTCGTGCCCCGGTCCGGGAAGATCCCAAGTGCCGCGGAGCGGCTGGGCCCGTGAGCCATGGCCGCTGAGCCTGCGCGTCCGGAGCCTGTGCTCCGCAACGGGAGAGCCCACAGCAGTGAGAGGCCCGCGTACCACAAAATAAATAAATAAATAAATAAAAATAAAATAAAATAAAAAATTTAGAGACAAAAATAGAAGAAACCTCTACCCATAGTTACACTGGGCCTTAAACACTGAAGTCATTTATTTAAACAAGGACTATTGCTGTTAGGCTAGATAAGACTATTGCATGCATCCCCTGTTCTAAATGCACTACCTGTTTCACTCTGCGGACAAAGCATCCAGCATGAAAAATGGACAACCCGATACCTCTTCATTCTCCGTGGGGCATCGCGTTTAACATAATTAACATGCACTTCCCGGAAGGATGGGTTTGCTCTATGCCATAAATTCCAACATAAACCGTCAGGATCACCATAGTTACCTGCAGCAGTAGACTCAGTGATGTGTGTGCCTAAAATATCTAGGAAAGTTGACTGTGGGGTTGGGCAGATTTTTTTTCAGCCAAGAGGTAAAAGGGTAATGAAAAAAATTTTTAATAAAAAAATTACAATAATTTAAAACAAAAACATCAAGAGAGGCTGGCGTCATAAACTTTCAGTCATGGATTTATGCTCAAACGATCTGTCTGCTGATCATGAGAAAGAGGGTGCTTGCAATCTGCAGTTGTTTCCGAGGCCAAGGATGGGGAAAGCAGAAGTTTCTAGGGCAAATCTGGTTCCTTTAAGCACCCCTTTATCAACTGACATCAACCTCTGAATTGAAGATTGAGTGCTGACCACAGCACGGCAGAATGATTTTCACCTTGGGGGCAATCCCGTAGTGGCAACTAAAACTTGCGAATGATACCGTATCCATTAATTACTCATAAAAGTCAGAATGAAGGACAGTCAATATAGTCAAACTCCATTTCTCTCTGGGGGTGCTTTTAGCAATGATTGGAAGACATTTCCTCATTCGAGGATCGAAGAATCGTATCCGAGCCACATCCTTTCCGTAGACTCTGCATTTGCAGGAAACAGCACAGAGCGCAAAGATGGTCTCTCTTTACGTGCCTTTGGCTTTTCTGCTGAAAAATCCACAGAACTGGGCAAGAGGGGTATTACTATCATCATGTCATTTCACACAGGAGTTGTTTCTTGAAGGTGCACAATAAACGTGTGTGAATTAGGTCTCAAATCCTGTTTTTCTGCTTGTACCACAGAAATGCTGTTCCTCTTGAGGTTGTAAAATGTTCTAAATGTTATTTAAAAAATCAGCCAGCAGTGATCTTCACATACCGGGGGTCGAGAATCATAGCAAAGGAGAACCTTATCCTTAAAAACAAGGTTTGGAAAACAATGGTCCCTGGCAAAGTTTAACATCTACCTGTATCTGTATGGCTACAAGCTTGGAAAGGATTGTACGTTTTCGATGGTGAAGAATAAACATAAGAATCTTTGCTGACCCACGAAAATCATATGAAATTTTAATTCTGGCGTCCACCAATAAAGCTTCATGGGCACACAGCCATGCCTGCCCATGCTTCTCTGTGCTGCGTGGATGCCTTCATGCTGCCCTGGAAATTGGGAAGTTGCAAGAGACCAGAAAAGTCTAAAAGAGTCACGATTCCTGCCTTCGCAATCCAGCTTTGGGGAAATACCTTGAAATAAATACCTCCTCGGGTGTGAAGGGTGGTACCTCTGGGCCTGACCTGGAAAGAGAAAGACACAGAAAGCAAAAAATCAAGTGTCCTCCATCATTGAAGGATCTGGGGTTCCCAAGGACAGGTCAGAGGGCGAGTGCCGGGAAAAGATACGTCAGGGACGAGAGTTGGGGTGGGGGAGTAGCTTGGAAAGATGCTGGAGCGGAACATCCATCCAAGTAGAAGGAGGCGGACGGTGTAGAAGTTCATGGTCAGCATGAAATTCCCGAGTTGCCAAGGACAACCAAAGATTGTGAAGATCAGAGCTTCCAATATCTATTCCATAGGAATTGGTCCTGATGTCCTCTCTCCTCAATGCCCTACATTTCCCATGGTCTTGGAAGACACCTTCCATTGGAAGGTCTTGTCGACTGGAAAAAAAATGCACAACCTAAAATTTGAGAATTATGGTTTATTTGGCGGACTTCCTGAGGTCTTAAGCCCGAGACGCAGCCCCTCAAACAGTTCTGAGGGACTGCCCCTAAGAGGTGAGGGGGGAGCCAGGATATACAGGAGTTTTTGCAACAAAAACCAGGTAGAACATCAAAAGATTACTGTTGATTAAAGAAACCAGGCATCTCGAGGAAACGGATTTAGCATTTTTCTCTGTATGGGAAGATGCAAGAGGTTGGGCTCACTGAAATCAGTCCTCTGATACGCACCTCAGTTATCTTGGGCCAGGAGCCTGCTTTTCTCCATCCCGAGTCCCCTCACGGTGCCCAGTCTGGGGCAGCTATGGTGGTTGATGGCTCGATGGCTGCAACATCCTTTGTTACTGACAGGGCAGGCGCCGGTTTTTGTCCACAGTCTGAAGTTACTGAGGGAGGGGCTGTGCGTGACAAAGAAGCCATGGCAAGTGCGGCCCCGTGACCCTATGAGAATGGTGGTGGGCCGCCAAGGCAGAATATGGGATGAGCTCCCTGATCCCTCCAGAGGTGCCTCAAAAGACAGGAGGATCTAGGGGCAGGCTTGTCGGTGACGCCCAGTTACATTCTGCGGTTACAAAGTGGAAAATACTCAGGTACGTGGCCTGCATAATGGCAATTATCCAATTATTAACTTGAATTTGACCTCTTCTCTTAGCTATTAAATGTTCGGAGCACCTACGCCTGAATCACTCTCCAAATATATTTTTGGATACAGAAAGGAGATAGGAAAATAATCATGTTTTCGAAAAGTACCAAATGGATTCTGAAGAAAATCTAATTTCAGAGAAAATAATTAAATGAATGTTGTTTTCTCTTTAATTGCTTCACGCTTACAATCAAGTGTGCTTGGGTTAATACTTTTCGACTTCTAATTGAATTTTCACTGTTCCTTTTTTTGTTCGTTTGTTGTTTTTGCGGTACGCGGGCCTCTCACTCTTGTGGCCTCTCCCGTTGCGGAGCACAGGCTCCGGACGCACAGGCTCAGTGGCCATGGCTCACGGGCCCAGCCGCTCCGCGGCATGTGGGATCTTCCCCGACCGGGGCACGAACCTGTGTGCCCTGCATCGGCAGGCAGACTCTCAACGACTGCGCCACCAGGGAAGCCCACAGTTCCTTTTATTATAAGATGAGGTTATAAGGAAAGGTGCTGACTTTTCAGGTACCATATGGTTTCTCTAGACTATTAGGCAATGTTTGAGGGGCCCAAAAGATGTTTCTAAGACTAATGCTTGTTTTGAAAAGGAAGATTCTACAGGCAAACTTGTGAGAAGCACAGCAATGAAGAGCAAATGCTTCTATCAGAGAAGAAAATGAATCAATAATCCAAGTAGTGACAACTGGGCAGCCCTGTTTCCCTATGATTTCAAAGTCCAGAGCCCAGGGAAACATAACAGGCTGACCATGCTATGCTATACTCAATACAGATAAACATGTTTCAGAAACTATGATCCAACCTGTGGAAAATCAGAATTTATGAGAAAACCTGAATACTTTTAGGTCTGTATGAACAGTAACAGTAGGTAGTCGCTATAATTGCCCTGAGAAATGTGTGAATTTAAGTTTCCAGAAGGCTTGTCCTCAAACCAAGAATTTAAAATCATTCTTCCATGTTTCCTAATAATGACTCAAACACTTTTTTCTCCATTCCATCTTCCATCCAGTGCGCCCTGCATGTTTTCATATGTAGCAGTGGCACTATGATATATTTAGATTCTGTATATATTTTACACTTTTTTTTTTTGTGGCCACATTGCACAGGTTGCAGGATCTTAGTTCCCCGACCAGGGACTGAACCTGGGCCCCTGGAAGTGGAAGCACGGAGTCCTAACCATTGAACCACCAGGGAATTCTCTATTTTATACTTTCTGATTGTTGATATTTAATATAATTGCACAATGGATAGTAAACGATGTCTTGATGGTTTTGATGCTTGGATTTTTTTTTTTTTTTTGAGCTGTCTTTTGTAGCACACGATTCAGATCAGCACAGGTTAAATTTTGTAAATGATTCAGATGCCTTGCAAAAATAATACGTAACGTCTTTTTTGGTTATATATATATTTCACTATCTTTGGGGGAATCTATCAATTAGATGAAGCTTCTTAATTACAACCTTCCAGGTTTTATCCTTGCTTTGTTTTTTGTTTCCTTTCGCAATACTTGAGATGCATTTAATTCTCCCACTAAAGATATGTTTTAAAAATACCTTTGGGGGATTCTGTCATTTTAAGCTTTATGTACGTCGAGACCGCTGTCACCATTAGAAAGCAAGTTTGAGATTACCGTGATTTTTAGTAGGATGATTTTCAGACTATGTGGTATCCCTAAACTCTCTTCCCTGCTTTTGGTTTCAAGTCAATTGTATGTCAGTTTCATTTTGGTTATTTTTTTCCGGGTGTGAGATTTCCATTTCTATCATTTTCAAACTCTTTTTGTCACTTTGTTATAGGTATTGTCACCAGTAAATCATTTAGAGATGCGTTATTATTTTATTTAGTTAGTTTTAATCCAAGCAGAGTATGTGTGCCTCTTACTATGTTGAAGAGGTTTAAGCTTTTATATCTATGGTGATGACTGACGTAATTGTACATATTCCTACTATTTCAAATTGTGTTTTCGTGTCTCACCCTGCCCTTTATCAGGCTTTTTAAAATTTTTATTGGAGTATAGTGGCTTTACAATATTGTGCTAGTTTCTACGGTACAGCAAAGTGAATCAGCTATACGTATACATATGTCCCCTCTTTTTTGGATGTCCTTCCCATTTAGGTCACCACAGAGCACTGAGAAAGTTCCCTGTGCTCTACAGTAGGCTCTCATTAGTTATCTATTTTAGACGAAACTGGGTCACTTGTAGAGACGTAGATGGACCTAGAGACTGTCATACAGAGGGAAGTAAGTCAGAAAAAGAAAAACAAATATCATATATTAACGCATATATGTGGAATCTAAAAAAATTCGTACAGATGATCTTATTTATAAACCAGAAATAGAGACACAGACATAGAGAGCAAATGTATGGATACCAAGGGGGAAGGGGGGTGGGTGGGATGAACTGGGAGACTGGGATTGACAGATATACACTATTTTTATTTTTATATTTTTTGCGGTACGCGGGCCTCTCACTGCTGTGGCCTCTCCCATTGCGGAGCACAGGCTCCGGACGCGCAGGCTCAGCGGCCATGGCTCACGGGCCCAGCCGCTCTGCGGCATGTGGGATCCTCCCGGACCGGGGCACGAACCCGCGTCCCCTGCATCGGCAGGTGGACTCTCAACCACCACGCCACCAGGGAAGCCCAGATATACACTATTGATACTATGTATCTGGCTTCACTTTATCTGTCTTCTTGACATCTGGTGATTTTCTTCATTGTTGGCTTGGTTTCCTTACTTTTTCCTACTTGTTTTAAATATTCAAATTTCCAATCCCTTAATGAACTTCAAAGCTCGTTAAGTATGATGATCCTCTTTCTGCAGCAGACAAGGGCGGCAACATACTCCACCGAGTCAGATACCTACCCCCGCCCCCATTCCTTATTCATATTATTTAGCATTTCTACTCCAGCTTAGATATTAGTATAAAAAAAATTATTTTGGGCTGCGCCACCCAGCATGTGAAATCTCAGCTCCCTGACCAGGGACTGAACATGCACCCCCTACACTGGAAGCATGGAGTCTTAACCACTGGACTGCCAGGGAAGTTCTTTTTTTTTATATATATATAAAATTTAAACATTGTATTACAACTGTTTTTGCAAATTAATACATATTTATTTATAGATTTACCACTACGGCTCATAGTGGTCTTTCCTTATCTTTCACATTGAATCCAGTATTTCCTATCATGTTTATTACTCTGGGCTAAAGTATATCTTTTCATAGTGTCTTTATAAAGGATCTTTGCGTAAAACATTTTTTAGAGTCATTTATGCATGAAGAATATCTCTATTTCTTTTATTCGCTGTTACATTATCGATGGCTGTGACTGGAGTTTTATATTCTCAGATTTTGTGCACACACAGTTCCAATACACTGGCTATTTCTAAGGTGACCCCAATGATCCTGGCTTCCTGCTGTTCATAACTTTGTGTGATCTCCTTCCATAGAGTGTCGGTGGTCAAGGAGATTTGTTTCTAGACATGGAAAATTTTAAGGGAGATTGCAGACAGTTCCACATTAACTGACTTTGAGTTCATCTACAGGAAGGTTATCATGGGTGGGTCTGACTTTATCCCATGGAAGGTTTTAAAGGAGACAATGGGTCCTCCCTAAGAGAAAGGCTCTCCCCGTGGGTTGGTGAAGTTGAAGACATACTGGAGATGTCTTGGGCTCCACCTGTGCTGGACAGATTGTAAGACGACCCCCAGTGACCCCCCATCTTCTGGTCTACCTTCTTGTATACGTCCCTGTGCTTGGGTGTGCCCAGGATCTCAGGATGTGACTTCTCTCTTTCCTGATGCTACATTACACTCCATCTTGCTAGCAGACGCTCTTAGAGACATTTTCTTGCTGACGCTGAAGAAGCAGGGGGTCACGATGCTGGGCCCACACGGTGAGCTAATGAGTCTGGCCTCTAGGACATGAGCGTGGCCTCTGCCTGAGAGTCAGAAATGGCCAGAGCGTTCAGTTCTACAGCCACAAGGAAAGTTAACTGGGTCCTTCTCCTCTTGAACCTCCAGATGAGAACACAGCCGACCAAAGGCTTGATCGCTCCCTTGTGAGACCCTAAACGCCACACTCACCCAAGCTGTGCCCACATTCCTGACCCGTGGAAACTGTGAGATGATGGATGATTTAATTGAATAAGTGCTTTAAGCTGCTATGTTTTGGGATGACTGTCACACAATTAGCAATAGTTAAGGAGTCCATGAATGATCCCATTACAACGTCCGTGAAGCAGAGAGTGTAAGACCTTGGTTCTGAATCCAAACAGACTTTGCTTCTCTCTGACTTATTCTGCTCCATCTATCAACTGGGATAAATAACAGTCCCTCCACCCTAGAGTCATTATACAGATAGTGTTGATTTTAGAGCCCTGACAGAGGGACCTAGGGTATATATTTAATAAAGCTATCATTATTATTTCATTGTGCTGATTCTTATTCCAGGAACTGAACATGCAGAGTGGTTAACGTTGCTCCACTAGTATTTTTTCTACTTCTTAGGTCAAACAGGAATCTTACTCAGACAGGAAGGACTTCCCTGAAGAGCCATGCTTTCCGAACATGGGACCCTCTCTGGGTTATGTGACAGGTTTAAGTATCAGGCCTCGACTCATCCAAGGTCTCTGTAATTACGTGCCTTTTACACTCACCCCCAAACTTCAACAATCTATTGATGTTTGAAGGGAGCACATTGATTTTCTCTCTCTCTCTTATAGTACAATGCCAACGGCTTTTACTAAATGAGCGGGTGGCCTTCATGTGAACACAAGTCCCCTTGACGGGGCAGCTATTAAGATAGCAGCCAGACAGATAAGCAGAATCATTGCTAAGGCTCTGGCATTGAAACTCTCGTCATCTAGGCTTGTAAATGCTTTGACCGTGACCCCCGACCAAAATCTAAAATACAATGCTCTCCTCTAATTATGCAACTCTTAACGTCATAAATTTAAAAAAATTGTAATTGCTTGTGCATGACTAGCCTTTGTGTTATTTACGAAAATTTCTTATGTTCCCAAGTTACTTGATTTTATAAAAGGAAATCTTCAACTTTCCTTATGTAAATTACTACAGCCACTGTGGCAAACAGTATGGAGACTTCTCAAAAAACTAAAAATAGAGCTACCATATGACCCAGCAATTCTATTCCTGGGTATATATCCGAAAAACACAAAAACACTAATTTTATTTTATTATTATTTTTGGTCACACCACATGGCTTGTGGGATCTTAGTTCCCCAACCAGAGATTGAGCCCACGCCTTCAGCAGTGAAAGTGCAGTCCTAACCACTGGATTGCCAGTGAACTCCCCTAAAACACTAATTTTAAAAGATACGTGCACCCCCGTATTCATAGCAGCATTATTTACAATTGCCAAGACATGGAAGCAACCTAAGTGTCCATCAACAGATGAATGGATAAAGAAGATGTGGTATCTATATACAATGGAATATTACTCAGCCATAAAAAAGAACGAAATAATGCCACTTGCAGCAACACAGATGGACTTGGACGGTATTATGCTAAGTGAAATAAGTCAGACAGAGAAACATAAATACTGTATGATCTCACTTACATGTGGAATCTAAAAAATACAACAAACTAGTGAATGTAACAAAAAAGAAGCAGACTCACAGATACAGAATGAAGCAGTGATTACCAGTGGGAAGGGGGAAGGGGGAGGGACAAAATACGGGTGGGGGATTGAAAGGTACAAATTATCAGGTATAAAATAAGCTACAAGGATATATTGTACAACATGGGGAATATAGCCAATATCTTATAACAGCTATAAATGGAGTATAACCTTTAAAAATTGTGAAACAGCATATCATATACATGTAGTTATATAATAAGAAGAAAGAAAAAGAAAGAAAAGAAAGAAAGAAAGAGAGAGAAAGGGGAAGGAAGGAAGGAAAGAAAGAAAAGAAAGAAAGGGAGAGAGAGAGAAAGGGAAAGGAAGGAAGGAAGAAAGGAAAAAAAATCATGCTATGTTGTGTCTGGGGCTAGGACTTTCTCTTTAGCTCTCAGCCACTGTTTAATTCTGAACATGAGATTATTTTTTTACATTTTGAATTTTTATTTAATTTTAATTTTTATTGGCTGCACCGCATGGCTTGCACGATCTTAGTTTCCTGACCAGAGATTGAACCCATGCCCCCTGCGGTGGAAGCGTGCAGCGTTAACCTCTGGACCACCGGAGAAGTCCCTACACCTGAGACTATTTTAAAAAAAATACTGATATGTATGACCTCTGCCTTACCTTTTTTTTTCTAGACACAGGCCGACTTCTCTTGTGACTGTAAAGATATAATAATTCCTAGGGTGCCTCATGCTTTCACTCAAACTGGATCCTAATCATTTTTGAAACAGTCATGGCCCCAGAAGGGAGAAAAAGAGTCATCTGAAAGTTGACGGCTTTTTTTTTTCTCTCCCTGAATTGGTGGAGCCTTAACTTCTCATTTGATGGAGAACAGCTCCACCTCTGGAAAAACAGACATGCTTTCTTGCATGGAAGTGTTTAAACACAAGGACGCCTGGGTTCTTCTGGGTTCACTGAGAAGGAGATTCCAAGATGCACCCTTGCAGAAGCAGACAAGACGTGACTCAACTGGAAAGGATTGTTTCAGGAGAAAAACCCGCGTGAGGGAAGATGGCAGAGGATCTGGGTAAGGCTGGGAGACCCAGCAGAGCTGAACGCAAAGTCTGACTTTTAGCAGAAGAGAGAGGAAGGGGGTAGGAAGATTGGGAAAGGCGGTCTCGGGGTCTTGAAGCCAAAGGTGATCATCAGAGGAGTCTTCTGTCTCCCCAGAACTGTCCTGCCTGACACACTCAGGCATTAGGGGGCAATTAGTCTGGGGGAAGTATGGCCACCATACAAACGAGGTGATGGCTTTCGGAGCACAGCCGCTGGAGCCCCTGGCAACCACACTCTCTGCAGTGGAGGACCTGAGAACCACATTTTTATAGCTCTTCAAGGGGCATTTAGTCACAGAGTTTCTCCTGGACCCACAGCACCTGATTCCAGAGCGTGGAATGGCAATGCAGGTGCACCCAGGAAGCTGATTCCTTTTTTCTTCTTTTTTTCTGTATTGTCAGCCTCAACTGCTTTAACATCAAGTTTTGTGTAGTGTCCCAGCTTAAAATTTGCTGAGCTGTGGGAACTGGAAGGTCCAGCATGTGTCCAGGCTTGGTATAGTGGCGGCCCTAAGGATGCCTGGCCTGACAGGGCGGCAGGAGGGGCCCATACAGAAGCTGAAGGCTGACCACTCAGCTGCCCTGCTGGCAGGGGCTGGGGGAGATGGGGCCAGACCTCTGGGGCTGGGTGCCTACTCTTTGCAGATGGCTAGCTTTGGGAGAAACGCAGTACCATGCCGGACTTCCTGCCGGACCCTCACGTGTGAGTCTCCTGGTTATATTTTGTTTTATACTCTCCTTTTTCCCAGTAGGGGCAACTCACATACATCCATTGAAACGGCCTCATTTATTCTGTAAGATTGTGTCTACCAGAAATAATAAAATCTCACTGGGAATGCACATTTAAATTCTTATCGAAAGAGCATGGTTTTCTTCTAGAGACTGCTGCTCTATTTTGTGAACTTCCACACAGCTGGGCAGTGGGGTCCGTGTCAACCTTTCACATTTAGGTTTTGCTCTAATATAATTACTCCAGGGAGGTCCAGCATGTTTTTCTTGAAATTTCTTGAGCTTAGCCTCATCCGCGATTCAGATGTTCTGCCCATGACCAAGGAAATCGATTTCTCCTTCTTCATTGTCCGCCATGGACGTTCTGGAGTGATATCACAGTCCTGACTGAAATTTCTCCTCTCTCAGTTCTGGAGGCTAGAAGTCTGAGATCTCCGTGTGGGCAGGGTTGGTTCCTTCCAGGGCTGTGCCAGAGAACCTGTTCCATGCCCTTCCCCTAGATTCTGGTGGCCTGCTGGCAATATTTGGTATTCCGTGGCTTGCAGAAGCGTCACCCCGATATCTGCCATCAGAGTCACACCGCATTCTTCCTGTGTCTGTGTCCAAATTTGTTCTTTGCATAAGGACAGCAGTCCTACTGGACTAAGCCCATCCTAATGACTTCATCCAAATTTAGATACACCTTCACTGACCCTATCTCTAAGTAAGGTCACTTTCTGCGGGACCTGGAGTTAGTCAGGTGTTCAAGTATGAGTTTTCAGTGTTAACCCACAACTCCAGTGAATCAGACGTAACTCACCATTTCAGGACCCGACTTCAGCCGTGACTGGGTTGCCCAGGGATGCTCAAAACTTGGCAAAAGAGCGGCTCGATTCCATGACAAAAGCTGGCTCAACTTTTGAAAGAAGCATCCTGCTTCCGCCTTGCCAAGCTGTCAGATTTCCTGAATTACACAGCACAACCTCCGAAATTCACTTGGTATCTAGAAATTATCCCAAGTCTGGCTGATCAAAGGAGCTGTGCTGAATGCCAAAGGT
Organism: Leucopleurus acutus; assembly: GCF_964270905.1. Taxonomy (NCBI): domain Eukaryota; kingdom Metazoa; phylum Chordata; class Mammalia; order Artiodactyla; family Delphinidae; genus Leucopleurus; species Leucopleurus acutus. Next base: position 3,949,424 of record NC_139164.1, read on the forward strand.
AATGAGTTCAAATCTGCACTGTTGTATTATCCACCTTGGGAACTCTTCACTTTTTAACGTAGCATGACTATATAGATGTCAAGTCCTTTATTTTCTGCACATTCCTCACGTGTGTTCTTAACAATTACAGCCTGTCTCCTCAGCACCAGCATTGACAATTGTTGGCACTCGAGAATATTTTAAGTTTGTCGTGCTTCCTGGCAGAATTTTTAGAACCTGGATCAAAACCTGCGAGGCTAAGAACTCACGATTTTCCCTTAGTAGTTATTTAACCCAAGTTTCATGGTCCATATTTACTACTAATGATTCCTTGTGTATCTATAAGCATAAAACACAGGTTTAAAAGTGTGCTCAGTAATTAAGTCAGTAGTTATATAACCGTGTGTGTGGACGTGGCAAATTTTAACCCAGGCCTCAAAATGTAGGTTTCTTATGTAAAAGGTAGAGGTTAGGATGTAGGTTTCTTATGTAAAAGGTAGAAGTTAGGATGGGTAATCTTAAGAACTGGATGTTTCCAAGATATTTCATACCTTCAAGGAAAGGGTGAGATTTTCTTTGTCCAGAGATGAACTCATGATTTATCTGTATCATACATGGACCTGCATGTGAAGCAGCATTTAATTTTAAATTACTGCTTCAGCAGGAGGGATGCAAATGAGCAGAGTCCACCTACAGAATCCAGCAAGTCTCTTCTGTAGACTGCCATAGCAAGTCCATGGCTATTTTATTAAAATGGAACCCAGTATGGCATTGTGTTAACTGAAGGAATTCAAGAGTATTTAACTGGCGATTTTAACTGACAGAGCACAAATGGGAAAATTAAGTCCAAGAATACACAGTTATATAAGCAAGAATTAAACATTCTTGGAGAGCAGATTCAGTTACTGTTCTCTACAGGCTGATACAAATTTCTCTTCTAAGCTTCTGGAAATAGTATAGGTTAGTATACAGTACACACGTGAATGCACGCACACACACACACACACACAGGCAATCTTTTTCATGGCTGCCTAATATTCCATTTATGAATGACTGTCATTGGACTTCCATCAATGGTCATTTTCGTGTTTTTCTGCACTATTACAAAACAGTTCTGTAGTGTATGCACCCCAAATCATAGATCTCTCTGTCACATGGGTGTGTGTATTTCTGAATGCGTCCCTAGAAGTGGAAGGAGATGCTGAGTCCCAGGCCATGTGCATTTTTTTAATTTTATTTTTATTGGGGTATAGTTGTTTTACAAGGTTGTGTTAGTTTCTACTGTACAGTGAAGAGGAGTTCCCTGCGCTATAGAGCAGGTTCTCATTAGTTATCTATTTTATACATATTAGTGTATACATGTCAATCCCAATCTCCCAATTCATCCCAGCACCACCACCCACCCCCACCTTGCCTCCCTTGGTGTCCATACATTTGTTCTCTACATCTGTGTGTCTATTTCTGCCTTGCAAACTGGTTCGTATGTACCATTTGTCTAGATTCCGCATATATGTGTGAATATACGATATTTGTTTTTCTCTTTCTGACTCACTTCACTCTCCGCCTGACAGTCTCTAGGTCCATCCACGTCTCTACAAATGACCCAGTTTCATTCCTTTCTATGGCTGAGTAATACTACATTATACATATGTACCACATCTTCTTTATCCATTCATCTGTCAGTGTACAGTTAGGTTGCTTCCATGTCCTGGCTATTGTAAATAGTGCTGCAATGAACACTGTGGTACATGACTCTTTTTGAATTATGGTTTTCTCAGGGTATATGCCCAGTAGTGGGATTGCTGGGTCATAGGGTAGTTCTATTTTTAGTTTTTTAAGGAACCTCCATACTGTTCTCCATAGTGGCTGTATCAATTTACATTCCCAACAACAGTGCAAGAGGGTTCCCTTTCTCCACACCCTCTCCAGGATTTTAAACATTTTATTTATTTATTTTTGGCTGCGTTGGGTCTTTGTTGCTGTGAGTGGGCTTTCTCTAGTTGCAGTGAGTCGGGGCTACTCTTTGTGTGGTGCGCGGGCTTCTCATTGCGGTGGCTTCTCTTGTTGGGAGCATGGGCTCTAGGCACGCAGGCTTCAGTAGTTCCAGCACATGGGCTCAGTAGTTGTGGCACATGGGCTCAGTAGTTGTGGCTCGCGGGCTCTAGAGCACAGGCTGAGGAGTTGTGGCACACGGGCTTAGTTGCTCCACGGCATGTGGGATCTTCCCGGACCAGGGCTCGAACCCATGTCCCCTGCATTGGCAGGTGGATTCTTAACCACTGTGCCACCAGGGAAGTCCTGCAGCATTTATTGTTAGTAGATTCTTTGATGACGGCCCTTCTAACTGGTGTGAGGTGCTACCTCACTGTAGTTTTGATTTGCATTTCTCTAATAGTTAGTGATGTTGAGCAGCTTTTCATGTGCGTCTCAGCCATCTGTATGTCCTCTTTGGAGAGATGTCAACTTAGGTCTTCTGTTCATTTGTTGATTGTGCCGTTTGTTTTTTAAGGGTGAATCTTCTTTGCCAAATTTCCCTCTCAAGGGGCTGATTCACACTTTTACACACTTATTATCAAAACATCTCCTAGGTGTTATCAATTTTTTAGTTATCTATTGGAAGGTTAAAAATATGGGTTCCCACCCACGTTTGGATTTGCATTTCTTCCCTTATGAGGGAAAAAGAGAATTTTTTCACTTATTTAAATTTATGTGTATTTCTGTTCTTCTCAAACTCTCTGTTCAGGCTTTGTTGTTTGTGGTTAATATTCTGGACATATTTTAAGTATGGTAGCCCACAGTCTGTTATACAGTTTAATGGTTAGTGTTATGTGTTGCATTAGTCTGCTAGGGTTGTCATAACAAAGTACTCCAGACCAGGTGGCTTAAACAACAGACATTTATTTCTCTCCGTCCTGGAGGCTGGAAGTCTGAGATGCAGGTGTGGGCAGGGCTGGTTCCTCCTGAAGCCTCTCTCCTGGGCGTGTAGATGGCTGTCTTCTCCCTGTGTCCGTCTATGTCCTAATCTCCTCTTCTTTTAAGGACACCAGTCCTATTGTATCACGATCCACCCCAGTGACCTCATTTACCTTCACCCGCTCTTTAAAGACCCCATCTCCTAATACAGCCACATTCTGAGCTTCTGGGGCTTAGGGCTTCAGCCTGTGAATTTGGCGGGGGTGGGCACAATTCATCACATCACATGTTAGCTGGGTTAGGCTATAGTTCCCAGTAGTCTAATCAAACACTAGTTTATATGTCGTTGTGAAGGTATTTGATCGATGTGGTTAACATCCAGAATCAGTAGACTTTAAGAAAAGCAGAGTGGCAGGGGGGGATAAATTGGGAGATTAGGATTGACACATACACACTACTATATATAAACTAGATAACTAATAAGGACCTAGTGTATAGCACAGGGAACTCTACTCAGTACTCTGTAATGGCCTGTATGGGAAAAGAATCTAAAAAAGAGTGGATATATGTATATGTATAAATGATTCACTTTGCTGTACACCTGAAACTAACACTACGTTGTAAAGCAACTATACGCCAACATAAACCTTTTTAAAAAGATGCAGGAAAAGCAGATTACCCTTGACAATGGAAGGGGTTCTTTCCTGGTCAGCTGAAAAGCCTTAAAATCAGAAGTGAGATTTCCCACAGAAGAAGATATCCTGTCTCATGACTAAAACATCAGCTCCTGCCTAACTTTGCAGCCTGCCTTACCGATTTTGAATGTCACAGCACCCGCAAACGTGGGAGCCAATCCCTTGAAAGAAATCCTAGGTGTGATCTATAAAATGAAAAGTGTACATAACGTATAATAGGTAATATACTTTTGTGTTTATAATATAAATATATGTGATATGTATATACATCTTTAGATAGATAAATAGAGTTACCTCCTACATATATATAAACCACATATTATATGATATAAGATACGGATCAAGGTGTTTTGGGGGTTGGTTCCTTCTGGGGGCTGGGAAGAAAGACCAGTCCCAGACCTCTGTCGTGGGCTTGTTTTTGGTTTTATTTTCTTAATATATTTATTTATTTACCTATTTATTTATTTTTGGCTGTGTTGGGTCTTCATTGCTGCGCGGGCTTTCTCTAGTTGCAGCGAGCGAGGGCTACTCTTCGTTGCGGCGCGCGGGCTTCTCATTGCAGTGCCTTCTCTTGTTGCAGAGCACGGGCTCTAGGCGCACGGGCTTCAGTAGTTGTGGCGCACAGGCTTAGTTGCTCCACGGCATGTGGGATCTTCCTGGACCAGGGCTCGAACCCATGTCCTCTGCACTGGCAAGTGGATTCTTAACCCCTGCACCACCAGGGAAGCCCTGTGCATGTTTAATATATAGAACTTAATGACATGTGGAGATGGTGTCTACTCCCATGAAACCATCGCCACAATCTCTGCCATAAATGCAGCTATCACCTCCAAAAATTTCCTCCCATTCTATTTATTACTACTATTTTTTGTGTGTGATAACATTGAACATAAGATTTAACCTTGGGCTTCCCTGGTGGCGCAATGGTTGAGAGTCCGCCTGCCGATGCAGGGGACACGGGTTTGTGCCCCGGTCCGGGAAGATCCCACATGCCGCAGAGTGGCTGGGCCCGTGAGCCATGGCTGCTGAGCCTGCGCGTCTGGAGCCTGTGCTCCGCAATGGGAGAGGCCACAACAGTGAGAGGCCCGCGTACCACAAAAAAAAAAAAAAAAAAAAAAAAAAGATTTATCCTTTCAGTACATTTTTAAGTCTATAATACAGTATTGTTAGCTATAGGCTCTATGCTGTACAGTAGATGTCTAGGACTTAATTTGTCATGTATATGACCAAAACTCGGTATCCTTTGAACCCTCCTACACTGTTGGTGGGAATGTAAGTTGGTGCAGCCGCTGTGGAGAACAGTATGGAGGTTCCTCAGAAGACTAAAAATAGAGCTACCATATGATCCAGCAATCCCAGTCCTGGGCATATGTCCAGAAAAGACAAAAAGTCTAATTCAAAAAGATACATGCATCCCAATGTTCATAGCAGCACTATTTACAACAGCCAAGACATAGAAGCAACCTAAGTGCCCATCGACAGATGAATGGGTAAAGAAGATGTGGTACATATATGTAATGGGATATTACTCAGCTACAAAAAGGAATGAAATAATGCCATTTGCAGGGACATGGATGGACCTACAGATGATCATACTAAGTGAAGTAAGTCAGACAGAGAAAGACAAACACCATATGATATCACTTATATGTAGAATCTAAAATACAACACAAATGAACTTATCAACAAGAGAGAAACAGACTCACAGACATAGAGCACAGACCTGTGGTTGCCCGGGGGAGAGGCATGGGGGAGGGGAGGACTGGAAGTCGGCCTCTGGACAGAAGTCTGCCCTCCTCCCTGGGTGCTGACATTGCAAACAGAGCAGACTTTCCTTTCTACCAACCTTGCCTCTTTACTGGCTTTGGAGCAGCGGGCAGCCAGACCCCACTTTCGGTAACAAAGAGAACAGTCTGAAAGCCGCTCAGCATTCTCTGAGCCCCTTGGGTGTAGGCAGATGTCTGCAGGTGTGCGCGTTGCTTCTTTCAGGACCTATGAGCACAAAATCTGCACGCCCAGAGAAGGGAGGAACTTTGTCTGGAATTCCCCGCCCTACTGAGTAACAGGGCTTTGGTCTCTGGAATCAGAGCAGTGCAATGCTCACCATGAAAACACTTTGGGAGTCTCCCCGTGTCCTGTTCAGCGGTTACCATCTGCCTGTGGCTGTCCCCGCTTGGCATCTCTACCACGAAACTCACTTCTTGTAACGTGCCCCTCACCATCCCCATCAGTGGAGTTAATGTTTCCGTAATATTAGGAAACATAGAGCTTGGTGGTCACGGTAATGTCTTTTCCTGCAACATCCTAAACGGAACGGTGGCCACGGAACAACTGTGTTGATTAGCTCCTGCCTGCTGGTCCCCAACGCAAGCAGGCTTTGGGAGAACAAGAACACCCGGAGGACAAAGGGCAACAGGAAACTGCACTGATATTTATCGATTCTCTACCTTATCTGGAGAAGAGTGAATAAAAGGCAGGTACCGGAACTGCTCAATACAGGGATACTAGTTGAGCATGGCTGCAAGAAAAGACAGAGGACCCCAAACTGGTGATGAGAAACCCTTCTGTAAACTACTGGCAGCCTGAATCAGCACACCGCTCCCCCTTCTTTCAGCGACTCCCAAGCTCGGAAATAAGAGGTGAAAACGACATGACTTTTGCTCTGCCTTGTCAGCCATGACATGTTACAGCAAGGCTGACCCTCCGCCAGGGTCCTTTTGTCGATGCAGGGGAAGCAACCCCACTGCTGGGAAAGCTCAGCGGGTTACTAGGAAGCTAGATGCACGTTATTAATTCCTGCCTCAGTTATTTTTCACACCACGGAAATGATTCTAAAAATAACCTGGAGAATTATATAACTCTCTTTGCCATTATACTCTTGCTTCCCTGATTTTTTTTTTTTTCTTTTTAAATGAACTTCTAGACAGATCCAGAATGGGCTGCTTTCGCTAGAAGCAATACAAAAGATGTTTATTTCAGTGGACCCTTCTTCCTCATGAAGTTCTAGAGCTGCACTGCTCCTGGGACTTATGACTTAATCTCTGCAGTCTTGGCTGTGCCGTTGAAGCAGTGGGTTAAGTTGTAAAATGAGTGTTTTAACATCTAGTGCTCTAACAGTGAGATGTAAATGTTTTCACTGCCTTTCTACAGCCCAGATTCTCAAGAAAGTAAAACAGGAGAGAGACGGTGAGCTCATCATTTTGAGGATGTGATAGACCAGGCTGGGTTCACAGAAGAGGACAGACTGCAGGGGGGAAAGCCCCCAAGCTAATGGCGTTGGAGAATTTTGGAGGGATTGACATCTTCTAAGTCTACCCTTCGATACCCACTGGTATGAAATCCAGCCTTTGGGGGCACTGTACAGTTTGGAAGTCAAGATTAACCTTCCCTCACCATGGTTCACCTTGTTTCAAAAAGGTTTTCTTCCATTCCTTTTTAACGAAAGGAAAGTACTCAAAGGCATCTTATTACGACAAGGAAATCTCAAATTGCCATTCAAATATACTCCGAGGTACCTGGTACTGTGGATTTAAGTCATTGATGGAACCAGAATGGGCTGGAAAAACAACTAGAAGCCCCCAGGAGTGCCTTGAGAGCTCCAAACAAGATAATTTAACCTATTTTTCGGAGATGGAGCACGTTGAATCCATTGTGCATTCCTTTTAAACTCAACGTGAAATGCTCTAGTGAACACAGGATTTTAGTGAGTAGAGAGCTGATCTATGATTTCTGTGTTTGCTCAGTTTTACTTATCATTGGAATTAAATCATTCAATGGAATCTATTCAGTTTGGTGAGAATCGGAAACAGGTGGCAGCAAAAACACGTGCCATGTTTGAAATCTGTTTTTTCTAATGCTTTAGAGCTTCAGGGTCCCTAAATAGATCTTGTCGAGTGTTTTTTTTCCTTGAATTCCCATCTGTATTTAGTGTTTGTTTTTAAAGTAAATTCATTGAGGGCAGAACTCTACCTTCTTTCATCCATAAAAAAATAGATTATTCTCATTTTCCTTCTTGAGTGAACCATGATAGCAATTGAATTAAGTTGACCCAGGTACACATACTTCATCCAAAGTTCAGTTTAAGGGATTAGATGAAAGCGGGTATGTTGTACTTACTAGTAAAATGGGCAAAAAATCTCTTAGAAGTATCATCTTAAAGAGCATATATTCCAAAGTGATGTGAATGTGAAAAGACACTGAATATCAATGAAAAATTTGGCCACACTGACTCAGAGCAAAAGCTGGGAACATATGCAAACCATCTGCTTTCAATTCTTCCTCTAAGTTTAGGAAGATAGGGCTTTTGCTATCAAATTCCTATTCATCTTATAACTAGGAATGATACTTAGATTAATGTAGCATCCTGGCCAACTCTGCTCTGACCTTTACCAGGTATGCTGCAGAATTCCGTTGCTGATACACAATAAAATCAAAGGGAAATGTTAAGGGTCAGAACAATCGAAACTCTTTGAAGAATTATGGCCAATTTTCTATTTTTTTTTTAATCCACAGAGTCTATTACCATGCTTGGCCCAAATGATGTTCTCAATACACAGTTGAACCTTGAACAACATGAGTTTGAACTATGCAAGCCCACTTATACATGGATTTTTTTTTTTAACAGTAAATACTACAGTTCTAAGTAATCCGAGGTTGGTTGAATCCCAGGATGCAACCGGGGACACAGGGACCCAACTGTATGTTACAGGTACACTTTTTACTGTGCAGAGGGTCACTGCCCCTAAGCCCCATGTTGTTCGAGGGTCAACTGTGTCGTTATTGGGTTGCTGACTGAATGAATGACTCCAAGTTATACTGCACCTTGCAATTTGTGAGACCACTAGCCATCGAGATAGAGACATGAAGAGTTCTCTCCCTCTACTGAAAACCCCTCATAGCAGGGAGCTTACCATTTGTGGCCCTTCTGCAGGAGAGTAATAAAAATACTAAGAAAAACAATAGGATGCCTGGAATAGAATGCCCCAGATTCATCTTGTTTTCCAGAGAAACATAATGGAGGGTTGCTACAGTTAATTAATACTGCTCCTTAAGAAAAGGGAGCCCTCCTGCACTGTTGGTGGGAATGTAAACTGGTGCAGCCACTATGGAGAACAGTATGGAGGGTCCTTAAAAAACTACAAATAGAGCTACCATACGACCCAGCAATCCCACTCCTGTGCATATATCCAGAGCAAACCATAATCCAAAAGGATACATGCACCCCTATGTTTACTGCAGTGCTATTCACGATAGCCAAGACATGGAAGCAACCTAAATGTCCACTGACAGAGGAATGGATAAAGAAGATGTGGGGGGTATATATATATATATATATATATATATGTAATGGAATACTACGCAGCCATAAAAAAGAATGAAATAATGCCATTTGCAGCAACATGGATGGAACTAGAGATTGTCATACTGAGTGAAGTCGGCCAGATAAAGACAAATATCATATGATATCACTCATATGTGGAATCTAATTTGAAAAAAAGATACAAATGAACTTATTTACAAAACAGAAATAGACTTACAGATACCAAAAACTTAATGTTACCAAAGGGGAAACACTGGAGGGAGGGATAAATCAGGAGCTTGGGATGAAAACACACACAAACACACACACACATACACACACACACACACACACAACTATATATAAGATAGATAACCAACAAGGACCTACTGTATAGCACAGGGAACTCTACTCAATATTCTGTAATAACCTATATGTGAAAATAATCTTAAAAAAGAGTTTATATATATATACATATAACTGAATCACTTTGCTGTACACCTGAAACTAACACAACATTGTAAATCAATGACACTGCAATAAAATTAAAATTTTTAAAAAGTCAGAGATCCACCATAGAACACTGGGCCTAGAACTAACAACATTGTGCTGTACATTTAATTTGCTAAGAGAGTAGATCTCATGTTAAGTGTTCTTAGACAATAAATAAAAATACATATATTTTTAAAAATGCTGCTCCTTAATACTTCTGGGAAGAAAGAAAGGGAGTGAAATCACCTTGATCAAGCTCCTAGGATACGGAGAACAACCTCCAGTGCTTTCAGAGGTGCCTGCCCACTGCCTACTCTGGGTAATCGCCTCTCCGTGACGTATGATTATCTGCACTGTTCAAATAAGGAATTGGAGACTGAAGAAGGTTAACTGTGCTGGTAGTTTCAAGCAGTTGATAAATGGAAGCACTGGGGTTCTAACCCTTATCTTCCACGCCCAGGTCCAGAGCTGTTCCCTCTTTACTGATATCTATTGAATGAACACGAATTAGTTCATGCTACACTTGTCTTCACTTTAGAGATTTCTCTGGCGTCAGAAAGCATTTAGAAACAAGACGACGCCCTTTGCAGAATGCAAAGCAATTCGTTTCCAGCCCATGACTTCTCCCTTCTTTGCTCCTTGAAGGCATCCTTCCCATTCAAGACATCGTTAGTATACTGTGTTCAGGGTCCACACTGAACTGAGCTGGTGGCAGTAAGCAAAGGGCTCTCCCTTCTCTGAGAGACATTGTGACTTATGCCTGATCTCACAGCTTCTGCAGGTCATGAGTTCAGGCACAGATGAATCCTCTTGGTAGAGGTGGGCGAGGCTTCCGTAGAGGTGCTGGGCTGGGCTGAGCTCTCATGTGGAGGACTGACAGGGGAAGAATCCATTCCCAAGCTCAGGCAGGTCACTGTAAGATTCTGTTGCCTAGTGGCTGTTGGTTTGAGAGGCCACCATCTTGCTGGTTACCACCCAGAAGCCACCTGCTTTTCTGGGCCATCCTCAGCTCACATGGCCTCCCAGCATGACCATCGACTTTTTCAGTGTCAGCAACAGAGAAAGTCTCTAGAGAGAGTCTGCTAGAAAGATGCAGTTTTATGTTGTATAAACACAGGAGTGACATCATAAGCCTGGGTGCACTGGCGGATACAAGGATACAAAGGCCGGAAGTCAAGGATTACTGGGGTGGTTTCCTTAAAGTCTGTCCAGCATAGGAGGTTGACCAAAAAAGTTATCAGTCTGCTTGTCACTATATACATTTGCCCAAACCCATAGACTGTACAGCACCAAGAGTGAACCCTAATGAAACCTACAGACTCTGGGTGATGATGATACGTCAGGGTAGGTTCATCCGTTGTAACAAATGCCCCACTCTGCTGGGGGATGTTAATCATTAATCTCCCAAGTCTGACTTTCAATTCTTCCATCATCTGGCCTTGACCTACATTTCCAAGCTCTCAGCGTTGGGCGCAACACTTCTTTCCTTTCCCACACAAGACCTGCATCACTTCATGCCTTGCCTTTCCTTCCTTGTTCATGGGGCTGTTCAGTGTCAGGTCAGTGGGTATGCATCTTGCCCTGTCGCTGTCACTGACTGGTTGTGTCTGGTGGATACCCGTTTTGGTTCCATCTAGTTTATCCCAGTAACTACAGCTGTTTCTCTTTGGGGGACCAACTGTTTTCTGCCCTTCGGCTCAACATTTCTGATAGACTTGAGTCCAACTCATGCTCCACAGTGGAACTTATAACCTAGATTTCAGTCAACCAGGAGGTTATACTTCCTGACCACGGAGACTGGTTCACAGATCATCACGGGACCCACAGTGAAGCAGACTCCATGAGAATTTGATGGGAAATGCTGACATACAGATCCTTAGTCAAGTGTGAAAAGATATAGCCCTTGATGCTACTGGTAACCAGAACATTAACACTTCGCCGTTTAAGAAGGATTTTAAAAATGCTATTATTTAAATACCCCAATACATATGTATCCTATTTATTTATATATCTATATTTATGCATGCACTGTATAGAGATCACATATCTGGATTATTTATACATTTTAAATATGGAAAAACATATTTAGGTACAGGTTTCCCTGTGTCATCTGACACTCCAGTACCATGTGTTCCCAAAGAGCAGGATTCTCAGTCAATGATTACTTTTTGATAGAGTTGTCATCCGTGTACAGTGATGCCGATACTGTTTTTTAAATATCTTACTGATTATTGCCCTTATTATTTTGTTTTTAAAAGGGTAGAAAAGGGAGCCATGAAGGTGTTAGTATTATAACATGAAGTACAGGGAAGTTCCTGGTGGTCCAGTGGTTAGGACTCAGCACTTTCATTGCCGCGGCCCAGGTTCAATGCCTGGTTGGGGAATGAAGATCCCGCAAGACACGCAGCAGAGCCAAAAAAAAAAAAAAAAAAAAAAGATGTACATGTTTCAAAAAGTTAATGAGATTGAAGACCAATGTGAACATCATTCAGTGAGATGAAAAAATGGAATCTCCAGCTTTTGGGACTCAGATTTGCCAATGGTGTGCGCCATTCTGACGGAAATGAACACCAAAAAACCAAAGAAGTGTGAAACGCTGGTCTACTGTTATTGGTGATTTTGCCTAAAATAAATATTTCAGTGTTCATTTTTTGCTTTATGGACCTACGGTTCTCTTTTCAGCGTGGAGTTTGTTATCTGATTTTCTCACGTTCAAATGTTGTGTGGGACTTCCCTGGTGGCCCAGTGGTTAAGACTCTGTGCTCCCAATGCATGGGGCCGGGGTTCGATCCCTGGTCAGTGGACTAGATCCTGCATGCAAGCCACAACTAAGAGTTCGCATGCCGTAATTAAAGATCCCGCATGCAGCAATGAAGATCCCGCATGCTGCAACTAAGACCTGGCACAGCCAAATAAATAAATAAATAGAAAAAAAAAACCCAGAAAAAACAAATGTTGTGTTAATTTTTAGGAACATTTTGTGTAAGAAAGGAAAAGCTGCCTACGTGACTTAAAATCATCCTCACGTTATGCATGACACATACTCTACTCGGCTACTAGCACATGCCTGGGACTTTAAGAGAATGCATTTTATGATGTCCACGCCCTACCAAAAAAAATGTCCTGGCAAAGAATGCTACCTAAGGTTTTCTATGTTGGGGGACTTCCATGTGTTTTTTAAAACAGTACCATTTTCCTGTTATTTTTCCCTTGTTCCCATTAATTCTTTTCTGCAGGAGGCTGAAGGATCTAAGCTGTCTTTAATTCTTTGTCACAATAATGGTTGCCTCTTTCTACGTTATCAGTGTGAAGTATTACCAAGAAATAAAAAGCTCCTCTTCAGGACAGACAGAGCAGCAGGGAAGTCGGTTTTTTTTTCTTTCTTTCTAATGTTTGTCACGTTATGAAACCCACTTTGGTTGGATACAGGTCCATCCTGAATTTCCTCCATTTAAAGTAAGTTCAGGGCTTCCCTGGTGGCGCACTGGTTGAGAGTCCGCCTGCCGATGCAGGGGACACGGGTTCGTGCCCCGGTCCGGGAGGATCCCACGTGCCGCGGAGCGGCTGGGCCCGTGAGCCATGGCCGCTGAGCCTGCGCGTCCGGAGCCTGTGCTCCGCAATGGGAGAGGCCACAACAGTGAGAGGCCCGCGTAGCACAAAAAAATAAATAAATAAATAAAATAAGTTCAGTCAGACTTGTGGTTGCCAAGGGGGAGGGGGTGGGGGAGGGATGGACTGGAAAAGTGGGATTAGCAGATGCAAACTATTATAAATAGGATGGATAAACAACAAGGTCCTCCTGCACAGCACAGGGAACTCCATTCAATATCCTCTGATAAATCATAATGGAAAAGAAGATGAAAAAGAATATACGTGCCACATCTTCTTTATCCATTCCTCTTTCGATGGACACTTACTTAGGTTGCGTCCATGTCTTGGCTATTGTAAATACGGCTACAATGAACATTGTGGTACATGACTCTTTTCGAATTTCTCTTTTCGGTTTTCTCAAGGTATATGCCCAGTAGTGGGATTGCTGGGTCATATGGTAGTTCTATTTTTAGTTTTTCAGAAACTAACACAGTATTGTGAAGCAATTATATTCCAGTAATGATGTATGGGGAAAAAAGAAAGAAAAAGAATATCTATAACTGAGTCGCTTTACTGTATAGCAGGAATTAACACTGTAAAACAACTATACTTCAATAAATAGATTAAAAAATAAAATGGAGATTCAGTCAACGACATGGCTCAGAAGGCCAGTGCTCTAAGAGACTTTTACTCTAAAACAAGAGAAGAGGTCCACAGATGATAGCCAACAAGCCAAATCTAGCCCACTGCTTGTTTTCCATATAGGAGCTCGGTCTACTGAATAAGACAGACACATAAGAGTCGCCATATGACCCAGCGATCCCACTTCTGGGCATGTATCTGGACGAAAACTATAATTCAAAGAGATACATGCACCCCAGTGTTCACAGCAGCACTACTGACAATAGCCAAGACATGGAAACAACCTAATGTCCGTCGACAGACGAATGGATAAAGAAGATGTGCTATATACACAATGGAATACTACTCAGCCATAAAAGAGAATGAAACAGCCATTTGCAGGGACATGGATGGACCTAGAGGTTATGCTACTAAGTGAAGTAAGTCAGATGCAAAAGGACAAATACCATATGGTATCACTTACATGTGGAATCTAAAATATGACACAAATGAACCTATCTACTAAACAGAAACAGACTCACAGACATAGAGACCAGACTACTGGTTGCCATGGGGGAGGGGAGTGGGGGAGGAATGGAGTGGGAGTTTGGGGTTAGCAGATGCAAACTAGTATATATAGAATGGATAAACATCAAGGTCCTACTATATAGCACAGGGAACTATATTCAATATCCTGTGATAAACTATCATGGAAAAGAATATGAAAACGAATATATACATAACTGAGTCACTCTGCTGTACAGCAGAAAGTAATACAACATATTGTAAATCAACTATACTTCCATCAAAAAATAAATTTAAAAATAAAGTTCAATCTACTAACCACCTCCTTATGCATATTCTTGTTAAATTATTCAGCCGTTTGCTTTTTTATAAAAATTCCCTAAAATAAATACCTTTCCCTTTATCAGTGTTGCCATCCTCAGACTCCTTAAGTTAAAACAAAAAAAACAAAAAACTATTCTACTCAGGAGGAAATGGGTCTGCTGTAGTCCTGCAGACTTTTCAATGAAATTTCTCTGTATATTTCAGGATTCGGAAGCCACATTTTACCTTTTCAAGGCCAGTAGATTTTCTGCAATGGAGTTCCTGCACCCCCGAAGGTTTTCTCAGAGAGGCAATGGGGTATTTACATTGGTGCCAAGTGCAATGGCTAGCAAAGGATCCCATATCATATTCTCATCCCACTTGATTTAAGACAGGCTCCATAACAAGCACATCTAGATGCAGAAGTAGTTCACTCCGTCCTTCCATCACAGGCTCTGTCATTTCCACGTTCCAATAAGTATATCAAGGAACTCTGAGACATACAGATGACCAAGAGGCACATGAAAGGATGCTCAACATCCGTTAGAGAAATGCAAATCAAAACCACAATGAGGTGTCACCTCACACCGGTGTGAATGGCCATCATCAAAATATCTACGAACAATAAATGCTGGAGAGGGTGGAGAGAAAAGGGAACACTCCTGCACCATTGGTGGGAATGTAAATTGATACAGCCACTATGGAGAACAGTATGGAGGGTCCTTAAAAAACTACAAATAGAACTACCATACGACCCAGCAATCCCACTACTGGGCATATACCCTGAGTAAACCATAATTCAAAAAGACACACGCACCCCAATGTTCATTGCAGCCCTATTTACAATAGCCAGGACATGGAAGCAAACTAAATGGCCATCAACAGATGAATGGATAAAGAAGGTGTGGTACATATATATAATGGAATATTACTCAGCCAGAAAAAGAAATGAAATTGGGTCATTTGTAGAGATGTGGATGGATCTAGAGTCTGTCATACAGAGTGAAGTCAGTCAGAAAAACAAATATCGTATATTAATGCATATATGTGGAATCTAGAAAAATGGTACAGGTGAACCTATTTGCAGGGCAGGAATAGAAAGGCAGACGTAGAGAACGGACGTGTGGACACAGAGAGGGAAGGGGAGGGTGGGATGCATTGGGTGATTAGATTTGACATATATACACTACCATGTGTAAAACAGATAGCTAGTGGGAACCTGCTGTATAGCGCAGGGAGCTCAGCTTGGTGTTCTGTGATAGTCCAGTGGGACTGGATGGAGGGGTGGGCGGAGGGAGGTCCAGGAGGGAGGGGATGTGTGTATTCGTGTGGCTGATTCACTTCGCTGTGCAGCAGAAACTAACACAACATTGTAAAGCACTTATACTCCAATAAAAAATAAAAATTAACAAAAAAGGAACTCTGAGCTCCTGGGTGGCGTCAGCAACTCAGAAAGCCTTCATTCAGCACAAGTGCACATGTGCGTTCTGTGCATCGCTATACAGTAAGTCCCTTACGTAGGAACCTTCAAGGTGCGAACTTTCAAAGATGCGAATGTGCATCTGGTTCCAGCAAGGAATGAGAACCTGTGCCAGCAACGTCAGGAGTGAGTGACATTGCAGCTCGCCCTCCGTCTACTATTGCTGACGATCCTTCAGCTCTACCATCTCCCACCTCCTCTCCCTCCTCCGGTCAGTAACTCTCCTTGCCTGTTCCCTCGATGCCAGCCCCTGGATGCCAGCTGTTGTACTGGACTGCTGTGCTTTTCCAGGTACTGTGCTGTAAGATAAATGTTTTCTTTATTGTGTTTGTTTTTTATGTATTATTTGTATGAAAAGTATTATAAACCTGTTACCGTACAGTACTACATAGCCCATGGTGTTAGCTGGGTACCTAGGCTAACGTTGCTGGACTTACAAATGCTCTCTTGGAACGGAACTTGTTCGTATGTAGAGGACTTACTGTACATCCTCCAAACTCATCAGGAGATACAGGCAGCACCTGCTCCCTAGCTTAACATCCCCCCCCCTCCAAACTCAACTTTGGATTTTCCCACTCAAAATTTTGTGCAAGTGTAACAGTTGTTCCACTGGAGAAAACTGCCTGGTTGTAAAAACCCTTCAACTTTATCCATCTGTTATCATTGCAGCTTTTCTTTAAGGAATCATCAAAAGAGAGAAGTGTCCCAGGGGATAGTACTGGCATAAAATAGCAGACAGCCAAGTAGATAAAAGTTTAATCAAACCTTTTTGGGCTTAGATGGGAAAATAAAATGTAAATCACTGAAACGTTAACTTCAAAAAATTTAGATGTAAACTGCTCTCTTCAGAGGCCGCCCATATTTAATTTTTATGTTTTATAAAATAGAACCATGTTTTAGTTAGTTGTACAAACACAGGTTAAAACAATCCTCTTGAACAGCCATGTTCAAATTCATTGGGCTTGCTGATTCTGCATTTACAGACTTCTAAACCCCTAGTTCTTGGCACAAAGAGGAAGCATGGACTTTTTTTTAGAGGGAATTTCCTGGACATAGCTGAACACTATGGAACATGTTATGCACTTTGAGTGAATCTCTACGGGACAGGCCTTACAATTTTTTAAAAAATATATTATTAATTTTTATTGGCGTATAGTTGCTTTACAATGTTGTGTTAGTTTCTACTGTACAGGTCTTACAGTTTTAAGGGTAGCAAGATTTGACTCTCTTTTCCTTAACTTGCGATATGAAAATAGTTTTCACAACTGAGAATGTTCTTTCCAAGCTACATGCATGCACCTAACATACCTACATTGAAAAAAAGACTCCCAATAAATATCAACACGTAAGTATCTACGTTGCAGAAGCTGGTTAGGTGCTGAGTGTCGCCATGTGCTTTTCCTGGGAGCACGGCAAGACCATCTGCTAAAGAGACCCGCATTACTTTGCTTGTAACCCTGATGTTCAAAATCCGGTCCGTGGGCTGTAACACCAGCACCGTCTGGGAGCTCATTTTAAACAAAGCGGACTCTCAACCTCATCTTACACGTGCTCAGAGTTTTCATCACAACAAAACCCTCCCTGCGATTCCTGCGCACGTTATCTTACGAGAAGCTGCATGTAGAGAAAAACGGACGTCTCTGCATCCAAGGGAGAGTCAGCGTTGGCAGGGGTGAGTCACAGAGATGGAATTCTTTGATACAACAACTACAATTAATCACACTCACCAATACCTGGTGAAAGTCAAACTGTCACGTGACTCCTCAATTCTACACCTGTGTTGGGACAAGGAAGCCTGGGCTTTCGGTGCTTCCTTAGTGAAGGATCTAAGCAGAGCTGGGGCTTGGGGTGGTCGGTTAATGACGTTACAAGGTTTGTTTTACAGGCTTCTCGACCAAATTCCCCTGTCTCTGGGGATAAGGGTGTCCTTCTATCTCCAAATGGTGGGGGGCGGGCACCTTTCACTGGGGAGATGTCTCTCCTGCTTCAGGGAGACCGAGAGAAGGGTCAGCGTGTCCCCCTTGTATCGGCCATTTCTTAAGTAACTTTAATTAAAAATAATCAGTATGCCATGGAGGCACATTTTGGGGGTGGCCTGCCCTGGGCTCCAACACCTGGAATCGTCTTACTGTTTTACGCAGAAAAACCCACATTTACCCACACACAAGATCCCGCCCCCTTCCCCTGCCCATCTCGGTTCACCTGGCATTGTGTCTTGATGCCTGACTATCATCCCCATCTACCTTCTCCGAGAGCACAGAAGAGCAACAGGCAACTCTTCTGCAAGCTCCAGAAGACGGCATTTGTGTCTCTCAGATTCAGAAAGGATGGGGCATTCAGAGCCCAGAAGGGAGGCGTCCTTTCTGAAGGTCGTATCAGGGCTCATCCACAGAGTCTCAAAGTCAACACAAATCAGTTTGGCGAGACAGAATTTAACCTTTCCCCAATTTTTATTTTAGGGAGCAGGCGGGAAGCCACCTGCTCTAAGTCAGCAGTCTCCATCACTTTTGACCTAGGGAGCCACTTTACCTTCTTAGAAATGACTGAGGACCTCAAACACCACCTTTAATGTCCGTTATATTTATCGATATTTCCCAAAGTAGAAGTGAAAACCTAGACACGTTAGAAAATATTTACTTATTAGTCTATTAACTTTACATATAATATAATGAACCCTCTGTATGCTAACATAAATTACATTTATCATTAAAAATGACGATATTTTAAGAAATAGTGATGATTGGGGCCCCACTGCTTTGTGTTTGTGCAAATCTCCCAAGTGAGCTTGGTAAAAGACAGCTGGAGCCTCATATCTGCTTCTGCATTCAATCTGTTATAATATCACATGGCATGCAGCCTCTGGAAAACTTTACTGTCAACTCACGAGGGAACGAGGGGGGAGAAAAGGCAACAGTGTCTGAGAGTTATTACGAAAGTGTTTTGTCCCAAGGACCCCTTGAAAGGGTCTCGTAGACGCTCAGGTCCTGATCGCGGTATGGAAAACATGTGCTTTAACTGGTTGAATGGTGGCTCTCGCAGAGACCAGGATCAGCTCCGTCATTTTCAGGGATCAGGGCAAAATGCAAATGGGGAGCCCGTGGATCAAACATCATCATGCATTTCAAGATGGCGACAGGAGGGCGTGAAACCTCTCCTGTGGGGAGCCTTCTAAGAATGGGTCACATGCAAATGAAGCTAGACCACGTAAAGATGGAAATAAATTGTATTTTGCCCTGTAATGGCGGGGTTGAAGAGAGCTGGGTTTGAGATAACTTCAGGACACCACAAGACTCAAATGCGTCTGGGGCTGAGGGCTCTTATTATGTACTTAGGCAGGAACTGAGGAGGCTGGATGGCTTTCTCCTGGCTTCTGTTTTGTCTTCGGCTTTCGGCTTCCCTACCCTCCTTCCCCTCATAGAGGGGATATCTCCATGCTCTTCGTTTTCTTCCAGTATTGCATCGATGTTGCGTGATAATAGATGCTAAGCTCATGGCAGGGATGGGCAGGGTGAGGGGAAGGTGTAGTGCTCTGTCTTCGTCAACCAGCCTCACACTTGGGCAGGTCCTATGCTCACAAAGTTTGCACCTGAGACATTCTCAGCATCCCTGGCTTCCTTTCCATGGCAGCCCATGGATGTCTGGGCTTCACCTGGCATTGATGTTTGGTCTTGGGTGGGACAGAGTTGATGCCCTATACCTGAAGGTAGCAGAGCTCTGCTTGTTATCAACACAGGATCCTCGACAGGATGAGAGGGTCCGTCTGCTCTCCTGACCCAGCTAAAAAAGGGTTTTTGCCTGGGCCCTGGGGGTGACAGGTTTTGCTGCACCTTCTATCAGTGGTTTAATATTTTTCTTCCTAGGAGGAGTGCAGGAAGCCTGTGGTGTCCGTGCCTTTCCCCAGGCAGCTGTTGGGTGTTTCCTTCAAGTCTGCAGCACTGAGGTGAGCTCTCTCACCTCTCCCACACTGCCTCTAACCTTTCTCATGAGGAAACAACAGGACCAACTGAGATTCTCTAAGCGCCAATTCCCCTTGTGTTCGGGGTCCAGAGGACACCGGCAAAACTGAAAGGTACATTCATGACTTTCATTAAGATATAAACTAAGCAAGTGCTTATTCGTGAACGAGGGAATTAGTAAGACATACAATTGTGTTGTACCTTTGTACATCTACTGTGCGATAAAGAATGCTGCAATTAATTTCCAAATGGATGTAAAACTGACCACCTGCTTGCATTCGTGGGCTGCTGTGTGGCTTAGCCAAGCTGGCACATCGGAAGAAAAAACATCGCACTGGCAAATTCTACATGGTGAGAAGCATTTGCATTCCACTGGACATAATTTACATTGCTTTGGGCAGGAATTATTTGCACTGCTATCAATTTGCTATAATGTAGAGGGTTGTAAATAGCCTGGTCAAAGGCCAACAAAGGAATAAAGGACCAAGATGAATGAGGCAGTTTGGACCTCCATGACATTTCAAATGTCTGCACCATTCTGCATTCTCACTACCAGTGAACAAGCCTTCCTGTTGCTTCACACCCTCACCAACACTTGGTGTTGTCTGTGTTGCAGATTTTGGCCATTCGAATAGGTGTGTAACGGTGTCTTACCCCTGTTTTAATTTCCACTTCTCTGATGACAGATGATACGGAGCATCTTTTCATTAAATCCCTTGTTTCTTTTATTGCAGGCAGACAGGTTAGCTGGTACCCAAAGCCATGTTATTCTTAGGTCACAGTTAGAAATAAAATGGGACTCAGAGGCTTACTTAACTCTCTCAAGGTTGCAATTTTGTTCGCAGCAGACAAGGTGTTAAAACTCAAAATACTTTCTCATCTCTCATCTTTCTGTTCTTTCTGATTGCAGAACCTTGCCCTTCATATCAAAGAAAACATTTTAAAATGGATCTAAGTCACCTGTAGAAGAAAATATCATATCCATATGGGTGTTTTATTTCCTTTAATTCAAGATAAAATACGGCAGGGTCAACATAAGAAGTTGCTATTTCTGGCAAACTCTTTTGTGTAACGTCTGAGTTATTTGGACAATTATCTCCAATGTTCTATCCTACAGTTTTTAATGCACATAGAGTTTAATCTCCAGTTGTTTGCCTTGTCCTCTGTACTGGGGAAACTCATTCCGTTTAGCTTATTTCCACTAATTGGCTGACTGACATTTTCTTCAAGGGATGACTCAAACCTGAAGTAGTACTTTGTTGTTGCTTCAGGTTCTTCCTTAGTTTTGCTTTATCATGGCATTGTAGGGCCTGTGTAGATACAGAGCGAAGTTGTTTACTTTTATTAAAATTTGTATTTTATTTTTTGGCCGTGCCCCGTGGCATGCGGGATCTCAGCTCCCCGACCAGGGATCGAACCCACGCCCCCTGCATTGGAAGCGTGGAGTCTTAACCACTGGACCGCCAGGGAAGTCTATACGAAGGGAATTTGAAAGAGCAAAGATAAAATGATGGGAAGCCATCCACACGCACTTACCACACACACTCGCTTTTTACTGAGCACACACGAAGGTGCCCCAAAGACACGGAATATACGCCCATCTTGATATGCCTGGCTAATTACTGCTCTGCCTTTGTCTTGACTCACAAGTAGGTGCCGTCATCTCTCACTCTGCACTAGGTCCAAGTCATACCAATTTTTCTCTAAGAAAGTGATTAGCAACTTCATTTCCTATAGTCAAGAGTGCACAGAGGATACTGACGTGGTATGTGTTTGTGACCTGATGGGGAATACATAGAAGGACCACACTTGGCAAGTAAACGAACCCTGAGCTCTAGCCATGACTTGGCCGAGATCCCAATACTGTTAGCCTCCTGAGATTTTTTTTTAAGTACTTATTCCTTTAATTAATTAATTATTTATGTCAGGTCTTAGTTGCGGCATGCAGGATCTTCACTGAGGCGTTCAGACTTCTCTCTAGCTGTGGTGCACGGGATCCAGAGCACGTGGGCTCAGTAGTTGCAGCGCTCAGGCTTAGTTGCCCTGTGGCACGTGGGATCTTAGTTCCCCAGCCAGGGATCGAAGCCGCGTCCCCTGCACTGGAAGGCGGATTCTTAACCACTGGACCACCAGGGAAGTCCCAGCCTCCTGAGATATTTAGAGCAATTAAATGAGTGACACGCATACAGCGCATTATTCAATAAGGAGTATTATAGTTATTTTCAGGAATTCACGAACCCAATGAACATATGCTTTTAAAAATCATCCAATGGTTTCAGGGGGAAAAAAAGATGGGAGAAAAGAACTAGATGTGATTTGAAGCCAGCATTTGTTTTGCTCCCTTGCCGTGCGATGCCTTAAATGGTGACAGGATGATTCATCGTGAGTACTAGCAATTAACTAAAGGTCTATTACTAAAATGGTCGATGGTTCTATCCATTGATTTTCAATCTCGGTGACTACCAGGCTCACGGCCCTGTCTACAATCCCCCGTTTGAAGGACCTGCTATGAAGAGTGTTCTTTTAATGCCCTGAATACTGTTGATTGGACCAGAGGAGGGAATCTGACCCAAGAGTAAAAGAGAGTTCGGATACCTCAGATGTGGAATGGTGTGCAGGGGCGAGACAGGCGAGTAATATGCTCCTTTCGGACATCTCAACTAGATAACTCTTTGAAAATGAGATCTGGAAGAATGACAGCTGGGTCTGTAAGAATGCAGAAGGAACATGAGGTCGGAAAGGGATCATGGCATGCAACACAGTGAGGACGCCCAGGCTTAGGAGTTAGTAGGAGAGGTTAAGAGGTAGACTGTAGGGGGAAGGAGAAGAGGAAAAAAGTGAAGGAGCTGGTAACCAGGGAAGAAAGGACCAGACACGAGACACAAGCATAGGGGCCGTCAGTGTCAAAACGAAGAAAGAACTGGGCAGGCGTGCATGCAGTTAGCCCAGTGACAACCTGACAACGAGGTACAATGTCTTTTTTCTTTTTTTAAAATAAATTTATTTAATTTATTTATTTCTGGCTGCATTGTGTCTTTGTTGCGGTGTGCAGGCTTTCTCTAGTTGTGGCGAGCGGGGTCTACTCTTCGTTGCGGTGCGTGGGCTTCACATTGTGGTGGCTTTTCTTGTTGTGGAGCACGGGCTCTAGGTGCGCGGGCTTCAGTAGTTGCGGCACGCGGGCTCAGTAGTTGTGGCTCATGGGCTCTAGAGTGCAGGCTCTGTAGTTGTGGCACGCAGGCTTAGTTGTTCCATGGCATGTGGGATGTTCCTGGACCAGGGCTCTAACCCATGCCCCCTGCACTGGCAGGCAGATTCTTTTTTTTTTAAATTTATTTTAACATCTTTATTGGAGTTTAATTGCTTTACAATGGTGTGTTGCTTTCTGCTGTATAACAAAGTGAATCAGCTATAAATATACATATACCCCCACATCCCCTCCCTCTTGCGTCTCCCTCCCACGCTCCCTATCCCACCCCTCTAGGTGGTCACAGAGCACCGAGCTGATCTCCCTGTGCTATGCAGCTGCTTCCCACTAGCTATCTATTATACATTTGGTAGTGTATATATGTCCATGCCACTCTCTCACTTCGTCCCAGCTTACCCTTCCCCCTCCCCGTGTCCTCAAGTCCATTCTCTAGTAGATCTGTGTCTTTAGTCCCATCTCTTGCCCCTAGGTTCTTCAGAACCATTTTTTTTCTAGATTCCATATATATGTGTTAGCATACAGTATTTGTTTTTCCCTTTCTCACTTACTTTACTCTGTATGACAGACTCTAGGTCCATCCACCTCACTACAAATAATTCAATTTCGTTTCTTTTTATGGCTGAGTAATATTCCATTGTATATATGTGCCACATCTTCTTTACCCATTCATCTATTGATGGACACTTAGGTTGCTTCCATGTCCTGGCTATTGTAAATAGAGCTGCAATGAACATTGTGGTACATGATCCCTTTTGAATTATGGTTTTCTCAGGGTATATGCCCAGTAGTGGGATTGTTGGGTCATATGGGAATTCTATTCTTAGTTTTTTAAGGAACCTCCATACTGTTCTCCATAGTGGCTGTATCAATTTACATTCCTACCAACAGTGCAAGAAGGTTCCCTTTTCTCCACACCCTCTCCAGCATTTATTGTTTATAGATTTTTTATGATGGTCATTCTGACCGGTGTGAGGTGATACCTCATTGTAGTTTTTGTTGTTGTTGTTGTTGTTTTTTGCAGTACACGGGCCTCTCACTGTTGTGGCCTCTCCCGTTGCGGAGCACAGGCTGTGGACGCGCAGGCTCAGCGGCCATGGCTCATGGGCCCAGCCGCTCCGCGGCATGTGGGATCTTCCCAGACCAGGGCACGAACCCGTGTCCCCTGCACCGGCAGGCGGACTCTCAACCACTGTGCCACCAGGGAAGCCCTCACTGTAGTTTTGATTTGCATTTCTCTTATGATTAGTGATGTTGAGCATCCTTTCATGTGTTTGTTGGCCATCTATATATCTTCTTTGGAGAAATGTCTATTTAGGTCTTCTGCCCATTTTTGGATTGGGTTGTTTGTTTTTTTGATATTGAGCTGCATGAGCTGCTTGTACATTTTGGAGATTAAGCCTTTGTCAGTTGCTTCGTTTCCAAATATTTTCTCCCATCCTGCGGGTTGTCTTTTTGCCTTGTTTATGGTTTCCTTTGCTGTGCAAAAGCTTTGAAGTTTCATTAGGTCCCATTTATTTTTGTTTTTATTTCCATTGCTCTAGGAGGTGGTTCAGAAAGGATCTTGCTGTCATTTATGTCATAGAGTTTTCTGGCAGGCAGATTCTTAACCACTGCGCCACCAGGGAAGTCCCTCCAATTTCCCTTCTAGGCATGAACACCTTGAGAGTAAAATGATCTTTATTTCGACGGCCGTTTGAGTAAATATCTATTAGCTGCTGATAAATGAAACATAAATAAATCAAATATTAAAGTTCGATTTTCCTGTATTAAATTAACACAGTCTAAATGTGGAAAGCTTTACATTTCAGATAATTAAGAACGGGGGGGAAAACATCATAGTAAGTTCCGTGATATAAAATTACTATTAAGTCATGCCTATTTTTCATCCCACAATTTTTTCAAGGCATGTTTTGATATTCTGTCATCTTTATATCAAACTGAATTTATTTAATACTTAATATAGTATATGACAGTTTCTATATTTGTATATGCCTTTCAGTCTTTATTTTTGATATATAACAACCCATTGAGTTGATATGATATGATTTATTTGAACATGTACCAACAGTCAACATTTAAATTATTGACCTTTTTGCACCCTCACTTTGTTTTATTTTCACAGATGAACTACAAGTACACATGACACCATACAACCATTTTCCTTAAAGGCTCTGCATTATTTTTAAATAATCTTTTGGTATTTGTTGTGGAAAAACCTTGAGGATAATCTATTTTTTCCTTCCATTTTTTAGGTCATGTGTATTTCCTGCTCGAATGCATACAGGTTATTCTTGCCCTTTCCTTCAATTCCTGGTGAGCCTTCTTAGTCACCAAACTCAATTATTTTCTCAGCTTAGAAAAATGTCTTCTATGATGTGTTCAATATTTTCCCGTCTTCCATTGGTCTTTGTTTTCCTAAGTTCCAAGTATATTATTTGGAGTTTAAAGTAAGGTTCTGGAGGACACTTTAGCCTCAAGAAATCAAATAAATTCCTCTCATTTCACTAAAAAAAAAAAATCCATCCATTTCCTTTGCATTCATGTACAGTGTCTCAAATTATCTTCCAAAGTACCAAGTTGATCTCTCCAAGTTTCGCTGTTTCTTTTTACCCATTGCAAGCGAATCTTCATCTTGGTAGAGCATTTCTGAATTCCACAAACTCTCTCTCTACATCCTCATGCTATTCATCCGTCTCAGCCTATCGCTTCCTTGCCTGTTGCTTTTTTTATTCCTCATAAGCAATCTGATTCTATATTTAGCACCTCAGAGCAGTCATTCTCCAACAATCTCTGTTCTTGTCACTCCAATCCATTCACTAAGAACGCTTCCTTGCATCCCTCTGAGAACTGCAACGCTTCCTTCACATGCGGAGTTTTGTCCTAATCCCCGTGCAATTCTCCGACCCCAACCACTGACTCTTTCACCTGTTTCTGTCTCCAGGTTCACCTCCTGGAGCCCTTTGCCTCTCACTTCACACTTTAGGTATTCTTAACTACTCGAACTTAGAAAGCGCACCGGTCATTTACAAGAACATCTCCCTCACAAACGTAAGGACCTCAAAGACAGCGGCAGGACCTTCCTCACTGGTACATCCTTCATATCCAGCTCTTATTGGTTGCTCAAAAACCTCATTAAATCCATGAATGAATGGACACATGAATGAGAGCAGGAACTCACACTTACACTGTTACCATATACTGGTCAGGATTCTAAGCCCTGCAACCAATAAGGAGGGTAATGCAACTGGGACCACCAATTAGGAAGCGCTGGAGCCAGTGCGTAAACTCACGGCGTCTGAAAGGCTTTTGCTAAAGGCATCACAATAATATTTCAAGACTCACACAATTATGGACAGAAATAATCTAAGTATTCATCGATGGAGGAATGGGTAACGAAAATGTAAATACACACACACACACACACACAGGAATATGATTCAGTGTGAGAAACAAGAAATCATTTGTGACAACATGGATGGACTTGGAGGGCATTACACTAAGTGAAATAAGTCAGAGAAAGACAATTACTGTGTGATCTCTCTCTATATAGAATCTAAACAAAACAAAACAGCAAACTCATAGATACAGGGAACAGACTGGTGGTTTCAGGGAGTGGGGAGTGCATGATGGGTGAAGGGGGTCAAAAGGTACAAACTTTCAGTTGTAAAATAAACTAGTCCTGCTGGGAGAAAATATCTGCAAACGATGTGATCAACAAGGGCTTAGTTTCCAAAATATACAAACAGCTCCTACAACTTAACAATAGAAAAATGAACAACACAATCCAAAAATGGACACAAGACCTAAATAGACATCTCTCCACACAAGACATACAGATGGCCAAGAGGCACATGAAAAGATGCTCAACATTGCTAATTATTAGAGAAATGCAAATCAAAACTACAATGAGGTATCACCTCACACTGGTCAGAATGGCCAACATCAAACTGTCTACAAACAATAAATGCTGCAGAGGGTGTGGAGAAAAGGGAACCTCCTGCTCTGTTGGTGGGAATGTAAGTTGGTGCAGACACTATGGAGATTTCTATTTTTAGTTTTTTGGAGGTTCCTCAAAAAACTAAAAATAGAATTACCATATGATCCAGCAATCCCACTCCTGGGCATTTATCCAGAGAAAAATATGGTTTGAAAAGATATGTGCCCCTCAATGTTCATTGCAGCACTATTTACAGTAGCCAGGACATGGAAATAACCTAAATGTCAGTCGACAGATAAATGGATAAGGAAGATGTGGTACATATATATGATGGAATATTACTCAGCCATAAAAATGAACAAATAATGCCTTTGCAGCAACATGGATGGACCTAGAGATGATCATACTAAGTGAAGTAAGTCAGACAGAGAAAGACAAATATATGGTATCACTTCTACGTGGAATCTAAAATATGACACAAATGAACTTATCTACAAAACAGAAACAGGCCATTTCCAACCATTATTTTACGTTTGATAAAGGGTCACTGATTTCCTTATTCAGTTGTGTTTCAGGAAAAGTAAAAACATATAAGAGAGATTTTGAAGATTCACTCAAGTGCAAGATACCCCTAACCTAATGTACGCCATTAGGTCTTAATTCATCATAGATAAAATATCATATACTGGGGATTTGTAGAAATCTAACCACATCTAAAATATGACACCAATGAACTTATCTATGATACAGAGACAGACTCACAGACATAGAGAACAGACTTGTGGTTGCCAAGGGGGAGGGGGTGGGGGAGGGGTCGACTGGGAATTTGGGATGAGCAGATGCAAACTAGTATATATAGGATGGATAGACAACAAGGACCTACTGTAGAGCACAGGGAGCTATATCCAATATGCTGTGATAAACCATCATGGAAAAGAATATGAAAAATTATATATATGTATAACCAAGTCACTTTGCTGTACAGCAGAAATTACCACAACATTGTAAATCAACTCTACTTCCATAAAATAAATTTTAAAACGTTATAAAAAGTAAAATAAACTAGTCCTGGAGATACAGTGTACAGCATGGTGACTACAGTTATCAAGACTATTATATATTTGGAAGTTGCTAAGATGGTAGACGGCAAAAGTTCTCATCGCAAGAAAAAAAATCTGTAACTGTGTGGTGATGGATGTTAACTAGACTTCCGGTGGTAACAATGTCACAGTATATACACATATCAAATTATTATGCTGTACACCTGAAATGAATATGATGTTATAGGTCAATTATACCTCGCTTTGAAACAAAAAAAAAGAAGAAACCAAGCCTTTGACATCTTGAACTTCTGGCTTCCAGAATTATGAGAAAATGAATATCTATTGGTTAAGCCGGAAAAGGAAAGTAAAGCAAGGTCCCTTCCACCCAAAGCTTTGGTCCACACTAGCTGTCTGGGTCACTCTTTCCTCTTCCCTCATCCGCCAGGCCCATCCTTATTCTTTCTCTTTACAGATACATCATCCCTCCCAAGAAGCCTTTCCTACTGTCCTAGGGGGATGTGCCCTGACACCCGTTAGGTGTTCCTCAAATGTGTTCTGGGGTGCTCTCCATATGAACCAGCAGAATGCCCCCAGTATAGTTTAAGCTCTACAAAGGCAGGAAAAATATGTCTTGTTCATCAGTCTGTTTACACGGTCGGTCGAGAGCATTATCTCACTGCATCTTAAGCAAGGATGATTCACCACCTCTCTTGCAGCCATTAAATATTTACGAACGTCTCCTCTGAGTGAGGGAAGAGCTTGAGTGAGGTAAAAGCCATAAAAGCCTGATGTCTGCAGAGAGTGGATCAGCTCTGAGCCTCGTCATTGGCAGGTTTGCTTTCAAAATCCAATTAGCATCACGAAAGTACCCGATGCAACTTCTAAAAATAGGTTTGAAACAAATCAGCATTTTTGAACCAAGTTTCAGGATGCCGGGCGAGGAGACACCTCTACTTCCTGAGGCGTTGATGTCTGTCAGAAGTTTCTCAAATATGGTCCATTTAAATCTTCAGAAATAATTTATAATGGAGATATGCATAGTTCCATTTTGAAAATAACGAAAGCGAACGAGAGAGGTCATCCAGCTACTGCTATGTCCACCAGGTTTCGACTACCCTTGCTCTGAGTTACTTGGTGCTGTTTTAATTATTTAAGGTTGAAACCCAGATTTTGCACCTCCATGAAAAGCTGGGGCTGCACTTTTTTAGGAGCTTTCCTTGATTTCGACCACTGTGTTTGCCTTACTGTCTCCCCACTGGGCTCCACATCCTTCCAGGTTGTGACTGGTCTGAGAGCATTTCCCCTCAGAAGAGAGTTGAGAGTCACCTCTCCCTGTCTCCGTTCATTACGGAGGAGAACATCCTTTCCAAAGGCTTCTTCTTCTGCATGGAATGGTACCCACCTGGCTTCTAACACCACCCGCCCCTCTAAGAATTACCGTGTGCAATCATAGAAGTCTTCAACTCAGCCATGACATTTTTAGTTAAATTCACATGGAGTAAATGATCATCTTTCCAGTCAATGACTATGATGCCATAAAAAAAGTTTTCCCCTTCAGTATTCCCTACATGTTACACTCTAGTCCATCTTTATCACGACTAAATAGAAACATGGAGATCATCTACTGTGAGGTGGAAACTGTTTTCTCCATGAACTTGGTGCTCATAGGGAATTCTAGAAACAAGACTTGAAATGGCTCTGGTCACATATTTGCACTCATGTGGAGGGGTAATGCAGCAGCTGTAGTCAACTGGAGAGACAACACGGCTGCTGATGTAAAACTAATGTCGTTGTGCAGGTGACTGGCCAGGACACTCCATCTCTCATGGTAGAAATGCTGTTCACTTGATACCAGCTTCGGGTGGAGCTCTGTGACCTCTGTCTTACTTCCCCTGATTCCTCATCCTTTCTCAGTTAATCTTGATATTTGGACCAGACCCTCTCACCCCTTACTCTTTCGGAGTTGACTTACCGACTGGCAAAGTCTGGTAATGCCAGAGTCTCAAAAAAAAAAAATATATATATATCCTTGAAAATTCTTTCCTCAACAGCAGTTCTGTACTTTAAAAATATTTACTAACAATTAGTGCTATTAGTTTTGAATCAATAATCTATAAAAAATGTACTGAGCTAAAGATCTTACCACGTAGTTCTTTCCTGATCTACAGACAAAACTGATCTGCTAGATATGATCCATTTAACGTGAGGAAAAGGAAATGTTTCCCAAGAGACACCAAAGGACTTGGAACAAAGAAAGTTAGCACATGAATCCCTTCCTTTAGTACAGTACAGCTCCCAGCCTAAGCATTCAGTAAACACAGTCACTGTCATGCTTTACATGGTTTTCTTTTTAAAATTTACACAGTTGACACTGTCTAGATAATGTTAGTTTCCAAAACACATTCATTGGAAGTGGTGCTGGCAAGAAAATACACAAGGTCATCTGAGTTATCTTTCCTATTACTCAACCCTGAGATTCACTCCAATAAAAAGAGGGTGTAAGCTCCCAGAAACTTGGCTTGTGCCAGGAATCTACACTTCTGATAGCACTATTTTTAATGAGTCCTTGGGTTTATGCAAAATTGACGTGTTTACACATTTTGGTCAACAAGCATTTATTGAAGTTTCTGGCCAAAGGTGGTTGAGTAAAGACTCTCCTTCCTTAAAATTTCCATAAAGAAAATAAATAATGAAAACTAGAGGGAAAAAAAATAACCTTTCTCTCTCCCTCTGTTTTTATAATAACCTTTCTCTTTAATATGTGAAAATTTCCACAGACGCCCATCATAATGAGTCATGCCTGCAGACTGAACATGAAACCTGGATTTCCAAAAATTAAAAAAAAAAAAAGATGGGTCCCTTGTTCTTGGAGAAGGAAACACAGAAAAGCTAAGAAAATTCTCCAGGGTCCTACTGCCGGCAAGAGAGTTCATCAGAAAGCCTGATGCTAGCAAGAAGGTGGGGAGACGGGAATAAGGAAATAAACCACCAAAGAGATGAAAGCCACCTTAGAAGGAAAAAAGGACAAACAAGACTCATACAACCAAAACAACATTAAGATTCTTTCTTGTGCAGAACGACCAACCCTCATTCTTTCATTTATTTCTGCAGCTCCACCAATTTGCCTGTTGTTTCATTTCTACCTTGCCTGTCTTGAGCCTTTGAGAGACCACATTTTCTTTATTTGCTTTCGTGGTGACTAAGAATATTAATGCTTGACGTTATTGTAGAATTACTATCGAACACAATACATCGGAGAAAGAAATAAAATATGTACCTACTATAAAAGAGGAGGTGAAGTCATTATTTTTTGACGGGTTAGTTTTATAACAAAAACCTAGGAGAATCCACCAGAAAATAAAAATGAAGATATTAAGACATTAAAGGAACATGGTTATTTATGACGTTAACACAGAAATTCAATATCTTCCCCAGATATGAGTAATAATATGTTAGGGAATAAACTGACAGGAAGATAACTCATATTACCCAATACACAAAATAAAGTACCTCAAAATTAACTTAACAAGCCATGTGCAGTAGAGACAGAAAAATGCTGAAACATTATTGACACATATAAATAAGAATTAAATAAGTGGAAAAACATGTTATTTTCCCTTGACTCAGTATTGTAAAGATGTCAATCTCCTTAAATTAATTTGTAAATTGAAGGTGATCTCAATAGAAATGCCAACAGGATTACTTTGAAACTAGAAAAGCTAATTCTCAGACTAATGAGGAAGGACCAGCCCCTCGAGATATTCAGACGTATTATAAAGCTACATTTATTAGACCTACTTGATGTTGGTACAGGAATATATGCAGAGAGCAACAGACAGGACAGAGGCCATAAGTAGACTGACATATGAAGCGGAATTTAGTATATGTCAAAGAGAACATCCTAAATCAGTGAGGAAGAGAGTACATTTAACAAATAATAGTGGGACAGTGATGTGGCCATCAAGGGAAAATACATATATGTGCACATGTACATACACATATATGAGTATATATGTTTATTAAACTATATCTGTTACTATATATAGTAACTATATACTATATATACACAGACTATATACTAAATAGTATCTGTGTGTAGATAGATAGACAGATAGATAGATGATAGATATTTTCATTTCCATTTATTTACCTATGGCTTATTTTATTCCTTATATAAATTTAAATATGAGGGTAGAAATTCTAGAAGGGAACAGGGCTCATTTTACAAGTACAGTGCTGAAGTGGAGACAACTTTCAAAGCAAGACATGAAACTGGGTGCCATATTGATTTAGCCACTCTAAACGTACAATCTGTGCATTCAAAAATAAGCTATACTGACATTAAAAGACAGATTTTTAACAAGACATATCTCTTTGCCTAGTCATACAGGATCTGAGGACAAAGATGCTTCTCTTTGTTCATTTAGTTATTTAGTATCGTCAAAAGCCCTCAGCACAGCACGCTGAATAAACAATCACTCTATACACATTTAATCATCAATTCATCGTGCTGATCAGAACTCCGTACTCTCAGATAGGAAATTTTTTCTCCAAATCCAAGCAGGAAGGAATTGGTTCACTTATCCTAAGAAAGTAAAAGCAGCTGAAGTTCCCAGAATTTGTCCTCTGTCTCAGCTTAATATAAGCTGTGGGATACAAGAGGAAAAATAAAACACCGAGAACTGAATCGATTATCAAAAGTGATCCAAGCTACAGAACTCTTTGATTTCCGCAGGCTTTTGCTTTTGGTGGTTTTTTTGGTAACACCTTTATTGAGATATAATTCATGTACCACACAATTCACCCATTTAAAGTACAAATCAATGACCTCTAGCACATCAGAAGAATTGCTCAATCATCACAGTAAATTTTAGAATATTTTCATCATCTGAAAAAGAAAACCTATACACTTTGGCTGCAACTCCTCATTACACCTCTTCCCAACCCTAGGCAACCACTAACATACTTAACATGTCCATCGATTTCCCTATTCTAGACATTTCATATAAATAGAATCCCACCATACGTGGTCTTTTGTGACCAGCTTCTTCATTCAGCATAATCCTTTGAAGAAACATCCAAACGGTAGCATGAATTAATTCTTCATTTCTTTTTATGGCTGAATAATATTCCACTGCACAGATAGACCACACTTGTTTAACTATTTATCCATTGATGGACATGTGAGTCCTTCAGCTTTGTTCTTCTTTTTGAAGAATGCTTTGTCTATCCTGGTCCCTTACAAGTCCGCATAAATTTTAGAATCAACTTTTTCCATTACTGATATGGACCCCTGAGATTTTGATGGGGATTTCAACGAATCTGTAGATCACTTTGGTGAGTACTGCTTATCGTAACAATATGAAGTCTTCCAAATCATGAACACAGATGTCTTTCCACTTACTGGGGTCTTCCTGACTTTCCTTCAGCAATGTTTTGTAGTTTTCAGAGCGTAAGTTGTACATTTTTCATATAATTTATTCCTAGGCACTTATATTATTTTCAATGCTATCATAAATGGGAATTGTTTTCTTAATTTTATGTTTCATTGAAAATGTACAGAAATTTGATTGAGTTTTTATGTTGATCTTATAGCCACAGAATTTTCCATATACAGGATCATGACATCTTCAAACAAAAATCATCTTACTTCTTCCTTTCCTAGTCTGCATGCCTTTCATATTATTTTCTCCTTTAACTGCCCTGGCTGTAATGTCCAGCACAACCTTGAACAGAAGTGGCAAAAAAAACCCTGTCATGTTTCCAACCCTCGAGGGAAGGAAGCCAGACTTTCACCATTAAGTAAATAGCTCTTGTTTTTTGGACATGTCCTGCGGAGATTTTTCTACACATGTAAGAAGAGTACTCAAATCGTGTTAATGGTCTGTGTTCAAATTCTGACATATATACAACCACTCACTCTTACAAAATATAGCCACTGTGCTACTATTTAACAAATGATCTTAAACTTGTGTTAATAAACTGCAAATTCCCAAAGAGCACTAAGAGAATTTGACATTTACCAAAATTCAAATTCCATTTTAATGCTTCCCCCAAACTAAAAGACATTAAAAAATAACAACAGACGTAAGATTGACCCCGTGATATTCAAATTCTAATCATGATATAGCAATACTAACAGCATTATTGGTAATCTTTAAAATTACTGAAAATAGGTTAAGAAAAATGTATTTTTAAATTATACTAAGTGGCTTAATTCACTTATCCATTTCAGTTGAAAAACAATAATGCTATCTTACAAACATAATCTCATTTTAATGCTCAGTTTTTTGTTTGTTTTTGGTTTTTTTTGTTTTTTTGCGGTACGCGGGCCTCTCACTGTTGTGGCCTCTCCCGTTGCGGAGCACAGGCTCCGGACGCGCAGGCTCAGCGGCCACGGCTCACGGGCCCAGCCGCTCCGCGGCATGTGGGATCTTCCCGGACCGGGGCACGAACCCGCGTCCCCTGCATCGGCAGGCGGACTCTCAACCACTGCGCCACCAGGGAAGCCCTTAACTCTCAGTTTAAAAAAAAATTATTTTATTGAAGTCTAGTTGATTTATAATGTTGTTAATTTCTGCTGCACAGCAAAGTGACTTGGTTATACATAGTCATACATTCTTTTTCATATTCTTTTCCATTATGGTTTATCACAGGATACCGCATATGGTTCCCTGTGCTGTACAGTAGGGTCTTGTTGTTGACCCATTCTAAACATAATAGTTTGCATCTGTGAAGCCCACACTCCCAGTCCATCCCTCCCCGACACCCCTCCTTGGTAACCACAAGTCTGTTCTCTATGTCTGTGTTAACTCTCAATTTTGAGAGTAGTACAGCACATATTCATTTGAGGAATGAGGAAACTGTGTTTCAGAGACATCTATTAGCTAATGTAAAGGATAGTGTTTTAGTGGTGAAGTTTGTCCTAGAAATTAACTTTCCTCACTCCCTTCCCAGAGTTCTCGTCTCCACTCAGTGCTCCCCCACTTGACCTGGTGTTGGCAGAACTGCCTGTCAACCTTACCACCACCTGTAGTTTTCATCAGAGAGCAAAAAGGGGAGAAGTTGAATGTTATATAAAAAAAATTAAAAGCTCAGGAATTCAAAAGAGCATTCAACGGAAAATAAAAACTGTATTTAAAAGTATGATTATGGGCTGTTGGCACTAATTAATATTAATGTATTTTTACTATTCAGGTGCTTAGCTGGGGTGAGTTAATTGATGTAGGATGCCAGTTCAAAACTTTTTAAACACAAATTTTAGGTTAAAAAACGCTCCAGGGCTTCCCTGGTGGCACAGTGGTTGACAGTCCGCCTGCCGATGCAGGGGACACGGGTTCGTGCCCCGGTCCGGGAAGATCCCACACGCCACAGAGCTGCTGGGCCCGTGAGCCATGGCCGCTGAGCCTGCGCGTCCGGAGTCTGTGCTCCGCGAAGGGACAGGCCCCAACAGTGAGAGGCCCGCGTACCGCAAAAAAACAAAACAAAACAAAACAAACAAAAATGCTCCGATTTCCAGGATGGAAACTATTTTCTCAACAGCTGGAGATCAACTATTTTCTAAACAGTTGGAAATCAACAATTCATAATTAAATCAATTTAAAAATGTTTAAAGAGACAGAAACGCACTCTAGCGAGAATTCAATATATAGTTCTGTCTTTAGTTTCAAGACCTCTAGATAATACTAAATAACTCGAAGATATTAAAGAAAAGAGTTTTTTTCCCCTGAGAATTTTCTTGTAAAGAAGGCATTTCACGAGTTACCATGAGCTATGAAGTGAAAATGATCCAGTCAGTAATAAAACGGGTTGACAAGATGAACCGTTATTCATCGTGATGGAAGCATTTTCAGATTTAGGGCCAGGAGGCACTTTTGAAAGCGACACTGCTTGTGAACGTGAAAGTGAGGACACCTGCTTGTTAACGGAAAGGTAAATGATGACCCTGCAAATTTTCTGACAATCCTTTAAGTCTGATTTGTCCCAAACACTTTTGCTTATAGTGCCTGTGGCACTATAATAGCCAAATGCCTTCCTGCTACCTAGCCAGCCACATGGGGCAAATTCTCCTTTCAGGCACCATGGAAATGGCCAAAGAACTGGTGCAGCGCTTGGGGACCTGGTACTGCAACTATCAGAAGCACCAGTGACAGCCCAAGAGCTACCTGTTTGCACTGAAATCGTACACACATCCTGCAACCTACAGAGGCATAATCACATATTAGCTTGGACTTGCTGACGGCAATACATGGTTTTGTTTGGAAAATATCGTCAGAAGAGGGCATGAGTCACATCTGGCTTGTGTTTTGGGTTTCCAGACAGCAATCCGAGTCGGTCTGAGAAATAAATGGGGAAGTTGGCAAATACGCTAGTTCATTATTCTGCAGGTCTTTTCCCGTGGTTTACTCCTTGGCATACCTAAGTCATGCTAGGGTTAGCTTAGAAAAGATTACAGGATGCTTTGGTCAGGATTCTCCAGAGAAACAGAACCAATTTCACATATATACACATATAATTCTCTGCTATATGTAGCTATACACGCAATTAATATACACACTATATTAACATTAAATACTGGTGTCATCCAGGGGAAATAAGCATATCTAAGGGCTTCTGATGGGAGGCAAGTTGTTACAAACTTTCCGGAAGGAAATATACAGCAAAGGCTTTAAGCAAATGGATATCCTTTGACCTAGCAATTCCATTCCAAGAAATACATCTTAAGCAAACAATCGCTGATGTGGGCAAAGATTTAATTGTATGTTCCTTCACATTCTATTTATTAACAGTGAAGCGATGGTCAGAAGCTGAACGCCCCAAATGAAGAACTGTTAAAATAAAAATGAGTTGAACTTCAAGGCACCTGTTTAATGAAGGTGTTTCAGGACAGCTAATGACGTAGACCAAAGGTTCAGTATATGAATTAACAAAATAAGTGAAAACTATTGGCTGGATACAAATATAGAGACACAGACACAGATACATTTACCCCTATAGGGGTAACTAAAAGAATATATACCCAACAGGTAACAGTGGCACAATTACAGCTAATATAACTTTCTTCTTTGCATATTCTGTGTGTATCAAATATATTATTAAACAAAAAACAGTAACTTTACGGTGGAGAAACCTAACATACTACCTCAGCCAGGTTATGAAGTTTAACAGCAATTGTGGTATCATGTTGATAGACTGTACCCTTCCTCGGATGTGATGAAAACTGTAGCTGCCTTTCTTCTAAACCTTACAACCCTTATTATAACATGAGAAAAATCCCAACTGAGTGACATCCTACAAAATACCTGAGAAGTCCTTCTCCAAACTGTCAAGGTCATCTGAGAAACTGTCTCAGGCAAGAGGAGCCTAAGGAGACTGAGGCCTGAATGGAATGTTCTAGCATCCCGGACAGGATGCTAGAACAGACAAGGGATGTTTGGTAAAAAGGAAATAGGAATAACGTACGGACTTGAGTTAATGATCATGTATCCAGATCAGACCATAAGTTCTGAGGAATGTACAACACCTTTCCATATGGAGATGAACTTTGTGAAGGAGAGGGACTCCTTCAGAGTCTGTTTTCTAGTGGTAAAGGGTCTTCCGGCTTCAATCTCTTCACCTACGTATTCCCACTGCCATGACAGATGGCACAAGGGACGGTACCATTTGAAATGAAGATCCTTCTGGGAATCCAGTGTAAACATCTTTGATGAGCCTCCAGTCTGGAGTGTGTCCAATCCTTGACCAGCCTCCATCCATAAACACAGTTTCTATGAATTTTCTTCCATTTCTGTGCCCCCATGGATGTCTAACACCAGCCATGGGAGGAAAAGAGTGGTTTCTACTTCCTGTATCCTACAACGATCATTTTCTACAACAGGTCGCAGCGCAGGTGAACTGACACCTGTCCTGAACCTTCTGCTGGGCTGGACAGGACCAAGGCTGAGAGGCCTCTCTCATCTCTCAGTTGGGGCAAGTCCCAGCCCATAGTGATGTCATGGTGCTGTAGCCCTGCCCGTCTGTGATATCAGCGGTTTCCAGGAGATGGGCCATGATGCTCACACTAGGAGGACGGCCACCTTGATTCATCTACACTGTTGACAAGCAACAGTGGTCCAGCTGCTTGAAGCACACTGCTGAAAAGCTTTCCTCCCAAAATGACGCCGATTTGTACTCCGATTAGCAACAGCGCTAAGAGCTCTCCTTCTTCCTCTTCTCCTTCCTCTCCTCCTCCTTCCCCTTCCCCTGCCCCCCTCCTTCTTCCCCTTCCCCTTCTTCTTCTTCTTCTTCCTTAAACTGAATTTTTTAAACTGCCTCTTAATATATTTTGATTATTCCTTTTTTGTTTGGATGGTTTGAGAGCTCCATCTTCCTGGAGCAGGTTTTTCTGGTTTACCTAGGAGACTGGGGCTGGGGGTGCAGCCAACATAGCAGGTATGGGCTCCGGGCAGCCCAGGCAGAGGGGTGCAGGAATAGATGGGACAGGGAAGGCTTGGTAGGAAAGGGGAGAGAAGGCAATCAGCTGTTAATGGGCAAAATATCAGAGTATGTTTCAGGGGAACAGACTTCAATCCTTACACCTTAATGATATCTTCAGATCAGCCAATCGTGGGGCTCAGCTTTGCCTCCTTACCCTGCGGGGACTGAAAAGTCACCTCTGGTTTCGGCTCTACGATCAAGTTCACAAAGATGCCAGGGACTGGTCCTGTCCAAGAGGGAGCTAAACCATTATTAAGTCAAAAAGGCCGTGTAACGGCATTCTCACGGGATTTGGATTATCTGCTCAGTACCTGTACCTTCGGGCATGATTACGTGGGAGATGATGGAGCAGAACCAGTAAGGATATCATGAGACATGGTGGGATGAGCAAATCGTGGCTGGTGTGTTCTTTCAACGAAAAATGGATTCTTAAATCTTCTGTTCAGCCGTTCCTCTGTTAGGAGGTGAGGATACATCGAAGGATCAGGAGAGATGGGAGGGAAAAGAAAAGAGGAGAAAGTGAAGCACGGTGTGGAAATGATACAGGGGAAGTAGGAGCAGGGTGGTCGGGTCTGGAAGAAAGTAGAAAGTGCTTAGCTCTGATAGGGAGGGCAGAAGAATTCATACATGACTGAACGATGGGGCTGACTGTTGGTGAATAACATTCTTTCAAGTGCCAAGGTTGGGGAAGAGGTTTTGTGGTCCATCTGAAGAATCAAACTCACCACCCATAAAGCTTGAGAGTAGGATTCACACAGAGGTTGTAGGGCTTGAAGGTCAACCAGTAGGTCAGGTCAGATCAGAAAGGACAGACTATAAGATACTGAAGAATTTAAGTGATGTCTTGCAGGTAATGGAGAATTTAAGTGTATTACCCATGATGATTGGAATTATTAAGATTCTGGCAAAAATGTGGAGATTAAGAAGGAGGCAAGGCTGGACAGAAGCTGAATATTAAAACTGCATCAATAGAGGAAAAGTCAACAGTGTGAGAACTTTATATTTAACTGATAGCATACCCCACAGGTCGGGCTCCCTGAAAATAGCACAGCTTTGAACAGGTTTACAGCCATATCTCAGAGACAGCGTGGGTTCAGTTCTAGAGCACTGCAGTAAAGCAAGTCACACAGAATTTTTGTTTCTCAGTGCATATAAAAGTTACGTTTGCACGCGACTGTAGTCTGTTAAGTGTGCTACAGCATTATGCCTAAAAAAAGTATACACTTTAATTTTAAAATGTATATTTATATATATATATACACACATACAGTAGAATATCACTCAGCCATAAAAAAGAATGAAATAACGCAATTTCCAGCAACACGAATGGACCCAGAGATTATCACACTAAATGAAGTCAGACAGAGAAAGACAAATACCGTATGATATCACTTACATGTGGAATCTAAAATATGATACAAATGAACTCATTTACAAAACAAAAATAGACTCAGACAGAGAAGACAAACTTATGGTTATCAAAGGGGAAAAGGGGGGAGGGATAATTTAGGAGTTTAGGATTAAAATATACACACTACTATATATAAAATAAACAACAAAAGGACCTTCTGTATAGCACAGGAAACTATATTTAATACCTTGTTATAACCTATAATGGAAAAGAATCTAAAAGAGAATAGATATGTATGAATCTGTATAGCTGAATCACTTTGCTGTACACCTGAAACACATTATAAATTAACTATATTTCAATAAAAATTTTTTTAAAATGCTTTATTGCCAAAAAATGCTCACCATCTTCTGAGCCTTCAGCAAGTCACAGTAGTAACTATGTAGTAACTATCAAAGCTCACTGATCACAGATACCACAGCAAATGTAGTCATGATGAAAAAGTTTCACATATTGTTAAAATTACCAAAATGTGACACAGAGGCATGAAGTGAGCAAATGTTGTTGGAAAAATGGCCCCCATGGACTTGCTTGAGGCAGGGTTGCCACAAACCTGCCATTTGTAAAAAGTGCAGTATCTGTGAAGGACAATAAAATGAGCTCTGCCTGTATTAGCAAAAATAAATAAAGATAGGCAATTTAGCATTCATTTAAGAATGTTAAAGACAGATGAGAACAAATAGAAAGAATATAAATAATGTAAGTTAATGAATTAGAGAAGAGGAAAATGTATTTTTATAAAATCATGCTATGGGACTTCCCTGGTGGTCCAGTGGTAAAGAATCCACCTTCCAATGCAGGGGATGCAGGTTCTCTCCCTGGTCGGGGAACTAAGATCCCACATGCCACGGGGTGACTAAACCCACATGCCACAACTACTGAGCTCACGCGCCTCAACTAGAGAGAAGTCCGCCTGCCGCAAACTACAGAGCCCACGTGCTCTGGAACCCACGAGCGACAGCTACAGAGCCCACACACCCTGGAGCCTGCATGCCACAACAAGTAAGAGAAAACCCACATGCCACAACTAGAGAGAAGCCTGTGTGCCACAATGAAGATCCCACATGCCACAACAAAGATCCCGTGTGCCACAACTAAGACCCGATGCCACCAAATAAATAAATAAATATTTTTAAAAATTAAAAAAAATCATGTTAGATATGATTTTTTTGAACATTTAAAAAAATTTTTATTGAAGTAGAGTTGATTTACAATGTTGTGTTAGTTTCAGGTATACAGCAAAGTGGTTCAGATATTCTCTTTCAGATTCTTTTCCATTCTAGGTTATTACAAGATATTGAATATACTTCCCTGTGCTATACAGTACGTTCCTGTTGTTTATTTTATATATAGTGTGTATCTGCTAATTCCAAACTCCTAATTTATCCCTCCCCCCCCCAGTTTCACCTTTGGTAAACATAGGTTTGTTTTCTATGTGAGTCTATTTCTGTTTTATAAATAAGTTCATTTGTATCACTTTTAGATTCCACATAAACGTGATATTATGTGATATTGCCTTTCTCTGGCTGACTTACTTCACTTAGTATGACAATCTCTAGGTCCATCTATGTTGCTGCAAAAGGTCATATGTGACAAACTCACAGCTAACATCCTGCTCAATGGTGAAAAACTGAAAACATTTCCTGTAAGATCGGAACAAGACAAGGATGCCTACTCTTGCCACTTTTATTCAACATAGTTTTGGAAGTCCTAGTCATAGCAATCAGCGGAGAAAAAGAAATAAAAGGAATCCAAACTGAAATGTAAGAATTAAAACCGTCAGTGTTTGCAGAGGACATGGTACTATACACAGAAAATCCTAAAGGCACCACCAGAAAACTACTAGAGCTTATCAAGAAATTTGGTAAAGTTGCAGGATACAAAATTAATGCAGAGAAATCTGCTACATTTCTATACACTAAAAACAAAATATCAGAAAGGGTAATTAAGGAAACAATCCCATTTATCATCACATCAAAAAGAATAAAATACCTAGGAATAAACCTACCTAAGGAGGCAAAAGACCTGTACTTTATAAACTACAAGACACTGATGGAAGAAATTGAAGATGACACAAAACAGATGCAAAGATATACCATGTTCTTGGATTGGAAGAATCAATATTGTTAACATGACCAAACTACCCAAGGCAATCTACAGATTCAATGTAATCCTTATCAAATCACCAATGGCATTTTTCACAGAACTAGAACAAGTAATTTTACAATTTGTATAGAAACACAAAAGATCCCAAATAGCCAAAACAATCTTGAGAAAGAACACTAGAGCTGGAGGAATCAGGTTCCCTCACTTCAGACTATACTACAAAGCTACAGTCATCAGAAGAGTATGGTAGTGGCACAAAAACAGACACATAAGGTACGACTTTCTAGGGAACAAATGACAAAATATGATGTCAGATATATAACTATAAAATATTTGTTTTTAAACTTAACAGATATCCAAAAAGAGGGAAGAAAATTATATATCAAATAGAGAAATTAAAACACTTCCCAAAGATCTTTCACATATTATAGAACATTTGGAAATGAGGATGAATTGGGGTGTTATTTTTGCTGAACAATAAATTATCAAAATTGACTCAAGAAGACCCATGATTTAGACCAATGACTCCAAAAGGAACTGAGAAGGCTGTCAGAGAATTATGTCATAATATATAATGAGCTGTTTTATATTTTGAAGAAGCACAGGATTCCTATGTGTTTATAAATTTCCAAGAATACAGAAAGTAATAATACCATTAAAAGAACAATGTCATTACCAAACATGGTTTAATTCAGGACTGCAAGGCAGGTCAATATTCCAAAATCCAAATATATAGCTCAATGTATAAATGGCACATGGCAGAAAGAGTAAGCAGTTTCCTTTACAAATTAGATAACATTAATAAATTTGA
The DNA here is from genome assembly GCF_964270905.1 of Leucopleurus acutus. Taxonomy (NCBI): domain Eukaryota; kingdom Metazoa; phylum Chordata; class Mammalia; order Artiodactyla; family Delphinidae; genus Leucopleurus; species Leucopleurus acutus. The sequence continues at coordinate 3,992,267 of NC_139164.1, forward strand.
TAAAATTCAATATCCATACCTAATAATTCTTAATAAAATAGCAAGAGAAGGAAACTTCCTAACATGATTTCAAAAAATATTTATTTCAAAAGTATAGTCATGTTAAAGGTGAAACACCAGACATTTTCCCTTAATGTCAATCAGTGATATGACAAGCATTCTCACTCTGTTTTTGTTTACAATTTTTCTTCAGAAAATGATAATGGGACACATCTGATAGGAGAAGCAAAATCACTGATATATGAAGATGGTCTAATACTTAACCAAAAGGCTCAACTTAAAATAGTCAAAATGATATATGTTCATGATGAAGCCCAGTGATAAAAGAGTTCATTGTTAAAAAAATGTTACTGTTAACTATTATAAAACAGAAAATCAATGTTTGCTTATGTTCAACCCCTAATCAGTTAGGAAACATAATGTTAAAATGTTACAATAGCTACAAATAGAGAGAGGAACAAAATTAATAAGTTTTGGGATCTATATGAAGAAAGATGGATTCCTAACTCAGGGGGAAGACCAAAAAAAAAAAGCCCTGACTGAATAAAAATCCCTGACTAGATAGGGAGAGATAGCTCCTGCAGGTCTAGGAAGGTCTTAATATTAAAAAGATGAATTCCACTGAAAGCAAATTAATGCAAATTCATTCAAAATATCAAAGTACTAACTTGAAGAAATGTTTTAAAATCCACTTGGATGAATACGTTTTATAGATGATTCAAGAAATTTTTGAAAAATTAAGCAAGGAGACACGTTTAAGACATTAAGATATTTTGTCAAGTTAAAACAATATATAGGGACTTTGCTGGTGGTCCAGTGGGTAAGACTCCGCACTCCCAATGCAAGGGGTCTGGGTCAGGGAACTAGATCCCGCATACACGCTGCAACTAAGAAGCCCGCGTGCCGCAACTAAGGAGTCTGCATGCCGCAACTAGGAAGTCCACATGCCACAACTAAAAGATCCCTCATGCTGCAACTAAGACCTGGCACAGCCAAAATAAATAAATTAAATAAATTTAAAAAAATATGTAGAAAACTACTTGACTGTCAAGGAGAGGGGATATTTATTTCCTATATACGCTTGCACAGATATACAACAGAATACTCTGTACTCATCCAATAATGACAGAGCTCTAAACTGACATGGAGGGTCAGAATATATTAAGTGAGGAAAACAGGGAAAGGCACAGTAGGTACAGTGTGATCCGGTTTTGATTAAAAATACATATACACAAGTGAAGTAAGTCAGAGAAAGATAAATATCATAAGCTATCACTTATATGTGGAATCTAAAATATGACACAAATGAACTTATTTACAATACAGAAACAGACTCATAGACATAGAAAGCAAACTTATGGCTTCCAAAGGGAAAAGGTGGAGGGGAGGGATAAATTAGGAGCTTGGGATTAGCAGATACAAACTACTATGTACGTATAAAATAGGTAAACAACAAGGTCCTACTGTAAAGCACAGGGAAGTATATTCAATATCTTGTAATAACCTAGAATGGAAAAACATCTGGAAAAGAGTATGTGTGTGTGTGTGTGTGTGTGTGTGTGTGTATGCATATATATATATATATACACATATATATATGTGTGTGTGTGTATATATATATATATATATATAACTGAAACACTCTGTGTACACCACATACTAACATGATATTATAAATCATATAAAATTATATGTTAAAAATTATATAAATTAAAACTAAGAATGAAGCAAATTATAGGCAGTCTCTTCTCAACAGCCTCTTTTCTACCCAAAATAGAAGTCAAATGAGGTAAGAGCTGACAGCTAATTCTGCCAACTAGCTCTTTCATGGATCTATAGAACACCATTTATCAGGAGAGAAGCCAGCAAAAATGAATTAATGAGATAATGTGAAGCAAACAAACCCACTTGCTCTTTGCCAAAGCCTGCCATATCCTACTAGAATCTGTTGGGAAAGGGATGAGATTAAAGACATGGCCCTATTTCATTCTTTCCTAAGACTGGCTGGTTATGTTTCAGTTTGTGGCAGGCAGGAAACTGGGGACCCCAAAGACACTTGCGCCCTGATCCCTAGAATGTGTGAATATATTACTTTACATGGCAGAAGAGACTTTGCATTTATTTTTGAGACTTTGCAATTTTGATTAAGTTCAGGATCTTGAGTTGGAGAGATTACCTTGGGTTATATTGGTGTCCCCAGCGTGACCACCGGGATCTTGTAAAGATAAGAGGGGGGCAAGGGGGTGATTCAGAGTGAGAAGGAATCCAAGTGCTGTTGCTGGTTATGAAAATGAAGCAAGGTCCCCCTGAGCCAAAGAATGGGGGCACCTTTTGGAAGCTGGGAAAGACAGCAGTAAATTCTCCCTTAGAGCCTCCGAAAGGAATAGAATTTTGCCAACGCCTTGATTTTTAGCCTGGCGAGACCCATGTCAGAATCCCGACCTCCAGAAATGTAAGATAATAAAGTTGTGTTGTTCTAAGCCAGTAAATTCATGAACCGTTTCTATCCACCTATGAGAAAACTCCCCTTTCTGTAAAGGAACGCAACTCTAGAAATCAGTCTGGATCAGGGTGGGCCATTGCCACATATCCAGATATATGGCATCGGGCATGGCCTCATCAGTCTTGTTCTGCGGGACAATTTTTTGGATACAACCCCTGCTGTGAATTCCCTGGGGCCAAGAGATGTAAAGAACTGATTGTCCTTCAGGGTACCTTGAATCATACCAGATTTCTTCATTGAAAATGGAATATTTTAATACCAAAAGTGGTATGTTAGAAGGGGCAACATCAATTCATTTTAAGATGTAATCAAATCTTAAGCAGCTTTTTTTCTTAAATGGTTACAAATCCTCTGAAGATTTTTCTATGAGCTCTTCCTTCGATAGAAAGCCTCGGGTATAAATTTATGTATTTCTAAAGCAATGGAAGGTTTCTCTTTATACTGAAGCCATTTCTCTTCCTTTTTTTTTCTTTATTTTCTTCTACAGCACACATAAGTATGTATTTATAATCTGTATCATACAAGAACAAGAAGAGGAAAATTGAGAACTTCGAATTGGTAATTAATTCCTGCATTCACACACCAACACACAAAAAAGGTAAGAACATTCTAAGTAACCAATTGGAGATGCTATGATATAAAACAGTAGTTCTCAAACTGTGGTCTCTACATCAGCAACATGAAAATGGTCCTGGCAACTTGTTATAAAAGCAAATTCTCAGATCCCATCGCAGGCTTACTGAATAGAAGCCACAGAATTAAGATGTAGAAGGAACCCTGGCTGTTATGCAGGATAGCGTGATTCCTTGAAAGATAGGCTCAAACACATCATCCACGGTTTAGGTGGCGTCATGCCATTAAACTGAAAATTAGTACCACGTCTTTGATTTTCAAATCTTACACATACTTGCATCCCCCAAATGGGAACCATACTAGAATCTCATTTCTCTTTACCCTTTAAGAAGAAAAAATACATATGTTAAAAATTTATACATCACAGGTTATTTGCTCTTTGTGATCCTTTATGAAAACTAAAGGATAATTAATTAATGAATACCATCCTCAATCCAATTACCATTACACAGACTTGAATATTATCACCACTTTTTAAAGAAGTATCACTTTTTTTTCCACCTTGTGTTTACTGCCAACTGCTTGCAAAATACCATAGAAATTATGGGACTCATGGAAGCATTATTACATTTTCAAAGAAAACAAATGAGGAACTTCCATCTTTACAAAGGCATTTTTAGAGTTATCTTTAAATTTAAATCACCAACAGATTATGGAAGCAGCCTGGATTTCATATGTGTTTATTCTTAATCTGTTATCTTGTTTCTAAATATCACTGTGGTTTGTGAATTTGCTTTGTCTTTTATAAAGCACATTTTTTTCTTCCCCTTTGCTTTTTCTATGGCCAATCTGTTGCTTTCTTCTTAAGCCTTCAGCTGTTAATTTGATTTGTGTCAAAATAACCTTACCTCGTAATTCAGGTCTCAACATGGCTTGGGCTCTGAATTAACAGAATCATTGCTCAATTTCCATTTCACTTTGGGGTGTTGGAATGTAACTAAAGAGTGTTTGAAAATCAAACATGTTTTGTGACAATTTCTTTTAAACCCTAGTCTTGCAAATTCTGCATGGGGATAGGTAGATAAATTGGCTTCTTAACTGAAGAAAACAGGTACACATTTTACCATGAATTACAAAGCTTTGCAATGCACATCTAAGTCAGCTGTAGAAGAAGTAAAGAATATCCAAACTATTCATCACAACCCCATATCCTTTATTGTGAAGTCACTGAGAAAAAGTTTAAAACATTCATAAAAGCAGTGCCACCCTACACTGGCAAATAAATATGTCTTGAAGATACTACTTATGATATAATTTACTCACCATACCCCTCACTTAAAAAGAAATACATTGGGACTTCCCTGGTGGCAAAGTGGTTAGGACTCTGCACTCCCAATGCAGGGGGCCCAGGTTCGATCCCTGGTCAGGGAACTAGATCCCCCATGCATGCCGCAACTGAGAGTTTGCATGCCACAACTAAGGAGCCGGTAAGCTGCAACTGAGAAGCCTGCCAGCCATAACTAAGACCCGCACAAACAAATAAATAATAAGATAAATAAAATTTAAAAAGAAAAGAAACAGGGCTTCCCTGATGGCGCAGTGGTTGAGAGTCCGCCTGCCGATGTGGGGGACACGGGTTCGTGCCCCGGTCCGGGGGGATCCCACATGCCGCGGAGCGGCTGGGCCCGTGAGCCATGGCCGCTGGGCCTGCGCGTCTGGAGCCTGTGCTCCGCAGCAGAAGAGGCCACGGCAGTGAGAGGCCCGCGTACTGCAAAAAAAAAAAAAAAAGAAAAGAAAAGAAACACATTTAAGGAACTTATGAACCCACGGTCTTTAAGGTTTTGCTATTAAGAAGTATGCCTCTTGGACCAGTAGCACTGTCATTGCCTGGGAGCCTGTAAGAGATGCAGAACCTTAGGAAGCCTCTTCCATCTATTATAGAATCTGCATCTGGATAAGTTTCCCAGGTGACTCATGTGCCCATTAAAATTTGAGAAGCACCTCTTTAAGGGAAACTATTTTCTGAAACACTGAAGATTTGGGGATTCCACTCTTAAACATCTGACTAGCTATTCTGGTCTTGTAGGAACTGTCGTGCATATTAAAGCATCATCAATCTTTGGTGTTAGACACATGAGACGTGTGTCAGAGATGGGAGACCAACTCTGGACTTAAAGTTGCCACAACAATAAAAAAAAAAAAAAAAAGAAAAGAAAAGGATTTGCCTTTCTGAATCCCATCCAAGCGACTCCCCTTTTTGGAAATATGAGGCGCTGAGTTCTGTCACCTTCTACCTTTGGCTACTTCCTGATCCAAAGACATGGACATCCCTATTTATTGTTTTCCTCTTATTTTTTAAGAAATGCAGAAAGATAAAAATCTTTAAAGCCAGTCACTCTCACTATCTAATTTCTGGCTCTTTTAAACAAATCTATAATTCATGATTGCATTCATTTTGCCATGTGTTTACTTTTAAAGGAGTAGGAAGAAAATCCTATTCTTTGTTGTTTCTTGAAGAATATAAACCAATGAATCTAAAGAATATTATCTAGCGTGAAAAAAATTCATTCTTCAGACACTCAAAAGCGTTTCTCTTTTCATCACTTATTAAACTAAAGCATCCCAGCACTATCTCCAGTGGCAATCATTTCTCTTTCGAAATCGTGGAAGAATAAACCCACCCCGGTGCGTACTTTCATTCGATGTGTGGGCTTAACAAGAGTCTCAAGATGCAGGGCAATGAAAGGAAGGTATTTACTCTCACTGCCGGGCAGGATGCTTACGTATATGTTGACTGTGGCTCCTGCTTCTTTTCTATTCCTAAAAATCAATCGGGGTGCTATCACAGAAGCACACCGCATACAGAATGCATGTAACTTTGTTACAGAGCTTTGATACAAGATACACCTAGAGATGGTATCAATATCAACAATATATTGATAGATAATATATAATCATATAGATATATCTATAGATATGTAGATTCGTACACCGATGGATATATATAGGATACAGAAAGATATAGATATTACATATATTCCATATAAATACTGGGTTGGCCAAAAGGTTTGTTCGGGTTTTTCCTTAAGATGTTACGGAAAAACCTGAACAAACTTTCTGGCCAACCTCATATACATAAGGCATATCCATCTATCTATGTACCACATATATTCTCTATATTTTATGTGTACATCATATATACACACACCACACACATATATATCTCCCTATCCAATATATCCTATAGATACAGATAAACTGATTCTACATATAAGCTATACTTCTCTCCAAGCCGTCACAGGCGTTGCAGAGTTACACACAGTTAGAGGGATTTGTTCCAGAGCTTTGCTGACACCCCTGCAGGGCTGGGCGAGCTGCAGCCATGAGGCTATTGTCTCTGCATCCGATGCTTCCAGCTGGAGCCGGAAGCCCACAGGGCAGCAGTCAGGAAGGGAAGAGGAGCCCCAGGTGGGAGGGATGGGAAGCAGGCTGAGCCCACAAGCACTAGCGGAACCACACAAGGGTGGACCGACGCTGGTCATGATTGCTGCCTCGACCCTGGCGATGAGGGCTTCCTGCAGAACGCGGGGCCCCTCCCCAGGGAGCTGACAGACATCCACGCCTGACCTGTGACTTGGAGAAGCTGCGGGGGGAGCCGGAGAACGCGGAGGACGTGCAGACCCAGCCGCTGCTTCACACCAACACGTGAGTCAGTAGGTCGGAGACAACGGGGGTGACCCGCAAAATGGCGGCTGCTTCCCTCGCACCCTCCTGATTCCCTCCCCCCACCCCCAAGGATGCTCTCCTTTGTGGTGATTCATACAGGAGAGGGATTTCTGGGAAATGCCACTGAGCAAAGTCAAGATGACACATTACAAAGGCAAGCCTGCCTTCTCCTATTTCTCTGAGCTCATGTAGCATTCAATAACCAGCACCTTGCCTCTTGAGACTGGAGAATCAGAACTTACATAAACCCAAACTTCCTGCTGCAAGAACACCGACCTTTCAGAATACAGACAAGAGAAAATGCCCAAGTAAGCGTCCTCCTATAGCACCCTGTTTTCCCACCCCACGTGTCCAGTTCTTTCTGATCACCTGAGGTAGTACCTTGAACTCATGTCTCCTCTAAATCCATAAGTATCCTACATCTGGATGATGTTGTTTTATAACCACTGAATTGGAATTATAAAGACGTTATGGAGATGGCAGGATGAAGCTTTACATGCAAAAGGATTCAAGGCAGAAAGTGACTGGGTAACTCTGGGACAAGAATCTGAACGAACAGATACATGTACATGTATAACTGAATCACCTCGTTGTATGCCTGAAACTAACACAACATTGTTAATCAACTATATTCCAGTATAAAATAAAAAGTTAAAAAAATAAATTAAATAAATAAAAATAAGTTAAAAATAAATAAATAAAAAAAAGAAAGTGACTGGGTAATTAAAATGCTACCCCTAGTTCTTCCCACATTTGGATTATACCATCATGGTTGGGAAACCTCACCATTCTGTCCTGCCCTCCCGGGAAACACATGAAATACACTCAGTTTCAATGGCTATACATTCAATTTCAAACAGCAAATCTTAGAGAATGTGCTCTCCTGAACCCACCAAATGTTTGAGTTTCTGGACACTAACCTGATGCTTCCGTCAGATCATTTAACATTTCCCTTTTACGTACATGTTCATCCTTTTTCCACACAAACACAAAAAAACCCTTTCCTTTTTTTCTTTTGTTAGTGAGTCGCTGGAGGGTTGGTAATTACTCTATGTATTTAGTAGCAAGTATCGTTAGAATTCTGAATTAAAAATAAGATTAATGATTTAATTTCAGGCTTGTCGAGATGACTCATTTAAAAAAAATACGGATGTGATATAATGCGATAAAAGATGTAAGCATAATTTATTGATAAAACCATTACGACCGGAATGAGAGAGCTATCTGTCTACATAATGGTTCCTGAAATCACAGACAGTACTTTCCCATTATATCGCTGCAACATTTGTAATTCCTTTTTGGATTTACCTTTTTTTGTTTTTAACAACCATATGTGGTACTTATTAAGTGGCAGCCACTGGTCCAAATGTCTTACAAGCAGCGCTCACAATTGCCTTACAAGGCAGTTTTACTGCTACTCCTACATTACGCATAAGAAAATGCAGGCGTAGAGAGCTTTGGGAAGTTCCCCAGGGGAACACAGCAGGTGAGTCTGGGAGCCATGACACAAACCCACAGATTCTGGACCCTGACTCTACAACAGCCTCCTAACCCTTCCTCCACATTCCTTCTCTAAAACCAAGGGAAACTGGGCCTGAAGACAGTAGCAAATACATCTTTGCATCTGGGAAAGTAGCCAGGTGGCAATACTATTGGTGTCAAAAATGCTCTCAAATACAGAAAGTCAATAATCCTCATAGCCAGATCAAATGGTACAGAGATCTTCTCCTAACGAGGAATGATATTACTTGGGGTGTAGAAAGTTAAGACTTCTACTTCTTGGAGAGTTACTTTCCCAACAGAAACAAAAAGTAAAGCAACGGCTTTCAGGACACTGGATCTCAACGAATGGGTAATAGTGATTCCAGAAAGATGGGGAATCAATGAGATGAGCGCTCTGATGGTGAAGCTGCGGCACTGAGAGGGATTCTAGGTCATGGTGCAAGGAGGAGATCCAGGCAGAACCCAGCAGACGCCGTGATCTGAGGGGACGGACCTGAGAGTTTAGAGTGAACGAGGCAATGAGAGTTGCCAGGATAGAGTTTGCAGGAGAAGCGAGAGCTGGCACAGAGAACCCCAAAGGATTGCAGGGTCCCCCCGCCGGGTATTTAGCAGATGACTAACGAGCGAACACATATGACTAACACATTGCACGCCTAGGACCCACGGATGGGGATATGCCCCTCCAAAAGGACTCGGCAGAACGCTGCTCAGTGCTCACAGAGGACCCCAAATACTGCCTGTCCCCATCCGCTGGAAGGAAAAAAATCCCGCAAACCAAAAGACATTGCAGAGTGTTGAGGAAGGCGCAGCCTTGGTAAGAAGGAAATCATTCACCGTTGCCCGAGCACTGCTCAGGGTCTGCCTGCCAAACGTGCCAAGCAAGACTTGAAGAGCTCAATCTCCCTCCAAATAGCTTAACTACAGCCCAGAATAAAACCTAACATTTTTATAGGAATAATAATTACTCAACTCCAAAGTGGTAAGATCTACAATGTTCTATCAATACATTCAAACATTTGAGAATTTGAAGTATAGCAACATAAACTATCCAAAATGAAAAACAGTTGGCCCTTGAACAACCTGAGTTTGAACTGTTTGGGGGCCACTTATAAGTGGGGTTTTTTTTCCAATAAATACTACAGTGCTACACGATGTTCGGTGGATTGAATCAGCAGATGCAGAACAATGGAGATGGACAGCCAATTATAAAGTTCTAGGGGGTCACCCAGGAGTCAGTGCCCCTAACCCTCAAGTTCTTTAAAGGTCAACTGTACACAGACAGAAAAAAAAGCATAAATCAACTGTAGTACAGCATCAGGTATCCTTATATATTGGTGTCTGGAATACACAAAGGAAAGAGGACTGAAAAATAATTTGAATAAATAATGGCCAGAAATTTTCAAAACTTAAAAAAAGCCAGAAGCCTACATAGATCCAAGAATCTCAACAAACTCTGAGTGCAAGAAATGAGAAAAATGTTACCAAGACACATGATGAACAAAGTGCTCAAAACCAGTGACAAAGTCTTCACAAGCACCAGAGGAAAGAAGCATGTTCTGTATAAAGGATAAAGATCAGAACAACTTTAGACTTCTTAAATATGTAACAAACATATCTAAGGTACTAAAAAACCACAACAAAACCAGTCACGTACAGTTCTACACCCAGCAAAAATATCTTTAAGTCAAACAACGGTGGAGAAAAGACATATATATAAATCCAGAAAGAATTCATGACCAGCAGACCAGCACTACAATAAATGTCCAAAGAATTCCTTCAGGCGTAAGAAAAATGATATTAGATGGACATCTGCATTTACATAAAAGAGTGAGGAACACAACAGTAGCTCCTTGCTAAACCTATACTTTTTTTCTTATTTAAATATCTTTAAAAATAACTGATGGTTTACACAATTCAAAAAGACACATGCCTCCCAACATTCACTGCAGCACTATTTACAATAGCCAGGTCATGGAAGCAACCTAAGTGTCCACTGACAGATGAATGGATATATGGAATATATGGATAAATATTCCATATATACAGTGGAATGTTACTCAGCCCTAAAAAGGAATGAAATTGCGTCATTTGTAGAGACATGGATGGACCTAGAGACTGTCATACAGAGTGAAGTAAGTCAGAAAGAGGAAAACGAATATCGTATATTAATACATATATGTGGAATCTTGTAAAATGGTACAGATGAACCAGTTTGCAAAGCAGAAATAGAGACACAGATGTAGAGAACAAATGTACGGACACCAAGGGGGGAAAGGGGGGGTGGGATGAATTGGAAGATTGGGATTGACATATATACACTAATATGTATAAAACAGGTAACTAATGAGAACCTGCTGTAGAGCACAGGGAACTCCATTTCGCGGTACAGCAGAAACACAACACAGTAAAACAACTATACCCCAATTTTAAAAAAATGATGGTTTAAACAAAAATGATAGGAATGTGCTGTGAAGTTCATAATACATGTAAAACTGAAACATGACAACAATACTATATGCTGCCGTATACGACTGGAAAAATGAAAATATACTGTTGTACAAAACTGGACAGAGCACAGAACAGGAAACTATAGACCAATATTCCTCATACACATAGAGTCAGAAGTTCTAAATGCATGTTTAGCAAACTGTATTAAAACAGGGTAAAAAGGATAATACATCGTGACCAAGGAGGATCATTTCAAAAACGTCTGTTTTAACATTCAAAATCAATGTCTATTAACTAAAAAAGAAAAAAAGATCATCTTAATATTTTCAAAAAAATTTGCTGGAATTCAAAATGTAGTCCTAATTTTTTTAATTATGCTCAAAAAAAAGAAGGGTGGGCGGGCTTCCCTGGTGACGCAGTGGTTGAGAGTCCGCCTGCCGGTGCAGGGGACACGGGTTCGTGCCCCGGTCCGGGAAGATCCCACATGCCGCGCAGCGGCTGGGCCCGTGAGCCATGGCCGCTGAGCCTGCGCATCGGAGCCTGTGCTCCGCAACGGGAGAGACCACAACAGTGAGAGGCCCGCGTACTGCAAAAAAATAAATAAATAGAAGAAGAAGGGCAAGTGCTCCACACAATAAAAGGCATCTACATAAAACATACAACTAATAGCGTTCTTAATGGTGGATTCTTCGCCCATAAAATCAGAAACAAGCCAACTATGTTTGCTCTCAACACTTTTTTTTTTTTTTTTTGGATTCCCAGTTTTAATTTTTTTAAGATGTTCAGGTCCAGTGAGTAACGTTTCACCAAAAGGAAACAGTCTTTTCTGAGTCTTAACTGACCGAAACAGAAGAAGCACAGGGAAGGGGATCTATGGGGACAAAATATGCAAGAAGATGTGAAGAGGTTCTGTTACCTGGCTAAGCACTGCCCTTCTAAGGTACAGGGGAGAACTGATGAGGTCATGGGAGGGAAAAAAATCTTACTAATAATTCCGAAGCTGTCAGCACAGAGACTGTCACTACCATATACAGAGAAAGTATGCAGACATGATATATTAATTTCTGGGTGAATGACCAGACCACATAGCTCTGGGTATTCTAAAACGTGAAGGCAACTGTTGTCACAGCATTCTTGAAGTGATAACTCATGGGATGTTGCCCTGTTCGGGTGGTGTTAACAGAGGATGACACGGGAATAACAACTCCAGAAAGTCCCCCATGGTCCGAATGACGGCAGCGCCTGTGAAATTGTCTGGTCTATGGCTCAGCCATGGGGTCGTTGTATTGAACCTTCTGTTTTGAAAGCATCCAGCCTTGGATATGAAATGATGGATCTCCTTAGATTTTAAGCCCCCGACACTTTATTCTATTAATAAATATTCATTTTCCTTTTCTCCCTCCAGTAGCATTTTCTCATCAATCCCGGCTGAAGTCACAGCTGTGAAAGCCCTTTATCCGTTACTGTTCATCTCTACGTGATTCTGTGCATCCTTACAAAATTATGAAATTATTCAAGACTGAGTCTGAACCTCCTGTTTGGTGTTTTTGTTTTAACATCTTTATCGGAGTATAATTGCTTTACATTGTTGGGTTAGTTGCTACTGTATAACAAAGTGAATCAGCTATACATATACATATATCCCCATATCCCCTCCCTCTCGCATCTCCCTCCAACCCTCCCCATCCCACACCTCTAGATGGTCACAAAGCACTGAGCTGTTGTCCCTGAGACACATCACTTTTCTGTCTGGATGATCTGTCCATTGGTATAAGTGGAGTGTTAAAAGTCCCCTACTATGACTGTGTTACTATCGATTTCCCCTTTTATGGCTGTTAGCATTTGCCTATGTATTGAGGTGCTCCTATGTTGGGTGCATATATATTTACAACTGTTATACCTTCTTCTTTGATTGATGCCTTGATCATTATGTAGTGTCCTTCTCTGTCTCTTGTAATAGTCTTTCTTTTAAAGTCTGTTTTGTCTGATATGAGAATTGCTGCTCCAGCTTTGATTTCCATTTGCATGGAATATCTTTTTCCATCCCCTCACTTTCAGTCTGTATGCATCCCTAGTTCTGAAGTGGGTCTCGTGTAGACAGCATATATACGGATTTTGTTTTTATATCCATTCAGCCAGTCTGTCTTTTGGTTGGAGCATTTAATCCATTTACATTTAAGGTAGTTATCGATACGTATGTTCTTATCACCATTTTCTTAATTGTTTTGGGTTTGTTATTGTAGGTCTTTTGCTCCTCTTGTGTTTCCTGCCTAGAGAAGTTCCTTTAGCATTTGTTGTAAAGCTGGTTTGGTGGTGCTGAATTATCTTAGCTTTTGCTTGTCTGTAAAGGTTTTAATTTCTCCATCAAATCTGAATGAGATCCTTGCTGGGTAGAGTAATCTTGGTTGTAGGTTCTTCCCTTTCATCAGTTTAAATATGTCCTGCCAGTCCCTTCTGGCTTGCAGAGTTTCTATTGAAAGATCAGCTGTTAACCTTATGGGGATTCCCTTGTGTGTTATTTGTTGCTTTTCCCTTGCTGCTTTTAATATGCTTTCTTTGTATTTAATTTTTGACAGTTTGATTAATATGTGTTTTGGTGTGTTTCTCCTTGGATTTATCCTGTATTGGACTCTCTGCACCTCCTAGACCTGATTAACTATTTCCTTTCCCATATTAGGGAAGTTTTCAACTATAATCTCTTCAAATATTTTCTCAGTCCCTTTCTTTTTCTCTTCTTCTTCTGGGACCCGTATAACGCGAATGTTGGTACGTTTAATGTTGTCCCAGAGGTCTCTGAGACTGTCCTCAGTTCTTTTCATTCTTTTTTCTTTATTCTGCTCTGCAGTAGTTATTTCCACTATTTTATCTTCCAGGTCACTTATCCGTTCTTCTGCCTCAGTTACTCTGCTATCGATCCCATCTAGAGAATTTTTAATTTCATTTATTGTGTTGTTCATCACTGTTTGTTTGCTCTTTAGTTCTTCTAGGTCCTTGTTAAACATTTGTTTTATTTTCTCCATTCTATTTCCAAGATTCTGGATCATCTTTACTATCATTATTCTGAATTCTTTTTCAGGTAGACTGCCTATTTCCTGTTCATTTGTTTGGTCTGGTGGGTTTTTACCTTGCTCCTTCACCTGCTGTGTATTTCTCTGTCTTCTCATTTTGCTTAACTTACTGTGTTTGGGGTCTCCTTTTCGCAGGCTACAGGTTCATAGTTCCCATTGTTTTTGGTGTCTGCCCCCAGTGGGTAAGGTTGGTTCAGTGGCTTGTGTAGGCTTCCTGGTGGAGGGGACTGGTGCCTGTGTTCTGGTGGATGAGGCTGGATCTTGTCTTTCTGGTGGGCGGGGCCGCATCTGGTGGTGTGTTTTGAGGTGTCTGTGAACTTATTATGATTTTAGGCAGCCTCTCTGCTAATGGGTGGGGTTGTGTTCCTGCCTTGCTAGTTGTTTGGCATGGGGCGTCCAGCCCTGGAGCTTGCTGGCTGTTTGGTGGAGCTGGATCTTAGCGTTGAGTCAGAGATCTCTGGGAGAGCTCTTGCCAATTGATATTACGAGGGGCTGGGAGGCCTCTGGTGGTCCAATGTCCTGAACTCGGCCCTCCCATCTCCGAGGCTCAGGCCTGACACCCAGCTGGAGCACCAAGACCCTGTCGGCCACACGGCTGTACAGAATGCCCCATCAGGTCACCTCAGGATGTGATCCAACTACATATCTGGCCAGCCACTGCAGTATCAAGAAGTCATCAGTGCCCTTGAAACAACGTGTCCACTGTCCAAGAACAGGACCGGAGGGACTGCACCTGATGCCTGCTCTCCAAGGAGGCCAGTCTTTTTTTTTTTCCTTTGTGCTTAGTGTAGTTTCACTTGCTCATAGGGTGCCGAGTGCAGAGGCCTTGCACCTTGCACTCTTCAGACCAGGGTTTCTCGTGTGAAATGGCTGTGTCTGACACTTCGGCTCAGCAGACAGTGTGCGGAAGCACTCTCAGCCCTTCTAGTCACCAATGCACTGAAGATTCTACCCAGTAAAACAAGGAAGAAAAGTTTTTAAACCTCCAGATTGGAAAGGAAGAACTAAAACTGCATTTGCAGATGACATGATCATCTGTGCAGAAAATCCAATGGTATATACACAACTACTAGAACTATTATGTGCATTTAGCATGGTTGTAAGATAAAAGATGAATATCTAAATTATATTTCTATATACTAGTAATGAACACTCAAAAACTGAAATGAAAAATACAACCTCAGTTACAACAGCATCAAATGTATGAAATACTCTGGGATAATTCGGACAGAGGTGTGCAAGACCTGTGTACTGAAAACTACAGAAAAATTGCTGAGAGAATTTGAAGAACACCTAAAGAAATGAAAAGGTTACTCTGTTCATGGGTTGGAACATTCTGTATTGCCAAGATGTCAGCTCTCCCCAAATCAATCTATAGATTCAACACAATCCTAGTCAAAATCTCAGCAGGATATCTTTTTGTCAAAATTGGTAAGCTTATTCTAAAATTTGTATGTAAATTTAAAGAACCTAGAGTAACTAAAAACAAAACAAAAGAACTTGACAAAGAAGAACCAATTTGGAGGTCTCTCACTACCTGGTTTCAAGACTTATTCAAGCTATAAAAATCAGGACAGAATAATATTGGCATGAAGACAGAGAAACAAATCAACAGAACAGGTACTTGAGGAAAAGACGTGCACATATATGGCAAACTTCCCTTCTACACACACACGCACACGCACACACAGAGTCAACATGTGAGGTCATCGGGAGCAGGTGTTTGGGGCGCACACCACTAGATCATCTTTCAGCTCCCATGTAGACTAAATGATCAATACTGTTTCCAGCTAAGCCTTCATTCCTTCTCGGCAAAGAATATGATGTGGCCATTTCTACCTGATGACAAAACCAATCCACTGTCTCGGATGTTGACCAGCCCAGATGTCATTTTACGGGTGAGAAAACAGGGCACTGGTAATTGGGGATCATTAGAGGTTGATTCAGAACAAGAAATCTGTCCCTTAATTCCAATCCAGTGTCCTGTAGATGACGGGCCAGAGGACAGAATAACTCAAAACCCAGTAGGACAGGTGCAAAACATGGTGCAGATAAATAGAAACAGCTAAATTGTCCAAAATGAGCCTGGTACCATGGGGCACTTTTATTTGACCTACCTTTAAATTTGCTGGCTCAAGACATTTATGATCTAATAAGCACCTTTAACAAGAATGAAACTAGGAAGGCTAATCGTATATTTTCTGAAAAAAATACCCCATTGAAAATGTGCTCTTTCATATTCTTATTGGTTTATCCTACTATCTAAGCAATTTTCCAATTCTGTAAGTCATAAGCGTAAAAAGATTAGCTTGTTTTTATAAATGTATTTTTCCTCATTGGGTTACATGCCACCAATATGTTCTAACATGATGTGTCTAGGGACTTCCCTGGTGGTGCAGTGGTTGAGACTCTGCGCTTCCACTGCACGTGGTGGGTACAGGTTCAATCCCTAGTTGGAGAAGTAAGATTCCACATGCTGTGCAGCATGACCCCAAATTTTTTTTTTAAAATGATGTATCTAGATCAAATACAATTAATATCATTCTATAAAAGAAATTAAGATATATTTATAAAATGAAAATACAGCCATTCTATGGCTTCCCTGGTGGCACAGTGGTTAAGAATCCGGCTGCCCATGCAGAGAACATGGGTTTGAGCCCTGGTCCAGGAAGATCCCACATGCCATGGAGCAACTGAGCCCGTGCACCACAACTACTGAGCCCACATGCTGCAACTACTGAGCCCGTGTGCTGCAACTACTGAAGCCCACTCACCTAGAGCCCGTGCTCCACAACAAGTGAAGCCACCGCAATGAGAAGCTCGCGCACTGCAATGAAGAGTAGTCCCCACTCGCTGCAACCAGAGAAAGCCCGGGTACAGCAACACAGACCCAACTCGGCCAAAAATAAATAAATTAATTAATTAAATTAATTTAAAAAAAAGAAGGTATGGCCATTCTATACGTTAATGACAATTCATTAATGATATACACCCATTTGTAATATTTTCAGAATAAAATTCAGTCTCAATTTTTTTTATAGTAAAGAAAACTGAAAAGACTAGGAAGTAGTACAAAATAGGCATCCTGGTTTTTTAGGATCTGACTTTTTAAAACCCTAAAATATTTTCCTGTTCCCTACAAATCTCTTTAAATAAAAAGAAAATATTTTGGGGTTTGATCAGTGGCATTCCATTAGTCAGGATTTTACTGCATTTACGCACTCCTAATCATTGTCAACAGAAAATTTATCAGAAAGCTTTTAATGATCCATTGACTGGGACAACTAAAAATGAGAATTAAAGCATCTTAATTGCAAAGGAATTTTCAAAATTATTTACTAACAATTCGTGATCAATTTTACCCATGGTAATAAACTAATGAGAGCTTTTAAGAGAGTACATTTTACAGCGAAAAACATACTCTACATCTCTCTTACACATTTAAAAATTCTCGTGAAATATCTGTTCTGGACATATGGGCTACTTGGAGACAGAATGTTTGGCTAAATACGTACTTCTTCTTCATTACAGTTCAGATGAGGTTCTTACTTGATATAATACATATAAATTGGCAACAGGGGACGACATGAGACAGCACGTCCCTCCTCCTGAGATTAACTGAACATTAAGTTACCTTTTGGTTTGGCAGTGGAATAGAACATCAGCAAGCCTTCTAATTCTCTATCATGTCTTCGTTTGTTTCTAAAAGACAATCCTAAAGCATTTCCACCTAAAGCCCTGATGCTCGTTCTGTTCAATGACAGAGGAGAAGATTTAACAGCCTGTGTCATTAGTAATTAAGAAATCAAGGTACTGCTGTTCCTTTGTACAGTGCAAATATAGAACGTGGATGTGTCTTCCCGTGAATGTATACAAATGCATTCAGAGGGACGTCAGTGGACTGAAGAGTGCTTGGGTGGGCTGATGCCTCTGAAGTTTTTTTTTTTAAGCTTCCAAGTTCAACAGCAGTTTTGGACCTAAAGGGTCCCAGCAATTCTGATTGTTTTCATTAAAAAAGCATGTTTTATCCAATCATCATGGAAAGCAACATGGAGGCTCCTCAGAAAACCTAAAAATATACGTACTCTATGATCCAGCAATTCCACTGCTTGGGAACATACCCAAAGGAAATGAAAACAGTTATTTCCAAGAGATCTATGCACTTCCCTGTTCACTGCAGCATTATTCACAATAGCCAAGATATGGAAACAACCCAACTGCCCATCAGCAGATGAATAAAGAAAGAAGATCCTGTATATATAAACGATGGGATGTTATGCAGCCAAGAGAAAAGAAGATATCCTGCCATTTGTGACAACACAGGTGGTCTCTGAGTACATTATGCTAAGTGACATACGTCAGACAGAGAAAGACAAGTATGGTATGATTAATCTTATACGTGGGATCTAAAAATGTCAAACTCGTAAAACATCAGAGAGTACAATGGCAGTTCCCGGGGGATGGGGTTGGGGGATAAGATCGATGTTGTTTAAGGTTACGAACCTGCAATGAGCAGTAAATAAGCCACAGAGATTTAATGTTCAGTATAAAAAACATAGGCAACAGTCCTGTATTATAATTATGTAATGTGATAAGTATCACTACAGTGGCAATCATAGTACATTATATAAATGTATCAAAGCAACAAGTTGTACACCTTAAATGTACACAATGTTTTACGTCAAATATATTCAATAAAAAAAATGCTGTAAAGAAAAAAGAAAGCACGTTTTTATACTGAAAAGTAAGATCTATGAGGGGGGTGGAGTTACACTGGATATTCGAATATACAAAATCTTTCTAATGATGATGATGTTGAAATGGCACAAAGAAACAAAGAATGGAATGGAATGGAGGAGAAAATAAGAGAAACAGACCCAAGGATATACTGAAATCTACTATCGGATGAAGCCGGATCTCAAATCCTTTGGGGAATAATGGATGTTTTAATGAATGGCTACATTGTAAATGTCTGCAGCCATTTGAGAGAAGATAAAAATTAGATTCATTCCTTACACCATACCCAAGAATGAATCCCCAGTGGACCCAAGATCTAAATGTTAAAAAGAAATGAAACCACAAAAGTACTAGAAGAAAAAGTGGGAAAATTCTTTTCTGAGCTGGGTGTAGGGAAATGGCTTTCTTAACAATGATGCAAAGCCCAGATTTAATAAAAGAAGGGATTGATAAATTTGACTACGTCCAAAAAAAACAACCTTCACGTGGTATAAAATTCCATAAATCAAATCAAAAACAAAGACGAATGAGGAGAAAATATTTTCACTATTTATTACAGATGAAGGACTAACACTCCTAATAGGCTAAGATATTGAAGAGCAAAAATGAAACAACTGGGGCAAAATACCACAGTAGATAAATCTGGACAGAAGGCACGCTGATTGTAGCATTCTCACAACTTTCGACTAATGCCAAGCTACAAAAAAAGAAGGCTTCTTTTAAAAAAAATTATGGTTTCCCTAGGAATAGTTTGTTCTTAGCACACAGTACACGCTCAACAAATGTGTCTTAAATCAGTATTGTAAAATGAATAAAACATATAGAATTTAGATTATATAAAATTGAGTTGGAATGTGCATATCATAAACTGGTCTTCAATAATGATTCCATTTAATTTTTTAAAGCATGTGTTTATAAAGGAATGTCTATTTGCATATTACCATATGGATGGGAATCAGAGCTCAGAGTCCTTGTAGTCTCAAGTTATCTTTTACATGTTAGTAACTGTCAGAGTCTCTGATGTTCTGACGAGGGGATGGACTGACGAGGGAATGGACTGAGGTCTGAACTCCCCGTAGGGAGTGAAGACCCAGCCGTGACTGGAGTCCCTTTTACTGCACGTTACTTTCCCAAGTTTCCCATGAGACTTCATATCTAAGGAGCCATCAGGAGTATGTCAGCATCAATCACACACAAAGATGACGGAAGTGCTGTCTCACCAACAACCATCAGCATCATCACTGAACGTCCTAGTTTACGGTCTTAATTGGTCATCACCAGAGGCTTTGCCCATCACTGTAGCCACCCTTCAACTGGGTCCTCTTTCCCTTTTGCCATCATCACTTTAGTAAAATACGGGTGAATATGATGAAACTTACCCAGGCAGCCAGGAACTTCTCAAGGCTTGGTAGAACTAGAGGTGCATGGGGAAAGAACTGCAGTGTTTGTGGGTAACACCAAGGCTTTCTAAAGAAAGAGAGAAAGCAAGAGAGAAACAAACGGGAGTTAGAACTATTCATGGAAGAGGGAGAAAGGACAAAAAGAGAGAGAAACTGGAATTTAGTCACATGGAAACATTCTATAATTATCAGTCATATATCACCCAGAATCCATTCAGAGATGCACAATGAATAAAGTAAGATAACTTCATTGTCTCCCTTCTTAAACACTCTCTTATCAAATATTACTTTGGAAACACCCAGCATCTCCTTTTCAAGACTTCTGCAGCTGTGACATTCCTTCTCTGATAAGCATTAGGGGAGTGGAGTAAGATTCTTTGTTGCCTAGTTTTATACATTTTAGCTAAAAACCACAGCAGACAACTTGGAGTTTTACATATTTGGATCTTCTCCTCAAATGCTGGACATGCTTTGTCTTTGGAGAAGCGTCATCTTCCAGAAAAAGAGAGGCTTAAAGGCCAACCGATGGAACCGCCGACACCTGGAATTCTGGCTGCGAGCCAGGGCATGCGGAGGAGTTTGCCAAACCGGGGGGAGCTCAGTGACCACACTGGGGTTCTGTGGAAATACTGTTGTCTTGGAATTTCCTGGGACCAGGATGTGCTGGAGAGTTCTGCGACTTCTGCTTTTCTGCTTGTAGTGAGAATTTTCATCAGCTGTTCACATCGCCTGTCTTCATTTGACAGCACTGTTGTTTCCTTGGATTTTTCTTCCTGTTCTCGGCATCTTGTGAACACAGCTTCTAGGTCTACATCACTTTCTACGGTGACTGTTCTAAAGTGTGGTCTTTCCAATGGATGATGGTGGTGGGGTGGTAGCATTTGGGAAGGGGAATCAATTTTCCCTCCTTGTTCCATTTTCCCCTAGATGGCCATGCCTTTAAGGGAACGTTCTGTTGATTATCTCCCCAAGGCAAGGCTGCTCTGCAGCTGCTACACCTGCACTCCTTTCTCTGAAGCCTGTTCCCTCTCATCACGTTTTGGGAGCCACAAAGACCCATGCTCAGTACTAGGGTGCTTATAATTTTTATGATGTATATAATGTTTATGTAAAACCTTTATTTTATAATTTACATAGCATTCATATAAAATGTAAAATCTTTGTTTTGTAATTTATATCATATTCACACAAAATGGAATGGTTATAATTTATGGTTTAATGTTTGTAACTACATTGTGGGTTTTCAATCCATATTATGGACTGAAGAATTTTAATGGCAGTGGAAGTAACACACTCTCAAATTCCAAATTCTTTGACAGAACTGTGAATTTTCTTTTCATTTCAGAGTCAATAAAACCTCTCATCTTATTGAAAACTGAAGCTAGTAGGTTACAGTGCTTGGGAATCAATACAATTCATTTTTGATTCAAAATGGAAAGTGAAAAACAAAAATCAGTGAATTCTGGCGTGAGATTATGAGCGTGCAATCGCAGAGCTTATTAGCTAAGAAGAGCAAGAAATTTAATAAATAAAATGGGAATGATTTATTATCATCCATCCTTTGGGAAAAGTGTGGAAGTAAGAAACGTATAAAAAAAATAGGCAAATGTGAAGGGACTTCAAAGAAACAGCAGCCAACTCCACAGCTGTGCTACCGTAACAATGTACACAGCATAATACAAGAGACGCAGAATCGGTATTTTTCAAGTGAGACATTCCACTAATATTTGAGTTCCAATATTTTGACAACTGCCAGTGTTGGCAGGTGCCTATAAAACTAGAATAAATGTTGTCGTAATACGTAGTTGAAATTTTACATTTATTTTTTCACAAATGGGAACTATGTTTTGGTGTTTTCCGAACAGACAGACAAATGTTCACCATCCGAAGAACGAAGACACAGCTATGCTACAGAGAGTACTGACCTGGAAGACACGACAGCAACTTCAACCACTGGGGCTCTTTGCCTTAATACCTCTGGCTCGCCCAGTGAACAATAAACAGATCAATGGTCCTGCCTGATCACCTCCCCATCGTAAGCTTCACATGCTGACTCTTCTTGCTCTCACCTACCTTCCCTACTCAAATAGATTCCCGCGTAACTGAATTCTAAAATGCATTCCTAGTTCACGTACCCAGGGCGTTCTATAATAAAATCAATAACCCTCAGACGCACATACATCTATAGTAAGTATCACACCCAGCACAGCCAATCTGTACCATCCTTGATAAATAACAAGTGCTGGCTTAGTATTCAAGAAAGAAAGCAGGTAAGTTTCTATGACTGCACCTCTTAACATTGTAGAGAACTCTTCACCTCTAGAGTATGACTTCATGGAAGAATCCCTGACCAATCTCTCAGGTGCTATTTTGTCCCGATGTCTGCTCTGCAGCAGGGGGTGCAAATTTAGAGGCATCTACCCCCGGTTGTAACCGTGAAAGTCACTCTCAGGAGAATATTCAGTTTTCGGGAAAATAAATGTGGAAGATACAGACACTGGAAAAACGACCAACATTTACTTTAAGCTGCAACTACTCTTATTCTGCAAGAAGTCATTTATGTGAAAGAGCCCTGTAGCTTTCCCACATTTCCAGGAATTATTCTTCGCTGAGACAACTCCCTCAGAGGCTGGGGAAGTTTGCTTTTATCGCACCTCCCTACAAGCATCAGCCCAACAAAATAATTCCTACAGGTCACGTGAAGTCTGTTCTTAGCCTAAGTGAATGAGAGCTCATTACATTGTAAGATGATTTAAATAATTTGCAAGGCCCCTTGGGTTAAATGGCCATGCCCAGCTATGTTGTAGAATTGGGGGCGAATAAATTATTTGGGGGGAAAATGGAGTTGTCATGGGAACCAATGGCTTGAAATTATATCAATATAGTCCCGCCTAGCCTGCACATGAAGGTCAAATAGAGATTTAGTTCAGGGATTCTCTGCTCAGAGCAGTAACAGGAATTGACAGAACCACATGTAAGTGGAAGAACCCAAAATCAGGAGGATGAAGATGTGGTCCTATTCCTACTTCTGTTATTTCTTACAGGAAAAAAAAAAAAAAAATCCCATTTTTCAGATAAGCCAACTCATTTCATAACTCCACACCCTCCCCACTTAATTATTTCTCCTCCAGCTTTCCCATCTTCTTCCAGTGCCACTCAAGCCCCTGCCCCATCAATTTCCTCTGGGGCTCAGTTTTTAAATATCACCCCTCCATCCAGACGCTGCTAACCTACTCCAGGGATGTCTAGATGCTCCTTCCTTTTGATCTGTCCTTGTTTTATTGTGTCCACTGCACTGCCTTTTATTTTAATTTTACATCTCTGCCATTCTGAGTATGTGTGTGTGTACGAGGAACATTTATTTATGCAGTAAGACGACATACAAAAGAAAACAAGAAAAGGATGAACGCAGGATTGAGGACAGCCGCTTCCCTGGATAGAGGAAGAGAAGGAGGTGGGGTGGGGAACCAGATAACAGTATGTGGGTTATTTTTAAGGTTCCGTTTTTGTGTGGTTGCCTCTTTGACGACTATAAACACACAAAGAAATGCATGAGCCATTTCTAGACTAATGATGAGAGTAGGTCGTGAGTCAAGACTCATGTTTCACATATGATTTTGGAACTGAGGTCCAGAAAACAGCAGGTGTTACATTTACGTCATCTTTATGTATTTTCTACTTCCCCACTGGGCAAAGCTCTTCAAAGATATATGACAAAATTCTTAGTTCCTGTGTTAATGTGGGCTAACACTGCATTTCCTCATCTGTCAAATGGGCAAAATGACAGTATCTAGTTCATAAAGATGTTGTAAGGATTAAATATATTAGTAGAGGAGACAGTTCTAGAGAGAGACCTGACACAGAGTGGACACTGAAGAAAAGTTAGCTCTTGTTCATGGGATTATTAAATGAATTCTGTTCCTGTCGTCATTTAACCCGAATTCTGGAGGGAGACGCGCATCTACTTTGGCTCAGGGGTCCTGGAATGTCAAAGTTACATGTGGTACCATTCTCTTGGTCTCTCTTTCCTTGACGGTCACGACATGTCAGCTGTAGCTCCAGCCATGTCTCCATCGCAGGCAGGAAGAAGGGAAAAGGAGAGAATAAAAGGGAAAAGTCAGCTAAATCCAGTTCAGGTCAAGGCACCCTTGTGGAAGCCAAAGCGATGATACCACCTAGGTTCAAGGGAAGATACACCATGCAGTCCTCTTCTACTGGGAGACATTACCACTCAGAACAAAGCAAGAGGACCACTCAGTTTGAGAGCAAGGACAATGAACGTTGGGCAGGCCACTTTCAAGAGCTCCCCGACTTCCACTCCTATCTAACCAGGCTCGTTTTATCCTGTCCAGCCCCACTGGAGAGAAGTTACGGACCAATTAAGCTTTGTTCTCTTCACCTGCAATGAAGACCATGTCTTCTACAGCAAGCACTAGGTTGTGTTATTGGTAGAACTATAAAATCCTACCAAAATGCTCTGGTAGAACTATAAAATTATGGACATGTTCGTTGTACTCAGCAGTTACGTAAGTCCCAACTTATTCTGAAACTGAGCTTCCTTGACACCCAACTTACAGTCCATGCCTGTCTGTCGTTTCTCCCTTGAGGGCTTGTCAGAGAAGGTGGACATAGTCTGTGAATATGCCAAAGTCAGAAACCTCCTAATCTGCAGCCTCAAGGATTGGGATTTTATGGGCAAAATGTCATTTCCAAGAATATCTATTCTGCCTGAGTAATTTTCTGTGGAGAATCTCAAGCTACAAAAACATAGTATATCAATTGATCGTTTGCCTAAAATCAAGCGGAAACACTCAAAGTTCCCCCTTGTATGAGTATGAGCGACTCTGCAAAGTGTCTGAATTGTACCTAATATCAAAATGTGAAGTTTTTTTTTTTTTTTTTTTTTTTTTTGCGGTACGCGGGCCTCTCACTGCTGTGGCCTCTCCCGCTGCGGAGCACAGGCTCCGGACGCGCAGGGTCAGCGGCCATGGCTCACGGGCCCAGCCGCTCCGCGGCACGTGGGATCTTCCCGGACCGGGGCACGAACCCCACGTCCCCTGCATCGGCAGGCGGACTCTCAACCACTGCGCCACTAGGAAAGCCCTGTGAACTGTTTTAAATCAATTCTTCCATCGTAGTCAGAATTATGTCCGACTAATGGATTTCCACGAGAATTCTAGGAATTAATAATTTAACCTACCTCTTTTTTTAAAAAATCACTTCTACATACCACTTTTTAAATTTTAAATTTCACTTAATGTTAAAATGAGTGAGACATCCAGATAATTCAAAACTCATGAATGTTTCTTTTGATATTTCATGCTCATACTTTTGTTTTCTCCAGGTAAGATTTTTAGGCACCCATCCAGTGTTTCCTTTATGCAAATGGAAGATGAATATATAATCCTTTTAACCCCTTCCCAACACAAAAGCTACTTTTCTACATACATTACTTTGCACCATATTTTTTCACCTAATATATCCTGAAGAATTTTTATATACTTAGCAGGATTTTACCTGCGAATTTTCACACTTTTTAATCTGTCCAGTCCTGCTCTGCTAAAAATCATTTACCCTGCACATCAACATCCATGGCTTTACCTGCCCTGGGCATGTACTTTGCATTTCTTTCACCTAAAACAGGTTTCATTACCCTTAAAGACCAACAAAGCTAGGCTAGGCATTGCCTCTTACTACCTTCAGAAAGTTTTGCAAGAGAGAAACTCCATGAGCACTTAAAAACCAATCTCAAACATACCTGGTCGCAGTCCCAAATCTAAGATGCATTCCAAACAACAAAAACAATATGATCTCAAGGCTCTCTGACATTAGAGAATCACAAGCCAAAATTTATGTCTGCAACACTCACGATCCGAAATCAACAATCTCAAGAGTATTCAACGTGCCTTTGCATCAATGTTTCCCTGGGAAAGGTGACAGGGTAACGGAAGATTGATTTTCTTCTACCAATTCAGCATAAAATTGAAAAAGCAAACAAAGGTCATTAGGGAGCTATAGGGTACGTGTTGATCGTTCTGGAAAGTTTAAGGAAGCAATAAGTCATGACTGCCTATTATAAAATCACGGCATTGGAGACACATATTTTCTTGCTCATGTATTCCAGAATTCCAAAACCAGGACACGTTCCTGGAAGCTGGAAGGTGATAGTTTTATGACAAAGGACTCACTGTTTACACACCAGGCAGGGAGGATGTAGAACTCATTTCTGGAAGGGTCTATAACAGATGGAGAGTATAAGTAGGCATAGAAGGACCATGATAAAATCAGAGAGGATGAATCACAAGGAACGTAGAAAAATAGTGATGATTTATATGTCTATCTACAGACACGACATTACATAGGATGTTTGCTTCATCTAAGCAACAGTCTTTACACAACTGTCCAAGATGGAGCGCCCGATGTCTTGTGTAGTTGGTCTGAACTAGTACCCTGTGTGCTAGGTTCTCATCCAAGGTGTTCATTTCCCTTCAAAGACTGGAGACCCCTCTGTCCCCATCACTGGACCAGGGCTGTGGCTTTGCCTATATTCTTGGCAGTAGGTTGGTAAACAGCTCATCAGACAGCTCATCAGAACTCGGCCAATCTTGGTAGTCCAAGCAAGTATGGCTGGACCAAGGGAGGCAGCTAATGGATGCAATGAGCCTGTAGGTGAAAATGTGGATTCAGAAGGTACAGCTGCCCCAGTCACGGAATCATCCCCAGGAGAAAGAGTTTATTGGGGACAGGATGCTGGAAATTGGTATAAATAGTTTATTGGAGAAAGATAATGGAAGGATTTGATATAGTTTATTGGGGACAGGATGATGGAAGTTGGTACAAAGAGTTTATTGAGACTAGTGTGATGGAAGATGGTGCAAATATTTTTTAGGTACAGGGCAAAGGAAGTTACTATAATTTGTATAAAACATTTTATTGGGAGTAGGATGAAGGAAATTGATATAGTTTACTGGGGACAGGACGATGGGCATGGTGCACATATTAATTTCTTAGAGATCTCATCCATGTTTGCTTCTACAGCTAATGCTTGTTCCTAGTAGCTTGTCCCCTTGTGCGTTTTTGTAATTTGGGTTTGTGTACTTATGCTAACGTGGGCTTTATCTGTGAGAAGCTTTCTGCTCATTTTGAGCATACATCCATCTAAGGAAGAGTCACTTTCTAGGTGCCAGGCACCCTGTGTCCTCACAACACTAGGGCATTTTAAGGTAATCATGTTCTTATTGTCTTGGGTCTTCTTAAATCATGCAAGAAATGTAAGGTCTAACCTCCCAAACTCTGCAACAACAGTTCTATAGTTACAAAGTCTTGGAGGAAACATTTTTCCAACCTGGATTTCAGATCAGAAGAGTAATTTTCTTCTTCTTCTTTTTTTTAAATATTTATTTATTTATTATTTATTTATTTGGTTGCGCCGGGTCTTAGTTGTGGCAGGTGGCCTCCGTAGTTGCAGCTCGAGGGCTCCTTAGTTGTGGCATGCAAACTCTTAGTTGCAGCATGCATGTGGGATCTAGTTCCCTGATCAGGGATCGAACCCAGGCCCCCTGCATTGGGAGCACAGAGTCTTAACCACTGCGCCACCAGGGAAGTCCCCTGCGTATATTTTCTTCTTACTTCCTTGTTTTAGCAGGTGGGTTTTTCTTTTCTAGTGCAATGTTTGACTGGCAGAAGAGCCTTCTGAGTTCCTGGCTGCAAAAGGGGATCTCAATTTCTACTCCATCCTTGGTATAAGACCAAGGTCTTGTGTACTCCCTTTGTTACAAGTGGAAATGTCTAATCCCTTCAAAGAAGTTTTGAGTCCTCTGAACATCTTATTCCCTGTCCTGTTACATTTCTCTCCCTGGCAATTAATTACTTCCACTTCCTTATAATCTGCTGTGTGTTTTTTTTTAAACATCTTTATTGGAGTATAATTGCTTTACAGTGATGTGTCAGTTTCTGCTTTATAACAAAGTGATCAGTTATACATATACATATGTTCCCATATCTCCTCCCTCTCGCGTCTCCCTCCCTCCCACCCTCCCTATCCCACCCCTCTAGGTGGTCACAAAGCACCGAGCTGATCTCCCTGTGCTATGTGGCTGCTGTGTGTTTTAAAGAACGTTTGCCATGCCTTATCCAGAATTTTTATGTATTCTCCAGTGGGAATGTTGCTTTGGTAGAAACAGTCTGCCATATCGGTAGCAACGAAAATCCTACACTTCTTCCTGTCCGTGCATCCTGCCTTTATTTCTCCTCCTCACGTTCTTGAGTGAAGGACACCAGCGGCCTCCCAATGAACTTCATTGACTACAGACTTTTTCTTATTTCTGTCTACTGGCAATGACCTCTGACCTGAATTTTATTGAAGTTTTATTTACGTGCCAATACCCTGCTCCAAACCTTACTATGCTCTTCCATTGTCCAATTAGAGAACCAAATTTGAGATGTCTAGGTCTATATCAGTTTTTACGACTCTACTTGGACAAACTCACGTTGACTGCGTCTCCATGACTGGGCTCTTTTTTCATCTGTCTGATTTAAGGGAGGTCTCTCAAAACATTCCCTTCTCGTTCTCAGTGCCGTTGGTCATTTTATCCTTTTCTTCGGTGAAACAACGTCTCTTCTTCTTTATCTTGGAGGTAAATCCAGATCATTCTGCGGGTCCATCCTTGTTTAGGAGGCTTTTCACTCATCAAGGTAGCTCTGATCCCAATACTACCCTGAAGCATTTCTTGTAATTGCTCCGAAGGAACAGGTAAACACTGAGACTTTTACTGTTCGTTGTTTTATGGGCATTTACCTCATGCCCCCAATTAGTTTTAATTGTAACAAAGATTTTAGACAATGGTCCATTCATCACAAAGTGCCTATCCGAATGTTCATTGTACTTAACAGAAGAGCCACAGAAGGCATGCTTGAAGAATGGTCTATGTAAAGTAGTTGCAAACTAATGTTTAATTATCTCTTTTTCTGAGAATGGAGAACACGGCATTTCTTCAATTAGTTAGGATACTGCCTGCTAGGATTGGGCACCACTGAGTTCACAGCAGATCCATCGCTTAACATGCAGCATGGTGGGCGGGGGAGGTAAAGCATTCTCCATGCTCCCAGATCTCTAGGTCCATTCTTCTCTCCAAGACCATGAGCTCGTCCAGCAGGTGCACCGTGTCTCCATGGGCTGTACCCTAAACAGAAGCAGATGACACAGTATCCAAGCTAAACTTCTCTGCCATTTGGTGCCATTCAAGAAAATGTCCAAATAAACGGGGAACAGCAAATCCTTGATGTTTCAGAAATCTAGAAGGTAGCTGAGCTACTTACTTCTCTTTCAATTAATCCTCATTAAGTTAATTCTTCAGAATGGGCTTGATGAGAACTTGGGCAGGAGACACTGTGGGAATTTTTTTTTTCTGATGAGTAATTAGAGTTCACTCTTCCCTGATGCCGAAAGACAGTGGATCCACACACTTCAAGGATCATGAAACACAGAACAGTATCCACATCCTATATTGCAACTTACGGATTCTAAAGAAGACTCATTTGGGTTGACGGAGGGCAAAAAGGAATTACTTAAGCTGATGAGAGCCAAAGAATAAGAAAAAAAACGTAAGCAATCTATATTCCTTCAGGAAGGTGAATACACATAACTAACAAAATTCCCTGGTTCTATTCCCTGAAACAGAGCCAAGAAAAATGCATGATTTGACTTTTATAACAAGAAGTTATTTAATCCATGCCATTTCTCAGAATCTCTTTGGTCTAAAAGTTACCAACTTTTACCAGCAGAAATCAAAGATGATATTTGCTTCTCAGCAAGACAGACTGTGCAACACCAAGATGCTGAAACATCACCATTTTGGTAGGCTGGGTGCATTGGGGACCCTAGGAGAACACAGAGGAAGAAAATGATTGATCTTAACACACTGTTGGTGGGCGAGGTTGCAATCCCAGTGGCATGTGAGGCAAGCAGACATGGTAACCACAGACGTCATGAATAGCCCCGTGCAGGAAAGTGGCATGGCCATTGTTTGCAAGGGACTCCAGGAAGTTTCTTTTGTTGGAGCAAAACTGTTTTTCAATATTGAAGGCAAAAGACATCTCTGGTAACGAAAACCCTTTCAATCAACGCTTAGTAAATGTGAAGGAAATGGACTCACGTACCGAGTCAAAGAAAATAAGAATGTTCTAGGTTGGAGGAACATTTCAATGACGTCAAGAACAAAACAAATTTCATGAAAGAGGAGTAAAGTATGCCTGTCTTGTTAAAGGTAGGACTTAAAAAAAAAATTAAATCTCTCACTACAAGGCAATTTTCCTAAAACCTCTCAACATGGGTCTACCTAAATTTTGAGAAGAGTTGTTCTAAACCTTAAGAGACAAAAATCTCCCATGTATAGACAGTATTGTATACATTGCTTGCATATTGTTACATAACAAATATTTGAAATACACCTCTTATTCTCACACTGATATATTAATTCATATTAATAACGAATGATAATGATATTGATGGCTAACTTTATATAGTGTTCACTAGGTGTCAGGCACAAATGTTTTACACACAAAATAGTAACTCACTTAATTCTCAAAAGCTCTAAGAGGTAAGTCATTTTTTATCATCATTCTATAGATCAGGAAACTGAGGCACAAAGGTAAAGGAATTGCCCAAGACCGCAAAGGTTATAAATGATGACATATGAAACCACCACTCTTACTCATTATGCTGTAACTTATTATTTAATAATAACAGTAAATTCCTTAATTACAGTATAAACAAGAAATAAATGGAAAGTAATATGTGATAATATAGTACGTATTTTCACCACATGACATAATGAAGTGGTCCAAAGCTTTGGGGGTTAAACTGCTTGTGTCAGTGACTCAACTACCATGAGCAGTGTTGGAATTCTTCTAAAATTGTTAACGACTCTTGGTAAGTTTCCAAACTACAATTTTCCCTCTAATTACTTGGCAGCTGTGCTCTTGGAAAATTCAGTGCCTATTGTAACTGTGAAAAAAAAAAACACGCCTTGAATTTAGATATAAAATGCAGTTAGGTTCTAGGTTCAGATAATTACGGAGAGCTTTTTTATGTAAACAGATACTTAGAGGGATATTTCAAAGTTGTGCGGGAAATGGTACAATTCTTTTTTGCTTCTTTTAAATTACGTTCTGTTTCAATGTTATGGACACTGCAGAACTTTGTATCATTCCTGGCTGCCGCCTGCTAAATGACAGTAGTGACACTAAATTATCATGACGACAGTAGTAACAATAAAATGCCATAACCCTCTTTGAAGAGCTACGATCCTAAGGAATCAATGGATAGAATTCAGGATGGCCTGAACTCTGCAGTTCTAGGCAAAACGTTGGGTGTAGGTGCATTCTTCTTGGGGAGCTATCAGTAACATTCAGCAAATTCTCAAATCGTAATCAACATCTATTCCCCCAAAAGTTAAGAACCGTTGATCTTGGGTATTCCACGATATTCTACTTTTTCCAGTCCCTTTTCCATCTGGTAACCATTCTTTCTGGTTTGCAGAGGACACTCTGCAAGTTAAAAACTTGCATGATTTTGACTGTTGCCTCAGCATCCTTCTCAATTTAGCATCCATCATAGACTTTGGTTTTTTTTTTTTTTGGCCGCACCGCGGCCATGCGGGATCTTGGGTTTCCTGACCAGGGACTGAACCCACACTCTCTGCAGTGGAAGCACGGAGTCTTCGCCGCCGGACCACCGCGGAAGTCTCTATTACAGACTTCTCATTTCCAGGAAACGACGCCAAACACTGCCCATAGCTGCATTAAAATGAGCTATAGGACAGGTGGAGTTGAGCACCACCCAGAAGTTCCCAGATTCTGCCGTGACTTTTCTGCTGGTTCTACGTGCAATACAGAGGTGATCTGTAGAGTCATCGCTTCAACATACAGTTACATTTGAGGGGCAAGCTGCAGAACCTCTTCCCCCAACCTGTTCCAGGTGCGAAGTCACGAGCATCTCCTTTGAAGGGCAGTATGCAGGGTGCCGGCTAATAATGCAACTTGTGTTGGGGCAGAAGCTGGTGCTGTGGACTCTTTCTGGTCTCCGATGATGGTGTCCAGTAGTACTGGCTACTTGGTATACCAGTTGAGCCATGGCTGCTGCCAGGACCCAGACTATACGTGAAGCCATCAGGGCCAGGTTCAGGGTAGCAACAGGACATTATTGCGAATATGGCAAATGTGTGCTGGAGAAAGGAAGGCCCAACAGTACTGTCTTAGTGCATATAAATATTCTGTGAATTCCTGTGATGGGAGTTTCGCCATTAATGCTATAGTATAAATCCGCTGTTATTTATTTGTGTTTGCGCATTCTGATAGATACGCACTGTCCATTTCACGGTTAGGGTCTTCAGCTACCTGTCCAGATTTTGTAGCTGCATTCAGTGGGGGTTACTACGTACTGTTCCCATGTGTTACAGGCTAAATGAAGTCATTAGGGTGGGCCCCAGGACCTCAGGATGTGTCTGTATTTGGAGATGGGGTCTTTAAGGAGGTGATGAAGGGAAAATGAGGTCATTAAGGTGGGTCCTGATCCCACAGGACTAGTGTCCTTATAAGGAGAGGAGATTAGGACACAGATACACAAGGAGGGATGACCATGTGAGGACGCAGGGAGGAGACGGCCATCTACACACCAAGGAGAGAGGCCTCAAGAGGGACCAGCCCTGCCCACACCTTGTTCCTAGACATTCAACCTCCAGACCGTGAGAAAATAAATTTCTATTTTATTAAGCCACCCAGTTTGTGGTACTTTATTATGGCAACCCAAGCAGGCTAATCCACCATTTTATTGAGAACTAAAATGCAAGGAACATATATATGTGTGTGTATATATATATATATATATATATATACACACACATATATATATATACACACACATATATATATAATTTTTTTTTCCTTGTGATGAGGACCCTTAGGATTACTCCCTGTTAAGAAATATTTTTAATGATATGTGTGTGAGCAGAAATCCTTTTTAAGAGACTATATAGCTCCATCAATTCAATAAAATTTATTTCGCAGTCAATAATTTTTTAAACAATTAATCATCAAATTTATAAATTTATGCTTCTGTTTTTGTGTCCCCATTTCTCTCAAGAGACCTAGCGGAATGGTGAAATTATATAGTCACCTTATTCAAATTCCTGTGAACCCAGACACTCCCGAATTCTCATTCCTTTCCTCCTCATTTCTCTCCTTTAAACGGTTCGTCGTTTACAGAGAATATCGAACACCATTCTCTGACAGTCCCCTCGTGGGCGGCCTTCCCATAATGGCATTAACCATCGATTAAAATCTTAAAACGTGACCTTAATGTTTCACAATATTAACAAAGTCTTTAATCCCTTCTGGAAAGTTAAATCCGTATTTCTTCCTGGTGGACTGTGTGACAGCTATCGAACCAGCTCCCCAGTAGCCAGGCTCCTGGGGTTCCTCCCCGGGCACCCCTGTGGGTCCTGTCAACCCTAATAAATGAATCCCGGCTGAGAGGGATGAGTCATACGACCAACTGGAAAACGGTTTTGGGTGGACGGTGACCTGTTTACACACTGTTCCCTCCCAGGGTCGATGGAGGAAGGCACTCAACACAAAGGAGTGAAATTTCAGAGTTTTGATCCGCAGTAGGATCCTCTGTGTATGGAGACTTTGAAGGAGAGATCACAGTTGCCCTAGAGAGAGTTTCCCTCGTGCAGCGACCATTCACGTCCACCCTACAACGTGCTGGGGTGGGAGCCTGAGGAAGGCTGGAGGCCAGGACCTGGGGCAAGGAGACGATCTCCAAACCATCTATGTGACCTTGGGTAATGCCTTGAGCATCAGAGCCTTGGTTTCATCGACTTGTCTGTAAAAAGAATTATAGGCACCCTACCTATGTCCTAGTGTCAGAATGAAATAAAGACGTAGGCATAAAAGTGTTAAGTCCATTATGGAACATTATACAGTGATAAAGCTGAAAGACTCCCTCCTAATAATAATTACTAAGTGATGCCTTTTTGAGAATGGAAGCGGGGTGTTCTAAATTCTGCCTTGTCCTTTACGTCTGGGATCCAGTATTATTATCGTACATTTTTCATGCATTCTCATGGTGATTGCGTTAGTCCTCCTCTGTAACTGTTAATATGTGGGCAGGCTTCCAAACTCCTCCAAATGCATGCGTTTAGGATAACCATAAATCAACAGATTTTTACTGAAATAATGAGTTCTAATTATGAATATGAAATGGATTAAAAGACAAGACATGTCTACCCAGCAGTTGACCAGATTAGTGAAAAAAATAGAACCTTATGGATACTCATTCTCATGATTTATTGCAAGGATACATAAATCTGTGCTCTAGAGTCTGAACTATATATTTTGCACTTGATTTATAAAACCTGCTAATAAATCCAGTTCGGCTTTTCATTGAGAAATCATTATTCTAAGCGTCAACTCCAGCTAAGTACGGGGACTTATAAGCCTGGAAGATACATGCACAAAAGGAACCCCAGGGTTTGAAACTGGACCCATAAATCTTGAAAAAAAAAACAATAAACTTTTTTAAACAAATCCTTCCCTTACAGTTGGGATATAAGCGAAAGATTCAGAAATCATGACCTTAAATATATACAACGATGGCCAGCATAAGCCATCCCCTAATCTGAACTGAACACAGGAGAATTTCCGAGTGGCAAGTATTAGGAATCACAGCGGGAGAAATATTATTTTAAATGAACGTTTAAAGAGATGTCTACTTGCAGGAGTCAGTAGGGGGATCGATGCTGTTCTGACCCCTTGGCCACACCTTCACAGGGCAGATGGAGATCTCTTCCAGCCGTTGGAACTGGGTGCTATTAACAGGTCACAGCTGCTCTCCTCTGTAGAGCACTGCCCTTGGTGGAGAATAAGTTGCCCTGCCTGGAAAGTTGCCCCCTACCTACCCACCCTGAAGACCCCACAGCCAAAGACCTCCTGGCGTGGGGGCTACAAATGGTGGTCCTTCTCGCTTCAAAGCCGGATGGTACAATCTATGCTCCAGGGGCCCTGCCCCCATGACATCAGACGAAGGCTCTATCTTGCCAGAGGCTGCTCCTTTCTCTTTTCTCTGCACCTTCCTTGCTGGTTTTTCCCTCAGTGAATCAATGACACTCAAATTCCTGTCTCAGGTTCTTCTTCTAGGGAACCCAACCAAAGACTCCAGCTATTTCCAATGATTCTTTACACGCGTACTGCCATTCCAGTTCACCTGGATAACCAACACCCATTTAAGATAAGCGGGATCACCTTTCAAGTTGCAACAAATTCTTTCTTTTCTAGTGAAGCTCCTCGGTCAGAGTCTCAGCATCTGAACGTATCAAAAGGATCTTCTTGTTTTCCCATTTTGCGATTGCTCATACAAAATTCAGACGTGACTGTAAGTGCGATTATTATCCTAAAAAGGGATATTGATGTTTCATTTGGTTTCAGTAAATGAAGCGAAGTCTTGGTCATTTGAGCTTTACGTATCGGTGTCTGTTTTTTTTTTTTTTTTTTTTGCGGTACGCGGGCCTCTCACTGTTGTGGCCTCTCCCGTTGCAGAGCCCAGGCTCCGGATGCACAGGCTCAGCGGCCATGGCTCACGGGCCCAGCCGCTCCGCGGCATGTGGGACCCTCCCGGACCGGGGCACGAACCCGTGTCCCCTGCATCGGCAGGCGGACTCTCAACCACTGCGCCACCAGGGAAGCCCTCAGTGTCTGTTTTAAGAAGGGTGAAGACATCTCCACCTGAAGAAGAGGCTGCAATGCGACACGGGCTTTCTGACTGCCAAAGCCCCTGTTCCCCATCACAACTTGGAAGCATCATTAAGAAAGTACATTAAGAGCACAAGACGTTCTGAAATGAGCGCACAGCACTTTGGTCGCTAGCAAAACATTTCCCGTTACTTGGCCAGTGATGATGAATGTAGCTGTGGATGAGGATGCTAACAATGGGGCTTAAAATATTCACGACATCAACAACGTTCCATACAGGAGCTACTTAAACAGATCCAAGGCTACTGGTGACTCTCTTTGGCGATGAACTTAGAGGCATCTAACGTTTTTCCTTTGCAACATCTGTATCCCTAGCAAGAGAAACAAGATCTACAGAGCACCTTCTGTCATCCTCTTTTGGCTCTGAGGTGCACGTGCACCCATTATACAGAGATTTGCTTCCGTACATATAAGAGCAGGAACGGATGTTGAATCTACAGGGTGAGGATGAATCTTGAAGGCTAAGTTCAACATGGCGGATCTCTGTGGATATCTGTATCCTCTTGAGGCGCCGTCTTGCTCTTGGGGAGAAGTGGGAACCAGTGGTGACTTCTGACAGCACATGCTGGCTGGGGGAGGATCTCTGGACCACACTGCCTAGAATCAAAACACTGCTTGCACTCAGCACTTCTTACTTGGTACGGATGCCTCTCTGGGCATCGGTGCTCACTGTAAAAACGGGTGTTAAGAGTAACTTCTGGCTCATGGCTGTTGTAAAGATTAAATTGTGAAGTTAGCAAATGCAGCATACTTAGAAAGCTACGTGATGTGAAACACTCTAAATTCTGTGCAAAAATATTAATCAGTATACTAATTATTATATATACATTATTGTGTACTATATTCTATATACATGTATAATTATACATATTATATGTAATTATACCTTATATATTATAATTATAAACATACTATGTAATTATAAATTATATAGTATGTTATATATTATAACTATACATTATATGTAACATAATATATAATTACAATATAATTATCAATTTGTTAATATACAATATAAAATATATAATATATTAACATATAATATATGAAATATAAAATAATATAAAGTATATAATAAATGTACGTATATAAAAAGAGGCAAAGAAGAGATATATAGACATATGTGTACCTGTGTGTTGTATGTATATAAACAGTACATGCAGTTAACAAGTCTCTTGCATTCTTCGTTTTCAAACAATAATGACCTGACAAGGGCCTGTATGAGCTGGTACCACTTCTAGGCTCCTTGTCACAGGACATCTGTGTTCTCTTCTCACACATACTCCCTGAAACACCCAATTTTATACTCCTTTACACTGTATGAAGCATTAGATATGTTCATCAGTCCATTGTCAAGATTACTCTACTCAGAGAAAGGAAGAGGAAGTCCAGACTAGAACATCTGATCATGGGAAAGAAGTGACTTAGTAAGAATAGAAAGATACCATGGACAAGGATGTAGGTTTGTTAAATTCATGGATAATGGATACTTACACTCCTGTAACTGATGCTAGGAATGAAATCAGTGCAACTCAACTGCCACGACCGAATCTCTTTATCTAAGTACATGAGCATATGCCCACGTGTCTGAACATATGTCCAAGATTCCCAGGGGCCTTAGTCCTTAAAAAAAAAACTTTACATTTTCAAATGGGAAGATCTCTACTATTTATTGCTTGATAGAGTGTTTGCTGATATATAAAAATGACATTTAAACAGAAAAAAACCATGAAATGAATGAAAGAGGAAAATAGGGAATTATTAATTGGATATTTCTCATTGCAGTTGAAACTTAGGAGAAACTATGTCACACGAGGAAAATAATGCATGCAATTTTCCTCCTGTCCTAAAAATATGGTTTTTGAAGAGATAACTTGAGCTGTTTGATATTTTTGGAATGTAGCCTTGTATGTGCAGGGAGGGGGTGAAAAGAGTTCTGAAGTGGATGGAGGAAAGAATGGTGTGATCAGTTTTGCCATAACTCCTTCATGCCTTATTTACTTATTTATTTATTTGGTTGCACCGGGTCTTAGTGACGGCAGCCAGGCTCCTTAGTTGTGGCTCACCAGCTCCTTGGTTGTGGCATGTGGGCTCCTTAGTTGCAGCTGGCAGGCTCCTTAGTTGTGACATGCGAACTCTTAGTTGTGGCATGCATATGGGATCTAGTTCCCTAACCAGGGATCGAACCCAGGGCCCCTGCATTGGGAGCACGGAGTCTTAAACACTGTGCCACGAGGGAAGTCCCTCATGCCTTCTTTATGTTGGTTTTTAAAACATAATAGCACATTAGAGAAGTATTGTATTTTGAAGTCCCCTGTGTACCTGCCCTCAATTTCATTTCCCTTCTTCTCTTCCCAGCAAACTCAATTTGGTTTTCACAGTGTCCTGGATCCCTGAATTGTCTTATCATTCTAATACATATGTGTCTACCTTTCTATCAATATTTACCTATTCATTTTTGTTTCTTTCTTTCCTTCCATGTATCTATCCACTTACCATCTATCTAATCTATCATCTATTTATATCTATCCATCCATCCATCTCTCCTTCCTTCTTTCCTTCCTCCCTTCCATATATCTACCCATCTATCTATCATCTATCTCAATCATCTACCTCATCTATCATCTAGTTCTTTTTTTTTTTTTGCGGTACGCGGGCCTCTCACTGTTGTGGCCTCTCCCGTTGCGGAGCACAGGCTCCGGACGCGCAGGCTCAGCGGCCATGGCTCACGGGCCCAGCCGCTCCGCGGCATGTGGGATCTTCCCGGACCCGGGCACGAACCTGCGTCCCCTGCACCGGCAGGCGGACTCTCAACCACTGCGCCACCAGGGAAGCCCCTATCGTCTAGTTCTATCTATCTGATCTACCTACCTACCTACATCTATCCATCCATCATGTACATGTCTATCCAACCACCTTCCTTCCTTCCTTCTCTTTTCTTTCTTCCTGTTTCCCTCCTTCCCTGTATCTATCCATCTACCTGTCATCTATCTATCATCTATCTCAATCATCTATCTCATCTCTCATCTATTTATATGTCTCAACATACCTACCTACATCTATCCATCATCTATCTATCTATCTATCTACCACCTATCTATTCATTTTTAAAACTTAAGCAAATGGTATCATGCTGAAGGTCACTTCTTTTATTCATCATTCAACTTGAGACTCATGAAACTGATACCTATAACTACAGTTTATTTATTTTACTTACAATTATTCCATCGTGGGTAGTTTCTAATTTTTCATTATGACGAGCAAGTTACTGTGAACATTCTTGTCCATACTCTGTGCACATGGCCTGAGCTTCTGTGGAGCAGACAGCTGGCTGGAGAGCTGAGTGCATCTTCAACTCAACTGATGCTTCGAGAAGTCTTCCCAAAGTGGTTTGGTCAGTCCACACGCCCTCTAACAGTATGGAGATCCATTTCTGCTTCACGATTTCCTCGGTGCTTGAGACTATCTGACTTAAATTTCTGCCCAACTTGAGGGAGTCTTATTCATGTTTTAACTTGAGTTTCCCTGTCCATAGTAATGCACATGGAATGTTATTGCCATTCAGGTTTTTGTCTTCTAAGTGCTATGCATTTCCTGTTTTCTGTGGAGGTTTTTTCCCTCTTCTTTTTGATCTGTCGTTATCTGTGCGTGCGTGTACTTTTATAAACTCTTACAAACACGTACATTAATTTACTGTCATTTTAAGCTTTAGGTATGTGAAGACTGTCGTCAGCATTAGAATGCAAGTTTCACCAGATTATTATGGATTTTTAGCGGGATGTTTTTAGGATGATGTGATGTCCCTAGCCTCTATTCCCTGCTTTGGTCTTCAAGTCAATTGTGTGTCACAGACATATAATATACGTATATTCTTATATATATGAGTGTATTATAATATATCCTTGACAGTCATCATAAACATTTGGGGTGAACAGTCTTCACAGATTCTTGGCTTTTCTCTTTGTTGATGGTAGATTTTATTTTTAGAACTATGAATCATCTGCATATTCAAATTAACCAATTAAAATAATTGGTTCTTTCTGTGTCTTAAGTTCAGGAAAGACTATCCCTTCACGATGCCGTTAAACTCTAGCTGTTTCGTATCTTTCCTAAATAGCACGCCTAGTAAGGCTTTTCCTATGACATGAGGACAAAAATGGGACGACCGTTTAAGAAGATGCCGACATTAAGAGCACGTTATGCCGTTGCTCTGGACTGAGCGCATGTGGCTATTACTGGAAGCAACTGCTCCAGAAACACCAAGCTCACCATGATCACATTACACAGATAGATCAGGGTATGTTTCCAAAGTACTTTTAAATCGTTTTTATGTGTTATTACCCTGTGCCCTAGTTTTTTTAATTGGAAAGCATTCCCTCTCAGTACTGAATTCCTCATCAAATCCCCAGACTACACTGTGACATCCGTCCCCACCTTTTTTTTTTTTTTTTTTACAGGAAGTAGACACCATTTGAAGGAGGAATGTGTGCATCTTAATTACGTTGTTCATCTTTGCACAACTAGGAACCCATCACTGGATTTTAGAAACATAAATTCTCCCCAACCTTGTTCTAAAGGTTTCTAAATTGGGGTTATTGTAGTCTATAATTCTATGCCTTGTGAAACAAGCTTTACAAAATTCCCTTGGCTAACCTTGAGTAATAAGATGGTCACAAAAGGACACAGTGGTATGATTCCATTTACACGAGGTGCCGAAAATAGTCAAAATCATAGAGGCAGAAAGTAGAATGGTGGGAGCCAGGGCCTGGGAGGGAGAATGGGGAGGTAGTGTTTCATGGGGCCAGAGTTTCAGTTGAGTGAGATGAGGGTTCTGGAGACGGATGGTGGGGATGCTTGCACAACAGTGGGAATGTACTTAATGCCACCGAACCGTACACTTCAAAACAGTTACAATGGTTAACTTGTACGTTATGTGTATTTTACCGCAATTTGAAATATTTTCACTCCCTTTAAAACTGATCAGTGCACTCTCATTGTACAAAGATAGCATAGGTGAGCAAAAGAAGAAATGATATCGCCTGAAGAAGTGATTTCCATTGGTCATTCCAGCATCCTCATGGTTTATGTTGGTCAAGTTTGTACGGGTCACACGCAAAGAAGCAGGCCCTCGCTAAGACATTTTCCAAGAGCGTTTTCCTTACTGAAATATATTGCCCTGTAACACTGTGTACACTTAAGGTGTACAACATGTTCTTTTGATATATTTCTGTACTGTAATATGGTCGCCATTGTAACAATAGTTAGCACCTTCATCACATCCCATAATGATCATGTCTTTTCAAGATATTTTCTATGGAATAGTTACAGTGCCGCTATTTCAAGAAGTACAGACCAGGTAATGGGAATCAAGTCATTTGTGTGCTAATTTCTAAAAGCAGGAGTTGGAGAAAAGATAGGCATCATAGCGATGGTTACACCTGGCCAGAATCTTAGAGCTCTTCCGGTCCAATTTCAAACTCCTGGGTGTGGAGTAGAGGGGAAAACAGGTTAACAACCATAGGAAGATCGCTGGTGGGTGAAGAGGCCGGAAATCCGGATCTTCCGACCTTGGGGTTAAAACTCGCTCCACCTTCAACGTCCAGAAACCAGTGATGCGTCTTCTGCCATGACCTTTACTGATCTCCCGTCTCCTGGCACTTTGATGAGATGACACTGGACATCTCGTCCATTATTTTTCTCTATAACATCAATTTTGAGGTTCTGCAGGGCAACTGTTTCCTGACCTACTTTTTCTTTTCTTTGATACTCAATACTTAATTTGACGATGTCGACTGTCTCACACATGAGGATGATTTCTGCAAGAAAAGTTTGGGCGTGCTTTACTTGGGGCTTCCAAAAAAATGCACAGGAGTGTCTGTGATATAAGTTGTACCTGTTCAGCAATCTTTAAAACCTGCTACTCGGTAGAGGATCATCAATGCCAATCAGGGAAAGTCTAGCGTTCACACTGGAAACCTGGCCACACATCTTTTATCCTTGAAACTCCTTCTGAGGATTACGTGGTATTGTATATTGCTTGTTGTTTTTCTCTAAATCCTGTCTTGTCGAGGGCAATGTCAAGAAGACAGTGCACGGGGCTGCTTGGACATCATGCCCGTGCCAGCTGATCCCACACATCATGTGCCTTTTATGAACATCTCAGACACAAGATGATTCTGTCCTCATTGAGTTTAATCAAATCGGTTCCCACCCCAAAGCTCCCAATGGAAAAGCACTTAGAATGATAGTTGGGAGGCGGGGAGGCGGCTGAATCACACAGGGTAACGCAAGGGAAATGAGTCCATCAGCTTTAACACGTGGCTTTCCGTGACTGCGATTATGGATGCTATCATTACAATTCAAATCACTACTAATGACATATTGTAGACCATTTTTGATACTTTAAAAATAGGTCTTAGCAAACTACAACCAGTGTGCCAAATCTGGCCAGCTGCTTGTATCTGTGTGTTTTAAGGGTTGGTGAGTTAAGAATGGTCTGAACATTTCCAAATGGTTACTTTTTTTTTTTTTTTTTTTGCAGTATGTGGGTCTCACACTGTCATGGCCTCTCCCATTGTGGAGCACAGGCTCCGGACGCGCAGGCTCAGCGGCCATGGCTCACGGGCCCAGCCGCTCCGCAGCATGTGGGATCTTCCCGGACCGGGGCACGAACCCGTGTCCCCTGCATTGGCAGGTGGACTCTCAACCACTGCGCCACCAGGGAAGCCCCAAATGGTTACATTTTAAATGGTTGTATATATGCCTGTGTTAATTGCCTCAACTTTGCATCTTGGTTCACCAAGTTGAATGTCTAAAATATTTACTTTTAAAATATTTAGGATTTTAAAATACTAAAATATTTACTTTAAGAAGAAGTTTGCAGAACCCTGCCTTACATTTATACATATTTAATTCAAAATGGGCATCAAAGGATATTCTACAGAACCTGCAAGGAGCGGGATGAATATTACACCCAGGTCAAATATTACTTTGAGGGCTTCCCTGGTGGCGCAGTGGTTGAGAGTCCGCCTGCCGACGCAGGGGACGCGGGTTCGTGCCCCGGTCCGGGAAGATCCCACATGCCGCGGAGCGGCTGGGCCCGTGAGCCATGGCCGCTGAGCCTGCGCGTCCGGAGCCTGTGCTCCGCAACGCGAGAGGCCACAGCAGGGAGAGGCCCGCGTACAGCAAAAAAAATAAAAATAAAAAAATAAAATAAAGTATTACTTTGAGCGTTTGTACAGTAGGGCCCATGTCGCTGAAGGATTACAAAAGAAATCCCCAAATATGTGAACGTGCTTTTCCTCTAGAGTCTATGAAACACATTCTGTAACGTAAAGGGTTTCACTTTTGCTCTGCTCCAGAGATAATTTCTCAAATAATTACTAGTAAAGTGGTTTAGCTGCAGAGAAGTTAATCTTCTGGAGGAAACCATTTGTCATTCTCCTAATACTATTTACACAATTCTTATTAAGGTATCAGCCTAATAACTTTCCCCCCTTTTTTTTTTTTTGCCTCTAAGCATTTATTTATTTTTTTGCATTCAGAATCTTTATTTAAAAAATATGGAACGCTTCACGAATTTGTGTGTCATCCTTGCGCAGGGGCCATGCTAATCTTCTCTGTATCGTTCCAAGTTTAGCATATGCACTGCCGAAGTGAGCCCCTAATAACTTTCTAAACAGGGTGACGGGTAACGGGAGGACGATTTCTAATCACTCAGGAGCCGTTTACGTCCCC
This sequence comes from Leucopleurus acutus, assembly GCF_964270905.1. Lineage (NCBI taxonomy): Eukaryota > Metazoa > Chordata > Mammalia > Artiodactyla > Delphinidae > Leucopleurus > Leucopleurus acutus. Next base: position 4,035,772 of record NC_139164.1, read on the forward strand.
TGTGCGCTTTAAAGCACAGCTACGCATTCCTCAAAGTGCTTGCCGAGAAAGTTCCCTCTATTTCGGGGGCTCTGATTTTCAAACATTCACATGTGTCTGTTGCCGAAACATCTTCCCTCACCCAACACTTTAACCCCCGAGAGAGTGTGCACAGACAATCATGAAAGGGTTTAAGCAAGAAATCATTTCTAGAAAAGACACATATGTTTGGCTTCTAGGTAACACATGTGGCCAGTCTGAACTGAAATCTGTACGAACAGAGACTCCATGAAGGTTCATCACCCACAAAATTCTTTACTCCTTTGTGCAGAGCTGCTGTTTTACTGAACGTTAACAGCATTTTGATCTGAACTGATAATTGTTTCTATAGCGGTTGTTTATTCCAGGTACACTATGTCTTAGCACTGTGCTCTACATGCAGACATAACAACAACAACAAAACACCCCCACAAACAACCCAATCAAAACATGGGCAGAAGACCTAAATAGACATTTCTCCAAAGAAGAGATACAGATGGCCAAGAAGCACATGAAAGATGCTCAACATCGCTAATTATTAGAGAAACGCAAATCAAAACTACAATGAGGTAGCACCTCACACCGGTCAGAATGGCCATCGTTAAAAAGTCTACAAATAACAAATGCTGGAGAGGGTGTGGAGAAAAGGGAGCCCTCCTGCACTGTTGGTGGGAATGTAAGTTGGTGCAGCCACTATGGAGAACAGGATGGAGGTTCCTTAAAAAAGTAAAAACAGAGCTACCATATGATCCAGCAATCCCACTCCTGGGCATATATCTGGAGAAAACCATGATTCAGAGAGATCCATGCGCCCCTATATTCACAGCAGCACTATTCACAATAGCCGAAACATGGAAGCAACCTAAATGTCCATCAACAGGTGAATGGATATAGAAGATGTGGTACATACATACAATGGAATATTACTCAGCCATAAAAAAATGAAATATTGCCATCTGCAACAACATGGATGGACCTAGAGATGATCATACTAAGTGAAGCAAGTCAGAAAGAGAAAGACAAATGCCATAGGATACCACTTATATGTGGAAGCCAAAATAGGACACAAATGAACATATCTATGAAACAGAAACAGAATCACAGACATAGAGAACAGACTTCTGGTTGCCAAGGGGGTTGTGGGTTAGGGGAGGGAAGGACTGGGAGTTTGGGGTTAGTAGATGCAAACTATTCCATATACAATGGATAAGCAACAAGGTCCTACTGTAGAGCACAGGGAACTATATTCATTATCCTGTGATAAACCATAATGGAAAAGAATATGAAAAAGAATATATATGTATATAACTGAGTCACTTTGCTTTACAGCAGTAATTAACACAACACTGTAAATCAACTATACTTCAATGAAAAAAAAAGAAATGTAAATGCAGACATGTAATTTCAGGGCTCACAGGAACCCCTATGATATAATGAGCGTCGTGTAATAGGAAGAGGTCCGCATGAGAAGACCAAATTCTGTTTATCCATTACTATCTGTGCCCCTATATGAGTCTGCTCATCTGTAAAGGAGAAAGTAAGAAAGAGGTGATGGTGGTACTAAAAATACCACGTAGTTTAAAGCCTAGACAAGTGCTGGAGGAATAAAATGCACCGATGTATATAGGAAAGCCTTAAAGCTGGAGTAGGAGAAAGTGAAGGAGGTCTGAAAACCTACACAGAAGGGTGTGTCGGGAAGTGCAGCCCAGCTCAGCTCAGATGACACAGTCCAAACCACCCCGATGGGGACTGGACACTCAGACGGTGAATCTGATGTGTCAGCCTGACGGGGCCACAGGTGCCCAGACAGCTGGTTAGACATTAACTCTGGCTGTGTCTGGGCGGGTGTTTCTGGAAGAGGTTAGCGTGGGAATCAGTGGATGAGGTACAGCAGACGCCCTGACCCTAGTGTGGGTGGGTGTCACCCAATCCCTGGAGAGTCTGCGTGGAACCAAAGGCAGAGGAAGGTTGACTTTGCTCTCTTCCCAACTGCGTGACCCGGGACGTCCGTCTTCTCCTGCACTGGGAGTTACAGCATCAATGTTCCTGGTTCTCTGGCCCTGGGGCACACCCATCTCTGGCTTCTGTCTAACCAAGTCACTGTCACTTCCCCAAAGATGCCCCGTGCTTCGTCACCTCCAGCCCCATCCCTCCACTTTTCATCCCTGCATCAACTCCCCTATATATTCTGCCTCACTTTATGAAATCTCAAGGCTCCCCCATCCTTCAGAAAACCAGAAGTCCCATCCTGAAACGAAAGCTGTCCCCCTTCAAAGCATAAGAGGTCAGTCACCCATGCAAATCTTCATAAACGCTGTTAAAGTAATGAGCTCAGGGCTTTTGTATGCAACACCCAACACAGGATTTGAACTTTTACCTGCATCGTCCTTGAGCCTTTTAGTGTGTGTTCATCTCATCCTCGTGTGCTCCTTGCAGGTTCCTTGCGTGGCAGGGTCCCTGGGTTCTGCTTCCTTGTACACCCCACCCTCTGCAAAGCCTTCCACAGCTGAAAGGTACACAGTACGTGCCTGTCAACGGGCTGATTCATGTTGTGATGGATAAGACCCATTCCCTGGTAACCATTTAAGGGCGCTGAATCTCTCCTACTGTTAGCAGCCATTCAATAATAATACCCAATCAGCAGAGATCAGAATCTCACCCCTGGTATAAACATTTCTCTAAACGGCACTGTGTCTAGGTCTGCATGGCAGGCTCCTTAAGACAGGACCACCCAAAACTCAAGGGCACACAACGTGTGCCCTGAGTGTTAATTTTGTTTCACTGCCGTGCTTTTCAGTAAAGCCCGTATTCTCACGTCTTGCTACTGCTGCAGGGTCCGAGAAATACCTCCCTTGGATGGGATGGCGATTTCCATGTTAGGCTGGGGCAACTGAACCGAGGGCAAGGTCATGGCCTGAACGCACTGTCTCATAAGAATTACAGAGTGGCTGTCAGCCTGGGCCTCCCACGTGTGAGAGGTGGTACTGAGCCACGGGGACCCACTTGGAGTTCCACAGACAGGGCATCCCCTCTCTTCCTACTCTGCTTGCGTACCTGCATCTCCATCCATTGGGAGCATCCCCCATGCACCTGTGCCCTTGTCCACCAGGCGTGAACTCAGATGCACCTGCCCCATGGATTCTGAGACAGGGCTGGGGAATGTCATACAGATTAATATAATAGAAAAGGCTTATATATTGCAGGCTGTCACCCCTCCTGAGGCTTTTTAACGCCACTGGTTCCCCCTCATTTTCTTGTCGCTGTTGCTGCTTCCTTTTCAGTAACATTCACTTTTTGGAAGAGACCCACACACCTCTGTACCGGGTGGTGCACGTGGCAACGTATGTCATCATTTTACTTACACCCACCAGCCCTAATTTCGGGAGCCCCTTAGCAGCCTGCTTCATCCTTAAGCCGTATGCGATGTGGCCAACTCTGCATTCCCTCTATATTTATCAACCTATTTTACTTTTAACAATTTTAATTTTTAAACATGGCTGATTAGCCTTTTAAGATAATGGTGGATGTAATGGTGTGTAACTGAACATAGAGGTTAGAATATTTCCTTTCCAGTCCTCCCACCCACCCCCCCACCCACCGGCCCCCAAGCTCATTCTGGATGCATCAGTTATTCGGTAAGATTTCTTTTAGCTTCCAGCTTCCAAAGAAATGCCTATGGAAAGCAGAAATGGTGCCTGAGCAGAAACATCTAAAAATTTATTTTGGCATCTCACTAAATACCTAGAAATTGGGTCTAATCTAAAAATAATTCGGTCATAGTTTTTCTTTCTGTCCTTTTGAGACCCCATCATTCTAAAATCCTGAAGCCATGCTCACCAATAAGAAAAGGAGTATTCTTTTTGGTGCCATTGTTCGGTCTGCTTAAGTCATCCGTTTATTCAATCCATGTCTCAGGAATTACGCAGTGGTGGAAAGCAGCTACGATTTGGAGGCATGGTGTCTATTAAAAATTAAACAAGCGTTCGCCCCTCTTGGTCACCAGTGACCTGTTAGCAGAGCAGACTCTCTTCACTTAACCACTCAAGGCTTTCTAGAAAAACCAGCTTGTCATGGCCAAACTTCAGTAGAACCCAGGCTGCTAGGAAAGCACAGGGAGATCTGGGCTTCGTGCATTTTGGGCAAAGCTCTTACAGTGCACAGGTGCACACAAAGGGGGGCTTTCCTGAAGCTTGAAACTAACAACAAGTGCAGGAAAATTAACTGGTCACTTGACATTTAAGAAAAGATCTCGTGCAGATACCGATCTGTCAGCTGGTCTCGTTCAGAAAGTTATTGATCCAGCAGTTGTTTATTGATTTTTACACCACTCCTGCTCTTAAAAAAAAAAAAAAAAAAACCCTGCAACTAACTTACTTTATCTCATATGCAAATAATACAATTGTAAGAAAAAGCAGGATGCTTCCCAGAATTCAAATCCTTCGCATTTGTCTTATCGTTTCTTTGCTTTACAGTTGTGAGGGAAGCCTAGCTTACCTAGGAGAGGGGTCTGCACGTAGGGCTGCAGCCTCCCTCTGCCGTAGGTTTGGGATATGTACCACATGCAACAGACACAGAATCATGAAAACGGAACCCTGGGCTGTCAAACTGCATCACATCCATGGTGCTCTTGTACGTTCCTTACGAGTAATGCCTCTTCTTACCTTTCTCTGCTGCGCACAGAATTCTTATGTGGGATTTCCCACAAATACAAGTCTCAAGGGACTACAGGAAGTGGCAGTCTTTCCCAGAGGCAATCTGGAGTACTCCAATAGTGGTGCAGTTGCATTGGGTGGAGCTACCAACCTCAAGCCCCTGAACACATCTGCCCCAAGGCCAAGGGCCTCCCGTGGTCCTCTGTCCTCAAAACGGTGGCAGCCCATTGCCCCTGGAAACCCTGTTGGTGTCCAGACTTCACAACGGGGTGGTCTGCCTACTCTGGGGATCTTCTCCTGTTGGGAGGAGACGAATGGTCTGGTGAGCATGGAAGGTTTCCAACCGTCTCCACCAAGAGGAGCAAACACTGATAGGCACGTGCGCGTGAGAAGGCGTTCACCGAGACCGGCACGCGCGCATCCGAAGGGGCCCTCCTAGGCCGCAGAGCAAGATGCCTGATGAGATTTAAGAGAGTCCAGGAGGAGGCAGGGGTGACGGGATGCTGGGGAGGGTGGGAGTCCTCCGCCGCAATCAGAAATGTGCGAATGACATTTAAGTCCATGAAGGGTCCAGGGATCAAAGGGGCGATAGAAGTAAGGCCCGCGAGCAGGATTTGGGGTGCCAGATGTTTTCATCCAGCTTCAGGGCGGGGAGAAGTGGGGAGGGCACCCAACCCTACAGCCTCTTACAAACGCTAACGAACCTCAGTGGCACGGAGGACGAAGGGCTTCGGTAGCATCCCCCATCTTCCTCTTTAAAGGGGAGGACTGAGGACCACACAGCTCATCACCTCTGAAAGAGAAAGGAATTCCACGTTCAAGATGTAAATCAAAACCCCTTTAATCCCATTCATTCGCTCCTCTACGCAGAGGACCCTAGCTCTGGAAGCATATTCACAGCCACTCCCCCCAAGCCCCCGCCCGGCACAGAGCAGACAGCGCACAATCATTGCACATCCGATCCCTACTGATGGGGGGGGGGGGGGGGCGTGGTTTACAGAGCACGTGCGTAAATGCGCGAATAGCAGCGCATCTTCCAGGGATGCGCAGACACAGAAGGCCGCGCCCGGGAGCAGAGGCGCCTGGGCTTCAAGGATCACGTTTGGCGAAGTGATGTGCTGTGCTGTGCGGCGTCTGAAGGATCCTGAACAGCTTTACTTTCAAGGCAGAGGAGAGCGTGCAGCTTTCCAGGCCTTCCTGCGAGCAGGGGGATCCTCGGGCTTTCAGACCTCTTCCTCCTTTTCCTGGCCAAGAACGCCCCGTGGGATCCTTTGAACGCCCTGCCGGTTGCAAAGTGCCCTCATTTTCATGGATGCCCTTGAATGAGCCCATTCACGGAAGCTTTCCCACAGCCCGGAAAGCCATCTGGGCGCGCCCGCTCGGGTTTCGTGCGTCTTGGTGCCAGAAAGAGAAGAGGCACAGGCCTCTGCTTGGCTCCTGAAAGCATTCCTGGGCTGGTGCGTCATGGGTGTGAGAAACCGCCTGAGAGGCTCAGAGGGAAAGCTGTCCCCCCGAAACAGTCCCCGAACCCACTCTGAAACGAACCTTCTTGGAAGAACCTTACAGGATGGGGAAAGCAAGTCTTTCAGAGACTTAACACTGTTTATCAAAGTGGTGTTTATAAATAAGGGAAATGAACGGCAACTTGTCAACACCCTATTTCTTCTGCAATTTTATGTCCCAAAATATTGATGGAAGGGGTAGGGCTTTTCTTGCATAAACGAGGCCACCTAGTAGAAAATGTAACGCCTAGACTCTTCCCGAATTATCTCTGTGTTTATAAAGTCATGGGGCACAGACGGGGGGTTGGAGGGAGCCTGGCATTTAAAGCTTATTGTCACCATTAGGAGGAAAAACAGGTTATTCATTCTTTCATTCATACACATGTAAGGTGTCTGGCTGTGCTTAGCAGCTAAGGGGGAACCCAGCAGTAACTGGGCACCCCTCCCCAGGGGACTTTGACAATGTCTAGACACAGTTTCCACTGTCTGAACGGGAAGGTGGTCACTGGCTTCTAGGGAGTGGAGGCCAGGGACGCTGCTGAACATCTTACAGTGGCCAGGACAGCCCCCCAAGGAAACTGGCATCCGACCCGAAAAGTCAGTAGTGCCGAGGTGGAGACACCCTGACGCTGAGTAAGGAGGAAACAGCCATCCCAGCCTTTAGGAGTCACTTTGGCAGGTGTCATCGTGATATCAGAACTCAGTTTTTCCCGTCTGGTGAGAACTGTGTGCACCATGCAAAGGAAGGATTATCCAAATATCCCTCATATTTAGATCAGAGATGCAACAGGTATGTTTCAGTGGCTAAAATGTGGCTAAGTATGCAAGGTTAGAGAAACTGCATTTTCCACCTTAATCCTATCTGGATCCCACCCCCTGCCCCCCCCGGGGCAGAGCCAGCTGGACCAAAACCCAAGCCCCTGGGCTTCCCTAGTGGCGCAGTGGTTGGGAGTCCGCCTGCCGATGCAGGGGACACGGGTTCGTGCCCCGGTCCGGGAAGATCCCACATTCCGCGGAGCGGCTGGGCCCGTGAGCCATGGCCGCTGAGCCTGCGCGTCCGGAGCCTGTGCTCTGCAACGGGAGAGGCCACAGCAGTGAGAGGCCCGAGTACCGCAAAAAAAAAAAAAAAAAACCCAAGCCCCTAAGACTGACGCATGTTTTGTCTTTGTTATTCTGTTTGCCCCATCCGACCAAACTCCCTGTCTTCCTGTCATGTTCCTGTGGTTTGCAGGGTACAAATATCCCCCGCTTGTTCTCCTGGTTGCTTTTGGTGTAACGTCTTTCCGAACCTGTACAGGTTCAGGCAATACACGACACATTAAATACTGTAATTCTACTGGTACCCTCTCCTCTTCCAAAAGTACACCTCTACCTTCTTCATCTATTTCTAAATTTCTTGTCTCTGTCTGTATAAGGCGTCCCCCCCTCATCCTTTTCCCCATGAATTTCTCTCCTAATCAGTGGTAGATAGCGTGTCTCCTTTAAAAGCTCATAGACAATCTGAACACTACATAGGAAACCACATTTCTACATCATCCTGCTTTCTGAATCCTGCAGGGGTGGGAGCTTTAATCGCTCTCTGCGCTGCATCGCTTCCTGCCTATTCCTACATATCAAGGATTAAGCCGTTGACGTGTCATCTGAGGCCACGTGAGATCTGGAAAACATGCGTGTGTCAGTCTTGACGGCTTTTTACCTCTCGGTGAATGTTCTCTGTTGAACTGAGGCTGTCTGAGGACCTCACACATCAACAGTTCTTTCTTAGTTCTCTGCTCGCATTCTCACCCACAGAATGAGCTCCTCGCTTCCCTCTCTCTACCCAGATGCTACACAGCTTTGAGTTCCAACCCCAGGCCACGGCTTCCTTCTAGTTCTAGCACCTGTGTGGCCCCGGATGATCACAGAATCTCAGAGTTGGAAAAGGATCTTGGGTGTGATCTGCTGCTATTCTTTCATTCAGTGGGTGAAAGAAAAGGAAGCAAGAGGACGTTAGCACGTTGTCAAATATCAGGCCCTAGTACTGGCAGCTTTTGTCCCGAGCTTATTTGTGGCTGCCCTGTCGGAAGGCGGGGACGGTGGCACATCCATCTTCACCTGAAGCTACATCTCACTGTGCTGAGCACGCGATGGGCGCGCATCAGTCAGGCACAGCGTACTTTCTGTGTATGGGCTTCAGTCTTCTATGCATGCTTCTACCAGAGGAACTCACCCTACAGACCTCATGCCAGGCAAATGTTTAGAGGGATTTGGAAATAAGCAGTGAAGTTAGCCATCAAAAGTCAAATTCAAAGCGGGGATGCAAAAGAATTCTCTTTCAGACTACTGCTTCTTTGTCTTGGTGGGCAGATTCATTTCTCCGGCCGTAGAAACTGCATTCGTTTGCATCAACTCTTGGTTACTTCCCAGAGGCAAACAGCTGGAGGCCACTGTCGCCCTGAGATACACTTGCTTAAAAGTGTGCATCCCGTTTACAACCCCTCCCACGTGATTCCCTTTTCCCCAAACCCAGCTACCTGCCATTTTTTTCCATCTTCTGACGCTCATTACTTAACTCCATGAATGTGTTGAGTCATGACTTCTGTTCTATTTCTAGAGAGTCGAGCCTCCCTCTTGCCTAAGAGTTATTCTCTTAAGTAACACATGAGTTTTGACTCATTATATGTTTTTCTCAAAGAGAAGAGAGAGTTCGTGACTCAGGTGTGGTCATTCTGGTGTAATAAAATCAGTATCTTGTTTTCTAGCTCTTAGTTATTCTGATATTCAGGGCTGCTGCAAGCGCATCTGGGAACTGGTTTCAGGGTATACACGTTATTTCATTCAGAAATTTTAAAATATTCTTTATCTTCTTCAGGGGCCATGGTCTCAGCTGCCGCCCTGCTCAGTTCAGCGTCCGGCTGCCTTGGATCCCCATCTCACATACTACAGACCTGCTCTTTCTTGAGGAGCCAGAGAAAGGAGGTACGGGAATTTTCTCTTTGCTCTCCTTCTGGATAGCTCAACCATGCTCCTCTGAGAGCCTCAAGACAGAACCGAGCTTTCAACACGCACCCCAATGGAGAACCAGGCGTCCGCTGTGCACATTTGTTATTCTAGAAATCTACCTTGAGGTTATGCAATTTACAATGCTTTTCAGGAGGAGGAAAACCACCCGAAGCATTAACATTTGTAGCCAAACCTCAGCTTGGAAGAAGTGGCCCACAAAGATGCAATCATCCCCAGCAGCTAAGCTTTGCCCTCACCTGTCCTCCAAGCCGCTCACATAGTAAGTTAAAATGCATGACTCGTAACCTCCCTGCAAACGGTTCCACCCGGGAGATACACTGCTGCTGCCACTCCCCTTAAGCTGTTAAAAGAAAAGTGCCTAGGTCGGCCATTTATAAAAACACCAACGAAGAGAATTAATACAGAATCAGCCAGGAATCTGTGTCCCTCCTGAGCCATACTTTAGGGAAGATATACCTCTCTCTCGTTTTTACCCTTTTGTCTACGCAAACTCAATTCCTCTAACACGTACTCACGAACCATGCCTTATACATATTTTCTATCCCTTTACTGTGTGTGTGTTTTACACCCAAGAAAAGTATCATTTAATTTCCAGGTAAAGTATGAGAGAAACTAAAATGATGAAGAGAAAGACCGGGGCATGACTGCAACCAATCCTGCTAACTTAGCCCCCAGTTTAACATAGTACTACTACCGGGCTTCCCTGGTGGCGCAGTGGTTGAGAGTCCGCCTGCAGATGCAGGGAACATGGGTTCGTGCCCCGGTCCGGGAAGATCCCACGTGCCGCGGAGCGGCTGGGCCCGTGAGCCATGGCCGCTGAGCCTGCGCATCCGGAGCCTGTGCTCCGCAACGGGAGAGGCCACAGCAGTGAGAGGCCCGCGTACCGCAAAAAAAAAAAAGAAAAGAAAAGAAGATAGTACTACTACTATTTGAATATGTACTTTCATAAGTAACTAAGCTGTGTCATTACTTGAGCACGGGCTGTCTATTTTTCGCAGGGTGACAGGTCAAGCTTAACTGCCTGTTAGTAGACAGTCTCTTAACTCCTGTTCCATACAGGAAACACTATGCCCTGTGTCAGAATTTTCCTTTTACCTATTCCACTTGTGGACCGGACTCAGGAAGCTCAACAACTATTGCAAACCACACAGAAATCCAAGAGTCTGCAATCCCAAAGAATTCCAACCTAAGACAGGCAGGGTTTGTTCTGGTCAAGACAATAGTGAATTAATTGTGGTCTTACCTATTCTTTGCCTGGAAAAGAAGACACCAAACCCAGCTGCGTGAATGACCTACGTCCTTGTTATCATCCAAACCATGGAACTAAAAAGGTTCTGGTGACACGGCCAGCACATATTATTTCTAGCAAACACACACAACTGGACTCTAAAAAATGTACTTACATCATCACTGTGGAATTAGATATGCCTGAACGGGATTTTCAACTGTGACGCAGAGCAGAGGAAATTCTGCATAAGTACATTCCTACTAAAATATACTCACCCTAAGACGGAAGAAACTAACCCCCATAATTAGTGAACACTGTGCTTAGTAAAGTTCCTTTGAAAATATATGGAACACAAGCATTCATAGGGAACAGAAGTGCATAAGTAAGTACATGATATTTTATACTGAGAGTAACTGCCTTTCAAAATTTTCTCTGTATTTATTTTACATTGGAGCAATTTAAGACGTTTTATGAGAGATTCACTCTATAGAACAGAGAACTATATTCAATATCTTGTAATAACCTATATTAGAAAATAATCTTTAAAAATATCAATACATGTATAACTGAATCAGTTTGCTGTACCCCTGAAGCTAACACAATATTATAAATCAACTACAACTTCAATTTTTAAAAAAGATAATTTATAAGAGGAACATAATAACAGGTTAATAAATCTGTATTGACTCAAATATTAATAAACAGATACATTAAAGTTGGTTATTTTGGAAAATATGATCATATATTTTCCTCAAAATTCACAAATTGATCAAATTCCAGTAACGAGATTTACCTACAATTACTACATTTGCTATTATTATTATTTAATATCTAATTAGTGTTAAGAAAAATAACCTAGGAAAGTCATATATGTTCTTTCTAGAAATAAATAATTGCTAAAACAGAGTAAGTTTCCCCAATCTAAATATAAAAGGGGGCAAGTTAAAAGGTTAAAATCCAGTTTTCTACTTCCAACAAAAAGTGAATGGCTCATTCACAAAGAAAGAAAACTGCAGGCCAATATCACTGATGAACACAGATGCAAAAATCCTCAACAAAATACTAGCAAACAGAATCCAACAGCACATTAAAAGGATCATACGCCATAATCAAGTGGGGTTTATCCCAGGAATGCAAGGATTCTTCAATATACGCAAAACAATCAGTGTGATACACCATATTAACAAATTGAAGGAGAAAAACCATATGGTCATCTCAATAGATGCAGAAAAATCTTTCAACAACATTCAACACGAATTTATGACAAAAACCCTCCAGAAAGCAGGAGGATTCTTCAATGTATGCAAATCAGTCAATATGATACACCATATTAACAAACTGAAGAATAAAAACCATATGATCATCTCAATAGATGCAGAAAAAGCTTTTGACAAAATTCAACACCCATTTATGATAAAAACTCTCCAGAAAGTGGGCACAGAGGGAACCTACCTCAACATAATAAAGGCCACATACAACAAAACCACAGCAAACATCATTCTCAATGGTGAAAAACTGAAAGCATTTCCCCTAAGATCAGGAATAAGACAAGGTTGTCCACTCTCAATACTATTATTCAACATAGTTTTGGAAGTTTTAGCCACAGCAATCAGAGAAGAAAAGGAAATAAAAGGAATCCAAATCGGAAAAGAAGAAGTAAAGCTGTCACTGTTTGCAGATGACATGATACTATACACAGAGAATCCTAAAGATGCTACCAGAAAACTACTAGAGCTAATCAATGAATTTGGTAAAGTAGCAGGATACAAAATTAATGCACAGAAATCTCTTGCATGCCTATACATTAATGATGAAAAATATGAAAGAGAAATTAAGGAAACACTCCCATTTACCACTGCAACAAAAAGAATAAAATAACTAGGAATAAACCTACCTAAGGAGACAAAAGACCTGTATGCAGAAAATTGTAAGACACTGATGAAAGAAATTAAAGATGATACAAAAAGATGGAGAGATATACCATGTTCTTGGGTTGGAAGAATCAACATTGTGAAAATGACTATACTACCCAAAGCAATCTACAGATTCAATGCAATCCCTATAAAACAACCAGTGGCATTTTTCACAGAACCAGAACGAAAAATTTCACAATTTGTATGGAAACACAGAAGACCCTGAATAGCCAAAGCAACCTTGAGAAAGAAAAACGGAGCTGGAGGAATCAGGCTCCCAGACTTCAGACTATACTACAAAGCTACAGTAATCAAGACAGTATGGTACTGGCATAAAAACAGGAATATAGATCAATGGAACAGGATAGAAAGCCCAGAGATAAACCCATGCACATATATGGTCACCTTACCTTTGATAAAGGAGGCAAGAATATATAATGGAGAAAAGACAGCCTCTTCATTAAATGGTGCTGGGAAAACTGGACAGCTACATGTAAAAGAACGAAATTAGAACACTCCCTAACACCATACACAAAAATAAACTCAAAATGGATTAAAGACCTAAATGTAAGGCCAGGCACTATATAAAACTCTTAGAGGAAAACATAGGCAGATCACTCTAGGACATAAATCACAGCAAGATCCTTTTTGACCCACCTCCTAGTGAAATGGAAATAGAAACAAAAATAAACAAATGAGACCTAATGTAACTTGAAAGCTTTTGCACAGCAAAGGAAACCATAAACAAGACGAAAAGACAACCCTCAGAATGGGAGAAAACATTTGCAAATGTAGCAACTGACAAAGGATTAATCTCCAAAATTTACAAGCAGCTCATGCAGCTCAATATCAAAAAACCAAACAACCCAATCCAAAAACGGGCAGAAGACCTAAACAGACATTTCTCCAAAGAAGATATACAGATTGCCAGCAAACACACGAAAGGATGCTCAACATCATTAATCATTAGGGAAATGCAAATCAAAACTACAATGAGATATCACCTCATACCTGTCCGAACGGCCCTCATCAGAAAGTCTACAAACAATAAATGCTGGAGAGGGTGTGGAGAAAAGGGAACCCTCTTGCACTGCTGGTGGGAATGTAAATTGATACAGCCACTATGGAGAACAGTATGGAGGTTCCTTAAAATACTAAAAACAGAACTACCATACGACCCAGCAATCCCACCACTGGGCATATACCCTGAGAAAACCATAATTCAGAAAGAGTCACATAACACAATGTTCACTGCAGCTCTATTTACAATAGCCAGGACATGGAAGCAACCTAAGTGTCCATCGACAGATGAATGGATAAAGAAGATGTGGCACATATATACAATGGAATAGTACTCAGCCATAAAAAGAAACGAAACTGAGTTTTTTTGTAGAGAGTTGGATGGACCTAGAGTCTGTCACAGAGAGTGAAGTAAGTCAGAAAGAGAAAAATAGATACCATATGCTAACACATATATATGGAATCTAGAAAAAAAATGGTTCTGAAGAACCTAGGGGCAGGGCAGGAATAAAGACACAGACATAGAGAATTGACTTGAGGACATGGGGAGGGGGAAGGGTAAGCTGGGACGAAGTGAGAGAGTGGCATGGATATCAATACACTACCCACATGTAAAATAGATAGCTAGTGGGAAGCAGCTGCATAGCACAGGGAGATCAGCTCGGTGCTTTGTGACCCCTAGAGGGGTGGGATAGGGAGGACGGGACGGAGATGCAAGAGGGAGGAGATATGGGGATATATGTGTATGTATAGCTGAATCACTCTGTTATAAAGCAGAAACTAACACACCATTGTAAAGCAATTATACTCCAATAAAGATGTTAAAAAAAATTGAATGGCTCAAAATTAAAAAGCATGAGGCCTCCTACATAATAGAATATGTGAGTCCTGAAGTTAAAGCAGAAAAACAAAATAAGTGGAAATAATTACGGATTTGGGGCTACATCTCTTTCATATCTTCATTCTCTGAAGAGCAAATGAAATAGGATTATCATTGAATAATATCAGTCAATTAATTAAAGATCCAGAATCCAAATGACAAAAGTTTAGAAAGATGAATACCAGTACTGTCTATTTATAATTACCCTGGAGCACTTTTTAAAAAATTATTTAAAGTAGCTAAGCTCCCTGTAATTCCTGTGGGTAATCTAAGAACAGATTAATTTTTCAATTATAAATATAAACGTCTGTGTCAGGAAAAAACTTTATAGTTTATGTTTTTCTTCTTTATTTAGGGTTGATTATAAGTCTATTTCTTTCTTTTTTAATAAATTAATTTATTTTTATTTTTGGCTGCATTGGGTCTTTGCTGCTGCACGCGGGCTTTCTCTGGTTGTGGTGAGCGAGGGTTACTCTTGGTTGTGGTGCATGGGTTTCTCATTGCAGTGGCTTCTCTTCTTGCGGATCACGGGCTCTAGGTGCGCGGGCTTCAGCAGTTGTGGCACGTGGTCTCAGTAGTTGTGGCTTGCGAGCTCTAGAGCGCAGGCTCAGTAGTTGTGGCACACGGGCTTAGTTGCTCTGCGGCCTGTGGGATCTTCTCAGACCAGGGCTCAAACCTGTGTCCCCTGCACTGGCAGGCGGATTCTTAACCACTGCGCCACGGGGGAAGCCCCTAGAAGTCTATTTCTATCTTGAGAATATTAATGCTTTTATTTTTTAAACATGCCCAATGGAATTAAATCTTACACATTCTAAGATGATGTGTCAGTGGAAATAAGACATGGTGTTTTTGCTTGTTTGCTTTTTGGCTGCACCGCATGGCATGTGGGATCTTAGTTCCCCAACCAGGGATCAAACCTGTGCCCCCTGCACTGTTAGCACAGAGTTCTAACCACTGGACCAGCAGGGAATTCCCATGGTATCTTTAAAGTACAGGTTCCAAAAGCCCCGACGTTTTGCCAAACTTAGTACCAAAAGGAACATGCTCGAAGCCATTATCAACACTGAGCTAAACGTCAGAGAGGCTGAACATGGTAAGATGCGGATTAACGTGTTTGGTCTAACAAGTAGGTAGGACAGCAAACATCCTTCAACACCAGCACCCATGTAACAAGACTTATTAAGGACAGCAAGGGCTGCGTGAGAAGAAAGCAGCATGTGTGCACTACAGGAAGAAAATTTCATGCCCACAGATGCCTCCCTGCTGGACAGCACAGAAGGGTGAACACAGGTAAGACGGATGCTGCCATAAAGTTGGCTGCTAGTATAAAAGGAAGAAGAAAACAAAATGGGCAAGTGCCCAGAGTATATCGGTGATGCCCTTGAATTCTGCTGATTCCAGAGGACTGACATGGTTGGGTCCCTCCAACATCAGGAACTAAAAAAGCAACCCTGAGCCATTTCAGATAAGCTACGCTCAGGAGGGCTCTATAAAGTTGATTGTTCTGACATCTGTGATTCCTAAGACCCCGGGGACCGGGGGGAATTTAAGCTTGCCATTCCCGTGGTTACCTCCGTCAGAAAAGCGTATGTTCCAGTCCCCGAGCATTAAAACCGGGCACTAACCTCCTACTTGATGACAACTGCCCTACCTTAGCCCATGACAAAACCATGACAGTGTCATCGACACCTGCTTTCTGCTAAGGCAGGTGAGTGGTCCTCCTTACTGATCCCTTTAGGGAATTTCTGTAGAGTCATTCTCAATGTGTGTGGCATCACACTGGCTGCTGGGACACACTTTTTGTTACTGGGCAGCTATGAAGAGCCCTCAAGTCTTGGACATCAAGAGAACACCAACAGAACACAGACCAATCAGAGCCTTGATAAACGCCCAGGTGTTCTTAAGTGGCAACGGAGCTTACCCCACACTAACACGGGTCTGGTCTTACACTGAAAGGTAATTTGGACACGACTGGCCAACGGAACGCGTGATTCTTATATGAAGCTACCCGCCTGAGATTAGCGATTACAAAGAAACAAAATTACTTCTTGTTAAAAATCCTACAAATCTCCCTATTTGATGTGGGATCACCTAGCACCAGACTCTGTAGGCCATGTGAAAATAGAGGCCCTGCGTTGCCAGGTCTTCCAATTTTTAAGAGAAGCATAAAATCAAATTATAAAATCAAAATTTAACCAATTTTAAATGCTAATAAATTACATTTATACAGATAGCAGTTGTCATCACGGAAAAATGGGTGAAGGGTACACAGTATCTCTCTACTTTTTCTTGCAGCTCCATGTGAACTTATGATTATTTCAAAAAAAAAAAAAAGAAGACAAGCTTACGTTAAGAAAAACAACAAAATACGCCAAGACACATATTAATCAAACTGTCAAAAATTAAATAAAGAAAACATATTAAAAGCAGCAAGGGAAAAATAACACACAAGGGAATCCCCATAAGGTTAACAGCTGATCTCTCAGCAGAAGCTCTGCAAGCCAGAAGGGAGTGGCAGGACATATTTAAAGCGATGAAGGAGAAAAACCTGCAACCAAGATTACTCTACCCAGCAAGGATCTCATTCACATTTGATGCAGAAATTAAAACCTTCACAGACAAGCAAAAGCTGAGAGAGTTCAACACCACCAAACCAGCTTTACAACAAATGCTAAAGGAACTTCTCTAGGCAAGAAACACAAGAGGAGGAAAAGACCTACAATAACAAACCCAAAACAATTTAGAAAATGGGAATAGGAACACACATATGGATAATTACCTTAAATGTAAATGGACTAAATGCTCCCACCAAAAGACACAGATTGGCTGAATGGATACAAAAACAAGACCCATATATATGCTGTCTACAAGACACCCACTTCAGACCTAGGGACACATACAGATTGAAAGTAAGGGGATGGAAAAAGATATTCCATGCAAATGGAAACCAAAGAAAGCTGGAGTAGCAATTCTCATATCAGACAAAATAGACTTTAAAATAAAGACTATTAGAAGAGACAAAGAAGGACACTACATAATGATCAAGGGATCGATCCAAGAAGAAGATATAACAATTGTAAATATTTATGCACCCAACATAGGAGCACCTCAATACATAAGGCAAATACTAACAGCCATAAAAGGGGAAATCGACAGTAACACATTCATAGTAGGGGACTTTAACACCCCACTTTCACCAATGGACAGATCATCCAAAATGAAAATAAATAAGGAAACACAAGCTTTAAATGATACATTAAACAAGATGGACTTAATTGATATTTATAGGACACTCCATCCAAAAACAACAGAATACACATTTTTTTCAAGTGCTCATGGAACATTCTCCAGGATAGATCATATCTTGGGTCACAAATCAAGCCTTGGTAAATTTAAGAAAATTGAAATTGTATCAAGTATCTTTTCCGACCACAACGCCATGAGACCAGATATGAATTACAGGAAACGATCTGTAAAAAATACAAACACATGGAGGCTAAACAATACACTACTTAATAACGAAGTGATCACTGAAGAAATCAAAGAGGAAATAAAAAAATACCTAGAAACAAATGACAATGGAGACACGACAACCCAAAACCTATGGGATGCAGCAAAAGCTGTTCTAAGAGGGAAGTTTATAGCAATACAAGCCCACCTTAAGAAACAGGAAACATCTCAAATAAACAACCTAACCTTGCACCTAAAGCAATTAGAGAAAGAAGAACAAAAAACCCCCAAAGTTAGCAGAAGGAAATAGATCATAAAAATCATATCAGAAATAAATGAAAAAGAAATGAAGGAAACAATAGCAAAGATCAATAAAACTAAAAGATGGTTCTTTGAGAAGGTAAACAAAATAGATAAACCACTAGCCAGACTCATCAAGAAAAAAAGGGAGAAGACTCAAATCAATAGAATTAGAAATGAAAAAGGAGAAGTAACAACTGACACTGCAGAAATACAAAAGATCATGAGAGATTACTACAAGCAACTCTAGGCCAATAAAATGGACAACCGGGAAGAAATGGAGAAATTTTTAGAAATGCACAACCTGCCAAGACTGAATCTGGAAGAAATAGAAAATATGAACAGAACAATCACAAGCACTGAAGTTGAAACTATGATTAAAAATCTTCCAACAGGGGCTTCCCTGGTGGCACAGTGGTTGAGAGTCCGCCTGCCGATGCAGGGGACACGGGTTCGTGCCCCGGTCCGGGAAGATCCCACATGCCGCGCAGCGGCTGGGCCCGTGAGCCATGGCCGCTGAGCCTGCGCGTCCGGAGCCTGTGCTCCGCAACGGGAGAGGCCACAACAGTGAGAGGCCCGTGTACCGCAAAAAAAAAAAAAAAAAAAAAAAAAAAAGCTTGTCCAAAGCTAACTGTAAAACAAATTAAAATTATATTTGAATTATAGACTTTGTGCATCATAAAGCAGAATTTGGGAATCCACTTTCCCATGCCAAGTCTAAACTTTGTTTCCTGCGGTGTTTATGTAATTTTCACATTTAATAAATTTGGCTGGTCTCTCTGAGGAGCTTCTGGCATCGCTATTTTTTGAGATACATTTTTGACTTTCTAAGTTTGCTCGTAAATGTGTGGAGGATTCCAGAGTTCTGCTGATTTGGATCCTGAAGTGTGTATATACCTTCATTTGCAAATGTAGCAACTGACAAAACTGCTGATTTGGATCCTGAAGGTGTATATACCTTCATTTGTACATGAGAATAGCAGTTTTATCAGTTCACTTAGTTATGATTAAGGTCCGGGCCATCAGTTCCTATTAGCCAAAATCTAAAATGTGATAACACCAGTGAAAATGGCCATCATTAAAACACTCTACAAATAGCAAATGCTGGAGAGGGTGTGGAGAAAAGGGCACCCTCCTACACTGCTGGTGGGTATGCACATTGGTATAGCCACTATGGAAAACATACATGTAGGTTCCTCAAAAAACTAAATATAGCTGCCATATGATCCTGTAATCCCACTCCTGGGTATATATCCAGAGAAAACCATAATTCAAAAAGATGCATGTGTTGGTGGGAATGTAAATTGATACAGCCACTGTGGAGAACAGTATGGATGTTCCTGAAAGAACTAAAAATAGAACTACCATATGACCCAGCAGTCCCACTACTGGGCACATACCCTGAGAAAACCATAATTCAAAAAGAGTCATGTACCAAAATGTTCATTGCAGCTCTATTTACAATAGCCTGGAGATGGAAACAACCTAAGTGTCCATCATCGGATGAATGGATAAAGAAGATGTGGCACATATATACAATGGAATATTACTCAGCCATAAAAAGAAACGAAACTGAGCTATTTGTAATGAGGTGGATGGACCTAGAGTCTGTCATACAGAGTGAAGTAAGTCAGAAAGAGAAAAACAAATACCGTATGCTAATACATATATATATGGAATCTAAGAAAAAAAATAGGTCATGAAGAACCTAGGTGTAAGATGGGAATAAAGACTCAGACCTACTAGAGAATGGACTTGAGGATATGGGGAGAGGGAAGGGTAAGCTGGGATGAAGTGAGAGAGTGGCATGGACACATATACACTACCAAACATAAAATAGATAGCTAGTGGGAAGCAGCCACATAGCACAGGGAGGTTAGCTCGGTGCTTTGTGACCACCTAGAGGGGTGGGATAGGGAGCGTGGGAGGGAGGGAGATGCAATAGGGCACAGATATGGGAACATATGTATATGTATAACTGATTCACTTTGTTATAAAGCAGAAACTAACACACCATTGTAAAGCAATTATACTCCAATAAAGATGTTAAAAAAAAAAAAGATGCATGTACCCCAATGTTCACTGCAGCACTATTTACAAGAGCCAAGACATGGAAGCACCCAAAACATCCATCGATAGATGAATGGATAAAGAAGATGTGGTACATATATACAATGGAATACTACTCAGCCATAAAAAAGAATGAAATAATGCCATTTGCAGGGACATGGACGGACCTAGAGATTATCATCGTGATGATCATACTAAGGGAAGTAAGTCAGAAAGAGAAAGACAAACACCATATGATGTCACTTATAGGTGGAAGCTAAAAAAAATGACACAGATGAGCTAATCTACAAAACAGAAACAGACTCACAGACCTAGAGAACAGACTTGTGGTTGTCGGCAGTGGCGTGGTTAGGGAGAGACAGATTGGGAGTTTGGGATTAGCAGATGCAAACTATTACATACAGAATGGATAAAAAACAAGGTCCTACTGTAGAGCACAGGGAACTCTATTCAATATCCTATGATAAACCATAATGGAAAATATGAAAGATGTGTGTGTGCCTATGTACATATATAGACACACACACATTACATATATATGTATAACTGAATTACTTTGCTATACAGCAGAAACTAACACAACACTGTACATCAACTACACTTCATGTTTAATGTGACTATATACAGTAAAAAGCACAGGAGACTGACTATCGGAAGACGTCGTTTGGGAACCGGCAGTAACACTGCTTCACGGGTTAAGGTAAACTTGGGGAAGAGAAATAACACCTAATGCTCACTGGGCACGTACTGCACCAGGCTCTCTGTTAATTACTTTTATCGGCTCATCTAATTCTTTCTTCAATCCTGAGAGGGAAAGCTGTGTCCTATATTTTCTCTCAGGGAGAAGATGAAGAAATTGTGATTCAGATGGGTTAACTGGCTTTCCTAGAGAGACTCTTCTGTGTAGCTGGAACTGACTCCAAAGTTATGCTGTCAAATGCTCCAAAAAGCTGCCTAAAGAACTGTTGCAGTTATTTCTTCATCTCCTTCTCTGTTAAAACAAAAACAAAAACCTTTTACCTCCTTGCGCCAAGTGTGTGGGATCCAGGGATATTTAAGAAGATGTGGTAAACTTCAAATCACTATAACAATATGAGGCGTTACGTTTATCATTTTAAACGAACAGGCAATTTTTTCGTTTATGTTGGAAAATGTGTCTGGTGAAAGAACCAGGGCTGGATCTCTTTTCAGAACACACTTCCTGGTGGATAATTAATAATTCCACCCAGAAAAGTAAAATGAGAGGCTGGGAAAATGTGATATGCACACAGAGGGTATTTCTGTTTATCAGAGCTCCTGGCTGTAGGGCACACACTACTGTGCCGAATGTAACGCGAAAAACATACGTGTTTAAGTGCAGTTTACTCAGTCTTCCCAAACTTTCCTGGCAAGGGGGATTATTTTTTTATGGAATATTAATTTGTTAAGGCTGCTATAACAAAGGACCACAGACTGGGCGGCTTCAACAACAGACATTTATGTCTCCCAGTCCTGGAGGCAGGAAGTATGAGATCCAGGTGTCAGCAGGGCTGGTTCCTCCGGAGGCCTCTCTCCTGGAAGTGTAGACGGCCGTCTCCTCCCTGTGTCCTCACATGGTGGTCCCTCTGTGCGTGTCTGTGTCCTGACCTCCTCTTCTTATAAGGACACCAGTCCTATGGGATTAGGACCCACCCTAATGACCTCATTTTACCTTAATGACCTCTTGAAAGACCCTGACTCCAAACACAGTCATATTCTGAGGTCCTGATGAGGACTTCGACACGTATTTGCGGGGGTGGGCACGATGCAGCGCATCCGTAGCAAATACCCACTAACACTCTTCAGAACAGTAATCCTGAGGACACGCTGCGCATGCAGGTGTTGAAGGCAGTCAAGACTTCCTTGAAGTGGCTCTGAAAATGGTCTGCAGGGATTTGCATTAAGCACAGTGTTTGCTCCACCATCCAAAGCCACCAGTTCCTCTTGGACGTAACTGCCAAGAACATTAATAAGAACACTTAGGGGTTCCCATAGCGTTCCCTTATCGAGTTGGCGTACCTGTTGTTAAAAATTTATTCTCTAACAAACAGACCCTTCAAACAGAGCTTCCGTTTCATGTAAAATAAGAATCTACCATCCAAATATTCACAGCAATGCCGGCACTTTGCCTGTTAACTCAGGATCACAAAACGTCTCCAGCATACTCCTTGGCCCGTTTGGTCAGCCCTTGGGATTATAACTCGAAAGATCGTTAAGTCCCGAGTTCCCTGGGACTATCGGAGGGAGAGAGATGCTTGGAGATGTGCTCTGAATCATGCACCCCTATTAAAGCAATTATTGGATCAACTATAAAGCCAGCTGGATAAACTCAGACAGGGAAAATCCTCTTAACTTCCCTTCGCCTATAATGAGTTCACGTGCCTTCTCTCCTGGAGCTCACATTTACCTGACAGAATCATGTCGAGAGCTGGCCAAGCTTGAAATTACTGAATGGAAACGTCTCATTTTCGAAGTCCACAAGACTGATTCTCCACAAAGCCTTTCTGTGGGAAATAACACGCCGTCATTCAGAAATTAATGATGACAACAGCTGTCCGTATCACTTCGCCAGGCTACCTACTGGTGGGCTTTTGTGGTGTGTGTGCCAGTGAGTAGCACATAAGGTGGAGGGAGATTAGAACCCTTTCAGTAAACCGTAGGAAGCTCTTGACAAGACGAACCCTTTTGTATTTGCAAGGGTTATGAAAGCAAGTTAAGGAATGTCAACTTGTCTCTGCGTTTGTAAGAGCAAAAGAGAAAGTTGAAATTATTCCATGTGGTCCAGCAAGGGATGGAGAAGAAGTGCTTTGCACCTGCTCACCTTGGGCAACCTCCAGCAGGAGAGTGTGCAGGATGCCACTTTCAAGTGAGGTCTTTAAAACTGCACGGAACAGCTGAATCTCTTGCCTTCTTAATGGACCAAAGACATTATCCTTTCCAGGAGAACCTGGATTTTCAAACCGTTCTCTCTTTGTTTCCCAAAGAACAGGCTTACTCTATCACCAGTTAAGTGGAGAATCCAGAGTGCTTTTCTTTTATTTCGTAATGCTTTTTACTGACACACTGATGCAAGAACCTGAACTCCACTATTTAGTCATGCTTTCGCTATAAGTTTAAGCTGGGGGTCCAGCCTCAGATGCGTCCAATATCAGGAAAGCAAACACATTTTAGACAAAATGATCATGTATCATGGAAAACGCCGGGAATTTAGCGTTCCGTTTTCTGGAGAATGTAATTAAGATTGCATTGTATTTCTGAAATTGTTTTTGTTTTTGTTTTTGTTTTTGCGGTACGCGGGCCTCTCACTGCTATGGCCTCTCCTGTTGCGGAGCACAGGCTCCAGATGCGCAGGCCCAGCGACCATGGCTCACGGGCCCAGCCGCTCCACGCATGTGGGATCCTCCCAGACCGGGGCATGAACCCGTGTCCCCTGCATCAGTAGGGGGACTCCCAACCACTGCACCACCAGGGAAGCTCTGAAATTGCTGAATGTAAAAATTCTCGAATCACTCAATAAGCCTCTACCATTTGTTTGAACCCACTGTAGAGGTCTGTCATTTGTTTAGCCTATCTGAATTGATATGTAGGATTTTGTATGTCGGAAAATACAGTTAAGACAAATAGTTCCTTGTGCATACTTGAAAGACTATTTTCTTGCATGTAAGTGATCTGAAGCAGTGCAGAATATACGAAAACTACAGGCTGCCTTAAGTGTTATAAAACTGGCCACACACCAAATGCATCCAGTATTCACTGAATCAAAGGTACGTTTTATTTATTTGCCTCCAAAGGCAATCAAAGGTACGTTTTATTTATTTATGTTTCTTTTTAATTAATCTGTATTTGTGACAAATTTTAAAGCGGAATGTGACTTGAGCACATTTCCACTGACGAAACTTGCTCTGAGTTACTTAAAACGTACCATCTTGAAAAGTAACACGCGATGTTAGCGATAATATTTACATTGCTCAAATCTGTAACATTGGAAATGTCTTCTCCATTTTTTATTCTCCAATCTACTCTTCTTCTTTGTGACATGACATCAAAAGTTAGGAGAATTCGACCTTTTCCTTTTCTAGGCAGTAGGTTTGCTCTTCATCTTCGAAGCGTGCTCTCTCTCAGATGCACATCCTTTGTTATTTTTATTCTCATTCATTTATTCATATATCCATCCAGTTGTCGAGCCATTCATCCATCCATTTATGTAGCATTTAAGCACTATCTTTGGGATAGGGAATTTTACATACCGGATAAACCCAATCGTTCAAGAACAGTGCTGACGTTTTTTGTTTTTTGGGTTTTTTTTTTTTTTTTTTTTGCGGCACGCGGGCCTGTCACTGCTGTGGCCTCTCCCGTTGCGGAGCACAGGCTCCGGTCGCGCAGGCTCGGCGGCCATGGCTCACGGGCCCAGCCGCTCCGCGGCTTGTGGGATCTTCCCGGACCGGGGCATGAACCCGCGTCCCCTGCATCGGCAGGCGGACTCTCAACCACTACGCCACCAGGGAAGCCCAGTGCTGACGTTTTGAGCACTGGGAATTAAGTAGTTAAAAGCAAAACAAACTAGAGGACACATCCCAACTGAGTGTATCAATCAAAACCACATGCTGTCCAATACAGGACTGCTATTGCAGGCTCTATGTGGTTGCCTTTAGACTGTTGTCTTAACGTCATTTGGCTTCAGAGTAAAGATGGCTTTCATGTACCTTTAGAAGGTCAGTGATGCCGGGTGATGGTGAAATGGGGGCAGCCCCTGCACCACAGAGAGACCTTCCCAGAAATCTTCTACAGTCAAAGGGTAAGACAGCATTCTGTGCGTCGAGAGGACCAGATGCTTCTGCGGGTGCCCCGTACTGGGTGAAACACGCTCCGGGAAAGTAAGAAAAACAGGAGCAAATGCAACTCTGCCAGAAGGTGAAAAAGACCTCGAGTCATTGACTATGTGAGAACCCTGCTGAGGCGCGGAGTAGTCGCGTGAACTTGGATATAAGCCTTGGATCCTTTCCACTCTCCTCAGTTTTCTCAGCTGTAAAACGAGAACTGGGCTGGGGTGTGGGGTGAGCTGGAATAAGAAAGTACAAAAAGGGCACTGGAAGCTGTGATGATTCTGTGCCTCGATCTCAGCGTGGTTTGAATGAATACCTTGTCAGACATGAGAATCTGCTGGGACAAACAGTGTTGGCCATTCTTCTTCGTTGGCGTGTATGAGAGACAGACTGTGTGTGGTTATCTCAATACCATATATACCACAACGTGTCGTGCCGTCACCTTGTTTCAGAATCTCTTGCAGTAACAATGTCTTCTCTGTTTCAGTAACAACACACATTTAAAATTGCTTACCCTTTCCTCAGTTTCTCCAAGTTTGACATTCAAGTTGGTCACAATAGCGCACAGCGTGGTTTCCATGGAGACTGAAATCTTTCTTTTCTTCCCATGTTTCCGTACAATTAACCACAATGCAGGTCAAAGAGCACAGAGAGCGTTATCTGTGGAGCGCAGCAGGTTTATTTGGGTCTCTCTTACCACAATTCCAAATGTGTCTTTTAGGATCTTCCTGGGAAAGTGGCATGTGTTGGTTATGCAGTGCTATCCAGACGTACCCTCACCTTCGATCTTGCTAGATGCTGAATACAATCGATGAAGCGCTAGCTGAAATCTGAACTTAGAACACAGCCCATCAAATGATGGCTTCTTATGGCTAAACAATGTAGAGACCTGTTATTGTAAATTCTAATAATTCTACTTTGAAAAACTGTAATAGCTCTAAACGAAAAGCCACTGAAGATTATTATCAGAGATGAGGGCCAGGCTTTTATTTCTGGCAATAAAACTAGACTTGGATTTAGAAGAATGAGGTCCTACCTGTGTCACTAACTATATTTATAACTTCTAGCAGGTCACCTGAAATCTTTCACTTTCACATTTCTCATCTTTAAAATAAGGAAATTGCATTAAACCTCTCTATCAGTGACTCTTATCCTGAGATTTTTTTAAGCCTATGGTTTGGACACTTTTATTTGCAAATGAAATTGAAGAGATAAAATTCATGGTAGAAACTGCACTGACTGCACGGTGTTCTATTGTTTTTCGATAACTTGCCTTAAAATGCCTCTTTATAAGCAGCAGTAATATATTTATGTATGAAAATTAACTTTACTTGCCACCTCATGTGGAAAGGTAGCATTTTAAGGCCCGTATCAGAAATCTAGAAGTATCCATAAGGGATATATTCCAAATATAATTTTGAAATCTGTAACAGAAGTTCCTTATTGAACATAAAAGATATTAGGAATAATTTTCCTCTGGTGATGGATGGAGACAAAGTCTGTGGTTTTCCCGTGTGGTAGGCAGGATAATGCCTGGCTCCAAAGATGCTCACGTATTAATGCCAGTACCCGTGACCATGTTCCCTCACATGACAGAGGGGAATTTAGGTTACAGATGGAATTCAAATTGCTCATCAGCTGACCTTAAAATAGGGAGATTCTTCCGGATTATGCAAGTGGACTGAAGAGAAGCCTAGAGGTCTTTAGAAGTGGAAGAGGGAACTTCCCTGGTGGTCCAGTGGTTAGGACTCAGCGCTGTCACTGCCCGGGCCTGGCTTCAATCCCTGGTCGGGTAGCTAAGGTCCCACAGGCTGTGTGGTGGCCCGGGGTAGCAGGTGGGGTGGGGAGTGGAAGAGGGAAGCAGAAGAGGTCAGAGTGGTGCAGTGTGAGGACTCCAACTGTGGTTGCTGGCTTGGAAGATGAAGGACGGGACCACAAGTCAAGGAATGCAGGCAGCCTCTAGGTACTGGAAAGGGCAAAACACACATTCTCCCCTACAGCCTCTGGAAAGAAGGAAGCCTTGCCCACACCTTCCTACGAGCCTACTGAGACCATGCTGGACCTCTAACCTACAGAACAGTGAGATAATGAATTTGTGGCTATTTTAAGCCATCATGCGAGTGTCAAGGTATCTGAGCAGCCATGAAGAACGAATACACCAAGCAAATGTGCATGCTTCTGACAGACTGGCCAGCTCCGAACCCAGTTCCTCAGGACAATGTTCTTGGTCTACAATCCTGTTAGTCTCATGCCACGTCCCTCCCCCCAACAGACAGACAGACAGACAGACAGACACACACACACACACACACACACACACTTCAACGGGAGACTTCTGCCTGCACCAACCTAAATCGTGCCTAATCCTGCCTTCACCAGAATAAGCACAGGGAACTCGACTCAGTACTCTATAATAACCACCAGGGAAAAGAACCTGAAAAAGAATGGATACACGTATATGTATAAGTGATTCACTCTGCTGTACATCTGAAATGAATGCAACACTGTAAATCAACTACACTCCCATAAAATTAAAAAATATGTATCATTCTTTCTTGATGCGTATCTTTTGTGGAAAGGGCTTGTGTCTGAAGACAGAGACTGGAGACTTTCTTGAGTTCCTGAAAATGTGCCTGTTGGGCTATGAACGTGTGTACTGTTGGCAGGGCTGATCTTCGTGGTGACTCAATCACCTGACAGCCAAGGTAGTGGGCTGATATTAGGTCCAAGATTCTCCAGAGATGATGTAAAATGGAGAAAATAGATGCTAAATATGGCTCCTGCACTTACTATGTGATATTTAAGCTTCTCCAGGGCAAGCATCTCTCTGGTTTATTTTCTGCTGTATCCACAGCAACTAGAGCAGAGCTTGGAATATAGTTCAAGAAAAACGTACTGAATGGACAAATAACTGGAGCTATCCAATAATACTTTCTGCAGTTAGGGAAATGTTCCACATCAGTGTTACCCAAAATGGTAGCCACTACAATTTTCACAGAACTAGAACAAATAATTTTAAAATTTACGTGGAAACACAAAAGACCCCAAATAGCCAGCAAAGCAATCTTGAGAAAGAAAAACAGAGCTGGAGGAATCAAGCTCTCTGACCTCAGACTATACTGCAAAGCTACAGGCATCAAAACAGTATGGTACTGGCACAAAAACAGAAACAGATCAATGAACAGCATAGAAAGCCCAGAATAAATCCACACACTTATGGCCAATTAATATATGACAAAGGAGGTAAGACTACACAATAGAGTAAAGACAGTCTCTTCAATAAGTGGTGCTGGGAAAACTGGACAGCTCCATGTAAAGAATGAAATTAGAACATACTCTAGAACACTATATACAAAAATAAACTCAAAATAGATTTAACCCAAATGTCGACCAGATACTATAAAGCTCCTGGAGGAAAACATAGGTAGAACACACTTCGAAATCGGTCACAGGAATATTTTTTTGGATCTGTCTCCTACAATAATGGAAATAAAAGCAAAAATAAACAAATGGGACCTAATTAAACTTAAAAGTTTTTGCACAGCAAAGGAAACCACTGACAAAATGAAAAGACAACCTACTGAATGGGAGAAAAGATTTGCAAATGATATGACTGATAAGGGGTTAATATCCAACATATATAAACACCCCATACAACTCATCATCAAAAAAATAAATAAATAAACAACCGGATTTTAAAATGGGCAGAAAACCTGAATAGACATTTTTCCAAAGAGGAACTGCAGATGGCCAACAGGCACATGAAAAGATGCTGATCATCAGGGAAATGCAAATCAAAATTACAATGAGATACCACCTTATACCTGTCAAAATGGCTATGATCAAAAGGAACACAAAATAACAAATGTTGGCGAAGGTGTGGAGAAAAGGGAACCCTCGTACACTGTAAGTGGGAATGTAAAATGGTGCAGCCACCATGGAGAACAGTATGGCGGTTTCTCAAAAATCTAAAAACAGACATAGCATATGACCCAGCAATTTCACTCCTGGATGTAAATATGAAAGAAAAAAAAACATTAATTTTTTTTGTTTTTTGCAGTACGTGGGCCTCTCACTGTTGTGGCCTCTCCCGTTGCGGAGCACAGGCTCTGGACGCGCAGGCTCAGCAGCCATGGCTCACGGGTCCAGCCGCTCCGCGGCATGTGGGATCTTCCCAGACCGGGGCACGAACCCGTGTCCCCTGCATCGGCAGGCAGACTCTCAACCACTGCACCACCAGGGAAGCCCCCAAAACACTAATTTGAAAAGATACATGCACCCCAACATTCATAGCAGCATTATTCACAATAGACAAGATATGGAAGCAACTTAAGTGTCCACCAACAGATGAAAGTATACATGCCTGCACATACACACACACACAGTGGAATACTACTCAACCATAAAAAAGAATGAAATATTGCCATTTGTAGCAATACAGCTGGACTTGGAGAGCATTATGCTAAGTGAAATAAGTCAGAGAAAGACAAATACTGTATGATATCACTTATATGTGGAATCTAAAAAATAAAACCAACCAGAGAATATAACAAAAAAGAAGCAGACTCACAGAACAAAATAGTGGTTACCAGTGGAGAGAGGGAATGGGGAGGGGTAATAAAGGGATAAGGAATTAAGAGGTACAAACTATTAGGTATAAAACAAGCTATAAGGATGTACTGTACACTGCAGGGAATATAGCCAATACCCTACAGTAAGTATAAACGGAGTATAACCTTTAAAAATTGTTAATCACTATATTGTACAACTGTAACTTATAAAAATATTGTACATCAACTATACTTCAGTAAAAAAATAAAAACAAAAAATTCGAATCATAAAAAAGCCAATATGGGGCTTCCTAGGTGGCGCAGTGGTTGAGAGTCTGCCTGCTGATGCAGGGGACACGGTTCCGTGCCCCGGTCCGGGAAGATCCCACGTGCCGCGGAGCGGCTGGGCCCGTGAGCCATGGCCGCTGAGCCTGCGCGTCCGGAGCCTGTGCTCCGCAACTGGAGAGGCCACAACGGTGAGAGGCCCGCGTACCGCAAAAAACAAAAAACAAACAAACAAACAAAATATGGTAGCCACTAGTCATATGTGGCTATTGAGCCCTTTAAATGCAGCAGATGTAAGTGAGGAACAGTTTTTTAATCAAAGAAAATTTAAATGGCCACAGGCAGCTAGTGGTTACCATAATGGCCAGGACGTGGCTAGGTGTTTACACTTGGTATTTTTAATACAGGAATGAAATGTTTATTTTCTCTTCCAGTGACTAGTCTATGTGCATTTAATTATCTCATAGGAACACTTACCAGAAAACACTAGTAAAGGAAAAACCAAATCTCACTTTAATACGATTCATTAATGGTGTTTGTTACCACACAGAAATTTTGATGAATCCATGTTTCTTTGGTGACATATTTATATTGCCATAGTTAGAAAGATCATCTCACTCCAAGATTATAAATTCTCCCATCCATCCTTCTAGTACACTTTATGGTTTAATTGTTTGTATTTAAATCATTGATCTATTTGGAATTTATCCTTGTGTATGCTCTGGGACATAAGATCATTTCTAATTTTCCCATGTGGCTAGCCAAACATCCCAACACATTATTCAAATTTATCTGTTTCCATTGATTGATGTGCTAGCTATTGGCGTCCAAAATTCCCAAATGCATTTTGGCCTATATCTGAACTGTCAAATCTGTTCCACTGGTCTGCCTCTGTGTCTTTTTGACAACATCATGTTTTATCATTGAGACTTTATGATATACTACAATACTACTTTAAAGGCTTTTAATCATCCTCACAGTTCCTATTTTTCAAAAGTTTTCTAGTTATTCTTCTTTG
The DNA here is from genome assembly GCF_964270905.1 of Leucopleurus acutus. Lineage (NCBI taxonomy): Eukaryota > Metazoa > Chordata > Mammalia > Artiodactyla > Delphinidae > Leucopleurus > Leucopleurus acutus. The sequence goes on from NC_139164.1 coordinate 4,066,502, forward strand.
TTAGTTTTTCCATATGTTCTCCTAATTGGTTGTTGCTTCTCTATGTGAAAGTCATTTATTTTTATACATTAGTTTGTATCCCACAGTGAATTGCCAAACGGCAGGCTAGGAAGACAACACTGCCATTCATATCACAAGCAAAGGGCTGAACTTAGTCCCCAACCTAGGAAGTGATAATTACAAGACTGACAACCAGTAGATGGCAAAGGATATGAACTGACAGTTCACAGAAGAAATAAGGGAAGAAGGTGGATTTTGAAGAAGAGAAGGGATGCTTGTTAAAATAATAAAATTATTAAATAAGCAAGTATAAGTACTGTAAGGTACTGTTTTCAATCCGTCAGAGGTGGGTGAAGGAAACAAGAGTACATCAAGGGTCCATCAGTTCCTCCAGCAGGATGGCTGTCTTTCTTATTTTACCTGCACCCAACTTCCCTGTGCAACATATGTGATAAACAGCTACACATACATCTCAAGAAGAACATTCTGTGTGCAATTACAAGTGCTTGGAGGCTGGCTTCTCAGCTGTGGACACCTCAGTGCCTTCAGAAGGCAGTTTATGGGGAAGGAACACCACCTTGAGACCACTTTTGCTGGGACACATCCCATAATCCTATCCCTTGATGCCGTTTCTCTCTCTTTGATGGAGAAAAGAGAACCAAGCCTGCTGTATGTGGAAAATCTGGATGTCTCTTAGCCATGTATCACCTTCAAAGCAACAGCAAATGTTTTCTTGTCTCATTTCTGCCAGTGCATGGAGCTCACAGGAGCGGCTAAGTGTGGCAATAAAGAGGAGAGACCAGGCTGGAAGAAAGGAGACCATTTGAAATTGTGTCGCCATCAGGTAGAGGAGCTGAGTACTTGGGAGAGAGGGGCGGGATGATTGGCAAAAGAGGACCCTGCTTTTGCCCATCCAGAGTGTAAACAAATAGTAATAACAACAACAATAATAATAAACAGGTAAGATAAACTGGTGGGGGAGCATGATCATGATACCCCCAAGATCTCATGGACGTTGACTGTGGCTTTGATTTGACAGAGAAGCCACATTTAAAATGCAGAGACCCAAGCCACAGTAACAAGTTCACCAGACCTGCACTCTCCAATATGGCGGCCAGTCATCCCAAGAGGCAATGAAGCATGTGAAATGCGGTGAGTCTGAACTGAGGTGGGTTGTAAGGACCAAATGCGTACTGATTTCAAAGTCTGTGAAATATCTGCTCAATACACTTTTAATATTGATTACCTGTGGGGAGACGATAATACTTTGGATACACTGGGTTAAGTAAAGTATGCTGTTAAAAACATTGTCACCTATCTTACCTACATTTTTTTAGTATGGCTACTAGAAAATTTAAAATGACACATGTGACTTGTATTACATTTCCACTGGACAGATATCGTATGATATTGCTTATATGCAGAATCAAAAAAAAAAAGGATACAACTGAACTTATTTACAAAACAGAAACAGACTCACAGACGTAGAGAATGAACTTACAGTTAGCAGGGGGGAAGGGTGGGGGGGAGGGATAGATTGGGAGTTTGGGATTGACATGTCCACACTGCTATATTTAAAAAGGATAACCAACAAGGACCTACTATACAGCACAGGGAACTCTGTTCCATATTATGTAACAATCTAAATGGGAAAAGAATTTGAAAAAGAATAGATGCGGGCTTCCCTGGTGGCGCAGTGGTTGGGGGTCCGCCTGCCGATGCAGGGCACACGGGTTCGTGCCCCGGTCCGGGAGGATCCCACATGCCGCGGAGCGGCTGGGCCCGTGAGCCATGGCCGCTGAGCCTGTGCTTCCGGAGCCTGTGCTCCGCAGCAGGAGAGGCCACAGCAGTGAGAGGCCCGCGTACCACACAAAAAAAGAATATATGCATGTATACATAAAAGTGAGTCACTTTGCTGTACACCTGAAACTAACACAACATTGTTAATCACCTGTAGTCCAATATAAAATAAAAAGTTAAAAAAATAAAATCAATGCCATTTTATTTACATTTTTGTTTTTTAGTATGGCTACTAGAAAATTTAAGATTACACATATGACCTGCATTACATTTCCATTGGACAGCACCATTCAACGTGACCCACATTGGTTAATTCACTTCTCTCTTCAGCTCAGTTACTCCTGGCTTTGCCCCAGCAGGCAACTCCGTGTCTCATTTGGGGCAGGAAGATGGTGCGGGTCCCCTTGGGTGTTCATGGACGCCTCCCTAACTGTATCCCCTGAGCACTCCCTCTCCAGTGCGCTTCCTGTGCAGCCCGTGTCTCTCTAAAGCCCTGACTTTGTTCCCTTCATAACAGAAGTGTTCTCCTGAAGTCATTAGATTTATACCTTTCCTGAACCATGTGCTTTACCCCCTTTCCATATATCTCCCTTCTGCTCCCTACTCTGTGTCCAACATGCTTTCACCCATTACAGAACTGTCCCATCTTGGAGTGAGAAAGGAGGTGTTCTAACATCCCTCCTCCCTTTTCTCAGTTCAGAAGACTTGATCTCTCTCAAGACAAACTGATCCCCCCAGAAAAACTTCCTTCTAAAACCTTTTTCGTGGGAGTGGATGGAACACCTGAAAGATGTTGGGTGCAGGACTGGGATTAAAACCTGGGTTTCTAGAACCTTCTTCTCAAGTCCATTCTACTCCTAATCTACCTCAGGTGTGCGTCTACTTTATAAGAGTGGTGAGGACAGAGCTGTGACTCCTGCTGGGATATCCAGGGCCAAGCTCTGGCAGTCTTCCTGACACTGGCCAACTCTTCAAACAGCTACAAGGCCTTTCCAAATGAGTCGGGGGCACAACTTTGTAAGTAAATTGAATGTTGGTAAGACATCAGAATTCGTAAAATTCCCAGAATATATTTTAAGCATTTCTCAAAAAAAAAAAAAAAAAAGTTTTTTCCTGGGAGAGAGAGATTTGGTCACTACTCCGTGACATGTTGCCAGCTTTATACTTTTATCAATGTTGGCCTCACTCCAACCAGATCTTCTTTCCATAAATAAAATTTTATCTGAAACACAGCAGTTATTGTAACATGTTGGCAGAATTGTCATGGACTATTTTATTTTAAGGAGACTTTAGAATACAATTTTTTACATCTGGTAAACCTACAAATGGTGGGAAATGACAGTTTTTGACATCTCAACATCTCTATCCACCCTTGTGAACCTCTGCTTGGCCAGACACGACCAACGGGAGTGTTTTAATCTCCTGTTGAAATGTAGATCTTAATTTAAATGTTCCATCCAGAAGGGACCTGTCTGAAGTAGAAAATTATTGTGAGACTTTGGTGTCTAAACACCCATCTTTAAAACATAATTAGGGGGCACACATGGCAGAGCTCTGAGAAAGCAGTTACCTGCCAACGGTATCAGAGCAGACATTCTAAAACTCTGTAAATCACAGTTAAAATCATCAATCACAACACATCTCCTCCTTGTCAGATGTCTTCATCAGCTCAGGCTGTCATAACAAAGTACCACAGACTGCGGGCTTAAACAACAGATATTTGTTTTTCACAATTCTGGAGACTGGAAGTCCAAGATCATCGTGTGGGCAGGTTTAGTTCCCAGTGAGGCACTCTTCCTGGTTTGTACAGCTGCATTCTTGCTGTGTCCTCACGTAGTAGGGAGAGAAAGCACTCTGGTCTCTTCTCTTCTTATAAGGACACTAATCCCATCACGGGGACCCCACCCTCATGACTTAAAGCTAATTAAATCCCAAAGGTCGCACCTCCAAATACCATTTACTGGGGATTAGGACTTCAACATATGAATCTTGGGGAGGGAGACACAAACATTCAGTCCATAAAACCAGGAAAAGTGAGTGAAGACAGAGCATGTCTTAGTTTTTTTTTAATTCACTCTTTGGAAGTCTGAATAATGCTCCCCACCCCCGCAACAAATATGTCCATGTCCTTTTCCCCAGAGTCTGAAAATATGTCACCTTACATAGCAAACGGGACTTTGGAGATGGGATTAAGTTAAAAATCTCAGGATAGGGAGATTTTCCTGGAATATGCAAGTGGATCTTTATAAAAGGGATGCATAGGGGTCGGAGAAGATGTCATGGTTGGAATGATTCAGGTCCATGAGTGCAGGAATGCCAGCACATGAGATACACCAATAGTAACAGGTGTATGCAAAATCTTCTAAAGCAAAGGCCTCAGCTAGGAATGGAGTGCTCGTTATGGGTACATGTGGGAAGAACAGAATATAAAGTAGAATTAAGAAATAAAGGAGAAACTGGTTTTAGGAAGACTGACAGTCTAGATGGACAGCATGGAAAAAGCAAATAGAAGGAAGGTAGTGTTTAAAGAAATTCAGACAGAGGAATTAGTACTGGATGCTGGCAGGTCTTTAAGTGTCAATGATAATCAGTTCTATATCCACTAAATATAAGCATAACACGTAGAAACCACATAGCGCAGTATCAGTGTAATTCAAAATAACTGTCCACGCACAGAGAGACAGCACTGCTGGCGTGAGTGCTTGCTGTGAAGTTACGATGTGAACCTCCAGGAAAAGCAGGAGTATTGGAAAAGACCTTAGCACCAGATCTGCTGAGAGGTACCTTTTTACCATGAGGGCTTCCTTAGGCTGCACCTCCTGAATATCTGTTTCTCTCCTCTGGAGTGATGTGCCCTTTGGGGTAACTCGGGGGAATCTGATCCTTTTACATCTAGTCATTTCATTCATCAGCAGTGAGGTCTTCAGCTGTTTGTGTCTTGGTCAGAATCCCCGACCTCTGTACTCCCATGCAAGGCTATTTTTGCTTCCGGCCTTATTCTTAATCATTCTTGCTGTGTCAGAGATTTTTTTTTTTTTTAATGTTAATGACCATTATTTATTGGGAAGTTGATCTCTGTGGTATTAAATATCTTTTTTTTAATTGGAGTATAGTTGCTTTACAATGTTGTGTTTGTTTCAGGTGTACAGCAAAGTGAATCAGATATATATATACATATCTTTTGTAGATTCTTTTCCCCTATAGGTTATTACAGAATATTGATTAGAGTTCCCTGTGCTATACAGTAGGTCCTTGTTAGTTATCTGTTTTATATATAGTAGTGTCTATATGTTAATCATACAGAGATTTAAACAAGTAGAAGGCTAGCAGTTGTTTAATAAGGACTCTTCAAAGGGGGCAGGGGAGAACACTGACTTGCAGTGTTTGCCAGTTTCTGTGGTGTCACTACTCCCACTGTGGCTGATTTCAAGCTACTACTGCGATGTGGCTGAGTGGGGAGATGGGAAGAGATGGACCCAGTTGTTTCGTGGGGACCACCCATAGTAAAGCAATGCCAGGTATCACTGATTGAAATCAAACCACATAGGACTTCTTAGGAAGGCTACCTCTAAACACATGGAAATCTGAGGAGACTCCATCACCTATAGTACAACGGCAATAAACCTGTAACTGTGAGGTTCTACACTGGGTATCTCAGTATACAGCTTGGACACACACAAAATGCAATGCACACAGCAGAGAATCATGCTGCTGGGTTTCAAATCTGGTAGTATACACCCACCAGCACTGATGCGCATGAGATTTACAGCTTTTCTCATGCCAAGAAGGAGCTGGCGCCTGTCATCAGACACGTGAAGAGGAGAGGAATGTGGAAATACTGACAGCCTTATAGCAGTCTACTAAAATTAGAGCCATGCTCCAGGCAAAAGACAGATAATTCATGCATCAGAGTCAATCCGACTCGGGTCTCACTCAACAGACCAGGGCATCCATGAACAACAAACAGGCGTGAAACACTTAGACCTTTTATCCTTTAGGGAAAAATCTGGCTTCCAGATAAGCATTTATATGTGTTTTTGAAAAGGCAGAAAGTCATGCTTCTATTACTTCAAAGGTATTTTCAGGTGACTTTTAAAAACCTTAAGAAAGATGTCAAGGAGTTGGATTATTCTTTCATTCTGTTGGTTTTAGAGATAGTGGTTATTTGGCTAAATATATTTCTATGTGGGGACATTACAACAAACACACATCAGTGACAGAAAGCAGCCTGGGTGAGTTAAGGGCAGGGAGAATGGTGGTTTTACGAAGTTACCCTGTGCAGTGGAGACGGAGAACTCTGGCGGTTGAGTGCCCCGGCACTTCAGTGCAGTTCCTAGACATACACTTGTTTCTTTGCAACGTTAGAAATGTTTTCTTTCCCTCCCAAGCACACACCATTCTTTGTATTCTGTACTGAAGATCAAGAACTAAACACTTTGCTTTCATGTCCCTCCCACGGCGTACTTGTAAATGAAGTTGGTCTCTGGCTATTCTACGTATTGTAATCCTCTGAGTTTAGTCTTCCTAACCATAAAGGCTACAGCTTACCAGCATACTGTCAGGTGCTGCTGAATGCTTGGAAGCCAGAGCCATCATCTTACTCGGCATGTGGATCTTCTCCTGCCTAAGATAAGCGATTAGGTCTGTAAGCTTTTATAGCAACTTGTTAGACTTTTCTTAGGAAATCACGGTGAATTTTTTTTCCTTGTTCATTTTCAAATAATATGAAATGATGGGAATTAAAAAGTAGAATTTTAGACCTAGGATGTCTTGAAATGAGGTTTTCTTTGTTTGTTTGTTTTTTGCGTTACGCAGGCCTGTCACTGTTGTGGCCTCTCCCGTTGCGGAGCACAGGCTCCAGACGCGCAGGCTCAGCGGCCATGGCTCACGGGCCCAGCCGCTCCGCGGCACGTGGGATCTTCCCCGACCGGGGCACGGACCCGTGTCCCCTGCATCGGCAGGCGGCCTCTCAACCACTGCGCCACCAGGGAAGCCCCGAAATGAGGTTTTTAAGACCAAGATACAAATAGGTGTTATAAAGGGTATATAACCAGTGTCTTAAGTCAGGTTTTCTAGAAGAAGGATTCTTGTGCATGTGAATTTTTGAGGGAGAACTCTCAGGGTGAGGGCAGGACAGCAGAAGAGGCAGGAGGTGAGGGAAGCCAAGGTAGACATGGTCCAATGTGGAAGTGATGGTCCCAGGTGGACATGTACTTCAACCGGATCCCACAGGGAGGTCTGGGGCATGACCTGCATCTCACAGTTAGGACCATGATCTTAGTCTGTTGTGCTGCTATCACAGAATACCACAGCCATAGCCTGGGGGGCTTATAAACCAAGATGTTTATTTCTCACAGTTCTGGAGGCTGAAAGTCCAAGATCAAGTCATTGGTAGATTCAGTGTCTGGTGAAAGTTTGCTTCCTGGTTCACAGACAGCATCTTCTCCCTGTGTCCTCACATGGTGGGAGGGGTGAGGGAGCTCTCTGGGGTCTCATTTATAAAGACACTAATGACATTCATGAAGGACCCACCCTCATGACCAAATCACCTCCCAAAGACTCCACCTCCTAATACCATCCCACTGTCAATTAAGTTTTAGCATATGAATTTGGGGGGACACAAGCATTCAGTCTATAGCATCCACCTTGAGGCAAAGGTACAAGCTTCTGTTCCCCAGGTTCAACCTGTCATTGGCTGCAGGCAGCAGACGTTGGTGGGCTGAGCAAAACCTCCACAATGAGATGATGTTTGCAAAGGATTTTCATAGCAAAGAAAACTGGTTATGATGTATACGAAGGAAGAGTATACAATAGTATACAATCTTACCCAGGCACAAAAATATGGTGAACCCAGAGGAGACAGAAATACACCAAAGTGTTATTAGTGACTGTCTCTGGAAGGCACATGACTGTCATTGTCTATAATTTTCTGTGTTTCCAATGTTTTCACAGCGGATCTTGTATAGTGAATAAGAACACACACTCAAGATGTGTTCAAAACCTTGCACAACAACACAACTAAGGTCTGACTTACCAACCTTTAGAAAAGGGGTTGGCAAACCATGACCCATGGACCAAATCCTGCCCACTGCCTGCTGTTACAAATAAAGCTTTACTGGGACACAGACAGGCCCATTCATCGGTACCATCCATGGCTGCTTTCATGTGGCTGCAGAGCTGAGCGGCCACAAATGAAGGCCATGAGGCCTTGCCAACTCCTGCTTTAGATCACGATTCCTCATCTGTAAAATGGGATAACAATCCTTATCTCACAGAATTCCTGAATGGTTTCAAAGAGAAAATGTAAGTCAAGAGCTAACTCTACAGATGGCCAAGAGGCACGTGAAAAGATGCTCAACATCACTAATTATTAGAGAAATTCAAATCAAAGCTACAACAAGGTACCACCTCACACCGGTCACAATGGCCATCATCAGAAAGTCTACAAATAACAAATGCTGCAGAGGGTGTGGAGAAAAGGGAACCTCCTACACTGTGAGTGGGAATGTAAATTGGTGCAGCCACTATGGAGAACAATATGGAGGTTCCTCAAAAATCTAAAAACAGAGCTACTATATGATCTTGCAATCCCACTCCTGGGCATGTATCCAGAAAAGATGAAAACTCTAATTTGAAAAGATACACGCATCCCTATGTGCACAGCAGCACTATTCACAATAGCCAAGACATGGAGACAACGTAAATATCCATCAACAGATGAAGGGATAAAGAAGATGTGGTACATATACACATATATATATATAATAAATATAATATATATTTATTTATACACACACACACACATGCACACACACACACACAATGGAATATTACTCAGCCATAAAAAAGAAAGAAATATTGCCATCTGCAGCAACATGGAAGGACCTACAGATGATCACACTAAGTGAAGTAAGCCAGACAGAGAAAGACAAACACCATATGATATCAATTATACGTGGAATCTAAAATTTGACACAAATGAACTTATTTACAAAACAGAAATAGATTTAATGACACAGAAACAACCTTATGGTTACCAAAGGGGAAATGGGGTGGGTGGGGATAAATTAGGAGTTTGGGTTTAACATATACACACCACCATATATCAAATAAACAACAAGATCCTATAGCATAGCACAGGGAACTATATTCAACATCTTGTAATATCCTATAGTGGAAGAGAATCGGAAAAAAGTGTGTGTGTGTGTATATATATATATATATACACACACACATATATATACACAAATAAATATATACACACACACATATATTTATATATATGTGTGTGTAACTGAATCACTTTGCTGGATATCTGAAACACTGTAAATCAACTATACTTCAATTTAAACCTGATGCATAAAAAAATTTAAAAATAAATAAATAAAATTCAAAAAAAAATCCAAACTACACTTCAATTTAAAAAATGAGCTAACCCTACTTTCCCTGTGTGGCGGTCACATCTATCTCTGCCACTATTTTCTAACAGAAGCACAGCTAGTCCTAGCGCCCTCTTATTACAAAGAATAAAATGACCCCCAGAGAACAACAGTGAATCACCTACATCCCCGTTCATCTCCAGAGGCTTGTGGAAGCAGACACACATCTGACTCTCATACAGCACCTTTTCAATCGGTTCATGACCCCCATGTACTAAGTGGATTATTTATTTGCATGTGTACCCAAGGTTCCCTCTGGAAACATACAAAGTTGCTTATATAGGTTCATTAAATCTTGATATCATTTTATCTTTCATATAGGACTGATCTGCTCAAGGATTGTTTCATCATTTGTGGACAATGTGGTTTTTAAGGTAAATCCTACCAAGTGATTGTGCTAACAATGTATGAATGTGTTTCTTCTGTATATTGTAAACAGATACAACTTTTTGTGAGCATATTTATGTAGGAATCTTTTGCTAGAAGAAAGAATGTAAAGCACACCAGAATTCACTACTTGCGTTCCTAAAGGGCAGGGGGGAAGGGTGAGCTGTGACAAAGCGAGAGAGAGGCATGGACATATATACACTACCAAACGTAAGGTAGGTAGCTAGTGGGAAGCAGCAGCATAGCACAGGGATATCAGCTCCGTGCTTTGTGACCGCCTGGAGGGATGGGATAGGGAGGGTGGGAGGGAGGAAGATGCAAGAGGGAAGAGATATGGGAACATATGTATATGTATACCTGATTCACTTTGTTATACAGCAGAAACTAACACACCATTGTAAAGCAATCATACCCCAATAAAGATGTTAAAAGAAAAAAAAAAAAAGAAGGTACAGTATCATGCTTGGGGATTCTATTAGATAATGCTGTCCTGGAGAGTAAAGGGCATCTGTAACAGACATTTTATTCAGCTGTTCCTACTATAATCACTGATCCCATACATGTAGGCATGAAAACAAAAAAATCAATGTGGCTGAATGAAGTATATTTCCTATGTCTTTACTTTTCACATAAAAATTTCATCTGGGGAACCTTAAGTATGAAATGCAGGTGGTTCTAAAACTATATGAAAAGGTGCCTCTCAATGTTGTTCCCACTTCTGTTCCTCCAACAAGCTGTTATCTTCTCAAATAACTGAGCATCTCAGGAATGGTAAGTTATAATGGCTTAGGATGTACCAGAAGAAGGGCAGACCAGAGTTATGATGCATTCAGACATGGACGGCAGGTCACATTTGGAAACAGGGTGCCCATCTGTAAACCATGACTCCTAGATGCAAGGCACCCCCTAAGAACTCTGTCAGTGAGACAGTCCCTGTATTAAATGTGCATAATATTTTTGTAGAAGATACAAATGTTTTCAGCAAATACCTACAGTACTGGGAATAGGTGATACCTTCAATGAGTTATATGACCATGACTGGGTATTTCTTATCTTACCAGGTCCTTTACTAGAAAGAGAAGCGGAATACCCCGTTCACTCTCTTCTGCTTGATATTACAAATTGTCTACATTAAAAGACTTCAAAATTAGAAAAGTAACCAATAAATAACTGAAGAACTTCTCTCCTTGGTATAGGGGGAGAGGCTGGGCTTTTGCATCAGCCAACCAGATGTGAGTACCATACTGGACATTGTTTTACCCTCCTGCCCCTGAAGTTAGAGGTGGGGAGAAAACTTAAGACCACAAGCCATATCAGTGAGCTGGGTGAACGGTTTACAGCAGCCTACTGTCCACACACTGAGAATATCTTGGACTCTTCCATGTCTCAGACATCCACTGGGTGAGTGATGGAGCTGCGGTGCCAGGTTAATGGTGAAAGATGGTATGGACCTGCCACAGCACAGGCATCTCAACTGAATTCAACTCAGCAAATAAGTATGGCATATCTATTACGTGCCAAGCTATGAGTTAGACACTACGGGGTATTCGAAGATGGCCAGACACTGACTATGTCCTTAAGATGCTTATGAGGTTGGTGGGCGGGGGGAGCGGAGAGAACCAGGGTTATAAGGAAACCCAGAAAAAGCTTCCAAATGACTATCCTTAAAGTCCGGTGGTGAGTCAATGAGGAACCATCCAGGAAGAGTGTGTATCACAGAGGGAATTGAATAGAGGAGATTTGTAACATAGGTGATCTTCAGGGATGGTGAGGAAACTGAGAGACTAGTAATAAGAGAAAGCTGCTACCACCCTGAAGCTGGAGGGTCAAAGGTGAGGAGCGATGGTGGGGATCCCAGTGGAGGCTACAACCATGGAAGGGGCAGGATATTGAGTCATGGGGAGATACACCAGAACGGTGAGAAATACACTGGATTCCCCCCTGCTCCCCTCAGCCAACCTCCCGTTGGTGTCATGTAGGAGGAAGCCCGGTGCCATGGATCCTGGGAAACACTGCCTGCAGGGTTCAACCTCCCTGTGATGTGCAACAGAGCAGGGGAATGCAGAGGAGGGGAGCTGGGGCAAAGAACCCCGAGGCACACAGAGATGCACAGTGACGGACAAATACAGCACGACGGACATTCAGTCAGCGGAGCTGGACAAAATGCGAAAAAGGCTTCCAGGATTCTAGATTGTGGAGAGCTTTGTGTCCTTTACGACATCAGTGCAGAAATACTTCATATATTGTAAGGAAATCAGAAGTACCTATAACGTTTTTGCAAAGAAGAGATACAGATGGGCAAAAGGCACATGAAAAGATGCTCAACATCACTAATCATCAGAGAAGTGCAAATCAAAACCACAGTGAGACATCACCCCACACCTGTCAGAATGGCCCTCACCAAAAAGAACACAAATGACAAATGCCGGAGAGGGTGTGGAGAAGAGGGACCCCCCCCCCCGCCCCCTACACTGTTGGTGGGAATGTAAATTGGTACAGCCGCTATGGAAAACAGTAAGGAGGTTCCTCAAAAAACTAAAAACAGAGCTGCCATGTGGCCCAGCAATTCCTCTCCTGGGTATATATCTGGAAACAAATGAAAACACTAATTAGAAAAGATACATGAATTCCAGGGCTCATTGCAGCACTATTTACAACAGCCAAGACATGGAAACAACCTAAATGTCCATCAACAGATGAATGGATAAAGAAGATGTGATTATATATAAATACATATATACAGTACACACATATTTATATATATACAGAATGATTACTCAGCTATCAAAAAGAATGAAACTTTGCCTTTTGCAGCAACATGGATGGACTTGGAGGGTATCAGACTAAGTGAAGTAAGTCAGAGAGAGACAGTGTACGATATCACTTATACTTGGAATCTAAAACATACAACAAACTAGTGAATATAAACGACAACAACAAAAAGCAGCAGACTCACAGATATAGAGAACAAACTAGTGGTTACCAGTGGGGAGACGGGAGGGAAGAGGGCGAGATAGGGGAAGGGGAATAAAAGGTACAAACTGTTAGGTATAAAATAAGCTACAAGGATATACTGTCCAACACTGGGAATACAGCCAATATTGTGTAATAACTATAAACGGAATATAACCTTTAAAAGTTGTGAATTACTACACTGTACACTTGTAACATATATTATTAATACTGTATATCAACTATACTTCAATTAAAAAACCCAAAAACCAAACAAGAAAACAAAAAGTACCTATCAATATATTTTATCTGAATCCAGGACCTAGGAAAACAAACATCCAGCACACGTCTTAAGGACCATCTTCAATCGGAGGTAAGTTTACCATCTAAAATGTTTACCACTTGCTTTCCCTGCTCTTGTCTTTGGCCTCAGGTCACTGTCAAATGTCATTCATCCTGATACAGGAAAAGATATACAAAGTTGAACCGGATATAGAGCACCCTGGTTGGTTTTATCTGCCATCTGGTCAAGTGACTTAGGTTCTAGGCTGCATCTAGACTGTTGCGTTTAGGGCTCTATAATTTTTCCAGCTGGAGGAGATCTATTTTAAGTAACAATCATAATAATTTAGCTTAGTTTCATGCTGTTTTCCTTATCGGCATGACTCAACATGTTCCACGTTATTTCCATCAGCTGAAAAACATCTTGACAAGAAAAACTTGTGTGTATTCTAACTTTCTCTGGAAAGGGCTGGATAGTAAATATTTTTGGCTTTTCAGGACATACAGTCTGTGTTAGAATTACTCAACTGGGCCATTATGGTGTGAAAGCGGCCATAGATGATATATAAAGAAATGAGCATGGCTGTGTTCCAATAAAACTTTATGTACAAAAACAGGCTGCAGGCTACAGTTTGATGACCACTCATCTAGATGTTATTAATTAAGTGCCTATACATATGCAGGTGTATCTGTGTGCAACTATCCATGAGCTAGTCTTACTCTAATAAAAAATAAAAAGGAAAGTAAGGTTGTCCATGTTGACTTTTAATAAAATCACTAGTGTTAAAAGAAGATATTTTCCATGGACTTCCAAGGCTGCCCTTCAAGATTAAATGTCTAATAGGTCATTCTTTAATTCGTTTTGTTGCTTTATAATGTTGATTCTTTATGTTAAACACATACATTTTACAATGATATCCGTCAGTCATAACAATGAGTAACACTATGCTCGTTTTACACATTGGAAACTAAGACTTAAAGAGAGCGACTAATTTAAAAATCCATTGTTATTAAGGGTGACAATTCAAATCTGGAGTAAGATCCACAGACAGAAAGTTTCTGTGCCTCCTATAAAAATACTCATAAGGCTAATTCTGTGACGCATATTAAGCATTTCATGAGAAAAACAATTTAAGATCTCTTCCCTTACTTCATAATATTTAATAATAAAAGAAGAGATGGAAACAGATGTCATTCCACTTACAAGTATCCTTAATACGGACAGTGGGACACCAAATGCCAGGACGGATATGTAGGAAATTCATCACTCATTCGGTTTCCACTTTGGGGAAAATTAAGTAGATACCTGAACTCCGGCAGCACTGATTTGACATCCCATCCACGCCAACTCAATTACCTGGCGTTTCTGTTGGAGAATTATGTGCTCAGGAAAGCTGATACGATGAGCTGTGTTTCACCACTTAGCAAGATCCAACACTCAGTTCAATGAGCTGAAATTAACTACCTCTCCCCAGCTGGTGAAGAAGCAAGCTTCCCAGACCATTTCTACAATAGTGAAGTGAATTAATTTGTTTCCACACTCGGAGGAATCTGTCTCTCTACCCACCCAGGGCTTCCTTGAACTGCAACTAGATTCTCTCTCCTCCCTTGACTAGTTTTTTTTTTTTTTTTTTTTTTTCCTTGACTAGTTTTTAACTTAAAGAAACAATGTAGCTTGAGGGCAAATGCGGGGGGGGGGGATGATTTATCCAAGGAAGAGGTGAAAACCAGCACTGTCTCAGATATCGTCGGAATTACTGAACAATTTGCCATCTGGGTGTGGAAGAAGAGAAAAGATGCATTTCTTGGCTTTCAATGATTTAAGAACTTTTTAAAGGAAGTTGCCAAAAGACATTGTAAACGCTCTAATGTGTTCTACTTTAAGAATCTGGGTCTTGGAATTGATAAAGGAGATGACAGATTGACATTTCACTTTACACAATTTGAAAATTGATGAGGCATAATTTACTGGGTTGATGTTTAATCAATTTGAAAAAATCAATGGATGCAAGAAAACATAATTATCGAGCTCCTTCCCTCATACTGTTGTGCAAAATATAAAGGTAGGTGCTCCTTATTCTTCTAAGGAGGAGGGATGGGAACGATGTTTTGTACGCAGAGTTTTTGTTTTTTTTAATGTGTATTGTTTCATTTACATCCACAGCAATCTCAGAAGGCTGGTGTCGTGATCCACTTCTTAGAGGTGAGAAACTGGAGAAGAAGCCGCATCGCCACACGGTTGAGTTATGATTCAGAATCCGGCTTGCCTGACTCAAGAACCTGTGTGCTTTGCATGATGTCACATGGCTTCGTGGTGGAGAGGAAAATGCATGTGTGTGCTTGTGGGAATGTATGCAGAAAGTGCGCACACACACACACATGCACACAAATGCATGACCACCAAGCACAAGAGATGGGCAGCTGCACTGGCTGTGGCAGTATTCCCATCTGAGCTGGCTCTCAGAGCGGATGCAGAGGAATCAATACAGAAGCCAGTCACCTAAGTTATGAGAAGCGGAATATTAGTATTTGATGGTACTAACGCACGGGGTCGGGAAACTCAAAGAACATGGAAGCTTTGATCTGACCAGTTTGGCTGGAGCCAAGATCTGTCTTGAGATACAGAGGTTTGAGTCTACAAGGGGACAGGGATTTGAATCTTCAGCATAAAGGACACTGGGCTTTACATAAACCTAGTATTGGGAGGAATTATCAAACTCACATCCTTGAAAGTCTCCTTAAGATCTCATCAGAGTATATTTCAGCCCACCGAAGATTTTACTTTTGTGCAAAATTATCCCTTCATGAAGGCATTAGCAGAGAAAGATCCATTCTGTAACGGCTAAATTTTAGAACCTACGAAAGAAAAAGTCGTATTTTAGAGAGTGGAGGGGGCTTTGTACTATTTGATGAAAAAGTCTTAGCTAGACCCACATGAAGAAAAATTCCAGTCTAAATATATGGAAACAATTCCAACATGGAAACTAACTGTGGGGGTCACAAGGCTTACAGAAAGTGGGAGAATTGATTCCAAGAGCAAAACAATGGGCTTCTGCCTTAGGAAAAGATTCCATCCTGGAAAGGTCATTCCATCCTCTGTCATCAACTTGCTATAACTGATGTAGGATGAAGACCTACGGCTTAGAGATCAAAAGCTAATTCCGATCTCGTGACTTGAAAAATAGAGTTCTTCTTGAAAAATATGAAGATGCTGAAACCCGTCTTGGCTATCTGATTCTCGAGTGAAGGTGACCTTCAATTAGGAATGCAAAACTCCACTGCCCGAGTGCCATCAGAAAATAAAACAATACAGAAGAAAAAGAATCCCAGGCACTACCACCTGAATAACAGATATGACTGAACAAGGACTGCCGAGCCCACTGTATCCACCCATTCGACATTTTTACCGAGAAGAAATCTTCAACGAAAGGAAGACTTAAAATTATGACATGCTGAAGGCTGTGACACTAGAAATGACCTTTAGAAAGAATGTATTTTCTCTTTCGCAATCTCTTTAATAATTCAGCCAACGCTATCTCCAGTCCAGAGGATGTTTTAATGTGTGACTTAAATAAGTGCTCGATAATCTGAGTCAAAAATTGGTTGTGCAAATAAAGGCAGGATGAGAAGCATTTAGGAAGAAGGTAACACATCACACAAATTTTTATAACTTGAAACTTGTAGGAACTTCTGCATGTTTAGTATGTATTTACAGGCAAGTCTAGACACAACTGGGAAACATTTCTGTTTTTTTCAAGGATGGAAACAGAAAGCTACAGATGTTATACTGGCAATTATCTGAATTTAACCTATGTGCCTCAGTAATAAAGCTACAATATAGATTGTTGGTGAAAAGACTTTAACTGCTTACTAGTTTTCTGATGTTGTCTTATTGAAAAATTTATTTTATTGAAGTATAGTTGATTTACAATGTTGTGTTAGTTTCTGCCGTACAGCAAAGGGATGCAGTTATGCATATATATATTCTTTTTCATTCTGGTTTATCACAGGATATTGAATATAGTTCCCTGTGCTATACAATAGGACCTTGTTGTCTATCCATCCTATATATAGTAGTTTGCATCTGCTAACCCCAAACTCCCACTCCTTCCCTACCCCACTCCCCTCCCCCTTGGCAACCACAAGTCTGTTCTCTATGTCTGTGAGTCTGTTTCTCTTTCTTAGATAAGCTCATTGTGTCATATTTTAGATTTCACATATAAGTGATATTATATGATATTTGTCTTTCTCTGTCTGACTTGCTGCACTTAGTTTGATCATCTCTAGGTCCATCCATGTTGCTACAAATGGTATTATTTCACTCTTTTTTTATGGCTGAGTAATATTCCATACCCATTCATCTGTCAAAGGGCATTTGGGTTGTTTCCATGTCTTGGCTGTTGTAAACGGTGCTGCTAAGAACATAGGGGTGCATGTATCTTTTTAAATTATATCAACAGTTTTGTCCAGATATATGCCCAGGAGTGGGACTGCTGGATCATATGGCACTGATGTTTTCTTTCTTTGTTTTGTGAATATTGTGAATGGATCCCCAGATTTTGCTTGCCCATCGTTCAAGGTTTTGACAGCCGTACGGGCACATTATTAAAGGTATGTATGACTATATCATCATTCACATGAGGATACTAGGGTCTGAACTTAAGTGCTTGATTCTGAAAGCCAAGCATGCTCTTTTCTCTTTCACCACAACTCCTTTCAACATAACATGCATACTCTCTGTGAATGCTACAGATGCTAAAATGTCCCAGCATAAATGCTTGACCTTGTAAAAAGGGATGAGCCTGTACCAAGTCCAAGATTTCATCCATGGAGTGGGCTGGGCATTAGATGGTCATTATTATTAAATCCTTACAGCCACCCTGTAAGGTGAAACAAGTCAGCAACCTTCCAAGAAACTTGTCTGACTTCAGGTTGGTCTATAAGAGAAGTCCCATTTTGCCTCATACTATGTGTTTTGAAA
Source organism: Leucopleurus acutus (assembly GCF_964270905.1). Taxonomy (NCBI): domain Eukaryota; kingdom Metazoa; phylum Chordata; class Mammalia; order Artiodactyla; family Delphinidae; genus Leucopleurus; species Leucopleurus acutus. Next base: position 4,084,343 of record NC_139164.1, read on the forward strand.
ACTTCTGAAAGGTGTGGTCAAGTGTCGTGTAGGTCTTACAGAAAACTGTAGCAATTTGGGGCAAGAGAAGCCGCCTGAAGACCTGAGATGTCTAATACTGAGCTACACGTTGAGTTGATCTTCACTCATGGCTAAACTGATGCCCTAAAGTTTTTACGTTTCAATGAGAAAATGTTGTCTCTGGTTCCAGAGTCAGTTAGAGGCCAATGTGCGATTTAATTAAAATATCTTGTATGTCTTTTCCTTTCTTTACATTTCTTGAGAAACAGAATGATAGAACAAGTCACCGCGTACAAGCCTAACTTCCCAGCATCTCTGTCCCCACTTGAGTGTACACACATCTTCAAAGAGAATCTCGTAGAACGAATGTGGAAACAAACATTATCTGACTCCTGGCATGATTTTCTCAAAATTCCCTATGTAGGACTCTTGCCAAAAAGCTTAACCTGAGTCTCATCATGAGAAGGAAGCAACGAGACAAATCCAGGTTGAGAAGCAGTCTAGAGAACAGCCACGAACATGGACTCTGCAAGCCGGTCAAGTTTTTAGAAACACACCAAAAATCGCAGAGGGGCAATCTGCATTTATAGAGGGTAAAAAGACATGACAGCCAAGTGCCAAGCATAATTATTAACTGAAGCTTGGGTTTATATGTAAGTATATCCAAGTTATTTACGTATATGTGCTCTGTATCATATGTATGAGATTTTTTGATAAATGGAAATTTAAAATTTTAGATATTATTGTATCCATTTTAAATCTCTTGGATGTGATCATGGTATTATGATTACATCGGAGAATGCCTTTGTTCTTAGGAGATGCACACCAAAGTATTTATCAGTAAAATGTCAGTACGTGCAAATGATTCAGAAGGCTCTGAATATACATACACATATATATACGTATATAACTCATATATGTGCATAATATATGTATTTTATGTATATTTTATATATAGATATACGTATGAGAGGATGCATAAGCAGAAATAGAAGGGAGAAAGTAAATGTGGGAAAATGGTAAATATTAGTAGCGACTCAAGGAAGTATATGCACGTGTTCATTGTTTTATCACTGCAACTTATCCATAGTTTTGAAGTTTTTCAAAATAAAAACGTGGTGGGGGTAATGAAATGAAGATCTGACACAGAGAAAAGCCTAAGTAAAAGTTAATAAGTGCTTTTCATAGCAGCTGTTCTCTACACTTTGTACTTTGGTTACACCATATGGTCCACATATTTTAATATAACTGCAATTGTTTTCAGAGGTAGCAACGCATTACTCTTCTGTCTTCAATGGTGATTTTTTTTTTTTTAGCTCTGATGTGGCTTCTGATCTGGGAAACATTTATTCTGAGGCAACGCCTGTGAATATGGCGGGTAATCAAAATGGCAGCAGAACTTGGTAGGGAGAGAAGGGAAAGAGAGTTGGAAAATTAAACCAAGTCTGTGAGTTCTGCTATAATTCAGAGACTCATGGTCATGGGATATTGAACAAGTAATTGGATCCCTGTGCTTCAGTTTCCTTATATGCCTGGTAGTGAGTTGACACAGTGCATGTACAAGTGTGTTACAATGGTTAAGTTCGAGATAAGTAATGGGGCTCCTAAGTGTCATAGAGATGATGGGTAAAACAAACATTAGCAAACTGGGAAATACTGTCTTTGTTAGCGTCTAGACTTTTCTCTTCTTCCAGTTTTATTGAGATATAATTGACATACGGCACCGTGTAAGTTTCAGGTGTATGGCATAATGGTTTGACTTACACGCATCATGAAATGATTATCATCATAAGTTTAGTGAACATCCCTCATCACATATAAATACAAAATTAAAGAAATAGATATTTTTTCCTTGTAATGAAAACTCTTAGGATTTGCTCTCTTCACAACTTTCATATATAACACACAGCAGCGTTCATTATATTTACCACACTGTACATTACATTCCTAGTACTTATTTACCTTTTAAGTGGAAGTTTGTACCTCTGAAGCAATTAAACTGATTGTTTTGGGTATGCCATGTGTTGTCTTTTAAAAACAATTTATACCAAAGGAATTTTGAAAATAGTGGGGTAATGACAACACTGACAAATTACACTTGGATTCACGGCTTGGGCCCATTATTTTAAAAGAGTTCCATTAAGTGATTCATCATGCATTTATGTAGAATTACATTTGTATGAACATATGCACTTAGGTTCACAGTGATAAAAGCTTCAAGCATATGTGTGTGGGTTTACCTCTGGGCTTTCTATCCTGTTCCATTGATCTATACTTCTGTTTTAGTGCCAGTGCCATATTGTCTTGATTACTGTAGCTTTGTAGTATAGTCTGATGTCAGGGAGCCTGATTCTTCCAGCTCCATTTTTCGTTCTCAAGATTGCTTTGGCTATTCGGGGTCTTTTGTGTTTCCATACAAACTCTGAAATTTTTTGTTCTAGTTCTGTGAAAAATGCCAGTGGTAGTTTGATAGGGATTGCATTGAATCGGTAGATTGCTTTGGGTAGTAGAGTCATTTTCGCAATGTTGATTCTTTCAATCCAAGAACATGGTATAACTCTCCATCTATTTGTATCATCTTTAATTTCTTTCATCAGTGTCTTATAATTTTCTACATACAGGTCTTCTGTCTCCTTAGGTAGGTTTGGAACAGGATAGAAAGCCCAGAGATAAACCCACGCACATATGGTCACCTTATCTTTGATAAAGGGGCAAGAATATACAGTGGAGAAAAGACAGCCTCTTCAATAAGTGGTGCTGGGAAAATTGGACAGGTACATGTAAAAGTATGAAACTAGAACACACCCTAACGCCATACACAAAAATAAACTCAAAATGGATTAAAGACCTAAATGTAAGGCCAGAAACTATCAAACTCTTAGAGGAAAACATAGGCAGAACACTCTAGGACATAAATCACAGCAAGATCCTTTTTGACCCACCTCCTAGAGAAATGGAAATGAAAACAAAAATAAACAAATGGGACCTAAAGAAACTTAAAAGCTTTTGCACAGCAAAGGAAACCATAAACAAAACGAAAAGACAACCCTCAGAATGGGAGAAAATATTTGCAAATGAAGCAACTGACAAAGGATTAATTTCCAAGATTTACAAGCAGCTCATACAGCTCAATAACAAAAAAAAAAAACAACCCAATCCAAAAATGGGCAGAAGACCTAAATAGACATTTCTCCAAAGAAGATATACTGACTGCCAACAAACACATGAAAGAATGCTCAACATCATTAATCATTAGAGAAATGCAAATCAAAACTACAATGAGATATCATCTCACACAGGTCAGAATGGCCATCATCAAAAAAATCTAGAAACAATAAATGCTGGAGAGGGTGTGGAGAAAAGGGAACACTCTTGCACTGCTGGTGGGAGTGTAAATTGATACAGCCACTACGGAGAACAGTATGGAGGGTCCTTAAAAAACTACAAATAGAACTACCAAACGACCCAGCAATCCCACTACTGGGCATATACCCTGAGAAAACCATAATTCAGAAAGAGTCATGTACCAAAATGTTCACTACAGCTCTATTTACAATAGCCAGGACATGGAAGCAACCTAAGTGTCCATCATCGGATGAATGGATAAAGAAGATGTGGCACATATATACAATGGAATATTACTCAGCCATAAAAAGAAATGAAATCGAGATATCTGTAGTGAGGTGGATAGACCTAGAGTCTGTCATACAGAGTGAAGTAAGTCAGAAAGAGAAAAACAAATGCTAACACACATATATATGGAATCTAAGAAGAAAAAAAAAAAAGGTCATGAAGACCCTAGGGGTAAGACAGGAATAAAGACACAGACCTACTAGAGAAAGGACTTGAGGATATGGGGAGGGGGAAGGGTAAGCTGTGACAAAGTGAGAGAGTGGCATGGACATACATACACTACCAAACGTAAAATAAATAGCTAGTGGGAAGCAGCCGCATAGCACAGGAAGATCAGCTGGGTGGTTTGTGACCACCTAGAGGGGTGGGACAGGGAGGGTGGGCGGAGGGAGACGCAAGAGGGAAGAGATATGGGAACGCGTGTATGTGTATAGCTGATTCACTTTGTTATAGAGCAGAAACTAACACACCATTGTAAAGCAATTATACTCCAATAAAGGTGTTAAAATAAATTAATTAAAAAAAAAGCTTCAGGCAATTTCCTAGAAGTTGCCAAGCAGTGGGATATTCATGAAGTGAAGTGGAGTGAAACTGAATAAGAGTAAATAGTGATTCATTAGGGGTAGAACAGTGGATACATTTGGGCAGATGATGAGATTTTACAGAGAAAGTAAGTATATGGAAACTGTTTGGGGAATCGGCAGGCTATCCAAGTAAGAACTCTGCAGAAAAATCCCCTTTAGGGCGATAATACCACTTTCATAGTCATTAATTAGTTGCTTTTCTAAGGGTAGTTCTTCCATAATCATCAATAATCCCTCTTGGTTCAAATACCCTTGAACCTTAAGACTTAGCTTTTAGTTTTTTGAAATCAGATTAGAAGACGGGGTTAGCAGACATAAGCTATTAAACAACAAGGACCTACTGTATAACATACAGAACTATACTCAATATCCTACAATAGACTAGACCATAATGGAAAAGAATAGGAAAAAAAAGAATGTGTGTGTATGTGTGTGTGTGTGTGTGTGTGTGTGTGTGTGTGTGTGTGTGTGTATCTGAGTCACTTTGCTGTACAGCAGAAATTAACACAACATTGTAAATCAACTATACTTCAATTAAAAAAAAAGAACAGAAGTACAAAATATAGCCACACTCTTCCCAATACGTAGTTGACTTTGTTATTTTCAAAATCATTTTTCCACACCCATAAATATCTATGAAGCAGAAACAGTATATTTTATTAATTTCTCCTTCTTCCCTATTTTATTTCACCCAATCTGACTTCTGTATGCAATGCTCTCCAAATTCCATGCTTGGTATCTGATTCTATTTTAACCACCCATGTCCAGAGAACCCCCTTCCCGCCATGGCTGGGATGTTACTTTCCCTGAGTGAGATCCCATGGACCCGTGTGAAGAACTCATAAATAGGCAGCTGACCTGAACATCTCCGGGGCTTTCAAGTCACCCACCTACTCTGGGTTTTCCTGAGACTGACGGGGAACCACGGCAGGAAAACCAGGCAAAGCAGATTCAGGTCAGCAGGGAGAAATTTCTACCCAATCAAGACACTGTCAAAGATGGATGCCCATCAACTGACGAATGGGTGAACAATACGGTGTATCCGTGCAACGGAATATTATTTGGCCATAAAAAGCAATGAAGTACTAATACATACTACCACAGGGATGGACTTTGAAAACATTATTCTGAGTGAAAGAAGTCAATCATAAAAGGCCAGAATAGTATGATGCCATTTACATGAAATGTCTCGACCGCGCAAATCCGTACAGACACAGAGAGTAGACCAGTAGTTGCCTAGGGCTGAGGTGCATGGGGAAACTAGCCCCGGAACTGAAGGAGGCACACTGTCTTCTTGGCAGGTCACGAAAATGTTCTAAGATTGATGGCAATGGCGGTGGCACAACTCTGTATATATTCCAGAAGCCATCAGACTCTATACTTTGAATGGGTGAATTGTATGACTAGTGAATTGTATCTCAATAAAGTTGTTACCATAAAAAATACACAGAAAGCAGCCTTTGAGGCCATGTAAGCAGAACACTGAAAGGAGAAATGGGTGATGTTGCTCAGTCTCTGATTTTTTATTTCTGAAGCCAATGACTTGGTGTGCTAACACCTGCAGGATACACACCTGCAAGGCTTATAAAAGATGTTTATGGTGAGACATAAATGTCCACCGCTCTGCGGGGACTCTGGGTCGTCCACGCTCTAACTGCTACCCCGAGCAGAGCTGAACAATCCCGTTTATTGTCTCGGACAACTGTACACGAGAAGCAGGGGCACTGCTGCCCCGGGAAAGCTGTCTAACACGGATGTTGTGCGTCTTCCTTGACTTTTCCCATGCTACAAAATGAATCCATTTCACATGCTGAATATGTAAAACAGGAAATGCAGTTTTTTGTCAATGCATTTATTTTTCAGTCTCAATTTATAACAGTTTGCTTAATAAAATTAGTCAATGAAAAGGGATTTTGGTGGGACAAATGTAGACATTAGCAGATCGAGTAGCGGTGACAGGCGCAATCTTATGGCAACGTTAGTTTTCACAAATTTGAATTAAATGCTCCCAGGACAGCGGGAATACCCTCCTGAAACAAGAGTCCTTGGGAACAAGTTGGAAGAACGCTGTTCTAATTGGCGCATTTGCCATTTACTTTTGAGTACCTCCATTTCAGTTTCCTTTTCTTTAAAAATGAGTCTGCTTCTGGTGTGCTGACCTCATTTTTAAACTCCAACACTCTCTCTCTCTCTCTCTCTCTATATATATATATATGTATGTGTATATTATATAGTCGAAGGGTCCATTCCTGAGATGAAATAAAATATATATATACATATGTGCTTATATATTATACGTGTGTGTATATATTTTCTTATTTCATCTCTCAGGAATGGACCATTTGACCATAAAGCATAGAACAGAAAATTTTATAAAACACGATTTTTTGCTATCAGTAACCATACTCTTCATTTTAGCTGTAAAATTTTGTATCGAAAATTGGATTCACACAGAATCAAAATGAACCCATCAATCGTGCTTAATTTGACTACCATGAATTATACACCCCCTCTACACACACACACACACACACACACACACACACACGTTCATGTGTAACTTTGTTTATTGGTCAAAATTTTTCAGAATCTCTGAATTTTGCCCTCTCTGTGCACATAACTTGCAGAAAGCATCTCTCGGGTCTCAGTTTCCTTCTCCCTCCTACTGTCACTCCCCTCCCTCTAGCTGTCTCCTTTGTTTTCTAAGGTTATACAGGAGACTCCTAAATGGTCTTGTTTTGGGGACTTCCCTGGCGGTCCACTGGTTAAGACTCCGCGCTGCCACTGCAGGGGGCCCGGGGGTTTGATCCCTGGCCGTGGAACTAAGATGCCGCGTGCCACGTGCCACAGCCAAAAAAGAAAGAAAATCAATTGTATTTCTAAATGGTCTCGTTTTCAGTCCTGCCTGATGGAGCCCACCCTACCTTCCAGGGTCAAGCAAAGAAGCTCTTCTGAGACACGCACTTCACCGGGTCACGTATTAGCTGAGACACCTTGCTCACTTTCCCGTTCTTTATATGCGGGGACCAACACCCACCCCTGCAACTGGCCAGTTCTACTCCAATTATGCAATCCCAGCCCTCTGAGCACCACTGTCCTGCTCACACTGTTTTCATTTTTCTTGAGCTTTTTCCCCTGCTCCGAGACGTTTTCCCTGGGAGTGGTGGGGTTTCCATTCCTGATCGGGAGTGAAAAAACAAAACAAAACAAACAAAAAAGAACAAATCCCACCTAAATGCAAAGCTTGACTTTCAGCTGTTTCAGGAAGATTTTCCCATCATCCCACTGTCTCCCTCTACAGAAAACTCCATCCTGCATGGCCACCGTGCCCATTAGATATCTGCTACGTGGTGTTTTACAGTTAGGTGTCTTTCCAATTGACCTTTGGAAAGGTGAATTTCCATCCTGTCCTATGTGAAAGATCCCCGACCAGTGATGCTTTTCATATATTATTTGCACTCCTTTTATTCATGCACAGAGTATGTGCTGCACCCACACCTGTCAATGTGACGGTGTAAACAGAGCTATCCCAGAGCTGAGTAAGAGGAAACGTTCACATAACTTTGGCGGCCTTGCAATGAAAGAAGAAAGCACGTTTGGGCACAAGACTAACATCACATTCAGGGAGGCCTAATTCCTCTGCAATTCCTTATGTGACAAAAGGGGGGTCAAGTACCAAAACAGTGGCCTCATAGGACATTTTTTTCTCCGTGTTGCACTGATATGTGAAAGTATTTTCATTCAGTGCTGCCAGGGATCTCTGGGGAGTATTCCTTTTCTGTGACTCTGCAGCAAATTTTCTTTTTTGAAAAAAAAAAAGTTATTTATTTATTTGTTTACTTTTGGCTGCGTTGGGTCTTCGTTGCTGCGTGCAGGCTTGCTCTAGTTGCGGCGAGTGGGGGCTACTCTTCATTGTGGTGCGCGGGCTTCTCGTTGCAGTGGCTTCTCTTGCGGAGCATGGGCTCTAGGTGTGCGGGCTTCAGTAGCTGTGGCACGTGGGCTTCAGTAGTTGTGGCCCCCGGGCTGTAGAGCGCAGGCTCAGTAGTTGTGGCGCACGGGCTTAGTTGCTCTTCGGCATGTGGGATCTTCCCACACCACGGCTCAAACCCGTGTCCCCTGCATTGGCAGGCGGATTCTTCACCACTGTGCCACCAGGGAAGTCCCCTCCATAGCAAATTAACACAAACTTAGCACCCTGAAAGGACAGCCATGTATTAGCTTGCGATGTCTGTGGGTGAGATTTCCTGGACTAACGTGGCTCAGCTGGTCCTCTCCTTTGAGTTTCACAAGAATACAAAGTGCAGGCAGGGCTCTGTTCTCTGTGGAAGCTCTTGCTGGGGACGCATTTCCAGACTCATTCGGGCGATGGGAGGAACATAGTTGTACGAATGAGGCTGTTTCCCGGCAGGGTTCTCAGCTTCTAGGTGAGCTGAGAACGGACCGCATAATACAAGATATTGTATTTGGAGGTCAGCTGATTAAATCTTATCTCCATCGGCAAGGTCCCTTCTCAGCAGTGTCTAGGTTAGTATTTAAGTGAATCAAGAGGAAACATGACCCTTGAACACACGTCTTTTTAAGTTATGCAAAGATGGATACAGCTAAACCATCTCCAGAGACTCGAGAAAGCCAAAATTAAACCATGGATGGCATGCGAACAGAAGCCACAACCAAGATGGGGCACACTGATCAGAAGAGTTGGGCCATGCGACCTCAGACTGAGAAGAAATGCACATCGATGGCCGAATCCTCCAAGCTGGAGGGGGAAATACAGAAAGCAGTTTGAGACAGTGGTTGCACCTGTATCCCCAGCTGTTCAACTCTTCTTGAGGCATATCAAACTTCACGCCATGTGATATGTTCTCTTATCTTCCAGTGTTTTCCTTTGCTTTTCTCTCCACCTGGGCTGTCCTTTCTCTTGAGATGTTCGTGGCGATCCCCAACTCACTCTTCCAAACCAAGGTGGTCCTCCCTTTTCCAAGACCCCTTTGCTGGTCCTCTCTGGGCAGAGTGTGCCACATCATCTGCAGTGTCACCCTGCCAGGAGATCCCCACTTCTTTTACATGTAACATGTGCGCTGGACCTTTGTGCCTGCCTCTCTCCCCTATGCGACTGTAGCTCCCTTCTCTTTATTTCCGCATAGATTTTCATTGGTTTTTGAGATACGGGAGTCACTAAATCAGTATTTGTAGAATGACGTGTTATTATTATCCATGAGGGGGCAGGCTGGTGATAAATCGTGCTGCTGAACCACAGTGGGGAAGAGCACGTGTCATTATTATGCTGGACCTTTGGTGGTCTCATAATAAACCAAACGTTTAACCCACTTCTTTAGGGATAAACGATTTCGTGGGTAACAATAGCAGAAAAATACAATTTAATTTAAATATTTATGGTATATTAACGTGCTAAGTCTAAGTAGGCAGAAGAGCAATGCTGGAGAAAGCCACAAGTTGGCTCCAGGGGGAAACAAAATCCAGCTTGTGCTCCGCAGAGTTGCAGCTAATTTGCTGGAACAAATACAATCGCTTGGTGACAACTCCAGGAACAAAGGATACTGCCACTGGAGTCTTAGACCTTTAAGAGCTGAGGAGATTACAATACACTCGACCACGGAGGCTGTGCGGGGAAATCAGATTTTAGAAACTCTCCCTGTAGTCAACTCAGGTCGTTTTGGATCAGGTCTTTGACACAACGAGTATTTTACCCAGAAGAGGTGCTCACCACTGCACAAAAGCATTTTAAGTACCTTCACATCCGCTTTATGTATTGGCCTTTTGGTCCCCTTTGTACCTGCTTAAAGTATGAGGAGGAAACATCCATGATTTCAGCACTAGAGCACTCAAGAGCTTGCCTACTCATTAGTTAGTTTCAGGGCTCCACCAACTGTGGGTACCAGGTACGATTACTGTTGAAGGATAAAGATTATATAGGTGCATGTTTATTTTCTGCCGATGCTATAAGAAATTACAGCAAACTCAGTAGCTTATAGCAAGCCCCACAGCTTTTTTGAAAATTTATTTTATTGAAGTATAGTTGACTTCCAATGTTGTGTTAGTTACTGCTATACAGCAAAGTGACTCAGTTATACATATATACATTCTTGTTCATCTTCTTTCCCATTACGGTTTATCACAGGATATTGAATGTAGTTCCTTGTGCTGTACAGTACCACCTTGTCGTTTATCCATCCTATATATAATAGCTTGCATCTGCTAATCCCAAACTCCCAGACCATCCCTCCCCCGCCTTGACAATCACAAGTCTGTTCTGTGAGTCTGTTTCTGTTTCATAGATATGTTCACTGGTGTCATATTTTTGATTCTACCTGTGATATCATATGGTATTTGTCTTTCTCTGTGTGGCTTACTTGACTTAGTACGATAATCTCTCTGTCCAAATGGCATTATTTTGTTCTTTTTTACGGCTGAGTAGTATTCCAGTGTGTGTGTGTGTGTGTGTGTGTGTGTGTGTGTGTGCGCGCGCGCGCGCGCGCGTATATATCACATTTTCTTTATCCATTCATCTGTCAGTGGAGACTTAGGTTGTTTCCATGTCTTGCAAGCCCCATTTCTTATCTCACAGTTCTGTAACCACGAAGGACAGCTGGTTCAACTTGGTTCCCTGCTCTGGGATCACTGGAGGCTGAAATCAAGGTGGTAGCCAGATCGGCTTCTTATCTGGAGGTTCTGGGGGAAAATTCGTTTTGAAGCTCAGGCAGGTCGTTGGCTAAATGCATGTCCTTGTGTGGAACTGAGGTCGCCCTTTCCTCACTGGCTGTCAGCCTAGAGTTGTTCTCCAGCTCTGGACCCATCCCACCACCACCCACCCCCATTCCTTGGCTCATAACCCGTGTCCTCCATCTCCAAAGCCAGCCGCTGCTGACCTACCCAGTGTGCTTCATGCTTCAAATCTCCCTGCCTTTTCTTCTTTTCTTCTGCTGCATTTCTCTGAACACAGCCAGGAGCGGTTCTCACTAGACTGAGCTACTCAGACAATCTAGGATAATCAGTCCATCTCAAGGTCCATGGTCTTTCTTTCACCTACAAAGACCTCTTTGCCATAGAATTCATTTGCCAGAGTATGACAAATGGAGTGGCTTAAACAATAGAAATGTGTTGTCTCACAGTCCTAGAGGCTGGAAGTCCAAGTCCAAGGCCTCACTCCTTGGCGTGTAGACGGCCCTCTCCTCCCTGTGTCCTCACACGGTCATCCCTCTGTGTGTCTGTGTCCTAATTTCCTCTTGGTATAAGGACACTAGTCCTGTGGGATCAGGACCCACCCTAGTGACCTCATCGTACCTTAGTTCCCTCTCGAAAGACCCCATCTCCAAACACAGTCACATTCTGAGGTCCTGGGGGTGAGAATTTCAACCTGTGAATTTGATGGGCTGTGGGGACACAGTTGAGATGACAATAGCCCATGGAACATAACATACCCAGAGGTCCCATGGATTAAGACGTGGACACTGGCGGTGGTGGGGTAATATCCAGCCTCCCACAGAGCTGAACGCTTGACAACCAGCAAACAATTAGGTATATAGTGAGAGGTAAGACCTAAGAATTCCTGACATGGTTCTGAAAATAACAGTACAAGTTTTCACGGACAGCTTCATGATACACAAGACGACCCTGTGGTTCTGGACCTCCTAACGGAAGGGTGCCCCGACATTTACGTGGGCTAACTTGCCAGTTCGGCACTGGCTCATAATGGAACCGGTCAACTATGACCTTGGATATCTTGATATACATAAAAACCCCTTTGTGTCATTATGTTTAGTTTTAAATAATCTAAGTTTCACGTTATTATTCAGGTTGATACCATCTGGTAAAGAGATCCCTGTGTCCGATACAGCAGCTCTAGCTAGCTGGGACAATTTAAGCTAAAATGGGGATTCGCTACCATTAAAGGCTGAAATTCAGTTCCTCAGAGGTACCCAGGCACCTTTCAAGAGCTCCAGAGCACGTGTGCCCGGTGGCTTTAACCCTGGGCAACAGATATAGAACATTTCCAGCACCACAGTCAGTCCTGTTGGACGGCCCTCGTCTAGACAGTAATATCATGATTTTTTCATGATGTGATTCCCTCAAGGTTATGTAACGTGATTAAGGGTATTACAATCCATATGTTGATATATTAGGGCAATATTTATGATGACTAATTTACACAAAGGAATAATTATCTACTAAATACAGACTAAAGAGACGAAGGCTGCCATTTATGTTGAGGACGCCAGCCAATAAGGAAAGGTAATTGCCGAAGATAGATGTGTCTGTCTCCTGCATCTGGTTCCACGTCCTGACAGATCTCCAGAAACGTCAGGCCGGGTTTCATCACTGATAATGGATTATGCCACGCAGACTCCCAAGCTCTTGGTTTCCAGGTGACTGCTTTCAGACGTGCTCTTCCTTGAAAACAAAGTTCAAGTAAGAGCTGGCAAACTGTGAAAATCACCTCCCGATGCAGACGCAGGCAGGGCTTTCAATAAAGAGAAAACCTCCCCTTCAGAGCACGTTAGCACAGCCTCGGGCTTTTACTATTTACTTGGTGGCCAAGAGCTGCGGACCACCATGGAAGCCCTTCAATTCATGTACAGACACCTCTACGTGCTTAAATACATTTTGTTTGTTTGTTTGAATTCACATACCCAACAGAGGCTTTAGAACAATTTTTAAAGTTGGACACCTCTTTAAAACAAAGGACGTTTTTGCACAAGCCCTGGTGGTAATGTGTGGATTTGCCTTGGACATCCAGACATTTGAATTACTTGAGCATAAACACAGACACAGCAGTGGCGCTCGGAGGACAGGCTGTTTGTATTGATCTATGCAATGTTGGCAGCTTATGGTCTGATAAACGTCTGTGTGCCTGGATGTTTGGTGAACTCACTGCTGGTATTTATAAAGTATGGGTACCGTCCAAACGTACAGGCGTGTACCTAGCTCTCTGGATGCACTCACCCTGCATGCACAAACCTGGGGGAGAGGGATCTTCTGCTCCGTCTGAATGGGAAGTCCTGGTCCATCGTGATTCTGCCAGCCTCGCTTACTAGACAAATACAGCACTGAAGCATCTTACCCAACTCCAGATTCTCTCAGCACCAGGAGATCCTTGACGCTACAAACGCAAGCCCAGGTGAGGTACCCCTCTGTTTCCAGAGCTGGAGAACAAAGCCCCACAATTAGAACCCCAGGACCGCAGACCCTAACGCCACTGTCTCTCTGTTGCGTGGTGTCCAGTAAACCATCTAACTACTCTGAGCATCTGATAAAAACTACAGGTACAAACACCTATCACGCAGGGTCCTTGGAAGTACTAGACAATGAGAATAAAGCACCAAGGATGCCTGCTCAGAACATACTATAACCCACGGCAGGGGTCAAAGGACATTCTCTGTCAAACGCCAGAAAGTAAACATTGTAGGCTTTGCGGGCCATTCGATTTCTGCTGTCGTGTACTCCGCTCTGCTATTGCAGTGTGGATGCAGCTACAGACATCCCGTCCACAAATAGCTACAGCTGTGTTTGCCTTCTGGGGGGTCCAAAGCGAAGTTCTGTGGTGATCATCTGGAATCAAGACTAGAGCTTCCCTGGTGGTGCAGTGGTTGGGAGTCCGCCTGCCGATGCAGGGGACGCGGGTTCGTGTCCCGGTCTGGGAGGATCCCACATGCCGCGGAGCGGCTGGGCCCGGGAGCCACGGCCGCTGAGCCTGCGCGTCCGGAGCCTGTGCTCCGCAACGGGAGAGGCCACAGCAGTGAGAGGCCCGCGTACCGCAAAAAAAAAAAAAAAACTAAATCCTGGAATGTCTTTGGTCCACAGATCACACGCATTCCTTGTACACACCACACGAAAAGAATCCTTCCAGGATACGTACGATGATGGTGACTTGGTAACATCCTCGACACGATGACAATAATGACCGGGACAATGCTGACTAAGCTCTTGATACTTGCCAGACGTGTAATCTTCCCAACACGACGAAGGAGATGTAAGAGCATCTCCATTTTACAAGTTCACGAAATGAGAGTGGGACAGAGGTGGTCCGTGGACGTGCTGAGTGGTCATGTCAAGAGCCCAAGCGCTGAAGCCCTTGCACAACGCTGCGGGTTAGTCAACCCTGGCTCGGACTAAACTGCCCGGCGTGGGGACAGACATCGGGCACAGGAGCGTCGTAACCTCTCATCAAACGTACTTCCTGGTCCTTCACTCACGGCCATGTGATCTTGGACAGGAACTTTACTATCCGGTGTCTCTATTTCTTTACCGTAAAAGTGACAATGAAGTAACAGTATGTACCTCGTAGGGCTAGACGTGAACAAGTTGATTTTCTAAACGCTCATAAAAATCACTGCCCATGGTCGGTGCTTATAAATATTAGCTACTAGAAGGTGGTTGGATGCATGTGTCTGCAGCTTGGTGAGAAGCAAGGACCAGAGATCTAAATTTGGTTGTCAGCCCAGAGAGGTGCTATGTAAGGCCATTAGCCTGGGTGATAACTCCTCTGGTAAAGGGGTAAATAGTTTCTCCGTTCATTAAAAAAAAAAAAGAAAGAAAAAAATGGAAGAGTGACTCTATGGGAAAAAGGAGAAACATGAGGCTTACACCATAAAGCTGGGGCACAGAGAATCAAGCCTTTTCCAGCGGAAGGTCTTGTCCGGGAATGGAATGCTCTCTCTCCACGGCTACCTCATTTAATGTGTGTGAACCATGGTCCTTCTCCCTAGTATATGGGTTTCCTAAGGCTCCTGTCACAAATTACCGCAAAATCAAGGTGTGGGCAGGGTTGGTTCCTCTTGGCGGCTCTGGGGGAGAATCTGTGCCACGTTTCTCCCCCAGCTTCTGGTGGCTGCTGTCCATCTCTGATGTTCCTTGGCTCGTAGGTGCATCAATGCAACCTCTGTCTCCAGCTCCACGTGGCCTTCTCCTCTCTGCCTCTGTATCCAAAAATCTCCCTCTAATTTCTCTTATGAAGATACTACTCATTGGACTAAGGACCGACCCTACCCAGTATGATTTCACCTTAATTACATCTGCAAAGACCCTACTTCCCCAAAAGGATATATTTGCAGGTACCAGAGGTTAGGACTTGAACATTTTGGTTGGGGGGCCGGGGTGGGGGGACACAATTCAACCAGTGCACCTGGTAATCACCAGCTGAGATCATGTTTCTAGAAAACACGAACAAATGGTATAAACATGAACCCTAAATCTGTAACATCAAGCCCCACTTTATCACCAAGTGAACATTATCACAGCTGGGACTGGAAGGTCTAGTCCTTGGCAGTTAAGTGAAGAAGATAGGCGAGAGCTAAGATGTGGAGTTAGACCTTCTCATACTGGAGGGCCAGGTAGGTGCAGACCCAGCTGCCTGCCTGGCTGGGAGGAAATGGGAGGTGTGGAGAAGAGGATCATTCATCAGTATCACCAAAGAGCACAGGAGGGCAGCCAGTGGACACAGTGCGTGCTGGGCGTTAGCAGGGCCACAGGCAATGGTCCATGTCCAAGACCCAAACTTGGCTGTCATGAGTAAAATGGAAACATCAAGGCAGGACCCCTGTCTTGATGGGTCCAGGATTCTAAGGAAAGCAGAGAGGGCTCGGGCAAAGGTAGTGGTCGCTGGGCTTGGAGCACAGGTGGGGACCCTGTCTTGGGCCAAAAGCCAGTTATCAAAGCAGGAACGGTAGTCACAAAGGATGACAAGACTGAGTTAGAAGGTGACGTCTTTCAAATCTTTCTCCCTAAAGTGGAAACTGAAGAACAAGGTGATGAGAAGGAAAAGTAACGAACAATTGAACGTGCAAAGTCAAGGGCAGCCACATGGCAGGGCTAAGTGTTGGAGAGACTGGGGATAAATCTGGCTTTGCAAGTCTTCCTTTTATCACCAAAAGCCCCTGGGAAAGTCTTCTCTGGAGCTTTCCTGACATTCTGAGAAAGAGTCAGAAGACCATGACCCGCCCTTTGTCTTGGGCCCTTGAATATCAATATCCTGGTGTCAACCTGCAAATCAGTGTGGAAAATAAGGGCACAGCATAAATTCTTGAAAGCAACGCTCTAAAAATAAAATGCAATGGAAACTCATGTTTTAAACATGGACGGCTCTGGCACCACGGCAGCCCTTTGATATAGACGCTTTGCTGTAGGCTGAATTAATTAATTAATTTGCATCAGGCCTCCAAACTCCAAGTGCTTCTTTCTAAACTCATATGCATTTCCACAAACAAGTCTGTGAAACAGAAGGCAAAGTAGGACAGCAAGCCCCGCCTTGTTTAGAATCTGCTAGATGGCTTCAGTTCGGCAATCCGTACACCAAATCTTTTGACACAGTGGACTTTAATGCTTCATTGAAACATTTATTTGTCACTGGGAGGGATCCAGAATCCAGTACCGAATACCCCTTGAAGATATTTATTTTACGCTGTGGATACACTTGACGTGTGGTGGTGCAGAAATTTCTTTTCGACTTTGTTGTACGACAAATGTGTGGATGTTCAAGGTCATTGTGATTAGTTCTCACTGATGAGAATGTGGATTTTTATTCAAAGTTTTATTCTTTATACGACGCCAGACGCTCATGATATGGAGACGAATATTACCGAAACCCTTATCCTCAAGAGGCTTAAAGACAGAGATGGGAAACACACTAAGAAATATTTACACAGTATGGTTTAGACCAGGGATCCGCAGGCTGTGGCCTGCAGGCCACATTCAGCCTGCAACCTGTTTTGTATGGCCTGTAAGGTAAGAATTTTTGAAACTAAAACCTGGTTCTTTGAGAAGATAATGTTGATAAACTTTTAGCCAGCCTCATCAAGAAAAAAAGGGAAAGGGCCCAAATCAATAAAATCAGACATGAAAATGGAGAAGTTACAACCGACACCACAGAAATATAAAGGATCATAAGAGACTACTATGAACAACTATATACCAAAAAATGGACAATCTAGAAGAAATGGAAAAATTCTTAGAAAGGTACAATCTCCCAAAACTGAACCAGGAAGAATCAGAAAATATGAACAGACCAATTAACAGTAACGAAATTGAATCAATAATTTATTTTTCATTTTTTTAGCAGCACTGCACAGCTTGCAGGATCTTAGTCCCACCAACCAGGGATTGAACCTGTGCTCCCTGCAGTGGAAGCACAGAGTCCAAACCACTGGACCGCCGGGAAGTCCCAAGAATCAGTAATTTAAAAACTTGCAAGAAACAAAAGTCCAGGACCAGATGGCTTCACAGATGAATTCTACCAAACATTTAAAGAATTAACACCTATCCATCTCAAAGTATTCCAAAAAATTGCATGGCAGGGAACTCTACTGAACTCATTCTATGAGGCCAGCATCAGCCTGATACCAAAACCAGACAATGATATCACAAAAAAAGAAAATTACAAGGCAATATCACTGATAAACATAGATGCAAAAATCCTCAACAAAATATTAGCAAACCAAATCCAACAGTACATTAAAAGAATCATACACCATGATCAAGTGGGATTTATCCCAGGGATGCAAGGATTTTTCTGTATCTCCACACCAATCAATGTGACACACCACATTAATAAATTGAAGAATAACCATATAATCATCTCAATAGATGCAGAAGAAGCTTTTGATTAAATTCAGCATCCATTTACGATAAAAACTCTCCTTCTGGAGAGGGAATATAACTCAACATAATAAAGGACATGTATGACAAACCTACAGCCAGCATCATACTCAACGATGAAAAGCTGGAAGCATTTCCTGTAACATGAGGTACAAGACAAGGATGCCCACTATTGCCACTATTACTCAACATAGTTTTGGAAGTTCTAGCCATAGCAATCAGAGAAGAAAAAGAAATAAAATTAATCCAAATTGGAAAGGAAGAAGTAAAACTGTCACTGTTTGCAGATGACATGATACTGTACATAGAAAATCCTCAAGATGCTACCAGAAAACTACTAGAACTCATAAGTGAATTCAGTAAAGTTGCAGGAGACAAAATTAATGCACAGAAATCTGTTGCATTTCTATAGATTAACAACGAACTATCAGAAAGAGAAACATTACATCAAAAAGAATAATGTACTTAGGAATAAACCTACCTAAGGAGGTAAAAGACTTGTACTTAAAATATTTTTAATAGTTTGAAAAAGACTGAAAGAAAAATAGTTTTGTGACATGTGAAAATTATATGAAACTCTACTCTCACGACACAATCTGCAATCATAATCTGGTATTTACTCAAAGGCGGTGAAAACTTAAGTCCACACACACACACAAAAAACTGTACATGGATGTTTATAGCAAATTTATTCATAATTGCCAAAACATGAAAGCAATGCAGATGTCCTTCAGTAGATGAATGGATAAAGTGGAACATCCAGACAATGGAATATTACTCAGCACTAAAAAGAAATGAGCCATCAAGCCATGAAAAGACATGGAGGAATCTAAATGCGTAGTATCAGGAAGTGAAAGAAAATCTCAAAAGGCTGCACAATGTATATGATTCCAACTCTATGACATTCTGGAAAAGGCAAAACTATGGAGACAGGGAAAGATCAGTGATTGTCAGGGGCTGGGGGGGAGGGATGAACAGGTGGGGCACAGGAGATTTTTAGGGCAGTGAAACTACTCTGCACGATGTTATAAGGTTGGATACATGTGATCCTACACTTGTCCAAACCCACAGAATAAATGACACCAAGAATGAACCCTAATGTAAACTACGGGCCTTGGGTGATGATGTGTCAATGAAGGTT
This sequence comes from Leucopleurus acutus, assembly GCF_964270905.1. NCBI lineage: Eukaryota > Metazoa > Chordata > Mammalia > Artiodactyla > Delphinidae > Leucopleurus > Leucopleurus acutus. The sequence goes on from NC_139164.1 coordinate 4,103,309, forward strand.
CATTAATTCTAACAAATGTACCACCTGATGGGAGATGCTGATAATGGGGGAGGCTGTGCACGTGTGACGGCAGGGGGTGTACAAAAAACCTCTACACCTTCCATTCAATTCTGCTGTGAATCTAAACACTCTCTGAAAAGTGGCTATTAAAAACTGTATGATCGGGGCTTCCCTGGTGGCACGGTGGTTAAGACTCCGCCTGCCAACACAGGGGACATGGGTTCGAGCCCCGGTCTGGGAAGATCCCACATGCCGCGGAGCAACTAAGCCCGTGAGCCACAACTACCGAGCCCGTGTGCCGCCACTACTGAGCCTGCACTCTAGAGCCCATGAGCCACAACCAGTGAGCCCACATGCCTCAACGACTGAAGCCTGCATGCCTAGAGCCCGTGCTCTGCAACGAGAGAAGCCACCGCAATGAGAAGCCCTCACACCACAACAAAGAAGAGTAGCCCCCGCTCACCACAACTAGAGAAAGCCCACACACAGCAATGAAGACCCAACACAGCCAAAAATAAATAAATAAAATAAACTTATAAAAACAAAACAAAAACTGTATGATCCATCCATATCTCTGCAAATGACCTAATTTCTTTCCTTTTTTATAGCTGAGTAATATTCCATTGTATATATGGACTTACAGACTGTCATACAGAGTGAAGTAAGTCAGAAAGAGAAAAACAAATATCATATATTAATGCATATCTGTGGAGTCTAGAAAAATGGTAGAGATGATCTGATCTGCAAAGCAGAAAGAGAGACACAGACGTAAAGAACAAATTATGGATACCAAGGGGGAAAGGGGTGGGATGGGAGGAATTGGGAGATTGGGATTGACATATATACATGATCGATACTATGTATAAAATAGATAACTAATGAGAACCTACCGTATAGCACAGGGAACTCTACTCAGTGCTCTGTGGTGACCTAAATGGGAAGGAAATCCAAAAAAGAGGGATATACGTGTACGTATAGCTGATTCACTTTGCTGTACAGTAGAAACACAACACTGTAAAGCAACTGTACGCCAATAAAAATTAAGAGAAAAACTATATGAAACTCAAATATCAGTGTCTGTAAATGAAGTTTAATTGGGATGTAATCACAGTGATTCGTGTACACATCACCTGTGGCTGCTTTTGAGCTACACTGGCAGAGTCAAGCATCTGACACAGAAACCACACGACCTGCAAAGTTAAAAAACTGTAATAGATGTAGTACACCTGCAGATGTCTCTCTGTCAACTTGCACACCTAAGTACAAGTCACTGGTCCAACTGTCTCTAGAATAGATCTGTCTGTTAGGAAGGCTCACACCAGAGACTTAAAAAAAAAACATGAGTAAGTTCCTTATGCCAAATGGTAATGAAAATGTTTCAAGGAAGCTGAAAGGCACACCTACGTTCCCCTCTTGGAGGCGTGAGCAGTTAAAAGGCATCCAACTGGATGTCAAGCACTGCAGCATCTGCTTGTCCACAAGGCAGGACCAAGACGTGCAACCCGACTGCAGAGAAACATACTGGGCTTCTCCATGGTCCAATGCAGAAAAAATATATTGAACCACAAATAATGGATGACTAGATTCTCTACGCTGCTCCCAAAGACGACGAATGATGGTTTGCTTCCCCGGTGGGAGTTACTTATGGTGCAAAGCTAATCAGGGCCTCAGGACCAGGGCCTCACTGCCTGCTCTTTGCTCAGGTGGCCAGATTTCTTTCTAGATGAGAAATGCATGTGCCAAGAAGCATAAAGCGCACAGGTGTGAAAGGGACCTTGCCACACTGGCTCTCTTGGAGGAAATCCTCGGGGGGCCCAGCTCAGTCCTCCACGTGTCCTTGACTTTGGGTGCAAGTGCTTACGTGGCTCTGTAGTAAGGGGCTGGCAGGCACCATCAAGGGGGAGGCATTTCCTTCTGGGACTTTGACGAAAACAGGAATGACCTTAATTTGACATTTGTAAACCACAGCAACTGGCTACCAATGGCTTAGTCACGGAAGTCAGCTCGGCAGAGATCAACTAAATGGACCACACCAAATGGACATGTTTTGGAGACAGAAGGGATGCTGCTTCGCCCAAAATTTGTGTATCCTTACATCCAGGGTGAACGTCTTTCCAAAGGAGAGGCACTTTTTAGAACACAACACAACTTCAGCAGGTAGTTACTGCAATTGGCCGGGAGGGGAAAACAAGGAATTGGAAGCAAATGCTTTCTACTTAAAAAAAAAAAAAAAAATCCAGCCCCTCCCAAATGCCCTTGTATCATATTGAGAAGAGGTGAAATTTATATTTTGATTATGTGAATGCTCCCCAAAATGGGATGCCACTGTTATCCATAAGCTACAAAAGCTCTGTCTTATCTCCCTTACTGAACAGGCAAAGCAAAAGTCCAAATGTGATTTTGGTTCATGTATTTTTCTTTAATGACAAAGGCAAAATGGGGGGAAATGTGTGTGGTAATAATGTAGCAGCCTCCTGCGGAGTTTCTGCCACGCGGGAGGCCTGTGGTTCACAGGCGGCCTTCCTCTCTCTCTTTCCCTGCAGCAATTCTTCCTGCTATGCTGTCCATCTCCCTGCCCACTCTGTGCTTTTGTCCCTGCTGGGTTCCTGCAGCTCCTCTGCGTACGTACGGTCATTGCTTTACTCAGGAGCCACACAAACGGTATACCCTGCGTTAGTGGGTAAAGCAGTTACGTTCCTAATCAAATAAAACGAATGAGCTCAGGAAACAGACTAGATAATTTCTTGTTAAGAGCTAGCATCCCTTTGAAAAAGACCATAACATGTCTCCAGTTTTGTGCGCCAAATGGGTCTCTGAATGAGTCTAACCCGTTTAGCTATTTTTCTAAAAGTGACAGGTAATGCTTCTCCAAATAATTCAGTTTCTGGGGGTGGGAAAGCAACGTAAATCATCTGAACAAGCGTATCAGGTACCAAGCATATGCCTTCAGACCTGCTGGAATGCTCACATCCAAAGCATATGCCTGTTTTCCTGGAAGGAGACCTGGAGATGTGTTATTCATTCAGTCAGTTTTAGCATTGTTCACCTGCAAGGTTGAAATCAATTTTTCATCCTTTGTGTAAGTTGTATTAAGTTTCCCCTCCAAATACCAAATATGTTTCAACAAGCCTTGCACAATGAAATCATAATGCCTATAAATGCTCTTCTCCAAGGAGGTACTGGGATTTCACCTGCTCTTCAGTTTAAGATTTGCGGGCCATCTCCATTAGAGATGAGTTACTCTAAATGGGACCCAGGCAGTTCATCTGTTGCCATTAAACAGGAGCCAACTATATACCGTGCTGGCCTGCAGAGGTGCAGATCTTCATACTGACAACTAAACTCTGCTAAATCTACTCCGTAGATTGTTGATGCCGTATATGTTCCTCAGTGCACACAGCCACCTGTAATATTTTCAAGGGTTTCATTAATACCACCTTGGAATATCTGTCTGAATGTCAGAGACAGGAAATCAGAACACTATGAGAAGACCCATTTGTACAGGCACACATGGGTAGGAGGTAATACTTCATCTCTACAGCGAACATTCCAATTGCTTTCTCTGGAATTTATGCTTTATTTGCTGGTGAGGAAATGCCTCTTTAACTATATTTAAATGGAGGCTGCATGAATATTTAAAATGATTGTACCAGCCAAAGGAACATTTTCCTGATGGAATGAGCAACAGAGAAATTCTCCACTCTACTTTCTCGGTAGGGTGTCAAAAGCCGTAAGCCCCTTCTCTTGAAATGCTGGTATTCAACATGCTAGTTGCTAAAATAAATAGATGGGGAATAAATAGCCTAATCCTAGTTTTTTATACGACTGCATTAAAGAGACTATTAGCTAGACCCACCAAATACAGAAAGCTATCACCTAAACACTGACACAAATTTAGCAGAATAACCACGATGATGACCAGCCTACTCTTGGAATTTTTATGTGCTGCATCCTCACAGCCCCCATGCCAAAGGACTGCAACAATTATCTCTGCTTTGCAAATAAGGAACTGAGCCATAGAGGTGTCAAATAACTGCTTGGAATTCAAACATAAGGCAAGGAAATGGGTTATGAACCCAGGTGTGCCTAGTGGGCATGAACGCCTAACCATACCCCAAATTGTAGAGCATGACAATATTAGGGATTTCATAAAAATAACTGTGGTAAACATTTAATAAGTACCTGCTGTATACAAAAACACAGGGGAAAAGATTGTGCATCTATGAGCAAGACAGAAACCCTCCCCTTTTTTTTTTTGCTTTTTAATATTTATTTATTTATTTGGTTGTGCTGGGTCTTAGTTGTGGCAGGCAGGCTCCTTAGTTGCAGCACATGGGCTCCTTAGTTGCAGCACATGGGCTCCTTAGTTGTGACATGCGAACTCTTAGTTGCGGCATGCATGTGGGATCCAATTCCCCGACCAGGGATCAAACCCGGGCCCCCTGCATTGCGAGCGTGGAGTCTTAACCCCTGCGCCACCAAGGAAGTCCCAAGACAGAACCCCTTTGAAAGCTTATGATGCATGGGAGAGAGAAATGAAGTCAAATACTTGTAGAATACAAGTTTGGTCAATAAGAAAAAACATGTAATTTAACTAGGATATACATTCTCTAAGGATTACCTTGAACTATTTTTTGTGTTTGTTTTAAATGAGACTATCATAATCCTGCATCTATAATATCAATGAAATTTTTATACTTCTATTTCACTGTATATAAAGTTTAATTACAAAGGGCTCTTTAAATTCATAGGTGACAAATCTTATCCTAACTTACAATTCCTCTCTCTTGTATTGAGATCTGGGATTAAAGCCATTACAAAAACAAAACAAAAACAAACAAACAAAAAAAAAAAACCTCTCCAGAATTGGTCAGCATCTCTCTTGGGCACTTTTCTGAAGTTTACACAGCTGCCAATCAACTCTACTAATAGATATTTTAGCATCAGAAAGAAAACTGGACTAAGAGTCTGAAGATGGGGAAAAATACTTAATTACTACTTGTAGTATTTTAATAAAAATATTACTTGACTCCCATTTGATCGATCTGCAAACAGAAATTATAGTACCTTAGCATTTAGTTCACAGGATACACATAATCAAAGGCAGCATTTGTGAAAGTAATCTGCTAATTATAGACAAACTGACACATGAAATTAACCATCACACTGAGGATGAAGCTTTTATTTCACACACCTGTGTGTCCCCTTACGGGGAGCCTACAACCTGGGAAAAAACAACTGGCCAACAAACGTTTTCTGAATCAGTGAATACATTTCAGCATTCTCCTTCTCTAAGAAGTTTGCTTCCGACGCTTCAAGATTTTTCTCCAACGCAAAAGCACTGTACCTACCTCACGCTGAATCTTAATATATTGTAGTTATTCCTGCCCTGCCACTAGGTTCATCCGTACTGTTGTTTTAGATTCCATATATATGTGTTAGCATACGGTATTTGTTTTTCTCTTTCTGACTTACTTCACTCTGCATGACAGACTCTAGGTCCATCCACCTCACTACAAATAACTCAATTTTGTTTCTTTTTATGGCTGAGTAATATTCCATTGTATATATGTGCCACATCTTGTTTATCCATTCATCTGTCGATGGACATTTAGGTTGTTTCCACATCCTGGCTATTGTAAATAGTGTCGCAATGAACATTGCGGTACACGTATCTTTTTGAATTATGTTTTAAAGACGCAGACATAGAGAACGGACTTGAGGACATGGGGTGGGGGGGGGAGGGTAAGCTGGGACGAAGTGAGAGAGTGGCATGGACATAGATACACTACCAAATGTAAAATAGATAGCTAGTGGGAAGCAGCCTCATAGCACAGGGAGATCAGCTCGATGCTTTGTGACCACCTAGAGGGGTGGGATAGGGAGGGTGGGAGGAAGATGCAAGAGGGAGGGGATATGGGGATATATGTACACATATAGCTGATTCACTTTGCTATAGAGCAGAAACTAACACAACATTGTAAAGCAACTATACTCCAATAAAGATATAAAAAAACAAAAATAAAATTTAAAAAATCACGGAAAAAAATATAAATTGTAGTTAGTCATCACTTCACTCCCATTTCTTGCTTGTTTGTCCGTCTCAACTTCTACATCAATTTTACTGACAATGTCTTGCAGACAGAAATTAGAGCCATGACATTCACATCCAGTAAGGGAACCCAGGGAAAGACGTGGTACCCAGTGAAGGCTGCACCGATGTTGATGCTGACGCTGATGCTGGCAGTGATGCCGCTGGTTATGACGAGATGGATGAGGCTGACCACCACCAAGCAGTCACCCTACATTCAAAACCAAAGCTGACGGGCTTCCCTGGGGGCGCAGTGGTTGAGAGTCCGCCTGCCGATGCAGGGGACACGGGTTCGTGCCCCGGTCCGGGAAGATCCCACATGCCGCGGAGCGGCTGGGCCTGTGAGCCATGGCTGCTGAGCCTGCGCGTCCGGAGCCTGTGCTCCGCAACGGGAGAGGCCACAACAGTGAGAGGCCCGCGTAACGCAAAAAAAAAAAAAACCCAAAGCTGAGCTCACCGACTGGCTGACTTCTTTACCAGAGATGCGCTCGCCTATTGAGGTCTGTTTCTAAGCATGGTCGGGGGAAAGTCATCATGACCAATTCCAATTTTCTCAATTTCTGGAACAACAAGAGTTGGACTGTTTGATCACCATCAGATGGTGTCCTGGTTGGAGCTTAAGCACCACACAGAAAAAGCAACCTAAGCATTGCCATACACATCTGGAACTAGTGTATAAAAGGAGATTCAAACACTGTAGTTTTAAAAATGTCATTTATGTTGCTGGCCTCCACAGTGTAAAGTATTGATAAGTAGTATTTTTATTCGTCCTGCTCTTTTATCTTTAGTCAGGAACTGAGTTAGGGAGAGTTAGTGGTCCTACAGTAACGGTGGTAGAATATGGATATTATAATTTAAACTGACTTCTTGCTGCTAATATGTCACTAAATCCTGTAGCTATATATTTAACCATTAATTGGTACACAGAGGTTCAGTGATTGCATAATGACAAGCTTCTACCCCCACCGCTCCTGATTTTTTTAAACACAGAATTAAAGGGAGAAATCTTTAGGGTGGATAACCACTGAAGGATGTAATAGTAGGTCAGAAACAGATTAAATGTCATTAGAACCAAATGTTACTAGAGGCAAAATCCTTCACGATGATGGAATAATTTTAGAAAAACAAACCCGGTAGTATGCACTCGTTTGAGATTAAAGGTATGAATGGATAAGTGTAGGGATTTGTGACCAATATAACCAGCACTATTACAAATTTACAGGAGGTAACAAGTTACTTTCAAAAACTGCAAGGTTGAGTGCGAATCTGGGGAAGAATGTAATTATTAGCTATTCTGCAAAATATACTATCTCTGCAAATAAAACACAATGTTACTCACGTTCTATCTTTAGTCCTCCATGTCTGCACTTGCTATGGGGTAATGATTACTGAAGGCTGGCTTGACTTATCTTTCACCCCCTCATTTAAGTCTGACCCATCTTTTCCTCTTCCTTCACTTTCGCTTCCTGCTTTGTTCCATCTGTAAGGCGGAAGGACCCTTCACATAAGAGAGGCTGCAGCTTCTTTTACACAGAGGGATGCCCCATCTGAGTACCTCAGATTTCTTCAATTGGAAAATAAACCTTTTCTTCTGTTTTCTAAAGTAACTGAGGAGTTTTCCAGAAAACCCCATGGATAAGGCAATGCCTGAAGGCTTGTGGTGAAAAACTGAAACAGGAAAAAAAGTTCGTTTGCATTTTTCCGTAAGATGTTTCGGAAAAGTCCAAACGAACTTTTTGGCCAACCCAATATATAGGATGGATAAACAACAAGGTCCTACTGTATAGCACAGGGAACTATATTCAATCCTGTGATAACCAGCATGGAAAAGAATATGAAAAAGAATATATATGTGTATAACTGAATCACTTTACAGCAGAAATTAAGACAACATTGTAAATCAACTATACTTCATTAAAATAAATTTCAAAAAAAGATCTGTTCCATCATATTTCTCTGTCTCAATCCCCATGCCCCCCTTGCTCTGGTACAATTCTGGGGTTTGTCCTCTAGGACCACGACAGGTGGCTGTACAGATTCATCTTCACCTTGTCTTACCCTGAATCGCTCATTTTCAGCCTTTACGATCAGGCCCAACACAGCCACTCACACCCAGCTTCTTAAGAGCATGCTCTGCTTACAGCCTTAACATCTAGTTTCCCACTTCTCTTAAACCAAAGGAGACCGCCGTTATTTCTTTCCCTACACATGGAGTGCACTCCCATCAGCCCCAGAATCTCTGATAGACTTACTTCTCTGGCATGTAATGTATCACCCTCTGCTTCTCTTGTATCTAACAAGTCTTCAACTTCGTAGAAGTCCAGCTCAAGAATTTCACATCAGTGTAGCCAGTTAAGACCCTACTGAACCAACAAGTGTCCAGATAACAAGAATAAATGCCAATGAACTACCTGAAGTTAGACAAGGATAAATATAAGCACGCTGATTCTGGAGAGGAGTTGGCACTTGGAATAAACAAACCCCAAGATGAGATTTCCATTCTTGCAAATTTTAGCCTAAGAGCATGTCACAATGAACACGTCAGCTAAAATTCTAATAGAAAGCCCACCACTGTTCTGGTCAAAAGAAATAGGAGAATATTCTAATTTCATTCTTAGAACATTCTCTAACACCATATACAAGAATAAACTCAAAATGGATTAAAGACCTAAAAGTAAGACCGGATACTATAAACCTCCTAGAGGAAAACATAGGCAGGACACTTTTTGACATAAATTGCAGCAGTGTTTTTTTGGATCCGTCTCCTAAAGTAAAGGAAATAAAAGCAAAAATAAGCAAGTGGGACTTAAACTTAAAAGCTTTTGCACAGCAAAGGAAACCATCGATAAAATGAAAAGACAACCTACTCAATGTGAGAAAAAGTTTGGAAATGATATGACTGATAAGTGATTCAACATATATAAACAGCTCACACAACTCAACATCAAAATAACAAACAACCCAATTAAAAATTGGGTGGGGGTTTCCCTGGTGGCACAGTGGTTGGGAGTCCGCCTGCCGATGCAGGGGACGCAGGTTCGTGCCCCGGGCTGGGAGGATCCCACATGCCGCGGAGCGGCTGGGCCCGTGAGCCATGGCCGCTGAGCCTGCGCATCTGGAGACTGTGCTCCGCAACGGGAGAGGCCACAGCGGTGAGAGGCCCGCGTACCACAAAAAAAAAAAAAAAAAAAAAAAAATGGGGGGAAGACCTGAAAAGACATTTTTTGAAAGAAGACATGCAGATGGCCAACAGGCACATGAAAAGATGCACAACATCACTAATCATCAGGAAAATGCAAGTGAAAACCACAATCAGATATCATCTCACACCTGTCAGAATGGTTATCATCAAAAAGAACACAAATAACAAATGTTGGTGAGGGTGTGGAGAAAAGGGAACCCTCGTACACTCTTGCCAGGGATGTAAACTGATGCAACCACTATGGAGAACAGTATGGAGGTTTCTCAAAAAACTAAAAATGGAACTGCCATACGACCCAGCAATCCCACTACTGGGTATATATATCTGAAAAAAACAAAAGCACAAATTCTAAAAGATACATGCACCCCAAAGTTCATAACAGCACTATTTACAATTTATATATATAACACAGTGGAATATCACTCAGCCATAAAAAGACTGAAAATTTCCACTTGCAGCAACATGGATGGACATGGAAGACATTATGCTAAGTGAAATAAGTCAGACAGAGAAACAAATACTGTATCACTTATATGTGGAATCTAAAAAATGCAACAAACTATTAAATGTAACAGAAAAGAAGCAGACTTACAGATACAGGGAACAAACTAGTGCTTACCAGTGGGGAGAGGGAAGGAGGGAGGGGCAAGATAGGGGGAGGGGAGTAAGAGGTACAAACCACTAGGTATAAAATAAGCTAAAAGGGTATACTGTATTGCACTCAGAATATGCCAATATTTTATAATAACTTTAAGTGAAGTAAAAATTTTAAAAACCGTGAATCACTATATTGTACACCAGCAACTTACAGAATATTGTACAAGTATACTTCAAAAATATTGTAAGGAAAAACAGAAATAGGAGAATGAAACTTTGAGGTAGTGGAACAAGCTCAAATTCCACATGCTGTTCCAAGCCTTCCTTCAAAATTCTGCTTGCTTCCCTAAACTTCACACCCCAGGACTGCACTGCTCTTTAGCACACAGCCCTTGCCATTCTGTGGTTATGCAACTTCCTAAGTGTGTCTTTTCCTTTCTCAAAGAGGTTGTGCGTCAACCTAAGGAGGACCAGATAACACCTTGTTTCATTCTTTTTCTACTACATAACATCCTCTATCTGCTGCATTCTCTGTAAGTATGTACTGATACACACCAGAGGCTTTACCCTACCCTGGAACTGGACAATTATTACATCACCAATTCATAATGTAACTAAAGAATACACAGTTCATTAAAAAAAAATACCACAACAATGTCCACAAAACTTTCAGGATCGGAGGCAAGTTAAAACATTTGTTAAAACCATAAACGTTTTTTAAAATGGATCATCTGCATATTTGAGACCAAAAGTAAAATTTTCTGGATGGGAAACCACGAAGCCTTGTAAACATATGTAGAGTCCTTTCCTCTGAAGTCTATGTGGCCCCTGACACTTTGGGAAAAGCAGAGGCAGCACACATGGAAACTTCACCTTTGAGTTACAATTGAATCCAGTCACCTTGTTAAAACGCAGGTTTTTTCAACTCTCTCATAATCCTGGAACCAAGTCGTATTTCTCCATGAACTTATCGTGACTCATGGGGATCAACTGAATGTGCCTGTGTGGTCCATATCAAACCAGACTACCCCTCGGAAAGAGGGGCTCACACGTCTAGTGTTCCAGGCAGAACTGAGAATCACGATTCATAATTTTATCAGCAAACACAAAGGCCAGGTGGATATTTATGAAGGCTAAAACTCTGTAAGGAGTGCTAAGTTTAGTCTCACGCTTTTGATTTATTTTTCCTGTGAAGCGCACACACTGGTGTGTGTTTTGGTATTCATTCCCTACAGCCCTGTACTAGAGCATTTTTCCTAGGTCTTCATTGTTCTCTCTCGTTTCTTTCCCAGTGATCTTATACAACCCTCTGCAACACGACTTACGCCTCTGAGTTTATTATTAATAACGCTAAGAAGGTGCTTTGCATCTTCACATTAAGCTATTTTCCACTGTGGACGGTATTTATAAGCCTTGATCTTTGAAGGTTCTCAAAGACAGGAGACCTTGTTTTGCAATTTTATGTTTCAAGATATTTACCCCAAGTGCCTGATATAGTTAAACCATCAACCTATTCATCAACCGCAACATTCCTTTTTTTCAAATATCAAATAATTTCCTTTAAACGTCATTCATGTTTTCAATGGAGGGCCATTGTTACTGTAGGTCAGATTCTAGGGAAAATTTAGCAAGTCTATAATTTATAAAGGAAGAAAGAAAAAAGAAATCCACTGCTCACAATTAAAAACAACAGAAAAGTGCCTTTCAATAAAAAGCTGGAAGCATTATGTTTTCCCAATTGCCCTTGCGTCCTTCCATGGCCATCCCATTACTGTGATGAGTCTTGGAAATGAATAACTACCTGTATTATACTATCCTTTTATTTTAGGGATGGACAGTATCCTCAAGCTAACTGGTTTTCTTGGACTTTGTTATCTGCTACCATAAGCAAAGAGCCCTGCCTTGCTTAGAGCAAAGGCTCAGCATCAGACCCCCATCTTTGTACAGACGACCCAGTTCTCCAACATGATTGGCAGCTGTACTATATCTGGGCATCGAGTCCTGTCTGCTCTCTCTGTACAGTGAAACATGCACCCCTGTCTCCAAATCTGCTGCAGACTGCATGTTTGTGTTTTTCCAAAACTCATGTTGAACTCTAATCCTCAATGAGATGGTATTAGGAGGTGGGGTCTTCGGGGGTGATAAGGTCATGAGGGTGGAGCCCATATGAATGGGATTAGTGTCTTCATAAAAGAAACCCCAGAGAGCTCCCTCACCCCTTCCAGCACATGAGGACACGGTGAGAAGACAGCTGTCTGTGAACCAGGAGAAGGGATCTCACCAGACACTGAACCTGCCTTAGTCTTGACCTTGGATTTGCAACCTCCAGAACTGAGAAAAATACTTGTATGTCTTTTATAACCCACCCAGCCTACGGTATTTTGTTAGAGCAGCTCGAAAGGACTAAGACAGAACCTGATGCCATTTCCACTGCTTATCCACAGATGATTACAACCAGACACCCTGTCCTCCCTGCAAGCACTGAAGGCCCTCACTCGGTGTGGGCAAGGATGGATTTTTGGAGATCAACACCGTTTGCTCACCTGGGTTCTATATGCTCCCCAATCACTGCAATTTGATCTGATTACAGGAAACTTGCATTGACAATACCGCTTCCTAATCTCTCTTTTCCTCTCTCTCTCTCTCTCTCTCTCTCTCTCTCTCTCTCTCTCTCTCTCTCTCTCGCTCGCGCGCGCGCGCGCGCACACACACACACACACACACACACACAGTCTAGGGGAAACAGCAAGAGTATCCCCTTTTGTTTAATCTCCTGTCTGTCTATAGGGCAGACCTCCCATGAACATTTCCACACAAAGCTCCTCTTGGCTTGCTGGTTCTTCCCCCTGGCAGGAGGAAACTCTTTTAAGCAGCATGTACTTCACAGAACAATGCTGTTCACTGGCCAGCTCATGTGGTTAGTCCTTGATGATAACACCTCTCATGAATGAAGACATGCCAGATGCTACACTAAATATTTTACGTGTTTAACCCTATTTGTTCGTAACATCCATATTGTGGGCATTTCTATCTTTTTTTCCCTCTCATTTTACAGTTGAATGCATTGAGTTTTAGAGAGGATAAATGGCTATCTCAAAATGATACAGCTAAAAAATTGAGCTGGTATCTGACATTTGCGTTCTAAATGGTCCTGTATCCCTCTCACCTAGAGAGTCCCTGCGACTTAAACCTGTGATATTCTGATTAACAAGTTAAGCTGTTCACTGACAAGGATATTTTGATTATTTCTGAAAAAAAAAACCTTTTATGGGCACAGTCATTGCAGTTTTACGCTACCCAGTGTACATATCTAAATAATTCAGGAAAGATCCCAGGTGAATTGTGAAATTCCCTCCCTTTGTTTTTATTTCAGTCATTCTTTGAGCGTACCACTGCAAGGCTTTGCATGTACTTCAATGAGATGCTATAGATCAACTCACTCAAGCTTCCTATATTGTGTACTTTCCAGAAAATGGTATTTTCCCCATCTTCGTAAATCTAAATGAAGCCTCCTTTTGAACTTTAGTAATTCTTTCTTAATTGACCATCGCTGGTTAATAAATTCACTGTTTGAGAAGAGTGGATAGTTCAGTAATATTCAAAACATTCTCAAATCATCATTATGAAGCAATGACGTTGGTGTTATCTTTATGGCAAAAACAGTTATGTGTCCATGGCAACACTACACCGCCTCTTACACTAGATTTTGAATGTTGATTTATATGGAAGAGAAAATCGTATTATGTTTATTTTTTCATTTCACGTTGAATTCATCTTTTAACTAGTCACCATTTAATGTGATCCACATAAACTCATTTTTCTCCCACAGGCATATAATATTAACAAGACTGACTACTAAAAATGTATAATACCATACAACCAATTTTGTATTTTCTAGTTATGCTATTCTCATAAAAAATTTTCTTATACTAGGTCAACGTAAACTATCGATTGGACTCTTTGTTGAACTATATGTAGAAATTTACACTGTTTTCATATTTTTCACTTTCCCTTAGAAGTTATTTATGTTATGAAATTAGACACTGCTAATACATTTTATTGACCCCATTTAAATTTACCCAGAGAAGAATGCATTTACCTATAAACGTACTCTCTTTGAAGATGGAAAAATACAGAGGTACTATACTGAATGGGATTTAGGAATCATATTGCACTGAAAATAAGTATCAGCTAAGCTTTCACTTTTGAAGCGAAAATGTTCCTCAAGGTTTAGAGTTTCAAAAATATCCCAAATTTTAGAGTGGAGAGAGTTTTTGAGGGAAAGAAGAACTGTGAGAAAAACCCTGAAAACATTTTAAACAGAAATACTTTCAATATTACCTAATGTTTCTACCCAATAATAAAGGAGTAAACATTTTTAATCTTATGTCAAGAGTTTGGGGATGACCTTTTATGGAAATATGCAGCCATTGGCATACCCTTGAAGCAATGTACTTGTTTGATAGAGTTAAATGAGATATACAATGAAACAAGCAAAAGATGGCTTGTAGGGATTCTTGTGGCTCCAATTCTGAGCGAGGCATCGCCAGGGTCAACTCTGCTAAAGAACTAAAGCGTTTGCAGACACCACTTCCGCACCTTGCGCTGAGCAGCATCACTTTATTACGTCACATCCAATCCAGACAGCAGAGACGGTGCGAGAGCATGATATGCAATTTAAGGCCACAAGAGTTTGCCCACATCCCGCTGCTCTGCTGCTTCTTAACACCTACACACGTGGCACTGATTAGTTCCCTGAAAACACTGAAATACCGTTTTTCTCCTTTGTAAAGTACACGTATCACTGGACAAAATAGATGTGAAAATAATATTTTTGGTGAACTGTACTCTACGTTTTGCATACCCGAAACCTGGGTCAACGGTGCAGTGAACAGGAAGAAACATCCCTGACGCTTTGAGAAAAAAATCTCTAGAGGGAGGGTAAGCTTATGTCTGATCAACAACGTCTTAGACACCAAGCAAAGCTCCAGTCCAAGTCTACTCCTGAGGAATGAAGCAATGAGCACCGAATTTCCCCAGAAAACATTCCCTATGTCTCCACTGTCACCAGGAATAAGGCAGGAGCTCATGCAGTGAACAGCTGTGGTACCTGGCAGCTCACCTCACAGCGTTATGGGAAATGCTCAGACTTAACCCTATTCGTACCCCAAAAGGAGCTGTTGTTATTGAGACCCTATGAAGGATCCCCTCAGGCAGCAGGAACTGTCTTGTCTTACAGTACGTACACGAGTGAGTCTCTGAACAAGCTTCAGAGGACCTCCAGGAATCCTAAGCACTAAGGAAGAGCTGTTTAGCATGACAGTGAAGAGCTGCCCAGTAGAAACCAAGAACTGTAGGCTGCTCTCCTTAATAGAGCAACACGGGGGAAACGGCATCCTGGAGTTCGGTTTTGGTCAGAAAAAGACACTTCGAGACATTTTGTGAGAAAGCAAGTTTGCTGTTAAAAGGGTAAGATGGAGCCCCAAACTCGGCTCCTATCGACATGTATAAATGCGCTATCGACCACAAATTTATCAAAAACCTTAACTTCGCTGCACTCTCTCTTGCCTGGCTGGAACATCTCCTATCACGAGGAACTGCATGGCTTTGCCTACTCATGTGAAAACAGACAACGTTTGGGGTCGTCGTACCAACACGATATCCTTCCCGTTTGGTAAAGGCAATAATAGAGGGTATTACTTCTCTATTCTCACATGACACGTTATCCCAAAATGTAGTGGCTTGAGACAACTCACGTGGATTATCTCACAGCTTCTGTGGTCAGGAATCTCGGCCCAGCCTAGCTGGGTCTTCTGACCACAATCATCTGAAGGCTGGACACGGGAAGGACCCACTTTCCAGCTCATGCAGCTGTGGGTAGGATTCAACTCTTCTCCGTTTCTCAGACTGAGGGCCGCAGTTCTTTTATGACTGTCGGGCAGAGGTTTCCTTCAGTTCCTTGACTCGTGGGCTTCGCACACATGTCAATGTATCATCAAAGTCTTCAAGCCAAGAAAACAACGGAAGTAGTCTACTACCAAGGTGGACGTCACATATTACTTTTATGACCTCATCACCTCTGAGTATCCTATTCATTAGAAGGAAGCCTTCAGGCCCCATGCACACACAAAGGGGAGGAATTACACAAGGGCATGAACGCCAAGGAGGTGGGGATCGCCAGAGCCATCCTAGAAGCAGCGCACAGACCTGCCCCATGGGACTGACAGGAGTATTCGAACAGATAATCAATGGAAAACACTTAGCACTGCGTAGATAACAATCAATGCATTAATGGTCTATGCGGGACCCACATCCTTTGCATTTTGAGTTCTTCCTCAGTGTTTCGGATGGGGTTCTAAGCAAAGTTACAAGAAAATATATTGGGAAATCATTTCCAATACTTACTTCATCCCCTCAAATGGAATAATACTCACCATGGCAATCAGATTTTCTTACATCTATTTATAAAGTGTTGGCTTAAAAGGATAACAAAATGAAATAAAGCAAAAAAAAAAAATTCTATGTCTGTTTAGCTCACAGGAATGATAAATCCATACCAAACAGTGTATACTTAGAGATAAATTCCAATAATGGATGACAGACAAGCATATCTACTATACAGTTGTTTACTGCATGTAATTTTAAATTGGAGTCATCATTAGGTTTTCAAAAAGTTTATAAGAAAGTACATGGTCACAGTAGAAAATACTGAAATGGTTCATGATGCGAACAGAAGTCTGCAACATCAAGAAAAACACATCTTGCTTTTTTAACAGCTTTATGCAACTGTAATTCTGAGACCATACAATTCACCCACATAAAGTAATGTACCTCTAGTGGTGGTTTTCAGTGTATTCACAGATGTCTGCTACCATTATCAGAATCAATTTTAGTCAATTTACATTTTAACATACAACCCCCTAGCCATTTTGTCTAGGCGTTAACATACATTTTTATAACCTGAATTTGCACTTAATATGTAGTGAACATTCCCCATGTCCATAAATATTCTTCAGGTGCATGCTTCATAACAGCTACACAGTCACTGAAGAAAAAAATCTTATTTCTCTTGACGGTCTACGTTCTGCCAGACACTTCTTTGAGTAACGGATTTTGTCGTTTCATTTTCACAATAATCTTATGAAGTGCTTACTATTCTTTACAGAGAACTGAGGATCACAGAGAAGGTTAAGGTTCTTGGCTACAGTTGTCAACATGGTGAGTAGATGAGAGATGTTCTCACCAAAGTGATTTGACTCCACTTTCTTCACACGATATAGTATCATATGGGTGGCTAAGCCAATGGTGTTGAAAATTTAATTGGTTTCAAATTTTGAGATATTTTAACTGTATCAGCTGCCTGATGGTGCATAAAAACCTACCCCCCCAAATGAGCAACTGAAGCAATAATTTATCTCATAGATTCTGTAGGTCAAAAATCTCGGAGTACCTTAACTGGGTCTTCTGGCTTAGGAATTCCTACAAGGCTGCAATTAAATGTCACCTGGGGCTGGGGTCTTATCAAAGACTAGATGGGAAGGATCCACTTCCAAGCTTGCTGACATAGTATCAGCAGGGTTTAGGTCCTCACAGGCTGTGGGACAGATGTGGCGTTTCTTCTACATGTGACCTTCTCTACGGGACAGCTCCAAATATTGCAGCTGGCGTCCCTCAGGGCAAGCAAAGCAGACATGATGCCCAAGATGGAATCCTAGTCTCAGAAGTGACCTCCCATTATTTTGCTGTATTCTTGGTATTAGAAGAAGTGACTTGACGTAGCCGAAACTGAAGGTAGGTGACAAGGTGAGGGTAGGAATATTAGGAGGTGGGGATCATCTGGGGCCATCTTGGATGACACCTATCACAACAACTAATGCACATTTGTAAATACATACATATATATATATACACACACACACACACATGTGCACATGTGATTATTTAGGAACAGAAGCAGCCAGCTAAGGTGTGTGTGTGTGATTAAGATGCATTGACAAAATGACTACAGAGGGCAGAGAGGTAGCCTCTGCACATTCACTTAATCCCCTTTCTTAATGCCACCCAAATTTTTATTTCCATATCCCTCTCTTATCCACATAGCCCACATACCCCAATAGAGCATGAACCTACTCACACCATGGCTGTGGTGTGCCTCAGCTTGAAGCAATCAGCACATGGAGGGCACATGACCCACATGGTCCAATCAGAGCTTAGCTTGGGACTCTAGCTTCTTAGGCATAGACAGGAGCACTTCCTCCCTTCTGTGGACACAGTGGTGTTTGGTGTGATGGCTGGATTGCAACAGCCATTTGGTACTATAAAACAGAGCAGCCTGAGAATGAAGCCGACCCTCAGAGCAAGACAAGGCCGAAAGGGCCTCAACAAAAATGGAACGCAAGCTTCCGGATAAGCCAGCCTTGAAAACTGCACTACAGCTGAATTCAAGTTCTACGCAACAATATATCAATACATCGATCCTTCTGAAAGCCAGTTTGAGTACTTTTTCAATATAAATTGAAAAATTTGCCGTCCAAAATCATCTAAATAAAGAATAATGTCTACAGAAGCCGTCTGCTACAATTCACACAACTAAAATGTTGGGTGAGCTGAGCCACTGACAAAAAGACGCAGAGAGAGAACTCTTCTATTCTAGGTTGGGACGTCAATTAGCACTAATGTGTACTTATAAAACACTAGTTAAATCACCACCAATTATTTCTTGGGACTCAGCTTCTGTGCCCATCAAGGCTTAGGGGACCTGGGAGGAAACACTCAGGGGGTGTGGGAGTGAATTCGCTACTTCCTGCAGGTCTCAGAAATGCCTAGAAGCAAGAGATAAGGTTATACGGAAACAGGACCACGTGAAATCAGAGTGGGGGAAACGCAGCTTTTCTAAGAGACACTTTGATGCCTATGGAATGAGTATTCAACGTGCAAAGGGCAACTCCATTCTCAACGTTATGAGACCAAAAATAGTCATCTTCATCTCCTTTCTCCCTCTCACATTCTTCAGTTAAGGTCAAAACTTACCGTAAACTGACCACTTCTCACCACCTCTCCATCCCAACCTGGTCCTAGCCTCCATCAAATCTTCCCCAGTTTACTGTGGTCACCTCCCTAACAAGGGTCCCTGCATTGACCTGCCACCTGACAGTCTACTCCCAACTCAGCGGCAGGTTAATTCTTTTAAAATGTAAGTCCATAATGAATCATTAATTTCATTAAATCCCTTGAATGGCCTCCATCTCGCTCAAACTACAAGTTAAATTCCTTACCATGGCATTGAAAGCCCTACTTGGCGTGGAATCCTGGTACTTTTCCAGTCTTGTCTCCACCTGCTGACTTCGCTCCTCCTATTCAGCTGTAATATCCCCCGTGCTGTTTTCTAAACACACTAACTACACACTCGCTCTCTGCACTTGAGCTTGGGGTCCTTTTACCTGAAATGCCAGCCCCCAGGTATCTGCGTGATTTCCTCACGGGATGTGCGTGATAAACTGTGCCCTCACAGGGTTGGTCATGGGGTTATTCTGGATACGTATCACAAGTTTTGTATAATGGCACCTATAAATCTTTATAGTTATAAGTCCATGATATGGCTGTGGGATTATGAAGGCTCCCCCTGAACATGGGACAGATATACTCTATATTATTTTATGGTTTTGAGAAAAAATTTTATATTAAAGTACAGTTGATTTAAAATGTGTTAGTTCCAGGTGTACAGCAAAGTGATTTGGTTATACACATGTGTGTATATACATGTATATATACGTATATGTATATGTATATATACCTTTCAGATTCTCATCCCTTACGGGTTATTACGAAGTATTGAGTATAGTTCCCTGTGCTACACAGCAGGCCCTTGTTCATTATCTAGTTTATATATAGTAGGGTGTATAATGTTTACTTGAAATATGAAGAAATATTTCGGACATGCAAATACACATCAGCTTGTTTTGTATGAAAGATTCACTAACATTGTAAACTGAGCTGGAAAGCTTTTGCCCTTGTTACATTTCTAAAAAATTGATTAAAACTAAGGGTTTGCTCTTTATACATCTTCTGACAAGATTCACCCGTAAAACGGGGCATGGTGCTTTTTAGAAGGGGTAGAGTCTGTTTCTGACTGCTAATTCAACACAATGCTGTTCCTGGTCACCATGACCAAGGTAATCAGGGACTTGTCTCTATTTCTAGAACATCATGGGAAGTAAAGAGAGAAAGAGGCGTGCTACAGCTGGAAGAAGTCATATTCTACAGTTCAGTGAGCAGTATCACATTTGCAGTTCGATAGCGCGCAATATACTGAGTTACCCATGAGACAGGTGGATTGGAGGACCAAAGTTAGCCACAACTGTTTGCCCGTGCGGATGTCTTCTGAATAGTCCCTGTTTGTCCTAAGAGGTCAGTTCTCTAGACCAGAGTTTCCTTGGAGTAAAAAGGGGTATTTGGACAAAACTCCACTTCCCACTTGATGCCTGTTATCCTAACACAATTCTAAATAGCATCCGTTTTCACTCTCAAAATCATCCTCCTTTGTTTGATCAGCTACATATCATACGGGTACCTTAGAACTGGATGGCTTCTAGCGTTCTCTTCGTATGCAAATATGAGAAATTATCTTTAATGTTCCTTCCAACTAACTTCATGTGTGCAGTAAAAAATTTCACATTGTATAAATCATTAATGATTAACAAACACCATTAGTTTCCTCTTCAGGAAGTTTCAGGCAGTGGATTACAAAGTGATTGAAATTTCATGTGTAAAATTTCTACATTAAGTAGGTTTGAAGTGATTTTATAATTGTATAATTTTCACTTTCTACAAAAATTGTATTCAGTAAATAGGACACTTATTTATTGCATATCATTTTATAGAAGATGAAAGGTAAAAATATTAAAATGTCTGGCACCAGACAAGAAGACTGATAATCTATTCTTTTTTTTTTCTTTAGATTTTTTTTGATGTGGACCATTTTTAAGAGTCTTTATTGAATTTGTTACAATATTGCTTCTGCTTTATGTTTTGGATTTTTGGCCATACTGTGAGGTGTGTGGGATCGTAGCTCCCCAACCAGGGATCAAACCCGCACCCACTGCGCTGGAAGGCAAAGTCTTAACCACTAGACCTCCAGGGAAATCCCAAGAGTGATAACCTATTCTTGATTCTAAAAGCACTACATTGCTTCTGAAACCAAAGAGACCATGACAAAAATGACTTCCTTTGTAAAATCATGTTGAATTCCCTGAATAAGACTAACACAGCAGCAAACAAATGATCACTTTTGAATATTTTCCAGAAACATACCAAAAGAAAGTCTCCTCATCTTCCTAACTTTGAGAGAAATAACCATGCAGCTAAAGGAGGTTCTTCTACCCAAATTTTCTCTTTTCCCTGTATTTTCTTTCACTCCTTGGCCTTCCCTAACGGAACCCATTTCAAATATGCATCTGGGGACTTCCCTGGTGGTCCACTGGTTAAGACTCCATGCTGCCAATGCAGGGGGCCCGGGTTTGAACCCTGGTCAGGGAACTAGGTGCCACATGCCGCAACTAAGAGTTCACAGGCCGCAACTAAGGAGCCCGCGTGCCACAACTCAGGAGCCTGCACAACTAAATAAATAAATATTCTAAATAAATAAAATATGCATCTGTTATTTTAAAATATTAGTGTTGTCATTCCTGGGGTCACGAAGTGGCAGGTAACAGGAAGACAAAAGATTTGTTTGCGGGGAGCCTGAACCAAGATGGTGGAGCAGAAGGACGTGCTCTCACGCCCTCTTGAGAGAACACCAGAATCACAACCAGCTGCTGGACAGTCATCAACAGGAAGACACTGGAACTCACCAGAAAAGATACCCCACATCCAAAGACAAAGGAAAAGCCACAATGAGACGGTAGGAGGGGCGCAATCACAGCAAAACCAAATCCTATAACTGCTGTGTGGGTGACTCACACACTGGAGAACAAACACTTACACCACAGAAGTCCACCCACTGGAGTGAAGGTTCTGAGACCCACGTCAGGCTTCCCAACCTGGGGGTCCAGCAACGGGAGGAGGAATTCCTAGAGAATCAGACTTTGAAGGCTAGTGGAAATTGACTGCAGGACTTTGACAGGACTGGGGGAAACAGAGACTCCACTCTTGGAGGGCACACACAAGGTAGTGTGCGCATCGGGACCCAGGGGAAGGAGCAGTGACCCCATAGGAGACTGAACCAGACCTACCTGCTAGTGTTGGAGGGTCTCCTGCAGAGGAGGAAGGTGGCTGTGTCTCACCAGGGGACAAGGACACTGGCAGCAGAAGTTTTGGGAAGTACTCCTCGGCATGAGCCCTCCCAGAGTCTGTCACTAGCCCCACCAAAGAGCCCAAATAGGCTCCAGTGTTGGGTTGCCTCAGGCCAAACAACCAACAGGGAGGGAACCCAGCCCCACCCGTCAACAGTCAAGTGGATTAAAGTTTTACTGAGCTCTGCCCACCAGAGCAACAGCCAGCTCTACCCACCACCAGTCCCTCCCATCAAGTCTCTTAGATAGCCTCATCCACCAGAGGGCAGAGAGGAGAAGCAAGAAGAACTACAATCCTGCAGCCTGTGGAACAAAAACCACATTCACAGAAAGACAGACAAGATGGAAAGGCAGAGGGCTGTGTACCAGATGAAGGAACAAGATAAAACCCCAGAAAAACAAGTAAATGAAGTGGAGATAGGCAACCTTCCAGAAAAAGAATTCAGAATAATGACAGTGAAGATGATCCAGGACCTCAGAAAAACAATGGAGGCAAAGATCGAGAAGATGCAAGAAATGTTTAACAGAGACCTAGAAGAATTAAACAACAAACACACACAGATGAACAATACAATAACTGAAATGAAATCTACACTACAAGGAATCAATAGCAGAATAACTGAGGCAGAAGAACGGATAAGTGACCTGGAAGACAGAATGGTGGAATTCACTGCTGCAGAACAGAATAAAGAAAAAAGAATGAAAAGAAATGAAGACAGCCTAAGAGACCTCTGGGACAACATTAAACGCAACAACATTCGCATTATAGGGGTCCCAGGAGAAGAGAGAGAGAAAGGACACGAGAAAATATTTGAAGAGATTATAGTCGAAAACTTCCCTAACATGGGAAAGGAAATAGCCATCCAAGTCCAGGAAGTGCAGCGAGTCCCAGGCAGGATAAACCCAAGGAGAAACATGCCGAGACACATAGTAATCAAATTGGCAAAAATTAAAGACAAAGAAAAATTATTGAAAGCAGCAAGGGAAAAACAACAAATAACATACAAGGGAACTCCCATAAGGTTAACAGCTGATTTCTCAGCAGAAACTCTACAAGCCAGAAGGGAGTGGCATGATACACTTAAAGTGATGAAAGGGAAGAACCTACAACCAAGATTACTCTACCCGGCAAGGATCTCATTCAGATTCGACGGAGAAATCAAAAGCTTTACACACAAGCAAAAGCTAAGAGAATTCAGCACCACCAACCAGCTCTACAACAAACGTTAAAGGAACTTCTCTAAGTGGTAAACACTAGAGAAGAAAAGGACCTACAAAAACAAACCCAAAACAATTAAGAAAATGGTCATAGGAACATACATATCGATAATTACCTTAAACACGAAA
The DNA here is from genome assembly GCF_964270905.1 of Leucopleurus acutus. Taxonomy (NCBI): domain Eukaryota; kingdom Metazoa; phylum Chordata; class Mammalia; order Artiodactyla; family Delphinidae; genus Leucopleurus; species Leucopleurus acutus. Next base: position 4,126,836 of record NC_139164.1, read on the forward strand.
GGATTAAATGCTCCAACCAAAAGATACAGGCTTGCTGAGTGGATACAAAAACAAGACCCATATATATGCTGTCTACAAGAGACCCACTTCAGACCTAGGGACACATACAGACCGAAAGTGAGGGGATGGAAAAAGATATTCCATGCAAATGGAAATCAAAAGAAAGCTGGAATAGCAATTCTCATATTAGACAAAATAGACTTTAAAATAAAGAATGTTACAAGAGACAAGGAAGGACACTACATAATGATCAAGGAATTAATCCAAGAAGAAGATATAACAATTATAAATATGTATGCACCCAACATAGGAATACCTCAATACATAAGGCAATTGCTAACAGCTGTAAAAGAGGAAATCGAAAGTAACACAATAGTGGGGGACTTTAACACCTCACATACATCAATGGACAGATCATCCAAAATGAAAATAAATAAGGAAACAGAAGCTTTAAATGACACAACAGACCAGATAGATTTAACTGATATTTATAGGACATTCCATCCAAAAACAGCAGATTTCACTTTCTTCTCAAGTGTGCACGGAACATTCTCCAGGATAGATCACATCTTGGGTCACAAATCAAACCTCAGTAAATTTAAGAAAACTGAAATCATATCAAGCATCTTTTCTGACCACAAGGCTATGAGATTAGAAATGAATTACAGGGGAAAAAACGTAAAACACACAAACACATGGAGGCTAAACACTATGTTACTAAATAACTAAAAGATCACTGAAGAAATCAAAGAGGAAATCAAAAAATACCTAGAGACAAATAACAATGAAAACACAATGATCCAAAACCTATGGGATGCAGCAAAAGCAGTTCTAAGAGGAAAGTTTATAGCTATACAAGCCTACCTCAAGAAACAAGAAAAATCTCAAATACCTGATCTAACCTTACACCTAAAGGAACTAGAGAAACAAGAACAAACAAAATCCAAAGTTAGCAGAAGGAAAGAAATCATAAAGATCAGAGTGGAAATAAATGAAATAGAAACAAAGAAAACAATAGCAAAGATCAATAAAACTAAAAGCTGGTTCTCTGAGAAGATAAACAAAATTGATAAGCCATTAGCCAGACACATCAAGAAAAAGAGGGAAAGGACTCAAATCAATAAAATTAGAAATGAAAAAGGAGAAGTTACAACAGCCACCACAGAAATACAAAGCATCCTAAGAGACTACTATAAGCAACCCTATGCCAATAAAGTGGACCACCAGGAAGAAATGGACAAATTCTTAGAAAGGTATAACCTTCCAAGACTGAACCAGGAAGAAATAGAAAATATGAACAGACCAATCACAAGTAATGAAACTGAAACTGTGATTAAAAATCTTCCAACAGGGCTTCCCTGGTGGCGCAGTGGTTGGGAGTCCGCCTGCCGATGCAGGGGATGTGGGTTCGTGCCCCAGTCCGGGAGGATCCCACATGCCGTGGAGCAGCTGGGCCTGTGAGCCATGGCCACAGAGCCTTCACGTCTGGAGCCTGTGCTCCACAACGGGAGAGGCCACAACAGTGAGAGGCCTGCGAACCGCCCCCCCCCCCAAAAAAAAAATCTTCCAGCAAACAAAAGTCCAGGACCAGATGGCTTCACAGGTGAATTCTATCAAACATTTAGAGAAGAGCTAACACCCATCCTTCTCAAACTTCCAAAAAATTGCAGAGGAAGCAACACTCTCAAACTCATTCTATGAGGCCACCATCACCCTGATACCAAAACCAGACAAAGATACTGTAAAAAAAGAAAATTACAGACCAGTATCACTGATGAATATAGATGCACAAATTCTCAACAAAATACTAGCAAACAGAATCCAGCAACACATTAAAAGGATCATACACCATGATCAAACTGGATTTATCCCAGGGATGCAAGGATTCTTCAATATACACAAAACAATGTGATACACAACATTAACAAATTGAAGAATAAAAACCATATGGTCATCTCAATAGATGCAGAAAAAGCTTTTGACAAAACTCAACACCCATTTATGATAAAAACTCTCCAGAAAGTGGTCACAGAGGGAACCTACCTCAACATAATAAAGGCCATATACGACAAACTCACAGCAAACATCATTCTCAATGGTGAAAAACTGAAAGCATTTCCTCTAAGATCAGGAACAAGACAAGAATGTCCACTCTCACCACTGTTATTCAACATAGTTTTGGAAGTCCTAGCTTCGGCAATCAGAGAAGAAAAAGAAATAAAAGGAATACAAATTGGAAAAGAAGAAGTAAAACTGTTACTGTTTGCAGATGACATGATACTATACGTAGAGAATCCTAAAGATGCCACCAGAAAACTACTAGAGCTAATCAATGAATCTGGTAAAGTTTCAGGATACAAAATTAATGCACAGAAATCTCTTGCATTCCTATACACTAATGATGAAAAATCTGAAAGAGAAATTAAGGAAACACTCCCATTTACCACTGCAACAAAAAGAATAAAATACCTAGAAATAAACTTACCTAGGGAGACAAAAGACCTGTATGCAGAAAATTATAAGACAATGATGAAAGAAATTAAAGATGATGCCAACAGATGGAGAGATACACCATGTTCTTGGATTGGAAGAATCAATACTGTGAAAATGACTATACTACCCAAAGCAATCTACAGGTTCAATGCAATCCCTATTAAATTACCAATGGCATTTCTTATGGAACTAGAACAAAACATCTTAAATTCTGTATGGAGACACAAAAGACCCAATACCTGAATACCCAAAGCAGTCTTGAGGGAAAAAAAATGGAGCTGGAGGAATCAGACTCCCTGACTTCAGACTATGCTACAAAGCTACAGTAATCAAGACAATATGGTACTGGCACAAAAACAGAAATACAGATCAATGGAACAAGATAGAAAGCCCAGAGATAAACCCACGCACCTATGGTCAACTAATCTATGACAAAGGAGGCAAGGATATAAAACGGAGAAAAGACAGTCTCTTCAATACGTGATTCTGGGAAAACTGGACAGCTGCATATAAAAGAATGAAATTAGAACACTCCCTAACACCATACACAAAAATAAGCCCAAAATGGATTAGAGACCTAAATGTAAGACCAGGCAGTATAAAACTCTTAGAGGAAAACAAAGGAAGAACACTCTTTGACATAAATCACAGCAAGATCTTTTTTGATCCACCTCCTACAATAATGGAAATAAAAACAAAAATAAACAAATGGAACCTAATGAAACTTCAAAGCTTTTGTACAGCAAAGGAAACCATAAACAAGATGGAAAGACAACCCTCAGAATGGGAGAAAATATTTGCTAACGAATCAATGGACAAAGGATTAATCTCCAAAATACATAAACAGCTCATGCAGCTCGATATGAAAGAAACAAACAACCCAACCCAAAATGGGCAAAAGACCTAAACAGACATTTCTCCAAAGAAGACATACAGATGGCCAAGAAGCACATGAAAAGCTGCTCAACATCACTAATTATTAGAGAAATGCAAATCAAAACTACAGTGAGGTATAACCTCATACCAGTTAGAATGGGCATCATCAGAAAATCTACAAACAAGAAATGCTGGAGAGGGTGTGGGGAAAAGGGAACCCTCTTGCACTGTTGGTGGGAATGTAAACTGATACAGCCACTATGGAGGTTCCTTAAACAACTAAAAATAGAATTACCATATGATCCAGCAATCCCACTACTGGGCATATACCCAGAGAAAACCACAATTCAAAAAGACACATGCACCCCAATGTTCATTGCAGCACTATTTATAATAGCCAGGACATGGAAGCAACCTAAATGCCCATCGACAGACGAATGGATAAAGAGGATGTGGTACATATACACAATGGAATATTACTCAGCCATAAAAAAGAATGAAATTGGGTCATTTGTTGAGACGTGGATGGATCTAGAGACTGTCATACAGAGTGAAGTAAGTCAGAAAGAGAAAAACAAATATCATATATTAACGCATGTATGTGGAACCTAGAAAAATTGTGCAGATGAATCGGTTTGCAGGGCAGAAATTGAGACACAGATGTAGAGAACAGACTTATGGACACCAAGGGGGGAAAGCTGCGGGGGGGCGGGTGGTGGAATGAACTGGGAGATTGGGACTGACATGTATACACTGATGTGTATAAAACAGATGACTAATAAGAACCTGCTGTATAAAAAAAAATAGAAAACACCTATTCATTTGGTTTATAGACAAGTGTGCAATTAAAAAAAGCACACACACTACTGTTACCTTGAAAAAAAATAAAACAAATATCTGAATCCTGAAAAAAAAAGAACAAAAGATTCATTTGCGGGACTTCCCTGGCAGTCCAGTGTTAAGACTCCATGCTTCCACTGCAGGGTGCATGGGTTTGATCCCTGGTTGGGAAATAAGATCCTGTATGCCATGTGGTGTAGACAAAAAAAGAGAAATAAATAAATAAATTTTTTTTTAAAAAAGCCTTATCTTAAAAAAAAAAGATCTGTCTGCATTTGAAATTCTGCATGGGCTATCGTTCAGTAAGAGCTACCATCATTGTAATAATATATCTTGTGGGCAATCAACCAGGAGTAGGCTTTCCGTTCTTTAAAAATCCCAGGGGTCCCATCCCAAACGCAACGAGGGACACTCAGGCTACAAAAGAGATAAGGAGAGTCAAAGCTAATTTGTAAAATCGGGTGCTCTGTGAAACTCTGCTCGAGATGCTACTTCTTGCTCTGATGAAAACCTATAGTTTATGGATTGGGTGGACTGTCCTTTGCCTCAGAGGCTATTGGTAAGAAGTCACATTGCTCCACTTAATTCACACTACTGTGAGATACCCTGGGCTGGATCGTACTGGGTACTGGATGTATCAATAGACACGTTCTAGGAGATGCAGACCATGGATGGCTCTGCCCTACTGTGCCCTTCTCTGGATGGTCAGAACAACAGCATCTCATTACATTACCAGCTGTGACTGTTACTTGGTCTCTTTAAATGAGGTCACTTACTCACTGTACTGTAACATGCCATTCAGACATGCTCAAGCGTCCCCTCTCAAAAAAATGCCCCTAATGGTCAAAAGCAAAGAGGGCTGCTGCTGAGAAGGCATTGCCATGGTTTACAGATCAGGCCATGACTCAATTCTAGTCACCTTGTCTGTGGTCACATCCAGATGAACAGTAACACCTGGCTGCTCTCGATCCCAATGGTGTTGTAAACTCTGCCTGCGAAGCGAGTGATCTGAGTTTACATTTGAAAAACTGCATTTTCATCCTAGATGTTACAGGAATAAATGGCAATGTCACCAGCCCTAGATTCTTCCTGGAACCATGATGTTTAGCAGTTTTTTGGCCCCAAAGGCTTATTTCTTACATCACTCCAAGTATCAGAGTCCAACTTTGCTGCTAAGATGTAGGTTCTGGGAAGTACATCAAGGATCAGTCAGATCGCAGTCGCCTGCAACTACTAAAGGATTTTATTTGAAAGAAAACCTTATAGCTCTGAGAGAGAGTATGAATTCAAACTCAGAGGAGAGACGTCATACAGAAGAACAACAACTCTCCCAAGGACTGGGCCCAGGGTGTTAAAATTGATGTCCCCTGGTCGAAGAGAGGGTGTGGATTTTAAAGCAATTTGTCAATGAGGAAAATTGCCTGTCTCTTCTTTTCAGGGTCTGCTTTAGAAACAGCTTCAATGTAGGAAACAAGCCCACTGATTTTGGCTCCCCTGAAAACTCAACTGTTTCTTGTCAGAATGCCCATCACCAAAAAGTCTATAAATAGCAAACGTTAGGGAGGGTGTGGAGAAAAGGCAGCCCTCCTGCACTGTTGGTAGAAATGTAGATTGGTGCAGCCACTATGGAGAACAGCATGGAGGTTCTTTCAAAAACTAAAAGTAGAGCTACCATATGACCCAGTAATCCCACTCCTGGGTATATACTCCTGGGTATATATCCAGAAAAGACAAAAACTCTAATTAGAAAAGACACATGCCCCCCAATGTTCATTGCAGCACTGTTTACAACAGCCAGGACATGGAAGCAACCCAAGTGTCCATCGAGAGATGAATGGATAAAGAAGATGTGGCACATATATACAATGGAATATTACTCAGCCATTAAAAAGAATGAAATAATGCCATTCGTGACAACATGGATGGACTTTGAGGGCATTATGCTAATGAAACCAGGCAGACAGAGAAGGACAAACACTGTATGATCTCACTTATATGCGGAATCTAAACAAAACAAAACAAAAAAAACAACAAACTAGTCAATATAACAAAAGAGAAGCAGACTCACAAATATAAGGAACTAATGGTGACCAGTGGGGAGAGCGAAGGAGTGAGGGGCAAATTTGGGGTGGGGGAGGAAGAGGTATGAACTACTAGGTATAAAATAAGCTATAAGGATATATGGTACAACATGGGGAATGTAGCCAACATTTTATAATAACTATAAATGCAGAATAACCTTTAAAAACTGCACATCACTGTATTGTACACCTGCGACTTACGTAACAGTACAGCAAGTATACTTCAATTAGAATAAAAATAAAAGAGAAAAACAAACCTCAAATGTTTCTGCACTCAAATAGCCCTATATTTTCCAGGGATCAAGTCCATTGTCACTTCATTCATGAAGATGTTCCCGATTTTCCTATTTCGAAGTCAACTTTTTTCTCTAAAATCCAATATTGTGCTATTCCCCTTAAATTGCATGTTTTATACTCTACCTTGAATTATTATTTATCTGTGGGTTTGTTTTTTAACATTAACTATGCCACCATCCTGTTCCACGTTTTATTCCAAAGCTCTTAGGATAGAGTCCTGCAAGCAATACATGGAAAGACAAATAGCTGTTTGATGAATTAATAATTTGCTTCAATGAACCTTCAAATATAAATTTGGAGCAACCTGTAATTATCACCAAGTTTCTCATATATTACCAGGCCATATAAATAACTGAAAATGTCTACATCACAAAGAGTTTCTGCTATAGCATCATCCAAGAACTCTACTTCCCTCCAATTATGAAAACGGGTACCTCAGGTCAAACCCTCCCCTGCCCTCACTAGAAAATTCATGTCTTTCGGTTTCTAACCCTGCACATCAATAAGGACTCTGCTTGAAGCAACAGGTGGTTGCATTAATCCATTCACAAGGCTAGCCGCTCTGAAATATTTGCAAAATTACTTGTGAAATGTAGGCTGCTTCCTCGCAGAAGGCATTAATCCAAGCAAAAGTCTTTGTCTAATGCAACTAATTATCCTTAAGACTAAAGGATAAGCAAACAGTTCATGAATTTGCTGTTTTTCCATTCTTTGTACCTTTATATGGTCTTTACTTGTTAAAGATACTGTAATTAAGGGGAAAAAAGAACCGCTAACTTCCACTATTTCTTTTACTTTTCTCTGCTTTGTCCTTTTTTCTACAAGTCAACAGAGGATATGAAAAAGAAAAAAAAACTAGAACATAATTTTGTTCAATGAAAAAAGGTATTTGTAGTTTTTAAATTGACACACAGTATATGTTCACTTATACATCACGTGGTTACGGAAAAGCAAGCGCTAAGGTGATGACGACGATCTGATCGTAGAAGGGGTCTTGAGAGATCTGCAGGCCAGGAGGATGCACAGAGAAGTGATGTGGATGCTCTGATAAAATGGGATGGTGGCAGAATGGGGATAAGCGCAGGAAGCTTTCTGTCGACGCACACAAGCATCTCCCACACTAAACACGGGCAAGAAAGGGGCAGCTAAGGCATGACAACAGGGTGAACGCGGTTTCTAGGAAGGAAGAAGGGGAGCGGGAGAGCTGGTGTTGGCAGACCTCCGTCCAAGAGAAGAGCTTATGTAAAACCTCAGAAGCAGAACAAGATAGCACATTAATAATCATTAATGGGACTTCCCTGGTGGTCCAGTGGTAAAGAATCCGCCTTCCAACGCAGTTCGATCCCTGGTCAGGGAACAAAGATCCCACGTGCTGCGGAGCAACTAAGCCCACGCGCCACAACTACTGAGCTCATACGCCTCAACAAAAGAGCCCGCATGCCGCAAACTACAGAGCCTATGCACTCCAGACCCCACATGCCACAACTACAGAGCCCACGTGCCCTGGAACCCACACGCCACAACTAGAGAGAAGCCTGGGAGCCAAAACGAAGAGCCTGTGATGCAATGAAAGATCTCGCATGCCTCAACGAAGACCCCGCGTGCCACAACTAAGACCCGATGCAGCCAAAATAAAGAAACTAATATTTGTTTTATTTTTATTTTTTGCGGTACGCGGGCCTCTCACCATTGTGGCCTCTCCCGTTGCAGAGCACAGGCTCCGGACGCACAGGCTCAGCCACTCCACGGCATGTGGGATCCTCCCGGACTGGGGCACGAACCCGTGTCCCCTGCATCGGCAGGCGGACTCTCAACCACTGCGCCACCAGGGAAGCCCCCCTGCTGCCCTATTAATGGTCCCTTTTCTGTCTGTGTCTTATTCAACCCACCATCATCTTAGCTTGACTTCTTTGGCCTTGCCATCACATTGCATGGTTTTAAATATAGCAGTTCCCCCCAAATATCTTTGAGCATCTCATGTCGGATGAATAACTGGCCTACCAAAATGAGCGCAGCCCCTACACAACCCCTGGTTCCCTCCAACACAAACTCGGTATCTTGCCAATCTTTCCTACAGAGTGAATGGCACATCCAACCAGCAAAATAACCCAAAGTCAAGCGCTGTCTCAGCGTCCCTTCCCAAACGTGCTCACGGGCCCGACTGCTACCATTTCTGTCCACGCTGCCATGACGTCTAAGGGGGTTCCTGGAGGATCACAGCAGGACTATTTGCAAGCAGTTGCAAGAGCGGTCTGTATCAAACTGTTATTGACCCCGTGATTAAGAGGGCTTCCCACAGGAGACAGGAGAGCATCGAAGCTCCATACTGGCGTCTGGGGGGACTGCATGACCTGCTCCCTTCCCACCTTTCCCGTTAGGACTAACCCCCTTCCCCTTGTTTGCTGTGATCCAGCAAACACCCACCTCCTCCTTCTCTTCCCTCAAAGCCCATGCCTCCCTCAGGGCATCTAGTGCTCTGTCTACTGGCTAAAGGTCCAGCTCCCAGTTCCTCAGATGGCTCCTACTTCGAGCTCGGTGTCACGTACAGCCTTCTAAGAGCTCTCCATCTAAAGGACCTCCCTCACCCACCTCATCTTGCCTCATCCAGTTTTATTTTCTTTAACCACACTCAGAATGTCCAAAAGAGCCTGTTCATTGATTTGTTTGCTCCTGTATTGCTAGACCTCCCCTCCCCCACCCACCAGATAAGATCAGATCCATGGAAGATAAGATCATTTAAACTATTAGATCCATGGAAGATAAGATCCATGGAAGCAGAGACACCTCCCTCTGTTTGCTCATTGCTGTATCCCATTACCTAGAGTGATGCCTGGACTTAGAAGGCATGAGATGAATATTTGCTGAATTAATTATTTGCTTTGCCAAAAACCGTCTTCAAATGTCTCGGCACCCATGCATATGCATTATGCATTTATCTCAATAAATATACAGCCCAGGATGATCAGACTGAACCATCAATTGAATGCGGACTGAGACACCACTGATACGTTAGGGGTGTAGAGAAAGTGGTGTTTGATTCTTGGGTATTCTCTCATTAGGTAGCCTCTTGTCTGACCCATCATCATAGTGGAGCCTAAATCCTACGGGTGCTACCTTTACTGATAAGTTGTTTAATCTAAGTTGCAATAGTCCCCCCAGATTAAATTGCATTTCAAGATCCTAGAAACAGTGCATAGTGCTTCATCAGAACACAACTTTTTACCCACAGGGTGTTATTTGAACCTGCATCACAGAAATTGGTCCTAGGTGACTCCATAACACAGAGATCCAATCGTGCAAAGGGGCAAAACTCATAATGATTTTACTTCCTGGGTCTGAAGTTATTGGGGTCTTACATTTACTTAAGCTGTTAGAGCAATTCCTTTGTGGTGGAAATGAACTCACTTGCAATTTTATAAAAATGAACATTTCATTTCATGACATGCTCTCTAATCTCTTTCCAGGACCACCATTCTCCCGATGCTGGAAGCTGAACAGCCCTGGTGTGATAACCTGATTTATGCAGAGCGGTGGGTCCCCCTTGTCCCATCTTCCACACAACAGAGAACCTCAGCCTGGAGGTGGTTCAATAACTAATTTAACCTCAAACCTAATTCTTTTAATGATGTATCCGTCACAGCCCCTTAAAATGCCCGCGTCAAATGCAAATGCACAGCTTGGGCTTGGATTTAATGAATGTATACAGCCTTCACTTTACCTTAATGAACCACCATATAAATGGACTGAATACTTATGAATAGACATAAATTTCAGGTCCAATTTTCTCTATCCATGAGAAATAAAGCCCAGTAAATTACAAAGTTATCGACCCATTGAGATATGTGATATTCTCTTCCCATGACGGGATTGGGTTGGAGAAGGAAAGATAGGAGAAAAAGAAGAAAGAGAAAAGAAAATTAATATTCCTAAGGACCTATGTTGGTACTTGGAAAGGTGAGATGATTTCTACAGAGATCTGCTTGGTTTTGAATGCATTCCCCCTTTTGTTCCCCAGTATGCCATGCTGCCGCTTTCCAGAGCTGGTCAACGCCAATGAGTATAGAAAAGAACTGAATGCTCATAGGGTCGGGGAGCAGGAAGATCTGGATTCTGGACCCAGGTGTGTTCCCTGAGTAGTTCTGGGTAAGAATCCAAATTTTGAGGACCCAGGGTTTTGCCCTTATGGACGTAGGCCTTTGATCAGGACGGTCTTAGATGTTAAACTTCAATTCCCATGAACCAGAGAGTCTCAAAGCTATTTGCTCTTGATTTCTGGGAGTCAGAACATCATGTTCGGTGTGAAAGGACAACTAAGATGGTCTGCTTTGGTTGTTACTTCATAAAGATGGATACTGTCAGAGTAACAGCAATAATGCCACAGAAAGACAGCTAAGAGTACACAGACCTCATTGTGCTGGAGCACGTGTTTATTCACTGAAGTAAACATGCCAAAACTTAAGGGTTTGTTTAAAACAAAAAGTTTAAAACAAAAAGTTTCTCTCTTGGATGAAGATATCATACTTGGAGTTTAGGAACTAGGAGAATATTTATTTATTCATGTAGTTTAATTTATGTCAGTTTAATTAAGATGAAGAAAAGGGGGAAATGGGGAGGATTTACGTTCATGTCCTGGACTAAATATACAATTTTATGGTCCCTGCTTGTGTGTGAACAGGAAGGGATGAAATACCTCCTCTTCTGTCAAAGTAAAGCAACATGGGGGTCTCAAAAAGTCAGGGACGTTGAATAAATGTGTATTTTAGCCTGAAAATTCTGGTTAATGAGACATTTAGGCAGAGCTAAGCTAAACTCTGAAGCTGTGGATAGATTTTGCTTTCATGAATTTATTACTTTTTTTCTTCACCAATGACTCTTTTTTTCTTCAATGATCAGAATAGTTTAAATAATAAATTCAGATAATACAGACAAGTATCAAGACGATTCCAAAAGTCATCTAAAATAAGCATACTCAACATTTAGACAATACCATCTCTACATGCATATACACACCAAACGTAGGTAAGTTGATTAAATGCATAGAATCCATTTTTAAATGAGGTATGTCATATAGGCTTAGGAGAAAAGATATGCCTTTCACAGAAGAACCTAAAGTGGAGTTAAGTTGAAAATACTGATATTCAGAAAGATATTTCTTCTACTGTACAGTCTTCTCATGAAAAAAAATCTTTAAAAAGGTTGGAGATACTGTTTTTGTTAATGTCATGTTTTAGCTTTATGGGCAACAACTGACTTCCCCCTATGAAAGATGAAGGACTTTCTACAAATACTTTCCTGGTATCTTCTCTCTCCTCAGCTTTCCAATTTTGTTAATTTTAGTGTCATTTTGAAAAGGGCAAGTTTTGTAATAATCCAATTCAGTTGGTTTTCAAAATTCTCTCCATAATTTTACCTTGGAACTATATTAGGATGGATTCAGTACATACCAGCACCCCTTTTGATAAAGTCTCAATTTCAGAATTATTTTCCCATCATTTGTTTAAATGGTTTCATTCGTCAGTAGGTTTTTTTTTAAGATATTTTTCTTTGATGTGGTCCATTTTTTAAAATCTTTATTGAATTTGTTACAATATTGCTTCTGTTTTATGTTTTGTTATTTTGGCCACGAGGCATGTGGGATCTTAGCTCCCTGACGAAGGATCAAACCCGCACCCCCTGGGTTGGAAGGCAAAGTCTTCACCACTGGACCACCAGGAAGTCCCTTCAGTAGAGTTTTTAAAGATGATGTCACGGTTACTGTCAGATGTCCTTTACAGACCAAGGACCATTCTGAAGACCACATTCTTTCAAACGATATCCATTGCTCCATTACACTCAGACATCAAACGTCTCCATGAAAACGTCCAAGGCCAACCTGTTTTTCTCTATGTTACATAGGACTTACTTTTCTCTCCAAATGACTCTATGGTTCTCTCTTTATTTTTCCCATTTGGCAACATCACTAGGCTAGGTTTTGGTGAGAGGTTCAGTGTGTAACAACTGTTCCTAAACTAACTTTTGACGACTAGATTCAAGTGTCCCTTTATTTCAAGAAATTTCTCTTCTATCACATCTTTTTTTTGGACGACTTTATATTTCATTCTTAAAAAAAAAAACACAAAACTTTATTTTTTACATTTTTTACACAATTTTTAAAGGTTACACTCCTATTACAGTTATTACAAAATATTGGTTGTATTTCCTGTGTTGTACAGTACGTCCTTATAGCCTGTCTTACATCCGATAGCTTGCATCTCCCATTCCCCCACCCCTAAGTTGCCCTCCCCTCCCTCCCCACTGGGAACCACTAGTTTGTTCTCTATATCTGTGAGTCTGCTCTTTTTGTTACATTCACTAGTTTGTTGTATTTTTTAGATTCCACATGTAAGTGGTATCATATGATACTTGTCTTTCTCCACCTGACTTACTTCACTTAGTATGATCATCTCTAGGTCCATCCATGTTGCTGCGAATGACATTATTTCCTTCTTTAGTTTATGGCTGAGAAATATTCCATTGTGTATATACACCACATCTTCTTTATCCATTCATCTGATGATGGACACTTAGGTGGCTTCCATATCTTGGCTCTTGTAAATAATGCTGCTATGAACACTGGGGTACATGCATCTTTTCAAATTACTGTGTTTGGGTTTTCTGGATAAATAGCAAGGCATGGAATTGCTGGGTTATATGGTAGTTCTACTTTTAGTTTTTGAATGGAATTTTTCTTCTGTTCTCACCTTCAGGAACACCACTTATGTACACATTATACCCTCTTTGTCTCTCATTGCAATTGTCCTCCTGATTCTGAACATCTTTATCCTTTTTCATTTTGAGTGACTGAGTCAAACCTATCCTCTGCGCTGCAATATTTTAGTCTTTTTAAGTCTATTTTATGATATTCCAAATGGCTTTTTCAACCTTCGTAATTCTTATTTTTCCTCTTTCATTTCTTTCACTAGCTTTAGCAACTTCATTTACATACTCCTCTATTCTTCTGTAATTTTTTTGGAGACATTTTCCATCTTTCAATGAATTTTAAAAGAGAAATCATGTATTGAAAATTTGTTGCAGGTGATGAAGAAGTAATTGTCTGAAATCATCATTTCCTTAAGTTTATCGTTCATTTCCTTTTTGGTTATTTATATTGCTTGTTCCCTTGTGTGACCCTGTCTCACCTGCTTTCTTTGCAGTTTAGACAATTTTCTGTTGGCTCCCCTTTCATTTGGTCTTACCTGAGACTAGGTAATTAGCAATGCAAAGGGTCTGCCTTGCAACTTTGATTCACTTTGTCCTTTAAACTCCCTCTTTTCTGGGTTCGTGCCCCGGTCCGGGAAGATCCCACATGCCGCAGAGCGACTAGGCCCGTAAGCCATGGCCACTGAGCCTGCACATCCGGAACCTGTGCTCCGCAACGGGAGAGGCCACAAAAGTGAGAGGCCCGTGTACCGCAAAAACAAAAAACAAACAAAATAAACTCAAATTAAATGGGCTTCCCTGATGGCGCAGTGGTTGAGAGTCCGCCTGCCGATGCAGGGGACACGGGTTCGTGCCCCGGTCCGGGAAGATCCCACAGGCCGCAGAGCAGCTGGGCCCGTGAGCCATGGCCGCTGAGCCTGCGCGTCCGGAACCTGTGCTCCGCAATGGGAGAGGCCACAGCGGTGGGAGGCCCGCGTAACGCAAAAAAAAAAAAAAAAAAAAAAAAAAAAAAGAGTTCAGGGAGCTGGTACAGATTATAGGGAGCCTTTATCCCATAGTCAGTAGATACAGTCGTAAACTTAAAGTTAAGGATGCAATCGTCTCAACTTGCTTCACCTCAGGCAGCACCATAGAGGTAGGGATCTAAGATCCATGGAAACGATGGGAGTGACAGCTTTTTAAAAATGGAAATGCTTTCCTCGTTTTTATTTCCATCAACATAATTGCATCCCAAGCCTGTCCTAAGCATGTCTCTGCTAGGAGGAGGTGGAGGGAAGTTTACAGTCAGATTTCAGTGTTGAAAATAGGATTTTGCAGCAAGTGATACAGTCCTGACAGGCAGGCTTTGTTGAGAGGCAGGATTTACATATGCCCATTTGCATTCCTCTCTAATTCAGGTCTCTGATACTTTTTTTTTTCTAGGAGCTATTGATTCTGATGGAGGACAGACTGTCAGTATCTCCGTCTCCTTGGCTAGACTGCACACTTAGCCAGGAAGCAGTCTCTCTACTGGCCTGGAGTTCTCATTTCTTGGTTTCTTGGAAGACAAGGTTTTCTTCCATTTACTTTCTGAGAAAGGGATGTAAGTAAAACAAAAAATGCCTTTATCATATTTAACACGAGTAGTGGATTTTTTAATTTAAATGATTCATCTTAGAAGAAAGTCTGTAAACGCTTGACTTTTCACACCTAATGATCATTTTAAAGTGGTTCCTACATTTCTACCAGAGATATTCACAAGTGCCCACTACACGTCTGTGACCGTCCTGAATGTGTGTCAGTGAATAAAAGAGCATGGTTACTACCTTCTTATACCAGCGTAGTTTGAATTCATCTTCTCCACAACTCCCAAGATCCCTTATGTCTAGCAGAATTAGCTTTGTAAGCCAGTTTGCCATTCTGCACACAAAATATCTTTCCTCGTGTGAAACAGAATTGATTCTTCCTTGAAGTTAAATAAGCAAATCTATATTTGAGGAGTGCCAGCTATGTTCAATACCCCTCTCTCTCTTCTTCAATCCAATCCAGATTCATTTCCAAGTTACTGTCCTTTCTCATTTTATATCTGAGATTATATATATACATATAATTTTCAAATCATTTCTTTACATAGTTGATTCTATTGAATGGAGTTCTTCATCTATATTTTTCATGTATATTTAGAATGTATGTTAGCATTAAGCATGCTTGGCATTCAGCACTGAGTTTAAAGTGAATCAGATATTCAATAAATATTGATGGACGTTCCATAGTTTGGGGGAAGTCTGGATGTCCAATTTGCAAGAAGGAAAGAGCCACTTTCCAGACACGTTATTTTTTCCAATTTAACGTCTTAACTGACATGATTAGTCTAGAATATAGTAATTAAGATTTGTTTGCTTTAGTTAATAGTCATGAAAGCACCAATGTTTCTGTTAGAAAATTAAGCAATTAAGATGACTATTGCTCATTACGGATGGCAATATAAATGCTTATTTCCAAGGGGGAAGAGTTCTAAATATTTCATCAAAGTGCCTAATCATTTAATTGGGAATCTTGCCTACTGATAAATGACGCTTAAATCATGCAGATATAAACACACTGCATTGTTTGGAAAATTGCATCAATGTTGAATTTGAGCTTTTTTAAAAATTTATTTTATTTATTTTTTAATTTTGGCTGCATTGGGTCTTCGTTCCTGCGTGCAGGCTTTCTCTAGTTGCGGCGACAGGGGTCTACTCTTCATTGCTGTGTGTGGGATTCTCATCGCGGGGGCTTCTCTTATTGTGGAGAATGGGCTCTAGGCGTGCGGGCTTCAATAGTTGCGTTGCATGGGTTCAGTAGTCATGGCACGAGGGCTCAGTTGTGGGTCACGGGCTCTAGAGCACAGGCTCAGTAGTTGTGGCGCACGGGCTTAGTTGCTCCACAGCACGTGGGATCGTCCCGTACCAGGGCTCAAACTCATGTCCCTTGCACTGGCAGGCGGATTCTTAACCACCGCGCCACCAGGGAAGCCCTGAATTTCAGCTTTTAAATGGAAAGAAAGTATTCTAACTAAAGAAAATGACTACTCTCTAAATTGCTCAGGCATGTCTAAAAATACCGAGAAAATGAAAGAGCATGTTGTTATTAGGGCTGAGTTAGGTCTGGCATAGACTCAGGAAAAGAAAAGAATACAATTTAAAAACAATCACAACTCCATTATTTGGAATTTATCCTAAAGAAATAATCAGATTTATGAAAAGACTTGTGTATAAGGATGTTTACTATAATTTTACTGATAGTAGTGAAAATCGGAAACAAGTGCAAATGCTCAACAAAATGAAATTAGCTGAATAAATTCTGTGGTACTAATCAGCCACTAACATTAAAATACGTATCACATTGGCAGTTTTTTAAAGTACAGCATTTTATTTTTAAAGCAGGATGCAAAATTATATATACAGTATGATCCTAAATTTGTAAACACTTCCTGAGATGTATATATCACATATCATATTTAAATATACATTATAGGGACTTCGCTGGTGGTCCAGTGGTAAAGAATCTGCCTTGCAACGCAGGGGACGCAGGTTCGATCCCTGGTCAGGGAACTAAGATCCCACATGCCGCGGGTCAACTAAGCCCATGTGCCACAACTAGAGACGAGAAAATCCACTGCCACAACTAGAGAGAAGCCTGCGCACCACAACAAGTGTCCATGCGCTGCAACGAAAGATCCCACATGCCTCACCAAAGATCCCACGTGCCACAACTAAGACCCGACACTGCCAAAAAAAAAAAACTAATAAATAAGTAAATAAATCAATAAATATAAGCATTCTTGGCCAGCTCCAGTCTCCTATCTCAGGCTGGCACAGCTGCTTGTGCAAGAGGAAGACACACTAAAAAGGAAAAAAGAAAACAAGGTGCAATATGGAGTATTCTAGAGTACGTCCGAAAGAGAAAAGTCCTAAGGATAAACAGAAGCAGAGCATGGAAAGTGGGAATGATGTGTTGGACCGTGGAGGGAAAGCCTTGGAAAGTTCCCTGAGAAGGTATGTGTGGAGTAAAGATCCAGAGGGAGGTCGTGAAAGACAGAGAAAAGAGAAACAGCAGAAAAGAGAAACTAGGAGCGGGGAACACACCTAGTGCCCAAGAGAAGTATGGCGCCTGAGAAGGATGGGAAGCCTTCTGCCATTTAGAGCAAATGAGTAAAATTATCTGACACACATATTCCCAGGATCACTGACCACACAGTGCCGCCAAGAGAAAGCTCCCACTGCACGTGCCAACCTGCCCCACTGGTCTTTCAGAGCTGCCCGACATTTGGTATATGCGCCAGCATTTTCCAAGTTACTCCCATTTCCCCAAATCCACTTTGTTCTTGACTGCACAGTACTTCTGGGCATCCTGGTTCCTCTGGTGCAAAAGTTGTGGTTTCCACTCTTTGATTAGCCAGTTCCGACTTGGGCACTGAAACCACCAATTAGTGTTGTACTCTTTGTCATGACACGAATTGGATTTTATTTTAGCATCTTTTTACTTCTCTGCCTCTCATCTCAGACGGTGAGTGTTTTGAGGACAAGAACTCTTCTCAGAAGAACTCATGGTCATCCACGAATTAAAAGGAAGAATATTTGGAGAAGACCGCAGAAATCCCAAAACCAAATTTGGAAAATGGCAAATAGAGTGCTCAATAGGAAAAAGAACAGATCACCAGAAAAAGACACCCAGAAAGGCGAGATGGTAGATGGAGGCCCCTTGTTAATTTTGCAAGTGGAACAGACATTTCTCTGTCACCATATTAGTTTATCCTCCTATTATCCCTCCACAGACCTGGTCCAAATTGCATGCATCAGGAGTCTTAAGGATGGGAAATTTGGTAGGAAAGAAGGTTGTGCGAGAACCTTAGGATGACTGGGTTTCTCAGAGATGTTTTTACTGGACAAATTTTTGAGGGCTTTGAGGGGCTTTTGATTTTGAATATATAAGGTTTGTCAACATGAAGGTAGATCTTTCTCCTTATTACTTGGACCACTTCATGCCTTCTCCTTGGACAACAGTCTTAGCTCATGAGACCCCGAGACCTGAGGATGTAACTCCGAGGAGACAGGGTCCACTTTCCCTGTTCAAAGTCGCAATCCTAAAGAGGAAACTGTCTGTGAATTTTCATCCAGTTCAGCAGAAGTGGAGGCTCTGATGATGATACATGGCAGAAATGAGGACAGTGCATTGGGCTGAGGCTCCCTTATCCTTTGTCATTTTTAAAAAAATAATTTATATTTATATTTTTGGCTGCACTGGGTCCTCGTTGCTGCACACGGGCTTTCTCTAGTTGTGGCGAGTGGGGGCTACTCTTCGTTGCGGTGCACGGACTTCTCATTGTGGTGGCTTCTCTTGCTGTGGAGCACAGGCTCTAGGCGTGCGGGCTTCAGTAGTTGTAGCATGTGGGCTCAGTAGCTGCGGCTCGTGGGCTCTAGAGCACAGGCTCAGTAGCTGTGGAACATGGGCTTCATTGCTCCATGGCACGTGGGATCTTCCCGGACCAGGGCTCGAACCCACGTCCCCTGCCTTAGCAGGCAGATTCTGAACCACTGCACCACCAGGGAAGTCCCACCCTTTGTCATTTTTAACATGACATGGCAGACAGTTCAGGACACTGAAGAATCACAAAACATAAAGAAATATCAAGCTTGTTTACCATGCAATTCCTCCACAGAGGCTTCCATTTACGGATTATGGGGGTCCAGCTGATCTCTAAATTAAGAGGTGGTCCGACAAGATGATGGACAATTTGAGAAGTGTACACACTGATTTTTATTCTATTAAGAAAACACTGCACAACATCACTGAATTCAAAGTAGTAATTTTTAAGGTGTTCATTGTGAATACCAATTTGATTGGGTTTTTTTTCCCAGATATCAATTCATGGGGAGTGGAGTTAAATTTATACAGGGACTTGTACATTCTCACGAATTAAGTCTGCTTCAGAATCAGAATTTTTGAGATGCACCGAGGGGAAACAAATGGGGGGATCTATACGAGGTCGTACTCCTGATAAACTTGCACTTAAAAATGCCCATGTTATAATTCATCGTTCTCTCAAAGGCTTCCTTTTACTGACAAGTAGGTTCAGATTTTTTTTTTAATGTATTTGGATTTAAATAAATTCACTCAGTAAGTTCATACTCCATGGTATACACAAGAGTCCTCTGGCATTCATGAAAAATAAAAGTATTGTAGAACACATTAAAAAAAAAAGTGGGTATTGAAAATGAAAGGAAAGTTATGGTTTGCTCAGTGGTCTCCAAGTACTTCGTTTAATCAAATGTTTAATACTGCTAATCTCCCCTACTCTCTCATCCCACAGGACTGTTCATTTTGCTGGTTCTGGGCTCCACTTTTAATCAGTTCGGGCACTCAGTACATGCACTTAGGGAAATAATTTCCCTATTTCTATTTTCTCCTACTGCAGCAAAAGAGGAAATGTTTCCATTTCTAAAAGTTATTTGAGATGACTTCCAGTGAAGTGGATTGTGTAGATGTATGGAAAGTAGCATGAGTGTATTTTCCAGGGCAAGATTGTTCTCAATAAACACTCACATTTCCCCCTTGTTTTACAATTTTCAAAACCATTTCACATACATTATCTCATGATGAGATTCAATCCAAGGAGAAAATTAACTGGAAATACAGTTATTTCTATGATTTGAGCAACTCTGTTATTTTTGTGCATTTCTCTGTACCAGTGAACACACAGGGTAGAAATATAAGTAAACAATTTACAAATAGTTTAAAATGCCATTTACAAAACAAACAAACAAAAAAAGACACTTTGACTGAATGTCCATATTTCCGTATTCCGAAGCAGAATTTTCATATTATTTTTGGTATTCAAGATACACAAACTGTCTCTATCTTGATGTATAGAGATTATATATATAGTTATACATAGAAATTATACATGTAAATATATTCTAATTTAATTTTTAAAATAAGGAGCAAAATTCTTGAAACGAATCTGAAGAATAATGAAGGGAAAGACTTGTGACTAGATATATACATATATACATGTATACATAATGTTTTATTGGAGAAAAATTAGAAAAAATTCTGATTAAACAATTGTCCAAAAAACTCAGCCAATATTCCACATTAGAGATAAGAACTGTAAATCTTACCTGAAGTTTTAGTTTCCCAGTCACTAAACAATATGTTTGATTGTATCTGTGTTTATAATCAGATATAGTATTCTCTTATATGGCAGAAATGAACAGAACATTGTAAATCAACTCTACTCCAATAAAATAAATTTTTTTAAAAAGCACAAGGTGATACCATCACACATGTGAATTTAAGATACGGGTTATTTAATTAACCCATCTATCCTGGGGAAGTAAGCTATGCTGCTGCTTTGCTACTGTAAACCTCCTTGGGATTATGTATTTCCCCATTTGTGCTATTTTCCTTTGGGTTACATTTCTAAAATTATGTCTACAGAGACAAATTTAAGACTTTTTAAAGGTGTTTTATTATATAATTCCAAATGGCCTCCCAGAAAGGTTACATAAAATTATTCAAAGTGTCCAAGAGTACTACTCTTTACCACATAACACCACCCACATTTTCTATTGTTTCTTGTAATATGTTAATCTCGTCGTGGAAAATTTACACAGTGTTTAACTCTAAGCATTGTTTGTTTATTAGTGAATTTAAATATAAGACATGAAACACCACAAAACTCCAAGAAGAGAACATAGCCAAAACATTCTCTGACATAAATTGTACCAAGGTTTTCTTAGGTCAGTCTCCCAAGGCAATAGAAATAAAAGCAAAAATAAACAAATGGGACCGTGTCAAATTTACAAGCTTTTGTATAGCCAAGGAAACCATCAACAAAAGACAACCTACGGACTGGGAGAAAATATTCGCAAACAATGCAACCGACAAGCGCTTAATCTGCAAAATACACGAACAGTTCACCCAACTCAACAGCAAAAAAAACAAGCAACCCAATCAGAAAATGAGAAGACCTGAATAAATATTCTCCAAAGATGAAATACAGAGGCCCAACAGGCACATGAAAAGATGCTCAACGTTGCCAATTATTGGAGAAATGCACATCGAAACCACAGTGAGGTATCACCTCACACCAGTCAGAATGGCCATCAACAGAAAGTCTACAAATAACAAATGCTGAAGAAGGTCTGGAGAAAAGGGAGCCCTCCTACGCTGCTGGCAGGTATGTAAACTGGTGCAGCCACTATGGAGAACAGTATGGAGGTTCCTTAAAAATACCAAAGACAGAGATACTATATGATCCAGCAATCCCACTCCTGGTTATATATCCAGAAAAGATGAAAACTCTAATTAGAAAAGATACATGCACCCCAATGTTCATTGCAGCACTATTTACAATAGCCAAGACATGGAAGCAACCTAAATGTCTATCGACAGATGAACAGATAAAGAAGATGCAGTGGGGGGCTTCCCTGGTGGCGCAGTGGTTGAGAGTCCGCCTGCCGATGCAGGGGACGCGGGTTCGTGCCCCAGTCTGGGAGGATCCTGCATGCTGCGGAGCGGCTGGGCCCGTGGGCCATGGCCGCTGAGCCTGCGCGTCCGGAGCCTGTGCTCTGCAACAGGAGAGGCCACAGCAGTGAGAGGCCCGTGTACCACAAAAAAAAAAAAGATGCAGTGTGTGTATATACACACACACACACACACACACACACACACACAATGGAATAGTACTCATCCCTTAAAAAGAATGAAACAATGCCATTTGCAGCAATGCAGATGGACCTAGAGATTATCATAGTAAGTGAAGTATGTTAGACAAAGATAAATACCATATGATTTCGCTTATATGTGGAATCTAAATATGGCACAAATGAGCTTATCTACAGAAACAGACTCACAGACATAAAGAACAGACTTGTGGTTGCCAGTGTGGGGGGTGTGGGCGACGGATAAATTAGGAGTTTGGGATGAGCAGATGCAAACTATCATATATAGAAGGGATAAACAACAAGGTCCTACTGTATGGCACAGGGAACTATATTGAATATCCCATGATAAACCATAATGGAAAAGAATATGAAAAAGAACATATATATATATATATATATGTGTATATATATGTATGTGTATATATATATAACTGAGTCACCTTTCTGTACAGCAGAAATTAACAGAACATTGTAAATCAACTCTACTCCAATAAAATAAATTTTTAAAAAAGCACCAGGTGATACCATCACACTCATGTGAATTTCAAAGTTTACATAGACTCACAATAGTGAATGCTGCTAGGATATGAAATGGTGGTACCCAATGGAACTTTTTGGTGATGATAAAAGCTTCTAATCTGTGCTGCCCAATATGGGGGCCACATGCAGCCACTGAACACTTGAAATTTGGTTACTGGGACTGAGGAACTAAATTTTAAATTTTATTTCATAGTCATTAAATTCAAATGACCACATGTGGCTGGTGGCTACCATACTGGATAGCACAGATATAGAACATTAGGGGAATGTTGGGGGGAAGGGTGTAAATTAATACCAGCTCTTTGAAACATGTACATACAGTTGAACATACATATCCCTTAAGAGGCATCAGTTTCACTTTTAGGGATATATGCAAAATTGTGCTCGCCAGCATTATTCGTAATAGCCGCAAATGGGAAACTGGTGGATCTCACAAATGTAACGTGAAGCATTAGAAGTCAGATGCAGCAGAGTATTCTATGATTCTAGTTTTATAAATATTAAAAGGAGCCTAAAATAATCTGTGGCATGAAAAGTCATGATTGGGAGAAGTGGGCAGGGGATGAGTTGTTGGGAGAATCTTCTTGCAATGGTCAACTTTTTGCCCAAGGAGATGCATACACAAATTATTCACTTGTGATAACTCAAGCTTCGTAAGAATGATCTGTGCACTTTTCAGTTATATATGCTCTATTTTCATATAGATGGTGAACACAAAGCAGAGAATGACATATCAGCAACACACTAATGACATATAAGATTATACCATAGTGTCAGAAGATGTGAACATCAACACGTAAAGTTGTAAAAAAAAAAAAAAAAAAAGTAGGGACCCCTTCCCTAATTTGTCTTAGGTACACACAAAAGTGGTATAATAGCTCTTTAGAGTGCTGTTTGACTAAGTGTAACATAAAAATTGTTAAGTGGTAAGAAAACATTATGTTATTGGTTTGACTGGCAATGTTCTCTTTCAGAGAACCAGATAAAAGTGGCGTGTCATACGACCAAGCTTCTTTGGGTTCAAGGAAATGTAGTATCTAATTTTTGAGGTTTCCTAAAGCAACATAAGACACCTCCACAGAGTGGGCACCATACTACAGGATGGGTCATAAACCCATCGTAAATCAAATGCTACTCCCATCGAGGGGAGATCAGAAGTGAAGGAGTTGGGAAGCAGAAGAGGTGACCAAGGAGGCCCGCGGTAAGCAGTGGTTCCCAAAGGGAATTTGATGGGTATGTAAATAGGAATAAGAAGGGAACTTTCCTCGTTCATTCCATCAAAACTCCAGGGAAGTTTCTGTCTCATTTTGTCACTCCTAATGAATCATGGCAACTAAATTAACTATTTTGCCCAAGGGGTGTCTTTGCCTATGGGTGGGTAAAGACAAAGACAGATGTTTAGCAAAAAAAAAAAAATTGTTATTGAAAACTAGACTTACATGTACCTTGGTAATTCATTCAGAATAGCCTTTTTAGGTTGTCACATATCTGAAAATACTACAATGATTTACTGAAAACATTCACCCCTGTGTCAAGTGCAATCCGAACTCCAAGTTTATATTCTAAATGTTGGTAGGTTTGGATTGTAGAAACCAGGAATGCCCATAGACTGTTTCACCTGAATTCACGATGCTTTGTTTTATTTATCCTCAAGTCAACTGGACTATCTTTGACAAGCTCGGCATCATGGAATATATTGTGTAAAGACCTCTCGAATCTTGAGTCGGTGTCTTTTACGATAATTACAATGTCCGAGGAGTTTTCAGAACCAGAAGGCATTCGGTGATATTTTAGCCTTGTTATTTCCATTCTTCTTCTGACAAGAACTTCACCGTATGAAAAGCACCATTGTTTTTGAATTCCATCATGATCAGCAATGAAAATGAAATCCAAAGAACGCGTAAACTTTATCATGCTTTTTTCTCCCCTGACCTTTCCCAACTTCTGCTCAATTTGATGTAAACAAAGGCGGGCATTCATGATCATATATTATCAGAATTTTATTCTGTGAACAGCAAAAGCAAACATACCCTTCTAGACATTTGCACTGGAACACTGGCAGGGGTCTCTCAGGATGAATTTCCCCATTTATACTTCCAATTAGATGCATGATTTTGTTCACGTCTTCATCCCCAACTCCACCCCGGTGCGGCCCAGTGTCCACGGAAAAGCTGATGGCATCTTGGAGTGTCTGACTGAACCAGAGGCAATCCCTGTAATCTTGCTATCGTTCACCTCAGGAGTTGGGTGTGTTATGTGATTCTTGCTAATCAGATGAGGGACGTCTTCTGCAAGGGTCACAGGAGAGTGTCCTCCTAACTAGCAGAGATGCACAGAAGAGATGTTCTCTTTGCTGCTACATCACATCTCTCTGTCCTGAAGCCAAGCCTGTAACTCTGAAGCTGAAGACAGCCAACTCCCAAGATTGCAGAGCAGGAAGACAGAAAACACCTGGATTCCCGATGACCTCACTGAGTGGGTTGATTCTCTCACCTGAAGTCCACCTTACCCCTGGGCTTCCTGAGAACTAAAATCTGGACCTACCTGACCAGCTTATCAGACCCAGTGTCTGGCAGGTGGATGGAAACAAAATGAGGGCAGTTTATCATAGCTGACCAAATACAGTACCTATCCCTCACTATGCTGAAATTGTTTGAAATGAAACATTTATTTCCTAATACACTTGACCTGTTTATCTCTTAAAACACTTTTAAATAATGGGAAGGAAATTCAAGCAAGTAACAGATATTGTATGCTAAGTCCACAGATGCCCACGAAGCCCACCGATGCCCATTTGCTTAGCTCTATGACCTTAAAGGATGAGATTCCCTCCACTTTGATGAGAAGCAAACCAGGCTGGCTTAGCCAAAAGAAGACATGCCCAGCTGAGAAGCAAGGCAGACCAATTTTAGAAAAGCAAACGCTTCTCTAAGATGTACTGGTTTGTATCTGACAGAATATCTACACAACTTTTTTCGTTCGGTCTTGGCCGAACCCTTTAAACAAATTAATCTGACCAAAGAAGCAGCTTTTTTCCCCCTAGATGAAGAATGTGTCCCTGAAGATGAACAAGACAGGAAATGAGTAGCTAAAACTGTTTCTAAAGGAGAGTTCATTCACTTCACATAATTCTGGGGTAACTATCGTATCCAGGGTACTGTGTGAGGTCCCAGGAAATCACAGATGACAAGTCCCAGATTCTGCCATCCGTGGAGACAGCAAGGGTTCCTATGCAGAGAATAGAGAGCTCGTGCACACGTGAACATCTGTGCACACGCAGGCTGATTATGTGGGGCCACAGAGGTATCCTGCAGCGCGAAAACCAGATGACAGGCCAGGGTCAAGTCGGTAGGGTTTGGCAAGTCCAGAACTAGCCTGTTTTGACTTCCTCAGCTGACCGGTGTATTCACAGCCTCTCTGTCTGCTATGGACTCAATGTCTGAGCCTCCACATTAAGTCACTAACCTCCCAATGTGGACATGTTAAAATCAAGGACACTTACCAAACAACCGAATAGGCAAAGATACGGTTCAAGGCCTAGAGAAGATGGAGAGATGATTTCTAGCTGGGGTGACTGGGGAGGCTGATTTGAGAGCAATGTGGGCTGGGTTTCTTCCCACCAGGAGGAACATATAAAGCAAACAGGGTTGTAGAAGTTGGACCTCTTCCATCGGGCGGGTCCTTCCAAAAGTGTGTTCCACTTAATAGAGACCTTAGAATCCTTCCATGTTCAAAGCGTCTTGCATTGACAGCACTCGGTACGATGTACCCTTCTCTGAATGATCGAAGGCACACCAGTTCATTCAAGGTTCTGAGAAGTCCTGCAGATGCCGATCTAGAATTTCCCAACAGAATTTCTCAAATGCGTAACGAGTCATGAAAACGAGTCTTGGGAACAATCTTGTCATTATGGTGAACCTGGCAATGACTGTGGGCAGGAACGTGATAATCTGGGAGAGCTGAAATTGTGGGGAGCTAGACTCAGGGAATTAGGTGCCAGGGGGATAACTCAAGATTGGCCAAAAGAAAACACCCAAAAAACAAACAAAAACTAAACAGTGCTCAGTTTGCTGCTGCTTTTCTCACTGTAACTTAGTAGATAACAATCCCAGAGGTTCAACAGACTTTGCATAAGTGTGAAATTGCCAGAAGTAGAAACACAGTACAGACCAAATTAAAATAATTTCTACTTCATTTAGATGTGGCTGGTCTAATGACAAGACCCACTTAAAAAAAAACCGTATTTACTTAAAATTTGTCTGACAGTATTTGAAGATAAAGACACACATTAGCAACAGTTTCTAGAGCTGGCCGAGAGCCTAGCCCGCTAAAGCATGACCACACACTCCACAAATTTCTACGCCAACAGGAGTTGCCACCCTAGTCTCAAAATTCTGTGGAGATGGTGTCCTTTGTTGGGTTTGAGCTCTGCTCTGGTCTCGCATAAATCTTTGACTTGGGGAAGATTACTGATCTCACAACCAAAGCCAATAAGAGTGAACAAAATTGAGGTGGGCTTATTAAACCAGGAACAAAAGAAGGATCCTCACAATAGATATGATTATTGGAAATTCTGCACAATATATGAAACACAGAGTGGAAGGAAGAGGCACAAATATTGGAAATGACAAGGCAAAGTTGGATTTATTTACAGATGCTATGACAGTCCGCCTCGCCAAAGCATACGGGTCCGCTCTTAGAAGGTTAGGCACATTGATGAGTCCCAAACTATTTTAATCTGTTTCCTCTGGCAAACGTAAGTAAAAAAATACTGAAGCTCCTGAGGCAACAGGACACAGAACATAAACCCAGAGACGCACTCCGTGGGAGATCGTTTCCACCAGCCCCAACTCATGTTCATTATATCAGGAACCACCCTTCACCTGCGGCCCCTCCTCGGTCAGCAGGACAGGTGAAGGAATTTGTCCTTTTTTCTAACAGCCTTGGAAAACCACGGAGGGTTGAAGCAGGTACGGACATGATCTAATTGCTGCTTCAGACAATGCTCCGACTATAGAGAGAAGGTTGGCTTATGGGGAAAAGGCCAAGAGCAGAGAGGCCAGCCAGGAGGAGGTGTTTGCTCCAAAGGAGTAGAAAAAAATAGTAATTATTATTATTAAAGGAAAACTGTTTCTCTATTCACAGCACTTCCGACACCCAACGTGTGGCTCTTCCACACCGAGCAGGTCTCCAGTTCTCCTGCGACACCAGCTGGGTGCCGTCCACTTCAATTCAACTCTGGTAGGAGCCCGGGGGCGCGCAGACCTCACGGGGTAAAGACTCGGTGCCCCAGGACGGCTCCCACGTCAACCCCAAGCGCAGGGACTGGGTCCCCAGGCCGCCCACACTTGCGTCCGACAAGGCTACACACGGAGGGTCCCCGTGACGCCCTCCTCAGAGAACGCAGGCAACACGTGGCTGACTCACCCGTTTATCAGAATGGGACGAACAGCCAGAGAGAGCGGTGGAGGGCGAGGCCCGGCGGGGCCCCGAGCGCCGGAGCTCCTGTCTCCGTGGAGCTTGGGGGGCGTCACTCTGCCAACGTGCGGACGGGTTGCCCAACCCGGAAGCGCTCGGAACCCCTCAACGTAGAGAGTTTACGGGGCTGCAGCCAGGCACGACCGTCGGAAGCCGCGCGCACCTGGAGCCGCTCGAGCCCCGCCCCCTCGGCGCTCCGTGGCGCCTGGGGGCGGGGCTGAACGGGCCCACCCTCGCGTCACGTGGTTGGTTCCTCCGGGCAACCGGCCCGCACCTCGCAGGCTGCGCCTCAGCGCAGACTCGGGCGCGGCGCGGCTCGTTCCGAGGGTCGCAGGATGCTCCTCTGGCCTGCGTCACCCAGGAAGCTCCTAGGGTTTCGGGAGCTCTGCGCCAGGAGCCAGGAGGTGACCGTGCATTAGGATGCGCCCTAAATCCAATAATAAGGGTCCTTATGATAAGAAAAGAAGACACAGAAGAGGAGCCCCATGAAGACGGAGGCAGAGACGGGAGGGATGCGGCCACGAGCCCAGGGACGCCTGGAGCCCGCAGAAGCTGGAAGAGGCAGGAGGACCCTCCCCTGGAACCTCTGCAGGAAGCGCGGCCCTGCCCACACCTGGATCTCAGAGGTGTGGTCTCCAGGACTAGGGGAGGATAAATGTTTGTTGTTTAGAGCCACCTGGCTTTTGGTAATTTTTTGCGGCAACCCTAGGAAATTAGTACAGCCCTGTAGTATATACGGAATGTCTTTTACTCCATACCTTACCTCTTTCAGGGGTACTTACTTTTTAACTTTTAGTTCCAGTTATTTTATAAAAGACTCGGTAATCAAGTGAAGGGTGGAAATTCAGATAGCACCATGCAGTAGGGAGAGTTTTGTTTGGAAGAGCGAGCCTTTGTCAGCACACCGGAAATGCCGCTACTTAGGAGAGGAGAGAGGTCCTCCTGACACCTCCGCCTGACCCCTTGGTTCACAAGCACAGGTTACAGGTGAGCTGCATGTACAGCTACAAGAACCACCTGTGGGTGATTAAACCTGCCGGATGCCTGGGATGTCCATGTAGCTAGTCCTCTAATGCATGCCTCTCGTGTCCGTATTCCTAGTTCATTTTCAAACAAGGTAAGAGGGATTTTTAAATTAATTTTAATAAAGGGAGAAATAACCTCTACTACGCAATTCTAAGAAGACATAACGGGTGTGATGGGAACACCAGCAGCGGTGCCTACACCGATGTCATTCTTTTCTTCAATTCATGGTTATCAAAGCCAGAGTGAAAATATTGTAAAATGCCGAGACGTGGATAATTAAACAATACAGATTTTGAGAAGAAGAACACCTTGATGGAATGAATCATTATGAATCAGCAGACTGAAGTATAGAATTATTTGAACTATTGAATGTAACGATTTAGTTAAAATGGGAGAAATATATTGTAGGAAGTGGTTCTCAAGATGGGGTGCCTAGACCGGAAGCCTATCAGCTGCACCTGGGAACTTGTTAGAAATGCAAATTCTTGGGTGTCACCCCAGACTTGCTGACTCAGACCCTCAGGGGAGCCCAGCCTGCTCTTTTCTAACAAGCCTTCCTGGGGGGCCCATGCCACCCTCTGCTAATATGTGGCTAGAACGGAGTCATTTACCCTTCGATCTCTGCAAGCAGTGCTCCAGAGAATACGACCATGGTAGAAAAACAACAGGACATTGCCCCTTAAGAGAATCAAACATATAACCTTCAAACGGTTTATTAAAGAGACTGGCAATTTGGAAATCTGCCTTTTGTTCTGAATCCTTAGTCACACAGATGAAGCATGTACTTGAAAGGCTGGCAGAGCAATCTGGCCGCTGATAATTTAATTGGGCTGCTACCTGGTAGAGAGCAGTTTGCTGCATGAGGGTCCCCAGGGTGATGGCTGCCTGGAGGGCGGGTGGGGGGAGGGAACCGGGAATCAGTGGTGATGGTCTCCCAGCCAGAAGCACATGGGAGCAGAGTTGCCTCTATTAGGCTGCTTATCCCCTGACCTCCAGGAAAAGTCATTAGTGGCCCCAGAGGAGCAATCCAGCTTGTTTCCAGAGTCACATCCTGGGAGCTGCGCCTCCCCAGCAAATATCTGGATGACTAGAGGGGGATAGACAATTCCAGACAGACGATGAAAAGCGTATTACCCGTTCTCTCCACAGGAAAGAGTGATATCTATCAGTGGGTTCCATGTCCCAGTTTCACAATCTTATTTAGGTTTCAAAAGTGCTTCGCAGACCCAGCTGTGTGGGTTACATAAAACCTGCTGGGCTTCTTACCGGTGACAGGCATAGCACATGTCAAAAAGCATGCACGTGAAATTAAATTCTCTCTTTGATAATGACAGGATTGCAAGCAGAGAATGAAACTTGTTTTCTCATTCGGTTATGCCAGAAAGGCTCCATTCCACTGAGCTGTCTCTCCCCCTTTCTCATGTGGAAATCATACGGAATATTTGCATGTGTGTGTGTAGGGAGTGCTTTGAACGGTCATATAACAGCAAGCAAATGGAAGTTACATTGACTTCTCCGAGTGTGAGAGAGAACTGAAGATAGGCAAGAAGCTGCTGGGTCAATTCCAGGTAACTGAAATTCAAAAGTGAATTCTTTCCTTTGACTTAATTATGATACAGGACAAAGTGAGGAGAAGCTTGGAAATCTTGAATATTGACATTCAGTTTAAAAACTAATGAAATTATATGTTTCAGAAATCTATAAACAACATAGATATAGCATCTCTCTTTCTCTGTCTCTCTCTCACACACGCACACCTTACGTCTGTAATTTATATACATACAGATGACCGATACTATGGCTCTGAGTATGGTATTTATAATGTAATACATGTGATTTTGACTATTCTCGACATTCTTTTTCAGAAAAGGGACATAAATTGGAAATAGATTACATTTATACATCCATATACACTCTTCAAATATGCAATCAAAATGAGACTATTTCCTGTGAGACTAAAAATAATAAAACTGTAGGTAATTCGAGAGGTGGGAAGAATCTTAAAATGAACATTAAAACATAATAAAAATACAGATAGAGTCTATCCCAGAACGCCCGCATTGCTCTCCCAGAATATGGTTTCAAAGAACGATGAGAGAAGATGCTTTAGAGAGAGAGTATAATGATTTTAGAAACGAAAGCAATTCCCAGGATAGGTCTTTCAGGGCAAGGAGCTGGAATTGTACCTTAAGCAAAGTTTCACTGTCCTATTGGTCTCTGGGGCATCCCTGGGGTGCACTAGACCTGCCCTACCGGGTTAGAAGGAGCCCATACAGAATCAGTCTAAGACCTACGTCAACTGATGGAGGAAACACAAAACATGTACACAGTGGGATCTTTGTACTTTCTCCATAGATTAGGTGTCACTTCTTGTAGTTGATGGCTCTTTCTACCTTTTGAATTCTGGGTGCATTTTTTAAGCACCAAGAGAATGTTTAATCTATTCTTAGAATTCAATGGCCACAACAAAAACCGTATATCAAAACACCACAGCTACCATCATACTCAGCAATGAAAAAGTGAAAGCTTTTCCTCTAAGATGCAGTACAAAGCAAGGAGGCCAACTCTCACCACTTCTCTTCAACAGAGCACTGGAAATCCAAGCCAGAGCCATGATGCAAGGAAAAAAAATAAAGGGCATCCAAATTGGAAAGGAAGAAGTAAAATTATCACTTATTGCAGATGACGTGATCGTATAAGTAGAAAACGCTAAAGACTCAACCAAAAAACTCTAATAAACAAATTCAGTCAATTTGCAGGATACAAAATCAACACACAGAAATCAGTGGCATTTCTATATGCAAATAATAAACTACACAAAAAGAGAATTAAAAATAGCCACAAAAACAATAAAATACTTAGGAACAAATGAACCAAAGAGATGAAAGATGTGTACACTGGAAATTATAAAATAATGATTGAAGGAAATGAAAGAAGATACAGATAAATGGAAAGATATTTACGTTCATGAGTTGGAAGACAGAATATTGTTAAAATGTCCATACCACCCATTGTGATCTACAGATTCAATGCCATCTCTATCAAAATCCCAGTGGCATTCTTTGTAGAAATCGAAAAAAAACCCCAACACTCCTAAAATTCATATGGAACCACAAAGACCCTGAGTGACCAGAGCAATCTTTCTCTAAGGAAACTGTGAAGAGAGAGTATATACAAATTAGGAGGCCAGTGATGAGAAGCTCCCCCCCCCCATCATTCTGGATACACTCTGAAAATTGGTACAACTGACATTCTCCCAGCAAGCCTCTTCATGGAATATGCTTCACGTTCTGATAGCCTGAAATGACCCTTTAAAAGCCAGGATTTCAAACTTGATGTAGCTATGTTATTTTAGGTAACATCTAACAGTAAATATTCATGACCAATAGAAATGATTTCCTTAAAGGAGAAAAGAAATAAATGGAAGATTTCATTGAAAATAGAAATTGGTTCTAATCCCAGAACAAAAGGGATTACTCGTAGGAATATTGAATTATAATAAATTTTGGCTTCCAAGTATACTGATGGTTTGCCGATAGAAATATTTCAGACGCTTAGGTTTTTAGTTTTTGCCTGACATTTTCAAATGAATGGATCTGAATATTTTGTAAAATTTCAATAAAGTATCAACACGAGTCTATTATTTCTTCAGATTCATTTGTAATAATTAATGAGGTTGGCACATAAAGCTCCATTAATTCAAAACAGACTCGATGAGTACAGGGGAGAGGGAGTAACTTTTTTTTTTTTTTTTTTGCGGTACGCGGGCCTCTCACTGCTGTGGCCTCTCCCGTCGCGGAGCACAGGCTCCGGACGTGCAGGCTCAGCGGCCACGGTTCACGGACCCACCTGCTCCACGGCACGTGGGATCTTCCCGGACCGGGGCACGAACCCGCATCCCCTGCATCGGCAGGCGGACTCTCAAGCGCTGCGCCACCAGGGAAGCCGAGGATTAACATTTTGAGACAATTTTTTTTCTCATCCCACAAATGGGTAATAAATAATGAGGATTCTGGAATTCCATTAGGCAGATTTACATTAATCCCACTTTTTAGTTTGAAAATATGTGTTGAATTAGCACATTGCATTTATCGCCAAGGAACTTACATAAAAACCTTTCAATGTCAATTATTTCTCTTTTCATATACATATATATATATGAGAGAGAGAGAGAGAGATTTTGCTATGGTTCTTGAGCACTTCTGAAGTTGTCGCTTCATATGTATATATGTACATATATGACATCATACATTCCTCCACAAACTATATATGTATGATGTCATATCTATATATCTACATACCTCTCTATATATGCATAGACAGAAAGATAGGGAGAGAGATAAGATAGATTAGATAGATCTGTCTATATTCTTATATATACATATTTATATAATGTAAATATATAGAGATCTAGGTATCTGGGGATAGCTAGATCTCTATATGTCCTACTGTCTCTGTTCCTCTGGAAAACCCAGATTAATACGACAACCTTTGCTTTTTATTCCTGAACAAATTTGAAATGTTTACGTATAGTTTCGTCATCTCTTAGTAGAGATGGGACAAGACTCCAGCATTTCTTTCCTTTTCCCTGTTGCTGACTTTCTATTAATGAGAAGCCCTAAGCAGCTCTGAGCAGGTAATTAATCATG
Organism: Leucopleurus acutus; assembly: GCF_964270905.1. Lineage (NCBI taxonomy): Eukaryota > Metazoa > Chordata > Mammalia > Artiodactyla > Delphinidae > Leucopleurus > Leucopleurus acutus. Next base: position 4,160,505 of record NC_139164.1, read on the forward strand.
AACCACCAAGTCAAGAGCGTTAAGCTTGTGAGTGGTGACTGCAGAGAAAAATATGTTGTGGTTGCCCGTTAGAAATGCCTTTCATTCCAAGGAGACCGAATTTGGCTTTCAGACTGTTCATTTGAGTCAAGTTCGACCCTGTGATTGTAGTAGAAAGCAGACGGGATCCAGGCCCGAGAAGGATTACTGGATATAAGGCAGGAGAGACTTGTCCATGGTGGGCTGTGCTCAGAGAGGAAAGAGCACCTGACTGGCTTCCGTCCACAGCTCTTAACCCCACAGCACACTCTTTGACGACGTGCGCCCTGTTCTGCATCTGCACCAAGTGCGGCCCCTTGGGCTGCAAGTGCCTCTGTTTAACTCTCTTTCTTTCTCTCTCCTCCTTAGAGGAGAAAGGTGAACTTTATCTGACTTCAACAATGTCCAACAAATAAACCGCACCTACTTGAATCTTTCCATGACAGATGCCGTTTTTCCTTTAGAAATGGTCCCCTTCAGGTACTCTTTAAAAAACAACAACAAGAAAGGAAAACAAAATATAGGGAACGCCAATGATTGTCAGCCTTGGGGTGAGTTTGTCTGTCCCCCCCAGGGAGCGCTTGGCAACATCTGGAGGCATTTTTGGGTGTCACAACCAGGGGGAGGTGTAGTACTACTGGCATCTGATGTGTACAGACCAGGGATGCAGCTTTCCATCCTACAATGCATACGATGGCTCCACAACCAAGAATATATATTAAAAAAATAAAGTTAGCAAGATAGTAGAAAGAATAAAAAAGGACATAGAATTCTGCCAAAAATTTTTTTTTCAGTCCAAGGTTGAGAACCTGTTGGACTCCAATCTCCCTAAATCTAACTCACAGTGGAAGAAACATCAGAACAGAATTGATAGAGTCACATAACCCTTGACGAACACAGTCACTTGTAATAAACCTAACAGGTAGATGAGATTTTTGCAGTGCCTAGAATGTTTAAAACATATTTGTACACATTAATTCAGTTGCTTTGTTTTAATGAACCTTTAAAAAACTCCAATCATGTGCCAGGACCTGAGTGCACAAAGGTAAGCACAATAAATAAAATAAAATAGAATCTCAGACGATGCTTGAAGCCTGGTACAGGAAGTAACCCTACATACTACAAATCTGTCTGACTTAACAACAGGGTGACCCCAGGCTCTGCGCAGCCGGGAGAAGGAACTAACTACCCTCCGGAAGCTTGAGCATTTTCAGAAAGTTGGTGCCTTGGATGTGGGCCTTGAGGGATTGGAGGTACCAGATGAAAGAGGTTAAAAGAGGGAAGCAAACGCAAACTCAGTGAGTCAAAAAAAAAAAAAAAAGAAGAAGCAGCATCTTTTGAGATGTGAGAAGGTAGTGAGGCTGAGATCTAACTCAGCGGGACGGGGAAATGAAACACAGGCTATATTGTCGTGGTTTTAATGTGATTGGCAGCCTGGGAAGTGCACACACTGACCTCAGACACCACTTTCCGAATGTGTGTCAGGCACAAAAGCAAGGGCCTAAGCAAATATTTTTTTCTCCTATTATTTTGCAATAAAAGAGTTGGTTTCTGTCAATCTTTGGATGTCTGGCAATGATCTCTTTCATTCACATTTAATTTTCTTTATTTTTTAACTTCAAGAAGCGTAAGATGTAAACAGCTTTCAGGAGATGTTATACAAGCCGGGTGATGCTTTTCGGAAGCTGCATGTGGCCGTGCAGACACCCTGTTGGGTTGCAGGGGCGGTGTACTGTGGAGAGGGGTTAAATTAAGAGACAGATTTCAGCCGAGCAAGGCAGGCAACGTGGTGTATTCTCACGCGGGTATTCAGGCTACCCCCTAAGACTCCAGTCTTGCCTTTGTGTCTGGGTTAAAGATCTCCGGGTTTCCTGGGAGAATGCTTTATTCCTTGCATGAGTTTCTACAAGTTACTGCTCCTGGACGAACAGCCCTCCCTTCTGTCTCAGAAACAGCTTTGCAGCTGAAGCCTGTCCATCAGTCTGTCTCCCTACTGCTCTGTCCTACGACCAGAGGATGTTCCTAAAAACCAGCTCTTGGTTACTTTGCAAAGTCCCAGAAGGACAAACAAGTGATAAGGACAAAAATGAGCAAGCAGGTAGGAAAGAGAGAAAGAGAAAGAGAGAGAGAGAGAGAAGGAGGGAGGGAGGGAGGAGGGAGGAGGGAGGGAGGAGGAGGGAGGGAGGGAGGAGGGAGGGAGGGAGGAGGGAGGGAGGAGGGAGGAGGGAGGAGGGAGGAGGGAGGAGGGAGGGAGGAGGGAGGAGGGAGGAGGGAGGGGAGGGAGGGAGGGAGGGAGGAGGGAGGAGGGAGGAGGGAGGGAGGGAGGAGGGAGGAGGGAGGGAGGAGGGAGGAGGGAGGAGGGAGGAGGGAGGGAGGGAGGGAGGGAGGGAGGAGGGAGGAGGGAGGAGGGAGGAGGGAGGAGGGAGGAGGGAGGGAGGAGGGAGGAGGGAGGAGGGAGGGAGGAGAGGGAGGAGGGAGGAGGGAGGGAGGGAGGAGGGAGGAGGGAGGAGGGAGGGAGGAGGGAGGAGGGAGGAGGGAGGAGGGAGGAGGGAGGGAGGGGGGAGGGAGGGAGGAGGGAGGAGGGAGGAGGGAGGAGGGAGGAGGGAGGAGGGAGGGAGGAGGGAGGAGGGAGGGGAGGGAGGGAGGAGGGAGGAGGGAGGGAGGGAGGAGGGAGGGAGGGAGGAGGGAGGGAGGGAGGAGGGAGGAGGGAGGAGGAGGAGGAGGGAGGAGGGAGGAGGGAGGGAGGAGGGAGGGAGGGAGGGAGGAGGGAGGAGGGAGGAGGGAGGAGGGAGGAGGGAGGAGGGGAGGGAGGAGGGAGGGAGGAGGGAGGGAGGAGGGAGGAGGGAGGAGGGAGGGAGGAGGGAGGAGGGAGGGAGGGAGGAGGGAGGAGGGAGGGAGGAGGGAGGAGGGAGGGAGGAGGGAGGAGGGAGGAGGGAGGAGGGAGGGAGGGAGGGAGGGGGGAGGGAGGGAGGGGAGGGAGGGAGGAGGGAGGGGGGAGGGAGGGAGGGAGGAGGGAGGAGGGAGGAGGGAGGGGAGGAGGGAGGAGGGAGGAGGGAGGAGGGAGGAGGGAGGAGGGAGGAGGGAGGGAGGAGGGAGGAGGGAGGGAGGGAGGAGGGAGGAGGGAGGAGGGAGGAGGGAGGAGGGAGGAGGGAGGAGGGAGGAGGGAGGAGGAGGGAGGGAGAGGAGGAGGGAGGAGGGAGGGAGGAGGGGGAGGGAGGAGGAGGAGGGAGGAGGGAGGGAGGGAGGAGGGAGGAGGGAGGAGGGAGGAGGGAGGAGGGAGGGAGGGGGGAGGGAGGGAGGGAGGGGGGAGGGGGGAGGGAGGGAGGGAGGAGGGAGGAGGGAGGAGGGAGGGAGGAGGAGGAGGAGGAGGGAGGAGGGAGGAGGGAGGGAGGAGGGAGGAGGGAGGGAGGAGGGAGGAGGGAGGAGGGAGGAGGGAGGAGGGAGGAGGGAGGGAGGAGGGAGGAGGGAGGGAGGAGGGAGGAGGGAGGGAGGAGGGAGGAGGGAGGGGGAGGAGGGAGGGAGGGGAGGAGGGAGGGAGGAGGGAGGAGGGAGGGAGGAGGGAGGAGGGAGGAGGGAGGGAGGAGGGAGGAGGGAGGAGGGAGGGAGGGAGGAGGAGGGAGGAGGGAGGGAGGAGGGAGGAGGGAGGGAGGAGGGAGGAGGGAGGGGAGGAGGGAGGGAGGAGGGAGGAGGGAGGGAGGAGGGAGGAGGGAGGGAGGAGGGAGGAGGGAGGGGGAGGAGGGAGGAGGGAGGAGGGGAGGGGGAGGAGGGAGGAGGGAGGAGGGAGGAGGGAGGAGGGAGGAGGGAGGGAGGGAGGAGGGAGGAGGGAGGAGGGAGGAGGGAGGAGGGAGGAGGGAGGGAGGAGGGAGGAGGGAGGGAGGGAGGGAGGGAGGGAGGGAGGAGGAGGGAGGGAGGGAGGAGGAGGAGGGAGGAGGGAGGAGGGAGGAGGGAGGAGGGAGGGAGGAGGGAGGGAGGAGGAGGGAGGGAGGGAGGGAGGAGGGAGGAGGGAGGAGGGAGGGAGGAGGGAGGGAGGAGGGAGGGAGGAGGGAGGGAGGAGGGAGGGAGGGAGGAGGGAGGAGGGAGGGAGGAGGGAGGAGGGAGGAGGGAGGAGGGAGGGAGGAGGGAGGGAGGAGGGAGGGAGGGAGGAGGGAGGAGGGAGGGAGGGAGGAGGGAGGGAGGAGGGAGGAGGGAGGAGGGAAGGAGGGAAGGAGGGAGGGAGGGAGGGAGGGAGGGAGGGAAGGAAGGAGGGAGGGAGGGAGGGAGGGAGGGAGGGAGGAAGGAGGGAAGGAGGGAGGGAGGGAGGAAGGAGGGAAGGAGGGAAGGAGGGAGGAAGGATGGAAGGGGAGGAAGGAGGGAGGGAGGGAGGGAAGGATGGAAGGGAGGAAGGAGGGAAGGAGGGAGGGAGGGAGGAAGGAGAAGCCCAGCTCCTCAGCCCTCCTCTCCCCTGCAGTCTGGGACCTACTGCCCTCCTCCATCTATAGCTGTGATGCCCTTGCCTGCTTACTCTCTCCAGCTCTTGAGAGCCAGGCCACCTACTCCGCCCTCACCAAAGATTTGTCCAGATCCGTTTCTGCACCCTCCAAGTCCAGCCAGGCCTGGATGAGCTGACCGTCTGTCATCTAAACAAACACAGGGAAACGCGTGACCTGATCTCTGCTTGTGACAAGTGACCTAAATCCAGTGGAGCCTGGTCCCATCCTAGCCCCTCCTCGACCACGTTCTTAGTCTCCCGTTGGCCACTGACTTAGCAGAATCAACAGAGGCCACTGAGCTCTGAGAACCACTTCAAGGGGAACCACTGTCGCCGAAGAGGCCGCCCGCACGTGGACCGCAATGGATGCTCCTGCCCTGCGATGCCGGGCAGCTTAATGCCTTAGCCTCTCATTCACCAGACATGCTACGGAGCCACACACATTTAATGCTCTGTCGTCAAGCTCTGTGTTCAGAGGAGAGAGTAGGCAGGAAGCAATGTTTCCAAGAGACAGGCTGGTAAAGGTGCGCGAGTGGACGTACCTGGTGGAAAAGTTGGGCTGTAGTAACAGTCACGTCATGCCGTGTGTCTCCACATCACTCTTCACAGAACTCAGAGCAGTCAGATGTCATCTCTTTTATGGCTTGGAAAATTCCTGCAAACCAGCACAGAATTGTATTATGAGATTTAGGGAACCATTATTGCCAAGAATGTGGTTTTAAAAACATTAGGTAGTAGGCTATTAACTATTACACGTCCAAGTATTGCATGGTATAGATTTAGTTAGATATAGATACATACATAGATACAAGATAGACAGAAAGAAAATGGACAGACGGATGGATAGATAGATATGATTGGTAGATAGATAACGGATGATTTATATAGACAGGTAGATAGATGACAGATGATAGATACATAGATAGATACATAGAATAGATGGTAGGTAGATAGGTGATGGATTATAGATAGAATATAGACGATAGATAGATAGATAGATAGATAGATAGATAGATAGATAGATAGATAGATAGATGATAGATATATGATAGAACAGATGACGGAGTCGTATCCTTAATGGAATGGTAATGTGATGGGTAAGTGATTGTAAAGCAAAAATGTAATATCAGTGGAACTATAAAAAGCTATAGAATAATATTATGAAGTGATGCTTGCATGAGCATTCTCTCAAAAGATGCTCTTTTTACATGTTCAACCTAGACTTACGTGCGTCTAAGGCACCACAATAATTGACAGCAATGACAGCAAATTCCTAATACATCTCCTGCCTTGTCAAGGAAATATTAAATTATGAATTCACTCTGGACGAAAGTGAGATTAATTGTAGCTTATAGCTGGGTAACTAATCGGTATTTATTTGGGAAAAGATCCCAGGGGCTGTCGGCTTTCATTTGGCTCTAAAAAGAGAACGGTATTGGGTCACACTGTGAGGAAAAGAACATTTCAGGAAGTAAGGCGATGGGGATGGCTCTTATTTCACCTTTCTACCTTCATTTGTTTTTAATTTTAACTTGCTTTTAAACTTAAAATAAAAGTAATGCGTACCCATGTTAGAAAAACTCTCAGAAGAAAAAAGGGATGTGCAAAGAATAGAACATGGTCAAAACCCAGACCAACAATCAGTGTACAGGTGTGTATATTTATATACTTACATATGCATATATATGTATATACATATTATTTTTCCACAAGTGGAAGATATTATACACATTCTTCTGTACTTCATTTTCTCTTTAAACAGTTTATCTGGGAAAACTTTCCATTTGATCATCCATGTATCATTGCATCAAAGTAATCTTTTTTGCGGAGGTATCATACTTTATTTTACTAATCTTCAATTATGTCCACCTAGGTGGTTTCAAGTCCTTTGTTTTAGACATCATGCCAAAATGAGCCTTTTTATCTGTTGAGCTGTGCACATATTTGAATAGATGGGTAGCATAAATATCTAGATTTGGAATTGCTAGATCACATTTCTTTCCAAAGAGATCACGCCATTTTATGTTCCTACCAATAGCTTCCGTTTCCCCACATCTTTGCCAATACTCTATGTATTTTCAAATACTTTGAGCTTTCTCAAAACAACAGGGTAAAAAAATATATCTGTATATCTATATCTAATTGTTTTAATTCTCCTGTTAATATTATGAACGTGGTTGGACAGTTTTTCTTATGTTTATAAGCAAATAGTATTTATTCTTCCATGAAATATCTGTTCCCGTCCTTGGTCTACTCTTTCTGCTGGGATCTTGGTCTTTCATTAAATTGTAAAAGCTATCAACAGCAGGCAAACGTGGCTTTGTACATAATATTTTGCATGATTTTATACTTTTGATGCTTCTTGCTATTTATGCAGGAATTGTTGGGTTTTGTTTTTCAGTTTATATTACCAAATTTATCAATTTCTTTGTTAAACTGTCTGGATTTTTGCTTTCCTTAGAAATGCCTCTGATACTCTAACATTATTTTTTTAAATATTAAAATATTTCAATAAAATATTAAAAATATGTTAAAAACATACCCCTTTTATGTTTAAATCTTTGGTTTGTGTACTATTTCCTTTGTTGGAAGGGGTAAACGTACATCCTCCCACCCTCACAAATTTTTCGCTATTTGACACAATGTATTGATACATAAGGGGTGGGTGATTGTTTTAGGTGTCTTGGCTTGGTCTGAATTGCCATCTGTATTAAAAATAAAATTTTAGTATGTACTGGGGGCAATTTTAGGATTCTCTATTCTTCTATTGATCTGTCTAATCACACATCTCTACTGAACTTTTATTAATATTGTTTAACACCATGCTTTGATATGTACTATTACGGTCTACAAGTTCATATGTATTAAGTTCCCATGGAAAAACTGTGAGGAATGTAAAACAATTTCTTAAAAAGCAAGAGCATATATTACATGTTATAGATCACATATATAGTACTGAATAAAATTACTGAATTTTCTTCTTGTTTCCAACAGCTTTTTAGATTACATCAATGTTTTCCACATATACACTCCCATCTGCAAATTACTGCATTTCCTCCTTCCTAATTTGTATTCCCTATTTCTCTCTTTTGTCTAACTGAACTGTGCAGTAATTTCACAACAATGTTAAATCATAACAAATTGGGCATCCTTATCTTACACCAACTTTAATAGGGATCTCTTTAATGTTTCCATATGAATTAAAGTGCTGGTTCACAGCTGAGAATACTGTTTGTTCATAATAAAATTATCAGTCCTTTTTCATTACGCATTTTACCCGGAGGAGACACTGAATTTTATCAGATTGGTTTTGGCACATACCGATCCCATGGCTTACGTCCTCTGTGATTTAATATCATGGTGCATGGCATTCACAGATATGGAGCCATTCTTGCATTTTATGGAATGAGTTTGGAGACTCATTATAATTTTGAACTTCAACAGTACTACAAGGCATTTATTCTTCGGCCTAAAGAATATGGGTGTCAGGGCTGCGGGGAGACCCTGATGTGAGGGCCCTGGGATTCAGAATGGAATCGTGTTGAGTGATCTCTACTGTGTTGGGTGAGTTGATTTAACATCCAGCCATTTGCTCACCTGCATGGCGGACACTGGGCACTAGAAAAAGAACAAGACAAAACCCATTTCTCACCTCTCGGAGCCCAGAGATTACCTTTAATCTCACTTTGCTCATTAATAAAGTCATTTGGGCTTGTTCTTCTTCCTAGTTCTCTAAGACTATTTTTATTTTTATTGAGGGCTTTTAAACACATAAAATTAATTATACTTCATCTGAATGAAAAGGGTGGGAAACCCCCAAACATATTTTGACCAAATTTATTTCAGCACTTTGGAAATGTGGAGACAAAAGCCTAACTTTTATTTATTTATTTATTTTTTATTTTATTTTTTTTTTGGCGGTACGCGGGCCTCTGCCGTTGCGGAGCACAGGCTCCGGACGCGCAAGCTCAGCGGCCATGGCTCACGGGCCCAGCCGCTCCGCGGCACGTGGGATCTTCCCGGACCGGGACACGAACCTGTGTCCCCTGCATTGGCAGGCGGACTCTCAACCACTGCGCCACCGGGGAAGCCCAAGAGAGTAGACATTTTATTTGCACATTCCTGCCACTCCCCCTTTCCCTCCCCCCACAATGTTTGATCACATTTTCCTTTAAATGTTTCTGGTGAAGCAGATTCTGAAATAATAAACTGAGCTCCTCCTTCACAAAATGACAAAGAATACGAATTATTCCCAATGATTACCTCATTTAAACACACCATAAGAAAAATGTTGAAAAAATATAAAGAACGAATCAACTACAATTCATTGGAAAAGCACAGTATTTATAATCACTTTTGAGTGACCAGTAGTAGCACTACCATTGTCCCACATTTTCACTTTTCAACAAGGAACATATTAAATTCAGAATTTTTGCTTTTAGAATTGTTTTTAACTTTGAGAATTAAAAAAAATAAGCTTTATGGACTTTTCTAATACAAAATATAAATTAATCATAGTGGTCCCACGTTCCACATGCTGTATTACATCCTGGGGATAGAGTAGGAGCATGCCTGAAACACCCACTGAACTTATACCCCAGTGGAGAGACACCAGTCATTGAAGACACAGCCACACAAACCAATAAAAAATAATAATGTGGGAAAATATGGTGCAGAAGAATATTTATAGGGATCACTGCAATTCAGACCCAGAGATCATTCTTCCTTAGCAATAGTATGAAGAGTGAAATTTCAACGAATAGTCTTAGGATAGCCTTAGTTTAGTGGACTAGACAACAAGCAACTGAAAACAAGTGCAATAAAGCAGATGCATGTATTCTTCTCCCCAAAACTCTACACTTTTGGCACCATATTCTTATGAAACGTACAGGGTTTATGCATCCTTTCTGCTCATTCGAACATGCGGTAATTTGTCATGCAATCCTTCATCTGTTCACTCACCAGGTGCTTATGGAGTGAGAGGAACATTATCGAATTCCAGGAATACAGGAATGAGGTCAGCATTTCCTCTGAGTGCCTAGTCCGAGAACTGGGGCGATAGATTAAAATAGTCTAGTTCTACGTAGCGGATGCAGAACGAGGGTGTGTAGAAAATGCTATGAGAGCAAGAGGGTCCAATAAATGGTGAAGCCAGTGAGGTGTGCAGAAAGTGTCACAGTACACCCAGCATGCTCACACGTTGCTGCTTTATTTAACTGCAACATCTCCCCAAGGACTTAGCACCAGTTCACAACTGTGGAGGCGATGTCTGGAGAAGTTGAAGGACTGGGCTCACGCACACATCCAGCAACTGGCCTATTCTCCCCTATCAGAGCCATCTACCTGTCATTACATGACACCACACCGATTGTGTTCACCTACAATAAGCATTACCTGCGCAAGCCATTAAGGCAAAGTCCATAATGTCTCCTGCAAGTGTATTTTCTCCTTGATCTATTACGTGATGGAGGTCACCACGGGGCATTCTTTGCTCCAATATTTAATGGACGGGGTTAAAAAGGATCTGATGACACAGGGCAGTGGCATGGAGTCAAACTCCGGTTGGCACATGGAGTTGTTTCGTGCAAAAACAGAAGTCTAGATGACTGCTTTTATCACCGTCAAGTAACTCCTGACTGTCTTAACGGACCTCCTTCTGAAAACGCAACAGAAAAAAGCAAACGGATGATGGTCCTGAACTGGCAAATACACGTTTCTTTGGATTCCAACTCCGCTAATGGTAACTGATTCCTATATAAGGCAGTGGGGAGAATCGCACAGTGATAACAGGTAAAGGACATGGAAAGCTTGGACCGATAACGTGGATTCTGCGTCCAACACTGAATAGGTCTGACTATCATGATCTAGCTTCGCCCTTGACACACTAGAGAAAGTCTTCAATTAAAAATTAAAATGCTCTTTACATTCCTGTGGAAACACAGAAATAAGAGTTGGGATACATCCCTAAAGGGTACTATTATGCATTATTCAAGTTTACCAGGCAATCGTTTGCTTTATATAACTCTGGCTTTAGCTTTTAAAGGTACTTCTGGAAAAGAAACTGTGCTGTATTTTTACCTACAAAAGTTTACTTTCATGAGAGGAAACTAGTTTCTGGCATAAAAATTTCATTTGGAAACAGCTGAAAGAAGATCAAGGAGGAAACGGAAAAACAATGATCCCACACTCTGTACAAACACTGCTAGATGCTTTTTTACTCTATTATTTGAAAAAATATTTTTGAGACAAGCTATATTTTTTTGGATGGATTCCTCCAAGGTTCTCTCTGTGGTTATGGTTCTTATTTACCACCAAATTGAGTGATAACGTTCTAGGTACAGGAGCAAGATGGGTGGGTCTTTGGAAATGACCCTTCCATTGAACCCCTGAACTTTGGGGTTCTAACCTTGGAAAGTACCACCTGCTGGTTCCTCCAGCAGACCCACAAGAAATGCCCAATCTAGAAATCAAGAGCATCTTCTCAGAAATACAAATCAAAACTACAATAAGGTATCACCTCACACCAGTCAGAATGGCCATCATTAAAGAGTCTACAAATAACAAAAGCTGGAGAGGGTGTGGAGAAAAGGGAACCCTCCTACACTGTTGGTAGGCATGTAAATTGGTGCAGCCGCTATGGAGAACAGTATGGGGGTCCCTGAAAAAACTAAAGATAGAACTACCATATGATCCAGCAATCCCACACCTGGGCATGTATCCAGAGAAAACTCTTAATTCGAAAAGACACATGCACCCCAATATTCATAGCAGCACTCTTTACAATAGCTAGGACATGGAAGCAACCTAAGTGTCCATTGACAGAGGAATGGATAAAGAAGATATAGTACATATATACAATGGAATAGTACTCAGCCTTACAAAAGAAGGAAATAATGCCATTTGCATTTGGGATTAGCAGATGCAAAGTATTACATAGAGAATTATATATAGAATGGATAAACAACAAGGTCCTACTGTACAGCACAGAAAACTATATTCAATATCCTGTGATAAACCATAAAGGAAAAGAACACGAAAAGAATGTATGCATATGTATAACTGAGGCACTTTGCTGTAGAGCAGAAATTAACATGACATTGTAAATCAACTATGCTTCAATAAAATAATTGTTTTTAAAAAGAGCATCTTCTCGGCTGTTACTGGGGTTTTCTTAAAATACGGAACTTTACTAAATCTGCTTGCCTTTGCAACTAGATGGGTACAATTGAAATCTTTCCTCCTGAGATGTATCCAAGCACATTTTAATTGGATTAAGTGACAAATCGAATAAAGAGAAATAATGTTCTGCTAATGAGCATTATTATTACTGGTATTCTTCATAAGCCTCTAGGGGATCAGACCAAACAGATGTTTCTAATGATCACTTTCAACATATACAGAACTATTTCTGTCTGTATTCTGAGGTGTTCTCTGCTTTCAGCGATTCAAAGAACATGGCCAGCTTCCCTGGGGTTATTTATTGTTTCTTTTTGCAGTTTCATGTCCCATGGAGTAAGTCCTAACACAGTGATCAAGGCAACATGACTAGTATTATTTATCTAAATAGGGAACTTTTATCCTCAAAATTGGCAAAATCTTTGAAATACAAGTAACTACTCAAAAATGCATTGAAGCAGGTTTTTGACTTCTTACTTTACTCTGTTAACCAGACTTTAATTAAAGAAACCCCAGATATGAGTCCAGCCTGTAGTTAAAGAAACTCATATATGAGTGCAGGTAGCTGGGGATAAGATGTAATAGCACCTCGACATCTGTGAGATTGTAATAAGTAAGTAAATACACAAATTATGAGAAATACAGACTCTGCTTCATTCAATCCTCGAGTAACTGATTGGATCATTTTATTGGTAAGGAAAACAAGGTGTGGAGAGTTTGAACAACATGCCCAGAGTCGCACTGTATAATAAATAAAGCCAAGACAGGACCTTCATTTCCCAAACTGCACTGTATTGCAAGTCACGGCGGTCACATACAATTCTCTCCCCATTCAAAGTCACAGGTTCATGCAGGTCTGTGTGGTGTACTGACAGGGGGAAAACTCCAAGAGGAAACAGTTTTCTCTGCTAAACCTCTTTTTCAATCTTATTTGTAAAATTATTTTATTTATAAATACTTGGGGTAAAAAGCATGCATGGAATAAGGGGAGAAGAAAAAAGAAGGCATTTATTTGATACCTTGGGATTTTTATGGATTAAAAATCTAAGACAGATACCAGAAAAAAAAAGGAAATGATACCTAAATGGCCAAATACACACACACACACACACACACACACACACATATATAATATTTTAAATATAAATGTTTATATATTACAAATATGTTGATTTATGTTTTTATATATTATATATGATGTCTAAGATACAAATGTTCATATTATATATATATATATATCTTTTTTTGCTCACTGTGACTTTCATGTTGTATGTTTCTCAAATATATATTTATATACACACACATATATATATATTTTTAAAGGGTACTCAACTTGGTTAGTCTTAGGGAAATTAAAATTAAAACCACTACATACCAAAATGACTAAATTACTGCAATTTGGAAAGACTGGAAATAACAAACGTGGAGAAAATGTGGATTAGCTGGACATTCACCAATGTTTGCTGACCCCAAACCATGTTTTAAAAGAGAAAGTCTCAAAATGGAGCGAGTGTTCCCTGCCACCAAGGCCGTGAAAGAATCCAGTCCCCTACCTCTTTATGGAACCAACTAAGAGAAGCGTCTAAGCAAATATTACATTTGCTGTTTCACAACAGAAATGACAGAGCTCAGACCCAGAAGTACGTTCAGATTTAATCATCCCTAGCTAAAACCAATCACTGGCTGCAATTTAAATCAATTTTCTCTGCATTAAAACTTCATGGGAAAGAGAATTTCCCTCCTGATAACCTGTATCAACAGATAGTAAGTGAAGCTCACATAGAAAAAACATACAGGGTTCATGCCACGTAGTTTCTATCACACATACACGGTCTCTATTTTATGACATCTCTCAGCTGAAGAAGAAATAATCCTTCAGTGTATCTTGCAAATGACAGTGTACAAGTTTTAAATAAAAATAAAAATAAAAAACAAGCATGTTAGATCTGGTTTCTTTCCTGCTGGCTCTTCAGACTTCTATGCGCCCTTTGCTGTCATTCTGTAATGAGCTGTTAGGAAACATTGTGACACTTTCCATCTCCAAGAGTTACCCATCACCTTAGAGCCAAGAGGGAGGTCTGTTATTTGTCTAGGATTTAACTATCCCCATATTTCTATTGTGTGTTTCTTTTCCTTTCTATATGCATCAGGTAAGACTTACTTTATTATAAATGACCCATAGTAAATTTAACTTTAGCATTGGATATTGTAAAGCAAACATTTAGCTGACCGATGCATGTACTGTGATATTCTCACCTTTTTCATTTTCGGTTAGTAATGACCTAGAAAAGCTATTGGGGGAGAGACAGTTACCTCTATGGGTCTCTGAAGCAGTAGCACACACCATATGTCATTGGTCCTTTCTATCTGTACAAAGAGAAACCTATATTCTTAACAAAAATTTACCCCAGGTGGTATTCACAGCTCCTCTGAAGCTTGTATACTGGGATAGAATCTCCTTTCTCTTTTCTTCTTTTTAGTAAGAGTCTTTGCCTAATGAACAAATGGTTGTGATTTATTTATTTTCAATGTTTTGTTCATTTAATTGTTTTACTAGATTCTGAAACACCTTTTATATCAGCTAATATTGTATTAGCCTGCCTTCCAGAGGAAAGCCAAGCTAAAGTGATTTAACTGGAAAACACTTATTTTTGCCAAATAACAAAAAATAGGTAGGTAGGCAGTCTTAAGGTTCAACATAGATGTTAAGGACCCAGGTTAATTCTATCTTCCTGCCACTCCAACCATAGAGTTTGGTTTTCTTCTTCATGATCACACAATGGCTGCTTCACCTCCAGGATTGCATCTGCATTCCAGGCAGACATCCTCATGAAGTTTTATCAGATAATTCAGGAAAGAAGCTCTTTCCAGCTGATACATCTTCACATGCCCTTCTACTAGCTCTTCTCAAGAAAACCCTGGGCTTCCCTGCTGGTCTTAGAGAGCCTCCCAGAGAGGAGGGGGTGGGGAGAAATTATTTTGCAAGCATCACATCTTGGACTCAATTCAGAATCCTAGTGTCTCCCTAGACATATCACGTTTGTTTATTCCCCCATGCCCCTCTGCTTTCACATCTGATGGTCGGTTTGCCTAGAGGAGTGATTCTCAAACTTGAATGAGATAGGACCACTTAGAAGACTTCTCCAAACAGGTAAATGGATCCGTTCTCTGATGGATGGATCCTGAGAAACTGGATCTCTAATGAGTAGTAGGAGGTGCTGATGCAGTGGGTAGAGGTCAACCCTCTGAGTAAAAGCACCCTCCCTCTCAATCAGCTGTAGTTCAATAAAACAGAACAAAATAAACAGTAAGAGCCACCTTCCTTCTACCTTTCCTTCTCTACCCAGATTCTACTTATCTTTTAAAATAAGGTCAGATTTCCCGCCCTCCATGCTCCTTTCCCCACAGCTTAGAAGGATGGCCTTGCATGTCCCCCATGCCTGCATCACGGTCCTTAGACTCAATTTTGCTACACTCGTGATTCATTTCCACATCAGACCTCCACCCACAGGGTCTTACATCTTGGTCTGCTCGCCGTGACTTTCCTTCATGTTGTCTGTGTCTCCCAGTGGTCAGGGCATCTCTACGGTTGAGGGTGTTGATGGATCAACGGTGGCTGGACTGTATCCGTCAGGCCAAGAGAAAACCCTTGTGGTGCAGGCAGAAGTCTGAATCCCACTACAAGATCCAGTGACTCTCCCCAAAAAAGTGGGAGCAGGAGGTTGAGAGAATTGTTGGCAGCCTGGCGCACATCCTTTCTGCATTGGATGCACAGAGGGGGTGGATGGCTTCTCTCCATGGCGTGGGGACCAGAAGATGCACTCTGGTCCCAGCACTAAGGGTCTCCCGCAACAACTTCAGATACATCTCCTCCCCCTCCTGTTCTTTCCTCTTCTCCCCTCCTCTCCCTCCTATCTCCCGCCTTTCTTTTTCTTCTTTCTCTTAAAATTCTTGCTTTTCCTCCATCTCTTTCGCCTCCTCTTTCTTCTTCATACGATTGATCTCTGATTTTTTTTTAATTGACTGATCTCTGATTTTAGCTTGGACGGGGCAGAAATGCAGGAGCCTAGCCACCTGGGAAATGAGACAAAAAAACCCCAGCAGGTGAAGGTACCTGCACAGCAGGTTTACTGGTCAATAGGTTCACCGACAGGGTAGCCTCTCCCCTGTGGGTTTGTGGCAGGCTGGCTGAAAACTCCTGGATAACTGATGCTAGGAATCTGACCCTGGAGAGGGCCGATCTGAAGCCTCCACTCTGCTCCGGTCCACTTCTAACACAGACGGCACCCCGTCTTCATTGATGGATGTGGTCTTAGGGCTTCAGCCTGTGGACTAACGCTGCAGCTGGCTGTTCCAAGAAGCGGAGGAAGAAGGGTTGCAGGGCTGGGCCAGTTTTTCTGTGGACCGTCTTGCTCTATTGTTTGGTTTTTGCTTCGTTCCTTTTCCCTGCAAGCGCTGGCGTGGTCTCCTGTCCGCTCCCTTCCGCCCTGAGCCAATCTGGGGTTCTTTTCTGCTTTCCTTTCCCTCTGGTGCCTGAGTGCCTGCACCTTCC
Source organism: Leucopleurus acutus (assembly GCF_964270905.1). Taxonomy (NCBI): domain Eukaryota; kingdom Metazoa; phylum Chordata; class Mammalia; order Artiodactyla; family Delphinidae; genus Leucopleurus; species Leucopleurus acutus. The sequence goes on from NC_139164.1 coordinate 4,176,719, forward strand.
TCAAATTCTTCAGTGCTACCATTCACTTTTTCCTCTTTTCCATAGTATAATGGATTTATTATCCTCTTCCTATCACTTATTTTCATTTAGAGACATTTTCCCAGGAAAGTGAGGTAGATATAGATGCCCATTCAATCAGAGTGAAAAATAGGCCTGCTTTTCTTTGAGATAAACCAGTGGGCTTGGAATCGCTGATTCAGTGAGGATGCACATTTTATGAAATGTGGGCACATATTTCCACAATGCCATCCAGGAAGGAGTGTGTTTATAGGACCTTGGGCAGGGACCCGGAGTCTATCAACACTCACTCATCCTTTGGATTAATATTGCCTAAGTCCTACTGTGTTTCAGGAATATACAGTAGAAAAAAATATGAATCTCACCTTCCTGATACTGATCTTTCAGTGAGAGAAACTTAAATTTTAAAAACAAATCCATTATGAACTGCCAGTATATACCTCTCCTGGGTATATACCTGAAAAGAAATGAAAACACTAATTAGAAAAGATACATGCACCCCTATGCTCATAGCAGCATTATTTACAACAGCCAAGACATGGAAACAACCTAAATGTCCATCGACAGATGAATGGATACAGAAGATGTGGTACATGTATACAATGGAATATTACTCAGCCCTAAAAAAGAAGGAGATAATGCCATTTGCAGCAACATGGATGGACCTAAAGATGATCATACTGAGTGAAACAAGTCAGGCAGAGAAAGATGAAGACTGTATGATCTCACTTATATGTGGAATCTAAAAAATACAATAATCTAGTGAATATAACAACAACAACAAAAAAGAAACAGACTCCCAGATATAGAGAGCAAACTAGTGGGGACCAGTGGGGAGAGTGCGGGAGGGGTAGTTTGGGGTGAGGGACTGGGTGGTACAAACTATTGGGCGTAAGACAGGCTACAAGGATGTATTGCACAACACGGGCAATAGAGCCAATACTTTGTAATCACTGTAAATAGAGTGTAACTTATAAAAACTGTACAGAAAGTTTTTAAACTTAAAAAGACAAACCAACCAACCAAATAAACAAAAAAACCCCACCGAATCTGGTATGTAACTATGTTATTACAAATTATGATAAAGGTCATGAGGTAGAAGTATTGGATATTATATGTCAAAAACGAGACCCACTCACAAATACTGGCCATTATATATTTTAAATGTTTAACAATTTTATAGGCAAAAATTACTTAGAATTATAGCTCTAGTTTATCTACCTTTGACTTCTAATGACATTAAATATTTTGTCTTATTTATTTATTTATTTAATTTCCTTTCTGAACAGGCTGCAAATATTTAATCTTCTCTTTAAAGGCTTTATTTATTTTTTAACATTTATTTATTTATTTATTTTGGCTGCGCTGGGTCTTAGTTGTGGCATGTGGGATCTTTAGTTGCAGCATGCACACTTCTTAGTTGCGGCAGGTGGGATCTAGTTCCCCGACCAGGGATCGAACCCCAGCCCCCTGCATTTGGAGCACGGAGTCTCACCCACTGGACCACCAGGGAAGTCCTTAATCTTTCTTTTATGTGAGCATCTTTGTTTATTGATTTACAGGAGCAATCAATAGATTAAGAATTTTAACCTTTTCTCTCGGATAAATGTTGTGATAATCACATTTCTTTGCTTTTTATCTACTTAGTTTTATACTCAAAATTCTTTCAAGCACACACTAACCTTTACTGTTAGTGTAAAAGCTTTCTCTAACACAGATCAAAATAAACCTTCATTTACGTTTTCTTATCATTCTTTTACACCTTCCTAAATAAGATCCGTGTTCTCCCTGGATCATTTTGGTGTGTGGTGCAAAGTGGAGATCTATCTTTTGCTCCCTTCCTTCCCTCAGCGGTTGGAGATATTGCCTTTATATTTTCAATCTCCACAAACATGGGCACACACCTACACCCCCTGCCCTGACTCCACGGGCTCATTTCTCGGTGTGTTATTTTCATAACTGAAGCTATGCTATGTTCTTGTTAACATTATTCTGATCCTTTTGTCTAGTTTTTCTAACATTTGCCCCCATCTGTAAGCACATTCACAGCAATTCTGATCCACACCGTTGTCTTCAGCCCTTTTCCACCCCAATTTCCTTTCCTGAGTTCCTTTTTAAGTTAATGTCTTGGTTGTTGGCATTACACGTCTAAGCACATTATTTTCGGGAGAGCACGGTCTTTCCCTGGGCTTGTGCTGGCGCCTCTCATGAGTAACCATCTGGCTGTGGGGAGCGCTCCAGCTTCTGGGAGACGTTTCCCCTTCCGTCAGAGGTCTGGGGTGCCCAGCACGGCTTACACTCTTCATACGGTGGGAGGTGTTTGTAGGACTTTACTTGGCCCTGGGGGCGTCCCTTTGATCTGAAGCCTAAGATTCCTTCTTTGGTCAAGTCTTCTTCCTGTGCTTCTGTGGCTTCTGGTTTGCAGGGTGTCCTTAGACCTAGGTAGGAATTCTGAGTCGGCCATCTATCTATTTTTTACTTATCTTTCTGTCCATTGTTCTCTCCCGTTTTCCGCTTTCTGGGTTTGGTGTTACTTCCTCATAATTGTTTTTTATTTTGACAGTTTGATTTTCTTTAGTACCTGTCTGCTGCTGTTCACTGTCTCCAACACTTTCTTTTTTTTTTTTTTTTTTTTGTCTCCCTTCTTTAATCTCTGATTTCGCTTTGCTTCTCCGTGACTTTCATTTCTAATTTATATAGATACTTCCTCTTGAACAGTGTGTGTGTGTGTGTGTGTGCTTCTTTCAATCAGTTCTGGTATATAGATAATCCCTTTGAGTGAGGCAAGTTTTTCAATTTTTCAATTTTTAGCTATTTATGTAGAGAAAATCTGAGTGGGTTCATGGAGCTGAGATGTCCAAACTCATATTGATACTCTAGCCTGAAATCTCCAAATATACTTTTAACATAATGGGGACCAAACGTATATATTTTTTTATATCCTGCTTTTTTCACATAACATCAAATCATAAGCATTGTTTCCTTCTGTGGCTACACTACATACATCCAAATACGATTATGTTCTTCAGTCAATTTACATTTTGCTTCCAATTTTTTTGGTATAATAAACAATATGATGATGACCATTCATGCACAGAAATCTCTTAAGTGCACTCTGACAGTTCCTTTAGGAAATATTCCTAAAACTGAAATTACGTGGTCAAAAGTTATGAGCATTGTAAAGACTCAACGTCAGCGTTCAAGTAGCTTTCCAGGAACATTCGAAAATGTTTGCAATCCTACTAAGAGTATATCAGCTGTCAGCTTGTTAGCTAAAACGCTTTTCATGTTTTCCTGCTATAACGCAGGAAGTTGTTTTTCGTGCTAACAGCCACCTGCTTTTTTTTCTTCCCTTTTCATTTATAATTTGTGTCACTTGTCCATTGTTTTGTTCTGGTATTAGGTAATTTCTACTTCTAAGTGCTCCTATAGGATGATAAACTCTTACAATATCTATTTTTTATATCTAACCATGGATTTTCATTTTGTGGAAAGGTTTTCCTGATAAATTTGGTTTAAAAAAATTTCATCATCTGGGATTAGTCAAATCAGCTATGCTTGAACTATCATGACCTGGGATGGTCATATTGGTGTCTGTCTTCATTACTCTTTGTTGTTTTGGAAATAACTGTCTGTGGGGATGCAGATATGATTCTTATAACTGTCACAGCTATATTTTTGACAATAAAAAATTTCCTAAGTTTCTACTTCTATCATTTATTGCAGCTGTTTTTCTAGAGTTAAAAAGAATAAAAAAGAAAAGGACAGAAGGCTGGTTAGCTCAGTATATGACTTTATTACACTTTTTGAGCCACTGAGTCTACAATGATGTGAATCTTAGGAGGTCAATCATGGCCCTTTCACTCACTTTGACTGTTTGTTTATAATTAGCAAGGAATGTCTGCTTTGGTATTATTTTCTCAAAGCCTTCAACTTGTTGGGCTTACATTGAGTTAAATTAAGTATACTTTTTATACTTTATACAGAGCACTTCTGCTGTGCTCTGTATTTTGCGTTCTGTGCAGGATTGGTTACAAGAACTTAACCAACAGACACGTGAAAATGGAACCATCAGTAGTGTAAAACAGTGTTTCCCAAGGTACGCTTCTTGGACTAATTTTCTGCAGATGAAATAAGTGTGGGAAACACCCATCTTGGAAGTCCTCCCATACAGACAGTCATACTGACCATGAGTATACGCGACACCCTGGCATCTCTTGGTGAAGAAGGCTGTTTTAACTTTTTAACCCAGCACTGCCCAAACGTATTTGTCCACAAAGCTCTCCTTGCCTTGTGTATGTGAGTATATGTGTGTAAAACACCTACCAATATCGTGAAGGATTATCAGCATACAGGCAGCATTTGGGGAAATGATTCTCTACATTGTAGCCCACCAATAACCTCAAAATTTCCCTCCTGCTTTACTGAAATAGACCCGCCCCAAGCAAGACACGTTAAAAATATGTATTGCAATAGATTTTTGTTGCCATGTCAAAAGCACATCTCAACTAGTTCACACCAGACTGCTTAGGTATTTTTTTTTAATGCTGTTGGTTCCCTAACACAGCCTGGCTCCGACGTTGTCATCTTCCCCAGATCCTTCGTGACTTGCAAGAGACCAGCAAAGAAGATTTTTCTAGGAACTCTTGGGTCGTCTTCACTGGGAACCAACAGTCTGAGGAGACACCAGACTAAGCTTTCCATGGGCTTTTTAGGGGTGGGTCAGTTTGGTCCATATTCTAATGCTTCAGGGGAATCTGGAGCATTTCTGGGAATGTACCTGAAGTCAGGGAAGGAGAAATCGGCATTTTGTTCTCCATGTACAAGTGCATTATCTCCAAGCCCGCCTGCAGCCAAGTACTCTATCGTTACATGATGCTTGCTGGAAGTTTCTTGTACAAAAAGTAATTTTCCCTATTTGACATGGTTTTGTATTCATTAATTTTCCCCCTGTACGCTTTGCTGTGATCGCATTATTTTCCTCCTCCAATGTTCAGATGATATTTTAATAGATTACATAATATTGAACCATCGTCGCATTGCTGGAATAATTGCCGTTTGGAAACAGTGTGTCTTTTCCAACCGGTGCATTAAGATTGCTAATGTTTTATTTTTTATTGTCGCCTTTGTACGCTTGACGGAAGTTTAATTATTCTGTTTTTCGTTTTGCTTCGCATTTAAAAATATCCGTGTTACAGCAGCCTGACATTGTGGAGGAGACATTCTTTAAACTACACTCACAGAGATTTCACAATGTGGGAGTCGGGTGTAACTGGAACTTGAAATTGAACTTGTAACTTGAAATTTTCATAGAACTCGCCCTTCAAATAAATCAGATGTCATGAAATTTGGGGGATATATTTCTTCACTACCTTGTAATTGGCATTGTGAAACCGATGAGTTTTTCTCTCTTTTATTGAGTTAATATTAGTAACATATTTTTTTCTAGGAAATAAGCAGCTTATCCTATATAAATAATTTGTGGTAGTAAAGTTTATCAGTATTTCCTTTTGTGATTTATCAGTAGTACCTGATCTAACGCTTAGGTATCTTAACAAGGAATGATTTCATCAAAAATCCTCCAATTCCTGATGGAACAGAATGACTTCAATGAGGAGAATATCTTCTTCCTTCTGTAAGGATGCCATTTCTTTGCACCTGAAAATTAACTAATAATCTAACACTATCATGATTATTTTCAAGGGCTTCCTTGGTGGCGCAGTGGTTGAGAGTCCGCCTGCCGATGCAGGGGACACGGGTTCGTGCCCCGGTCCGGGAAGATGCCACATGCCGCGGAGCGGCTGGGCCCGTGAGCCATGGCCGCTGAGCCTGCGCATCCAGAGCCTGTGCTCCGCAGCGGGAGAGGCCACAACAGTGAGAGGCCCGCGTGCCGGAAAAAAAAAAAAAGGTGGATAGGAAAAGTAAGATGGAAGGCTTTTAACTCATCCAGTTGCTATTCATTACTTACTGTTTTAACCTCAAGGCAATTTTCTTAGCAGTTTCATTTCCAGGCTGTCATTAAGGAAACGATCTCATCAGAGCCCCCTTTCCATTATGTTCTAGTGACAGATAAGTGCCGGCAGGTGTGTCTGGACAGCAGTGGTGCAGATGAGCCCCGACTATTAAACAGAAACCTACAGGAAGACCCAAGCGTTAACAAGAAACTCATTCCATGCTAACACGGAGAGTTTGACTCTTGACAAATGCGTGAAGGAAGATCTTTTATATGTGTTTACGTATAACTGAATCACTTTGCTGTACACTGAAACTAACACAACATTGTAAATCAACTACACTCCAATATAAAATACGATTTTTTTTTTTTTTTAAAGGAAGATCTTTTAGATGAGGTCGCAGTAGCTCACGCTTTTGGGCAGCCACAACCCTCTGACCCAACGGAGTTGGGAGCAAAACTCAACTACCAACATGACATTGGAAATCAGCTATACTCCAATAAACATTAAAAAAAAAAAACCACAACAACTCAACAAGAACAGTGTTCCTCCACTTGAGCAAGCATTGCAAACACCTGCAAAGCCCCACCTGCAGAGGTTTGGATGCTGTAGGTGGAAGGCAGGACCCTAGGAGCTGCATCTCTAACCAGTTCCCAGGTGACGCTGATCTGAGAACCACAGTCCGAGAACCACTGAACTAGGCGACTTCTCAAGGCTCCTTGAAGAGGTAGGACTTTTTCCAGATGTGTTCAATGTCCTTCCCCTCTGAAATCATCAAGTCATGGTTAGAGTGGGGCAGAAACCTTCCATGGACATGCAGAGCTACGGACTGGAACTACACCGTAGTTCTTTAGCTCATGAATTCTTGATTACTCCCTCTGTGAATAACCCAGCGGCCCTAATCATTGCTCTTACAATGCTGACATTTCATCTTGCAGAAGGGATACTGTATTGTACTTTTAGATACGTCTCTGTGTTCCAATAACCTTCTGGCACTCAGACTTGCTAGGTTACCTTTGCTGCAGAACTACATAAAATGCTCACGAGGGTGTCAGAGAAACCTCTTGTCCACAAATACCTTCCTTCCTAGCACTTTCCGCATGCTACCCTGACCCTAGCCAAATGTCATGCTGTCTCCATTCTGATCGGGGACTCACTGTCATCTTTACCAATTCCATAGTTGTGGGCTGGACTTCCTTCTATGAACCTGTCTCTTTACTCAGAATAGTTACGTTTGGAGATTCCCAGGCAGAGATTCTTACGGATGGTTTACACGTGGGGGCTTTGTTTTTAGTTCTTCTCTATCACGTATCTACACCTTCCAAGAGAGAAGATGAATCTGAGGCAGTTCAGAACCCTCATAACTCAGCTCATTCCCCCTCCAAGAGGCAGTAAAACACAGGCTTCTTCACGACAAGTCTCTACAAACATTCATAGAACAGGGTAAATCCTTTCATTAACACGGAAGTTAATCTTTTTGAAGTGCTCTTAAGTATTCTTATCTTACAACAAGGCCAAGGAGTCTAGACTGGGTTCATAATTGACCTTCCTTTTGAATACAAAGCTGATGCAGGACTATTCTTCTCATCTATCAACACTTCATCGCTGTTACGTGGGGCTTTATTTTCCCGAGCCTGTTTAGGTCAAATAATTTTGAATCAAAACTAATGACTGGGCTTCCCTGGTGGTGCAGTGGTTGAGAGTCCGCCTGCCGATTCAGGGGACACGGGTTCGTGCCCCGGTCCGGGAGGATCCCACGTGCCGCGGAGCGGCTGGGCCCGTGAGCCATGGCCGCAGAGCCTGCGCGTCCGGAGCCTGTGCTCCGCAACGGGAGAGGCCACGACAGTGAGAGGCCCCCCTACCGCAAAAAAAAAAAACAAAAACAAAAACAAAAACTAATGACTCTTCAACTAGAAGATGTCCAGATAAAGAGATCACTTCGTTCATTTTCTTGAGAAACCCCACATACAACATTACTTCACTATCTTTCCTTGGAATTGTTGGTACTTTTGGTATGTATATCCTGATTTGTTTTTTCTTTCTTTAGCACTCTCAGTTTTGCTTTGTTTTCCTTTAGACTCCAGATTCCATGAAGTCATTCTATGGTGTATATCAGAAAGCCCTGCATACTGGAGATTGAGTGTGCTCATTTAAGGTTCCAGTGACCTAGGATAAGTTTTAGTAAACTTCCCTGCTCTACACAATGGGGAGGAAACTAGATTGCAGAAGACCGTGTGGCACACAGTCCTGAATTCTGATCATGGCCTTGGTGTTTACTGTCCATAGAAACTTGGGACAAATTACCAATCTGACTCATTTCCAGTTTCTTCTGCTACCAAATGGTGACAGTAAGATTATTTTCTCTGTGTGCCTAGCAATTTATTTTTTCTGTAAAAACAAAATAAGACCATAACTCTACAAGAACTCAGTAGATACTAAAATGTCATATTATCACAAGCTGGGTTTTGTAGTTGGCCTGAGGCATATTCTTATCTATCATAGCTAACACTACGCTTCTAACCAGGTCTGAAGAATGACAGAACAATGAGGATACCCACTCATGGAGCTCTTTGATGTGAAAATTTTTCATTTCGGTCTCTGTCAGTACTGGGAAATGTTTCTGCTTTTTCCTTATGCTGCCACAAAATTTTTTTAAAAAGCACTGGCTTGTTTTGCATTGTATGATGAGCGCCAAGAGTTGGGACAAACAAACATTCATGCAAACATCCAAATGGATTCATTTATTTATTGGGTCAGGGATACTGAAGGTTATCCTTATATCCAAGAACAACTGTTTGGGGAAAGATCATTAAACACTTTAGTACAATCTCAAAATGCCCTCCATGTTTTTCTAAGGTCGATGTGTAGACACAGAGTATGCAGCACAAGATGGTCAACAAGTGATGGAATGGGGGTTTGGATCACAGAGAACTTCTGATATGAACCACTGCTAACCTTGTATTTAGCAAGAGACAGTAGGAATGCAAACATCCCAGTGTGCCTACACGTGATAGAGCTTTGAAGCACTCAGGTGTGTAGACTCAATTATTCTGAAGCTTTATGGTTAATTAGAGATTTATAAGGAAGAAATGAAAGACCTTATATCTATCTAGGCTGCTTACATGCTGTATGAACATACTCACCTGCTTGGTGCTATTAAGAATTTTTGTGAAAAATCTTATGTTTTCCTCCTAGAGCAATTTCACAATCTTGAATTCTCAGACAGTCAAACACCTCATTCCTCTTGACGGGCTCATTAAGCCCCCCTCACAGACCTTGAAGAAACAGGGTATCTCCTTACAGTTTTCTATCATAATGAGTCATTAGGGAAAACTTGAGGAGCTCTACATTTTCAAAGGCAATACTGTATCCACGAACTGTATTTTCAAGAAAACCAGAATGTATGTAGGAAACAAAAGGAATATATAAAACTCTCTAATGCAAATCACTCTCTTCGTGGTGTATGTAAGCTCAATTTTTAATTAGATCAAAATCTGGGATTCAAAGCCGTGATTCCATGAACGATGGCCATGTTAGAAATAGGTACGTGTTGCTTTGTTTTTGGTCCCTGTTCACATTCTGATGAGAAGTCCCTATATTTAGATTTGTTTTGTCAGTTCACTTGCACTGTTGATTATTATTATTACTTTAACCCGGGCGTGGAGTGAGTCATGATTAACTGCAGAATGCTGGGAGTAAAAACGTAATCGTCCGTTGATGTAGGTGAGTGGCGTACGATGGATCCTGCCGGGAGTAAGTTTTACTCTAATGGAAAAAAATCACGCAAGTAACTTGTGCTTTTCAATTAGACTCCGCAGCACGATAAAAGGAGCAAAATATGGCTGCTGGCATTGCATTAATATTATGAATATACCCTTCAATGAAAATTGCCCATGTAAGCACAAATGGGTATAGGAAATCTGAGTGCAGGATGCAATCCTGAAAACTGTACTAGACACTCCGTTACCAAATAGAGACAGATTTCAATGTTGTCATAGTTCGTGCCAGCAAGTATTAGGTTTAGAGAAAGAAGTTCGCAGTGGAACCCAAGAATTGAAATAATCTATGTGTTATGGGACGTTTAACCTGGTAAAACTATCTTCTAATAGGGCACAGGTCAGAAATGTAGGAATCAGTCCATAATGGCCCACTTGTGATCACAGCAGAAAATCACATCAGTTTTTCCTTAGATCGTCCACGGATAGAATGGATTCACACAATGAAGTAGTGATAAGTAATACATATGAACTACAGACCTCAACCTGAATAAATTTAGTAACACAACATTATAAATCAACTATACTCCAATTCGAAAAATATAAAATAGAACGGTAAAAAAATAAATTGTACATGTAAATTGTTAAAAAAAAATTTACCAGCCATAACACTGAATAAAAAAAAAAAAAAAAGCAAGTCTGGGATTTCCCTGGCGGTTCAATAGGTAAGAGTTCGCCTTCTTATGCAGGGGCTGTGGGTTCCATCCCTGGTCGGGGAGCTAAGATCCCACATGCCTCGCGGCCAAAACACCAAAACGTAAAACAGAAGCAATATTATAACAATTTCAATAAAGTCGTTAAAAAAGGTCCGCATCAAAAAACATATTAAAAAAAAAAGCAAGTCAAAGAAACTGTCCAGTGTGGTCACCTTTATATAAATATCAAAAGCATGAAAAGCCGAATAACATATTTATCTTACTAGTATATGTACCTATAAATGCCTATATACCATATGTAAACATATTTGAAGTATCTGATACTTCAAGCACATTTGAAGTGCATACAGATGAGCAGGTACACGAGGCGATGTGAGAAAACAAGAGAAGCACGCCTCCTTCAGCTTTGGCCGCTCAGTGAGACCTTCCGGCAGAAAGGCGAAGCTGGGGCTCTGAGTCTTCAGAGAAAAGTGCCACGTGGAGGAGTAGTCTGGGACGAAGGCGTGGAAATGGGAGGGAGACCACAGAGCCCTGGGAGGTATAAGAAAGTTGATGTGTAGGGCTGGGGCGGGCGGGGAGATGATGAAAGGGGATGGTGAGAGATGAAGGATGGAATGAACACGCGGGTGAGATCTCATTCCACGTTTCGTGAGTATTCAGCGTGTCCCGGGCACCATTTAGGCGCAGGTCGGGGCATGGCGGCTGTTCAGATCCAAGGGCAAAGGGTCCGACCTTACGGACTTGGAAGTTACATCCTTGAATCATTTTGCTTTATCTTATTTCATTTCGGACCCTCCCCATCCTCAGCCAGGCATGCTGGCGACAACCTAGGGAAGATTCAGAGGAAGGCGGAGGCCAACGGCAGGGAGGCTGCGTGCTGTGCAGACACGACGCACACCTGAAAAGAGCAGGCGCCCAGCTAATGACCAGGTAGCAAGGACCCCGATCCTTGGTTAAGACGAACCCAAGGGAAACAGGTGTGGTCAGAGGAACCCCTGGAGGTGGGAGTGTGCCTCATATTATGGTGAGAAGAATTTCACTGGACACCGAATAGGATATAACGGGGGCGAAACTTCTGATCTAATTTTGGCACTCAGCAGATCTCAGCCAAATTTGCTGTCTTTTTTTATGATAAGGAAGCATAAGAAAGAGAACACATCGTGCCTTGGCTAAAAAGATACTGTGGCCTTTGAAGACAATAGCATATCCACGTACACACGCCACTATATTTAAAACAGGTAATCAACAAGGACCTACTGGAGAGCACAGGGAACTGTACTCACTATTCTCTGATAACCTACATGGGAAAAGAATCTGAAAAGGAACAGATACATGTATATGTATGACTGAATCACTTTGCTGCACACCTGAAACTCATACAACATTGTAAATCAACTATACTCGAATATAAAATAAAAACTGAATTAAAGGAAAGACAATAGCATGCAATGAGATGGTGACAAAAGAGGAGAGAAAAACACCCTACACTGAGTTGTTTCCATTTGGTGTCAGGGAAAGGTTTAGCCCATAAGAAGAACAAGGTCAATTATAGATTTGGTTGAAGATTTGACCCAACTACAAGAAGTGGTCAGGAGAAGGGCAGCCTCAAGTGGGTTCTCTGTTAAAATTGCACTGTGTATTATATTTCAGATGGAAAAGGACATGCCTATTCAAATTACTCTGCAGCATTCCTAATCAGAGGTGTTAGGACCAGAAAGTACCATCCATGTCCAGGGGCCTGGAATGGAAGAGGTGATGTCTACCTGAATGAATTCAAGCCACACGTGTGGCCACAGGGAGGTACGGAAAATGTAGCCCAGGGAAAGCGCTGGAGAAAATAAAAAGATTGATTTCTCATAGTGGACACAGATGAGAAGCAAAGGAACGTGGTAAGGATGAGGGGGAGGCATAGCAGAAAGAGAACAAGAGGCGAAACAGACTTCCTTCAGAAAGAACAATGGCCCCATTGGATACCATACTACAGAACTCATCCAAGGGAGGGAACACAAGCCTGGGTTATTTTGCTTACATTTCTAAAAGACCGTGGCTCAAAATATGGACGTTCATAACTATGAAGAATGAATTAAAGCATCCCCAGTATGTGACTGTGCTTGAATCATCCATGGTGTGGACATATGCAATTGTGAGAAAAGGAAACAGGACCAACCCTTTCCAATCATTATTGTAAGAAACTAAAGGTATAAAACCACTACGAGAAGAGCACAGCCCGGAAGGTTGCATGTTAGAATGCACACGCCGGTTGAACGTACTTATAAACTACAGTTACAGGAAAAGTAAGTAAGCCTACAGGAGCATCTCTGCCAAAGAACGGAGTCGGGCACGTAACACTCAGAAAGCTAAACACAGAATTACCCAGTGATCCAGCAATCCCACTCCTAAGGACATGCCCCAGGGAAATGAAAACACCTCCACGCAAAAATGTGTACATGCATGTTCATAGCGGCATTATTCACAAGAGTCAAAAGGTGAAAACACCCCAAATCTCTATTAACAGATGAATGGATGAATGAAATATTATTCAGTCTTAAAAAAGAATGTAAAAAAAAAAAAAAAAAAGAATGTAACACTGATACATGCTACAGTATCCATGGTTCTTGAAAACAGGATGCTCAGTGAAAGAAGCCAGTCACAAAAGGACACAGATTGTCTGATCCCATTTACATGAGGAATGTGCACATTTACACGTTAAATCCACAGAGAGGGAAAGCGGATTAGTGGTTGCCCAGGCCTGGTGGGGAAGAACACAGAAACGAGGCTTGACTGCTGTATGGGTAGAGGGTGTCCTTTTGGGGCGATGAAAATATTTTGGAACCAGACACTGGGGATGGTTGCACAACACTGCGAACCTATTAAATGTCACTGAATTGTACACTTTAAAATGGTTCATTTTATGTTATGTAAAGTTTATCTCTTCTTTTTTTTTGTTTGTTTTTTTTTTGTGGTACACGGGCCTTTCACTGTTGTGGCCTCTCCCATTGCGGAGCACAGGCTCCGGACGTGCAGGCTCAGCGGCCATGGCTCACGGGCCCAGCCGCTCTGCGGCATGTGGGATCTTCCCGGACCGGGGCACGAACCTGTGTCCCCTGCATTGGCAGGCGGACTCTCAACCACTGCGCCACCAGGGAAGCCCTATCTCATTTTTTTTTTTCCAAATGAAGCTCTCCTGTGTGCCACAGAAATAACATGAAACAAAACCCAATAATCTAGTAGCATCTAAGGAATATAGATAAAAGCTTAGAGAGCATTTTTTTTAACAGTTTAAGACAAACAAAGGAAAAAGAATACAAGTCCTACTTTTAAAATGCCAGAGAGTGAGTTGCAGGATGTTTTTTCCTGTTAATTTCAGCTTTATTTACTTTGTAACTCTTTATTGTAAGATAATTATAGGCTTCTTGAAAATTGCCAAAGTTTTAGTCAGGAGAGTTCTGTATACCCTCCACACCACTTTTTCCAATGTTAACATTACATCATCAAAGGACAATGATAATACCAGGAAATTATTGATAGGACACTATTAATTAAATCAGAGATCTTAGTAAGATTTCTCTAGTTTTACTGCTACCGTTCAGTTATGGACCGGGATTCCACATTATGTTTAGGGTCTCCTGCAACCTTTGACAGTTCCTCGGTCTTTCTTCGTATTTCATGACCATGGGTGACCCCCTTTGGAAAAACAATAGTCACTTATTTTGTATCCTGCCTATGGGGTGTGTTCACAAGCTATAAAGATCTCCAAAGAAGACCTCAAGTGTTTTAACATCCAGGGACTCATCTGAGAAATGGCTGTCCAGGAAACAGGCAGAAAGAAACAGCAAAAAATCAGACTCAGGGGGCTTCCCTGGTGGCGCAGTGGTTGAGAGTCTGCCTGCCGATGCAGGGGACACAGGTTCGTGCCCCGGCCCAGGAAGATCCCACATGCTGCGGAGCGGCTGGGCCCATGAGCCACGGCCGCTGAGCCTGCGTGTCCGGAGGAATATAAGATTTGACCCAACTACAAGAAGTGGTCAGGAGAAGGGCAGATATTAACGGAGATACTAACGTGTCTATGACTGGTCTGGACAAATTCTGCCAAGAAAAACCATTTCCAAACAGTTCACAGGGATGAGACTCTGCTCCGATGCACTTTTCTGTTCCTTCGCATCTCCTTCTGTGCTTTGTTCCCACAGTCAAGGGTGGTCGATGATGACACTTGGAGCCCAACAGAAGATGGGCTCAGCCTCGCCAAAGACAGAAGAAATAGTTCTTTAAAAAGCCTTGTGTGGGAACTTCCCTGGCGGTCCAGTGGTTAAGACTCCACGCTTCCATTGCAGGGGGCACAGGTTCGATCCCTGGTCGGGGAACTAAGATCGTGCCACACGACACGGCCAGAAAAATAAAATTATAATAAAATAAAATAAAATGAGCTATACTAGGGTCGGGATTTAAAAAAATAATGTGTATTTAAAAATAAAGTAAAAAAATAAAAAGCCGTGTGTGTGTGTGTGTGTGTGTGTGTGTGTGTCTGTGTGTGTTTGTAAGAAACATGGCTCCAAAGATGTAGGGCAAAATTCACTGTGTGTTCATCATAAGAATGTAAGATATGAAGAACTTACTCTTCACTTGACCTTGCTTTATCTTCAGATGTTAATATTGGGTTGGCCAAAAAATTTGTTCAGGTTTTTCTGTAAGCTATGAAAAACCCAAACGAATTTTTGGGCCAACCCAATACTTGACCCATAAAGAACTTATCAGGCAGAGGTGCAACTCTTTTCCCCTTCTCTCCTATACACACCTGAGATTATGTGGACAATAAGAGAAATTTCAATACATAAAATAAAATCTTTGGGACTTCCCTGGTGGCGCAGTGGTTGAGAGTCCGCCTGCCGATGCAGGGGACACGGGTTCGTGCCCCGGTCCGGGAGGATCCCACATGGCGCGGAGCAGCTGGGCCCGTGAGCCATGGCCGCTGAGCCTGCGCGTCCGGAGCCTGTGCTCCGCAACGCGAGAGGCCACAACAGTGAGAGGCCCGCGTACCACAAAAAAAATAATAAAATAAAATAAAATAAAATCTTTCTTCTTCTCCTCCTACTTGGAAAAGAAATTCTTTATATCTTAAGGAAAGCCCTTATGTTCAAATGATTAATAATAGTTTAGTTGCCCAATGCCCATTTTTTCCCATCTAAGATAGCCTTTTAGCCCAGAACATTTAAAACATTCACACCTGAAACACTAATACCTCATCCATTTAAAGGGAAAGACACAACCTTTGGGAGAATATTATAATCTTCCAAGTGTTTGTATGGAGACGAAAACTCTGTGTCTATGAAATTGCCCATCATTTACAGAAATATGATTGAAAATATTGGTCTAGAAATGGAATTAAAGAGCACGCAGTTTTGTGGAGTGGGATGATGGAAAATATAAGAATACTGAGGTAGAAACGAGCTTTGCCACTTCAGCTCTAAGCACTGAACTATCACTTGTACTCTACTAATACTGGGTTGGCCAAAAAGTTCGTCTGGGTTTCTGTAAAAGGTTACAGAAAAACCCGAACGAACTTTTTGGCCAACCCTATGAGATGTATTACAAAAAGCAATTTAGGTGGAAGATAGCTGGAAAATGAAGGAATCAAACATTCCCAGCTTCCTGTGGAATATATGCCAGAGGCGTAACCACTGAGTAGAACTTTCAAAGACATATTGCAGTCTACAAACCTGAACCTGCCCAATTTTATAATCTCCGGTGAATATTTTCATATCCCTGAGATCTGTTGAGCTTTGGAAGGGTTGATTATTTTTTCCATCCCATCACAGCTTTGGGGGAAAATACTGTTACTTTAGAGTTGATACCTTATTTATCTGGCACTGAGAAAGAAGTATTTACATGTATTATGATGCTTTGAAATGATTAATTAGAACTGTTACAGAAAAATGGAGTGCCTGGGTTCCAGCCATGAAGCAGACAGATTACCACTGTGCCGTTTAAGTAATACTTTATAAACCCATTTGTCACCCAGAAGAGGTGTCACATGTAATCTGATTTGTTGGAGGTAATGGATTAGGTGAAATGTACTTACATTTTCAGTAACACGCGCGAAATAACTAACTTAACCCATCGGAAAACTGCATTTTTATCTCTTAAATCTTATTACACTCCCCGGGGCCAACAGAAGAATAGGTATTTGTATTTCAACTGACATCAGCAGGGGCTAACGTCACGATTAGCTCCCACAAATTTTAGTCAAACCAGCCCCGTTTAGGCAGTTTGCTGGACATAAGAGGACTTGTATGGCCATATCCACAGTATATAGTTATCCACATAGGCACTTGTGGCCTTGTGTCAAGGAAGCGTTTTCTTACTTGAGACAGATATTGTAACTAGGAAAGCAACTACATCAAAGGCTCTGAAGGTCTGATTAACCAACAGTTCTTAACAATTTTGAATGCGCAAAGCAACATGCAGTGGACAGTTGCCATATTTTGGCCTAAGATCTACCACTTCTGGAGGCTGGGGAGACCAAGATCAGGGAGTTACCATGGTTACGCTCTAGGGTCTGATAAGCCCCTCTTCCTGCTTCATTTAGTGCATCCTCACATGGCAGAGAGAGACAGGGAAAGGAAGCCAGATGTCTCCTCTGATGTCTCCTGTTGGAAGGCAGCTAATCCCTTCATGACGGCTCCACCCTCATGACCTCATTACCTCCTAAAGGTCCAATCTCCAAAACCTACCACATTGGGGATCAGGGTTTCAACGGATGAATCTGGGGGCGGGGCACACAAACATTCAGTCCATAGCAGCATCTAAATGTCCTTTGTGGGGAACTGTCTTGCTCCCATTGCATGTAAACTGAGTGCAAAGGTAGATCGAGTTGGGACTTCCCTGGTGGTCCAGTGGTAGAGAATCTGCCTTCCAACGCAGGGGACGTGGGTTCGATCCCTGGTCAGGGAACTAAGATCCCACATGCCACGGGGCAACTAAGCCCACATGCCACAGCTACTGAGCCCGCGCACCTCAAAGAGAGAGCCCGCGTGTCACAAACTACAGAGCTCATGCACCCTGGAACCTGCGTGCCACAACTAGAGAGAGATAACCCACATGCCACAACTAGAGAGAGATAACCCGCATGCCACAACTAGAGAGAAACCCAAGCAGACCGCACGTCAGCACAAGAGGATCCCGCATGCCTCAACAAAGATCCCGTGTGCTGCAGCTAAGACCCGACGCAGCCAAAAAAAAAAAAAAAAAAAAAAAAGGAAAATAAATAAATAAATATTTGTAAAAGACCTATTTAAAAAAAAGCAAAAGGCTGATCAAGTTGACCATCTCCCTTTTAGGAAACCAAATGGGACAGATGTACCCTCTTCCTGAGAGGCGGGCATCTGACCTAAGCCCCTCCAGTCAGGGCATCACCTCTTGAGCACATGGCGAGGATGAGATGGACGGTCGAAGCACAGTCCCTGCAGACCAGTCTGCTGGAGGGAAGGCTTCCAGAGACCTCTTGGTTACCCCTGATCCCCAGTGTTGACCTCCAACCTCACATGGATCTCATGAACCTTCTTGATAATCTTTCTACCAAACTGCAGAATGAGCTTCATTCACTTCCAGCCAAAACCCAAAGTGATACAGACATGTCCAGTTGGAAAAGATAAAAATCTGGAACACTTGCATATAACTCATCTCACGGATATAAATTTCATTCATAAAGCATGACTGTAAAGGCAAACTTTACAAGGAATTAAGTCTCTCTCATTTTAAAAAATTGATCACATTCAACAAAACACTGGATGAAACACTAACTCGTGTCACTTTTAAAAAGGTAAACTTTTATGTTGATTCCATGTAAATTTCAACGTGAAGATGGCTGTTGGCTGATTTGGATTAAAATTCACAATTGTGGCGTTGCCTCTAGTGGGTCAACATGAATGCCAGTTCTGGCCATCCGATGGAGGGCAGCTTCTTGGTTTTTTTTTTTTTTTTTATAAGCAGGTTCTTATATTTTTTTAAATTTTTATTTATTTATATTTATTTTTGGCTGTGTTGGGTCTTCGTTTCTGTGCGAGGGCTTTCTCTAGTTGCGGCAAGCGGGGGCCCCTCTTCATCGCGGTGCGCGGGCCTCTCATTGTCGCGGCCTCTCTTGTTGCGGAGCACAGGCTCCAGACGCGCAGGCTCAGTAGTTGTGGCTCACGGGCCCAGTCGCTCCGCGGCACGTGGGATCCTCCCAGACCGGGGCTCGAACCCATGTCCCCTGCATTGGCAGGTGGACTCTCAACCACTGCGCCACCAGGGAAGCCCTAGCTTCTTGTTTTGATTGCAACCAAGGATTAAAACCATGTCAGAAGATGGTACTTGTGGAATAGAATCAGAATCTCATGGTTCCCTTTGCCAGGTGACAACAGTATGTGTCAAATAACAACAGGGTTCTCCAGTGAACCTTTACTTGAGGCTGTCATTCCTACTTAGTTTCCTGTATCTCCAATCTTAACCTTTTCCCCTGTGTTCTCCAAAATAAATAAATAAATACACTAGTCAGAGTAATATTTACAAAGAGAAATCTGATCATGACCATGACTTTGACATCTTCCCATATCTTTTAGGATGAGCTCCGAAGCCCATACCATGACTTTGAGAATATGGTCCCTGCTACCGCCAAGCCTCCCCTCCTGGCGCCTCTCCCTCCCGTGGTCTCTGCCCACTTCACCCCCGCCAGCCACGCGGCATTTATTTCTGTGCCTCTCACATCATGGGGCTCCTGCCACATGGCTCCTCTAGGCTGAAGTATCCTCAACCTCACCCCATGCCTCCCAATCTCACTCCCACCTCCAACACCCACATTTGCAAATTTCCACTCATTCTTCCTGCCTCAGCATAGCCTGTCTTTTCCCATTTTCCTTCCACGTCACTGAACACCCTGCCGTTTCAGTTTCCCTACTTCTCTTCTGAACTGTAGAGCTCACTTGGCTGTATCCTGTAGTGGAAAGCAACAGGGGTCTCTCGTTCACCGTTATATTCCTAAGACCTAGTGTCACTCCCAGCTCCAAGCAGGTACCAAGAAACGTATTTGTTAATGGCATATGACTCGGCCATAAAGAAGAAGGAAATACTGCCGTTTGCAGCAACATGGATGGACCTAGAGATTGTCACACTGAGTGAAGTCAGTCAGGCAGAGAAAGACAAATATCATGTGACATTGCTTATATGTGGAATCTAAAATATGATACAAATGAACTTATCTACGAAAGAGAAATAGAGTCACAGATGTAGAAAACAAACTTATAGTTACCAGGGGCTGAAGTGGGGAGGGATACATTGGGAGACTGGAATTGACATATACACACTACTACATATAAAATAGATAACCAATAAGGACCTACTGTACAGCACAGGGAACTCTACTCAATACTCCGTAATGACCTGTATGGGAAAAGAATCTGAAAAAGAGTGGATATATGTGTATGCATAACTGATTCACTTTGCTGTACACCTGAAACTCACACAACGTCGTAAATCAACTCTACTCCAATAAAAATTTTAAAAAAGAACTGTTTGTTGTCAGCGTCCTGTTGCAGGAACAGCAAACCCTGATCCACCGATGAGGTGACAGATGGTGGGACCACCGCTATGGCCTCCGTCCATATCCTCAACCCTAACCGACTTCTGAGAGCACCACCTCTGTCACACTTGGGGAAGGAAGTCCGCCTGTTCACCAGGTATTGGAGGGTAGTTACTCAAGCAAGATGGACTCTTTGTCATCCTCGTAGAAACGTTATCATTACCCTGCCTTAAACTAGTGAGCACTCCCCGTCACCGCACTGTACACAAATCCTACCACAGAGCTGTGAAAATGAAAAGTCAGCCTAGCACAGGACCCTGAGAACGTACACACACGTAGCTGTAACAGGAGAGAGCTATCAAGGCCCGTGGCACACGAGAGGAGCTCTCTCAGTCACTGAGAGATGGATCTGTGTTCTACAGGGATGCTGCTACCTTGAAATGTTCCGTGATTACATTCTGGGAAGCATGCTCCTTTCTGCACAGTTTTGCTACGAAAACATTTAAAATCTCTGCTTAAAAAATGGGGCCAGACTGACATGTTTTATGTGAAATAATTAGGAGAATTTGAGAAGTGGTAATTTTGGTAATTACCAAATAGTGTGATTCTTTCCCAATAAAGCATATGTCAAATTACATTAAAAAAAATCACTAGGTTGTTCTCCCTTTAAAAGATTTTACATATGCAGAATACAAGTTTAAATATGCTAATGCTTTCTCCCAGTATTGTATTTAAGTAATTGTTTTTAAAAACAAATGAGGGCTTCCCTGGTGGCACAGTGGTTGAGAGTCCGCCTGCCGATGCAGGGGACACGGGTTCGTGTCCCGGTCTGGGAAGATCGCACATGCTGCGGAGTGGCTGGGCCCGTGAGTCATGGCCTCTGAGCCTGCGCGTCTGGAGCCTGTGCTCCGCGATGGGAGAGGCCACAGCAGTGAGAGGCTCGCGTACTGCAAAAACAAAACAAAACAAAACAAAACAAAAAAACACAAATGATCTTGACTGCTTCTCAGTTTCACTTCTTCCTGTGAAATTTCAAGCTCTGAAAGTTTCTTCTGATCTCTCCCCAGTGATTGTTTCAGACAAAAATCACATTTTTTTTTTTTTGCAAAGAAGTAGCATGGGAGAGGGTATGGGAAGTGATGCTGGGGAGTTTTGCTCTCGTATGAAGGAAAAGACTTCTGTGCATCTGATTCCTGTAGGTGACGTTTTCCATTATAGGTCTTCTAGAAAGAGGACTATTTGTTCTGGTAAGTCATCCTCATTCATCCCTGTGAACTCTGTAAGTATCAGCCTTCTCATGCTTATTCATATGTTGTTGGTAGCATGCTATTCTTTCAATACAAAAAATACCAATACGGAGCTGATGTCACAAAGCATACGGTTTCATGTTCTGTTTTGTTTATCCTTCTGAGTGACAGGGATCATTACTGATTTGGGCCAATATAAATAAATGCACTCCACAGCCATGGACAAATGAAGAGAAACTGGCTGAGGCAGGGGGAGAATTTAGGCTTTCTTCATAAATGATCCCAAGTGTCTACCTGAGCTAACTGGGAATGAGCTTCCCAGGGTAATCGAAAGAGACGATAAAAGTTACTCTCCTGCTCTTCCAGAATGGGAATGTCCACTGGCTCAGAGTCACAGAAACAAGAAAAGGTAGAAATAGTCTCTGTGTGAAATACAGACCATAGTCTCCACACACCTAGCTCTCAGAGAACAGCAGAGGGCTGAAGACAACATCAGAGGCTGAATAAACACTCCATGTCAAGGGACTGAAGTAGCCTCGTCAAAGGCTTGCTGTACACAAGTCAACGTTGGGACTCAAAATTATGACACTGATATTAAGACAAAGAAACACTTATATTTATAAATCACTTGAGTGATAAAGTGGTACTTCCCAGGAGAAGTAGCATGCCTACTGCTAAGGACTGAATTGTGTCTCCCCAAGTCCATATGTTGAAGCCCTAACCCCCAATGTAATGGTATTTGGAGGTGGAGTCTTTGGGGAGTAATTAGGTTTAGATGAGGTCATGAGGGTGGAGACCCAGGATGGGATGAGTAAAGAAGAAGGAGGAGGGGCAGGAGAAGGGTGAGGAAGCGGGGAGGAGGGAGAAGAGGAAGAGGGGGAGAAGCGGAAGGAGAAGGAGAAGGAGGGGAAGGGGAAGGGGAATGGGAGGGGGAGGCGAAGGGAAGGGGAAGGGAAGGGGAAGGAGAAGGGAAGGGGAAGAAGAAGGGGAAGGGGAAGGGAAGGGGAAGGGAAGGGGAAGGGAAGGGGAAGGGGAAGGGGAAGGGGAAGGGGAAGGAGAAGAGGAAGGAGGAGAAGAAGAATTCTTTCTGCACCATGTGAGGACACAGCGAGAAGGTGGTCATGTGGAGCAGGACGAAGGTCCTCACCAGAACTCAACCGTGCTGGTACCCTGATCTCAGGTTTCCAGCCTCCAGAACTGTGAGCAATAATGTTTGTTGTGAAGCCGCCCAGTCTGTGGTGTTTTGCGATGGCAGCCCATGCTGACGGAGACAAAATAATCCCACAGTGAATGGAGCACACCCACCCTCAGGTGCCCTCAGGTGCCCTCAGGCGCCCTCAGGCGCCCTCAGCTTTATGAATGCAGGGGTATCGGTGTTCCAGGAGCCAGACCATATCCTGAGTTCAGCGCCCAGGTTAACTGTCTTAATAGATCCATAAACATACTGACGGTAAGGGGTGGGAGTGATCAGGGGCACTAGTCACCTAATTATGCAGAAGAAGAAACTGGAAGCCACAGTGGTTGAGTGACATGGGTGCCATCACACAACTAGTTAATGGCAGAGATTCAAACAGGACCCGCCCTCCTGACTCCCAGCCAGTATGGTTTCAACTACACTACAGCACATTAGTCCTGGGCTTTCCCTCTGTAGATGATGATGTAGAGAAGGTTTCAATAATTCCACTCCCCCTGTATATGAGCAGCAGCCTATGGGGCCTTCCCAGTACAGACCACTCCATCCCCTGCCTCTTGTCTGTAGAAAAACTTTCGCCTCCTAGGCCTTCCCCAAGTTCCAAAGAACAAATTTAATCATAGAAGTGAGAAATGAAGAAATAAAGGAAAACGGTCAAGCAAAATAAATTAATAATACTTTAGTCATTAAAGAAAGCCAAGGACTCCATTCCTCCAAGGACTATAGATCATATTCCGAGCCACGTCCTTTGAGCTGTTTTGCAGATACTGAAACCTCCACCAGGGAAGAAGTCAACTGCATGCTGCCCACCAGCACGGAGACCCCAGACCGGCTGGAGCCGGAAGGCTGAGGATGCCAACTCCCGATGACCTCACCACCAACCAATCAGAACAGTGTCCACCAGCTGATCACACAGCCCGCAGCCCCACTCCCTCACCCTGTCTTTTAAGCCCTTTCCCTGAAATCCATCGGAGACTTTGGACCTTTTGAGCATGGGCTGCTTTCTCCCCTTGCTTGGCCCCTGCAATGAACACTGCGTTTTCCTTCACCACAACGTGCCGTCAGGGGACTGGCTTTGCTGTGCCTGGGTGAGTGGCGCCAAGTTTGGTTCAGTAACCACCTTACAAATAATTCGATATGTACATATGTGTATGCACGCAGGACTCTGTGTATATAAGCACATCCATAGAAGTTTGCACGTTTGAAAGGCATGAATAGGCCCGTTTGATAATAAATTGCCAGGAGGTAGTGTTAAAAAAAAAAGTCAATCCTAAAATAAGAGGAAGGTCCCATCTGGATGCCTAGATCCACTGGACTCTTGTCCCTTTCGGTTTTCTACCGCTAAATGGATCATCAGAAACAGAGAAACTCAACCGAACGCGTATGACAGATTTCACTCCTTCTGTCGTCAGTCTCCCTTTTGAGTTTTGGGAGACCAGACTCAGCTAAGGACCCGACAGTGCTGAATACATACGCTGTGCCGTGTTCTTTAAAGCTCTCACCGCACCTAAAGCTCACGACAGCCGCACAAAGGAAATACCAACCACGTTCTGTAAAAGTTAGCAGACTAACAGGTCCCTCCCTCATGGGGGCATAGAGCCCGGTAGTTTGAATTCAACTCCTTTTAATCTTCACAAGACTGACTGCCCCTAAAGCCAGAAAGTGCAGGATTTATCCCTGTGTCTCCCGAAATCACTGGTAAGCTAAACCCTCTATGCCTTGGATTGAGGAGTTAAGAGTCTCTTTCTATTCTTTGCTGCTTAAAATAATGCTCTCCAAAATCGTTTCCAATATATGGGGGGCAACACGGTATGGCGGGTAAGACTCTGGGCTGTGACCTTGGCGCCATTTGCAGCACCCACCCATCACCCCACCCTGCTAGGTCTCTCCATGCCGGAACCTGCTCACACTGTTTCATGTCTTTGTCGTCTTTGGTCTCAGCTCCTGGGGCAGAGCTGTCCAGGGATCCATCTGCCTGCTCTTGACCTTCTTTGTGAGGAAGGACTTTCTCGCATGTTGAGTCAGCTCTTTAGAAGGTAGGTCCAGGTGCTTCTGTCCTACTCAGAGAGCCCAAGGGGACAGTTTCTCCCCTCCCTCCTCTCCCAAGTCAGGGGACAGGTGTCTAACCTGAGCTACACCCATCCAGACACCCTCCCCAGGAGCCATTTTCTCATCCTGGCCTCATCTTCCCATCCTACCCCGAAACAAGGATTCCTACCCATAAAACACTCATGGGGTATATGTGAGGATACCTCCCGGGAGATATAATCTTACGTATGATCTCAGGGTGGAACGAAACGTTCTTTCTACTGAATTTTCAAAGGCACTGTCATTCTTTTTCGAAAGGATGAAGGTGTTCAAAGGTCTGAGAGTTCTGGCAATCGCTGGGCATCACCCCTCGGCAGAGGGTTTCATGAACTGGCACCGTGAAGGTACACAGGCCGGCAGGAGAGAACAGAAGAAAGAGACCTGACGCAGGTCTGGCCGGAGGCCGCTTCAAGGGCCCCCTGTCTGAGACACGCTGGCTCTTAATAGCTGGGGAGTAACGTGGTGACCAGGACAGAAATCAAAGTCAAGGTGGTTCCATGGGGGACAGAGGTCAAAATGTCCATTGAGCAAAGAGACCGGGGAAAAAAGGCCAATATTCTGGGGTGGCACCTAGAGCAACAGGCAAATGATACCCAGGAAAAATGGGGGGAGATGGATTATCACGCATTTTGTTTAAAACCCACTCTTAATAAGGCAGGCAGTGAACCCAGTGAAGATTTGAGCATTCATGTCGTGTCAGGAAGGGTGCCCAGCCATCTGGTAAGACTCTGAAGCAGACGCCCTCCGTGTTCAAACCCTAACCACTCAGTTCACCAGAGGGGGGACCAGCTGTGGCTTCGTGGAGAGCCTTGCAAAGGTTTCCGAAATCTGGGTACGTGACAGGGAGCACGAGACTCCACGGAGCACCCTCATATAGAGTTTCCTTTTTGAAGATAAAGGATGTGGTTCATCTAGAGAGAGACAAAGCGAGAAACAGAGATCAGTAAACAGGAAGGGAGACATAGAAACAGAAAAGGACAGAGAGAGACAGACAGACAGGAAGAACCTGCACACATGGGAGGTCCAGAAGACGTTTCAGGCATCAGGCACCATCTCCCATGCTTCATATTTCCACATAGGTCATGTTTTGTCTCAGAATTAAACCGTCAAGCTCTGCGCAAAGCATTTTTTTTCCCCATGAGAATTCAAACCATAAGTTTCCAACATGCATTTCCGCTCCTCCAGCCGTGTCATCAAGCAGCCAATCTAACTGGTTACATCGATTGCAAACCATCGGTGGAAAAAAACGGCCGTGGGGGTCTCCAGAGGAGTTCTGGACTGAAGAACTGCATCCTAAATCCCATGGCCCTTGTCTAGACCAAGAGTCAGAAAACACTTTTAGTTTCTTAAGGAACCTCCATACTGTTTTCCATAGTGGCTGTAACACTGTAAAGCAACTATAGTCTAATAAAAATTAAAAAAAAAAAAAAAAAGCATCAGAAACCACATTGCCAGGTGATCGCGATAGAGCTTTTGTAACCCGGCGGTAAATCAACTCCGTGTGTTCGGGCCGGTACAGACGGGGCTGCCAGCTTCACACGGGAGTCCCTCTGCACGGGACTATCTCTGCCAGAGGGTAGGGCTGCGCGCTACACCGGGGGCTGGTGTGCTCTGCACACTCAGGGGAGTGGACACCCTAGGCACGGCCCTCACTGCCTGAGGGTATTCAGGGTAGCTTCTTCTCCCCAGAGCAGGGTGGCTCTCAGGTAGCTACTGCCAGTCTCCCAGGGAATCTGCAGTTCCACTGAGACCCAGTGGCCCACCGGGGTAGCCCTCGTGAACGCACTTATTGGTGTGGGAGGTTGAAGTCTAAGATGTACCCCGAGATCCCTTTCTGCTGGTGTAGAGTGGGCTCCTCTTGAGAATGTGTGGGACCTGTGAATATGGTGAATGTCACTCTCTCTCTCTTTTTTTTAAATAACCTATTATTATTATTAGTTTTAAGTTGTGGTACAAAACACGCATAACGTAAGTTGGACCATCTTAACCATTTTTCAGTGTGCGTTTCAGTGGCGTTAAGTATATTCACATCGCTGTGCTATCATCGCCACTGTCCCTCTCCAGAAGCTTTCCATTTCCCGAAACTGAACATCCATACCCATTAAACACTAATACCACGTTCCCCCTGCCCACAGCCCTGGCAACCACCAGGCCACTTTCTGTGTCTATGAATGTGATCCTCTGCATACTGCACTGAGGTCGAATCACACCATGTTTGTCTTTGTGTGTCTGGCTTATTTTACTGAGCGTGATATCCTCCAGCTTCACCCATGCTGTAGCCTGTGTCAGGATTTCCTTCTCAGGGTTGAATTTTATAAATACTGCGTTTTGCTTAGCCACTCTTCTGTCAGTGGACACCTGGATTGCTTCCACCGTGTGGCTACTGTGGACAAACGTTATTTTTATAATACTGTGGTTTGATTTCTACCCCCATGCAAAGGAACACCGAGGCTGAGGGGGTGGCGTAACCTGTGCACACAAGCTGAGAAGTAGGCTCCAAACCCAGGACTGTCTGCTTGCACCCACTACCCCTTTTCTCTCCGTCTTTCCGTACTTTTTATTCCTACAGAAGGGCGCTGTTGTTGTTTTGCTGTTGTTTGTTTGTTTCAGCGTGGGGATCAACGATGTGAATGTCACCCTGTGGGCTAGGTTCCTCACTGGTTGACTTTTGAGTCCATCAACTACCCTGGGTGGGCCTGACCTAATCAGAAGAAAGGTACAGTCAAAAAGATAGGATCCTACAGGCCTGGAAGAAAGGAAATAGCCATGATGAGAAACGACCAGGGGCTCATCTGGCAGGGACTGCAGGAGCTGAGAGTGGTCCCTGGGCCACCCTGAACAAGTTTTTGTTTTCTGTTTTTAACCGTGGTTTGTACCATTAACATTCACACTCTGCAGAAACTTGTTGCCCTGACGGTAGGGAACTTCTCAGGCTCCAGGATGTCTCCACTTTATGTCTATATTGTTATGGGCAGTGTGCCTCTGAATGTCCCATAGGAGAGGTCGTAATCCCCCTCCCCGCTTTCCTGCCGTGATCACTGACTCACCCCGGAGGAATCTGGCGTGGCAAAGGCTCCTACTCCGAATCACGGTCTCCCCAGTCAGCGCACTCTGCACTAAGCTTCAGCGGGTCCCCGGCATGGACAAGTGTCCATAAAAAGAACCTCGGTAACCTCAGATACTAAGAGCGCTGATGGACCTTTGTAAAAACCACGGTGCCTGTCCAGGGTGGGCGGCACGGCAGGACCTAGATTTTCTCTTTTCTCGAAGTAATCACATACCTTGAGGTGCAAGGTGTGAAGTAATTAAACTTGGTTTTGTCGCAACATGGTTCTGTGACAAAAACTAAATAATAAAAGAAAGCGAGAGGGTGGTGTGAAAAACAAGCCTATTTTCAGCTCTGTGCTGTTAATCATCTGCTCTCACCCCGGGGCCTGCATGGGATCCTCTGATTTCGTTCCCAAGCGAAGAAAACAAATGAGAAGCAGTCCAAGCCTCCGGTTTGCCCGCCCCTCAGTCCATTTCTGCGTCTTTGTGCCAATGGTTGAAGGACTTCAAGGGCCTCTGGCAGCACCCCAGTGATGGGGGGTATGGGCCATATTTGGGATTTTCAAGGAAAATCAAGTTCAACAGAAAGGAAACAGCCTCTTGGCTCTTGCAATCCTTTAGTTTGGAAGGCAGCCTATCGCCAGGACCCGGGAAAGAAGTGTTGGTGTCATCAGGATGCCAGCATTGGGGTCTGTGTGTGCTTCCTGTGACCACGACCTGGATGGCTGTAAACAGGGAAGTGCATCCTCTCCCAGTTCTGGAGGCCAGAAGTGCAAGGTCAAGGTGTCCGGAGGCCTGCACTCCCTGTGAGGCTCCAGGGGAGGGTCCTTCCTGGTTTCTGGTGGCTGCTACGATCCTTGGTGCTGACTAGCTTGTGGCCACCTCACTTCAATCTCTGCCTCTGTCTTTGCTTGTTCTTTTCTGTGAATACTTCTGTCCAAACCTCCCTTTCCTTCCTCTTATAAGGACACCAGTCACTGAACTGAGGGCACGAGGATGATTTCCAACCAAGACCCTTAACGAATGACACCTGCAAAGACCCTCTTTCCAACTGAGGTCCCATTCTGAGATTCCCAGGGATGTAAATTTGGGAGAGGACCCTCTGCAATCCACTATGTGATGTCCCTCTCCATCTCTCTGTCACCTTTCTGTGGCTCTCACCTTGTCCTGACCCCCACGGAGCTGAGAGGTCGTCTCTGGCAGGAGGAATGAAGAAGTGTGCTATTCCCAGCACAGCGTGTTATTTATAGAGTGACACTGCCCGGGGATCACATGCCTGCCCCGAGAGCCCTGGGATCACACGTCAGCCTCAGACATCAGGACAAAAGTTAAAACCCGCAGCAATGGGTTGGGGAACTGGCATCACCACGGCCAGGCTGGTCCTTCTCTGATTAATGAGGCCGGCCGACGGCGAAATACCAGGTCTTGCGTCCCCGTAACCGGGTATTGTTCTCCCACGAAAACGTATCAGCTCTGTCAGAAGCTTTGCCCCAGTTCCTTCTCTTCTCATTTGTGGTTTTTACCTTCAGGTTGGAAGGATACTTAGCAGTCCCCCTTCCCTGCTGAGTTCCTTTCTGGGAGCTGGGTCCCGGGAATCCGCAGCGCCTGTCCATCAAAGGGACGCAGATACAAAAGGTCTGCTCGGGGGCTGCCAGCCAAACCCAGGGGGGCCGTTCCGGTGCTGAGTGAACATTCAGGCTGGATTATCTCCGCTTTGGGGGACGCTGGTAGACACCAAAGGAATGTGTCTAGGACGTCACGAGATCTCGCGGCTGGTGGGCAGAAAGCAGTGGTGCTGGCAGCGACATGCCAGCCACAGCACAAAAGCAAAGAGAGACCCAGTGTATATTTTGGCCGAGGGCGAGAAACCAAGGGTGATCTCTGCGGAGCCGGGGGTGACACAACTGCTGGTTTCATCTTCAGCGGGTATTGATTCAAGCCCACTGAATGACACTCAGGCATGCACGGGGGTATCACGGTGATGGAGGGAAGTGTGAGAAACGCGGGGCATTCTCCTGCCTTTCTGGTAACAGATACCTAAGAAAACCTGGTAATCACAGTGATTGTGGTAAAGCTGTGTGCCTATGTAGTGATTTTCTTATAGGACCCTGCCCTTGCCTTAGAGGGAATGCATCCTTTTATGTCTCCTCACTTGGGCCTCCATCTTCAGAAGCCCATCCCTCCAAAGGCCTACCGGTGCTCTTGTCCTCCCAGGCTGCCTGAAGATCAGCGGTCATCATGAACGACACAGTAACTATCCAGGACCAGGAAGTTCATGACTGACCGACTACTTCAGCGCAAACAAACGGGCATCAATGTCCTTCACCCTGGGAAGGCAACAGGACCTAAGACAGAAATTTGGGGGAAAAAAACTAGCCGAAATGCATATACAAGACCACACCAGATGGCACCTTTGTATTTGGATTCACAACCCATTTTGATGGTGGCAAGACAACTGGCTTTGACATGGTTTACGATGCCTTGGATTACCTGGAGAAGAATGAGCCCAAACCCAGGCTGCAAGACACGGCCTGTATGAGAAGAAAAAGACGTCCAGAAAACAGCGAAAGGAACTCAAAGGCCAATGTTGGTGCTGGCAACAAGAGGAGTAAAGATTCTGCCGTGACTGTATCTGTGGAGATGTGAGCAGCCTTTTCATGAGAGGATTAGTAAACTAAGATCTTTTACATGCCAAAAAAAAAAAAAAAAGTCTACCTGTAATCAAGTTGGACGGCTTTTGTAGCCTTGAAAGTGCTGATTTGACTTGAAGGTGCAAACTCTGATCTCCCCACTCAGATCCGAGCAGATGTGTGGTTAGATCACAGAATCACCATGTTCTATTCCCTCAACCACCCATTCAGTATTTCCTGAGCACACGCTACTAAGAAGTTGAACATTTATGGAGGGTCAAGCAATTGTAGGCAATGAGCTAGGAGCTGGGAGGACAGAGTGCAGTAAGATACATGGTTACAAGAGAGAAGGCATCCCGCAAGGTGCAGGCGTTGGGGAAGTAAAGCAGGGTGGCCTGAGAAAGGCTGGGAGGACAGAGGAAAAAACCTAGAGAATGTGACTTTAGACCGAAACGATAACTGAGAGGAGAAGAAGCGAAGGACATTCTGGGTGGAGGCGTCAGCATGCCAACGGCCTTGAGACATGTATTAGTCAGGATAAGCTAGGTTATGCTGCTAAAAAAAAGAATCCATAAAATATCAGGGGCAAATTGCTACAAAGCTCCATTTCTTTATATATATATATATATATATATATATATATATATATATATATCTTTATTGGAGTATAATTGCTTTGCAATGTTGTGTTAGTTTCTGCTGTACAACAAAGTGCATCAGCTATATGTATACATATACCCCCATATCCACTCCCTCTTGAGCCTTCCTCCCTCCCTCCCTATCCCACCCCTTAGGTCGTCCCAAAGCAGAGCTCCATTTCTTACATCACAGTCTGATGGGAGTCATGCGGTCTCCCTGTGCCCTGGAGCTACGTTATCTGGAACACGTGGCCTCCAGAAACACCTTGCAGGGAAGACAGAGAAGGAGGACATGTACTGGCTACTTGCCATCTGCACCTGGACATGACATGTGTGGCTCTGCTCACAGCTCAGCAGGCAAAACTAGTCCCCTGGTGCTACCTCCTTACACGGTGGTCTAGGAAATACAGCTGAGCACATGACATTTGGTGAGCTAACTGTCTAAGCTACGTGCTATGAATGACTTGTACCCCACCAAATTCATACGGGACTGTATATCGCTCTAATGTGACTGTATTTGTTTGTTTGTTTTTCACGTTGTTCACAGCTATACTGCAAGTTTGGAAATGCATATTTTCAAGCAGCCGTACAAAAGTATTCATGAAGAATGCATAATCTCTGAAAATTGTGAAAACATGCCTGCTACCAATACATTTCCAAATACAAAACTGACTACCATATTGTTACTTCTGTGTAGCAGGAGAAGTTCATGCTCAAACCAGATAAAATTCTTTAGGTGTGAAGAGTATGAATGACAGTCTTCTTTTTTTTTAAAATTTCTTAGTCGTTTGGGATCCTTAAGCATGCAAGCCTCAAAGAGGAGGGTCCACGAAGGAACAAGGGTTGTCTTACGGCAGCCAGTACAAGTATGGAACGCTTCACGAATTCCACAAATTTGCGAGTCATCCTCACACAGGGGCTGTGCTCATCTTCTCTGTATCGTTGCAATTTTAGTATACATGCTGCCGAGGTGAGCACACTCATGTGGCTGTATCTGGACATGGGGTTTTGCGGGAGGTAATTAAAGTTAAATGAAGTCACGGTTTGATGGGATCAATGTCTCCCAGAGTCCTCTCCTTCTCTCCCTCCACTGTGTGAGGACACAGCGAGAAGGTGGCCCTCTGCAAGGCAGGAAGAGGGTCCTCACCAGGAACCAAGTCATCTGGCACGTTGATCTTGGACTTCCAACCTGCAGAGCGGTGGGAAAATCACCTTCTATTGTTGAAGCCGCTCAACCTATGGTGTTTTGTTACGGCGCCCGAGCTGACCAGTTATCTCTCACACCAGGCAGGAAGAGGCTGGCTACTTTGGGAGCTGAGAGCCAGACTGAAGGCCTGGGGGCCAAGGGAGTGAGAGAGTATTCCATCAAATGAAGCTGGAACAGGAGTGGAAGCCCATGTCATGCAGTGTCACAGGGCCATTGTGACAAGTGCTTCAAGCGTAACAGGAATAGAGCAGAGGGGTGGCTTTTGCGGGTTTCAGAATCTCTCCCATAAGCCAGAGTGGATCTAGGGACCGTCTTCCTGAGGATGAACAAGGTGGTTTAGGTGGGGGTCATGGTCATAGAGGGAGATGGGTGGGTTGAAGAGCTTTCAGGAGATGGAGGAATGGTACCAAGAGATGGACTCTACGCTGCTGTCGAGCAAGAGAGAGTGAAGGAAGTACCCCACCTTCCTAGCCAGAGCACTTGTGGCAGTGCCCTTGACCGACATGGGGACCAGGGGTGCGGGACAAGTCTGCTACTGGACACCAGTCTAAGGGAGGGAGGGTTTCCAGTCAGAGAATCCACAACGCACACCACTGCGGGTCTCTCACTGTCACTCTGCCAACACTTGTTGTTGAACAAATGGATGAAAGCAAACAGGGACGTTAATAAAGCAAACGCCTTCCCCATGGGTTGTGTTCCTGGTGAGGGTGAGAAGCAAGGAGAGAAGTGCATTTGTAAATTAATTGATGAGGAAATTCCCGTACGGTGCAGTGCTTAGGACTTGGTGCTTTCACTGCAGGGGCCCAGGGTTCGATCCCTGGTTGGGGAACTAAGATCCCGCAAGCCATGTGGCACGGCCAAAAAAATTCAAACCATAAATTAATGATGATTTCAAGGATTTAGTCGTTAGTAGCATGTTGTTTCATCTTAGTCTCATTTCTTCTTCTGTGGTTGACTTCTAGTTTCATGCCGTTCTGTCACGGATTTAGTCTTTGCACAGACATGTAAGTAACCTCTTACGTGCCGGCCAGGCACTGTGTGAGGCTCCAGGGCTTTCAAAAAAAAAAAAAAAAAGTCAAATAATATGCCCGCCTTCCCCTGAGTAACTTTATAGTCTAGAAGTGGAAAGGGACAAATAAATAACAAATCATAACGTGGTATAATGACAACTAGCGTGGTGTGGTCAGGATGCTGGGAAAGAGCTGCGAAGGGGCAGCTAAATAATTAGGGTTCGGTAAGGTTTAGTGAAGACAGACAATATTGAAGGGGGTTTTGTTGAAAGAGGAGGAGTTGGATAAAGAATGTGGGAAGGGTGGTCCAGACAGAAGAAAGGGCAGAAGCAAAGACAGAGAAGTGTGTGGGCTTCCCTGGTGGCTCAGTGGTTGAGAGTCCGCCTGCCGATGCAGGGGACACGGGTTCGCGCCCCAGTCCGGGAAGATCCCACATGCCGCGGAGCGGCTGGGCCCGTGAGCCATGGCCGCTGAGCCTGCGCGTCCGGAGCCTGTGCTCCGCAACAGGAGAGGCCACAGCAGTGACAGGCGCGCGTACCGCAAAAAAAAAAAAAAAAGAAAGACAGAGAAGTGTGAGCCAGCAAAACTCAGCAGAGACTCATGGGTGAGGCTGCAGGTAGGGCTGGAAGCTGCCAACCTTCAGCGTGCAGATGAAGAGTTAGGACGTAGAAGCCAAGGGCATCACTTGGGAGAACTTCCCTCAGCAGAGTGATGCAAGTTAGAGTAATGAGAGTGACTGGAATGTTAGAGAAACACACTGAAAGCCAGATGGCAAGTACACTGGAGAAAGACGACGAGTGAGGAAACTACAGTGGCAATCCAGGTGGGAGGAGCTGAGACTGTGGATGAAGCCCAGGGCTGTAGACATAAAAGCAGAGAGAAGAGAGCAGACTCGAGGGACATTAGAGATAAGCACAATCTAGGATTAATACCGGTCTTGGGAAGCGTGGCGAGTGAGATAAAAATGTCCAAGTCCTAATTTCTGGAACCTGTGAATATGTCACTTTACATGGTAAAAGGGGCTTTGAAGATGGGATCAGGGCAAAGACCCTGAGATGAGGAGATGGTCCTGGATTATCCAGGTGCCCTGAAGTCATCCCAGGGGTCTTCAGGATTGAAAAAATGAGGCAGGAGAGTCAGAATCGGGGAGAGATGCAGAGGGTATGGTGTTGGCTTTGCAGGAGGAGAAGGGGGCCATGAGGTGAGGGATGAGGGCATCCTCTAGAAACTGCAAAAGGTAACTGCTGGATCCTTCCCTTGGCCCTTCCTTAGGGAAGCAGTGCCAGGGACAACAACAAACTGTCTTTGACACACGTGGAGTTGGACGGGGACATGCGTGGTGGGCAGCTGGATATTGGTCCAGAGTCCTGAAGCCAGATCTGGGCTGAGGATAGAGATGGGAGCCGGGCTGAAGCTCAGGCTGTTTGAGCCTGCCTCTGAATGACTGCATGACTGTCCGTAGAAAACCAAAAATAGCTGCATCTGTGCGAGGCTACTGATCAACCATGTGTAGGCGCCCTTCTCACGCTGGCTGCCACGGATGCCATGTTGTTGAGGGTTCGGAGGAAAACAGAAGAAGTGAGAACGTTTGGGGAAGCATCAGTATGTACGTGCCGACCAGTGGTTGCTTCAAGTATTTGAATCCATCAGTCATTCTTTTTCCATCCAGACAAAATGTTCCTAGCCTCCTATAAATGTGTCGTCAAGTCCTTTGCAGCCTGAACACCAGGAGAAGTCCCTGTACGTTAGGGACGGTGGCCGCAGAGGAAGACAGGCAGAAGCGGAATCAACAGAGCAGTGGGTGCAGAGGGAACAGAGCAGAGCTACGGGAAGGAGGTGGAGAAGGAGAAGAGGCCCACCTCGGCATTGCTCTATGGTCGCAACATCAACAGGTGCGTTGCCTTCTCCAATTTCAGGTTTGTGCTACATGGCTGACTTGAGGTTTGCTGGATACTGGACTCCTGCAGGCACCCTAGCGCGCCCCTGTGTTTATTCATTTCCAGGTAGATCCTAGCGCAGGGGCGGAGGGGGGCACATGCACACACACACTTGTTCACCCCCCATGCCATCTACACGGGCAACACGACTTTGTGTATTCTCAGAGTCCTTTCAACTTGGGCAGCCACTCACGCTTGCAGTAGCCGCAGTCACCAGGAAGCCCTACTGTCCAACAGCCAACTCAATCTGATGATTCACGCTCCTTGACTCAGCCTTCTACACCTGTGACTTTACAGGCCCTGAAACAAAAGACAATCTGTAGGTTCTAGCATGGTCTATATTTCCTCATCCAAAAAAAAAAAAAAAAAAGATGAGGGGCAGAGTGGGAAGGGAGGGCTGTGCTTCTCTCTAGCAGGGCTCCTGAACTCTGGCACGAGTCCGAACGCAGCCTGCCGCTGTTTTTGTAAATAAAGTTGTATTGGCATAAAACCAAGCCCAGTTGTTTCTGTGCTGCCTGTGGCTGCTTCCATCCTGCAATGGTAGATCTGAGAAATTATGAAGAGGCTCTATAGCTCTCAAAGCCTAAAATATTCACTAACCGGCCCTTTACAGACACTGTCTGCTGATGGCCCCTATAGGGAATCGAGTCTTGGAGAGCAAAGAGGGTAGCCAGTTTCCTCCTCTGTGATATGCTTTCGATACGGCTGTCTAGTATTTGCACGATTGTTACGATATTGATTACATAACCAAAGAGTAGAGAACAAACTTCAAGGCATCCACAGGTGCGGAGTGGAAAGAAGCAAAAAGGCCAAGCCAAGAGCAATGAAAAGAGGCAGAAAGAATGAGTTCTACCCTAAAGAAGAATAAAACACTGAGAAAAAATATTCACTTCCGTAAGATAAATCTCTTCCCTACCTATCAAACGTCTGCCTGGACAGCTAGATAGAAGCTTCTACCTATGTTCAGGTATGCCCAATGTGCTCAGAATCTATGTCAGGATTCCGACTCCAATTTCCTTCTCCAGCATTTTTCTCTGTGATGTGAAACTAATTAAGTCTGGCGTCTTTGCAGTTCTTGAAAAAGATTATTGTTTTAACCATATCTAATAACACCTTACAGGCCTTTTGCTCTGAAAACAAAAATATATCCTCGCCTGAAAACATCGATATATATTCCACTACAATGTGGGTATTAACTCTCTGTGTATACAGCAGCAACTTAAAAATGATTTCACTTCCTCTAAAATTTGATTATGTATTTGAACCCAGCCCACTCCAGCCTTGCTATGAAAATGGTGTGCTATGGTGCCCACATGTCTTTCTGGGGCATACACAGCATGAGAAAATGTCTGTATTGATGCTGGGTCAGACCTACAAATTTGGGTGATTTCATATGCCTCTAATTAGTTAAGATCTAGTGAATACACTTTCGCAGTGGTTTCTAACTGATGTCCACGTTTGAGTGTATGTTATGTCAGTCCTGAGAGGTGGATGTCAGCTCAGAAACTTCGATAATATCTTTTTTTTTTTTCCTATTCTTTAGTTCCTGCTTTGTGCATGACAATACCCTTTTAGAATACAAAACAGTACAGTAGCTCTTCTTCAGTGCCAGACCTTAACAACAATAATCTTCAGCAAGGAATTCAGGGAGAATTACACTTTCAACATTTTACAAGGTCATGGAGTTACCAGTCACGTCCATTTTTCTTCATTTGTCATGAACGTTCTAACTGTTGTATATTACCAGGCCGTCCCCATTTCCCTATTAAAATGCATATCAGGATATTGAATATTCAAGTATTATGGGGTAAATTTTTTTTTCTATTTCTGGAAAATGGACCATTGGGATTCGTTATTCAATGCTAACGTAAGAAAAAATAATCTCATTTACTCAATGAAAAGAAGAAAGGGGTCATAGACAAACGTGCATGGGGCCTGGGACTGGAGTGAGGAGGTAAACAGCAAAGCAGAAGTGTCCATGGTACCATAAGGTTAAACAGGGGAGAGGAAGCAGTTAACACCGCTAAGACGGGAGACTAGGTCTTTTTCACCAAGGCTGCCTTAGGCATATAGATGTGTCCAGCTGACTCCTCACGTAATACATTTCTCTGTTCTCTACTGTTCTTTTTTTCAAAACTAAATTCTTTATGAAGAAAAATACAAAGTGTACTGGAGGGTGTAGAGAAAGAGGCCAAAATAAATGAAGAAATGCAGTATGTTTCTGGATGAGATTATTCAATAGTGTTTACATGTTATTTTTTAAATTAATTCTTATTGGAGTATAGTTGATTTACAATGTTGTGTTAGTTTCTGCTGTACAGCAAAGTGAATCAGCTGCATGTATACATACATCCCCTCTTTTTTGGATTTCCTTCCCATGTAGGTCACCACAGAGCACTGAGTAGAGTTCCCTGTGCTATACGCTAGGTTCTCATTAGTTATCTATTTTATACATAGTATCAATAGTGTATACATGTCAATCCCAATCTCCCAGTTCATCCCACACCCCCCTTTCCCCCTTGGCATGTGCTTTTTTTTTTTTTTTTTTTTTTCTCAAAATGAATGTATGTTTGACACAAAGCTAATGAACGTCACCATGGAATTTTTGGGTTTGTTTTTCGGGTCACAAAATTATTCTTCTGATCATCTGGAAGAATAAATGCACAAAAGCGTCCTGGCAATTTCGGGAAGAAGGGCAGTGGAGGATGGGAGAGGGAGAACGAATTGTCCCGCGTGTAAATCTGCAATTATTTAAACAGTGTGATATGAGAACAGCCACGGAGAGACTGATTGATAAAAGTAAGAGGCACAAGAAGAAACACACAAAACAGGCACGTGTGTTTTAGACAACCTGGTGCAAAGTAATGAATATCTGGGTTGGCTACTTAGGGAACAATAAAATTCGTTTCCCCCTAATTAAACACCAGAATTAAATATAATGGTTAGGATGCCTACTTCCATTTCAGGACAGAACAGCGCTCTCATCCTCATAATCAAAACTATGTTTGAAACATACTTTTCCAAAAAATCATCATTTTTTTATTATAAAAAAAGATTCGCGAAAAGCTCAGGACACAGAGGAACACAAGAAACTGAATTCCAAAAAGTAGCAAACTCCTTCCAGGAAAGACAAGACTCCTGTTGGCTTTGATCTTTGTGGAAGTGGTCAGGGTGGGAGGACCCTGTCGTAGGTGTGGGTAAGGAGCAAAGAGGGGTACAGTTTTAAAGCATGTGGGCTGACGTGTTCGATGGGAAACATGAGGGAGTCCTAGTCTCAGTACATACTTCGACCACCTGCTAAGTGTTTCCCAAGAATCTCTGCAGAGGAAAGAGATAGTCTGCCCCATGTGGGTGAGGTGGGAAGAGAGAGGAGATAAATACCATGAGTTCTCGCCCAGGTTCAAGGCAGCCTCTTTCAGAAGGTAGGGATCAGGGCAGTGGATCTGATGCAAAGTGTACTCGGGCATGCCTGGGCTTCACAGGGTATTAGACAGCAGCCCTCCAAAGACAAAGGCAGTGTCACAGGGTGGGGGGACTTCTCCAATGTGAGAGACAGAGCAAACAGACACCCCGAATAGCATCCTGGTGGTAAGTGGAGAGACCGATCTCACGGTTAAGAGAACTGGGCACTTCACGGAAAAGCACAGAGATATCTCTGGCGCCCTACCAGTGTCAGATCCCAAGCCTGACTCAAGATGAAGTTCCAACACTGTCCTGAAAACTTCCGAGGTCACCAGTGACGTGAGTCACGGGGAAGCTAGTGTATTGTCCCACAGGCCTCAGAAGGTCTCTTCTCCGCTTCCCCAGTCTCTCTTCTCTTTGCATTTCAGTTTTCAGACTTTCTATTGGAGTCAGAAGTGAAAGAACAAGAATGGCGGCAGAAGGAGGATTCGGAGAGATAATAACTGGGAACTTTCCAGAATCGATGAATGATGTTGACGCATAGACGGATGGTGTTCAGCAAACCACAAACAGGAGAAACACAAAGGAAATGACACCTGACAATTTCCTAGACAACCCTGAACACCAAAGATGCAGAGTGAATCTCGAAAGCAGCTAGGGAACAAAAAGACGCATCATACATGAGCGCGCGACATTCTGAATTACGGCTGACTTTTCGCCAGAAGAAACAAAGAGGCCAGAAGCAATGGAGAGATATCTTCAAGGTGATGAAAGAATAGTGTCAACTTAGAATGACAGATCCCGTGAAAATACCCTTCAAAACTGAAAGTGGAATAAAGGCATTTTCAGGTACAATGAAAATGTAGACCCACTCCACAAGACAGGCTAAAAAAATACAAAAATAAAACGTCTGCAGAAAGAAGGAAAAAATACCAAATAAGAGCCCAGTTATGCAAAAGAAAAGAATAGAAAGCAAAAGTGTAAATGTCTGGATAAATATAAAATAGCTTTCTTTA
The DNA here is from genome assembly GCF_964270905.1 of Leucopleurus acutus. Lineage (NCBI taxonomy): Eukaryota > Metazoa > Chordata > Mammalia > Artiodactyla > Delphinidae > Leucopleurus > Leucopleurus acutus. The sequence goes on from NC_139164.1 coordinate 4,216,088, forward strand.
AAGTATCCATGTTGTTCAAGTGTCTTTTAAGAAGCATTCACTGTTTAAAACAAAAATGACAAGAATGTTTTGTTAGATGTATAGGCTATGCAGAAGTGGATTGCAAAATAATGAGAATGTAATGGGCAGGGAGGTATTCCGTGCAATTATTCTCCGGTAAGGTCCTTATGGAGTTTGTGCATATTTCTGAAAGTAGTATAATTTTTTAAGGTGGACTTTGCTACATTAAAGATAAGAATTGGGGTGTCTAGAGAAGTGCTTTTCAAGAGCTAGAGGGTAATGAGCCACCCAGAAGCTTCCTTTGTGTCTTTCCAAGTAGGGTAATTTTGTTTCCTTTTTCATGTTTCTCAGTTTTCCAGATTTTCTACAACAAATGTAAACATTTTAGAATAAATATTTTCAGTAAGTTCATGGTCTTCTTGAAGGGCTTTTTGTACCTTTTTTCCCCAGAATTATGATTCTTTACCAGCTTGTATATAAAATGTGCTCTTCTAAATGATTATTCCAGAATTGGCCACAAAAGCAGTTCAGAATAAAATTAAATATTGTATTAGAGTCCCATAAAGCAATTCTAATTGGGCATGTGCTGGAACAAACAGATTGTGAAAATTATTAACACACGTTAGTATTTTTTCTTACCACAGTGCCCCCTGCCATCCACGCGAATCATCTCTCTGTCCTGCCTGTTAGTCACTTAGTTGTCAACTCAGTTATCAGATCAATGTTGCTGTATCCCAGTGCCTGTGTTCGAGACACCCTTATTTTACTTAATCATGGCTCCAAAGCACAAGACTAGTGATGCTGGCAATTTGAATATTCTCTGATTGTGTCTGATTTATAAATTTAACTTTATTGTAGATAGGTACATATAGGAAAAAAACATAATACGTATAGGGTTTGGTACTACCCGTGGTTTCAGGCATCCACTGGGGGTCTTGGAACGTGTTCCCCGTGGATAAGGGGTGACAATTGTGTATGTAAATATACAATATATATACTGTATTCCTAATATATATACAATATATATACTGTATACCCAATGCAATATACTGTATTCCTAATATATATACTGTATACCCAATGCAATATACTGTATTCCTAATATATATACAATATATATACTGTATTCCATATATATCTATATATCTACAGTATTCCCAATTATTTTCTAGATTGACCCAATCCGTCTTGACTTTTGCACTTCTGCAAAGCACACTGATAAGAATGGACTTTTCTGATATTTCATCAAAGGCTTCCATCTTCCAGGGACACACTAGAAAATCTATTATACTCTAAGTTACCCAGGACGATAACTGGTAAAAAAGAAATCTCTCTGTACCCCACACCTTCACTCCATCAAAAACCAAAATAGTGCTATGATTGCTCTTACCTGACCTACTTTAGTGTCGAACCTATAATGACCTAAATTCTTAAAGTCCTAGGCTTGGAAGGAACTTTGGAGGGTTTTCCCAATCCATCCTTGTAACTTTACGCAGAATCACACCTCCGCTGTGCTGGATTCATCGAGGCTATGCAAGGATGTCCCACCACTAACTTGGGGTTGTCTATCAGGTTTGAGGAAGGTGTATGGCTTTTTATTTTCTAGTCTGAAAAGTAATATGACAATTTTATCTAATAACGCTATTTGGTTGTGTAGTTATAGAGACAAAGAAGGATAAAGCACAGGCCACTTGGAATTGTCATTTTATCTGTCACACACAATAACTCTGTAGGTACTTTATGGTACCCATTTCTAAGCATCATGATTATACTGAAAGCTATTAAAGAAGTACAAACATCCTTAAAAGGCTACCAGCTGATCTGGTTGCGTGCCAGCCTGGTAGATACCCAGGTCCCCAAGTTTTACTTCCTTTCCTCAGACACGAGATGTTCACGCAATTCTTTCCAGTACTTATAAACCTGACCCCTTCCTTCATCTCAGCCACATCCTGTTCTCAGCCTTCCCTCTCTCCCCAACTCAGACCCGTGATTATCACCTAACTGGCAGGTTCCAACCATTTGCCTTCAACTCAGAATTCAGAGAACCAGCCCTGACAACCGAACACGTGGCACACGTGTCTCGTAGGCGCCGAAAACCCCGTCGTGTTCAGGATGGAAGTGATTGCTCTCCTCGCCAGCGCTCCTCCCCTCCCTCCTCCCCTCCCGCATCACTTCTCAGGCAGAATCAGCAGGCTCCTTGGACTCAAATATCCAAATACTGTGTGCGTACATAGGTTTGTGTGTGTGTACTTTTTTTCAACTTCGTTCATGTTCTTAATTTCTACTGCAGACCCCCAACTTCAATCCACTGTCTCCTGCCTGTACTGTTGCAGAAAACCCTTAACTTGGTAGGTCTAATCCCCCTTTGCTCGTCCCTGATCCACTGTTTTCAAGAGAGTCTGAGGGACATTTTTACAACAAAACTTGGATTGCGCCACCATGCTGCTCAAAATCCCTTCAGTATGTCTTCTCTTAACATCAGGATGGAGTCTAAAAATGTTCAGAATGGCCTATAGGCCCCACGGGATCATTCATGCCCCCACCCATGTCCTCCAAGACATCACACCGGAATAATATAATGCTCTTGAAGAGACAACACAGCTTATACATGGAGTCAACTTTAAATATTTTTCAGGATCTAAGCAGAGCTCCTGGTGTCCTTCTTCGCAGCTGAAAATTGAACTTCCACGTGGTCTTTGCTGAGACAAGTGTAGGATGGCCTGTTGCCGATTTCCCAAGAGAAGGCAGTCAGATTATGAGTTCAGATCACAAGTGCGCTGCAGAAGACAACTGGAACACCTTGGCACGAATTCTAGAGGCTGAAGATTCGTCATGGAATCAGAAAGACTTCCTCTAACCTGCCCTGCCCTCTCCTCGCACCATTCCACAAACCCTCTGGCCACAACGTGGGACATCACCACTTTTCACCATGTAAGATACCCACACACGGGACGGAGGAAAGCAAACAAAAAGAGTCTTATGGAGATCATGCCCCCCAAACAATACTGACCACTGTACGTGTTTGCTGGGGCTGCCGTAAGAAAGCACCACAGACGAGGCGGCTTAAACCCAGCAGATGTGTATTTCTCCCAGTCCTGGAGGCTGGAATCTGAGATCCAGGTGTGGGCGGGGCTCGTTCCTCCTGAGGCCTCTCTCCTGGGCGTGTAGACGCCGTCTCCTCCCTGTGTCCTCACGTGGTCGTCCCCCTGTGTGTATCTGTGTCCTGATCTCCTCTTCTTATAAGGACACTTTTCCTGTGGGATCAGGACCCACCCTAGTGACCTCATTGGACCTTTAGTTCCCTCTTTAAAGACCCCATCTCCAAATCAGTCACATTCGGAGGTCCTGGGGGCTAGGACTTCAACATACGAATTGGGAGGGGGGCAGGGCACAATTTAGCCCCTAAAAACCACTGTAAATGTTGCTGGAATTCCCTATGCTTTGTCCGACAGCCTGCCACTCAGCATTATGAAAGCGATGAAAGCGTTCTGATAAATGAGCGTGGCCCTGTGTTGATCTTCTGACTCACAGGGCAAGCTTGGAGACATAACTGATTGACCCGAATTCCTATGAATGTGACGTGATGACTGATCTTGGCTTCTGAGGGTTCCGAGTGAGCGTATTAAGCTGTGTTGGATGCATGTGACTGTGTGTGTGTTGTATAGAATGTCAGTGACCATCGGTGACACCGGCTCACCATCTTATCACCTGGATTCACTTCTTCAGAATGTTGAATGAGAATGTGTCTCGAAACTCTGGACATGGGAAAATTTGTTTTCCCAAACCCAAGTCTCTGGTCAACACATTAAATAAAATCAGAAAAAAAAATCTAACCACTTTTCAGAACAAAACTTTTATTAGAAGGAAGAGTCTGAAAACATAGACTCACCGTTTGATATCTGTGCTTTCTATTGCCCGTTTAATACCTGCCATGGGGGTGCTGGAGGAACAACTGGTGCAGACTCACGAGACAGAAATGAAAATCAGGGCCATGTTATTTCCAAGCAGATGACTTTGGGGAAGAGGCACTTACCAGTTGACTGTGATTAGAAAATGAGCTAAATATAGATTCAAATAATCTCTAACCTTCAGGGAAGTCTCGAGACCAACCCCTTTTGTAAGCTTACAACAGCCTGACAGAGAAATGCCAGTTTGGGGAAACATAAAGACTCACTGCCACCGCTTATTAATTTTTATGAGCAAAATCGTGGCACGTCAAAGTGGCAGCTCTTCCCTGTCTCGGTAGGTTAGTTAGTGCCATTCAGGTCAGCCCCCCTCTGTGAGCCCAGTGAGCACCCAGCTTACGGTGGATGAGAACCTTGATGGAATGGGTATTTTCAGAAGGATATCTTTATAGTTTAAAGTAAGTTCTGAAATTTTTTTAAAAATCTTTATTTTTGGAAAGTTTATCTCCTCCACCTGTACCACCTGTTTGTTCTCACTTGATCCCCATCATAATCCTCAATTTGTTGAATCAGAGTTGGTTGCCGTGGAGATGACCGCGATGTCACAAACACGATTATAACTTCAAGTGCGGAATAAACAGCGGGCACACTGAACTCTTAACAAACAAAATCCTGTTATTATGCAAATAACCTTCAAATAATCAAGTGTAACCCAAAATGCATAATTTTCTTTTGTGGGATTTTCTGTCCCCCTTGGTGTCGCAAAACGCATCATCATCTGCTAAATCCAATTCTAAAATGAAAAATGTCATAGGACTTCAAAACTGTATCTGAGAGTGGAAGACCCTACTATGTGACAACAACAAAACTCCTTATCAGTAGGTTGCTAAGAACGTTTTAGCAAAGATAATGATGTGTCCAAGTTTAACCAGAGAAGCTCTTCAGGATCAGAAGAGTAATTACAATCATGCTGAACAATTGTCAAATTAGACGTATAAAGGTAAAGGACTTGCAGTAGATATTGCTACACCCAACGTGGCTTCTGAGATCTGAATAGCTGCTGCTCACTAACGCTGACCTCCAACAGAGATGGATAGATAGGATGGTTTCTAGGACACCATGAAAGGCTCCTCTGACCAGAAATATCATTCTAGTGAATTCAGAACACCACCTAAATCAGCCATGTGAGTCAACAAGTATAATAAACAGAAGAAGAATGGAAGTAATGTTCGCCGAGCATCTATCGGCAGGTATGGTGGCAGTAATTGTATGTCAGGTCACTGACGGCTCACAGTCATCTGGACACACACACACACACAGCCACTCACTGTCTGCATTTTTATGGGAGTTTAAGGTTTAAAGAGATTAAGGATCACATTGTGTCTGTGGTTAACAAGTTTTGGAGCCAGTATTTAAACCCACACTCAACAACTCCACTGCCTAACTCATGCTACACCCCAAGGCTCAAAATCTTTGTGAAAAGCCACAATTATCAGTCATTATCACCTGGACTCCACATACTTACGACTGTCTGGTTTTGGCTAAGGAGAACATCAAACTCCTCAAAGTAAGAGAAGGAGGGATCAGTAAGTATCGGGCTGGACCAGGGACACAAACCAAATGGAGTATGGGGCTGGGAGACAAGCTGTCTGTAGGATCTGCAGCCCTGGGCAACTCTGCTCCAAGCACTCTGAGGTAAAGTGCTATAACTAATTATTTCAGGGTCACAAGTAGTCTTTTCACGTCTCTCTGAATCTCGGAGGCTGACGCAGTGGAACAGAGGCAGGTGGATTTTGCACCAAGGGTAGCTCCTCTGCCATCTTGATGTGGTGTCCGTGGGCCCGTCTTCCCGTACGGAAAGGACTAGTAAAACATAACCTGTAGGATAGGCATTACTTCCTAGTTTGTTTAAAATAGAGCATGAAGTGGCTTCCATTACAGCCTCGTGGAGATTTCCATTGTTGTTCATACTGAGAGATAAACGAGTTTGTAAAGGAAGGAAAGTAGGGGATTCTACTAGTGTTTCAGGACTGAAGTCTAAAATTTTTTTGAAAGCGCCATTTAGAGTAGTTGAGAAATTGGAACAGTGGCCAAGAATTCATACCTCTACTAAGAAATTCCCATTCTTCGTTTAAAAATACTTATTTATGGTTTATTGAAGTGTAGTTGATTTACAATGTTGTATTAGTTTCAGGCGTTACAGCACAGCGATTTAGTTATACATACGCATATGTCAGTATTCTCTTCAGGGTCTTTTCTACTATAGGTTATTACAAAATATTGATTACAGTTCCCTGTGCTATATGGTAGGTCCTTAGTGTTTATCTATTTTATATAAATAGTAGTGTGTGTCTGTTAATCCCCAAATCCTAATTTATCCCTCCCACACACACCTTTCCCCTCTGGTAACCATGAGTTTGATTTCGAGATCTGTGAGTCTGTTTCTGTTTTGTAAATGAGTTCATTTTTTCCATTTTTTATTAGATTCCACATAGAAGTGATATCATATGGTATTTGTCTTTCTCTGTCTAACTTACTTCACTGAGTATGATCATCTCTAAGTCCATCCATGTTGCTGCAAATGGCATTATTTTGTTCTTTTTGATGGCTGAGTGATATTCCATTGTATATGTGCCACATCTTCTTTATCCATTCATCTGTTGATGGACACTTAGGTGGCTTCCATGTCTTGGCTATTGTAACTAGTGCTGCAGTGAACATAGGGGTGCACGTGTGCTTTTGAATTAGAGTTTTCTCCAGATCTAAGCCCAGGAGTGGGATTGCTGGATCACATGGTGGCTCTATTTGAAAAACTCCCCTTCTGGAGCTACAGATGATTGCCCCTGGCACTAATGAGGATTCCATTTTCAGCGCAGGGTCCCAAACTCACCATGGTGGCCTCTACACTTTAGGAGTTTTCCTGTGTGTTCTGCCACTAGATTGGCACGGCACCCAGCCCTGGATTACGTCCATCATCAAAGGAAAGAATGATCAGGACAAGTCTGCACAGCTGGTGGGAGCCCCTCCCCATGTTTCTTCAGACACCTGGTCTGTCCAGGGAACAGATCCCCTGGCCCCCTCGCTGAGAGGACGGCAGGACTCCTGGCAGGCCAGCCGGCAGGGAACACGGCCAGCGTTGGCTTTTCCTGACCACTCTGACGTGTTTGTGTAGAAAAGAATGTTTTCTGTGAAAGGTTTCAGTCTGCACCGCAGGGACCTCTGCCCCTCGGCTGCCATCGTGGGGAAGCAGGGCCTGCCCCCTCTACACGCCCCGTGGTGCCCAGAGAACAAGGAAGGTCAGCGGATGAGCTGGAAGGGGCTGGTGTATTGGGATGATGTGAACCTGAAGCCGTCCTCGAGGATGTGCGTGAGGATGATGTATAATTTGGAAATCAGCAGATTCGCCTCAGGTAATTGAGACAGGGTGTGCACCTTCAGGTCTCTTGTATTCCTTTTTTGTGCTTTTGTTTTGTTTTGTTTTGTTTTGTTTTGTTTTAGGTGCCTGTTGCCCTGGCCCTAAGTAAACTCATGTGGCCCTTCAGCCCCTTGAACATTTCACAACCTGGCCCATACCCATTGTGTTTTCCATCACTGGTCCAGCCCCATATCCTGACCATGCTTCTTCTTCCTTCCCCTCACAGTGGTGGTGCTAAAGGCTCTCCTTGCCAGTTATGAACTAACAAGCCAACATGATAATGACTGATAATTACGGCTTAATCCATACAGAGAGCACCGTGCCTCCTTAACAGCCTTATTGGGCTGTATAACCTCCACACCCTTTATTTCACCAATTTTAAGTGTACATTTACAGCGGCTTTTAGAGTATTTACAGAGTGGTGCAACTATCACCACAATCTGATTTCAGAAGGTTTCCATCACTGCAAAAATATTCCTCATTCCCGCCGCCTCATCCTGCCCTCAGTTCCAGCCAACCACCAGACTACCTTCTGTCTATAGATTTGTCTTTTCTGGGTATTTCACATACATGGAATTACCAAACTATACTCTGTCTCTAAACATTTGTCTTTTCTAGGTATTGCTAGCCTATCACCAACCTACATTCCATCTCTATAGATGTGTCTTTTCTGGGTACTTCCTATAAATGGAATCATACTATATATATTTTTTAATTGTGATAAAATCCACATAATATAGAATTTACCACGTTGACCATTTTTAAGTGAACAGCTAATTGGCATTAGGGACATTTACACTGTTGTGCAACTATCCCCCCATCCATCTCCAAAACTTTTTCAACTGGCAAAGCTGAAACTCTGTACCTACTGAACAATAACTCCCCTCGTTCCCCTTGTCATATATGTTTTTCAGTGACTGGGATTTTTGTCAGAATTCACCCATGGTGTAGCGTGTATCAGTACTTCATTCCCTTTTATAGCTGAACGATATTCCATTGTATGGATAAACCCTATTTGTCTATGCATTCGTAAGTTGGTGGGTATCTGGATTCTTTCCACTTCGATTTGGCCATTGTGAATAATGGCTGCTATGAAAATTTCGCAATTCATGTGCAAGCTTTTATGTGGATAAGTGTTTTCATGTCTCCTACTTAGATACCTAAGAGTGGAACCACTGGATCAGAGATTAGCTCTAGGTTTAACACTGAAAAACTGCCAGTCTGTTTTATCAAAACAGCTGCACCATCTTACATTCCCAACTGAAACATGAGGGTTTTAATTTCTCCACATCACCATCAACATTTGTTATTGTCTTTGGTTTTCATTGTAGCCATCCTAGTGGATGTGATGTGGGATCTCATTATGGTTTCGATTTGCATCTGTGGGAAGGCTGATAAAGTCAAACTTTTTTTTTTTTTTTTTTTTTTTGCGGTACGCAGGCCTCTCACTGTTGTGGCCTCTCCCGCTGCGGAACACAGGCTCCGGATGCGCAGGCTCAGCGGCCATGGCTCACGGGCCCAGCCGCTCCGCGGCATGTGGCATCTTCCCGGACCGGGGCACGAACCCGTGTCCTCTGCATCGGCAGGCGGACTCTCAACCACCGCGCCACCAGGGAAGCCCCACAAACATTTTTTTTTTAATGTGCATATTAGCCCTTCAAATATCTTTTTTGGAGGAATACCTGTTAAGTTCCTTTGCACTTTTAACTTGGTTATTTACTCTTTTGTTATGGAGTTATTTATATGCCCTGAATAAAGTCCCTTATTGGATACATGACTTTGCAATATTTTCCTCTGAGTTCTTAAGTTGTCTTTTCACTTTCTTGATGGTGTCTCTTTTTTATTTATTTGTTTGTTTGTTTGTTTGTTTATTTTTGGCTGCACTGAGTCTTCGTTGCTGCGCGCAGGCTTTCTCTAGTTGCGGCGAGCGGGGGCTACTTTTCATTGCGATGCGTGGGTTTCTCATTGCGGTGGCTTCTCCTGTTGCGGACCACGGGCTCTAGAGTGCAGGCTCAGTAGTTGTGGCCCACCGGCTTAGCGGCTCCGCGGCATGTGGGATCTTCCCGGACCAGGGCTCGAACCTGTGTCCCCTGCATTGGCAGGCGGATTCTTAACCACTGCGCCACCAGGGAAGCCCCATGATGGCGTCTCTTAAAGAGCAAACGTTTTAAATTTTGATGAATTCCAATTCTTCTCTTTATTCTTTTGTCACTTGTGCTTTTAGTGTCTTATCTAAGACATCATTGCCGAACCCAAAGTCATGAAGAAACAGTCATGCTGTCTTCTGAGAGTTTTATAATTTAGCTCTCCCATTAGGTTTATGACCCATTTTGGGTTAAGGTTGTGTCTGGAACATCCAACATAGGCACCATGTATATTTATACGGGGAATTTACTGCAGCAGCGAACCCACTGCTAATTAAACAGCACACACAAAATACACATTTTTGGACAAGTGGATATTTTATATGTGCAGGTTCCATAACCCTGACTCCCCACGTGAAACTTCATTCTTTACTTGTAATGAAAACGCAAGAGGAAGGTAGAATAAGATAGAGGTAAGAACTAAACGTATATCTCCGTATCTCCTCTTCTCAGCATGCTGTACGAAGTGCAATTCATTTTTCTCTCTTAAACCTCTTCTATCATTTGAGAAGGCACGTATTCAAACAACAAACTCTCGAGGGTGAAAAAAATACCTACTCAAACACTTGGTTTGAATGGAATCAAAACAAGAGCTAGCCTCTTCAAACAACACTGAACATGTGCGGAATTAATAATAATGTCTTGTAACATGAGTCCTACCACCGATTCTACCCCAGCCAAGCGTGGAAATGCAGCACGGTTTGGAAAGCAGGAAGAAGCAGCCATGGCGAAGCTGCGCAAACCACTTAGGGAATTGCAAACGATGCAAAATTGATGTCTAGTCCAGAAATTAGGCAATCGTGAGTGGATTGGGCCAACAGGAAAGGCAGGCGTGTGCATCTCACACCATCAGACCCCTCCTTCACACCACTGATCACTTGACTATTCACAGGATTTCAAGGGTAGATCGCCAAGAATTCTCACTTAGTTACATTACTTCAAACAGCCTACGCGTAGTTTTATGATTACGATCTTGACTTGAAAAACAGAAATAGAACGGGAATGAACTCCCTAGGAAAGTTGTCCTGAAGTGCATGATTATTCCACTTTTCAAACCTGAATGCATCCTTTATTCCAGCCTTCCTACCTGATAAGAATTCCTTTCATACACCTGATTCAACAACACTGTGGAAAGTCTCCACTGTAAACCCTCAAATGCATAACCGCATAAGGGAAGGTGCTTCTCCCACCAGACACGTCTGAATCTCAATGTTGCTCAACCAGAATCCACTTAGCTACGTGCCACAGATCCCCCCAGATGCAGACATGGCACGTTGACACGCTAATTGGAGCCACTGACATAATTCTTCTAAGAGGGAATCCACCTGGGATTAACATAAACACACTACTATATGTAAAACAGATAACCAACAAGGACCTACTGTCTAGCACAGGGAACTCTACTCAATATTCTTTAATAATCCGTATGGGAAAAGAATCTCAAAAAGAATAGATGCATGTGTATGTGTAACCAAGTCACTTTGCTGTACACCTGAAACCAACACAACATTGTAAATCAACTGTACTCCAATAGAAAATAAAAATTCAATTAAAAAAAGAGGTAATCCACTTGGCCAACAATATTCCAAGTTATGTGGCTGCTAATAAAACTGCATCAGCTGGAGGTGAACGGCTTCATTTGGATGGCAAAGGTGTAGTCTGAGAATCAACACAGTTGACATGTTAGGATCAATGTTTTGAATCACCTCCATTCTCCTGTTTCTCCCTTCTCTCCCATCTTTACAACTTTTTCCTGGACAGGTCTATTTCCCAGGTCTTTCTCTGGATCTTGATTTTTAATCCTGAGTTAGAATTGACGGCACTGCCCTCCACCCTGTCACATGATGGACGGCAACAGCTCTCCTGGTGAGAATGAAGGATGCGTGTAAAAATTCTACTTCATCTGCTCTCCTGAAGCCACATATTAAAGAGAAGCAAATCACAACCCCCGCTGAATGCAAAACACCAACCCCGCTGAACCCTGGAGGACATTTTCCACACCTGACATTTTTCCGCACTTTTACGATAACGTGCCTTCAGAGTCAGGAATGCTCATTTCCAAGAGATTTTTCTTTGTTCTATTATGACCAGTGACAGAGGGCTTTCGTCAGGGGTGTCCATAACTCACTGTTACTTGCTTCCAAATGAACATTTCAGCTCCATATCTGATCAACCAGCATCTCTTCTTCTCTTACTGAGAGTTATTCAGAAAGAAAGCCATCAACTTCGACAAGTAAAGGTGGAAACATAGTTATTCTGTCATTTCTTTTTCTATTTCTTGCCCAAAGATGTTTTGCAGACTGTTTACATTGGGCTTATTGTATACCAGCTTTCTGACACTCTCTGGCCCCATTTAGGGTCTTGTATGTAGGAACTGATGTTTCAAATTGAAGAGTTCATAATACTGTGTTAAACAATATTCCTTCCTCTTTAGAAAATTACTTTAGCTTTACATCCATGTCCTCCTTCAAGAAATAATATAGTAGATGTGGTCCATGTATACAATGGAATATTACTCAGCCATAAAAAGGAATGAAATAAAGCCATTTGCAGCAACATGGATGGACCTAGAGATGACCATACTGAGTGAAGTAGGTCAGACAGAGAAAGACAAATATCATATGATATCGCTTTCATGTAGAATCTAATTTTTTTAATGATATAAATAAGCTTATTTACAAAACAGAAACAGACTCACAGATTTGCAAAACAAACTTATGGTTACCAGAGGGGAAACGGGGGTGGGGAGGGATAAATTAGGAGACTGGGATCAACATAGACACACTACTATATATAAAATAGATAACCAACAAGGACCTACTGTACCGCACAGGGAACTCTACTGAATACTCTGTAATGACCTATATGGGAAAAGAATCTGAAAAAGAATGAATATATGTATATGTATAACTGAATCACTATGTTGTACACCTGAAACTAACTCAACATTGTACATCAACTACACTCCAATAAAATTTAAAAAAACGAATAATATAGTAAAATCTTGAGACAAAGGAGGCAAGGAAGAAAGCAGGATCTTGGAACCTGCTGCTTTTCCAGTCTTTTACAGCCTGGGATTCTCTAGAGCAGTGCTATTGACCTTTGGGGCCAGCTACCTCTGATGAGGGGCATCCCGGCCACTGTGTGATCCTGAGCTGCATCCCTGGTCTCCACCCACCAGATGCCAGAAGTACACATCCTCCACTTCTGACAATTAAAAATGTCTTCAGACATTGTCCTACAGAAGGGAAAATCAAGATTGGCTGAGAAACTTGCAGCAGTGCCTACGATGTACGGACCCAGAGGATATGTGACTCCACAGCTATCTCAAAGTTCTCCCTTCCGATATAGAACTCTTTTCCTATGTAACGCCTTCATAAAAACCCTACTGATACGTACTTCCGAACTGCTTGCCTCAAAAAGGCGTGATCTTGTTCTGTCGACTTCACACTTGGGAGACATTCAGGTGGTATAGTGGCCAAAAATGTTAGAGTCACCTTTTAAACTAGCAGACCCTCATCCTTCCTTTCTAAAGGATAACCAGCTGCTTATGCTTTTTAAAGTTCTGCTGGGAATTAATGCGTCTCCGTTCAGGACGCATCCATGGTGAAGGTTCTGGAATCCCTCTGCTGTGTTTTTGGTGGTGGTGTTCCTCTCCAGTATTAAGCGTTGGACTGAATTTACAAGATTGCAATTTAAGGAGATTTGTGACTGTGCGGTGTTTCCCGACACGACTTCCGGCATGCAAAATGTGTTGCCTCACCAAACCAATTCTCTGATTCGCTCACACTATCCCTGTGCCCAGCAATTCAGTTCAATTCTGACGGTAACCCTCAGAGCTGGCTTAGAGCCCACACATGAAGGGCTCAGTCTCACAAGCCTACCCCCATCTCAGACACCAGCTGCAAATGGGGTGCCCCCAAGGCTACCCAGACTTCTGCCCAGACAACCATACATGTGGGGAATCCCTACATCCCCCATCTCAGGTTCAATGATTTGCTAGAACAGCTCAAAGAACCCAGGAAAACACTTTATTTACTTTTACTAGTTTATTATACAGGATACAACTCGGCAACAGTCAAGTGGAAGAGATGCACAGGGAAAGTTATGGGTCCCTGGGGGTATGCAGCTTCTGTGGTACCCCTCTGCCAGCCCATCAATGTGTTCAGCACCCTGAAAGCCCCCCAAATCACACTGTTCTAGAGTCTGTACAGAACCCAACCTCCAGCCTGCCTCTCCTCTCCAGAGGTCACGTGTGGGGCTGCAAGTACCAACCTTCTAATCATTTGGTCCTTCGGATGACCAGCCCCCATCCCGAAGCCATCCAGGGACTCCACCTTGAGTCCCCTCATTAGCACAGACTCAGGTGTGCTCCAAATATATATTTATATTATATATAAATAACAAAAGACGTTCTTATCACTTGGGAAATTGCAAAGGTTTTAGTAGCTCTGTGCCAGCAGGCAAAGAGCAAATTTTTAATTAGTTAATTTATTTCTGTATTTACCACAGTGATAGAAACAATTGCCTGATCCAGGGACAGTATGTGGACCCTGGACCTTGTCGACAGAAAGGACAGAAGCCTCCGCAACTGCTGATTACTGCTCCTACCACTGAGCTGAAAGCAACCAGATACCGGGTCTCTCTTGTCCTAACACTTCATCATCTAAATTTATCGTCCTGCAGAGAACAGACGGCTGGCTGCCAAGGGGGACAGGGGTCGGGGAGGGAAGGACTGGGAGGTTGGGATTAGCGGATGCAAACTATTACATCGAGGACGGATAAACAACAAGGCCCTACGGTACTACTGTAGAGCACCGGAAACAATATTCAACACCCTGTGATAAATCATAATGGAAAAGAATACAAAAAAAAGAGTGTCTATATATGTATAACTGAGTCACTTTGCTGTACAGCAGAAATTAACGGAACATTGTAAATCAACTATACTTCAGTCAAAAAATAATAAATTTATTGTCCAGCTCCTTTTGCGTTAGAATGAATCTTAGCCTTTGGGAAAGAACTACAGTCCTTTGGACAACCATTTCCAGACCTCAAGGCTTTAATGAAGTAACACACTGAGTCATTTGGCTGGTTGTACTTTCTCCAAAGGTTCCTTCCTTATCATAACGGCTGGTTTCAAATGAGTATCACAGACCACCATCTCCTCCTCGGCACACTATTTTAAACGACATAACATAGAACCCGACATACCATTTTTCATGTAAAATAACAGAATTACAAACAAACCAAAAAATCCCATTTGGTGGAAACACCGTTCACATAAAAGATGTATGGAAAGGAAGTCACAGAAGGTGCGGCAAGTCCAGTTTCCAGGGGCTCCATCTACTCAAATAACTGTCATCGATGCTCAGAGTTCTTTGTATTTACGACGCTCTGGGGAAATCAATGCAGGGGAAGCACTCTTCTCCAGGGATCATGATCTTATCTTCATCCAAATGTATCTAAGTGTCAGCAATTTCATCTTCTGAAGCTAATTTTAACTATTTGTTGCCCATTTCCCTTAAAAAGAAAGAAGTCATCCAATCCCACTTCTGGATGCAGATCCTCCCAACTTCAAAGCAGGATCTTGAAGAGCTACCTGTACTCCATGTTCCTTGTAGCATTATTCACAGTAGCTGAGAGGCGTAAAGAACCCAAATGTCCATTAATGGATGAATGGATAAACTGGTATATATTGTATGTGGTATATATTGTACGTAAAGCAGAATAGTACTCATCCTTAAAAAGTAAGGAGACCCTACAGGTGCTACAACGTGGATGAACTTTGAGGCTACCATGCTCAGTGCAATATGTCACTCAGCGAAAGACAAATACTGTATGATTCCATTCATAAGAAGTAGCTGGAATAGCCAAAATCATAAAAACGGAAAGCAGAATCGTGGCTACCAAGGGCTGGGGAGGAGAAGAAAATGGGGGCACGGTCAACAGGCATAGATTTTCAGTTTTATAAGATGAAAAAGTTTCAGAGAAGTAATAGGGACTCCCGTTCATCGCTGGTGGGAAGACAAAAATGGTACAGCCGCTTTGGAAGACAGTTTGGTGGTTTCTTATAAAACTAAACATACTTTCGCCACACGATCCAGCCATCACGTTCCTTGGTATTTATCCAAAGAGTTGAAAACTTATATCCACAGTAAAACCTGCATGTAAATGTTCATAGCAGCTTTGTCCATAACTGCCAAAATCTGGAAGCAACCAAGATGTCCTTCAGTACAGGAATGGATACGTAAACTGTGGTCCATCCCGACAATGGAATATTATTCAGCAATAAAAAGAAATGAGCTAGAAACTTAAATGCATACGACTAAATGAAAGCAGCCAATCTGAAAAGGCTGCGTACTATCTGATTCCAATTCTATGACATTCTGGAAAAGGCACAGTGATGGTGACAGTAAACAGATCAGTGGTTGACAGGAGTGCAAGGGAGGCATGAACAGACACAGGATTTTTATGGCAGTGAAAACATTCTGTATGATGTTATAATGATGGATACACGTCATACACTTCTTCACACCCATAGAATGTACACCACCAGGACTGAACCCTAATGTAAACTGGGGGCTTTGGGTGATGATGCTGTGGCAGTGTGGGTTCACCAGTTGTAACAAATGTACCCTGTGCTGGGGATGTTGATAATGGGGCAGGCTGCGTATATGTGCAGACAGGGGGTATATGAGAAATCTCTGTACATGCCCCTCAAATTTTATTGTAAAGCTAAAAGTGCTCTAAAAATGGTCTTAAAAATACATATATATTTAGTAGGTTCACTGTTAAAACGTTCCAGAGTTCTGTTGCACAACAATGTGAATATACAGTACTGAACTGTACACTTAAAAATGGTTTAGACAATACATTTTATGTTGTGTGCCCTTCTACAATCAAACATTTTAAAAAATGAATAGGAATACAATGAATTGTACTTTAAATGAGTGAGCTTTATGGGATGTAAACGGTATCGTAAAAAACATGCTAAAAACTCACTGGGGAAAAATTGTGAATTCTAGAAGGTTTTCTTATCTACTTACATGACTCTCATGTTTTTCCTGTATATGTATATATATCATGCACATATACATATAGTTTTCAATAACTGTCATTATTCCTTTAAAAAGACATACGGCACTTATTAGTTTTAAATACACATCAGTATTCGAAGCCTTATTTCCATGGCCTGAATTGGAATTGTGCCTTACATCAAGGAGGAGAACACTTTTCCTATTTCCTCTTAAGCTCTGTTCTAGAGACCTGTGAATTAAGCTGACCATCAACAGATCAGCAAGAGAAAAGACAGGTTTTTACATAAAGGAGTCCAGCAAAAAATGGGAGTCAAGGAGACAGTTAGAATTGGGGGCTTATACAGCATCTTAACGGGGTGGGGGATGTGCGGAGGGGCAGCTATGGGAAAGCCAAGGGCCCTAAGGAGAAGAGATGGGAGGCATGATAGTCAAGCAACAACGTTCTTTTGGATGTGGGGCCCACCTCTAGTCTTTGGAGATAAGAGTCCATCTTCCCTAGTGGTTCCTAGAGAGGGCATTTATGACCATGCAGTTCTTTGGAGTTCTTTGTGGAGGTTTTGATTTTAGACAGATCGAAGAGTTCAGGGGGGAAAAAAAAACCCAGCTTATTCTCAAATGCCTTCAACTCATCTTTTTCATGTCTCAGCGGTGTTTCTGGACCCTTTCTCCCTAGTGGGGATCAAAGCCCCCTTGCGTAGCAATCAAGCCTTTGCATTTACTGGTGGTCACCGTCTAACCTCACCACGGCCACGGCGTGCCAACACTGGGCCCCTTGTATCGACGGCACACAGTGGGGAGTTGGACATGGAAAGACAGGGTCACGGTATCGAACCCGGAGTCATGGGATCGGGGCTTTCGAACAGCATCTAGATGGGAGTCTCAGGGGAAGGGTTTTGAGGCAGAGGTAAGCTTGCACACAGGACGCAGGGCTCACGTCTACAAAGTCGCTGCCAGGTGCAGAGATGATGCTGCATCTGTAGCGACGCATGGGATTTTAAGTTTCCATTCACGGCACTCAGGAGTCCGGGAAGCATCTGAGCGCGGCTGCGGTGACATGAGTACGCTTGAACGTTCATGATGGCACGCGGGCGGCACGCTCTCACCGCCCATCCTACGCTAAGATCCCCAGGTGCTGAAACCCCATCTCCCGTCAGCTACGTCTGCCCCCAGCTTTCGCACAGAGGAGAGAGACTCGGCTGTTGCCTTCTCAGCCTGTGGCCAGCATTAGAACGTCTAGTTCCCTCGGTGAAAGACAAAAAAAAAAAAAAAAAAGTGCTGGAAAACGAACGAACTGATTGTAGGTGAGCTATTACAAGACAGGGAACGTTCATTTAAGGAGGGACATCTCAGAGAAAAGGACTGGAGCCTGGGAGTTCGCAAAAGCAAGCAGACAGGGGCATCGTCCTTGGCGTGTGCCAGTGATAGGGGGAGTGAGGCGACTGTTCCCTGGGGCTATTCAAGGGAGGGGGGCCTTGACCGTAAGCCCGATGCTGGAATAGAAAGCGTGGGCGGGATGCGTTGACCCTGGCTATTCCGAGAGTTCAGGGCTCAGGTAAAGCTACACCTGGCCACCTTGGTAGCCAGTCTCCAGGGTGTGCACGGAGCGCCACCTTCAAGCTTCCAGAGAGATAGAAGCCCGGGTGCCCCCAGAGGCGATTACCGTAATTGCTGGAGGAGCCTCAGCTGTCCACACGCTACACAAACTCTTCGCGTTTGGGGCTCTCGTTGAATTTGAAAATCACACTTTGAAAGACTTCTTAAAATTCCTAGCTCATGACTGATATTCCTGAGATCTTACTAAGCAGATTTGTAAGGCAGGACCAAACGTGTTAACTTCCATCAAGATTTTCGTATAGATGAGCTGTTAGCGGTGTCTTTATCGTTTTCCGTCCGCCTGCGGTGGGCTTTTGATCTACAAACGTAGGAATTCACCCCGTTCCATTCTCTTAAAAGCCAAAAAGACAACTACTATGTGTTCATACCTTAATACCCTATATGACGTAGTATATCCCTGACTGCATAGAACTACCATTTTCCCCAGGCATTAATGAGAGTTGAATGTTTTCTTACAAGATTACACATCTGATATTTGGGGTGAAAGTCCACAGAATATATTCTGTTTCTGTCCACACAAAGGCTTCTTCCTCCCCCGTACCCATCCGCTCGCAGAGCTGGACACTGGGGATATTTTCATACCCCCCCGCAGGACCTGTGGTGTCATCCCTTTTTGTCACAATGCCAGGCGAATTAGGATCCAAGAGAGCAGCATATTTCCGGAAGCCAAACCGCTACACCCCAGGAGAGCCAGCCAGATTTAACGTGTGACCACGGACACACACACATCCAAATGAAATGTATTCCCAACTGCCTTCTCCTTTTCTGGGTCCCCCAAATGCTCTGTCCACCGTGACATCAGCTGGCACTCGGTCTAGTGTGAAGGAGGGACAGCTGGAGTGCAAAGAGACAGCTGTCCTAACCAGTGTAGATAAAATATCTCACCGGGACAGCATTTCTTGCCGGTCACAAGCTTGGATCATCTTGACCCCTTCCCCCAGCTGATAAGCTAAGAGGGGGATGTGTAATTCTTCCCAAGAGGCAGGAGGCACTACACTTATCTCAAAACATCAGCCACAGAGGACCTAAGTTTTAAGGCGGAAACTTAATTCAGAGGGAAACGTGATCCACCAGAGAAGCAGTTCCAAGGGGAAAGGAAAGTTCACAAGAAACAGAAAGGAAAAAGGGAAATACCAACTCTGCATGCCACCTGCGGAAGATTCCCTTTCGGCCCAAGAAGGGGACCTCATGCTGTATTCTCAACATGTTTCAGGATTCCTGGAAGCTGGGCGATTTTGTGTGCATGGGTGCTTACTTGGTTGCTGAAGAGATGACACCCAGAAAAAAAAAGTTCCCTCTGGAGGACAGTGGAGAGTCGGCAGCTCCAAATCCACGTCAGGGCCAATATCAACTATGATCTTAATAAGCACTGATGCTGCGTCCTTTTCCACAACCCAGTAACACAACTGCACTTGAAGTGGCTAAGCTCACGGAAGGGTGAAGTCATTACACTCATAATAAGATATAAAAAAAATGAACACATTGTAACAGTTTTATTTAACTAGACAACTGAGGAATGCAAAAGTCGATGGTATCACTGGTTCCGAGGAAAAGTTTTTTTAAAGGATAAAATTATAGGCTGGGAATGTTGATGTGAAGGTGTATATGGAAAGTCAAGTGGCTTTTCCCCAGGGTGTGGGACACAGCTAATTAAACCTGTTTAAGCCCAAAGGGAACAGGAAAGAATTTTTGGGTCTCTAAGAAGTATTTTGCATTGCTATCTGTCACCCACAATTTAGGGAGTTGTAAAATAGTTCAGGTAACTCAGGAAACTGCTGTGCGTAGGCAATACATAGTCTTCTTTGAAGCACTTTTCCCCCCCACCATTCTGTATCCCTAAATTCACATCCCAGGGAACCTCATTCTTTCAGATTTGATTTGTGTTAAATCCCACACCATTTTCCTTCTGAATACCATGTGACTCTCAAGTTAAACTCGTGTATTTTTAGTAAATGACACAGAATGTAAACACACAAACGTGCACTGTCCCTTCCAAGAAAACGATCAGACTTTGGAACTCTTAAGTGCATTGTGAATACCCAAGATATGTTTTGAAGTCTCTGCTCAGGATTCTCCTTAGAACCCACCACAGGTTACTTCGAACAACCTCATTGGCGGCAAAATTATTTTCCTCATGTTCTGGTTCCTTTTCTGGAGCAATCAAAAGCCATTTATGAGTAAGTTTAAAAAAACAGGTGGGATGGGGCTTCCCTGGTGGCGCGGTGGTTGAGAGTCCGCCTGCCGATGCAGGGGACACGGGTTCGTGCCCCGGTCCGGGAGGATCCCACATGCCGCGGAGCGGCTGGGCCCGTGAGCCACGGCCGCTGAGCCTGCGCGTCCGGAGCCTGTGCTTCGCAACGGGAGAGGCCACAACAGTGAGAGGCCCGCGTACCGCAAAAAAAAAAAAAAAAAAAAAAAAAAAAACAGGTGGGATGGATGGACCTAGAAATTATTATACTAAGTGAAGTAAGTCAGACCAAGAAAGACAAATACCCTAGGATAACTTTTATACGTGAAATCTAAAAAATGACACAAATGAACGTATTTCCTAAATAGAAATAGACTTGCAAACACAGAAGACAAACTAATGGTTACCAAAGGGGAAGGGGGGAGAGGGATAAATTAGGCGTTTGGGATTAAAATATACACACTGCTGTATATAAAATAGATAAACAACAAGGACCTACCGAATAGCACAGGGGACTATACTCAATATCTTGTATATATCACATCATTTATATGTATGTATGTATAACTGATCACTTTGCCATACACCTGAAACACGGTAAATCAACTATACTATACTTCAGTTCAACTATATCAACTATACTTCAGTTAAAACACACACACACACACACACACACACACACACACATACACACACACACACGAGGACTCCAAGCTGAAGAATAACATTCTGAATTTAAAAGCAAGGAAAACTGTCAGTGTAGCCTAGACTGGGTCGTCCCCTTTTGAACCAGTAGCATTTTCCCCCAATCTGAAGGCTTAGACAGAATTGTCAGTAAAATAAAAAAGTAAACACTATGCGGTCCGACCACCGTAATCTGTAAATAAAGTATGTATAGGGCAACCTTTGTGCTTCCACAGGAGACGATGCTCTGTTTAGACCACATTCTTCCTGCTAAATGATTCCGATTCTCTCATAGCCTTGCCTCGCCTCTGAGTGACTTCACAGCTCAGAAGGTTCCAAATGACCGAGAGCACTGCAAAATAATTCTTGTCAACAGACACGAAAATTCTGCCTTTGGA
The DNA here is from genome assembly GCF_964270905.1 of Leucopleurus acutus. Lineage (NCBI taxonomy): Eukaryota > Metazoa > Chordata > Mammalia > Artiodactyla > Delphinidae > Leucopleurus > Leucopleurus acutus. The sequence goes on from NC_139164.1 coordinate 4,237,476, forward strand.
AATTCAATTGACTTCTCTGCCCCGCAAAAACGGAAGTCCGTTGGCTTCCATTTGTCCGTTCATGTCCATGTTTTTGACCTAGAGATAGGACTCTTCTTTGGATCGTTCTAGGACGGAGTTTAACAACCTACCACTGGTTCACTCAGCAATAATGCGTTAAATGCCATCTTGAACATCTGTTCATTTTATATCTATCTGAGAGTCGTGGTTCTACCTTTTCTTTGAAAAGTATCCTTTCATAGAACTTTTTTTCATAGAATGGACTTGCCTTTTGGAAAAGACGCATAGTAAAAACGTCCCAAGGAAGATTTATTGACAAAGTTCCACCTAGAGATGTATTTCAAATTTCCATTGAGAAAACAATCACAAGATAGAACTCTATTTTATGATGCTGAGCTCCTGTCTTGGAAAAGTTTGTCAGTTTCCTGACCTTTTTTGTTTCCTTACAGTGCAAACTCCAAACAGAGCTTGAATGTCAAGCTTGTGATAAATCTTTTTTAAACAATTGATAATGCTTGTCAGCAAAACCGTTTCTGGTTTGCTTTGGGCTGTTAGTCCTGTCTCACTGTTGGGGTTCAGGACGTGCTACCCCAAAACATGACACGTTGGCATATGGAGTATTTTAAACTGAAGGAGTTTGAGAAAAGGACTGAAGCAGGAAGGTCACACTGATGTCTTCCTCCCACCCCACCCCCCAAGCTTACTCTTCTTCCCTAAAACAGGTCATTAAACTCCCATGTGAGAGGCGCCCTCGCTGCACCAGGAGGAGAGAAGACGTTCTCAACACCAGAGATGGGGATTTGGGGGCTGAGAAATCTGTACAGAATAAACCTTGTTAAACTAACCCTCACCTTCCTAGTTACTTCATCAGCCTTTACTACCCCAAGCCCAAACCCCTTTGTCTTGTCAATTCTGCACAAATTTATTGTTTGTCTGAAAGGTATACAAGCTTCCTGCCCAGCTCACTTTCTTGGGTTTTCATTCTCTTCTGAAGGCTCCCAGGTAAACATTTAATAAAATGTGTCTGCCTTTCTCCTGTTGATCTCTCTGTGTCTGCTTCATTTTCAGACCCAGCTCGAGACCCGAAAAGGGCGGAGGAGAATTCTTCCTCCTTTATACCGTCATAGAAATATTCTCAGAAGTCAGACCTCTTGCCATCCTGTGGTCCTTCTCTTGCTTTTTCCTTCAAGCAGTCGGTAAGAAATCTGGCCACGGCTGGCCAGGGGCAACAGGGCACGGGGTTTCTGGGTGGAGACCCAGACCGTCAAAAGGGGACCAGCTGGGAACTGACCTGAAGCTTGGAGAGGACATCTCAGCTGCTAACGCCCGCTTGTGTCCCAGCTCTTGGGAGCCACCGCCTTGGTCTCCTGAAATTTCCTGGAGGAAAAGCTACGGGCCGTGTACTCATCTGGAGAAGCAGATTTTCTTCCGAACTGTCTGGTTGCTGACAGAATTCATTTCTTTGTGGCTGTCGAACTCAGAATCGTTGGCTTCAGAGAGACTCTGCTGTATCACGTGTCTTGCCCCTAAAGCTTCTCTGAAAAGGCTGAGTGAAGTGGTCAGGTCCCCCCAGGGCAATCTGCCTACTGATTTACTCAGCGTCTATGTTTGGGTTAGGGACCTTAATCAGCTCTAAAATACGGCATCTACTAAAAACCCTTCACCTCTGCTATACACAACCTAATCACTGGACTGACATTCATCACATGCAAAGACCACACCCACACTCAAAGGCAGGGACTATACAGGATGTACAGACCAGGGGGTGGAACTCTTGGGAGCGTCTGTATCATTCTGTCCCTTGCAGTTGTCAAAAAATCAGATATTCTCCTAGAGATTCTGTGCAGTGCTATAACAGGACTGAGAAAATCAGTTTTGTCTATGACTTGAGCAATGTCAATTTGATTTTAAAGGTCATCTTTCTTTTTACCTTCACCCAAAAGACTTAATTAAGCTGCGGATACCTCTAATGAGAGATTTTGCTGGTGGCTGAGAAATGAGCAGCGTGGAGCAAACGTGCTCCTCTATTTTTAACAAAATTCTTCTGCTAGCTGCTAATTTGCTTTATTCTCAGTAGAGTTAACTCAGGCATTCAGTGCAATAGACTGAATGTTTGTGTCCAACTCCCCCCCAAAAAATTCATATGTGGGATTCTGACCCACATGGGATGGTATTAGCGCTGGGGTCTTTTGGAGGTGATCAGGTCGTGAGTTCCCATGAATGGGATTAGTGCCCTTATAAACGGGACCCCAGACAGTGCCCTCACCCCTCCCACCATGTGAGGACACAGCAAGAAGACGGCCATCTATGAACCAGAAAGTGTGACCTAACAAGACAATAAATTTGCTGATGCCTCGATCTTGAACTTCCCAGCCTCCAGAACTATGAGAAGTAAATGTCTGTTGTTTAAGCCTCCCAGTCTATGGCATTTTATTTTGAATTTCATATTCTTTTAATACAGCAGGTTCTTATTAGTTATCTATTTTGTACATATTAGTGTATATATGTCAATCCCAATGTCCCAATTCATTTTTGTTATAGCAGCCTAAACTAAGATATTCAGATTCAGGAGAGAGCTCGTAACTCTTGGAGGATGAGATAGTGTACTTGTCCAAAATAGCAAAATAAAAGAACATCATGCATTGTTTGTATTTATAGCTGAGTCTCTTTACCATCATTTAAGATTTCTGAGTGAAGCTCTTTGGTACTAGGTATGACTCAGGAACGGAAGCCAAGAGTACAGGTGGTGGGATTTGAGATCGGCAAAGGACCATATACATTTCCACTCAAGTACCTTCATTCAGCGATGAAGCACTCAAGGCCCTGACATGGCCGGGCTTCCCACTGGTCACAGGGGGAGTGGGTTTGGGATGCAACAAGACCCCGATTCTCAGAATTCCAGCCCCCTGAGTACTCCATTCTGCTTCTGTCCTCTGTTGCTGAGGGATGATGACCTCATACACTGGGAGGTCTGCACAGCCAGGAAATGCTAAACGTCTATGCTGGAAAGTAACAGAATCCAATCTCTCTATGAAACTATAGCATATCTGTACTTGGAATTCTCTGAGTGCAGTTCTAGCCTTTGGACCTCAAGAGAGACAGGATAACACCTGAACACCAACCCCAAGTCAACAAAAGCAACAAAGTCATAGGAAGACTCAGTTCAAGCAATCAACATCAAGAGGGTGGAAACAGCAGGAAGGTGGGCGGGGGTAAAACATACGGATACACGAAAAAGGTGAGGGTCCCTGTGGTCTGGAAGGAGGGAAAATGAAGAGCTGGGACCACACGGTTCCCTCCTATACATTCAGTCTCGCCCGAGCACAGGTTCTAGGTACCTCAGGTTCTTCACCTGGATTCAGCTTCAGAGCCATCTTCATCCTAATTCTGCCAGACTCGTGTTTCAGTGCCCGTCACGGGACTACTGCCCGGTTTGTGAACCCAGTTCTCTGCTCTGCACCACCTCACACACCTGGGTTAACAACGCAAGCCTGTCTGGCTCCTCACGCCTCAACACTTTTCTTGCCAACTTGCCTAGTCCCCCAGTTTCTCCAAAATGGGGGCTTTGCTTTCTTCTCGCTCTTTTTTTTTTTTTTTTTACCAGAAAAGTCCTCCTCCTAAGCCATGGTGATCAAACTGGACTATGTATATGAACCCCATTGGAGTGCTTGTCAATTAAAACACTCACTGCTTTGCAGCAACACGGATGGACTTGGAGGGTATCATGCTAAGTGAAGTAAGTCACACAGAGAAAGACAAATACTGTACATATCACTTACACGTGGAATCTAAAAAAATGCAACAAACTAGTGAATATAACTGAAAAGAAGCAGACTCACAGATACAGAGAACAAACTAGAGATTACCACTGGGGAGAGGGAAGGGGGAGGGGCCAACATAGGGATAGGGGGTTAGGAGGCACAAACTGTTAGGTATAAAATAAGCTACAAGGATATACTGTCCAACATGGGGAATATGGCCAGTATTTTATAATAACTACAAATGGAACATAACCTATAAAAATTGTGAGTCAATATAGTGTACACCTGTAACTTATACAATATTGGATGGCAATTATAGTTAAAACATTTTTTAATTAAAACACTCCTTGCTGAATCCACTCCCTCCTCCCCACCTGCCCCATCCCGAGTACCTGACTGACGAGGTGCGGCTTGGGGTGAGAGTCTGCATTTCTAAGGGGCTCCCAGGAGCTGGTGAGGCAGCCGGTCTGGAACCACACCTCGGGAGCCACGACGCTACGAGGCAACATGGCGTCACCGATCATGAGTTCCGCTGTCCGTTCTCCCTGGTTTCAACTGCCTGGTTTTGTCAGCATCCACCTAGGGAGCTAACCTTCTCCAGGTGATCGCAGCGGGTAACCCTATGCCTTCCCCACCCCCAGTCTCCAATGCTGTAAGGCAGGCAGCATTAGCTCCATCCTATCAATGAGGAAATCGGGCTTGGAGCTACTGAAGAACCTTCTCTCTGCACAGAGTTTACAAAAGGCCAAATCAGGATGCCAGCTGAGTCTCTCCCACTGTACTGTCACGCCAAAGGTCAACTCTCTTCTTTTAGAATCCGGCTTCTGACAAATGTCCGTTCCCTTTCCTCTTTCCATCTCTTTCCGACGCTCCTGAAAGCAGTGGCTCACAGGCAGTCCACCGGGAGCCAGAACAGGACCCCAGAGATCAGTCGTTTTGGAAGCCCCAAGTTCACGTTCAGCCTGTCCTCACCCATCAGAGACCACGTTGCAGTGGCTCCTGGACTACCTTCTAGACGTCAGCCAGCGTCTGTCTGCCCTTGTGAGGTGGAGAGGCACGGTTTGGAGAAGGATCCAGTTTCACGGCTTTCCCTGATTCGCAGGTAGAGCTACCCAAAGGTTAATTACGCCTCATATCGCCAGGTGGCCACAGTTTAGAAATTAGCAGCGCGGGGTGAGAAACGGGCAGTTTAGCACTGCAGTAGCTGCCCAGGTGTCCTTTATGGAAGTTGTCATAATTGATATTTTCTGGGTGACTCTTCAACTCACGGCCATTGTACATTAAAATGGACCCTAGGGGCTTCCCTGGTGGCGCAGAGGTTGAGAGTCCGCCTGCCAATGTAGGGGACACGAGTTCGTGCCCTGGTCCGGGAAGATCCCACATGCCGCGGAGCGGCTGGGCCCGTGAGTCATGGCCGCTGGGCCTGGGCGTCCGGAGCCTGTGCTCTGCAACGGGAGAGGCCGCAACAGTGAGAGGCCCGCGTACCGCAAAAAAAAAAAAAAAAAAAAAAAAAAGATGGACCTTAAGCACTTATCAACGTTGGTAAATGTAATTACTCACATAAATTCAACAACTGAACCATCTCAAGTTAATTAGGTCAACGGCAGTTTAGAACTTTGGGTCGACAGCAGCGTTCTCTGTTTGCAGGAGCGCAGAGAAACGCCCATCTTGAAAGGAGGATATGGCAGGGAGAAAGGATGCTTCCCGCGTGGAAAAGGCATTCCGTGACTCTGCGAATGAGGGAATGTGCGGGCTGGCGTCTCAACTCCCATCCGAGCCCCCTCTCCACCCGAACAGGACAGACATTCAGGCTGGATGGCTCACCGAAAATGACACGAGGAGAAATGACCAGAGAGAGAGAACTGGAGGAGGTTCCTTTTTATCCTAATTTTGTCCCTCTGGAAACTGGACGTAGCCATTAAAGGTCACACAGACTCCCTCTCTCATTCAGCAACATGTAGCACTTTGCCATTTCCCAATGCCCTGCTGTGGGGATTTTCTTCCCCCTGAATGAACTCAATAAGTTGTCAGAGCAAAACGTCCTGTTTAAGTACGGGAGCACATCTGGTTCAATTTCCTACTTTCGATCTATTTTCGTTGTACCCTCATTGTGTTACAAGAGCCCACGGAGCTATCCAAGACAATAAAAATGTTACCCAATGATCTTGTGTTAAAAAAAAAAAAGAGTCTCTTTTTAAAAAGTTTATAAGTTCTCTCTCTCTGTATGTATGTGTATATATATATATATATATACACACACACACAGATACACGTTATTTATGTTAATTACATATATATATATATTATTTCCAATAGATAATGTATTTCTTGAGAGTAGCCTGTATCACAATTTTTTATCCTAAACACCTTAAAACAAGATTAAACTGCCACAGATAGTTAACACACTTTTTTATTTTTTCTTGCGGTATGTGGGCCTCTCACTGCTGTGGCCTCTCCCGTTGCGGAGCACAGGCTCCGGACACACAGGCTCAGCGGCCATGGCTCACGGGCCCAGCCGCTCCGCGGCATGCGGGATCTTCCTGGACCGGGGCACGAACCCGTGTCCCCTGCATCGGCAGGCGGACTCTCAACCACTGCGCCACCAGGGAAGCCCCAACACACTTTCTGAACAAATGAATAGTTAAAAAAAACTTTTATTGAAGTATAGTTGATTTACAATGTTGTGTTAATTTCTGCCATATGGCAACGTGATTCAGTTATACATACGTATACATTCTTTTTCATATTTTCCATTATGGTTTATCACAGGATATTGAATTTAGTGCCCTGTGCTCTACAGTAGGACCTTGTTGTCTATCCATCCTATATATACTAGTTTGCATCTGCTAATCCCAAACTGCCAATCCTTCCCTCCCCCCCCCCACCCCCTTGGCAACAAGAAGTCTGTTCTCTGTGTCTGTGAGTCTATTTCTGTTTTGTAGATAAGTCCATTTGTGTCATACTTTAGACTCCACATACAAGTGATATCATATGGTATTTGTCTTTCTCTGTCTGACTTACTTCACTCAGTATGATAATCTCTAGGTTCACCCATGTTGCTGCAAATGGCCTTATTTCATTCCTTTTCATGGCTGAGTAATATTCCATTGTGTATATGTACCACATCTTCTTTATCCATTCATCTGTCAAAGGACACTTAGGTTGCTTCCATGTCCTGATTATTGCAAATAGTGCTGCTATGGGCATAGGGGTGCATGTATCTTTTTGAATTAGAGTTTTCTCTTCTTTTTTGGATATACACCCAGGAGTGGGATTGCAGGGTCATATGGCAACTCTATTTTCACTGAACAAAAGAATATTTTAATTGCTCTGCTGGGTTGTTAATTTCAATGTTTTCCCCCCTCTTCCATGAACTAAGTTATCTTTATTTGGAAATAGGGTGACCATGCATCCTGGTTTGCTGAGGACTTTTGGGGGGCTTAGCATGGAAAGTCCTACGTCCAGAGACCCAGATGGTTGGTGAGGCTATTTGGAAAGATTACGCCTTCAGCTTTTTACATTCCTTTTCCCAGATTCTTGTGAGTTGTTGCCCCTACACAAACTCTTCCAACTCCTGTATCTCCAATTTGTCCTAGCTATAGAAAGGAACCATGCATTTCTCTCACTGAACAAAAGCCCCCACTAGTGGTCTAGGGATCTACATCCTTTGGAGAAAAATGTGTCAGTTAGAGGAACCGAAGGAGGAGGAGATAGACTATCCCTGTTATAAACGAGACCTAAAGTTCAAGTATTAAACAGATGCATATTTACTGGGTTTGCTGTTGACAAATAGAGTAGTAGGAGTACACCATCTTCCTCAGGTTCCTTTTTAAAAAAATTTATTTATTTATTTATTTATTTTTGGCTGCGTTGGGTCTTCGTTGCTGTGCACAGGCTTTCTCTAGTTGCGGCGAGCGGGGGCTACTCTTTCTTGTGGTGCGCGGGCTTCTCACTGCGGTGGCTTCTCTTGTTGTGGAGCATGGGCTCTAGGCGCGCGGGATTCAGTAGTCGTGGCTCGCAGGCTCAGTAGTTGTGGCTTGCGGGCTCTAGAGCGCAGGCTCAGCAGTTGTGGCGCACGGGCTTAGTTGCTCTGCGGCATATGGGATCTTCCCGGACCAGGGCTTGAACCCATGTCCCCTGCATTGGCAGGTGGATTCTTAACCACTGAGCCACCAGGGAAGCCCTCTCAGGTTCCATTTTTAAATCTGAGGCTAAATAGTGTCACTGTCAAAAATCCTCTCCAAAGATGTATGTGCCTAGTGACAGAGGCCCTGAGGAAGAGTCTATGTGTGTCCTAACCATGCTGTAACAAATTCCCACAAATGCAGTGGCTTGAGACAACACCAGTGTACTTTTGTACAGTTCTGGAGGTCAGAAGTCAGATGTAGGCTTTGATATATAAGATGGATAAAAAACAAGGTCCTACTGTAGAGCACAGGGAACTGTGTTCAATATCCTGTGATAAACCATCATGGAAAAGAATCTAAAATAAGGAATGTATAACTGAATCACTCTGTTGTCCAGCATAATGAACACAACATTGTAAATCAACTATAGTTCGATTTTAAAACAAAGTCGGAAACGCATCTCGCTGGGCGGATACCAAGGTGCGGGGAAGGCTGTGCTCTGGAGGCCGCGGGCAGAATTTGCTCCCTTGCCTGTTCCAGCTTCTAGAGGCCGCCTGCATCCTCTGGTTCGTGATCCCTTCACAGGCAACAGCGTAGCGTCTTCCAACGACCCCATGCTTCCCGTGTCACAGCTTCTTCTCTGACTCTGCTGCCTTGTGCCTATAAGGACCCATGTGAGCCCATCGGCAACCCCAGCTAACCTCCACCTCTCAAGATCCTCCACTTAACCTCATCAGCAAAGTCCCTTTTGCCTTGTAAGGTTGCCCACTGGCTGACTGGGGGTGAGGACCGGCATCTTTGGGGGGCATCATTCGGAGTCGCCTGGGTTTTGCTCAGCGTTTTGCTGACCCCAGAAGGCAAGATTATGTCAGGTCTGAAAGCATCATCTGAACGGGAAAGCGGGACACACTTCCATTTTTATCACAGACCCATGTCCTTTGGGCTCTGCCAAAGCTGACACTCATTCTTTTTCTGAAAACTGAGATAAAACGGATATTTAATATTGTATCTGTTTTAGGTGCATGACATAATAGTTTGATATAGGTATATGTTCTGAAATGACTCCCACAGTGAGTTTAGTTAACATATATCACCTCATATACGTACAATTTTTTAAAAGATGTTTTTGATGTGGACCCTTTTTTAAAGTCTGGATTGAATTTGTTACAATACTGCTTCTGTTTTATGTTTTCGTTTTGTGGCCACGAGGCATGTGGGATCTTAGCTCCCCAACCAGGGATCGGACCCACACCCCCTGCGTTGGAAGGCGAAGTCCTAACCACCAGACTGCCAGGGAAGTCCCTCGTTACAATCTGTCTTTTTAAGTTGGAATGAGAGCTTTTAAGATCTACTCTCTTAGCCACTTTCAAATATACCGTGAAATATTGTTAACTATAGCCACCATGCTACATCTCAAGGACTCATCACTGGAATTCTGCGACCTTTGACTCCCTACACCCATTTCACCCAGGTCCCCCCCCACCACCACCACTGGCAACCACCAATCTGTTCTCTTGTTTCTATGGGTGTTTTTTTTTTTTTTTAACATTCCACATGTAAGTGAGGTCATACAGTATTTGTCTTTCTCTGTTTGACTTATTTCATTCAGCTTAATGCTCTCAAGGTCCAGCCATGGTGTTGCACATGGCAGGATTTCCCTCTTCCTCATGGCTGAATAATATTCCGTTTTATATATGTCCCACATCTCTTTGTCCATTCATCTGTTGATGGACTGAGCCCACCACGTGCCACAACTACTGAAGCCCGCGCACCTAGAGCCTGTGTTCCGTAAAAAGAGAAGCCACCGCGGTGAGAAGCCCGTGCGCCGCAACGAAGAGTAGCTCCCACTCGCCCCAACTAGAGAAAGCCCACGCGCAGCAACGAAGACCCAACGCAGCCGAAAATAAATAAATTAAATAAATTAAAAAATAAATGAATAGATTGTGAATAGATATGAGAAAAAAGTTTAGGTTGTTTCCATGTCTTGGCTATTGTAAACAGTGCTGCTGTGAACATCGGGGTGCAGGTATCTTTTCAGGATAGTGATTTTATTTCCTTTGGATAAATACCCAGAAGTGGAATTGCTGGATTATCTGGTAATTCTATTTTTAATTTTTTGAGGAACCTCCATCGTGTTTCCACAGTGGCTGCAACAATTTACATTCCCACCAACAGTGCACAAGGGTTCCCCTTTCTCCACACCCTCTCCAGCATTTATTATCTCTTGTCTTTTGGATAAAAGCCATTCTAACAGGTATGACGTCATATCGTACTACGGTTTTGATTTGCATTTCCTGGGCGACTAGTGATGTTGAGCACCTTTTCATGTACCTGTTGGCCATCTGTAAGTCTTCTTTGGAAAAAATGTCTATTCAGATTCTCCTCTGACACTCATTTTTAACTGATTCATTAGCTCCTGAAGCTAAGTCACGAGAAGATGGAACTCATCGCTTTATTGGTCTAAATGCCGCATCTTGATGAACAAACATTAAGAGAAGCATCCACCAGTGACCAAAATTTTATCCCTTCATCAAAAGAGTGCATTCCTAAACTGAATATTTTAGCTTTTCATCCGACCTTCACTTAGCTATTTTCTCAAGGTGAGATGCTACTTATAGATCTGCAACTCATCTTAAACTACTTTTTCTGATGTCGCTAAAGAAAAGAAAAAAGTCCCAAATAGCATCAGAAGAATGCAAATATTAGCACGCTGCTCATATTCAACCGTTTCTGACCTACAAAAAAATCTCAATTTCATGTAGCTCAACCTGGAAGTAATTCATTAAATGAGAACTTGCCATTTACACCGTCCTTCAGTATGAGAACGTGAATTGAGAGAGATGAATGATGGATATTTTGGTCTCATTGTCTGAAATGGTTTGTACTGAATTCAAGAAGTATTGATTCATTGATTTACTCATTCTTTCAAGGAAGATTTATGAATATTCGTTGCGTGTCCATAAATAGGCTGTATTGTGTGGGTACAAAAGAAGGATGAAACACAATCTCTACCCTAAAGAAAAGATTCAGTGTGGTCTGATTCTGGCATGTTCTAGAAAAGGTGGTGATCTCAGGAAAATGAGCACCTTTCTATACTTCTTTGCCACAGTCTTGGAGTATTTTAAGAGCCCTAGAAGATACTACCCAGCTTCTTTATAATTTCCAGTTAAAGATACAAAAATTAGTACAGTATGAAGAAGTTGGGCTGGACATGAAAAAGAGCTTCCTAATAATAAAGCAAGTTCTTCTCTGAAAACACATAAGACGTCCGTTTTCCAGGAGAGGGTTAATCTCTGTGTGGCTCCTTTTTGAGCACAGACAGGAGATAATAACATCTCAAGGTTCCTTGGCTGTGTTCTGTGATTCTCCAATGCATAACATTTTTACCCCCCATCCCCGTGGGGAAAAATAAAGATATGGAAAAAAGCACTTTTACAACTTTGATTAACTTTACACAGAAGGACGAGATCATGTACTTGGAAGGTGAACCTGGGATTTGTAAAATGATGAGTACATTTAGTAGCACCATAAAGAATAATGACCCTGCTATGGAAAACGGTAAAGGGACGACATAACGTCTGCAGCTCTTCATTTTCTGGGGGGAAGAAAGAGGCTTAATAATGATTATTATAGTTTATAAGGGGATTTAGTGGCTGCCTAACTGTGTTTTGATTTTCCAGGATTAGCGCTCGGTGTCATAATTGTAATCCCTCCTGATTGCAGCCTGCACTGCGGTTGCCCAGCCACTTGACTCCTTCTGAGTGCCAACCTCTGCATTCTTTTCAGGCTGATTTGGCGGTAATGAAACAATCTATATTTAGGTGTTTTGCAGAGGGTGTTTTTATTTTTGGCTCAATGTTAACGATACGTTTTTCCTGTAGTAAATGCTGCTAACAGCAAAGGAGTAGCATGGATTTTCAGGAGAAAGTATTTGAACCCTGACCTGACTGTAATCAGTCTCATCTCATCTCCAATCCCCAACTCACTTTAGAGGCTGGCGAAGGATAAATGGAGAGATAGACTGTATTTGTCAATGTCTAGTCAAAGGCCATCAACTAGTTGATGGCGAGTACAGTAAACACCTTAGGAGATTTCCCCATTTAGACTGCAAGGAGATAGAGATTTCTGTACAAACAGAGGCCGCCTTGGGAGCACAAGCAACACAGCGTCTTAAGATGCCAACTGTGGGACCCTCGTATGGCAGGTGTAAAGGTTCCTAGCGATGCACACTTGTATCAACTGAATCCCTGCTTCTACTTTAGGTCCCTATATGAGTTCTCTCCTTTTCATTCTCACCTGATTTCTGTTTGGTTTGTTCATCATTCTGTTGGTTTACTTATTTATTTTCTCCATATATGCTATGTCTCTTTCTAAGCCACCTTAAAACCTTTGTGGAAAAAGAGAGATAACGAATGGACGTATGGATGGGTGGATAAGTGGGTGGATGGATAGGAGAGGATGGGAGAATGGATAAATAAATGGATGGGTGGATGGATGAATGGATGGATGGAGGGATAACAGGATGGGGTGGATGAATGGATGGTACATTTATGAATGGATGGATGGATGAGTGGAAAGGTGTATTTGTGGAAGGATGGATAGATGGATGGAAAGATACACAGGTGAATGGGTAAATGGATGGATGGATGGATAGCTGGAAAGATGGATGGGTCAATAGGTAAGTGGATGGATGGGTGAGTAGGTAAATGAATGGATGGGTAGATGGAGAGATGGATGGGTCAACAGGTAAGTGGATAGATGGGTGAGCAGGTAAATGGATAGATGGGTAGATCTGTGGATGGATGAATAGAAGGATGGGATGGATGGATGAAAGGAAGGAAAGGTGGATTTTTGGATGGATGGATGGATGAATGGATGGAAGGATGGATAGACAGGTGGATGGGTGGACAAATGAATAGATAGATGGAAGGAAAAAACTTAGATAGATGGATATATAGATCAATATATGGAAAGATGGATTGATGGTGGATAAATGGGTAGATGAATGAATGGATGAATGGACAAAAAGAACCCCGAAAGAATACACACTTATGTCAGCAAACCTCTTGGCTAAACGTCATTTTCTACCACATGACGATTTGTCCCGTCCTTTTCTTCCTCTCCACCATTAACAGTGCCACTGCTTTAGTTTAGTGTTTCATTCATCAGCTCTCAAATCAATTCTCATTCTTCAACTCTCTTTCCTCTGAGAAACTCCTGTTTCTCATGCTCTCCTCACTTTTACCAGAATTTAGGCACCCCCTTTTTTCTATGCCCAAATCATCTTGAATATAACTTTCTTATAGCGCATACCATATCCTTTGTCTTCCTTCTGTCTCCTCTGGCAAGCAGTGGGGCCTCTTCGAGGCTCTTGTTTTCATCTTATCTTGGTTTCCCCACTGCTGCACATATGGTTCTGCATGTCGCAATAACAGAAGGCAGCATGTATTAGGTTTCTCCCGTCTAGTAAGTGTCATTCCATCCCCACAACAATCATAAGCGGTAGGTATTGATGTGATTCTTATTTATAATTAAGAAAGTTCGTTAAGGTTCAGAGGGGTTTGGTGACTTGCCTAAGATCACAGAGCTGAGAAGTGGTGCAGTGGAGGCAGAAATCTAGGCTATCTGACTCTAGAACACACATTCTTCATGCACAATAGCATCTCAAGTGGGTGAAAACCGGTTCTGGGGAGGCGAAAAGAATGATACTCATTTTACGTGCAGAGTTCAGAAATACGGAACAGAGAAGCAGCCTATCTGTTCAAACTTCATGGGGGGTGGATTGGGAACAAATGTGTGGAAAAGCACTGTAGTGTGCAATCATGAAAACACACTGAGAACTGTTCACAATAGCCAAGACATGGAAGCAACCTAAGTGTCCACTGACAGATGAATGGATAAAGAAGATGTGGTACGTGTATACAATGGAGTATTACTCAGCCAGAAAAAGGGACGCAATAATGCCATTTGCAGCAACATGGATAAACCTAGAGATTGTCATACTAAAGGAAGCAAGTCAGACAGAGAAAAACAAACGCCATATGACATCACTTATATGTGGAATCTGAAATATGACACAAATAAACATATACACAAAACAGAAACAGACTCACAGACATAGAGAACAGACTTGTGGTTTCCAACGGCGGGGGGAGGGATTGGGAGTTTGGGGTCAGCAGATGCAAACTAGTATATATAGGATGGATAAACAACAAGGTCCTACTGTAGAGCACAGGGAACTATACTCAATATCCTGTGATAAACCATAATGGAAAAGAATATTAAAAAGAACCTATATATATATATATATATATATATATATATATGTATGTATGTACGTATAACTGAATCACTTTGCTATACAGCAGAATTAACAACATTGTAAATCAAATGTACTTCAATTAAAAAAAAAAAAGAAAAAAGGCTGAGAAACACTGAGTTACACCGTTCACATCCATCTGTGCTAGCATGCTGCCTCTCGTGAGGGGATGGATGAATGGGCTTGCCAGCGCAAGGAATGTAGCTTCAGAGATTCCTTCCTGGACCTCGGGAGTGTGGTGAGGAGACTCCCTAATGAACCCAGCTCCTGATTTATGCCCCTGTTTAATCCCTTCCTTTGAGTGTGGGCTGCCTGGTGACTTGCTTCTCTCCAACAGAATCCAGCAAAGACAATGGATGCACTTTCATGATTCGGTTACATACGAGAGTGACTTCTGTCTTTCTAGCAGACTCCTTCTCTCTTGCTGGCTTGTGATGAAGTAAGCGACCACAGGAGGGGTCAAGACAAGACATGGACGGACAGCTCCAGGTAACAGCCAGCAAGGACTCTCTCTCTCTGTCTCCCCAGTCATCTGCAGAGAACTGAATCCTGCCAAGAGCCACATGAGTTTGGAAGCAAACCCTTCTCCCATCAAGCCTTTGGGTGAAACCCCAGTCCTGGCTGACACCCTGGCTGCATCCTTGTGAGACCCAGCTGAGCCGCACCTGGAGTCCTGACCCTGACGTACAGAACCTACGTGATGATAAAAGTGTGTTGTTTGAAGCCCACGATTTTCTGGTAACGGGTTACACAGCAAGAGAGCACTAAGACAAGGAGTTTAAACTCCTTGGCTTGAAACTTCGAGAAAGCGAGACCCAAGATATCAACATAAATGAAAAGCAGATTCTGTGAGTTTGTTTTCACATCACTTGACAACATCTCCATGGATCTGAAGCAGACTTGAAAGTTATGTTTGCAAGTGGTTATGTTTGACTAAAGGTGTAGGGAGACCAGAGTTTACTTGCTGGGAAGCTGCAGCTGAGTCCTCCAGAATCATCCTCCACAACGGTGCTTGAGATGTTATGTGTGTGCACAGATCTATATACAACTGAGTGTTAGATTTCTTTATGTAATGGTGGTTACTTAGTCAGCTAGCTAGGATAGTGTTTTATTTGGGAGACCAGCATCCCCTGATAGATGCCAGTCAGCTACCAGCCCAGAGATTGATGGATGGAAGGACACACAGGCACCCATGGGTATGAAATAGTTTGTTACACATGTAGAAAACAGCAAGAGCATTTCCCAAGGAGAAGGGCTGAGGTCTGAGCCAGAGGGAAATGACAGCAAGGCGGGAGGGAAGTTCTGGGTTTCATTGTGTTAGGGGATCCGACCACGGTGAGGGTTTCTGTGTGCACAAGACTTAGGATTTTCCTGTCTTGAATTTCCCCACCACCTTCTAGGCAAGTAGCTCCTAATCTTTTTTTATTGGCTTGTCCAGCTGTAGGACAAAAGGGAACGAGGGAAGGGTCGAGTTTGAAAGCTGTCAGTAGTCAAACATCAAAAATGGAGTCTCATATCTTTTCCTGGAAAACTCCTACTCACCCTTCAAAACCCAGCTCATATGTTCCCTTCTCTGATGAATCAGGTGGAACCTGAACTCATGGGAGTCATTCTCTCCCCCACCCCCGAAATCTTCATAAGAGTATTTACCTTGTTCTATGTTTTAATGGAGTCAGACCCTTGATTACAGTGGCCACCTAGTGACAGGATATATTAAAATAATAAGTGAAACATTATACATGGTATGACTGGTCAGGAATGGGTGAGATTATCAAGTGTTGATGTAGACTCAATAGAGGAAGGTGGGCGTCACCCACATGCAAGCATTCATAGGATCACTGTCGAGACAAGAAAACAAGCACAGGAACAGAACTGAGAGCAGAGTCAGGGCGCAGAATCCTTGACGTGAATCTAGAAGGCGCTGTTGTCACACTGTCCGTTTGCAAGTTCTATCCTTATAGATAAGGTGACCACACGCCCTGATTCGCCTGGGGAAGTCTTGACTTACCCCTGTTTCTCCAGCAGATTTACGGACGAGTGTTGCCTTTCGCTCCCCAAAATGTCCCAGTTTGGTTGAGAGGTTGACTGCGTTTCCTCTCATCTTGCACATGCCTAGAAACCACTGTAATCAACCACAGAATCGTAAGGGATTTGGAAAAAGCTGGTTTCTACCCACCTTGATGGACCTCATCATCGAAAGCAAAGCAGTTCAACGTCCGTTGTGATTAATATCAACGGATGATTTAGGTGCCACGAGCAAGAAGAAGTGTTATTTGTTAGACTACCTGGACGCGAAATCTCGGGGGTCTTCTAACAATAACAGCTGACCAGTGTACAGAGCTCTGTGGTCCACGAAGGACTTTCACCTATTTGTCTCCACTACTCCGTGGTACATAGAGCACTTTGCCGTATTTGTCTCCATTAATCCAGAAAAACTCTGTGTGTGAGGCAAAACGGGCATTATGATCCCCACTTCAGAGGTAAGGAAGTTGAGGTTCAGAAAGGTGGGCAGAAGGGCAATTTACCAAATCTGAAGGATGCAGAGTTGATCCTGGGGGGGGGGGGGGATTGTTCCTATCACACGGACTTCCCTGGCTCACGCTTCTCAGATCCACCTGCACTTCTAACGCGTGTCTCTGACCTGTCTTGACAGGAGAAAGATGGATATTACACACTGGATGCAGGACACGTGTGCCACACTTTGGTTGAGAAATAGCATTTTCATCATTTAGAGGATCCCTGTGAGGATTCATTACAAAAGGTTCTAATAACACAGAACATTTGCAAATATAACTTCCCTCTTCCCAGAGATACTCAAGGAAGAAGAAGAAGAAATGCTTTTGTATTTGTTTGACTGTCCTCATTCCGTTGCCCTAAATAGTTGCTCTGCGATGCCCCTATTATTTCCTGAACCTCCACGAGCACAGCAAGGTCTGATGATGGGCCTACGGTGCTTTGAACTTGCTTTTCGAATCTCAAAGCTCAGCCATTAGAAAGGTGGCCACCACTGAACTATCAAAGAAGACTGCCCCCGCCAGGAGCAGATCAGACATTCCTCTTACCCCAGGTGTGTGGCTTTGCATGGAAAGGGCAAGGTGAAGGGAGATAAAAGGGGTAGACCCTTCAGGGGTTACTTGTAACTTGTGGACTTATTTGGTTTACAGGAGATCTCCGAAATGTTCTCTCTCCTGGTTGCACTTCAAAAAGGACATGGCCTGTTTCCCGCTGCATGCTGGCCCCCCTGGGTCCAACAAAGTCATCTCAGATTTTGCCAGCCAAATCGTCTTTCTAGCCACTTTATTTCTCTGTCATTACTGTGCCACCCAGATCCTGGAGAGGCCCGTGAGCGCTGAAATAGGGAGAGACGCACAGATTGTGGGTAGCCACAAATGACTCAGAGCCACTGTGTTGTTGACTCTGACCTCTTCTGCCATGGACTGTGTATAACATACTTTTTGCACAAATATACTCCCAGTTGTCCCAGGGACGTAAACTCCCAGGAAAACCCAGGAGGCAACAGAAAGGAGAGGAGGAGCTTAGTGCATTTATTGGAAGCTAATTGCTTGATTCACTCGAGGGCTGCCCAGCTGCGGAAGTCAGTGGAGCAGTGTTGATAGCATTTGCTGAATTTTCATCTTGACTTAGGGAAACCCCAGGATGCCCTGGGAATTTGGCCTCTGTAAAGACTGTACCATATGGTCCATTTGCATAGACATAAGTTTGAGTTCTGAACCCTTGGGCAAAACTTTCCTAAATTCCTCTCTTGCTCTTCTTTCCGTTTCCAGCAAACAGAGGTACAGGGGGAAGCCACTCCCCTTTTCTCCCAGGCCCCTCATGGTAGGATCTGCACGGTATGGTCAAGACCTTTCTCTCTGATGATCCGTTCCCACCAGAAACAGGAAGGAAAGACACACAGTCAAGGGGCTTCGCTCATACAGTCGAGGGCATTTTTTACAAATCTGTAAAGTAAATGAACAACTTCCTTTAGTGCCTTTGGCCCTAGAAGATCAGCCGTCTGTTCTAGAAGGTCACAGGCATAAACGTGAGTCAGTGAGCTTCAGGCCGAACCGTGAGCAGATGTGGGCTTTGGCGTGAAAGTGACACGGCCTCAGACGGCCGACTGGAACATCTGGCCCCCAACTGGCCCCTTGCCTCTTCTGTCAAAGCAGAGTAATGAATGAAAATGCCACTGCCCGTTACAGATGGAAGAGTCCCTCTAGCTCTCTATTAGTGAGCAGTCAAGGCATTTTTGTTGTCTCCGTTGACCCCCAAACCCCCAAGAAACAGAGGCTTCCCAGTAGTCACCAAGACAACCCAGAGAAGACAGGTGTCTTGAGCTTGTAGGCTGAAAGCAGGTGGGTTTTTTTTTTTGCGGTACGCGGGCCTCTCACTGTTGTGGCCTCTCCCGTCGCGGAGCACAGGCTCCGGACGCGCAGGCCCAGCGGCCATGGCTCACGGGCCCAGCCGCTCCGCGGCACGTGGGATCTTCCCAGACCGGGGCACGAACCCGTGTCCCCTGCATCGGCAGGTGCACTCGCAACCACTGCGCCACCAGGGAAGCCCTGAAAGCAGGTGTTTTGAACCAAGAGGTGAAGTGCGAGAGAAGGCCATGGAGGGTACGGAAGCCACCCAAGTCAACTGGCAGTGGGAGAGAAGGCAAGCGTCCTATACGGCCCAGGATGCGCCCACACTCCATGGCATCTTCTGCAGGGCAGGGCGTCTTGACGCCTGCTGGATTCTAATTTGAGGATGTCACCCCCCAAGATGAGCCACTGATACCATTAAAACACAATAGCTATCCTAGGGTTGATTTCTCTCTTGAAACCAAAAACATCTATGTAGTAATCTCCCCGTGTGTTAGACACTACAGAAATCACAGCCCACAGGACAGATGTGGTTCCAACCATCAGGGAATGAAAACGCAAACGGGTTGTATACAAAATAAGGAGCCTCACCAAAGGAAAACTAGGGGATTGTAGGGGGACATATAGAAAGGGAATCTTACCGAGACCACAGAAACGGGAATGGCTTTCAGGAGAAACGGGCGTTCGTAGGCCTTGAGCCAGCCCCGCACACGTGACCCTTTTAACCCAATTTCAGGCAGTTTAGTGCGTTGAACTAACGTGTACACGAAACCTTAGGCTTGAAAGTGATTTTGTCCACCAGGCACAGCTACCAGGAAGACAGCCCTGGAGTTCTGTTTTGTTTTGCTTTGGGGTGGAGTGGGCAGCAAAAGGTAGGAGAAGGACACAGGCACATTTAAGGCAGTGGGGCAGGGAATCGGGAATCGCAGAGCATGACAGAGAGCCCTGGGGGACTCAAGGAAGGGCCAGGGGCAGCACCGCTGACCACAGACTGAACCTTCCTATTCTGCCCAGGCCGGGGGCTTGGCTTCTGAGTGTCTGCAAGCTTGCCTTCTGCAAAAATCCCAGCTGGGAACTTGCACAAGCCCTTCTCCTGGCTTTATCCTCTCCGCGGAATCAGAGCTTCTAGGTTCTAACACAGTAAACAGAACCTTATTAAGACATCTGTCTAATGTCAACAGCTTATCTTCACGGGAACACTACTGCAAATCCACCCAGAGACAAAACGAGTGTGTACAAAGAACGAGCGGACGGCCCCTTGAAAAGACATTCCAAAAAATATGGGTCACGGAGAATGGCAGCGAGGGACTGGAAATGATTTTCGATCTAGACCTGGAAATGGTGAGATGACCACTGGAGGCGGGTGGATGGGTCATAGTCTACCAGAGACCTCCGTGTTTATCATGGAAAGAGAGCGCCCTGGGGCGGTTCTTAAGCAGCGGCATCTGCACATTTTCTGCATTGTCTTTGTCATTTTTGTGGCCTGGGAGCCTCATTTTCTAGAGCAAGGTTCCTCCCCTCTACTGCAACTCCCTGAGTGCCACACCTGATTTTTTCTTCTTCTTTTTTTACTTCTGAAATGCTCTGTTTGGGCAATTTCCTTGCTTTATCCCTGCAATGTCACTCCCAAGCAATAGCCACCTACACCTCTCACAACCCCCTTGGGAGAATCGCAGATCACGCTCAGCCTGGAAGTGCTGTTGGCACAGCTCTTGTCTGCTCCCTTTCCTGTTTGCCCAGACTGTCACGTGCTGTATAGAGAAGTGTTTGCTGCTGGCGATGAGGATGCTGCCTTGTTATGTTGGGTAAGTGACTCAGGCAGTTACATGAGGTGACACACCACCACTGCTGTGGGCAGCCCACCTGTTTGGAGTGAAAGGGGAAAGGTGTGATGATTCTCTCGAAGCAAACCCGCCCTGGCGGATGGCGAAGACCCATCGCCTCCAAGTTACTGGCTGCAGGGGCGTGTTGAGAAAAGGGTGTTCTCTCTCTCTCTCTCTCTCTCCCTCCCCATATGCATTTAGAGTGAAGCCTCTCTGAGGGTCCATGGTCACCCGTAGGATTGTCCAGATCGATGATGAGGCCAAGCTGTACCTCCCAGTGGTGCACAGCTACGGACACTCACAAGGGGCTGTAACTGAGTGTAAGCCCAGCTTGGACTCTCCCTTCCAAATCCTCTCTTCTTCCATGGCCTCCGGATTCCAGGGGAGGACAGAGGGGAACACAGACGGATGATCGTAGGACCAGATCTACCGCTTTGACTTCTGCCAGAAAGGAGGTGGGGATTTGCATGTGCAAGATTGAAAGAGGAAATGCTCTTCCAAGAGACATGAATCTAAAGATGGGCTGGTGTTTTCCCCTTGCAATTTAAGGACAATCATAGGAAGTCTATGGCTTTAAAACATTCTCCCCTTGTTATCTGTTTCCTTGCACCTCCCCATCGTACGTAACAGCCTACACATTACTGATAAGAACTAATGCCACAGTACCTATAGCAACAGCTCAATAAATTTGGTTCATTGTTACCTGACAGGTGGTAGGTAAGTTGCTTACACAGCTGGGCAGCGCTACACACAACTGTAATTCTTGGCACGTACCGGCTCAGGCTTGGCAGTGGAGGGTAGGGGATTAGGGTAAGACGGGTCCTTTCACAGTCTACCTGCTTCTGTTGATCACATGGAAGGACAACATTCTTCCCAGGGCTCGTAGGGACGCGGAGCTTCAGGTGAGGGTCAGCAGCGGGGAAGGTAGTCAGTGATGCACGTACAAGCGAGAGGTTGCAGGACCAGCCCTGTATTTAGGGGGCAGTGGTGGCGGAGAAGCCAAGACAGCGGTAGGCCTAGAGGACACCCCTGTCTTTCCCTAACCATTGGAGAAAGGTAAGCCCCTCGAATGATGAGGACGATGTTTTCATTCACGTGTATCAATTAATTTCCATCAGGGTCTTATGGATGCAAGTACGGTCACCCTTATTTTAAAGACAAGGAAACTGAGCCCCCAAAGGATATGTGACTTTCTCCAGGATATGCAGTCACCTGTGTTTTTATATGTAACTTAAGTCAGAAGAGGGGTGTTATTCCTACAGATGATTGAGTTTTGCCGGTTTAAAATGCTGACCCATTTTCCTTCTTATCGGATGATTCTTAGCACTTGTATTTAACAAAAGCTTAACTAAGAAACCAGTGTCCAGAGCTTGTACGAAATACAATCATTCAGCGGCCAGCAAATTGCCAATTTCTCTAGCATCCGTCGCAATGTAGTTTAAGAAAAACCTTCATCGCCCAAACCTTTGCTGGCTACTTCTAATGAAATGGCTCTTTCAGAGGTAATCTCTCACTATCTTTTACAATACTGCTTCTAATACCTTCCCCCCCGCCCAGAGTGGAAGCTACAAATGCTCACTATTGATCTTCTTATTGAAAAATGGCATTATAACAGGTCGCTTTAGAAGCTTGAATCCATCAGAGAAAAGCACGGACAGAATTTGAATTATAGAAAACTGAAGGTAGCTGATTGGATTTTTAGTCTATTAAAAAAATAATAAACTTATTCATACGGACAGTTTTTCAGAGTCTTTCATCCTGTGTGGTCTCGAATCCACGGTGAAATGTGGGGTTAATCCTAAGGTCTGTTGGGGAAGGAATAAAGAGAACGGGGCACGCGGGGGGGGGGTCTCAGGAAAACCATTTCAATAAGAAATAACCTGGTAAGTGAGGAGTGTAAACGTCTGGAAGGTGGCCTCACAGAGTCCTGAGTGAGTCCATTTAGTGAGAAACCAGGACTCTCCAGAGGGAGGTAACTGCATTAGGCACTCTGCAAATAGACATGAAAGACTAGCCTTTCTTGGGTTTTTTGTTTGTTGTTTCTTTAGCGTTCATACCAAGACGACAGTTAATGAGTTTCACTGACCCTATTCGTTAAGAGTAAAAAAAAAAAAAAAAAAAAAGTAGCAAATTACAAAGAAACATCTCCATTATGGAAATCAGCCTAGGGAGAACAGAGTGTGTACACACTGCCTCAGTCTCATGCACACGTTCGTTCGTTGGAAATCACTCCGCACACCAAGTGTCACACGTTTTTATGGGGACAGGAATGAGCTGAAAATCAGGCAACATGGAAAACCGTACATTGTACCCTTTTCATGCTGGCTAAAGCTAAAAGGGAAGAGAAAACTCCAGTGGGCAAAAAAAAAAAAAAAAAAAAAAAAAAGAGAAAGACATGGAAAAAAAATGAAGATAATATAAATCTCATAAAGATTTTGGTTTACCTTTGTCTTGCGATGAAAATGAGTTTCATTCAAATGCAATCCTTCGGTCCAGGATGTGGGTGTCTTGGATCAAGTGGCATAAAAAAGTCAATAAACCTTTGGCTGATGTATGACGTACCGAAGAAAAGTGCACAAATCATACCTGTATGGGAAAATGAATGATGGCACAGTGAACACAGGCACGTCACCACCATCTGGGTCAAAAAGTCAAGCATTACCTGCATCTGAGAAGCATCTTCCAGTGACCTCCCAATAATTACCACTCCCCATGCCAAAAAATAACTGTTTCCTAAATTCTAATACCATAGATTCAATTTGCCTGTTTTTAAACTCTATATACATGGAATCCTACAGTATTTATTACTCTGTCTAGCTTCTTTCATGTAACATTACAAGATGTATCTATGTTGTTGCATGGGGCGGTTCATTCAGTTTTTAGTTCTATGCAATATTCTTTTGTATGAATACACCTCAGTTTATTCATTCATCCTACTCCTGATAAACCTTTAGGTTCTTTCCTTTTCTTGGCTTTAGTGAATAGTGATGCTGTGAAGATCCTTGAACAAAACTTTTGGTGCAGGTATGTATACATGTATGTCAAGAATGGACCCAGGTATCTCTATGGTCAGTTTTCACAGATACTGCCAAACAATTTTCCAAAGGGTTGCACTAATTTATACGTCCTCCCACCAGCATCGTGAGTGAGTTCCAGTTGCTCTATATCTTTGCCAACACTTCCTGATATCAGTCTGGCTATGGTAGCCGTTTTGGTGGTTGGGCAGAGGTCTCTCATTCTGGTTTTAATGTAAATTTTCCTGGCGTTCAATGAGGCGGAGTATCATTTTCACGGGTGCTTCAGGCATTTGGATGCCCAAAGTGTGAGGGGCTAGTTCAAACCTTTTGCTCACTTTTGAACTGGGCTGTTAGTTGATTATTTTTTGTTTTTGTTTTTTTTAACTTATTAATTTGTAGGAACACTTTCTATCTTGAGGATAGGACAATTTTGCTAGTTTAAAATGCTGTTGGGACTTCGCTGTGGTCCAGAGGTTAAGACTTTGCCTTCCAACATAGTTGGAAGTTCAATCCCTGGTTGGGGAGCTAAGACCCCACATGCCTGGTGGCCAAAAAACCAAAACATAAAACAGAAGCAATACTGTAACAAATTCAATAAAGACTTTAAAATTGGTCCACGTCAAAAAAAAAAAAAAACTTAAAAAAAGTAAATAACTAACTAAATAAAATGCTGTAAATATCATGTCATAAACCGTGGCTTTTCTTTTTACTCTTTTAATGGTGTCTTTTGCGATCAGAACACCTTGCCAGTTTATCGGTCTCTTCCTTTATCAGGAGCGTTTTGTGCCCCGTTAAGATAGCTTTGACAATTGTGACGTGTCTGATGGCAGTCTGATTATTTGACCTCTTTGTTTGTTTCTCTTTGTGGTCAGCAGGATGGAGTGTCTGAGAGAACCAGGCAGATGTTGCCGGAAGTGTAACTTCCATCAAACAGTATTTTGATTAAACTACAATGGTCCTCAATGCTGTACTTTTTTAATCAAATGAATCTTGCTTTCCCTGTGCCTTTAAACTAACCAAACTGAATTCCTTTCTCTTAAGGCTCTGTCCTGTAATGAAATTAAAATATATTTTACAAATAATTTACTCACTGATAATTTAGTACAGTCGAGTTATGAAATGCATGTCATTTTTCATTGTATTAGGAATATAAAGTCAATGAAACAAAAACTTACTATGTTAAGGTAGAAAATAAGGTATCAAAAGGAGAAGCTGGAGAAAATGAATGACAATTTTAGCCGACTTCAATAATGGGCAAATTGCAAAATCCTGCAACAGATTGCTCGGGGGAAAGGATGAAATTACTCATTCTATAGCAGAGCCTGGACAATATAAGTAAGAGCTATTAGAATAGTGAACACACTGAACACAGCAACCATCCAATAACTACTGGTCATTGTTAACGCTGGCAGGTGAGTTCTCGCCTTCTGCCTCCTGGTGATTGCTGGGAAACTCTGCCTCTACAGGTGGACAAGTCCCTGATAAAGAGTCTGACACCAGCATACATTGTTCACACAAATAAAATCAGACAGGCATTTTGAAGAATGACGTTATTAACTTTAAAACACTTGGATTTGGAGAATATTTCTTCTTCCTAGGTTTATATCACTCATATGGAAAATGAATCATGATTCTACATATATTCTATATATTTAATTTGGGCATCTCTTATACCACATTTTTTCATAGAGTGATTATTTTCATAGGTTTTTAAAATTGAAATACAATATGGCTCTTCAATGAAGGAAAGATGAAGAGAAGTATTATATTCTTTATGTAATCAAAATGTTTTAAACCAGGCCAAAGGAAACATAAATTATTCAAGGTTATGACTACCTTTCGACAGCAGCCCTGGGTTCCATCCATGAAAGTATTAAATCTTCCAAAATGTGTGTGTGTGTGTGTGTGTGTTTTAATTGTACTGCAAAAAATCTTAGGTTTTTGAAATAGTTTTCAGGTCAGATAAAAACTGACCAGTCCTCGCTCTGGCAAATAATAAAATCTGTAGCAAGACTAAAGAAATGATTTGTGGTGAAAGACAAAATAAATGTAGACATTGGATAAGAGGTATTTCTTCCTTCATCTATACTCAAACCTACCATTTATGTGAGAGTTTAATAAGGTTGGTGAGTGTTATGTTCATAGATGTGCTAAACCATATAGGAGTGATACATGCCTCCCACTTAAGGCTTCATTTGCACCTGGAAACTTTACTCTTCAGGACTAAAATGAACTTTATTCTCAACCTCACCGGTGTTATTATTTTTTTTAAAAAAAAAAGGAGGCAGGGGATACTGGCAGAGTAGGAATAGCAGAGGTGACAGAGATGAATTCTAGCGTCAGAATGGGTTTTAAATAAACAGAAAAGAGTGATGTGAGAGAGAAATGCAGGAGTGTATCTTCTCTACGGCATCCTACTCTGGAGAAATTCCTTTGGTGTCGATATGTTTAGCTTTCAAAGAATCACATAGACCTAAATGTCAAGGGGTTTGTGTGCATCTACCAATTCAAAATCTCTTTCAAGGTTGCTGGCAGACAGAGGCAATTTTCCAGGCGATCAGCTGGAATTTCCCACTTTTATTTGAAGGAGAGGATAAAAATTCTTGGAATCTGGGATGTCCTGATCCAGTGGGTGCTCAAGTCTTCTCTCTGGAAACTCTGGTTTTCCAGTTTATTTCTTTTCACTTTGGGAATTTCTAAGCCAGTGGATTGGAAATAAATAGAGAAAGAAGCATATGCTTCTTTCAGGAAGTAAAGCCACTGGGAAGAACTGAATAAAAATCCTGGCACTTTGAGAAAGGGTCATGGCAGTGAGGCAAAGCCCAGTCTATGGGAGGGAACTGGCCCCTGTGGGCGGGAGGGAGCTGGATCCCTGCAGAGCTGGCTGCTGCCGCCCATGAGACAGGGCATACGTGATCACCATGGAGACACGTCACCCCGGGCATCAGGCAGGGACAGCCAATAATATGGCTTTATATGAGCTGGGTTGCTTAATTAGGAAAAGCTATCCAATATCTTCATCTTCAACCAACCAAGTAGTGTCCTTTGGAGGAACAGTGTTTAATCCTCGTTATAAAATAAGAAGATATTAAGCATGACAGTGGAAGACCAGGTTAATAAAACAGTGGATCTTGCAACAGAGAAGCAACAATGAAAACCAGACATACTGCTCACTCAATAAATAGTGACTAAATACCTACTTGAAACAGGTGTCTTGTTTGATAGACATATTGATAAGCGCTTTCACTTACATCCTGGATCTCTAAAACCTAATTGTACTTGAGTCCTGTTTATAAGAGCTTTAAAGAAAATTAATGTTGGGAGCTGAAAAGTGAATATGGCATTTCTCTCCATGCCCCAATACTTTTCTCTTTTGTAAAAAATTTATTCATTTTATTTATTTATTTTTGGCTGCATAGGGTCTTCGTCGTTGCATGTGGGCTTTCTCTAGTTGCGGCGAGCGGGGGCTACTCTTTGTTGTGGTGAGTGGGCTTCTCATTGCGGTGGCTTCTCTTGTTGCGAGCACGGGCTCTGGACACACGGGCTTCAGTAGTTGTGGCAGGCGGGCTCTGTAGTTGTGGCGCATGGGCTCAGTTGCTCAGTGGCATATGGGATCTTCCCGGACCAGGGCTTGAACCCGTATTCCCTGCATTGGCAGGTGATTCTTAACCACTGTGCCACCAGGGAAGTCCCCCCCGCAATACTTTTCTAAATAAACAACACCATGTGCATATGTTTTTCAGGCCCTTGACACAGTTCCTGGTATCTTACTCTCTCCTGGAAATCTCTTCAGAGTGAAAACAATCCTTTAAAACTCAAGGGATAATTGTTTCTAAAACACCTACTTTGTGCCAGGAAATTGGTTATGCACTTCGTCTCGTTTATTGATTATAGTTTCAGCATGATCCTGCATGGTGTGGATTGCTTATTGTGCTTTTCAGAAGAGGAATCCAAAGAGAAGATGACTTAAGGTTTCTAAGCTTCCAGGGAAGGACCTGAGAATCTGAAGTCCGTGGATCTTATTCCAAAAGCTCTTTCTTACTTATCTACCTGAAGCAGATTCACAAACGGGTGCTCAGTGAATGCACAGAGTAACTGCCGCAGGAGTTGCTTCCCTTCCCCTTGTTGACACAAACGTAGGATTACGTTTCACGACCGTCACTAAACATCACAGCTCTCAAATGTGAACATGCACCAGAATCAGCTGCGGCCGGGTCCACAAGGTTTCTCTCTAAACAGCCACAGAATAAGCATTTCAGATCCTGCGGTCCATACAGTCTCTCTTGTGACTGTTCAGCTGTTGCAATGTTAAAGCCGCCATACATCGTAAGACGTGACAGGGCGTGACTGTGTCCCCCTAAAAGCATACTCATGGACACAGAATTTCATACGGTTTCCATACGTTGCAAAATATGATTCTTCCATGTGACATTAACATTTGAGATAAACATGAGGTTATTTTTTTCTTACCATTTTTTTAAAAAATAAAGAGATGGGGGCTTCCCTGGTGGTGCAGTGGTTGAGAGTCCGCCTGCCAATGCAGGGGACAAGGGTTCGTGCCCCGGTCTGGAAAGATCCCACGTGCCGCAGAACGGCTGGGCCTGTGAGCCGTGGCCACTGAGCCTGCGTGTCCAGAGCCTGTGCTCCGCAAACAGGAGAGGCCACACAGTGAGAGGCCCGCGTACAGCAAAAACAAAACAAAACAAAACAAAACAAGAAAAAAAAAAAAAAAAATAAAGAGATGGCTGATATAAATATAAGCTTATGAGTATCAAGTAGATCATAAAAAATTCTGGGAGGGAGCAGAGAACTTAGAATTTTCTCTTATGGAAAACTGTCTTTCATAGTACAATTTATAGTTTTTCCGTTACCAGCTTTGTTGTTGTTTCTTGGCATAATTCAGTACTTCAATGTAATTTTGTTATAATTACCAAAAAAAACATGATTCTTCTTTTGATTTTGTTTGTTTCCCCAACCATTTAAAAACAGAAAGGCCAGTCTTAGTTTATGGCTGGAAAAAGGCAGATGGTGGTTCAGATCTGGACTTCTGGGCTTCGTTTGCAGACCCTGACCTAGAGGGGTTATTAAAACTAAGGTGCTGGGCTCCACCCCAGAGTTTCCCGTTCCTTAGGACAGGAGCTGTCCTGAGAACTGCATTTCTAACAAGCTCTGTGGTGGGTTCCACCCTCAACCGAATGGTTCAGGGAGATTAAGAAATCAAAAACGAGTCGCTTGTAGGTCAACTCTTGTTCAAAGCAGTGATGTTTCTGGATAATTTTCCCATGTGCCTGTGTCCCACACCTGTTTTCTTTAATCAAATCAGCTGCCTACATTTGAAAAGTGGGATATTTACAGAAAAACACGAGCTTCTGACCACTCTTGAAAAATGCAGAAAACATTGTAGTGTTTTCTACATCGACGGCAGTGTTGACCCTCGATTTCTACATGGCAAACCTTGCAGTCAAGATGGCCCCATGAAACAATGCTTCCAGCTCTCCATGGTCTTTACGTAGTCTGTCACTCACGTCCTTACCTTCTCTGGCCCTGGGACCATTTGCCTTCACAATCCCTAAACTCCATGGATGGAGAGAGATTACTGTACCTTACATCAGAGGACTTAAATTTAAATAACACCTACTGGGACGAAGTGAGAGAGTGGCATGGACATATATACACTACCAAATGTAAAATAGATAGCTAGTGGGAAGCAGCTGCATAGCACAGGGAGATCAGCTCCGTGCTTTGTGACCACCTAGAGGGGTGGGATAGGGAGGGTGGGAGGGAGACGCAAGAGGGAGGGGATATGGGGATATATGTATACTTATAGCTGATTCACTTCGTTGTACAGCAGAAACTAACACACCATTGTAAAGCAATTATACTCCAATAAAGATGTTAAAAAAAATAAATAAATAACACCTAATTTGTGTTGGGCACCTAGCCATACATTCTCTCTCTCTCTATAGTATATTACCCACACACACACACACCCATGTATGTATACATACACACACATATATATGTATATGCATATATATGGTTAATGCACATATAATACTACATATAAAATTATGTACCGGTAATTTCACTAATATATACACTGACCAGGGAGGTGGGCATGGCTACCTCCATTTTCTAGGTACACAAAGGGAATCACAAAGGTCATACAGATTGCCTAAGTGTACCCAGAAGGACAACTGAGTACCAAATCTGCCTGCCCCTAAACGGTATGGCCTCTTCTATATATACTAACCCTCCCTCTCCAAGCGCAGAGCAAAAGAAATACTTCCTGCGGCATCTGCTCCCTACAAACATGAGGTGTGCCTGCCACCTGTTAGTCGTGGTGAAGGAAAAACAGAGCAGCGGATTATTTACCAGAAATAAATATCAAATTTTAAAAATTTTGTATCATTATAGGCTCACGGTTTTTTAAAACATAGCAATAACTTGTCTAAAGAACGCTGTGCTTTGCAAATCTACTGTAATATATTTTATTCCCTGACACGTAATTGCATACCCATCAGTTCTGATTCTCTGCTCTTCATCAGGCGGTATTTATTTGAAATATCTCTGATGTGGTTCTCCAAAGAACAAGCTGTGCGCTGCCTAGGACGATCAGACGGCTGTTTAGCGGGTGATCAGCCATGCTATTTTGAATCGCCATGGGAGACAGGTTCAAAGGTTAGACGTCAAAATCTTTTCAGAGATTCGTTAGTTTCCGCATAGCTAGCAAAAAAGAAGCGGCAGAAATCAGGCATTTAAAAGAGAGCTATAAACGTAGAGAAAAATGACCATGATTAGCAATTGTTTTCATCCACGGGGATGCCGTAAAACTGTACCTAACATACGCCGCTTTATAATACACGTATAGCGTACAAACCAGTATGTTAGGTGTACTTTGGGTACGTGTGCACGTACTTTGTATACACACATACAAATTCACATATAACACTTATACGCATATATGTATATATACATATATATATGACAAAGAGTATATTTTAGATGCACTTATTTATAACATGTGTATTAAAAGACTCGTGATATAGATATTAATGCATATGTAATATACACTACCTATAACATATATAATATATATCACAACTGTTTTAATCTATATAAGTTATAAAAGTGCATCAAAAATATCCTCTTTGTAATACCTATAAAACAGAGTATATGTATTATAAATGTTATGTATTTTTCATATGTATAATGCAGTATAACATATATTCTTATATTCTTATTCATATACAATAGTTAAACGGTTTTATATATATGTTTATACATATTACAAAGAGGATATTTTAATATTTAATAACATATAGATTAAATAACTATGATGCGTATCATGTTATATATATTGTGTAAATTATATATGCATTGATACATATATTGCAATTGGTTTAATTCTCATGTTATCAAAGTGCATCTGCAATGTACTCTCTGTAATATATATAAATACATGTAACAGAGTATAACTGTTATGTATGAGCACACACACACACACACACACACACACACACACACAGAGTTCACCTAACATATACTGTTTTGTAATCTGCATATACTACAAAGCAGCATATGTTAGGTGCACTTGGCTGAGCTCTGTAAGCACGTAGTAGATGAACAGTCACGCCGCCCCCAGAAGGTGCTCCTCCAAGTTACGCACTTGCAGTGTGCAGCAAACACACGAAAACTTGCACCAAAGTGTCTTCACCCCCCAATTCCGTCACTTTGATTTGAAATAAAAGGAGAAATTCTTTTATGTAAATATTTGGAATCTTTAAAGTGAAGAGATCATCAGCTGGAAGAAAAGCAAAGATGTGAATTGAAACGTAGTAACTTTCCCAGCAGGATCCATGCGTCTATTTACCATGAACATTTTAATTTGTACAACACTTCTGCTGCCTTTGCGGAGAGAGCTTACTTAGCCCCCATAGTTGGAGCTCAATTTCTTTCTGGACTTGACAGATCAAAAGGCGTGGTAGTTTTTCCCAGGAATCCTGGCATCTTGTACTGTTCACGCTATTCCAGCCTGTCCTATTTGTCAGTGAAAGAACAGGAAACTGCTTTGAGGCGATGCGGAAGGAGGTATATGTGACTGACGGTGTTCACACTTAGAATGAAGGGAATGGCCATATTTTAGATTCCACATACAAGTCATATCATGTGGTATTTGTCTTTGCCTTTCTGACTTACCTCACTTAGTATGATCATCTACTTCAATTTAAAAGAAGGACCTCCTGTGTGTATAGCACAGGGAACGCTACTCAATACTCTGTAATAACCTACATGGGAAAAGAAACTGAAATGGAATGGATATATGTGTATGTATGTATAATGGAATCACTTTACTGTACACCTGAAACTAAGACAACACTGTAAATCAACTTTACTCCAATATAAAATAAAAATTTTTAAAAAAAGCATAAAGGGATGGCAGGAGACAGTGGAGGCTGGAGATGCATCCCGTTTCTCTGCTGGTTCCATTAAGAACATCGTGAGAAGTGCTTCCACGATTTAACGCAGTTTCTTTTATCTACTATTGGAGGAGTTTGTGTTTGTCTATATATGGAAAGTATACATTCTCTTTTTAGTTTTCAAGGTAGTAGAGGTACTTAGGTGCAGCGACAAATGACTGCGAATGGATTCTTTGTAGGTAAATATTATTAGAGTGATGGCCCAGAAGTGGTGAAAACAAAGATTTTGAAAATTCAAATAGGCTGACGTGGAGAAAACCACACATAATCAAATTCACAATGTCTAAGTAATGTATAATTAGGCTATATTTTCCCAGGACAAAAGCACTGAGTTTTGAAAAGGAAATCTTAAACTTTTGCTTTAAACACATAATAAATACTAAAAATAACTACGTTTTCATCTAAACCGTGGTAAGCCTTTAATGACAGACATTTTTGTGCATTACAAGCCCGAAGGCCTTCGAGGAAAGTGATTTTTTTTCCCCCTCTGGGTGCTTTTAAACATGCTTGACAGTTTGCACTTTGCTTGCAGACCTACCCTCCAGAATTCCACCAGCTCACTCCGTCTAAGTGTTGCCGGTTTGGATAAGTATTATGAGAAACTGAGCAAAAGGCTAATTTAGCATGCAAATCATCGCCTTGGTTACTAGACCCTGAGATGCCAAGAACAAAGCCAGCTGCTCAGCTGAATTTATTACATTTAAACTTATTATACAGTCTTAGCTTTTAATTTTCTTTCACCAAGATGAGCAACTTATTCACTCTGGCCAAGTCCACAGAGCCTATATGCTTTCCCATCCCCTGGTCAGGTTTCCTGGTCTGTATTTTAAGGTATAAGCAAAGTTCTCTTCATATGAATACATAAAAGTTTTTTCACATTCATTATTTTATTTACAAGGTCACTGAGATAACCTTGATTTTACTGCTGACGAAAGGTGAGCTGCAGAGACCAGGGCACCTGGACCTTGTCAGGCAGGTACAGCGTGTCAGGGCTGGACCCCAGGCCTATTTCTTTTGACCCCCGATCCTACACCCCACGGCTGGTTCTCCTACACCCCACGCCTCTGACACAGTCAAAGGCCACGATGTTAGCATTCCATTGTCCATTGAATGAGTTTATCCCACTCTCTCCTGACATCAAATTCTGTCTCCATTCTGGATCAGACCTCAGCTCTACTCTTCATGGACCGATTTAGTACACGTTCACCCAAAAGAACAACTAGCAGAGACACAGACGTACCATGTTTAGAAAATCTCTAGTTACGTAACCGCTATTGTTGCAGAGGTGAATGATGCACATAGATAGCTACAGACGCCCTTGCATTTCTTCAGGGTCCTTCTAAGACTACATGCCTGCCTCTGATATCCATAAGGGAATGAACAATCTGGAACAACCCCACAGAAACACTGGGGCCCCAAGCAAGGTGAGATGGGTGCATACCATTTGAGATCTGTCCCCCAAAACAGGTGGGGTGACTAGGGAAGATGAGGAAGGGTTAAACACTCGGTGGCTCCTCTGAACACCTGGGGTCCACACATTTCGGTGGGGGGTAGATGTTCTCAAGTTCATCACAGTGCGCAGGAATTTGAGGCATTCATTAGGTGGACACGTTACGTTCCATGCTTCTCAAACTTTCCTGTTCCTTGAGTCTCCTGGAGATTTTACCACAAGGAACATTTGGATTCAGTAGGTCTTGGGCAGAGCCTGAGAGCATCTCTGATGATCTCTCTCCTCGACGCCAGGATCCTTGACCTTTGGACCATACTTTCTGTGGAAGACTGTTCTACAGGGTCCTCAACAGTGGTGTCTGGAGGGCAATGCAAATAGACTGACATCCAAATGGGAAGATGCCCGAGGACTTTCCAATGATCCAGCATCAAGTGTTAATAACATCAGCGAATGTGGTTGTGAATTACGGCAAAATGCTTTCATAGTCAATGCTCGTTTCAAGCTCAAAATGTCTTTGTGAAATCAATAAGACAAACATTATTTCTTCTTATTATTTTCAAAACAAACAAACAAACAAACGAACACCTAAGGAATAGTTAGGTAGATGGAGAAACATCATACCATAGGTTAGTGTCTCCTGTACTCTTAGCATTAATTTTGGGATTTTTCCTTAGATGGTTTTCTGTCCCCATAAGCCTAGTCACAATTTCTCTCCATCTACAGAAGTAAGTGTGATGGACCCTGAAGAAGCAGACTTACTTGTTAACTCAAAACCAAAAATAGGGGTTTAGCTAGAAATTCCCCTCAGGAAAAAAAAAATAAGTTTTTCCAGCAAAGGGCGATTATTATATTTGTTTCAGGACACCAACAACTCATGCACACCACAAAAGCAGCATCGAAATCCCCTGTCACTGAGAGAGCAGTTATGTGCTACAGCTGTAAAGTATGAACTTGTTATTTCGCTTGTGTTACCCAGGACTTCACTGCTGGATGGACAGAGAAAGAAGTAGAAAGTTCCCCTTATTGCATAAGCATGGTCCCCGTCTGAGGACTACCTAGCACTCCTTTCTTCTGCATCAAAGAGGCATAGCTATTTTCAACTTCAGGAGGGAGGAATGGGTCAAGAAAAGGGAAGCTAAGAAGAAAAAGCCGGAATAATGAGCCCCTGTGCCCTTGTGACTTACATAATCTACCAAAGGGAGCTCAGTGGGAACCACAGAAATGGAGTGGAGGCAAAGCTGGCAAAAGTAGGTTTCCAAGAATCAGGAGTTTTAAACACATTGGCACTCAACGGCTCTTCTTTGAGCTATGTGCTATTTCTAAACGGCATGGCTGAGCGACTCTGTGCTTTCTTTGGTCCGCAGAGTGGTAGAATATATATAACATGCTGTGCAGTCTTTCTCAGTATCTCTGGGTCCCTCTCTCTTTGGGAGAGGGGAGATGCTGGCCTAGGAACAAATTAAAGATGAGAAGTTGATACTGAGGCTTTAATGGCACTGAAGCCTGAGGAAGGAAATCTTTCTTAACTGAAAAAATTCAAAATAGCAGGGAAAACTGGTGTAGTGGAAACACGTTGTACTGGAAGTCAGGAAACGAAAGTTATTTTTCAGGTTCTTTTACTTAATCACTATTGGGTAAGGTCTTAGCTTTGCAGACACTCGTGATAGAAATAAGTCATCCATTGAGAGTCAGGGCCCAAGCATTCCCATAATCATTTTACATATATAAGCATGTAAGTATATTGTGGGGAACCCAAGCTTTGGAACTGATAGATAGATGGACAGATGGACGGATAGATAGATATGATAGATAGCTAGGTAGGTAGACATGATAGATGGATGGACGGATGGATGGATTGATAGATAGATACAAAGACAGATCAGAATATGCACCCCCAAATATGCCACTTTGGCATAAGAATTATTTTAAGATGAAAGCAACTGAGAAGTAGCAGACGCAGGAAGAACTCTCTGCCCTTCCCCTTTCTGCCTAAAAGAAGGGCATACATATCCCTTTGAGAAGGTGACATACATTTCCATCTGTAAAGGTGTAGTCCTCTCCCATACCAGAAGAGGTGAACGACTCTTCTCTGCATAACAAGGCTTACTAAAGAACCCTTAACTACCTTAACTAGCAAGAGCTACCAAGAACTACCACGCCTGGTCTTCTTCCCACAGTTCCCCACCCCTAGGAGCCCAACCACCTTTCCCTTTGCTCACTTCTCCGTAATTTATCACCTTCCATTAAAATGGTACACGAAGCCCGCCCCACACCTGTGTAATCACCTCTTCGGGTTTTTCTTTCTTTCTGTGCAGCCCCTGTCGACTACAAATTGGCACTTGCCCTCTACCGCTACAAGGATTAAATCTGGAGCCGCTGCAGGTGGTGGCCTTCAACACCCCCTGAAAGGAGCTCAGGGTGGAGACCAGGAATGAGGCCCGCTGTGCTCTGGGGAAAACTGGCAGAACATGTCCTCAGATAGTTAGATATTTTCAGGAGCTGATTTTATGAGCCCGATTCCTGCATCTCCTCGTGTCTAGAAAAGCACTAAAATCCTTCCTGGTGACGTCTGCTCCTCGGGACTAGCAGAAACATTCTCCAAAAAAATATGTGCTTGGGGACTTCCCTGGTGGCGCAGTGGTTAAGAATCCGCCTGCCAAGGCAGGAGACACGGGTTCAAGCCCTGGTCCGGGAAGATCCCACATGCCGCGGAGCAACTAAGCCCGTGCGCCACAACTACTGAGCCTGCGCTCTAGAGCCCGTGAGCCACAACTACTGAGCCCGCACGCCGCAGCTACTGAAGCCCGCACGCCTAGAGCCCATGCTCCGCAACGAGAGAAGCGACCGCAGTGAGAAGCCCGCGCACCGCAATGAAGATAGCCCCCGCTCACCGCAACTAGAGAAAGCCTGTGCACGGCAACGAAGACCCAGCACAGCCAAAAATAAATAAATTAATTAATTAAAGAAAAATATGTGCTTGATTGCATGTACTCGCCCTTCACCAAAATCACATATATACTGACCTTCTCCCCCTCCCCCCACCTCTTTGGAGCAGTTGCTCAGAGCTAGCTGAGATGCTGTCTCCTGGGCTATAGTTCTCATTTTGCCCCAAATAAAACGTAACTCACAACTCTCACGTTGTGCATTTAAGTCGGCACCCCCACGCACATGAAAACATTAACATCGATAAAGAAATATGTCTTTCTCCTGTTAGTCTGTCTTTTGTCAGTTTAATTCAAAAGCCTCAATAAACAGATTGTAAGAGAGCAGAGGAAAAAGGTTTTTCCCTCCCACAGTTGGGGGTCGGGGGAGAGAGAGAGAGTAAGAGAAAGAGAGCGAGAGAAACACGGATGGATGGATGGATGGATGATACTTAGAGAGGCAGACAGATATAGACAGAGGGGTGATAAACAGAAGAGTCCAAGTTCTGTTTTCTGCAAAGGGTTATTTTAAGGACTAACTAAGATAATCTATATCCATTATGATCTATCATATAAAATTTATTACTATTTTTAATGGTATTTACATTATTAATCCTGAATAAAAATCTTCACTTATGAAAATGTTTTCTCTTAGGCAAAAACTTTTGAGTCGTGAATACAACGACAAAGCATTGGGAAGTGAAGGCATTTTTCGCTTGTTTTTAATACTCAGCTAGAAATGTAACTATGGAGGAGGACCTCCGAATACCTGTTAACTGTTATAAATGAAGGCTCCCTTTTGGGACTTCAACCCCAAATTCTGCTTCCTGCATGGTTTAGATGCCGGTGCCGGTCATCTTTAAGAAGAGTCTCTGTTCAATCAGCTTGGCATCTCCAAGACTCCACATTTCAAGCACAAGACCAGGCACTAAGCTTGTCTGTAATGACACTCAACGAGGATGAATCTCTGGACCAGCCATTAAAAGTATCTGGCGCTAGTTCTCTTTCAGGGCCACCATGAACCAACAATCACTTTTGGAAAATGTCTCTACATTCTTTGTATCTCAGACTTCTCCACACCCAACATGTTGCATTACCACTGCCCCACATTGAGACATTATGAATGTAACAAGATTGTTACTGTATGTTATCTTCTTCCACAACAAAGAGAGAGCCGTGTCAGCCTGGGGGCATGTACTTGCACCTCTGTTCCAACCCAGACTATCATGCCATCCCAGAGCACCAGTTCTGGTCATTTCATATCCCTTGCTCCAAGGATGATGGGTCCATATTGGGCCAATGAGTCACAGAAAGAGATTTGCTGGATAGGGTTCCTGGGAAACAGAGGCCAGTCACTCTTTCTTCATCAGGATGTAGATGGGGAAACTCTGGTTGCTATTGGCAACTGCCTACTGCCATGATGAAGCTGATGCTCTAAAAGAAGTAATGGAGGGACTTCCCTGGCGGTCCAGTGGCTAAGACTCTGTGCTTCCACAGCAGAAGGCACAGGTTCGAGCCCGGGTTGGGGAACTAAGATCCCGCGTGCCACTTGGCATGGCCAAACAACAAAACAAATAAATTAAATAAAAAATAAAATAAAAGAAGTAATGGAAGGGCCTGGACCCTGATGACACAGTCGAGCTGCGGAAGCAAGCTTTTCTGAGGCCTGCTCTTCCCTGGACTTGTGCCGGACGAGACAGTGGCCCTGGCTGTTTAAAGCAGGTTGAGTAGATGTGTCTGTTCTTTGCAGCTTGTAGCCTACCCGTGGGTATTTATTATTAAAGTATCTTCACTTACTGAGTTAACCTTTACTGAGCATCTACTATGAGACTGGAACTTTAGGGTAGTAAGATGCACAATGCACAGTTGCTCCTAAGACCTTACTATGTTATTCATCCCAAGCTCATTTTTGTTGGAACTGCAAATGGTTCGTTAGAGAAGTTGCTCCTTTGCAAGTTAAACACCTTCCCAAAGAGGCAAAATATGTTTCTCCGTAATTTAGCTGAAAATGTATCAACGCGTGTTATTTTATGCCCAATAGAGTTAATTAGTTAATTTCTAGAGTCCAATAAAATTATCCAAGGTAGTTTTCTAAGTATCTTTTCTTCAGTGAGTTTTCATGGGTGCCTTTATTTTTTCTCTCATCTCAGGATGGACTCAGAAACAACAGGAGCTGAAAGTATCAATATGTATAAGTATCTATGCTGAATTCTTAATGAAATAAGCCATAATAACCACAGGATCATCCCATCTTTTTAATACGTGTAACATGTATAGAAAGATAAATTTATGTATGTATACATATACAGCTGTATGCTTTTGCATTTACTCTTATCTTCACAGTAACAGATCGTTTGCAGAATAAATCTGTTCATTAAATCTGGGGGCTTTAAACGAACCTGTATTATTTGATTTTTTTTTTTTTTCACAGAAGCATATTGAACATGTGAAATAGCTTCCCCAAATTCTTAGGTAGTATCCAAAAAATACTTAAAATGTATTCGAAGGATACAATTCATTTTTATTGGACAAACAAAACGTAATTAACCAGGCATCTATGATGCCAAATTGATGGGTCCCAATGATTTTTCATTTCTGTCTGCGTCTGTAGAGAAGCATCCCTTCTATGCCTCTCCAACATACTGGAAATAAGCTACGGTTACATAATTCTCTCTTGCCCTGTGTATTTATTTTTTTGCCTTGCCAATCTCTCAGTTATCCTTTCAAGTCATCCACGTATCAAGAACCTTCAACAGACAAGTTGAGGACTCACTGTCCTTGCTTAGCTCCGATCATGACGCCTTCCCATCTACAGATTTTCCAAGTTCCGTATAGTTGCTATTACAGGTTAGAGGGAAGAGGTATGCCATTTTTATCGATAAACGTAATTTTTACCACTAATTTAATTTGAGAACATTTCTGGAGCAAGCATGCCAAATGAAGCAAATTTCATAATTAACGGATTTAGGTCAAGAAGTAGAAACTGTTGTTCCCACTGTTTTTTTTTTCACCTTAAGAAATATGTTATAAAACTGATCCTTTATACATCACTGAGGCAGTCTCTATGAATGCTTAACTATCGGTCATACTTGCTAACAAATTCTTCATTTTGTTTGGATTCACAGGTTTCCCTTTGTTTTTGCTAGCATTCATCTTTCTCTTTGGGGATACTGAGACTACTTAAATAGTTCTTTACCTTTGCTATGACTAGAGTTCAGAACACCTGTGTTTATAGCCTTGGTTTAGCCAGAGAGACTCAAACTAGGGCACATCAGAGTCACCTGGGAGCTTTTAAAACTATAACCTGGATCATTCACACCATTTTTGAATGTTAACAGTGGTGTTACTGTATGGTGTGTTTGTTCTCCAGTTTATTTCCCCCCTCTCAATAACCTAGATGTTCTCCCCCAAAATTCAAGACATGGGCTGTGTCTGCTTGTTCACTCAGCAAGGATAAACTTCAGTGTTCTTATTCCTAATCATGAAGAGACAGCTCTCTTACTTAACCAGCCACCCGATAATTTCATTTCCTCCTTCATTTTTCGGAAGGATACTTCACGGAGCAATGTGTACTGAGCTACTGGAAAATTGTTGACAAATACCACATGGGGATCTGCAGAAACTCCCCCCGGACCTTTCAAAGGGGAAAGATTTGACCATGTGGAGAGAGGTTTGCTCTAAGCTGCCTTGTGCCCACAGTAGCACATGGGTATGTGAGGATCTTTCAAACCAGAAACGTGTGCAACAGGTGAGTTATAATATTCCGAAGGTAAAAATGGATGGGCTTTGGCTATTTTTGTAATTCCCTTAAATTCCGTTAAATAAACTTCTGCCCTGGCAAAAGAAACAAATGAAAGTAGAAATCACTAATTACATACTATCCCCAGGCTGACTCTACCTTCATACACATTGGTAAGATAGGATGTGTGCCTTTGTCAACCCATGACTTTGTTGGAGGAACGAAATATTGGCATCGAAAGTTTAAAACCATAAAATGGTTCAAGATTAATTAAGTAATCAACAAGATGTGGTTGATCCATGCAATGGGATGTTATTCTGCCTTAAAAAGAAATGAAATTCTGACCCATGCCACAGATGAATCTTGAGGACAGTGTAGGGAAGGGAAAATAATTTTCCCTCTATCCCTCTGAGCTCTTGGCTAAGACCCCTGTAATAAAAGACAGATGAACAAGAGACAAACAAGTTTACTAACATGTATGCCTCATGTGTCCATGGGAGAGACCCAGGGAAAATGAATAACTCCAAGAGGTGGCTTAGAACTCTGGCTTCTAGAGCATCTTCAACAAAGAATAGCAATTTATCAAGAAAGAGCAGCACAAAGGCAAGCAATTGGAGGTGTCCAAGGACAAACGAGCAGGAGTTAACTAATGGTATACAGAGTCCAGTTGGAAAAGTTTACATGGGTTCCTTTGGCGCCACCTCCTGGCTGATAGGGTCTAAAATTATCTCTGGTGAGTAACTTTTGTCTTTCCTGGTATCTTTTGCAAATCTAGGTACTGCTTTTAGGCAAATCGGGGAGTACAGGGAGCTTTCCTTCCACCTGCTTCTTCTCAACTGCCTTCATCTCAAAGTAACTGAGCTGGCATACTTTCTGGGGTGGCACATTCGGCTACCCTTCAACATTGTGCTAAGTGAAATAAGACAGACACCAAAGGATAGACATCGCATGAGTCTATTTATATGTGGTAGCTAAAACAGTGAAATCCATATTGACAGAAAGTAGCGTAGTGGTTCCCAGGGACTGGGGGTGGGGAGGGGCTAGGAAGAAGGAGGAATGAGGAGTCATCGTTTAATAAGTTTAGTGTTTCCACAGACATAGAGAACAGACTGTGGTTGCCAAGGGGGAGGGCGATGGGAGACGGAAGGACTGGGAGTTTGGGATTAGCGGATGCAAACTATTATATATAGAATGGATAGACAACAAGGTCCTACTGCAGAGCACAGGGTGCTATAGTCAACCTCCTGTGATAAACCATCAGGGAACAGAATATGAAAAAGAATGTATGTATGTGTATAACTGAATCACTTTGCTGTACCAGAGAAATTAACACAGCACTGTAAATCAACTATACTTCAATAAAATAAATTAAAAAAAATAAGTATGGAGTTTCAGATTGGGAAGATGAAAGAAGTTCTAGACATGGATAATGGTGATGGTTGCAAAGCCATGTGAATGTACTTAATACCACTGATCTATTAGATCTATTAGACCTATTAGATCTATCTACTGATCTATTACACATTACCTATGTATGCATATGTATACATATCAATACATATATATGTATCACTGAACCACTTTGCTGTACACCTGAAACTAACACAACAGCATAAGCAGCATAAGTCAACCATACCCCAATATAAAATAAAAACTAAATTTAAAAAATGACACTGATCTATACACTTAAAAAAAAGATTAAAATGGTAACGTTTATGTTGTGTGTATTTTACCATAACTTTAAGAAGATAACCTCAATAAGCATCAGCAGTCGTGTACAACGGATTCTTCAAGGAGGGCTGGAATCCAATGAGAAAGGGTGAATGAGGAGGCGGAAATGGTTCTAGCGGGTTCCATGCCATGCATGCTCTAGAAGCACGATGGGTGGAGTCTTTGT
Organism: Leucopleurus acutus; assembly: GCF_964270905.1. Taxonomy (NCBI): domain Eukaryota; kingdom Metazoa; phylum Chordata; class Mammalia; order Artiodactyla; family Delphinidae; genus Leucopleurus; species Leucopleurus acutus. The sequence goes on from NC_139164.1 coordinate 4,279,374, forward strand.
CAACCACAGGACGGACTGTGACGGAGTAACAAGAACCATGGTTATCGATGTCAGCCTGCAGAGTTGGTACCGTATTTTATAACCTTGTAGTGACTCTGGAGAAACACTACCACCATTTTCATAATCTGTATCATCTTCGACATTTGAGTCCAACTTCACCATTCCCCCGTTCATGTTTGGCCGTGTTTACCCTAAAGCAAGAAACTCCCACGGGATTTCCAGCAGTCATGGCTGGATGACCCAGAAAATACCGCTCCCCCCCAACCCCCGCCACCCCCCAAACAAAAACAAGTTGAATTCCTCAAATAGTTTAGCATCTCAAACAATTGCCAACCATGGAAAGATGCCTTAAGCAAAGGATGGCCTGTTTCCACATTCCTGAATTGAATCATCTTTTTTTTTTTTTTTCTTTTGTCAGCCTCACGGAAAGAATTCTTCTGAAATGCCAGCTGCCTACAGTAGCCTTCCGGGAGCCACTGTGCCCCAAGCAGTGTGAGAACGGCTGTGTGGAGAGAATTTCCTAAAATAAGACTTGACTGTCTGCCAGGGTGGAAATAGACTCTGCAGCCTGAGGTAGGACCCTCCCTGTCTCCATCTTGCTTCCCTCATCTGTAAACCGTGGCCCCAAGGCTGTCACGCGGCTCCTGAAAGTGCTGAGGAGATGAACACATCTCTCCATGGCCCTATGGCCCCATGGTCACATGTGGGCGAGTCCTCGGGGCACTGGGAAAATGTACCGCACACATAAATGAGGTGCATTCTGATAGCAACCTGTGTCGTACTAGTGTTCATATTAACTAGACAATTTAACCCATGGCAGTAATGATAAGTCCTTCTCAGAATGTTTATCCTTTCATCAAATGATCTTTGCAAATAAACCCATTATCAGTTCTTTAAGTGTCATTATTCTGATCACGGTCAGTTCATAGCCATCGCCTCTGTGACCAGGGTCCCCATAGGAGCCTCGGAGGATAAAAACGGCACGAAGCAGCAGGCTGGGGCCAGGGACCCAGAGGCCGCCTAACCTCTCTAAAGGTATCACCTGATGACGCTCACTTCCTGCCCGACCCGTAAACTGCTCAGGAGGGAGGGGTCAGGGCCAATTACTTCCGTTCAAAAGGCAGCAGAGATCCAGAGGAAAAGAGAGCTCCCAGTGCAGCCAGTCCTCTCCTCCGTGCTCTGCACAGGCATCTGTACGGAAAACTCTTGCAGACGTGGCCCTGGACGTGGAGTGCATTCTCCCAAAGCCCGGAAAGGTGAGCATAGCTCCGGGGATCTGGAGATCTGAAAAGGAGCGCATCCTCCGAAGCTTTTTGCAAGCCTGCTAGGATCGTCCTCTTAAGAGATTAGGATTAGGGCATGTCACGTCCCTCCTCACATCCCCCGAGGGACTCGGCAGAGGCTATGAAACAAAACCCAGTTGCTCAGCACAACACCCGGCATCTTCCAGGCTCTGCCTCTAACAGGACGCCCCACCTTGCCTCCCAGCAAAGTGCACCCAAGGGCACCTGCAGTCCGGTCAGGATCCCCCTGAGATATCACACACCGTCAGGCCCTCCAGCACAAGCTGCTACTGCAGATGTCCAATCTCTCCATGCCCCTGTCTCTGCGAGTCCTACGCATCCATCAAGACCAGCATGTGAGCCATCTCCTTTGGGAAGTCTCTTGATGCTCCAGACAAAAGGAATCCTCCGCTGCACCGTGCTTGCGTTACCCAAAGCGTGGCATGACGCTTTCACCCCCGGTCCAGTAGGAGAGCTACTGGCAGCCTTTCAAATCTTAGCGACCTTAGCCAGAGGCATCAGCAACCCCTCCCTGGGCACAGCACAGCGCCTTACTCAGGGGCAGCACTCAACAGAAGGTTGCTTGGGCGGAGTGGATCATCACTGACTGGAGTCCTTAAATGATGGAACCCTGGGCTCGGATCATGGGGCAACACATTCCTGTCAGCTGCTGATCGCTTAACTATTACGGAGGGGACGTGGACACACATCGCTGGAAAATTTCCCTTATTTCCCTCAAACCTGGGGCACAAGCAGAGAAACCGGACATTTTCCAAGGCTGAAGCTGAGACCTGGCCACACACCATATACAAAATCTGGCTAAGCAATCCCAGGCTTAGTGCACACAGGAGGACATAACCATCAATATCATTGGACCCAGTCAGATGAACACAGCTCCAGCTGGAAGCAAATAAAGGCTGGAAACGAGAGCCATTGGCTTTGACCCACATGTTAAACCACTGTTCACACGTGTGTCGTAAAGGACGTAAAATGAGAGCTGAGTTAACGACCTCTGGTGCCCCTGGGAAAAAGCGTGAGTCTTTAAAGCAGGCCTCATCTGTTCATCGTGGAATGCCTTCCCGTTACCTCTGAGGTCTTGCAAACTCTAGATCGGCCCGTGTTCCCCTTGGTCTAGACCCAGGAGGAGCTGTCGGTGTCAAATGTTCAAGGGGAAGGCTCGGCGATGTCATCACTATGAAGTGCAGATCAACCCATCAACCCATCTCCCTATGGCCCTATGGCTCCATGAACCCATCTCTCCATGGCCCCATGAACCCACCAAACCATCTCTCCATGGCCCCATGGCCTCATGAACCCATCTCTCCATGGCCCCATGAACCCACCAAACCATCTCTCCATGGCCCCAGGAACCCATCTCTCCATGGCCCCATGGCCCCATGAACCCATCTCTCCATGGCCCCATGAACCCACCAAACCATCTCTCCATGGCCCCATGGCCCCATGAACCCATTGCCCCATCTCTCCATGGCCCCATGGCCCCATCAATCCATCGCCCCATCTCTCCATGGCCCCATCAACCCATCGCCCCATGACACCATCACCCCATGGCCCCATGACCCCATTGCCCCATGGCCCCATCATCCCATCGCCCCATTGTCCCATCAGAGACCAGGAGCTCATGACTGTGCACAAAAGGTCCTGTTTCTTTGTTTGGCTTACAATTATTTTAGTTATCCGATTTCCCCTGAAGCCAGTAAGAGGCAAGGTGTGTGTCCAACCTTTTCCCCATCGCTGAGGGTCGTCGCTGTGTGTTGCTTACACACCCAAGGCCGTATTGCTCCAAAGCCCTTGGAAGCAAGCATAGAGCTTGTCATTTATATGCCAAGTCCAGTTAAGAGGGAACAAGAATGCCGTGTGTGTGGTTGCCCAGATGAGAGGAAGAGATTTTCTTGTTTTTTTAATGCTTCTGCTGGATGGAAATGTCACTTGCAGGGCTGAGGAAAAGACTCAAGGTTTCTCTATGCATGAAATGCTGGGTCTGTTTGGGATTGCACAAAAATATTTGTCTGTCCAATCTGCTCTTCCCTCCCCCAATCCCTTGATGTTCTCTCCCAAGGCCAGGAAATACCCCTCCAGTGTGTGCCATGCTCATGGGGTCTGGTTGACTCAGACACATGGCGTATTCTGCTTTCCCATCTGACCACCCGCTGTGGGTACATACATACATACAGACATACATACCTACATACATACATACAGATATGTATGCTACATATTTCTCGGTTTTGCTAAATGCCCTTAATTTTATTTATTTATTTATTTATTTTTGCTGTACTTGGGCCTCTCACTGTTGTGGCCTCTCCCTCTGCGGAGCACAGGCTCTGGACGCGCAGGCTCAGCGGCCATGGCTCACGGGCCCAGCCGCTCCGCGGCATGTGGGATCTTCCCGGACCGGGGCATGAACCCGTGTCCCCTGCATCGGCAGGCGGACTGTCAACCACTGCACCACCAGGGAAGCCCTGAGTTTCTTTGTCCTGTCACTTTCTCACAAATTTATTGTCTCTTTGTCTAAAAAGTATAAAAACTGCCTGCTTTGGCTACCTCTTAAGTCCCATTTCTAGGAGACCTCCACGTGCATAGATTAAAATGTGTTTCTTAAGGGAGCCCTCGTACGCTGTTGGTGGGAATGTAAATTGGTACAGGCACTATGGAAAACAGTGTGGAGATTCCTCAAAAAACTAAAAACAGAGTTACCATAGGATCCAGTAATCCCACTCCTGGCCATATATCCAGAGAAAACCATAATTTAAAAAGATACCTGCACCCCAATGTTCATAGCAGCACTATTTACAATAGCCAAGACACGGAAGCAACCCAAGTGTCCATCGACAGATGAATGGATAAAGAAGATGTGACACATCTATACAATGGAATACTACTCAGCCATATAAAAGAATGAAATCATGCCATTTGCAGCAACATGAATGGACCTAGAGATGGTCATACTAAGTGACGTTGAGTCGAAGAAAAATATGATATCACTTATATGTGGAATCTAAAAAAATGAGACAAATGAACTTATTTACAAAACAGAACTATAGTCACAGACCTAGAAAACTTATGGTTACCAAAGGGGAAAGGGGGGGTGGGGAGGGATAAATTAGGAATTTGGGATTAACAGACACGCACTACTCTATATAAAATAGATAAACAACAAGGATCTACTGTGTAGCACAGGGAACTATATTTAATATCTTGTAATAACCTATAATGGAAAAGAATATGAAAAATAATATATATATGTACACATACATATATGTATATATAAAACTGAATCACTTTGCTGTACACCTGAAACTACTACAACACTGTAAATCAACTATACTTCAATTTAAAAAAATGTGTTTCTTTTTCTCCTGTTAATCTGTTGCGTGTCAACAGCCATAAGACCTCAAGAGGGGTAGAGAGGAAAACGCCCCGCTCCCAGACATAAATATGTCACAGTGTGATACTTTAACATCACATTCCTTTATATTGGCTTTCCCCCTACATTCTTTCTCTCTTTTTCGGAAAAAAAAAGCCCATGCACATAGCCAATCATGACCTTGAATTATGGTTCCCAGCAAGACCTGAGAGACTTTCTTCAGGAAGATCAATTACACATGATTGGAAGAGAAAAGAAAAGCAACAGGCTTGGCAAGCCCCTGTGCAAAGTCCTCATTTAGAAACCCCGCCGGCTTATTACTGAACGCGACGACCTGGCGGCAAGCATCCTGCCCACGGAAGCCGCCTTAAATGAGGCGAAGATAGGATCTGTGAACGTCCCGCCCATCAGTTCTGCCCCGAAGAGCATCTCCTTTAACTTTTCAGTTGACCTCTGCATCCACCTCTCCCTTTGTTGAGAAAAATGAAAAAGAAAAACGTCTCACAAAAGCGGAAGGTGGAAAACCGTGGTGGTGACATCTGAACATCGCATGACTTGGTTCTGAATCAATAAGAAAGGGCAGGAGAACAAGAAGGACACGGCAGGGGAGGTTCCTGTGTTCAAAAACAGCCAGCTACATATTCATCTTTTTAAAAACAATGAAAGATTCAACCCTGCCTTGGGCAGGCACCCAACACGGCCACACTCGCATTTGTTTATTTACGAAAGAAATGTTCACCGAGCACCGACTGTGTGAATGTGTAGGCACTGCTCTAGGTGTGGTGGGTACATGAATAAGAGGATGGACCCTCCTCTCCGGGAGCTTCAATTCTGGAAGACAAAGCAGCCCATATCACATAAACGAACATTGTCCCAAATCCATCCAGCCTGCCATGTATTCTCCTAAAGGCCCACTTATCTTTGCTAATGTAAAGAAACATTTTTTTTATTTTATCTTGGAGTATAGTTGATTAACAATGTTGTGCTAGTTTCAGGGGTACAGCATAGTGACTCAGTTATACATAGACATTTATCTATTCTTTTTCAGATTCTTTTCCCATATGCGTTATTACAGGACACTGAGTAGAGTTCCTTGTGCTCTACAGTAGGTCCTTGTGGGTTAAGCGTTTTAGATATGGTAGTGTGTCCATGTCAATCCCAATCTCCCAGTTCATCTCTCCCTGCGGCGTCTTTCCTAAATTTTATTTGCATTTCCACAGGTGCCTTTCTCCTCCTCTCCTTCTCCTACAAAGATGGTATATAAGTGCTAAAGTCTAGCCACTTCCCCAAGCCACTTGCTGAATGAGTTCCCATGTGTGTATGTACACCAATACATTTTGTCTTTTCTCCTCTTAATCTGTCTTTTGTCAGTTACCTTTGTACTGCCTTAGTTATAGAACCTATATGGGTGGAGGAAAAGTTTTTCCTCCCGGACGTGATTAACCACATAACACTTTAAAGTAGAATTTTTAATACGTGAATGACTTGAACCAAAAGCCACATTCAACACAAGATACCATGTGATACAACTGAAGACACACCATCCACTCAGATTTCTATGGGAAGGGCTAGCCAGGCGATTAGGCAAAAATGTTCAAAGTAATGGGAAGAGTGTAGAGAAGGTGAAAAAATTATCATGATGCACAGACAACATGATTGTCTACAAAGAAAATCCAAGAGAATCTTTAGGGAATCTATTAAGAAGAGTGTTCCACAAAGCTGCGGAAGACAAGAGCAATATAAAAAAAGGCAATTTGCATCCCTTTATGCCAGCAACACATAATTAGAAAACAGCACTTAAAGAGCATTATATTAAAAATATAAACAGATTCAATTATAAAATACCTAAAATGCACCTATCGTAAAACATGAGATCCCATTATGGAGAGAAACGAACAACTTTATGAAGAGCATAAAACGAGATGTAACAAATGAAAAGATGGACTTTGTTCACTAAAGGGAATATGCGAGATCTTTAAAGATGTTTATCATCTGCAAAGCAAGCCATCAATTTAATGCAAAGCGCCTGTCATAATCCCAATAGAGTGTTTCTTTCCACTGGAAAGGATGGTGATTATTTCACATGGAAGGTAAGTGTTCAAGAATTGCCAGCACTATTTGGAAGGATGATAAAGTTAAGGCAATTCTCCTACTAAATAGCATGGAAACAGGATACATTACAGTAGAAGGTTTATAGTAATTAAAACAGTGTGACACTAGATAGTCAGACTGACTAAAGGAACAGAGTAGAGGAACAGGCAATACGTGAAGGTATAAACAGAAACCCATAACATGGCAAAAATTCAGAGCAAAAGGATGGGGGTGGGGTATGGACAGGCCATTCAGTAAACGGTGCGGGAAAACTTTTGCGTACAGATGGGGCAGAAAGGGATGATAGATCCCTGCACCGCACTGCTAAAAACAGCTGCTGAATAAAAAAATCTACTTGAAAAAGAAAATGTCCAAACAATAAGATTAAAGTATATAAAAATATTTTTAAGACCTTGGACTAAGAAAATTTCCCAAAGACACCAAACATACAAACCCTAATTAAGGGAAATATTGGCATACCAAATCACATTAAAGCCAACGTTTCTGCATGATAGAAGACACAGTAAACCACTTTAAAAGATAAGCCACAGGGCTTCCCTGGTGGCGCAGTGGTTGAGAGTCCACCTACCGATGCAGGGGACACGGGTTCATGCCCCGGTAGGGGAAGATCCCACATGCCGCGGGGCGGCTGGGCCCGTGAGCCATGGCCGCTGAGCCTGTGCGTCCGGAGCCTATGCTCCACAGCGGGAGGGGCCGCGGCGGTGAGAGGCCCGCGTACCAAAAAAAAAAAAAAAAAAAAAAAAATAAGCCACAGACGGAGGGAAAGACTTACAAAGGATAAAACCCCAAATGGATTACTTCCTGTCTCAGCAAAGATGTCCTACATGTCAATAAGAAAGGAGAACACTTGAGGAGAAAATGATCAAATAGTATAGGAAGGTAATTTATAGTGAAAAGGATTGAATAACTAAAAGCGTTAGGAAAATTTGTTCAAACTCTGAAAATTAAGAAAGTATGCCTTTAAACAACAGGGAGCTAGCATGTGATACCAATTAGATTGGTTTAAAAATTACAAGAAAACGGGGTTCCCTGCTGGCGCAGTGGTTAAGAATCTGCCTGCCAAGGCAGAGGACACGGGTTCGAGCCTTGGTGCGGGAAAATCCACATGCCGCGGAGCAACTAAGCCCATGTGCCACAACTGCTGAGCCCACGTGCCACAGCTACTGAAGCCCGTGTGCTTAGAGCCCGACTCCACAACAAGAGAAGCCACCGCAGTGAGAAGCCCGAGCACCGCAATGAAGAGTAGCTCCCCCTAGCCACAACTAGGGAAAAGCCTACGCACAGCAACGAAGACCCAATACAGCCCAAATAAATAAATAAAATAAATTTATATATTAAAAAAATTACAAGACGAGGCAACACCAAGCGTTTTCAAGGCTGTAGAAAATGGAATCTTTCATACTCCCCTAAGGCTGAAATATTTCACTTTTTTTAAACGTAATAAGCTAGGATGACTGGATATAACAAAACATGTTGATGACAGATTTCATCCAAAACTGGAAAGAAATCTGTTGCTTATTCCCCTCCTCCACCAAGAATAGCCTTATTTTTTTTTTCTTGGATTTTAATCCTTTTCCCTTAGATTTTTATTTTCATGAAGCCACACGACCTAAAACATAACAGCCTCAAATAAAAGCAGCTTCACATGTAATTTAATGTGCAGTAATGTCAAAAGTCACATCCCAGGGCGAAGACTAGAAAAAGTAGCATTTTAGCATTCTCTCCAAAAAGACATTTCCTGAGTTACAATATCTTATAGAACGAAGTGGCTATATTCAAACCTTGCAAGGTCAAGGAATAATAAAACCATCTCATTATGCACTTACTAAAATGAAACAAATGTACACTGCACAAAACTGATGAGTATCTGCTGTTTGCAAACGTATGCTCCACAATTTTCTTTCCCTTTTCTATTTTTCACAACATTTTCATGATATTTGAAAAGAAAAACACAAAGACACGCGTAAGAAACCATCCAGCCACCAAAAAATAAGAATAATTAAAATAAAATAACTAAAGTCTTAGACAAGAAAAATCCTGCCAGAAGGCGCTCATTGCAAGGTGAAGTAAACCTGTGATTTCGGGACTTAAATGAACTTAGTTTGATCATTTAGTTGTTATACTTTAATAATTCATCGATTAAATACGGTTCAAAATGTGACAAAGAGTCACTCTTTTAGGCAGAACTGCTTGACCGGATGTCGGTTGGTTAAATCTTGGGGAAATATTTGTGATGGTAACGATCCGCTCCCCACGCAGCACCCCTAACACTGCTCACCTACATGGATCCGGGGAACTTCAAAAAGTCTATTTTAATCGACCCAGCTCTGTGATCTGACAAAGTGGAGCATTCTGAACACACACCAGGCACTCAAAATGGGAAAATACTTATTTTTAAATACATGAACAACGGAAGGAATGGCAGAGCCTGTCCCGTCCCCTGTGAAGATCACTGCTCGCCCATGGTCTGCAGACGTTTCTTCTTGGGGTCAGTGTGGCTGGTCCACAACGACATGGCCATGGGCTGTGAGGGACCCCGCAGCACAGGTGTATCCTCTTACCAAGGGTGCCTTCGGGACAGCTAAGAAAATGGGGATCTTGGGCTTCCCTGGTGGCGCAGTGGTTGAGAGTCCGCCTGCCGATGCAGGGGACACGGGTTCGTGCCCCGGTCCGGGAAGATCCCACATGCCGCGGAGCGGCTGGGCCCGTGAGCCATGGCCGCTGAGCCTGTGCGTCTGGAGCCTGTGCTCCGCAACGGGAGAGGCCACAACAGTGAGAGGCCTGCGTACCGCAAAAAAAAGAAGAAAAGAAAATGGGGATCTTTCCCTAAATGGGTGGGATGTGCCCTAAGTTCTGATGCCACCCAGGTATTTTCAATCCTCCTCCTAGCTTCTGAACAAAATAAGCAGGGAAGTGTCCCTTTTTCTCATTTTCTCCACTGCAGCTGAGAGTTCCTCCCACCCTGGCTGATTTCTCCATCCTACTTCAGAGAGGTAGGAGGCGTGAACATCATTGGTCCTTCTTCTTGATCATACTTAAGAGGACAAATTTTAACAACACTTAGGAATTAAGATATTTATGGCCCCGTGTCACAACATCATCTCTGGTACATATGTTAAAAAAATATATTCTAACGCAAATCCTAACATGATTTACATCCCTTTCTTCTCAAGTGGAGACAGTCATAAAACACACACACTTCAGGAAATGTCACCCACATACAAAACCAGCTGAAAGAGATTTGTTTTAATGTGTAAAGACACTGAAAATACATCACTCATAAGTCTTCCTGGAAATAAATAAACTTTTGGAGATGTACTCCAATAAAAGGAGACACCAATCAAAAACAGAAGTTAAAACTAACCATTAAAGGCACAATAAGAGAGGCAGCTAACTACAGGGGAGCTAACAATAGAATTAAATCAAAGTAATGGTGATAAATACCACTGCAAACCCAGTGTAAATGTTAAAATTCTTGAAAGAACTTATACTCATGGGATAAATGATGATGAAATAATTTTTTAAAGGTAGGAACATAATCATTTGGAAAGGAGAAGAAACAAAGTGAAAGCATGGATCAAATTTAATGCATTACAAAATGAAACAGTAGTTGAACTGATTGATAAATTCAAAACAGAAATCTGTGACTCCCCCTAAGAAACTTCAGGAAGGAAAAGATAAAGTTAGAGATGGGGTGGTATAATGGATAAGGAGGGAGGGAGAGAGAGAGAGAGAGAGAGAGAGAGAGAGAGAGTTAAAATGTAGAACATTGGAATTGGGAAATGGGCCATAGATAAGGAAGAAATTAGTCTTAAAAGTACTTAATAGAGGGGCTTCCCTGGTGGCGCAGTGGTTGGGAGTCCGCCTGCCGATGCAGGGGACATGGGTTCGTGCCCCGGTCCAGGAAGGTCCCACATGCCGCGGAGTGGCTGGGCCCGTGAGCCATGGCCGCTGAGCCTGCGCGTCCGGAGCCTGTGCTCCGCAACGGGAGAGGTCACAACAGTGACAGGCCCGCGTGCCGCAAAAAAAAAAAAAAAAAAAAAAAAAAAAGTACTTAATAGAACACCATTCTATGAAGTTTGCAAATCTGTACGAAATCCATGCTTAAAATATACATTCATATAGTAAGAAAATTTAGAGAAACCAAAAGGACCAATTATCATAGAAGAAATTTAACATATATAGTCAAGGAACGGGGCTTCAAAGAAGGCAAGTTTTCCCTTCCACAAATGACCTGTTCATTTCTTTACACCTTTTCTATGGGATGTGCTTTCTTTTCATGTTGTATCCAGGTGGCTTAGTGGGTCGGTTGATGGTGCTTGAGAAAGATGAAAATAGTCAAGGTGGAGAAGAAATCATTTAAAAGCCAGATGCCTTAGACGCCTGCTCTTTGTTTTAAAACCACTGTGGTTTCAGCATGGGGATTAGCTAAAGAATTACGTGGAGCTACCTATCTCAAAAAGAAGCAGGTACCCCTCAGAGAGGGTGGTCCAAGGATACAGATGACCCAGGATTCAAAAGGTAGTTTGCAGCTGAACAAACAGATATAGAATTTGAGCTATTGATGTGGGCATGAAACCCAAAATTTAACACCTGTAGGTAAGTCAGAGTAAGCATATATGGTTTCTCAATGGATCAGATAACGATTTTTAAGTTGTAAAAATAAGCAGAGAATGTTCTACAACTCCTCTAGTTTGGCTTCCTATTTTAATGGTGTGAAAGTGTTTTGGGGATCTTCCAGAAAGTTTCCATGTGTGCACGACAAGCTACCAAAAATTAGAAGATGCCTCCACTGATAATTGCTCCTGCGATCTCAAAGTTGTCAGAAAAAAATATTTATTAGTATTTGAGGATAAAAGTCATTACTTCTGGCAGATGCCATGAAAAATTTAATTGACTCATTTTTGATAACCTGTGGCCACAAGCTAATTCATTTGCTTGCTGGGGAATGCAGTCAGCCAATAATTTATTCCGGGAAGTTTACAGAGAAAATTTACTGCTTGGAAATCATGCTACTATAATAGCTTTACAGAGATTTCTCCTAGAGCCAGGTTTGTCACTGATAAACCCTGCCATAAAAATGTTCCAAATTATCTTGATCGCGCTCTGCGATGAAGAAACTTTGTAGCAAAATCACTTTTTTCCCCCTATAAGCTGGAGGGGGCGTTTTGGGTTTGTTTTCTGGGTTTGTTTGTGTGTTTGTTTGTTTTTATAATGATGAAACATCTAATGATGAAACATCATCATTATAAACATTTTATAATGATGAAACAATCTCCATCCCTGAAGATATTGATGTATTCTTTATCTATCCATTTATTCATTAAAAGACATTACTAAACCTTTACTATAAATGAGTTAGCATCTAGTAAAGCTGACATTAAGCTCTTTAATTCCTGATACCAGTACTATCTGTTTTACAGATGAGAAAACTGGGGCACAGAGAGGTTAAGTAATTTGTCCAAGGTCACACAGCTGGTGAGAGGCAGAGCTTGAACTTTTAATTTTAGAGTGCTTTTGCCTTTACAGAAAATTTGAAAAGCTAGTACAAAGCATTCCCATGTACCCCACATCCAGTTTCCTCTAATGTTCACATCTTACACTTCCAAATGGGATAACAATAGTCACTCACCAAATTGGCAAAGATTAAGACATTAAAAATATCGTTGGAAATATCGTGCCTGGTTGTTCCTGATCAACATTCAAGATGTGTATGTCCTTTGAAATAATAATGCCATTTTCATAGCATAGCCTATGAAATAAGCCACATACACGCTCACCCAAATACGCAAATAGGTTTATACAAGGATTTTTTATAGTCATTGTTTCCAGTAGCGAAAAACTGGAAACAACGTAAATGCCCATCAGTAGCATTATATGTTAAAGCCTCAGGTCCTTGATACTCTTTGAGTTTCTGGGTGTCTCAGTGTGATGACAATGAAAAATGCCCAAGATAGATTGTTAAGTAAAGGAGAAGTTTCTTAATAACACCGGGAGATCCCATTTGTGTCACAAGAGAGTTTGTAAATTTTAAAAAGAGCAAAAGCACAGAATATGTATGGAAAGATACACTACTAATTATTAGAAGATGGTACTTCTAGAAAGGAAGGTGTAGTAGGTGAGTTACTTTATAGGAAGGAAGGGAGGGAGGGAGGGAGGGAGACAACATGGGAGGAGGAAGAAAACTTTCTAAATAAGATGACTGGGAATATAACTGAATAAATGAATGAATAAAGTTGTAATTTGAGCACTCTGATAAATTTGTCCCACATTATTTTCATTAATCATATATTTTTTTTACGAAACCAGTCTAGCCGTTGAGCACCATTTTTCTTTCTTGCACTGTAGCTTGACTTCAAAGATGCATTAGTGGTCCACCGCCAGGAAAGGATGCTAATAGCAGCGGCCGGCACTGACCATAAATACACATTTCAAAGAGAGTGATGGCATCGGTCTCTCCGACTGCATCCCAGGAGGTGGTGCAGAGCACAAACTGGGGAGAGATGGCAGGGCAGTGAGAAGTGACAGGGATTGAACTGTCTGTTGAGCGCTGGACCTTGGTGGATTCAAGCCTGTCATCTGACCTTGGAAAAGGGCTCCCCCGATCACGCGTGAGGGCTCATGCACTGCAGGGAAAGGGGACTGGGGATTCTGGGCTCGGGAAGCAGGAACCAGGAGGATCTGCAGGCTATGCAAGCAGAGCAGGAGGAATTGAGACCAGAGAGGCGAGCAGATACGGAAGACACCCAGAGGTGCGGCGCCTCGGACATCACGGGGACTCGGACCCTGACTCCGGAGATATGGTGGCCATTGCACGGTTCTGAGCAGAAGGTGGTTGAAAGCACCCCCGGCTACTGTGCTGGGAGGTGACACAAGTCAGGAGGTTCCTGACATCATCGTGGGAGATGGGGTCTCTGCAGTTCAGACCAGAGGCTCCGCGGAGAGGTTGCATTCTGGGTCTATTTTTATTTATTTTTTTTTTTTTGCGGTACGCAGGCCTCTCACTGCTGTGCCCTCTCCCGCTGCGGAGCACAGGCTCCGGATGCGCAGGCTCAGCGGCCATGGCTCACGGGCCCAGCCGCTCCGTGGCATGTGGGATCTTCCCGGACCGGGGCACGAACCCATGTCCCCTGCATCGGCAGGCGGACTCTCAACCACTGCGCCACCAGGGAAGCCCTGGGTCTATTTTGAAGACTGACATTCAGAGAGACACTATGTCCCACCAAATTCATGTAGGGAGGTGGGGGGAATCACAGTGTAAACTGGGATCTGACTTAGAGCAAAGCCTTCAAGTAAGTCAGACAGAGAAAGACAAATATCATATGACACGATTCTATCCACACAGCATTGTTTCAGACGCTTTCAGTGACCAACTGACCCAGACATTGCAAAGGGAAGGGAAGAGGTTTGTTTCAGATTTTTAGAAAATGATGGGAGTGGTTTAAAAAGTTTAAAGAAGGTGGAAAAAATAAAACCTCCATAAAAACAAAATATTTATTTTTGCCCACCTCTTTTCTTTGTATGTTTACTTATTCTACACAGATATCGCATGTAAATAAATTCAGACATAAAAACTGGAAAAAGAAGATGTGGCACATATATACAATGGAATATTATTCAGCCATTAAAATGAATGAAAGAATGCCATTTGCAGCAATATGGATGGACCTGGAGATGATCATACAAAGTGAAGTCGAACAAACACAAGTATCAATTGATATCACTTATATATGGAATCTTAAAAAAAAATGACACAAATGGACTTATTTACAAAACAGAAACAGACTCACAGACTTAGAAAGCAAACTTATGGTTACCAAAGGGGAAAGGTGCAGGGGGAGGGAAAGAGTGGGAGTTTGGGATTAGCAGATGCAAACTATTATAAAGAGAATGGATAAACAACAAGGTCTTACTGCATCGCACTGGGGACTTTGCTCAGTATTCTGTAACAACCTAAATGGGAAAAGAATTTGAAAAAAGAATAGATACGTGCGTATGTATAACTGAGTCACTTTGCTGTACACCTGAAACTAACACACTGTTAATCAACTATACTCCAATATAAAATAAAAATTTTTTAAAAAGCCCACCATGGTTAACATCATCATCTATCTACCTGATGAAGAAAGAAAATACGGCCAATACAGGGGAAGGCTCCTGTGTCCGCGTGTGCAGTCAATCAGTGGCCACTGTTCTCCATGTAGCAATGATCCCCTCTCTTGACCTAGCTTTTCAGTCTGCTGCTTACACTGATTTATACATTTACGATAAAGGATGATTCACATTCCACTCACATGTCTCAGGCATATAGCCCGTATGTCCACGCGCCTACAGAATCTCTTCTAGGTTCCCAAATGTTATGCTGTCTGTATTCTATCCTGCGCATTCCAGAATGCTTCTGTCCTTGGTATTTTGGGGAGGCTCCTCCGTGTGAATAGTTCAGCTCTTGTTCATTCACTTTTCACTGCTGTGTTATAATCTGTGCGTGGCTTGACCACAATTTATTTACACGCTTCAGATTGGATATTTACTTTAATTGGCAATAAACGTTCCCGCATAGGTATCCCTGTGCAAACAGGTGAAAAGGAAGACCGCTGAGGAAATTTTACTGGGCGTCTCCCAACTGCTCAACAGCAGTTAAAACTCCTACTTTCTTGTTGGCCTTTTGGAGTGATTGAGATTGCTTTTCTTCAAGTGTTTCCCTTAACTGGTTGGAAATTATTGCTTTTCTTCAAGTGTTTCCCTTAACTGGTTCGATTTCTCTTCTTTTTGCCTTTTTTCTCTTCTTTGCCTTTGGTGTCTCTGCAGCTCGAATGCATCCGAGAGATGTAGACTTCTTTGCAGCAATCTATGCGGGAGTTGTGTCTCTGCTCTTTTCTAAATTTACTACAAAATTCTCAGCTGTTCTCTCTTTCTCCTTTTTTGATTTTTTCTTCTGCATCTCCAATGAGTCCTATAGAAGGCATTATTTTATCCTCTATGGGTCTTCATCTCTGTTTTGTATTTGACAAGACTTTTTGTCCTGGTGCTACATTCTGGAAAAATCTCATAGGAAGCATCATCCAATGCTCACTGATATCTAATTCATGGAGGTTTCCTTTTATTAATATCTACTCCATGAAGGTACTTTGAAGCCAATAATAATATATTTCACTTGCAGAGATTTATTTATCCCTTCCTTCAAAAAAAACTTTCAAAAACTTATTTGAGTTTCTATGGTATTCCAGATGGGGAACAAAATGGGATTATTACAATACAATGTGATACAATACACAATGGAATAAGAAATTTTAAGAAAAGACTTTTGCCCCAATGGATTTTAGACCATAGTGGAGGAATTATAATAAACAAACAAATATGAAAAATAAATAGATGGTGTCGTAGGCAGAATAATTCCCATCCCTTCAAGAAATCAGGTCCAACTAATAAGAACCTACTGTGTAGCACAGAGAACTCTACTCAATACTCTGTAATTACCTATATGGGAAAAGAATCTAAAAAACAGTGCATAGTCATATATGTATGGCTGAGTTGCTTTGCTGTGCACCTGAAACTATCACAACATTGTTAATTGGCTATACTCCAATATAAAATAAAAAGTGAAAAAAAAGAACCCAGTAGATATGTGTATATGTATACCTGATTCACTTTGCTGTACAGCAGAAACACAACATCGTAAATCAACTGTACTCCTATAAAATTAATTTAAAAAAAAGAAATCAGTTCCTTATCCCCGGAACCTGTAAACTCTATATGGAAACAGGGCCTTTGAAAATGTGATTAAGGGTCTTGACATGGCAAGATTATCCTGGATTCACCAGGTGGGCTCTAAATGTGTCACTTGTATCCTTATAAGAAGGTAGAGAGATTTACACACACAGGGAGCGAGACAGTGTGAAGGCAGAGGAGAGAGAGATTTGAAGGTGTTGATTTTGAAGACGGGAGGGATGTGGCCACAGGCCCAGGGATGCCTGGAGCCCCCAGAAGCTGGAAGAGGGAAGAAGGGCCTCCCCTGGAGCCTTTGGAGGGAGCACGGCCCTGCCCACACCTGGATCTCAGACTTCTGGTCTCCAGGATTGAGAGAATGAGTGTCTGTTGCTTTAAGTCCCCGGTTTAGGGTGATGTGTTACAGTGGTCCTGGGAAACAAGAAAAACAGGTGGCAAAAAATACTATGAAGAAAACTAGAGGGGAGACAAGGGGTGCTTGGGGTTGCGATTTTTTTTGGGGGGGGGTTGCGATTTTATGTAAACTGGTGAGGGAAGCCATCTCTGAGAAGGTAATGTTTGAGCAAAGACCTCAGAGAGGAGGGGGAGAGCCAAGCAAACAGCTGGCAAGAGCCGCCCTGGGAGGGCAAGCAGCAGGTGTCGGGGCCCCGAGTGAGGACCTGCCTGGAGAGCTGGAGAAGCATCTCCGAGTCCAGCGTGGCTGCGGATGAGTGAGTTAGGTGGAGTAGTCAGACATGGGCCACAGGGGTGACGGTGGGGACCCATCGTGCGGGTCCTTGCACGGGACTGGGACAGCCTCAGATTTCACACTGAGACAGGAGTCTACTGTGGGGTCGACACATGTATCCTCTACTGTAAAAGCCCGAGTCTGCAGGCCAGGTTTAGAACAGCCTGTGGAGTGTGGCAGTGACGCCAGTGCTGACAATATAAGAAGAAGAAGGAGAAAAAGAAGTAATTGTGTAAATATAAATTAGTATAAATAATGTATTAATATAATAATAAATATAAAAATGAATAACAATCACTGTTATTATCCTGAAGGAGATAATGGTGGAAGTTTCTAGAAGGGCAGTGGGGGGCGTCATGAGAAGAGGTCATATTCTGAAAGTTTAACAGATGGAACATGAGGTGGAGAGTGGATGAAGCTTCCATCATGACGGCCAGGAAAACCTGGGCAGACTCTAGAAAATGGACGTGCAGAGAGTGGCCGATGCACTCTGATCTGCCAGCCCAGATCCTCTGCTTCAGCCCATGGACAAAAGAGTGTTTAGACACAAGAACCAATATCCGGCCCCAAACTAACAAGGGTTCTGCAGATTATCAAACCATGATGGAAGACTGTCAACCATCCAATGGGATCGCCTGGTGCCCTGCGTACTGATTTCTGAGAAAGTGTGTGAAGTTGCCTTTGAACTCAGGTCATGATTATTTTTTTCTAGATCAGTAGGCTCGCAACCTCATCTGTGGATTAGAATCACCTGGGAAGCTTTTACAACTCCTATACTCATGCTGAAACCCATCCAATTACTCCCCAAACTCCAAGGGTGGGGCTCAGGCATATGTATTTTTTACAGTTCCCTTTAGACGCTTTCCCAAACATTTCAGGTCAGTGTCCTTCCTTTTCTGTTAGTCTTTATGCCCTACACCATTGGTCCTCAACTGGGGGGATCCCACTCCCCAGGGACACTTGGCAATGTCAGGAGACATTAAGGGCTGCAATAACCCAATTAGCAACTATATCGTGGAGTCCAGGGACGCTGGTCAATATCCCACAATGCAGAGGACACTCCCCGCAACACAGAACTATCCAACCCCAAACGTCAGCAGTGCCAAGGTGGACAAACCCTGTCCCAAACCCCGGGAATTTTGTTATCGCATGAATGAGTCCATGAGTAATAGCCAGGTTCTTAAACATCCTTTTTTTACCACTTTTGATGATAACTGACAATCTGAAGGTCGTGGGAGGCACCGTGGAAGCAGGGAAGACAGGGATACAGAGTGGAAACACCTGGGTTGAATCACCACCTCCCGCATGCCTAAGTGGCTCTAGGAAGTAGTCAGGTGGACAGTTAGTGGGTTCTGAGAGCAAGGAGAACAACTCTTGGCATGCTCTTTTCCTTCCTGAATTATGTTTGTGAGAGGTGAGTTAATTATCTGTGAAGTCTTATGGAGACGCCAGGTGTTGAGGTCGAGGGCACCGATGTCTTTGCTCCTCCAAGGTTTGGAACACGGCACGTCAGCACCGAAGGGCCTGCTCTTCACCGACATCATGCACTTGGGCAGAGGGTGCATCTCCACGTGCAGAGATGGCCCGGCCTCCTTCTGCAAGTTGCAAATGACTGGGTGGGACTCCAGGACGACGTCCTCATGGGGATTTGAGTTTCTGAGGATGGACCTCCTGACTCTGCTTTTCTGTGTGTGGGCAGTCGACTCTTTGGACTGGTCCCAGTGGGTTATCAGCTGGAGGCGACTGAGCCCCTTGGAGCGGAGCGGGGTGGGGGTGGGGGACGCTTTTTGGTCTTTAAAAACTGGGGGTGGGAGTACTACTGACATCTAGTGGGGGGAGGCCAGGGATGCTGCCCAATGTCCCACAATGCATAGCACGGTCCCCCATGACCAAGAATGATCCTGCCCAGAAACTGGATATTAGATCGTATAATGGAATTATTATATAATTATCTTAGGTATAATAATGGTACTGTGATGATGCAGGAGCGGGTCCTTATTTATAAGAGGTGCATATTAAAGTATTTGATGTCTACAACTTAATTTCAAACGGCACAGCAAAAAACAAAGAGCACAGATGATAAACACACCAAAGTAAGACAAATATTAACCATTTTGAATTTAAGTGGTGTGTATATGGTGTTCCTTTCCGTATTCTTCCAAGTTTTCTGTATTTTGCTTTTTTTCCATAATAAAAAAGTTGTAATCTATAAAAGAGAAAGAATAATCCAGCCCAAATGTCAATGGTGCTGAGGTTGAGAAGCCCTAGATGAAGAAAAAGATGAACAGCCCTACTAATAACCTCTACGATGCTCCTTATCTGCTGTCCTTAAAATCATGCACTTCCAGTGGGTTCTACAATAAAATGCTGAGTCAACTTGGGATGGAACTGAACACCTAGCCACCCTCTGAGTGGTATTTTAGCTTCCAGTACTTGGTAGCATGGAGTGCGCGATAAATGTTCATCTCGTTTCTTAACCGGCCTATTAAGACTCTGTGAATGGTTGCCATGAAAACAATGGTTGGGCTTGATTTGTGCCAGAATTTCTAGGGCACATTTGGGCATTGAAACCTGTGCCAGGGTAACCCCCACTATTCCCAGTTCCATTGCTGTGGTCACCTCATCCTGCTTGGCCCAGTCCTTTTTCAGTTTTAGGGCTGAAAGTCCCAGGTGGGACTCTCCCAATCCTGGGGTCATCCTACATTCCTTGCAACCGGTTTTTCAGGTAATGTTTTTTCTGGAGGGGGAGGTGGGGATGTTGCATTTGCAAATCCTCCCAAAGCCTAATCCGGTGATTAGCATGCTCCCACCCAGAAAAGAAATGATTAAATATCTCTTGTCATGTGATAGGCACTTTTTATATACACAGTTGGTCTTTTTACTGGGGAAAGGATCGTATCCTGAACAATTACAGATACTTGTTTTAAAAATATTGCAGCCTTCTCATTGTAAGATTAAAGTTTATTTTTATACAATTTGATAAAGCTCCAGGACTACCAGAGATGCCCCTAAGGGTAAGACTGTTAACAATTTAAAGCATCTCTTTTGCATCCCTGTTACTACTGTAATTCACTTCGCATACTCAAATGGAAGGTCACGCACCACATTTCATTAATAGCCCTGTTAACAGCCGAAATCCACCACAGAAATCCCTGAGAAGTCCTCCAGTGCCCACAGCGGCTCCAAATGAGTTCATCCAGTGAAATGTCATCTCGGCGGTACCAAGAGGGTGGATAATAGTCCAGCCAGAGTGCCCACATCTTACACTTTAAAAACATCTTATCAAGGCGTTCTAATACAATGCACTATGCACTTGATAGAGGGGTTGCCATTTTAATTAAAAAACTCAGCGGTACGCCTTTTCAAACACCCTAGTCATTGCTACCTCCAGCCAGGTACCTGTTTGCCTCTGCAGCTAAGGCAGAGAAAACCTGATAAATTCCAACGCACCTTTGGAGAATTACCTGTGTGACATCAAGTATGTTATGTTAGATACCCAAAATATACTCCTACATCCGTATGTATAGAAATGGTGACGTATGTAACTAAATGTGTGTTATGAATTCAGTAAGAATTCAATATATGTTCATGTATACATGTGCCTGTGTGTATATACACAAACATATGTGTGGGATATATATACACACAGATATGCAGATACCTGTACGCATAAATAGATGAGATAGAGATACGTATATAACGGAGATAGATACATACATACATATGTAGACAGATAGGTAGATACATACATACATATATATATATATATATATATATATACACATATATAAACATTCCATGATATAGCCTGAAGTTTTTAAGTCCAAGTAAATTCCTGATGTCAACTTGCTTTCATGCCCTTTTTTTTCTCCTCAAAATAGAATTCTGCATGCTAGTAGAAATACTTCTCCCTTTTATTTTTATTTATTTATCTATTTATCTATTTATTTATTTATCTATTTAGCGGTATGTGGGCCTCTCACTGTTGCGGCCTCTCCCGTTTGCGGAGCACAGGCTCCAGACGTGGAGGCCCAGCGGCCATGGCTCACGGGCCCAGCCGCTCCGCGGCATGTGGGATCCTCCCGGACCGGGGCACGAACCCGTGTCCCCTGCATCGGCAGGCGGACTCTCAACCACTGTGCCACCAGGGAAGCCCTCTCTTTTATTTTTCAGGTGGATGTCTGAGAGGTACTGGATAAGTAATAGGGAGATGACATAAGTGGATTTACTGAATTAACTCGCAAGCGTCTCTTAGATTTGGATATGAGGTAGGTTAATTTAGGGCAGGGTCAGGACACTGCAGTCCCCAGCCCCATCTGGCTCACTGCCTGTTTTTTATAAATAAAGTTTTACTGGCACACGGTCACACCCATCCATGTAGGTGCTGTCTGAGGCACAGCTGAGTATCTGTGACACGGACTTTGCGGCTCAAAAAGTTTTATTACTTGGCCCTGTACAGAAAAACTTTGCCTACCCCTAAGTCTGACTAAAGAGAACCAAGTTCTATTATTTTTAAGAATAAGTAATAAGGAAACCAAAACACATAGCTTCCACTCAGAAGCAAAGCCACACACCCTCAAACAGGCTGTTTTAGAAAATTAAGAAAAGACAAGACCCTTCTTTAAATCCTGTGGCTTTTTTGCTTGAAAAATGTAAGCTCTGTGGTTTTGATATTACAGCATAGTAATTCAAGGTGTTTCCACTGGGGTACACTGGATGAAGGATATAGAACTTTCCTGTACATCATTTTGCAACTTCCTATGAATCTGTAAATTTTTTTAATAGGAGAAGTTTTAAAAAAGTGAACTCAGTTCCATTTTTCTCTCTTGTTACTGGGATGACTGTCTCCTTCATCACTAACGTGGTTCCTATATGACATGGTCAGCTAATGGCAGGCCCATCAAAAAGGCATTATGAACAAAATTCCTCACTTGGATGTTACACAAACCACTATGGCCGCAACACCACAGGCAAACCTTTACGCATTATCTCTTGTTTACCAGCGTTGTACCAGGTGCTGTAAAGCTTTCTTCCACAAGTCTTCCTCCCAAGAACTCCGTGAGGACTCACGCATTCCATAACCATCCTTGCTTCATCTTCACATCCAGATTTTCATTGCTTTTGTTTTCCACATCTTATTTATTTTGTTCCAGTACGTTAAGTCCATACATGAAGCCAAAGTCAATCCACTTTGCAACAAGAGAGCGTACGTGTTTATAAACAGTTCAACATCCGAATAAGCAACGGTTTGCTGCTACAACAACAAGCACAAGAGTCCAAATTAGAAGGTCTGATTCTCAGGGTCAGCTCCGCCATGCACTAGCCATGTGACTTCAACCATCCAACAGCAACCACAGTTTCCTCAAGTGTGAAAGGAGAGGGGTCCAACTCAGCAGGATGGCTTCTGAGCTCTACAATGCTAATCCATGGCTTCCGCAAACAGGGGAAGCCATTATGACAGGAAGTAGAACAGCACAGAATCAGGAATCCATCTTTCTTGCCCCATTTTTTTTTTATTGTTGGTCAGTTGAAATGGGCACGTCTGTGTGGTCATGGGGAGGAACCCCTGTATACTTCAGGAGAATGGTCACCCAGGGCATCGTGGTGAACCTAACCCTCTGACGTCTTTGAGCTACCTCACAGAGGTCAAAGATTGCTGCATCCCACCCCCAGCACCTGAAAGGCTTGAGAGAAATGGAATCTAGATATTTGGCTGTAATGCCTCCTGGAAAATTTAATATCCTACAAGATCTAGAGGAGAACAATTCCATCCGTTATATGAACACCCTCGTCCCCTTAAATTTCCTAGAAAATGTTATCTACTCTTTATCATTCCTTAAAAAGCCAATTGGCAAGACTGAACAGGGACCTTAAACATGCTGGATGCTCTACAGGTAATTCTGTTCCTTGGATTTTATGCTCAAGGGAAGAATCTGCCATGTGCAAAATGCTTTACACACAAAGATGTTCATAACTGAACAATATGCAGTAGCATAAAACTGGACGCAATCCAATGTTCAAAAATAGAAAAGGGGGATACTTCCCTGGCGGTCCAGTGGTTAGGACTCAGTGCTTTCACTGCCAGGGCCTGGGTTTGATCCCTGGTCAGGGAACTAGATCCCGTAAGCCTTGTGGTGACCAAAAAAAAAAAAAAAAAAAAATTAGAAAGGGGGTTACATATACAGTGACATACATGCTTGATGGAACCTTTTGCAACTATTAAAAATAGTGCAGAATAACGTGGAAAAATACTTCTTTGCTTCTGACAGTCACCAAGTCTACATTTTAGATCAGGCTGAAAAACATACAGGGTGACTGGAATATTGAAGATTGCCTTAGCACTCAGCGCAGAGCATGAGCTGATGAGCCCATAGGTGAAACGCCACTGTGTTTGGGTTCTTCGTGTCTGGGGTCTTGTGTCTGCTGCCTCCATGCAGGAAACCATGAATCCACTGCGCGATAGCCCCATTCCAGCACCTTCTTTGAGGTGAACTGTTTGGGAGCCTTGGTCCCTGTGGCCAGCGTGCTCAGTGCAAGTGAATCAAGGTGCAAAGAGAAAGCTCTGGGTAGACAGCAAAGGTCAGGCCACAGAACTCATTAGTAGGCAGTTTTCAGGACAATTCCTGCACCTCCGTGGAAATCACTTTGAGGGATCTCTTTCTGAGAGCAGCCAGTGGGTTTTTTTGAGATGTGTCATCGACAACAGCTTCCTGGGTGTCATGTGCTGCTTCTTTCATGGGCCCCTAAGACTGGAACAGAATCATGGCATTTTAGCCTTTATCACCGAGACGAGACAAATCAACAGCTGGTCAGTGCGACAGTTCTGTTTTCATGTGACCGTTGTCCATGCTGTGTGTGTGTGTGTGTGTGTGCGTGTGCGTGTGTGTGTGTGTGTGTGTGTGTGTAACTCCTTCAGCAGCATGAAGAGGTACACTTCCACACTACACACGACTTAGAAATGTGATTCTTATGGCTTAGCCTTTCTACATCTTAGGAATGTATAGGATTTTTTGATGCTAAAATATCATTCGGTGTTAAGAAGCCCAAGTCTTTCAGTTCACCAAGGAGAGGACATGAAGAGCTGTGGGATTTGGACTGGGTGCCTCTGATGCACACAGCCCTCTGGATCCCACTGCACACCAGCTTGGAACGCACACCTGTAGACATCCTCTAGATGTGAGGGATGCACCCTTTTCTTAGGAGGGAGCAAGGAACATCGTAAGAGAAGATGTAAATGGAGTCAGTTTCTTACTGATTAACACGGAGTATCTCCTGGGGACAGATCTTATCACGAGTCACCTCCTTACACCAAATCTTGGACTTCCTCTTGCCGGTCAATGCCCTCTGGCCAAAGACCACCAGGAACAGAGCAGCAGTTGAACAAGTGCTTCCTAAAATGCACACATTTTCTACAATGGACTTACTTCAATGCTGGGACTCTTTCCGTGACTTTCAATCAGTATAGAATAAAACTCAAATTCCTGGTATGGCATGCAAGGTTCCCCATCACCTGGAGCTCACCTTTCTGGCTCACCTCTGCCCACTCCCACGTATGTCTCTGATGCGCTAGCCCAGGAATCAGCAAACTTTTTCTGTCAAGGAACAGAAGGGAACTATTTTAGGCTTTGGGGGCCATATGGTCACTGTCACTACAACTCAGCTCTGCTGCTGTAGCGTGAAAGTACCCATCGACCTAACAAATGATACTTAACAACCGGTGTGGCTGTCTTCTAATAAAATGTTGATGGACAGTGAAATTTGAATTTTGTCTAATTTTCATGTGTCACAAAATGATAGTCTTCTTTTGACCTTTTCACCCACATATAAAGGGGAGAACCATTCTTAGCTCAACGGTCCATAGTTTGATGAGTCCTTTCTAGCCAAACACAATGACACTAAGTGGCTCCCTCAGGACCCCATGCTTGGCACTCCTGGTCAGTCTGCCAGGGACAAACTTTCCAATCTCATTCATCAGGAGGGCTTCTTACTCATCCTTCAAGAACCTGCTCAGATACTCAGGGCATTGGATCTTAATGGCTCTGAGGTATCGCAAAAGAACAGGATTATGCTACAACCCTTTAAGCTATACCATAAATGGAGTGCATTGACCTCAGACAACAAATTCAATACTTGTGCCCACACTTACTTCTCTGTTTCCTTCCTTAGGATGGTAAGTGGCTTGAGACTAGAATGTTTCATTTCTCATTCCTTAGTATTGCACCTTCGTCAACACAAACTTTTCCGTAATGCATGAATGAATAAATGAATGAAGGATGCCCCATGCTGGGTGTCAGGTTTCCCCCTGGATCCAGGATGGATGGAAGCAGTGTCTATGCCTGAGTTTGTCCGTTTGACCCATGGACTGGACAAGTGCGTTACACATATTTTTTCAACCATATTCTCAAGAAGTAAGGTGCCGCATTCTGAGTCATCTTGGCCCTTCTGGGTACATACATATGCATGAGACCCTTGTCAATATTTAAATACTCTTTAGATACAAAGAGACATTAGCCAGTTGTTGCCCAATTAACTACATGCATCATCTTGGAGGATTTTCCAATTAGTGATGAGTATATTGGTCATTGGCTAATGTTAACGAGACAACCATAATCGTTTTAAAATATATAGGAAATAATACCCACTTTAGAAAGGTATATTTAAGCATCAGTTTAATCTTTGAGGTACTTAGGAAAGTGCCCTGATGGGAATAATTTAACAGGATCATAATACTCAGTAAAAATCCTAACTATTCTCTGACTCACTATTAAAATTCAAGATTGCAAAGCACCGTATACCAAATGATGTATTTTACATAATGACTTTCTTATTCAATTTTTCTAATCTCTATTTTTCATCCCCTGGGTTTTTTTTTTTTTTTTCCTCAGTAATTGTCCAGAGCTTTAAATAAAAGAATAGTGGTGATTGAATCTTCAGGCATCTTTATTTTTAGACTTACATCATGAAGTCCGCAGAACGAGAGGCAGAGAACATAAGAGAAAAGTATGTGTGAAGATGGTATATGAAAATCGTCCTAAGTTATTACGTGTCCTTCAGTTCACCAGGCTGAAGAAGAAGGGGAAAACCTTGGAAGGGAAAAAAAAGCTCTCTCCTCTGTTCTGTGAGGCGCTACGTTTAGACATTAGGATTTGTCCCTTTGACACCTGGGGGCCTCATCTCTAACAGGCTGCACACACACATCATTCAGTCATGTTAATTGCATGACGAGCTCTAGGGTCAAGACCTAGTAGAAACGCTTTGAGTTTGTGATGGATTGGGGGACCCCAATCGCCACCCCCTTACCACATTCGTATTTAGTCATCTCTAAACACAGAACCCTCAAGCCCTTCTGAATGATTCTCAGGCTTTCCGCAAGCTTCTTTTATGTTCAACCCTAAAGGTTTAATACAGAGCCTTCTTGCACAACCATGGCTATATTACTGTTGACAGGGTAATTCCTCAGACCCAACCATACCCCACGCGCCCACTCTTCACAAACAGTGCAGGCAGGACTGTGCTAAACACCACTGAATCGACTCACTGCTCTGCACGTCTCAGAGCCCCGAGGTGCCTCTGCAGGCAGAGCCTGAACAAATGCAAAGGATTCTAGGAGAGCCCATTGTGTGAACACGTAAGGATCAGCTTAAAAGCGTTAAGTCCCTTCCAGAAGAGAAAGACACTTTTATACAGAAAAACGAGTGCCCATTGTGTGACAATGTATGCACTCACTCCACGTAGAAATCTGCCCTCAGAGAGGTCATTATGGTTGTGTCTAGGTCACTGATGACTGACCTTGACAATGGCTGTAACTGAACAGTAACAACAGATGGAAGTGGGCTCAGGGATAAGCAGGAAGTGAAAACACTGTGGCTGTGAGTGTAGACGATTTTGCGCACGCGCTAAAACTGGAACAATACTGATTGACGATATGCAGCGAGCGCGTTGGAAAGCACAGAGAACTCGTTCATTTATAGATGCTCCGTTCTTAAAAAGGTTGGCGATAAGAGAGACGAAGAAGATGAAGGACGGAGACCATCCTGCAACGTGATGGAAATTACAGAGCGGACGGGGAGACTCTTATCTCTGGTCCAGAGTTCTCCAGAGACCAGAAAGAAGAAAGGACATGGGTATAGATTGTTCTGCAGGAGACATGCAAAACCAAGGAAGGTTATTCCTTGATAATGATGATTTTCTCCTTCCATGAGAAGTCTGACCCAGGACTGGGGAGTGCTGGGATGAAGCCGACCTGATGAAAGAACAAGGGGACGAGAGAGAAGCGGGCGGGGATTAGACCGTGATGGTCTAGACAGGTGAGAATAGCAACTGAAGTTACATCGCAGGGGAGATGGAAAAGAGGAGTGGTGGGAAAGAACTTAGGGACTCATTCCGGGCGGACAATTAATAAATGACGATTGAGGGTCCTGAAGCAGTAAATGAACCTTGATGAGTTTCATATGAATGCTGAGTGTTAGGTGCACGTTCGATATGCTGTTCCCACGATGTCTTTGCTTATGACGTGGGAAGCGAGACTTTTATGAGATATTTCTGCAACCACACAACTCCTCTGTCTAACAAGCCGCTTGAGAATCAGCTTCCTGCATCCTGGAACGTAATGAACGTGTCGAGTCACTAGCATCATCTCTTACGCTGGAACCCTCTCACCACACTGTGAATATTGCCCTTAAAAACTGGCCACAGGGCTTCCCTGGTGGCGCAGTGGTAGAGAGTCCGCCTGCCGATGCAGGGGACTCGGGTTTTCGTGCCCCGGTCTGGGAAGATCCCACATGCCACGGAGCGGCTGGGCCCGTGAGCCATGGCCGCTGAGCCTGCGCGTCCGGAGCCTGCGCTCCGCAACGGGAGAGGCCACAATGGTGAGAGGCTCACGTAACACACACACACACACACACACACACACACACACACACACAAAACTGGCCACAGGCCACAGAGATGTCATGCATTACTTTTCTTATTCCCTTTTCTTCCAGCTATGATTTTTGCCCTGAGGCATGGGATTCGATTACGAAACAGCTATTGACTAAAGCATGCGCAGACGGCAGAAGCCTGAGTCCGGTATAAAATGAGTAGTGACGTTAAAAGGGCGTACTTGGCACGGTGAGAATATGTGAAGGTGATGGATGGTGTCCTTCTTGGATGTCTGCAGCCAGCTCGTTCCATCAGGGGCTCGACAAGGTCAAGGCTACATGCAGGGAATTAGTGCAAGTATCCTGTTGGAGTACAGAGCCATTCATGTGCAAAAGGCTCGGTCTGCGTTTACCAAATGTAAAATGTATAAAAGGGAAGCAGCCCTGGAAAGAATGTTTTCATCACGTTGAATGTGTCTGGGTAATTGCATCTCATGGGGGGACTTTGGGTCACATAGACACTGCTATTCCTGATCAAAGACAGCACACACGTGAGGTCCCTATTCTCTGCTTCCCTGACAGGTTCCCACACCCGAGTGTGACATCTTCCACACGTCAGGTGCCTGATGAGGGTTGCTGACTTAGATCTGAGTTCAAGCAGCTGTATTTCTCTGTTGGAATCCTTGACGGCTGGTTGCCTTGCTGGAAATGGTGGGGTTTTGTGTTTCCGTCAAAGAAACAATTACATTAGAAGTGTCATGGAAATCATGGGAGGTTTCCATCCCAACGATAAGATGCGCTGTAGGCACCCCAGGCGCAATTGTTTAAATCAGTTGTGGTTTGGTAATTAACCCAGGAACCACTTGAACCGAGAGACTGGAAGGGGACGCGGAGATCATGTCTGAACAGTTGCCACAGTCAGCGACGCCCTGTGGAGCTTCTAGGTTAGTGACACAATTGCAACGGTGCCACGATAGCGTAAAGACCTCAAGGAGGCGTGCGGTGTCCTTCACACGCTGAAAGAAAAGGAAGAAATCAGAACCCGTGTCTGGCGTTCTTCATCATTTCTGTTCGTGACTCGCTCTGCCAAGCCCTTTGCAAAGTCTCTGGTATCCAATAAAGAAACCACGGTAGCTGTCGATGGAGGAATATTCTGGTCCCTAGTCATGTTTTCATAATTATCTCCTCCAGCTCTCCATTCTATGAAGTTATTTAGTAAACAGCCTGTTCATCAATGCTTTAGCAATGAAAACACTGAATACGTCCTTAAAAAAAAAAAGAAAATAGCATGAAGCCAAAATTCTCATTAGCTAAGGAGAATCTTTGGGAGGGCCTATCATTTTTCAAGATAGAAGGGCAACCTTTCATCTCCCTTTAAGAGATGCCAGATATATAAAGCCCATTGTCAGCCATGCTCAGATGGGTCTTTCTTCTTGCTTTTATCTGAGAAAACCCCATGTTTGTATAAGTGATATTTTAAGTGTGAAAAACCTATAGATTATGCAAGATATTTTTACGGCAGGAAGAATTTAGCTGAGCACTTAAGCAGAAGTGTGACTGGTGTTTCTGCAGCCTCATGAGAGGTTTAGAAAATGAGAATTATGGTCAAGCATCAACTGTATATCTTATACCCTGTCTAGCTGCTACATTCTTTCTTTTCTGTCCAGAGTCCCAGTAGGGTAATCTATACTTCATCTTCCCATTTCCTAACCTCCCCTTCTTCACAACCTCACAAGCAGGGTTTTCTTTATCCCTCTACTTAAACTACTTCACCAAAGGAGAGTCATCCATGAGAGCAGAGGGAAGAAGTTAACGTGGGAACAGTTGCAGGTTGTAGGATAAAGACAAGGACAAGGGAGAGCAGCAAATCACAGAGCAAGGTCATCCCAACACATCCTACGTTCTCTCGGAAGTAGGGAGTACATTCTACTCAGAGGAAGGTAGAGGGACGACTAGGGCCTGAGTCCTCAGAGCAAAAAGAGGCGGATTTGGAACCACTACTTGGCAAGACACCAAAAAGGTCATAGATCTGCGAGGATTGCTGATGGCATGGGGGTCCTTACGAGTTAGAGGTAAATAGAGTGGTACGATACCAAGTCCCCAGAACGCTCTGCAGTTAGAGGTAGAGAAGCAAGATGGTGATTTTAGCCAGGGTTGAAGAAATTATGGGGCAGAGGAAGCAGACAAATGTGGATTACAGGAACTGACAGGCTTGGGAGCAGAACCTAACGGAAGGGAATAAACTTTCCATGGTAAGTGGGAGGGCGGGTTGGGCAGTCAGAGAGTAGATATACAAATGAGGCCAAAATTCCTCAACAAGGGAGATGAACTATTTTTCCTGGAAGAAAACTCGAGGAGAAATGATGAGTGTGATAAGTGCCTGTGCAAGAGATGCAATAGGTTATAGCTCTTTTATTTTATTTATTTTTATTTTTTTGGTACGTGGGCCTCTCACTGCTGTGGCCTCTCCCGTTGCGGAGCACAGGCTCCAGACGCGCAGGCTCAGTGGCCGTGGCTCATGGGCCCAGCCGCTCCACAGCATGTGGGATCCTCCCAGACTGGGGCACGAACCCGTGTCCCCTGCATCGGCAGGCGGACTCTCAACCACTGCGCCACCAGGGTAGTCCAGCTATTTTATTTTGATGTATGAGTTCCAAAGGCTGAACAAGGTTATACAGGAAATGGCAGACCTTCAAAATGAGACACATCCATTTGAATGAACAATAGGGATTCATGTCATTCGGCAGGAAAACTGTCAGCTGATGCACGTATGCCTATTAATCCCCAAATTATAAATTTTAAATTTCAGTAAGCAGTAAGTTCTGACCTGATGAAAGGCAGGACCTGTATTTTTGGTTGTTTTTTTTACTTTCTTTCTTTTTTTTTTAACATCTTTATTGGAGTATAATTGCTCTACAATGGTGGGTTAGTTTCTGCTGTATAACAAAGTGAATCAGCTATACGTATACATATATCCCCACATCTCCTCCCTCTTGCGTCTCCCTCCCACCCTCCCTATCCCACCCCTCTAGGTGGTCACAAAGCACCGAGCTGATCTCCCTGTGCTATGAGGCTGCTTCCCACGAGCTATCTATTTTACATTTGGTAGTGTATATATGTCCATGACACTCTCTCACTTCGACAGGACCTGTCTGGAACAAGTGAGGTCATATGACTTTCTTTTCTGAGTTCCATGTACCAGCCTTCGACCCAATTTAATCCCTCTCCCATGACATCCAACACTTCCACCATTGAGTTGTCTCAGTTAGATGAGAAGCTGTCAATTCCCAAGATGGATACCTTTTTTACGTTCTAGGAGAGACTCTTTGTGGATAATTAAGAGCTGTTTTCTCTGGTGCTGAGACGGATTTACTGAGAGGCACGTTTTCACAGGAACGGCTTTGGTAAATAATTGTGTCAATTTAAAGATGGCCAAGACCACACACTAAGCTCTCAGAGAAACACCTGTCTTGAAAAAAATCAGTGTCAAGCCACCTCGGTTAGTCATGAGACAACAGCAAACACTGCAAACAAGCTCATCGTTTGCTTGGCTAGCAGCCATGGCTGAGATTTCGGAACGCATCCTTCATACAATCGAGGTAAAATGACATGATGTGCCGTGGGAGAGTGAGACAAAGACCTGCCATGGATTTTCTACCACGTTGTGAACCAATTCCCACAGAGCGAAGGGAGACTCACGACCAAAATTCTAGAGGCGTGTCCGTCTCCATGGATGGAAGCTGAGCCCTCAGGAAGCCACTGGCTCTGGGTCAGACCAAGGCTGAATGAGACGGTAGCCAGATGATGACAGCGGCTCTGGGCTAAGTTGCTGGGAAGCTGCACCACGCAGGTACCTATGGGGCGCGTGGCAGAGGCATGATGAAATGCTGCATCCGGCAGTAGGACACGGACGCGAACTGCGGTGAGGAAGGAGCTACGGATGAGTCAAGCCACAGGGTTGTTGCAATCGCAGCTCAAGCGGCCGGCCCCAAAGGGAAGCATCATACAGCGATTCCAAGCAGCGGGCTCTGTCCTGAAAAAGGCGTTCACAGCTGCTACTCAGAGGACAGATGACATGGGAAGTGAGCCTTGCTCTTGTCTGCGAGCGTCCTACTGAGAGAAGCTCTGACACACACGTCCTCCCTGACTCTGGAGGGTAATTTTACAGACACACGTATCAACTGACTGGAGCCAAAGATTCGCTCGTTCTCTCGTAAGCTGTGTCACTGGGTTGATTCCAGATTTTGGGGTTTCCCATGTCATGAGTCTAACGATATCTTTCAGAAGCCCTATGTACGTACTGGGAGTTAACATCAATGCAATGTTTTCTTTTAGTTTTTATTTATTTCCTTACATTTTTTTCCCCAGCCCAAACTCTTTTGTTTTCACCATCATGCCATGAATTCATAGGGAATAGATTCTAACAGATCAGTCTTACTATATAGTTGGTTCTCACAAAATGCTCTCCTCTGCATAGAACACGGGTTTTCAACTTCGGCACTGTTGACCTTTGGGACCAGATAATTCTTTTTTTGTAGGGAGGTGTCCTGTATAAGAGGGCTAGCAACACTTACCCACCGGTAACAGCTGCTAGCACCTCCTCTGCCCTCTCTCCAGGTGTGCTGACCAAAAATGACTCCAGACATTGCCAGATGTCCCCTGAGGATACAACTGTGCCCAGCTGAGACCCACCAGCATGGAGTGTGTTGACACTTAAGTCCCTAGGTGATTCTGTCTTTTGCTTTTCTCTTTTTTTCCTGATCAATTCCTTTCATACGCTTCAAGACACTCCCCTCAGCTCCAAGAGAGCTTAATATGCAAAATGCACACACACGACTACTGTTGGCGTACCAAGTGGCCTTCACGGCTTTGCTGACAACAGTGCTGCCAGCAAGTTCCGTGGCGTTGTGAATGATTCCCGTGTTGCCATGGCAACGTGGGGCACTTCTTGCCGAGCGGCCTGCATGCCCTTGACGTCCACAATAGCACCCTGGTCGTCCATTCAGAAGGAAGTGGCCGGAAACACAGTGTGGTGTTGACAGAAGCTCCCGTCTCCTTGATCCTTTTGTGTTGCTGCATACTGTTTACTGATATTCCTTTACGTGTTTTAGGGGAATTACTGGAGGTTGGTGGATCTAACTGCCAGGCCATGTGACATTCCTACGAAGTGTTTTCAGAGCACCAGCCAGACGGGTTCCATGTCAAGGAACTTTTCTATCTTGGCAGAGAGAGCAGTCAAACTTGTTCATCCGTGCTTCCTGCTACCCACCGGAAGTAAGTGTATTCCACTCCCGTCTGTCAGCCAGTCCCTGGGTCGAGCGTGACGAAGCGACTGTGTTTCTTCTGAGTCCTGGAGGTTCTGCCCAACATCATCCCCCTGCGGTTTTAGTCGTCCTGAAGACCCATAAGTGCTAGGAAGGAAGGTAAGAAAGGTGGTGTCTCGTGGGTTCACGCTGACTTGAAGAGGAACCCTCAGCCCTTGAATGAGGTAGATCTGACATGACCAGTTTGCCAAGACTCCAGCGGACACATCCTTCCTGTTAGACTGTAGACCTTGCTAAATCCTGAGCATGGGAGTCCCAAGAATCTACTTTGGCAGAGACAAAGCCCATCCCACTTGCAGCCTGGGGGAAGTTCTACATTCAGATGACCATGGGTTCCATGTTGACTCCTAGATCACTCTAAACTTATACCGAGGCAAAGTCAGGAAAGACCCTTTCTGCAAAGCCGTGGGTTGGAAACCAGTCCCCGTTTTCAAAGTCATGTAAGGTTTTCCCTTGAGGCAGGCGCCCTTCATGGGCAAAATGATGTTCTTACTCTGCTTTTCTTACAGTTGTTCTCCCTTATTTTTAGCACAGAGATTCTACTACCTGTGGGGCATTCCTTTTTAAAAAGGACATTTCAGCATCGCAAAAAGAGGCACGAGTCCAGTTCACACTGGGCACAGAGTAATGACGGAAGATCATTAACCGATGGGACTTAAATATACCTGAAAGGAGCCATGGGGTTGAGGAAGGGTTTCATGCACACTGTAAAGTCGTGGAGTATCAAGTTCTTATATGGCGTGGATGACAAAAGCCACAGTAGAACTGGGTCCTGGTCCCACTGCCAACCAGCTGTGTGACCGAGGGTAAGTTAGTCTTTCTTTCCAGGACTTGGTGCTTTCATTTCAAGGACGGTGTTCATTTTATGTATCACCTTGACTGGGCTAAGGGATTCCAGAGGGCTGGTGAGACATTGCTTTCGGGCGTGCCTGTGAGGGTGTTTAGAAGAGATTAGACTGATTAAAGCAGATGGCCCTCCCCAACGTGGGTGGGCCTCATCCAATCCACTGAGGACACGAATAGGACAAAAAGGCAGAGGGA
Source organism: Leucopleurus acutus (assembly GCF_964270905.1). Classification (NCBI taxonomy): domain Eukaryota; kingdom Metazoa; phylum Chordata; class Mammalia; order Artiodactyla; family Delphinidae; genus Leucopleurus; species Leucopleurus acutus. The sequence continues at coordinate 4,313,834 of NC_139164.1, forward strand.
GGGCAACTTCCCTCGCTCTGCTTGAGCCCCGACGTCCTCTTACTCTTGCCCTCAGGAACTCTCACGTCTGTTTCTCAGGCCTTGGGACTCGGACTGAATGACGACACTGGCTTTCCTGGTGTCTCAGTTAGTTCAGGCTGCTGCAACGGATTGCCACAAACTGGGTGGCTTGCGAACGAGAAGAATTTCTCTCTCACAGCTCTGGGAAGTTCAAGATCAAGACCATGCCGGCATGGGTGAGCTGTGGGGAGGGGCCTCTTCCTAGTTTATAGCCTGTGTGTCCTTGCTGTGCCCTGCATGGTGGAAGGGGTGAGGGAAATCTCTGGGGTCACTTTTATAAAGATGCTAATCCCATTCATGGGGGATCCACCCTCATTACCTCAGCACTGCCTAAAGGCCGCACCTCCTAATACCATCACACCGGGGATTAGGATTTCAGCATAGGAATTTGGGGAGGACACAAACACTCACGCCATGGCACCTGGTTCTCCAGCTTGCAGAGATCATGGGACCTCTTGGTTACCATAACTGCATGAGCCAATTGCTATAACAAATGTCTCTCTCTCCAAACCGTGATTAATACAGATGGTGTAAAATCAGTGCTGACACCCCATGCTTCTTTCGACAGTTCAGTGAGATAGTTCTTGTAAAGTTCATAGGAAGTCCTAGCATGTGAGAGGGGTTGAACTTGTGCATTATTCCTGCAGGGCCCTATCCCTTCCTTCTTCGCGCCCTCTCCCCTACCATGGCGTAAAAGACAAGGGGCTGAGCCCCTCTGTGGGGACCTACAATGCATGGTTTTCTTAACAAGCAACACGCAAACTGTGTAGCCATTATCTGGCTCCACCAAAAGCCTGGACTCCCAGCATCCCTCCTCATTTGCAACCTTCTTGACATGGTTTTCTGGCACCATCATGAACACACCCTATTCCCTTCGTTTATGGCCGCACCTCAACTCTTAATGCTGACAGTGCAATGAAGCCTGAGCTTCTCTTGATTATAGGTCCTTGGAGGTTGTAGCAGCCGGTGTGATTGCACAGGGCAGCTGCCTTGTCCATCTCCCCCATCCCTGCATTTCTTTCTTTCTTTTCTTTTTAATTGAGGTATAGTTCATTTATAATGTTGTGTTTAATTTCTGTTGTACAGAAAGTGCTTCAGTTATACACATATACATTCTTTTTAAAAATATATTTTTGTCCATGACGGTTTATCACAGGATATTGAGTACACTCCCTGTGCTCTACAGTAGGGCCTTGCTGTTTACCCATCTTATAGATAAAAGCTTACATCTAATTGATACAGCCACTGTGGAGAACAGTATGGAGGTTCCTTAAAAAACGACAAATAGAACTACCATATGACCCAGCAATTCCACTACTGGGCATATACCCTGAGAAAACCAGAATTCAAAAAGAGTCATGTACCAAAATGTTCATTGAAGCTCTATTTACAATAGCCCGGAGATGGAAACAACCTAAGTGCCCATCATCAGATGAATGGATAAAGAAGATGTGGCACATATATACAATGGAATATTACTCAGCCATAAAAAGAAACGAAATTGAGCTATTTGTAATGAGGTGGATGGACCTAGAGTCTGTCATATAGAGTGAAGTAAGTCAGAAAGAGAAAGACAAATACCGTATGCTAACACACATATATAGAATTTAAGAAAAAAAAATGTCATGAAGAACCTAGGGGTAAGACAGGAATAAAGACACAGACCTACTAGATAATGGACTTGAGGATATGGGGAGGGGGAAAGGTAAGCTGTGACAAAGCGAGAGAGAGGCATGGACATATACATACTACCAAACGTAAGGTAGATAGCTAGTGGGAAGCAGCCGCATAGCACAGGGAGATCAGCTCGGTGCTTTGTGACCACCTGGAGGGGTGGGATAGGGATGGTGGGAGGGAGGGAGATGCAAGAGGGAGGAGATATGGGAATATATGTATATATATAACTGATTCATTTTGTTGTAAAGCAGAAACTAACACACCATTGTAAAGCAATTATACTCCAATAAAGGTGTTAAAAAAAAAAAAGCTTACATTTGCTGACCCCAATCTCCCACTCCATCCCTCTCCCAAGCCCCTCCCCCTTGGCAACCACAAGTCTCTTTTCTATGTCCATGAGTCTGTTTCTGTTTCATAGATAGATTCATTTGTATCATATTTTAAATTCCACATATATGTGACATCACATGGTATTTGTCTTGCTGACTTCCTTCGCTCAGTATGACAATCTCTAGGTCCACCCGTGTTGCTGCAAATGGCATTATTTCATTCTTTTTATGGCTAAGTAATATTCCATTGTGTATATGTACCACATCTTCTTTATCCATTCATCTATTGACAGACATTTAGGTTGCATGCATGTCTTGGCTATTGTAAACAGTGCTGCTATGAACACAGGGACGCATGTATCTTTTTGAATTAGAGTTTTGTCCAGATATATGCCCAGGAGTGCATCCCTGCACTTCCAGTCCTTGGAACAGTGTCTGCTGCAAAGCAGGTCCTCAGGAAACATTTGCCATGGAAACAACTAGCTATGCCACTTGACTAGATAACTTCTGAATGTCCCAGGGACACCTGCCTGGACTGCGAGTCTATATTCTTTTTTTTTTTTTTTTTTTGTGGTACGCGGGCCTCTCACTGTCGTGGCCTCTCCCGTTGCAGAGCACAGGCTCCGGATGCGCAGGCTCAGCGGCCATGGGTCACGGGCCCAGCCGCTCCATGGCATGTGGGATCTTCCCAGACCGGGGCACGAACCCGTGTCCCCTGCATCGGCAGGCAGACTCTCAACCACTGCAACGCCAGGGAAGCCCTGTGGGTCTATATTCTGATTGGATGTTAAAAATATTCTAAGAGGACTTCCCCTAGGGGAGCAGGATTGAGATGCAGATGGATTTGGAATAGAGGAAGGCCACACAGCAAAGAAGGGAAGCTACTTAAAGCCATTCTTCCTCCCCCTCGGATAAGGGAATCGTGGCCCAACGAACTTTACGGGGGTCAGTGCACATTAAGGAGAAATCTATTTTTAACCATTTTTGACATGGTTAAATTTTCTGTTGAAAACATCATGGTCACAACATTGAGGAATCTCTTGGTCCCTAAAATGTTAAAATTAAATCAGTGGTGTTGGAAAGCATAGTTCCAATATAATGAATATGTTTAATATTTTTCCCCATTGGGCTCAGAATAGAACTTTGAAAAATGTCATACCTGAGAAAGATTGTTGGGAGAGAGAGGGGAAAACAGGAAAAGAATGAGTAAGGAAATGAATGAAGGATGTCCTCAAAACAGATGACAAACATCCCTGAAAGAAGAAAACAAATGATGGAGAAAGGAAATAAATTTCAAAATATGGAAAATGAATCCTTAAAATGTCAGGAGAAAGAACCAGCTTGAGAATAATTTTTTGGAAGAACATTTTTCAAAGTAACGTTACTTACTACAAGAATAATGCTCACTCGTTGTAAAGCATTTAGCAAATACAGAAAAGCGTACAAAGGGAATAAAAATCATTCAAAGGCCACCCTACAGAGAAAAGCATTTTAATATTTTTGGGTATTTCTTTCAAGTCCTTTTTATTATTCTAAAAATGGTTTTAGATCCTACCTGTTTTCCAATTGATATTATGTTGTGAGTGTTTTCTCATGTAAAATTGCATTTGAAAACATGATTTTATTTAAGGGGAGAACAAACTGAAACCCAAGGGAATATTGACCAGCATGTTTTTTGTGCAGTTCACAAGCTAAGAGTGGTTTTTACCTTGAAATTAAATAGCTGAAAAAATAAAAATGATATTTCACAACACATGAAAAGGATATGAAATTCAGATTTCAGTGTCTATAAATGAAATTGTATTGGAACACGGCCTGCCCATCCCTTTCCACGTTGACTATGATGGCTTTTGCCCCATAAGGGCAGTTGAGTAATTGTGATGGAGACTGTATGATCCTTAAAGCCTGAAGTATTTACTATTTGGCTTCTTACAGAAAAGGTTCACTGACCCCTGAGCTACATAATTACATAACCTCTGCATATATCGTAATTCATATGTTTTATCATATTTACATCTTTTGTAATGAAATGTTCCTTATTATTGAGCACTGTGGAATTTTTCCTTGCTATTTCAGGGAACACTGTTGTGAATTTTCTTGACTTAAATTATGGTGGACGTCTCTGAATATTTTTCTGGGTGATTAATTATGGATCAAAGGTCATGGATATTTTTATACCTCTTGATGTACTGTCCTCCAGAAAGGCAGAGAGAGTACATCCTGTTTCATGCCAAGGATGCTTCCAAGAAACGGCAGCTCTGAACTGGCACCATGGTGTTTCCTTACGTGGAGGTTTATCATCTCCAACCACTGCAGAACTAGGAAATTATTGGCTGGTGTCTTCCTCTCTCTAGAATCCTTTCAACGCTTTCTCCTGTTGCTGGTAGTTGGTAGCTAGAAAATGATCCCCATCCACCTGTTGCATGCACACGGAGTGCAGCAAAACTTTCATCTTTACACACAACAGACACTTTGGCCAGTAAAACAGGCAGTCAAACGACGCAGGCATCAGAAAGTAGGGCAGTAACCACAGAGAGATCCCTGCTACGGCAACGCAACAGACAGACTGATGAGGCGAACTGCTCACGGAGCAGAATGCAAGGCAGATGGTTCCCCATCGTGGGCTGGGCGGCTAGAATTATAAGCAATTATAAAGAATTCAAATTTCAGTGCACAGCAGACATTTCCACTCTATCCACAGAGCGTCTGAAACAAAGGCAAGGCTGGATACCATCATGGTTTGGGTTGTTAATTTCACGGGGGGGAAATAGTGTATCAGCCATTGGTCTTATTCCCGTTAGTTGCCCATTTTTCGGACGGGGAGTTCACTGTTTTTGTATGGATTTGAGAGACCTTTCTATACTTTAAGAAAATAGATGCTTCTCTTCTAAATTCAATTTATGCAGGATTTCTATGCATTTTCAATGGGTTTTTGATGTGTGTGACTTGTAAATGGAAATCATCGGATTAAGCAGGGTTAAACAGGGCTGTTTAAAGCAAGACTTCTCAAAGGCTTTAATATGATATGGTGAATTGTGAATCAGCAAGTGAGGAATTAAAATGAGGCTTTTGCCAAAATTATTGACCATGGGCAACTGTGTTTAGTACCTGTCTTTCAGAATATGCTTTAATCTGTTTTGTGCTGAAAATTTGGGAATCTGTGGCAGGAAGCAGGAAATGTATGAGAAATATTCTAAAAGAGATTAAATACTATTGAAAAACAACTAGCATTAATTACAGATTCCATAAAATGGCTAAATACAATATAAATAACAATAAAACAAGTTTTCCTATGTATAAAAAAAAACAAACTAATTTTAAGATATTACCTGAAAAGGCCCCACCCCAACAGCAAAATACACAAACAAAATCTAGAAATAAACTTAGTAAGAAATATGTAAAAGCTATCTAGAAAATCATAAACCTTTACTAAGGAATATAAAATTAGACTTGTAGAAACAGACAAAAGAGCATGTTCCAGGATTTAAAATATAAACATTTTAATTATGCCCATTTTCCCCAAATATATTGCAGATTTATATGACAATAAAAATCCTTAATGGATATTTTTAGGACCTTGTAAGTTTTTTGCCCAGAAGTGATCTGAAATAATTAGTAAGTGATCCAATCTGTGAAAGCTTTAAAGAATTAGTAAGAGAAAACTAAGGTCAGATAGCAAAATAGTTTATGTATAAGGAACATAGAAGATTCACACAGATGTAGCCAAGAGATACCAGAATCCCTCTTTGTGCATACTCTGTGAGCTCTATCTCCCAAATAGAGACAACATAATGGACACAGTCCCTGAAGGACAAGAGACAGAGGGTGAGGCTGAAAAAACCTTGAAGAAATAACGGCCGAAAGCTTCTCTAGTTTGACAAGAGATGTAAACCTACAAATTCAAGAAGCTGAATGAATACCAAAGAGGATAAACCCCCCCAAAATCCATGCCAAGATACATCTTAATAAACTCCTGAAAGCCAAACACAAAGAAAAATCTTGAAAGCAGCCACAAAAAACAACACCTTACCTACAGGGGGAAGAATTCAAAGACAGCAGATTTCTCATCAGAAGCCATGGAGACCCCTTGGAAGTGGCACAATATCTTTTGGATGCTGAAAAATCCTTCAGGAATGAAAGGGAAATTAAGACATTCTCAGATGAAGAATATCTAAGAGAATACATCCACAGCAAACCTACACTAAAGTGCTAAAGAAATTTTCTAAATAGAAGGGAAATGATACAAGAAGAAATACTGGAACATCACGGAGGAAAAACAACAATATGCAAAAATTTGGATGCTTATCTTCTCCTTTTGAGTTTTCTAAATTACACTTGAGGGTTGAAGCAAAAATTAGAACATTGTCTCCTGTGGTTCTAAGTGTTTGATGAAAAAATGCACAATATAATTATAATATAAATGGGTGAAGGTAAAGAGAGATAAGACTTCTACACTTCACTAAAACTGGTAAATGGTGACATCAGTTTACTGTGATAGTTATGAATTTATAATATAATACCTGGAAAAACCCCTGAATAATTATATAGAGAGATACTCTAAAAACGCTATAGATAAACCAAAATGGGATTCCAAATAACATTCAAGCAATCCACGGGAAGGCAGAAAAAATAATATAGAAAAATGAAAAACAGAGGTAACAAAAAGGTAGCATAATTTAGCCCTAATATATAAAAAATTATATTAAATGTAAATGGTCTAAATATTCCAATTAAAAGGCAAAGATTGATATCCATTCATGTTAAATACTCTGAAAAGGCTGAGATTCTTTGGGGGCTGGGTGGCCGGGGCTAAGAGGAGGAACCCGAGCCCTGCAGAGCTCCCGGCGGCCCGGCCCCAAGGCGCTGCGGCCGTGCCGTGCGGCCCTGCCTGCGCACGCCATGAACACCATCATCTTCAACAAGCTCAGCAGCGCCGTGCTTTTTGAGGACCACGGGGCTCCGGAGCGGGAGTGGGGCGGCAGGCCCTACGGTGGCATCCTGGACAGTACGCATGCTCTCCCCGAGGTGGGCATTACGGAGGGCGCACCCCTCAAGGACAACCTGGGCCTGAGACACCGGAGGACCGGGGCCCGACAGAATGGCGGGAAGGTGAGGCACAAGTGGCAGGCCCTGCAGGACATGGTGTGGCCCCTCAAGCAGTGGCTGCACAAGCACCACAACGATCCGTACCCCACGAAGACGGAGAAGATTCTCCTGGCGCTCGGCTCACAGATGACGCTAGTGCAGGTGTCAAATTGGTTTGCTAATGCAAGACGTCAGCTTAAGAATACTGTTCGACAGCCAGATTTAAGCTGGGCCTTAAGAATAAAGTTGTACAATAAGTATGTTCAAGGAAACGCTGAGCGGCTGAGTGTAAGCAGTGATGACTCATGTTCTGAAGATGGAGAAAATCCTCCACGAAGCCCCATGAATGAAGAAGGCTATAATAATCCAGTCTACCATCCTGTGATTAAAAGTGAGAGCTCAGTCATAAAAGCTGGAGTGAGGCCAGAGTCACGGGCCAATAAGGACTACATATCGCCCCCAAAATACAAGAGCAGCTTGTTGAATCGTTACCTTAAGGACTCTTTGAGACATGTCATGGTCACATATGCTGCCATGATGGGAAAGACAAGGCAGAGAAACCATTCAGGATCTTTTAGTTCCAATGAATTTGAGGAGGAATTGGTATCTCCCTCATCGTCAGAAACCGAAGGCAATTTCGTCTATCGCCCAGACAGCTCTCAGAGGACCCAGGTATTAAGGTGGTAAAGTTACTTTTTCAAGCTGCAGCAGCCTTCTTCACCTGGTTTTCTGGCACACCTGTGGCTTTGGAGATGCCTCTGGCTTTGTCACGTGGCTGGGCTTCAGAAGAGCGCTTCGCACTCCCTCATTTTCCTGGATCCCCTTCTCTGACTACATGTTGAATTTGAGGAACCTGCCCTTTCTAGAATGATTGTGGATTTAGTTTTGCATTAAAAGCTAATGAGGCCTTAAAAAAAAAAAATACTCGGAAAAAAGTAGAAATAGAGGGAAACATTCTCAACTGTATAAAAAGAAGCCATAACTACTTTCAGCTAACAGTATACGTAAAGGTGAAAAGCTGAATGTTTTCACCTAAAACAGGGAATAAGGCAAAGATGCCCAGGTTCACAACTTTTATTCAACAAAGTGCTGGAAGTTCGAGTCAGTGCAGTAAGAAAATAAAAGACATATAGATCAGAAAGGAAGAAATAAAACTGTTCTAAGACCTGACACCAAAAGCATAATTCATATAATAAATAATTGATCTTCATCAAAATTTAAAACATTGGCTCTGTTAGGAGGATGAAAAAACAAACTATAGAGTGGGAGAAAATACTTGCAAACCATATACCTGACAAAAAACTTGTGTCTAGAATATACAAAGAACCTTCAAAACACAACAGTGAAAAAGCACAGTCCAGTTAGAATATGGACAAAAGACATAAAGAGACATTTCACTGAAGAAGACATACAGGTGGCAAATAAGAATATGAAAAGATGTTCAACATTATTAGCTATTAGAGAAATTGCAAATTAAAACTACAATGAGCTATCACTCTACGCCTATCAAAATGGGTAAAATAAAAAAATATTGACCAGAGCAAATGCTGGCGATGATGCAGAGAAAATGAATCCCTCACACATTGCCGGTGTGGATATAAAATTGTAAAGCCACTCTGGAAAACAGTGTGACAGTTTCTTAAATAATTGACCATGGAACTAACATAGAACCTAGCAATTTCACTCCTGGGCATTTATCCCAGAGAAATGAAGACTCATGTTCGCATAAAAATCTATACACAAATGTTTAAAGCAGCTCTATCTGTCATAATCAAAAAGAGAAACAAGTTAGATTTACTTCAGTGGGTGAATGGATACAAATTTGGAATAGTATTCAGAACTAAAAGGACAGCAAATTACTGATACACAGGACAACCTGACGAATATCCAGAGAATTATATGCTGAATGAAAAAAAGCCAATTCCAAAGGTCATGATTCTATCTACATAATATTCCTTAAATGACAGTACTGAAGAAATGGAGACTAAATTAGTGGTTTCCAGGGGTTAAGGAGAGGGTGGGGGCAGGAGGGGAGTAGGTGTGGGTATCAAAGGATAACATGAGGCAGGCCTGTGGTGATGGAAATATCGAACATCTTGATTCTATCAACTGCCCGGTGTACCACAGGTTTGCAAAATTATACTATTGCAGGAAACTGGGTCCATCGTACATGTGATGTCTCTTTCATTTCTTACAATGCTAGGTCTATAACTGTGTCAAAATAAAATGTTTATAATTAAAATAAAAAGAGTAAAGCTACTGTCAACTTAGCAACAAAAGAGCCTTTAATGAGATGGAAGAACGTGCAAGTTATGTTCACTTAGATGGTATATATTGCTTTAAAAACTGTAACAATACATCAAACCTTTATCAGGAGTGTGAGACTTTTTCTTCACTGACTTTATTTTCCATAACGAGGTTACATTTAAAACTAGGAAACCGTACTCACACGACCCAGCATCGCAAGGCTGTGGGGTCGTTATTTAGCGTAGCCAGGCTAATGTCACATAAAGAATCCGGTCAACAGGGACACGTGTGGGTTCATTGTTAACAAGCGCGAACCAGTGCCATTACTGTGTGACATGCATCTGCCGGCGAAAGCGCTGCTCCAGAGGCACGCTGACATTTGTCCATATCTTCGCTTTATTATGGAATGAGCTCATTAACGAGGCCCCGCATTGTCCTGAAGGAAGACCTCACAGAAACAGAAAGGAAAACCGCTTTCTGTTTTATTTTCCTCATTAGTCGGTACTGAATGTGGACTGCATGGCTGGATGGGAATAACGATGCATTTTAATGGGCTCACCTTGGTCCTAATGAGGACTTAGGACAATGCCCCTTCACCCTTAGTCACAGGTGCCCTTTGTCCACACTGGAACACAACCCACGGTCATTTCACGCTCGGCCACGAAGCACAGATGGACTCGGAACCAGCGCCCACAGCCCAACCCAGAGGTGCATCAGGAATGAGAGAGTCACATGTGCTTGAAGATCTCTTTCATGATGGAGTGGACATCGTGGTGGGGAGGGGAAAAGGCGGTTCAAGTTCTGTCGGTTTAAGCCTTTAAGATACTGCTTTGAGGCCCCATCAAGGTCCACCTTCATGCCTCTCTGTGGACAGTTCTTCTGTACATGTGCTTCGAAACCCCGTGATGGCAAAGTCCATAAACCAGGTGGTTCTCATTTTAGTCTGGCCAGAATCAGGGTTGCCTTGGAGAGCGCTGCACTCACCGGAGTTTCTGGGTTTGAACAGGTTTCCCACGTGTCCCCTTCCCCTTATATGTGACCTGTCCCCGCTCCATCCCACCTGAGAAACTAACGTATCAGGCAAGCTTAGGGCACTGCTGAGAGTATGAGATGGGACCACATGAAATCTGCACTTCTGCACATCAGAAATAACTAAGTGTTGGCCGTTTCATGTGGTTCATGCCAGGGGGTTCTCCGTCCGGGCAATTTTGTCCTCTCTGGGGACACTGGGCAGGGTTTGGACCTGTTTTGTGTTGTCAGAACTGTGAGGGGGTGGTACTGGAATCTGGGGGGTTGAGAGCACGGCTGCAGCTAAACATCCTACAGTACACAGAACAGCTCCCCTGCCCACCCACCCAGGCCAACACAAAGACCCACCCGGTCCCAAATTTCAGTAGTGCCAAGGTGAAGAAACCCTGCTTTAGTTCCTGGAATCACAAAACGGCAACCCATGGGCCAAAGATAACCCCTGCGGGTAGTGTTGTTCGCACTCTCTCTTTCCCCGTGCTGCATGGTAACAAGGCAGAACTGACATTCTCGTTACAATGAGCCCGGTCCCTTCTGTATGTGATCTGCCTGGCCCCTGGACGCATCTCGGTTTATAACCCTCTGATTTCAAAGAAGCATATCCTAAATTAGTGGTTCGAAAATGGGCCATGCTGCACTCCTGTTTCCCCCTCCCACTCCAGGAGATAACTGGCTGTGTCTGGAGACACTGCTGGTTGTCACGACTGGGGGGACAGGTGCTCCTGGCGTGTGGGGGGTGGAGACCAGGGGTGCTGTTCCACACCACACAGTGCAAAGGACGCCCCACATCAGAGGGTCATCGGGCCCCAAATGTCAGTCGTGCCGAGGTGGAGAAACCTAGGTTCTATGCAACGTGATACGGGGTTTAAGAACAGGGCCTTGAAGCCACTCTGCCTGGTTCCAAAGGTCTCTCCACTTACTGGTTGTGTTGTCTTGAGTACCTTCCCAAAAATGGTAGTAATGATGATTTCTGCCTTAAGGCTGCCGGGGAAATTAAGTAAATATAGATAACTTCCTGGTGTTGAGAACATTGATACTGGCTATTACGACCTGTAAGAATTATTTTTGAAATAAAAATGGCAAGATCCAGAAATCACAGAAAATTCATCACGTATCCAGATTGCTGGAGTTGATCTGAAATCCTGGTTTTTCTTCAGGTTTTTTTTTTTTCCGTCCCAATAGACAGCATTCCCTTTAACCAACACACATGCATATTCGAAAAGTAAATAATTTTTCAACAGGAAGTTCACAAGGGCAGATCATTATTATACAAGTTTTATGTACAGAAAACTAGCTCATCACAGGAAAGCAGTGGGTTTTATTTGCAATGTTTATTCTTGCTCCAGATAAATGGCCACCCTGTAGAAATCAGCACAGGCTGCACTGCACTAAGTGCAAAACACAGAAGCCTGAAGTACTACGTTTGTGCGTGCAGGGGGAAGGGGCGCGGTTGACCAGCACAGAGCGTGGGGTGCCATGTGAATCACGTGCACCGTCCTCAGGACAGGTCTTGAAGCCGGTGCATGGAAGCTCACTGGTCTTCCCAACAAGCCTGTCACTCCTCCAACCCGATTCCGTGTCGTCTGCCCAAGATACGCCATCCTTGAGGGCTTCTGCTTGATTTCAACATGTAAGGAGGGGGCAGTTTTGCAGAAATTACTAGGATTAGACACACAGGAGACAGCTAGAGAGTAAGCAGGTCAATTTTTCTCATTAAGGTGTGGGAGAAACAGTCGGCCGCGTGCTGACGGCCCTCCTCACCTTCGGCAGGGAAGGCAGGACAAGCTTAACAGGTAAGGTCACACCACGTGGCGGTTCTGCAATTCCTGTCTGGCCCCTCATGAATCCACGGGGGTGGGCGGGAGGGAGCCCGTGACTGTTCATCACTGAGACACCCACGGCAACAAGGCAGGGTGTCAGGGGCCTCCATTTCAATTCCGTGGTTCAAACAGACAAACAAAAATCAGGATGATTCTCTTCCCCCTTTCTTGCTTGCTTCTTGTTTATGCTGTCAGGAAGGCTTCATCTGATAGCTTGTGTTTTGAGTCTGTCTTTTGCACTGTCTACGTTTTCCCGTATTTGAGGGAACTGCAGAGGTGTGTAATCACTGCAGCATCTTCTCGCTGCTCAGAGAGCTGCTTTATAGAAAAATCACAGGCTCGTTGAGTCTGTCGGACAGGATTCCAGGGAAGCCCGGCAGCTGGGTTCTCAGTCCTTCTCAAATAAGTAGCAATTTTGGTGGCAAGCAAACGACGATGGGAAGCAACAGTCTCCAGTCACTTGCTGGGATCCATGTGCCCCCATGGAGCCCAGGCGATCCAAAAGGAAGACATGTTGGAAGCACAGCCTGTTCTGCAAATGATCTCCAAAGCCTTTCCAAAGTCTGCCTTGGGAATGACAAGCTTAAAGCACAGGTGGATGGGGTGACTGAATCCGATTCCTTCCCATTGTATGGGTTCTCTTTTAATTTTGTATGTTTCCCCCATGCCAAATTTTTACCTTGACCAAAGGGAGCTCTCTCCCATGAGGAATGAAAAGCTCAAGAAAACTCTGAATTTCTCCTTGCCTTCCCATCACAAGATATTCATTCATTTTGTAAATTTTATTGAAGCATAGTTGATTAACAATGTTGTGTTAATTTCTGCTGTTCAGCAAAGCGATTCAGTTATACATATATACATTCTTTTCTTATATTCCTTTCCATTATGGTTTATCACAGGATATTGAATATAGTTCCCTGTGCTATATAGTAGGACCTTGTTGGGTATCCATTCTATATGTAACAGTTTGCATCTGCTCATCCCAAACTCCCAGTACACCCCTCCCCCACCCCCCTCCCCCTTGGCAACAAATCTGTTCTCTATGTCTGTGAGTCTGTTCCTGTTTTGTAGATAAGTTCATCTGCCATCACAAGATGTTAATAAGGGCTGGGAGAGATCTAGTCCAGAGATCTAGTCCAAATCTGGCCACACCTATTCACTGACCTGTGGTCTCCACAAAGGCAGAGCTGAGTTGATGCAGCAGAGACTGTATGGCCCAAAAAGCCAAACACATTTACCATCTGGCCTATTATAGAAAAAGTTTGCTGCCCCCTCGTTTTGGAGTTTAGAAACCAGAGGCCCAGAGTGGTGAGGTGACTTGCCAAGACCACACAGGTAGGCAAGGATGGAGGCAGGTGCGCCACGTTTGTTTTCAGGGCTTCGCGATGGATCCACGTCTCACCTCTCGGTACCTACTGGGGTCGACACGTATCACACACTGGCACGGTCCACCACATAAGTTAACTTAAGTGTATAAGAAACGCCTTTGTCCTATGATAGGCAAAGAAGAAAGAAGAAGATGGACAGGTTGCCAACTTTTAGGTGGGGCTGCGTCCCTCCAGCGATATTTCATGCCACCGCTGATGCATGCTGTGTCCATCTGCATCAAGAACAGAATGTCGGGCTTCCCTGGTGGTGCAGTGGTTGAGAGTCTGCCTGCCAATGCAGGGGACACGGGTTCGAGCCCTGGTCTGGGAAGATCCCACATGCCGCGGTGCAACTAGCCCCGTGAGCCACAATTACTGAGCCTGCGCGTCTGGAGCCTGTGCTCCACAACAAGAGAGGCCACAATAGTGAGAGGCCCGCACACCGCGATGAAGAGCGGCCCCCGCTTGCTGCAACTAGAGAAAGCCCTGGCACAGAAACGAAGACCCAACACAGCCATAAATAAAAAAAAAACAAAACAGAACACAATGTCAACTCCTAAATCATTCAGAACCTGGTCAAACGATACGCAGTGTCAGGCTGCTTGGTGGGTATAACAGAAGACCTACACCTGAAAGCAAATTTCTCCCATTAGGTGTCACATGATGAGAAAAAGATGGTGACACCCCATTGTCTGATGACAAAAACCGTCAAGGGATGGAAGATTTCCCCAACAGAGTAGTAAGGCTTTGCCTCTTCCGATCCAGCCCACTAACACATGCAAGAGTTAAATCACTCTACATAGTTTGTTGCTTTGCCGTCCGAAATTGTTCCTTTGTTCCGTCCGAAATTTGTTCCTTTGCCGTCCAAAATTGTTCCACCCAGGAAGTCGCACCTGCCCCCATCCCAGCTCAGTCCCATCTGCCTTATTTCCCACTCCTCTCTTCTGTGTATCCCAGGCTCAGAGCCTTGGGGCACTGAACCGTCACAGAGGACACCTGAGGAGGTCCCCCTTGGAAACGTGCCACTCAGAAGTGGTACACTTTTGCTCTGCTCCAGAAACCCATTTGTCTGGGATACTTCGACACCACCTGCACTGGCCACCTTCAGTCCTGCACCCTGGAATGCCCTTTCCTTTTCACACATTGCATTTCTGAAGACTACCAGAAATACATCTTCTTGATGAAACCTTGTGCAACCCTATTCTGTTACGGGTTTTATACCTTTTTGATCCATCATCCAAAGTAGACACTTTGTGAAGATCTCTCTCAAGGCATGTCTGACCCTCCACTTAAGTTCATAGTCTTTTGTATCTCACCCATTAGACCATCTTAAGGGCAAGAGTTGTTTCCTTTGTCTTTCTAATCTTCACCCCACCATCCACAGAGTTGGTCCTCAAGGAAAGTTTGTAGAACTGGGCAACAAGAGTTAAGAAAACTTAATGGATTCCTGTTTGTATTAGCCAGGGTGCTCCACAGAAAGAAACAAAACCAATGGGAGATATGTATCTATATGTAGATCTATCTTTCTATTTGTCTGAAGATCATTTATATAAGGAATTGGCTGACACAGTTATGGAGGTTGAGAAGTCCCAACACCTGCCCTCTGCAAGCCAGAGGCCCAGGAAGGGCCTCAGTCTGAGTGTGAAGGCCTGAGAACCAGGGTAGCAATGGTGTCCATTTCCGTCCAAGGACAGGACACCAGTGTCCCAGCTCAGCAGTCAGCCAGAGAGACTGAGAGGGAATTCAACAATCCTCCATTTTTTGTTCTTTTCAGGTCCGTGGCAGGTAGGTTGGTGCCCACCCACCCTGAGGAGGACCACCTGCTTTGTCCCGTGTACCGATTCAATGCTGCTCTCATCTGGATGTACCTTCACAGACACATCCAGAAATAATGTTTAGCCATCATAGGTGGATATAGGTTTTTGTTTTTTCTTTTTAAGTGTTGATACTTTAACTCTCCCTATCATGAGGTGCATGCAGAAATAACTTCATATGCAGAAGTGTTCTGTTAAGGGCCAGAACTGCACAACTGCTGTGCTGTGTGAAAGCAGCCGTAGACAGTATGGAAATGAACGAGCATGGCCGTGTTCCGAAAGAAGTTTTCAAAATCAGATGGGGCCTGCATTTGGCCCATAGGTTAGAGTTTGAAGCTCCCTGCGAAAGCTCAACAGAGAAATTGTGCATGTTCCTAGGAACACAGAACCAAAGGCATGTTGAACAGAAGATGCCTTCACATATGTCCTCTATCCAGGAAATAAATAAATAAGCAGATGTTAATTTTCTCACTAGAAAGCCTTTTTTTAAAAGACATTTTCCTCAATGCCTGCAGCCTAATAGCAATGAGCGTCATTTCACCTCATTTTATTTGCTTCTGCTCACTCGTTGCTTCAAACTGTTTGCGAATCACTTGTTTTATGGAACCGTTAAATCTCTGGAAACTAACTGAGCTCAGAAATGTGGGCCTGGGCTGGATATTCTTCTTCTTCTTTTTTTTTTGCGGTACGCAGGCCTCTCACTGTTGTGGCCTCTCCCGTTGCGGAGCACAGGCTCCGGACGCGCAGGCTCAGCAGCCATGGCTCACGGGCCCAGCCGCTCCGCGGCACGTGGGATCTTCCCGGACCGGGGCACGAACCCGCGTCCCCTGCATCGGCAGGCGGACTCTCAACCGCTGCGCCACCAGGGAAGCCCAGGATATTCTTTTGACTATATTAAAATGGAAAAAAAAACTGTCCTCATTTTTCTACAATGGTTATTGTCATCGATTCATGAAATCTTGAGCAGAAGTGAAAGCTAAGGGGCAGCTTGGGTTTAAAGGGCTACAGATAGAGTCATCATCCCATCTATGAACTAATATTAAAAGATTGACACGCAGCACAGGAAAATCATTTTCCATCACTTCAATATTGGAACCAATCTCATCTTTGCCCTCTGAGGTCCGCATCCACACACCTTCTTGAATGCATTGCATCAGGTTAAAAAGTGCATTGCAAAAAAAAAAAAAAAAAAAAGTGCATTGCTCTTTCCAGCCATTGCCAGAAAAACAAATTTGAGTATGATTTATCAGATATTCAGAGAACTACAGAGAGGAAAATGGTCTGTCGATAGGACAAAGGGGGCTGTTGACGTTTTTGTCCACAAGTTCATGAGCTTTCTTTCCTGTCTGGGTAGATTTATTATCTTGTAGAAATTGAGTCATCTCAGCATGGATTTGAAAGACACATATTAAACTTTTTCTTAGGCATTAGTTGGGCCAGTTGTAACCTGGGGATATTTGATAGACAAGTCCATGGTGCTGGAGATGAGTGGAAGGCGGAGAATTTTGCAGGCACATGGCCCAGTGTGTCTAGACAATCTCACCTTTCCGGTTTAGCTTGACTGTGGGCTGAAATTTCACAGGAGTCTTCCTGGCTTAGGATGAGAAAAGCCACGTAGTAGAGGAATCCTGCCCCTCCCCCCCCAACTTCCACATCCCCTCTTGTCTTAAAGCGGCCATTTCGGTGGCGTCTGTGGTCATTTCTATCTACGGCTTCTCGCTCGGTGTCTTTGGATATGGAAAGATAGGGTCACTCTGGGAGTTCTACAACATTCAAGGTGGTTTCTGAAGTTCTACTGGATGGAGCAGGTCCAAAAGATTCAAAATTGTCCTGAAGCAGCAATTCTGCCATTATGCTTATAGAAAAGGACGAGCATCCGTCAGCGTCGGAAAGTGGTCCTTTGAAAGGAGTCCCACTTTCCAAATAGGTTGGGACGGGAATACACATCAAAACGTGCAACGCTCACGGAGAGCAGTCAGATGCGGGAGGTTCTCGAAGACTCAGAGATACCCCAGGATATGAATTTCATCTACTTTCTTACAAGCAGCGTTTCTAAAACCCCTAGGACGATAGAAACCCTGTGTCTCGGGAGAAGGAATCATAACTTTTCGCATGAAACGTGACACTGGAGAGGCCGTGCAATCGCTCCCGTGCTCCTGGAGCGTCAACGGGTAGTAAACCAGGCGGATCTTGCCAGAAGTCAGACTGTGACTCGGGAGGTCTGGGGAGGCGCCAGTGGGTCTACATTTCTGACAAGCTCCCAGGCGGGGGGATACTGCTGGGATACAGACATTGGGTAGCAAAGGGACAGAGTCCACCTGCTGAAGCTGACCCTTCATCTTCTGAAGCTCCACTCACCCCCTTCCAGGCTACCTGAGCTACTGCTGTTGGAATCCCCACCCGGCCAGTGGTTTTCAGTCAATCCCAGCTGCGCCTTGGCATCAACCCAGAACTGTGAAATCAGAAGCTCCACGCTGCTGCCTGGACATTCTTTTAAAAGTGAGATAAAATTCACATAACATACAATTAACCACGTTCGAACGTACTATCCAGTAGCTTCCAGTACATTCACAAGGCAGTACAACCACCACTAAGACGTTTCTGAACATTTTCATCACCCCAGAGAAATCCTGCAAGATTAAGCAGTCCCTCTCCATTCCCCCTGCCCTCAGCCGCTAGCATCCGCTTTCTGTCTCGAAGGACTTGCCTATTCTGAACATTTCATATAAGGAGAATGATACACAATATGGTCTTTTGTGTCTAGCTTCTTTCCCTTAGCCTAATATTCTCAGGGTTTGTCCACGCTGTAGCCTGTGTCACCCCTTTACAGTGAGTACTGTTCCACTGGACACACAGATCACATTTTCCTGATCTCTTAAACTGTTGATAGACATCGGGCTGTTTCCACCTTTGCTGACTCTGAGTTGCCCTGTTCGTGTACATCTGTTTCAGCACCTGTTTTCAGTTCTTCTGGATACGTGACTAGGGGAGGAACTGTAGGGTCGTGCGCTAATTCCATTTTTCATCGAGGAAACGCCAAACTGTTTTTGACAGTGGCTGGACCACTTCGTGCGCCCACCGGACACTGACATTTTTTAAAAGTTCCCCATGGAGTCCGAAAGCCAGCCAGTGTTGACAAGCTCTGCCCCATAAGCAAAGATGTCCTTGTCAGCCCTCTAAACACATAATTGTTTAATTCAGTGGAGCCCCTGGACCAGTGGCAAGAGCATCAGCTTGGAACTTGGCAGAAGTGCACATTCTGGGTTCCCACCACAGACCTACTGAATCAGGAGCTCTGCACGCAGGCAGAGTCAGCCCCCTCTTCATGCAAGTCCCCAAGGCAACTCTATGGTTTCACAACTGATGCCCTACATACAATTTCATAACTTGCAATATTTTCACCTAACTCTGCATCTTGTCCATTTTCCCACATCATGGATCATTATGTGAAAATATAACTTCCCACTCTTATCTATGATATCCTAACACAAAACAAGCCTATGGTTCACTTACCATTCCTTCTGGGGGGCCTTTTGGCCTTTCCCAGTTTTTCCCCAATATAAATCGCGCTCAGTGAATATTCTTGACAATAACTCTTTGCCGGCCTCTCTGTATATTTCCTTTGGTTCCATTTAGAATTATAATGAGCAGATCGTAGAGTTTGCACATTTTCCTCCTTACCCTGTGCTGAGTACTTCTTCGGGTATGAGCTCTTCCCGTGGATGGAAATCCTACACGTCACGAATGAGGAAGAAGAAATGAATTACTGGTTACGTTGAGTATATAGGAAATATTGGCTTGATTGTCCTACCAAACCAGGGGGGAAATAAATACAGAGTCACGTTTATTCTCTAAGACTTTTCCAGTCTCCCTCTGTTTCTTCGGTATGTATGATGCTTGAGCCAGGCATTTAAATTCTCCTCTTATTTCTTTATCCACATTGGAAGCGGGGAAACACACTCTGTCTCCTTCCCGGGAGCTGCTCAGAATCAGCAGAGGAGAGGTGCTCCGTGTGGGGAAAGCACTTTGTAAGCGCAGAGCACAGCGCAACGTGTGAGGTGTTTTTATAAGTACATTCACTGCTTTGAACAGTTCCCTCCCAGAGGTGCCCCAATGGAAATATCCTCATTTGCTTTGAGCTGACACTTTCATAAGCCTGACCTATGCGGTTTTATTTGCTCTGAATTCGTAAGTGGCTGGCTCTTTACACGTGCCTATTTGAACACACTCCTTAAATAGCTGGGTGTCAGTTCACCTCAGTTAGATTTTGTAAATAGCGCATTTCTGGCTTTATTTTCCATTTCTCAAAAAAAAAAAAAAGGCCACGGATAAGGACATGCCTCATTTTTCTATGACCGTATTTGGTTTGGAGTCCCCCCGAAAGTGTGTATGTTGCCTGTATTCTCAGTTTTATACAAGTTTACTCTCTCATTGGTTTATAAGATCAACAGGCACAAATAAGAAAAAGGATCCATTGGGGGAAAAAACAGCCAAGTAATAAGCCCTACAAACCTGGGGAGCCTACTATCGGGATATGTGAACTCTGCGGAGTTGAGTCAATGTGGAAAGCTCTTCTTTTCTTGACGGTGTGACATAAAATGTAGAAATACCTTAAGTGTAAATACCCTTCCCACTTTGTGAAATCAAAAGCCCAAATCAAGCTCTTGGCACAATGAACATTAAAAAATATCCCAGGTATGAGAAGTAACTCACAGTTCTGCTGCAAACTTCTCTGATAACAAAAATATGAATAATTTCTTCCCCTCCCTCTTTTTGCCCCCTGACCTAGGGCGTTGGTTAAACCTTCGTGTGTTTGATGTCCGCTCCTGTCTATGCCCTTGACACACTGTTTCCACTGTATGCATCTTGATGGACGTTTCCTTTGGGGGAAGAGGTAGCAGAGAAACACACAAAGAAAACAGCACAAAGATACAGTGATGTGCTGGGTAACATTCTTGATACTGCACTTTCCTTTCTAAACCTTCAGAGCAGGTTCCCTACTTAATGGAAACTCTCAGACCAAAGCGAAAATAGGTAACAGTGTCCATTTTCACCCGCGGCTGTAAAAAGCCTCGGCTTTCCTTCTAAACGAGGAACATTTCTAGACCCGGAGAGGGGCAGTAAGCAATAATGGACTACCGCTCCGGAAGATACCCATCCCCCATGCCACGAATAACACTTCTCCCGGTAAAGAGGCGTTTTCAAAAGACTATTCTGAAGCACAGAAGAGAAGCTTTCAGGGTGCTGTAATGAGCCAAAACGAAAAGGCAGGGGGCTGCGAGAAACAGAGCTGCTCATCGGAGCAGGGGGCTCATCTGTCGTTCCGCTCCCTTTTCTCGCTGAAATTCTGGCTCTCCCCAAAGTGTGGAAGCTGCGACTTGCTAAGTGGGCAGCCTTGAAAGGTAAGGCTGAAAACGCCCTTTATCGGCCACAGAACGCCTGCCTCGCGTCTAGGATGAAGGTCAGCCACCAGGAGAAAGAGGGATGCAGGTCTACCTGGGACCTTGGTCCAGGACTCAAGGCTCAGCCCGCTGCCTTGATTTCAGTAGGCGAACCCTGTCCGCGTTCCCCTGTGCGTCTCCGGGGGACTCAGGGCTCGCCCGGAGGGACGTGATGTTTGATTCAGCCCCTCGGAAGCGTCTGCTCGCCTAAGTGTCAGGAGCCGGGAGCAGAGAATCATTTGCATCCGTCCTGCTGGAGGCAGCCCTCCCAGAGCGAGCAGCCCTCGGCTCGGGAGGCTTCCGAGGCGGCGGCGGAGTCCCCGCTTGGTTTTAAACTCAGAGGGGTGGGGGGAGAGGACTGAAAAAGAAAATGAAGCCAATTTCCAACAGACCTGACAAAGGCAGGATTAGATGAAAACGGTGGTGTTTGTTTAAAAGCGGGGAGAGCGTGCCGCTACAGCCTTGATCTCACGTTAGTTACTTGGTACTAGCCGCAGCCTGAGAAAGCCGCATCGGTTACGCAGACGGCGGGGGTCGCCAGCGCTGATGCAGGGTGTAGGAGCGCCAGGCAGAAAATGAATTAGGTCTTGGAATGCCAAACTGGAAAACCCACTGGAACCAGAGCGCGGCACGCCGGCTCCGGCAGGATGCAGACACACTAGGCGCCCGTAGAGCGTGCTTCGTGGCCGCCGCTCCTTACTCGCTATTTTTAGGCACAGCGCTGAGAAGGGACAGAGCAGGGCCGGGGGAGCGCGGCCGCCCAACAACAGGCTCATTTAGGACCAGCCCCCTTCCCATGCTCTGCAGCGGCCTCTCTGTGGGACTCTGGAATTGATTATCCACCCTCCTTGTGAATGTTGGGAATGTCGGCCATTGCGAGCACGCTACACAGGGCGACCTGTGCTCTTCGCGGGCAGAAAAGCAGAGGCTCAACTGTGCTCGGAGAGCAAAGGCCCAGGCGGACTCCGGCGGAGGCAAAGGGCTCTCAGGACGTTCCCGCCCCGCCCTGCCCTAGGGGTCGGCCTGGAAAAGACTCAAGGGGTCCCCGGGCAGGGAGTGCACTGCTGAGAACGGGGTGCATGCAGGAGGCGCCAGGAGCTAGGAAGGGCTACTGGGGTCCTACACACAGGGATGGCGGGGAGTGGGGGGCACAGGTCTGCATCACATCTTGCAGCCCCCGGCGTCTGCCGGGCAGGTGGCCTCCAGCACCCTCCACTGCGGCTCACTCGCGTCCCCATTCTCACACTGCCCACCAGCACATCGGCTCAGATCCCAAGCATTTCAGCTGCCCCTGGACCAGTCTGGGCGCCACGTGGATGACATTCGCTTCCCCACCCAAGGCAAGGAAGGCGTCATCACAGTGCCGCCCTGACATTAAGGGAAAGAAGACTCGCCACCCTAATAGTCTGCGGTACGTTCTCGTATTTGTGGAACTCACTTGATTAATGACGACAAATGAATCCAACCAAGTGTCTCATCTTAGAAGGATGGGCTAGACGGCTAAATGTGTGGGTGCACACACACGCACACACGCACACACACATGGGCTAGACGGCTAAATGTGTGGGTGCACACACACACACACACACACACACACGGGCTAGATGGCTAAATGTGTGGGTGCGCACACACACGCACACACACGCACACGCACGCACACACACACATGGGCTAGACGGCTAAATGTGTGGGTGCACACGCACGCACACACGCACACACACGCACACACACACACACACATGGGCTAGACGGCTAAATGTGTGGGTGCGCACACACACACACATGTGCTAGATGGCTAAATGTGTGGGTGCGCGCACACACGCACACACACGCACACACACACACGGACACGCACACACACGCGCGCGCACGCACACGCACACACACACACGGGCTAGATGGCTAAATGTGTGGGTGTGCACACACACACGCACACACACGCACGCACACACGCGCGCGCGCACGCACACATGCACGCCCACGCACACGCACACACACACACACGCACACACGCACGGCACCAAGAACTATAGCAACAAGGAAAACCCAAGCAGGAGAGAGGGAACACGTGAAACATTATCCATTGGGAGGAAATATCCGTTCATCAAGCTTCAAACACACAAATCCCACGAGCAATTTGGGCAGAGGAAGGTGTTGACACATGAGCAAAGAAGGGAAGGTTCCTGCCATTCCGAGCCTTCTCGAGGTTAAAAGTTAGGTGACTGAGCTGCCTGCCCGGTTCCTGATAAGGCCTCTGTATTTGTTGCAGGAATAGAAACTACATGTCTTAAACTGTCCAGATGTCTTTCTCTAGGGTGTGAGTTTCATAATCCTCTCTATCTCCTTTGCCTCCATTATAAAGTCCCAGGGGAGTTAATTCCTCTAGGGAACTGGTTCTTAAGTGGGGGGTATTTAGTAAGTATGGGGGTATTTTGGGTTTTCAACATGGCTGGAGGTTGGGGGATTGCTACTGGTACCTAGTGCAGAGGCCAGGGCTGCTGCTAAACATCTTACAGTGCAAAGGACAGCATGTCTGCAGCAAAGAATCACCTGGCCCCAAACGTTACCATGTCAGATTCTATTCTGGGGTGGTTACAGATGGATACCAGGACAGGCTGAGCCCTACCTGAAATAAAAGTACCTGGACCTGGCAAACCACTAAGCAGCATGTGGGATCTTAGTTCCCCGACTAGGGATCAAACCTGTGCCCCCTGCAGTGGAAGCACGGAGTCCTAACCACTGGACGGCCAGGGAAGTCCCAGGAAAAGTCCTTTCTGCAAGTGGCTTATTTGTTCTTATGTGCCGTACGAGCTTTGTGGAGCCCATAACCACACCAGGTCTGCACCACCTAAGAGAAAACTTGGGCTCTACAGAGTGTTACAAATGTGCAAGTAAGTCCTGGGAACACAGGTGTATTAGCTGTTGCCAGGTCCATGCCTTTCCGGTGCCCGACCCCTTCCCCCTTTTCCTCTGTGCAACCCTGCCTGGAATACTACAACTCCATCCTTGGGCACCAGGCACACTTTTAAACACATGGTAGATTTCTGAGCGTATGTGGTAATGGTCTCTGGCCTAGGACTGGCCTTTCCCTGGTGTCCCATATTCTAAAACACAAGAGCTGGTCTAGGAGCCCATGAACAGCAGCCTGGTCATCTTGAAAAGTGTCACTGGAAAGAACCATAATTAATAAATGTTCTCGGTATTATTGTAACTGAGCAGGACCCTATGGGGGCTTCCCGAGACAGACTCCCACCCCCCATGTCGTCCACCTGCCTCTTGTCTACAGAAAAACTTTCATCAAACAATAAATTTAATCAGAGAAGCGAGAAAATGCAGAAGCAAAGGAAAACAGAGGACAAAATAATAATAGTTTAGTCATTAAACAAAGTCAAAGACCCTTAGTTCCTCCTCAAGGGCTGTAGATCATATTCTGAGCCACGTCCTGTGAGCTGTTTTGTAGATACTGAAACCCCCGCCAGGTGGGAGAAGTTAGGTACATGATGACCAGACTGTAGCCGTGACATAGGCTGCCGCAACTCTGAGAAATGGTGTCAAGGAAATGGGAACAAACTGATCCTGGAGCTGAAGACTAACTGTACGTAAAACAATCAAGATGACACCGGTCAGACCACCGCAGGACCAATTTCAAGATGATGGTCAGAGCTGACTGTACCACTTCTGCATGGGGCCCCCTGCCTCCCCCGAGCACCCCTGAAACTCCCCTTTAAAAGTTCTTGCCCACTGATCGGCAGGGGGGAGTTGGCTTTTGGACATGAGTCTGCCTTCTCCCCACGTTGCCGGTCTCCAGAGTGAAGCCGACTTTCCTTGCCCGCCAACACTTGTCTCTCGAGTACGGGCTTCGGAGCGGCAGCAAGCGGCCGGACCTGAGTTTAGTAACGTTTTGTGGAATGAGGTTCTCCAATGTTTTCAAAATACGAGATCCGGTTGGCTCACCAGGAAATGTGAGTTCACCTTACCCGAATTAGATGATCTCTCATGATGTCTCGCCTGCTATAAAGCATATGTGCATCTCTTCCAAAAAGAGCCGACCCGGGCCCCAGATAGATCACTAGCCCATCCCCACACTCAGCAGGTCGGGGGAAGAGGGATTCAGTGAGTTCTGGGTTCCCCAAGCCCGGGAATTAGTGCAGGCTTCCGAGCCGCCAGGCAGGCATTTGGCGATGGAGGTGGGTGGTGATAGTTTCCATTAGTGAACACTTAAGTCATGAATGGGATTCTTATTTATGGAACATTAGAGATAACTGCAGTTTTCTTTAGGATTCAGGAGTGGATTGTGTCTACTTTTAGGCAATTCAGGTGCCCTCGGGCAGAGGTTTTGCAAATGCATTCACATAATCACCTTCGAGCAACTAGATCCTGTGTACTTAGGGCCCTTCCAATCACGGCTTTCTATATACTTCTTATCTTCAGGCGAGGGGTGCATATGCCATTTGTGTATTATGCTGCTTCTGCCCAAGGCTGCAAGTATTGGATTATACAAACAGACGTCGGTCCCCAAAGGCAGGGCTGACATCCTGGAATTAGATTCTGCTCCTGGGCCACTCAGGAAAACCATGTACTAGACCTGAGATGATGGAGCTTCTAAGGAAAGGGGACCACTTCCACACCATCAGTACCATTAGCTGTCTGACCCACAGGGGAAGGAACCACCTGTGCTCTTTAGTTGTCCTACAAATTCCGCCTGCTCCATCTTTAGTTGGAGTCTGACTGCAGGCCGTTATTTCCTCATCGACAATAATACAGACTTGCCTCCTGGTGGGCTGTCAAAGTCCTACTCGATGCATTTTCTGTCCCCACGCTGTCCCAATTACCCTAACTTCTGGGAACAACGTGTATGTCAGGTCAGTGCTTCGTGTCTGCAAAGCGCAGAGTGAAAACGAGCTGAGTGTGCCACCTGGGTGCACATGCCTCTCGTGTCTGACAATACCAAGAGTATCAGAGAACATCTTTGTGAGCCCACACCACATAGAGACGCAAGGATGGGTGAGATGCACAGACACAGAGTCAGGGAAAGAATTGAAGGCAAGACTCAGAGGCACAACTGTAACCCAGGGCGATGGTTTCACCGAGTCTTCCGCAGACACTCACCAGGGCCCCAGGTCTCTTAAATGTCATTGTTGGTGGCAATCATGCAAAATAGAATGCACGACATTATATTGTACATGATCGCCACCAGCTACGACATGTAAACCCCCTCTCAGAGACGCATGCCATGGCGACGAGCATCCTTTCTTCCACCAATTTGCACGTTTTATCAGAGAGTAATTCATTACTTCTGGTTTGATCTGAGTCAACTGTGATAACTCAGAAGGGTTTTTCCTCTTACAGTCACTATTACCTAATTTTAGAGACAGCCTTCTCCCCATAGTCACCTGCTTAAATTAGTAAATCGAACAATGCTGCGTTACCTGTGGTTTTATTTTGCTTTTAAGATTCCTCCATTCTGCAAATGCTTTACATATGGGTAAGAAAATGCATTAGCTAATTTCCTTCCTACCCAGAGATGCGTTTCCAAGGGATTTTCCATTTCGATATTTGAACCTTCCTCTTCAAATCATAGTTTCTTTTCTAATGTTTTTCATTTTCATAGAAATCGACATGTCTTGCACCTTCATTGCATTATCGCCCAGGATGGTGTTCCCATCTTACACACAGCTCGTAGGTCGGATACGTCTTCCCATGGAACCGTAATCATTAGGTAACTTGATTGTCAAAAAAAGTTCGCTTTCATTCCTTAATGTTGCCAACCTGAGTTTTAAGTTAGTTTTCCCTCAATTTATTAACTTGGAACAAGAAATGATTAATATGTCAAATGCTTGCATCTCAGTATGGTTCCATCACTCCTTCCTGTTCCTGCCCCTACCAGCAAAGAAAACATCCCAGCAACTTTGTAAGGAAGATGTTTTCTATGTAGCGACAAAACGGCAGCAGCATCTATGATAAACAGACGTGGGTCTACGGCCAGGCGTCCGTATGGCTCTGCTTTCTTACCCACCGTACACGTCTCTCTTTCAAGTTAATGGGACTCTTTCTCTTTCACTCCCATCACATGGAACCGGACATGCCTGGTTCACTGTCCTCTGGGGATGTCCAGATTCTTTCTCTAGAAATCTCATCCCTCCTTTCAGGTCTCAACCAGATCCAACCACCTCCATGAATACGCACTGCCCTGCCCCCTCCTTTTCTAAAACCCTGTAACATTTATGGCGCAGGTGACTAGTTGAGTCAACTCAAGGCCGTTTCACTTTTCACTGCCTTCTTCAATAACTATTTATTAATCATCTACTATGTGCCCAACAAAACGCTTGGCCCCTGGGACATGACAGTAGAAGAGACGTGCTCAGGGCCTCAGTCTTGGAGTTTTAAGAAACTTGATGCAGAAACAGACATTCAGCGGAGAAACATACAAGGCATTTATTTATTAATAGGGTGATTCCCATGTCGAGAATAGTACATCTGTACAAGACACACTATAAGAAGCTGTATGGCTTCTCTGAGTGAAATTCCCAGCAGGTGCTCGAAAGAAAGAAAAGAGAAAGAAAGAAGGGAAGAACTAATGAAAGAAACAAAAGGAAAGAAAAGAGTAAGACACGGTCTGGGTGAATACTTCCTGTTACTGTGTACAGACTCTGGTTCCTTTTGTCTGAAACAGCACCCACCTTCCTGGGGAGTCCTGCTGTCAGAAGACCTAGCTCTGATTTTAAATATTTCAAACATTCTTTGCCACTTCGAGCACCTGCACCTTATAGCCTTCCAAGCAAGACAGGAGTGTGCAGTCTTCTGGACACCAGGTTAGAGCATCCAATCCACTAAACGCTGGGCATCCCTCACCTGCCCACCTGTGCACCTTTACTGCTGCTTTCTTCTGGAGCCTGCATTCACTCACATCCATCTTATTGCTGGGACTCGTTCCTAAGCATCTTAGAAAACATTCTACCACCACCTCCTACATCTCGTTAAGTCAACGGAAACCTGTTATATTCCTTTTAAAACCCATGTTTTTCTCAACTTCCTCCCCTGTCCTGTGATGGGGGGCACTTCCAACAGACTCTCTATTTCCATCCCATCCCATCTCTCTCTCTGTCACAGATTCACACTGGAAGATGACGACAATGGTCCATCGCCATGTCACTGGTTAATTTGTGTACAGCTTACCTGGTTTATATGACTTCCTCTCAGTAGACAGAGCTCAGAAATGATGTGGTGGGCGCTCGAGTACCCACGCATGAATCCACCAACATGTCGTCAGAATCCGGAATAGCCTAAAACGAAATGCAACGTGAATTATGATAAGAGAACGTACAACTCCTTGCTCTGGCCTCAAATGAACATGTGGCCTTTAGACCTTGGGCTGGTGTCTAGATATAAATTGAAGCACCTCCGTGTCTCATACTGGTAGCTGTGAGCATTGGCACAGATCACCTAGCAAAATGTATTGCGGGGCAAACTGTTTAGGTAGAGAGCTGGCGAAGAAACAAAGTATGTCTCGTGGTTGCAGAGAAGTCCCCATTTCGTGATCTGTTATTGTCATATTCGGTTTTGCTTTTTGTGCCGTGGAATATTATTATTTTCTAAGATGCTGTGGAACTAGCGCTGAATCCAATCCAAATGATGCAACCGAAGGGGAGCAGAACGTGCCACCCCAAGATGTGAGTGTAGGGGTTCAGGATGTGCTGCCCGCAAATGTACCAGCAGGGGTTCAGGACGTACCATCCCAAAATACGCCACTTTGGTATATTGATGATTTTGAGCTACAAGCACTTGGAAAGTAGCAAATGCAGGGAGAAGCTTTCTCTAAACCCCCCTTTATCTCCTAAAGACAGATCCTCCCAAAGGAACCCAGGTGTCATCAGTCCCCTCATGGGAGTGTCATCAACCTGGCAGGCTTGACTCCCAGCACAGGACAGGAGTCTAGAGACATAGTTATGTACGTCTGCAGCATAGAGAGGAGAGAGGCAGACACTGAGGTGTGGTCCACACCACACGCAGACACACTTCATCACAAACAGTCCCCCCTCCCATCCATCCTTCCAACGCCCCATCATCTCTCCTAAAACCCACTGACTCTCCCCAAAGAGGCTCATGTCCCACCTCACCTTCCCCAAAAGCTGCCTGGGGGAGCTGCCCATTTGCCCCTGCATATCCCCCATGTGGACATGAGCCAGGCAGGAAACGAACTTCTGTGTGTTTCTCTCTTATTAAGCTGTCTTTTATTACAGGGGTCTCAGAAAAGAACTCAGAAGGGTGGAGGGAAAATTATTTGTCCTCTGCTACGCAATCCTTCATGGAACTGTAGGCGATTATTTTTCCCTGAAACTCTTTTACACAATTTTCTCATGTTTATAGCATAATAACCTGAGAGTAAGACCTGGAACATCATCATTTCTTATTTGCCGAGAACGGAACAGTATGGTCATTAATGACTTTCTTCTCACGACTAATTTTTCTTGACACTTGAACTTATTATATACTTACTGGTCAGTTGTTTGCTTTCATTCTAATCATTGGACTCAAGCAGATTTTCTGTAGTTATTGCCAAAAGCTTGGGAAAAGTTACATTGATAAATCTTGAAGCAGACTGATGTTTTCTACACTTTGGCCACTATGGTTTTGTTCCTAAAGCTGGTGCTTATGAGAGAAAAAGAAACAAACAAAACTAGTTTATATGTAGCCTCAAATGTTTACTTATCCTACTTCATAGGCAAAGAATTAAACCTTCATTCTACAAATACTCAGTGAGCACCAACTCTGTGTTCTAAGTGCTGGGGAGAGGGCAGGACAGAGGAAGTTGCTCTTAGGAAGCCTAGTCACTATAGCAGGAGCGGGCAACCAACAAACTAATAGGTACATGAACACAATAATTTACATTACATGTGTTTAGTGTGAGAGGGAGTGTGAAACATAGAAATGGAGTGAGCCACACGGGCGAGGGGACTAAGAATGACGCTAAGTTGGCAGATAGAGAAACATTTCTGGACAAGCGGTCAGGGAAGGTTTCCCTGGAGGGAGGACACCTAAACTGTCTTCATGAGGAGAGGCACCAGGTGGAAGCAGAGCCTGGGGAAGGCAGTCGTGTTTGTCAGCAGAAAAGAAGAAAGGATGGTAAGGTCTGAGGCTACTGAGCCAGGGAGGTAGAAAGGCAGCCGGCTCAAGAGGTGGGCAGGGTAGGGGGGGCCACGCGGAGCCCTGGGGTCTTGAGAACGAGTTTGCCTGTGTACGGGGTGGAATGAGAGGCTGCTGGAGGGGTCGTCCAGATCACTCAGTCTGCGGTGTGAGCACGTTGTGGCAGGGAAAGCACAGCTGGAAGCGAGACACAGATGAGCCCAGCAAGGCTGAGCGATGAAGGATGTAGTTTTATATCCATGTCACCCTACCTGTTCTTCTCGTCTGCATCGCTGCTGTGAAGGACCACCCCCTAGAGAAAAGGCCACTTGCTGCTTAGATGCCCACTTGGACTGTGGCCAGGCTGGACAGTAGAGATTGTTAGGAGTAATATCAGACTAATTAACAGAGAATGATGGACTTGGGAAGCCTTAAACCCCAGACACATCAGTACTGGTTAGAAAGAAAGCGAAATTGGCCGGACCTTAAAAATCCTGTTGGATACCAGGTGACCCCAGTGTGTAGGTAGCTTCTCTCCTTCCCCTGACCTACTTGTATCTACTGCACTCGCTGTTAGCATCCCTACCATCCACCGCCTCACCAGGAACTTGGGGGCTTGACCAGCATTGAAAGAAAGAAGTATGAAATATGAGGTTCTGAGTCCCAGCAGGGAAGAACCTAGCTGCTAGAGGTTCTACAGAAGCTGTGGCTTAAAGGGCATATTTATATTCATATAGGATTCACATCATTGTATTTCTCCCTGTTCTTCAGCTGGAGTCCTTTGTTAAGAACGGTGGAGGACCTCAGATGTTAGTGTGGTTCCATTCCAACAAGCCAGCCTACCAGAGCTTCACAGGTGATGGCAGAAGACAAGAGACTCCTGGGTCAGAGGCAAAAGATTGCCTGTTCTCACAGTGACAGCAGGAAGCAGAGTAGCAGCGTTCGTGCTGGTCCCCACAGGAAACATGAAGAGGGCTGGGTGATGCCTGCACACACAGTGGATTGTGTGACGGGAGAGGGACCCTGTGCTTAGGGAATGTGATAATAGGCCAGAGCACTGATAATAGGCCGTACACCTGTCTGATTGTAACAATAGAGGAAGACATTGTCTTTATTAAATGGGGAGTGTAATAAGCAATAAATAAAGCAAACCTGACATTTGCTTTAGAGGAAGACCCCTTCTATCTTCCAAAGCTGTCAGCTATACTAACATCTGAGCAGGACCCTGTGGGGCTCCTGGGCACAAAAACCTTTTCCTGTCCCCCATTTCTTATTTTCAGGATAAAGGTTTCAGCCTCCTAGATCTCCCTGAGTTCCAAAGGGCAGATTCAAACAGTTACTAATCAGGGGGGGAGAGGATGCAGAAACAACAGAGGAGCAGTCAAGACACAACAGCACAGCCTTGGGACAGGTCCTGGTTCCTCCTCAAGGAATATACATAACAATATCTTTGAGTTCTTCTGCAAGAACTAAAGCTCCCACCCAGGTGGAGGATGGCAACTTTAGGTTGAGAACAAGATTCCTGGAACACTGCCCTGTTACCTCACCACCAACCAATCAGAGGAAGGTCACATGCCCTGCAGCCCTCACCCCAAATTTTGCAGATAAAAACTTTTCCCCCAAAACCATCATGGAGTTGGGGGTTTTGAGCACGAGCTACCCGTTCTCCTTGCTTGGCCCTGCAATAAACCTTCCTCTGCTCCAAACTGCAACATTTCGGTTTGTTTGGCCTCACTGTGCGTGTGGCACACAAACTTGTGTTTGGTAACACATCCTTGAAAAGATAGCTCAGAATAAAGGCCGTCACTACCTCTGCTTGCAGTCGATGCAGAAATGCAAGAGATCCCAGATGAACTGTCTCCCCACACCTTTTTAATGTGACTTCTTGAATAAGAAAATTATGTAACGGTATAATAGAGCCTAGAATACATCAAAAACTGAGACATAATGACTCTTCAGTCCCCATAAAAAATGGGGTGAGAAACTCCCCATGGGTCGGTCTCCTTCCTCAACATTAGAGCTTTACTATTCCCAACAGCAGGTTTCACTGCTGCTTTAGAGCTTTCCAGTACAGTCCTAAAAGAAAATTGATGTTCAGACATCTTAGGGGCTTTCAACAGTGAGTTGTCTTGACCACCTGAATTATGAAGTTAATTGCTACTATAACCTCTCTGAAAAGAAGTGAAGCTCAGTGATTCAATATCATTAGCAATCCCAAGCCAATGTCTTATTCATTGTGTGAGTGCCAGCTTTGTAGACCATAAGAAGCCCTGAATGGAAGGCTATTATTGTCTATCAACTGTGACACTTTTTATATCATTAGAGATGCCTAAGGGATGGAAATTGATGGTAGTTTGCTTTAATTAGGTTCAGAGAGCGTGTGTGTGTGCATGCACGTACGTGTGTTGATGAGCAGTAATTTTCAGCGAGTCCCTTTGTTATGACTGATATTTTGGACTAAAGTTATTACTTAAGAGTGATCAAGTTATGGATGGAAAAGAACGAATAAAAAGAAAGATCCAAAGTTTCCTGGACAAAATGGTAAAACACACTAAAGTGCTTCCTCCACCAAATTGTTTTTAATTTTTCTACCCAGTTAGTTTCCACCAATCTATTAGCTCAACTCTCCTACTTCGGGCATACAGAATTGAGTAAAGAATTCACTTTAAAACACGTTATATTTTGTAGTTTACATCTGGCAGAATCACTGGAGCACCCAAGTCTTTCTAGATTCTGTACTGATATGTGTATGTTTGTAATCAAAGACCAAATAAGACAGAGAGGGGGAGAGAGAGAGAGAGAGAGAGAGAGAGAGAGAGAGAGAGAAATTAAAGAGGACAGGAAGCCATATCACTCAATCATTGCAAAGTTATTCACCTCATCTGAGCTTTCTGGAACAAAGCAGAGATCTTATAAATGGGTGAGATGTGCCTAGTGTAAAGGACGTATTCCTCCAGATTGTTGCAAATGTTCACCGTGTAGCTCTGTCAGGTACATAGCAGATGGTATAATCTCTGGTGCTTTTGAGAGAAACAATTTGAACTCTGTTGGTTTAGGGAAATAATTTTCAACCTAAATGAGGAATTAACTATGGAGGAGGAAAAAAATTAAATTGTTGAAATGTTAAAAGAATTATGTTAAAAATAAAGGAAAAATAACTTGATAAATTAAGAGACTGCAGTTAGTCTCCCTAAAGGTTATCTGAGTCACCACCTTCTTCATGGTGGTCATCATACACAATAAATCGCACATATTGTGATGAGACCAAATTATAAAAGGAATTCACTAGACTGTATGCAACTGAAAATTTGATTAAAACTCATCTGTCTTTGGCTCCTGAGTGAGAACTCAAAGTGTCAGTTCTTCAAGCGGCTGTTAGCTGCTCTACACAGCCCGCAATGATCTCTGCCCCTGCTTTTCACACCCTTATATACATCCTCCCTGCACTGTTTCACAGTGGGCTTGTTTGACCAATAGGACACTACTGTTCATACAGTGATGGTGCCTGATTCCCAAGGTCATAAAGTGCATTACGGTTTCTGTCTTGCTCTCTGTCTTGGTTCACTCATGCTGAAGAAAGCCAGCAGCTGCTACGTAAGGACACTCAGGCAGCCCCATGCGGAAGGCAGCATGTCAAGGATCTGAAACCTTCTCCTAGCAGACAGTAAGGAACTGTGACCTCCAGCCAACAGCCATGCAAATCAGTGTATTTCCAGCTGACATCATCAGATACCCTGGTATAGAAATACCGAGCTCAGCCACTCCAAGGTTACCGAGCCACAGAGACTGGGAGAAAATGAACATGTGTTACTGTAAGCCATTCCACTTTGCGTCGCTTTGTGACACTGCGGTAGATAACTCAGTGATATAATCACCAACACCATCCTCTACATTAGGAACAAGATAAAAATATTGAGACTGAAACCAAGCAGGACCCTTTGGGGCCTTCTTGGGGACAGACAACCCCTTGTGTCTCCCAACCCTTGTTTGTAGAAAAGCTTTAGTCTCTGAGGCCTTCTCTGAGTTCCAAAGAGCAAATTTAATCAGAGAAGTGAGAAAATGAAGAAGCAAAGGAAAACAGTCAAGCTACAGAAAATAATAATAGTTTAGCCACTAAACAAAGTCAAGGACCTTTACTTCTTCCTCAGGGTTACAGATCACATTCTGAGCCACGTCCTTTGAGCTGTTTTGCAGATACTGAAAGCCCCACCAGGTGGAAGAAGTTACCTGCGTGCTGCCCACCAGGACACAGACCCCAGACCAGCTGGAACCCAAAGGTTGATGATGCTGACTCCCGATGACCTCACCACCAACCAATCAGAAGAGTGCCCACCAGCTGATCACACAGCCCGCAACCCCGCTCCCTCAACCTGCCTTTAAAAACCTTTTCCTGAAAGCCATCAGGAGAGCTTGGGCCTTTTAAACACCAACTACCTGACTCCTTGGCTGGTGCCTGCAATAAACACTGCACTTGCCTTCACCACGACCTGGTGTCAGGAGATTGGCTTTACTGCACGCGGGCGAGCGAACACAAGTCTGGTTCAGTAACGAGACTATGGCTTAGATGAGAAGCATTCAGTACTTCACACATTAGTTGACGTTGGTGTTCAATGAAACTGGTGTCATGACATTGACGGTGAGACTACTGTACTCGTCATGTGTGCACAGTTCATCAGTTGGTGTAACCCCACGCTTGCAGATATTAGAGCCAATGTATTACAATGCAGAATCTTTCCAAATGGCAGTAACAGTGGATACTTTATTTTTTCATTATTCTCACATGTCCACATTCACACTTGAGAAAAAGATACAGTAATCAAATTTTGTCTGAATTAGACAAGCTGATTCTAAGATTCACAGGAGGGGGGTGGGGAAACATGCAAAAAAGCCAGTAAGATTCAGGAAAAGAAAGTTAATTATTAAGGGGGAAAATGAAATGGAAGATATGAAAATCATATTTTATGATTTTCCTCACAGATATGAAATCATATTTTAAAGCAATAGTTATTAAACAGTTTGTTTCTGGCTCATGGGATATGACAAGAATATTTATTGCACGATTATTCATAGCAATACAAGTTTGGAAGTAATTTAAAATGTCAACCAATAGAATAATGGTGAAGAAAATTACGGTATACCCATTCAATAAAATGCCATGCAAGCATTTAAAAAATACAGCATGTCAGTATGATTATGGAGCAGTCTCCAAGTGACCAGTTTATGTGGCTAAAATAAGATGTAAAACAGATGACCCAGAGACGTGCTATGTGGTTAACTGTAAAACTTTACTCTTGTTCCTATAACAGATTTTCAGTTCACCATGATGATTCTTTACTATGACATTTCATTCTTATTTACCTAAGGGACTTAGAGGAAGTGTAGACTCATGAGGTGATAGTTTTAGTGGTTCAAATAGACCTAAGTCTTTTAGAAAAAATTCATAATACACTTGGCTAAACTTGCAAAATAGACAAGGTATTTTAAGATCAATGACCTCTTGATATTCAAGACACCGTTGAAGATTTTTTAAGGTCTTTATTTCTTTATGTTCAAACACATTACTAAACCAAAAGATGAATAGTATATTTTGCTATCAAAGAAGCCTTGGAATAAACAGGGTAAGACGCTACGTATTTCATTTCTCAAAATGTCTTGGGAAGAGAGAAACAGAAATTGAACATATGTTGATTTTTTAAAAAATCGTTATTTTTATTCCATCAAAGATTTTTAAGAATTGGGCTTTAAAACTATGATCCACAAATTATTTACAGTCCATTCATTAATATGATTTTAGGAATAACTATTTCTTAATTAGTTTCTCAAGAAAGATGAAATGGATACCTATTTGAAGAGTGCTATACAGAAGACTAGGGGTTTTTGGGGGGTTTTTTTGTTTTTTGTTTTTGGTAAAGTCTCTGAAATCCTAACAGAGGGGAGCTCTTAATTAAAAAGTTGCTCCACTGAAAAACTGGAATTCAGTAAGAAGTAGTATATTCTATACATATTGCAGATGCAAAAACACGTCTGGCATCTGTAACAGCCAGACAGTTGATTAAACTCTCTTCTCTCTGATTCTAGTCTAAGTCAGAACTGCGAAACAATCCTCCCCACTCTGCCTCTCAAAGGGTTAAATGACAAACTTCCATGTATTAGATTTCCCGATGCTAGCAAATCATGGTAAATCTGTATTCCCTACTACCTTTATCTAACGGGAGAAAAGTCTTAATCCTCATTAGAGGAAAAATAAAAGAAAACAGCCACCATAACCAACAGTCCCTAACAGCAGCTCTTTCAGGTACATTTGGTTAATATATGTAAAAATTGGCTCTGAGCCGTAATTAGAAACAGAAGGTACTTGTTTGTCGGCCTCTCCCCTGCGAACTTTAAAAAGTTTCCTTCTTTTCTCCTCCGCAATGTCCCCGCTCTCAATGGGAGTGCTGTTTCCCACCACTTAAACTTGACTTTCCACTATCAGGTGAAGGATACTCAGACAGCATCGCATTAATTTCAGTGGCACTAAATTCTACCTAATTCAGCAAGCAGGCCTCTGTTAATGAGGCCGCACATGACAGTGATGGCAAGCCCGCCTCTCAGTGTGGCTGATCGATGCTCATGACTCAGGCGGCTCTGGTGGTCAATTACGCGGGCTTCTGAGCAAGGCCCAGGGTCCCTTTCCATTAACGACCCAGACCTGCCTAAAGTCACAAGGCGCGCTTGCCTTGGCATCTCTCCCTCTGTGCCCTGTCTGTCTTTGCCAGGAACCCCCGTGGGGGGTGGCAGGGGAAGCATGCTCCCGGCAGGCACTTCCACATGGCCCCTGCCTTCCGGCTGGGAGCTGACGGAGGGGGAGGTCGAGATGCAGACAGAGCCAGCGCAGACCTGCTGTTTGACCCCAGGACGCGAGCCTTGTTTGCTGCGGCCCCAGGGAATGGGTACAAGGAGCTGAATTTCACATAATCCCGCTCTGCACTTGCTGAGAAAGGAAAGTGTATGAGATGCCCACACGATGTCCTTTCCTTCCTGGCCACCGTCCTCCACAAAAAGCCCTACACGTACACACTGCCTTTGGGCCCAGATACCACCTAGGCCAAGGGCTTAAAAAGTCAGCCCTCTGTTACGTGGTCGAAACTGGTGTCTCCCAGAAGACTGTCACGATGTCCCAGCCCACACTCCTCTACAGGAACCAATGCAAAGAAACGTCGTCATTAACCAAAGGAAATACGTTGCTGCCCCCACAGATACAGAAGTAATTACTGCTGGTTGGGACAAGGGGGGTCTTGGGAAGGACGGGGTGGGGGGGGAAGAAGGAAAAAAAGGACATGCTGACGGGTGGGAAGTGTCATTGTTTATTTAAGTTGTTTATTTATTTTGCCAAGAAAGAAGAGAGATGTGGTAGCCCATCCAGTGCCTTGCGCATTATGACAGGCGACTTTCTCCATAAGAACTAATTCATTCTCTTCTGGGCATTGGCATCCTGAATCCCCCCAGAGGGTCTCTTTTCGACAATAGAAGACACCCTGGTCTGAATCACCTCCTGCTGTAGGTTGGCGTGCAGCTCTTCGTAAGTAATTTCAAATACGCAGAAGCCCTTTTCTGCGGCCGCAATTAATTACACCCCGTTAGTAGGTGGTGCTGTGTGTTTCCTGGTGGTGATCTGATTTCAAAGTGAGGGGAAAGCAGCGATTTGGTGGCCACTGGGGAGAGGGCATGGCATAAGAAGGAAAAAGACATGGGAGCAAGTGGAGCGTGTTAAGGGGGGGTGAGGGCAACACTGGGTGGCACGGATGCACTACTTCCTTGTCCTCAGACTCTGACGACGAACAGATCAGGAATGAGCGGCTCAAGCAGGGCTGTCCGCAGGCGTGTTTGCGTATGTTTACTTCCCTGGTAGTACTGCGCTCGACAAGCACAGCCATTGGTCTGCGCTTCACGTCTTCCCTTTACTATACAAAAGCCCTCCGGCCCCCACTGTGATCACAGGACGGAGGCCAACGACGGTACACGCTGTACAGGCAGGAGACTGCGCCTCAGAGAGCGCGAGCGGATAGACCACCCTCCTCCAGCCTCCGAGCGGACGTGAGACACTCCAGCCTCACAGCACCCGACTTCCCTCCTGTGTAAAAGGGGCCTCAGAATGCCAGCTGGACAAAGGACTATGCTCCCCACTTCACTCGTGGGGAAACCGAGACTGGAGGAGGGGACAGGCGGTGAGACATCTGTTATGTCCTCTTGCAGGGGGGATCCTTACAGAAACGAAGTGGAAAATGGAGGCAAAGACAAAACAAAGATGAAACGCATTTTTCGGTTTTTAGGCAAAAAGGACAGCACACCGCCCACCTCATCATCCCTTCACGTCAGCCAAGGGGAGCATGGGAAGAAAGGCAGGTGAGGGACCACAGGAGGACAAAGTGGTGGCCCTCTTTGGAAGACTGCCTTAGGGGAATCCAACCTCATGCCGAATTTCTCTCTTAGCAACAGGATAATTCCTAAAATTCTGATACAAGATTTACATTTGTCCGAGTTTGACGCATGTCTTCACTGGCCGAGGAGACGGCACGATCCTGGTTTACGCTGCTGAGGGATTTACATGCTAGGAGATAAGAGAAATAGGCTGGGGCGTCTGAGATCCATAGATGAACAGTCTCCACCGATCAATCGACCAGATAATTGCACAACCCTTCACACCTCCTCGCGGAGCCATGGCTTAGAGGGAGACAAGATTGACTTTCTTTCTTTTGTGCCATCTTAATGATATCTGCGAGAATTAATGAGGGGGAATGCGTTCATTATTTCAATACTGTAATTCGTATTTCTTCATTGATTATTTTGATGTTAGAGAATTGTCTGAAACGACGTGATCCCAAAGGCTCCAGAATTAATGACACCCAGAGGAGTGTCAAGAACGCTGTGAGCTGCAGGAAATGGTCACATGCACACACCAGGGAGGCTGCACACACGTGTGTATACAGACCACGGCTGGTAATCAGGGCAAATTCAGACAATCTGATGCTTCCTCACAGTATGGGGGCCCTTTTCGCTTGGAGTTTATCCATCTGACTGAAGTTCTCTCCCCGCTGGAAGGCTCCAGGGAAGGCAGTGCAAATCTGGAATCGGCAGACATGGCTGTGTGCTGTGTTTTTCGTTGAGGTCTTAGAAAAGACATTTAACTTCACAGCGGCTGAATTTTCCCACCTTTCAAGACGGGATCATTGTTTCCGTCTGTCTAACCTCATGGTGTCTGTTAAATGGGGAAAAAACGGTGCCCAGATAAGTCTTTAGTATGTGGGGCTGTCCTGGGCATTGTGGGATGTTTGTTTTGTTTTATTTTTCATTCTGTCTTACCTGGGTAAAGATGCATAGGCATCTTTTTATTTAGTTGGCGTATTGTTGCTGTACAATATTACGTGCGTTACAAGTGTACCATATAGCGATTCACAATTGTTAAAGATTATACTCCATTTATAGTTATTATGGAACATTGGCTACATTCCCCGTGTTGTACAATATGTCCTTGTAGCTCATTTATTTTATACATAATGTCCATAGTTTGCACCTCTTCATCTCCCACCCCTATGATGCCCCTCCTCCCCTGCCCACGGGTAACGACTACTTTGTTCTGTGTATCTACGGGTCTGTTTCTTTAGGATATTCACTAGTTCGTTGTATTTTTTAGATTCCATAAATGCCCTCTGGGGGATAAAACTGTCCCCAGTCGAGAACCACTGATTTAATTCAACCAGCGTTTCCTGTGCATTTACCACGCGGAACAGGCAGAGCGGAAGCAAAAGCGGATTTTCTTCCTGCCCTCACTGTGCAACGAGGTGCTGGGGAGAGAGAGGCATGACCCTGAATCATCACCACAGTCTTTGTGGTTCTTTTCTCGAATGTGTGTCTCCCTCCCCAAGCTTCCAGCAGCCACACCCTCTTCCCCGAACTGGGGGCATCTAGACAGTCACCTAGGCAGGAATTTACGGTAGATTTCAGGTCGGGAGGGGAGCCCTGAGAGAGAGAATCACGTGCTGGCTGAAGCCCAGGTAGCATGAGTCCTGGATCTATGAGTGTGTGGTCAGGCTGGAGCAATGGCCAGGGAGAAGGGAGAGGCCCAAGAATCCAGTGCGGGCGGGGGTGGGGGTGGGGTGGGGCGGGGCCTTCTTCAGGCTGAAATTCCCCTGAGGCATCTAAGTGGATTAGGCAGGAGAGTGTACAGTCTTGGGAGTTCTCCAGAGAGACGGGCTGGGACACACGGACATAGGATTCTGTTGGGAGGCAAAGGGTATGAGGACGCGCTCCACAAACCAGGAGACACAGCGCTGGGCTCTGAGAACGCCGAGAGTTACCGGCCACGTGGACGACAAACACTAGGCGATGAAGGGTGAGATGGAGCCGCTGGAAAGGTGGCCCATGGCAGGTTTCTGTATTTGTTTTTTTCTTGAACAGCCTAGATCATCTTTGTATAGCTATGCTCAAGTGCTGTTTTCACTCAAGAATCCCTAAAGGACATTGTCATTGTGTGTGTTTGTTTCTGGTTTGCTTTCACGTCTTTTGCTGTCCATCTAATTCCTCAGAGAGGTCATTCCATCAATGGTTAACGGTGGGCGGGCAGAATAACCCTTAGGACCCAGCTCCGTGACCCCACGTTGGCGCTCTGTGCCTGCTTTCTTAGGTGTGGGGTAATTGCAACATAATAAGACCATGCATGGATGCCACTGTCTTACTCTTTTCCCTGATAATCAAAGCACCCACCTCAATGACATGGCTCACTGAATTACCTGTAAGTCAAAATTTAGTTTTCAGTGTCTCACCATCGGTGCTCTGTGTCTGAGTTTCTCACTTGCATTTGCAAGAGAAATTGTGTCCCTGTTTCTGTGGATTTTGAAATTGAAAGAAGAGGATTTGGAGCATAGTGGATTTTTTTTTTTTCTTTTTTTAATGCTGGGATAAAGCATTTTATTCAGGCTACGTTGAGAGATTCCTCACCTGGCTCTCTGAGAGGTATTTCTTTTTGTGGCTGTGTTCCAATAAAACTTTATTTACAAGATGGGACTACGGTGGATTTGGCACATGGGCAGTAGTTTGCTGGGCCCTGGTCCAGGTGAGTGGTTGTCAGACATTATCACGCATGGGAGTCATTCAGGGGACTTGTGGAAACCCTCCCTGCTGGCCCCGCGCCAGAGGCTCTGATCCAGTAGGCTGGGGGTCGGGTGGAATAACGTGTGTTTCTAACAACCTCCCAGGAGATGCTGATGCTGCTGGACCCAGGACCCCACTTGAGAACGAGCCACATTTACAAAGGCGGATAGTAAGACCAGATAGAAGGAAAACCCGCATATGCAGTCACACAGCTGGTGAAGGGCAACGCTCGGAACCTGGCTGTCCTGGCTTCCGGCATTGCTACATGGGGGTTTTTAGTGTGTGGATACAGGTAGCAAAGGTGTGGTGGGTAAGGGCTTGTTTTGGGGGCAGACATGTGACATCTCCCTCCAGGACGACAAGCACACGGGAGCCCCACCCTGGAGGAATGGCGGCGGCGGCTCGAAGGTCAGAGGGGACTCCCCGGGGCGCGCCATCGCAGGACGGTGCTCAGCATCTGTCCTCATCTCTATGCAAGAGGACAGATTACTCCAAGCGATCCCCCGATGGGCTGGAGTTTCCTATCGCCGTATGCAGATAGATGGAAATATATGCGTCTCTATTATAGATGCCGGGAAGCATTTGTTCGCCACGAGAGACAAGTAAAAGTGACTAAACTGGACTATGGAAAAACATGTTCATGAAGCAAATAGCCAAAAAGATGGTGCCGGTGCATTTACAAAAAGGATATCTGGTTAAAAAAAGAAAAAAAAAGACAAGACAAAAGACGGACATCCCATGAATGAGAAGCAGAGTCTAGCAGAGGTGTTTTTAGAGGCAGGATAATCTGTCCCTGACATCCCCTCACTTATTAGCACTGGGACCATGGATCTGGGTCCCAGCCCCCTCATGTTGCAAAGATGAAGAGTTCTACCTTAGCAGGTTTTATAAGCATTAAATGGGATAATACGTATCAGGGTGTCTAACAGTATATGGCAAGGCATGTGATTCATGCCCAGGGGAGTCTAGGCTTTCATCAGAAAATGTTTCAACTATTCATGTTTCTACTCTCACGTCTGAAGAATAGTGGGGGATACATCCACGTGCTATAAAATATTGTTCACACCTTGGCAAAACTTTAGGCATCGTCTCTATTAGAGAACCTATAAAAAGTTCATAAACATGAAATTGGAGCCTGCAGGAGTGTATATTTTATTCTGTGCTTTTGATGTGTGCCTGCAGGAAATGACCCTTTATATGCAGAAGGCTGCACCACATTTATGCTCTGATTCTGATGCCTGGATGGGGGAAACAAAGCTACCGTTTGCCTGACGTAATTCCTTCCCCGTTCCCCTTCTCTTTCATCCAAAATTGTCAAAAAAGGGAGTATTATAGTAACTACTGTGGTATCCAAGCAGGTTTATGTTCATTATTTTAGTTAGGCATGACGATGGTTCTCCTGGCTGATAGAAATTGGTCCAGTTAAAGTCATTGAAAACATGCATGGAAACTTTTGTACCCTTGGGATAAACTTACAATTTAAATAGTGCACTGAGTCTGCAAGCATGTTTGAAGTGCCTTGTAGTTTTCAGTGCTCAAGTCCAAGGTCACGAAGATGAACAAGAAAAATTCCCTATCCCCGAAGAGAACATGGCTGCGGAGCTATACCTGGAAACAAATCACAGCAAAGCAGGGTGAAAAGAACTAACCTCCCCAGAAGCGGCCGCATGAGAACAACTCCTCGGCGGTTGAGTGGACAGTCACCTGCTGGACATGTGTGTTTGGCATTAGGGACGTGAAGAGACTTGAGACTAGAAGCTGTGTGCATGACCCCATAACCTGTGGCCAAGCCGGACGCAACAGTGGCCACTGCGCCTTCCCCATTCCCAGGCTGGACTCCCCTTTGAACCAGGGTGTTGGCCCATTTGCCTGACGCCACTGTGAAACGTCTCTTCCGGCAAAACTATGAACCCCTGTCTGTTACTCTCTACCAGGTCGAATCATCACGTTTTGATTCTGAAAAAATACGAGTTTAGCCTACGTACGGTTGAGATAACGTTTGCGTGGATGCAGCTCTTATTTCTCTCACATCTTTAACATTTGGGGAAGAGCAGCTGACCCATGTAAGCAGAGACGCGTTGGACCTGAAAACAGGGAGCTTCCCCTACCGGAACCATCCTGTGTGTCATTTTCCAGTGTCAACACTTCCGGCTCAGGTACGCGAGGAGGAAGAAGCTGTAAGTCAGAGGGTCCATCCGCACCCTCAGCGTGAACGTGAACGGAGCGCGGCCAGGCGCCCCTGAGCTGCCCTGACTGACTACAGTCAGAAGTGAAACACAGGAAGGGGCTCCAGGAAAAGAGGTCCTGGGGAGAGACCGTGG
Organism: Leucopleurus acutus; assembly: GCF_964270905.1. Taxonomy (NCBI): domain Eukaryota; kingdom Metazoa; phylum Chordata; class Mammalia; order Artiodactyla; family Delphinidae; genus Leucopleurus; species Leucopleurus acutus. The sequence goes on from NC_139164.1 coordinate 4,357,274, forward strand.
GAGGGGGACAGCGGTGACCAACAGAACGTGAGGAAATGACATGGAGATGTTCCTGCGGTGGGCACCGTGCCAGGAGACAGCACCACGGTGGCCCTGTGACTTCCCGGGGCTTGTCCGGGAGAAGGATTTGCAGCCCCGGGTGAGCACCACGGCTGTAAATGATGGTGAGAAAGGCGTGCACAGACTTTAATCTCCCATCCTGAGACTCAAAGCACACGGAGGGGGAGGCGGCGCGGAGACACACCATGCAGGGCTGTGGATGATGTCACACGTGTCACTTTGAACAGCTCATCTTGCCAAGCTGACGCCTCGGAGTTTTGACAATTCTGTCAAACCCTTCGAGTCTTAAGTGAAAGTCCCCGTAATCCCTTCTTTAAAACAAGGGGAACTGCATTCTTCCACCAGCATGCAAATGACCTTCCCCAAGACATCCATTTGAAAGTTCTGAGGCAGCAGGCTTGGGCACTGGGGGTGGGGGTGAACACAGAGCTTAAGAATGATCCCTTCATCGGGAATATTTAGAGTGATGTCCCTTGAAGGCATGATTTTAATGGAATATTTTATGCCTTTCTGTATGTGTGGGAACCACACAAGGATGAGAGGACTTGCAGTCTGCACGGCAATCAACAACTATAGCCCATATTTTTGTACTTTATCAGGGCACCAAGCGACTTCGGATTTCAAAGAGAGCTCAATCGAGGCACAAATTGCAAACTGTGCGAAACAGGAGGTTAAAGGCGCTGACTCTCCAAGTGGGGAGATTGTTAGTAAAGCGGTTGGAATGGCGAACCCGAGCACCAGGAGAGGAAAAATGAGGAGTTGCCGGGCTGCCACCTGCTAAACAAGAGGATGTGTCACCCATACCTGCCGCTGGAATTTCTCCCCGGGCAGAGGCTCTTGGTGCTGCAGCCAGGAGTCTCAGTGCTGTGCCTCTGAGGTGCAAGAGCCAACTTCAGGACACTGGTCCACAAGAGACCTCCCAGCTCCACATAATATCAAATGGCAAAAATCTCCCAGAGAGCTCCATCTCAACACCAGCACCCAGCTTCACTCAACGACCAGCAAGCTACAGTGCTGGACATTGTATGCCAAACAACTAGCAAGACAGGAACACAACCCCACCCATTAGCAGAGGCAGCCTAAAATCTTAAGTCCACAGGCACCCCATAACACACCACCAGACATGGACCTGCCCACCAGAGAGACAAGATCCAGCCTCATCCACCAGAACACAGGCACTAGTCCCCTCCACCAGGAAGCCTACACAACCCACTGAACCAACTTTAGCCACTGGGGACAGACACCAAAAACAATGGGAACTACGAACCTGCAGCCTGCAAAAAGGAGACCCCAAACACAGTAAGATAAGCAAAATGAGAAGACAGAAAAACACACAGCAGATGAAGGAGCAAGATAAAAGCCCACCAGACCTAACAAATGAAGAGGAAATAGGCAGTCTACCTGAAAAAGAATTCAGAATAATGATAGTAAAGATGATCCAAAATCTTGGAAATAGAATAGACAAAATGCAAGAATCAGTTAACAAGGACCTAGAAGAAATAAAGAGGAAAAAAGCAACGATGAACAACACAATAAATGAAATTTAAAATACTCTAGACGGGATCAATAGCAGAATAACCGAGGCAGAAGAATGGATAAGTGACCTGGAAGATAAGATAGTGGAAATAACTACTGCAGAGCAGAATAAAGAAAAAAGAATGAAAAGAACTGAGGACAGTCTCAGAGAACTCTGGGACAACATTAAATGCACCAACATTCGAATTATAGGGGTTCCAGAAGAAGAAGAGAAAAAGAAAGGGAATGAGAAAATATTTGAAGAGATTATAGTTGAAAACTTCCCTAATATGGGAAAGGAAATAGTTAATCAAGTCCAGGAAGCACAGAGAGTCCCATACAGGATAAATCCAAGGAGAAACACACCAAGACACATATTAATCAAGCTGTCAAAAATTAACTAAAAAGAAAACGTATTAAAAGCAGCAAGGGAAAAACAACAAATAACACACAAGGGAATCCCCATAAGGTTAACAGCTGCTCTTTCAGCAGAAACTCTGCAAGCCAGAAGGGACTGGCAGGACATATTTAAAGTGATGAAGGAGAAAAACCTGCAACCAGATTACTCTACCCAGCAAGGATCTCATTCAGATTTGATGGAGAAATTAAAACCTTTACAGACAAGCAAAAGCTGAGAGAGTTCAGCACCACCAAACCAGCTTTACAACAAGTGCTAAAGGAACTTCTCTAGGCAAGAAACACAAGAGAAAAAAAAGACCTACAACAATGGACCAAAAACAATTAAGAAAATGGGAATAGGAACATACGTATCGATAATTACCTTAAATGGAAATGGACTAAATGCTCCCACCAAAAGACACAGATTGGCTGAATGGATACAAAAACAAGACCTGGGCTTCCCTGGTGGTGCAGTTGTTGAGGGTCTGCCTGCCGACGCAGGGGACACAGGTTCGTGCCCCGGTCTCAGAGGATCCCACATGTCGCGGAGCGGCTGGGCCCGTGGGAAATGGCCACTGGGCCTGCGCGTCCGGAGCCTGTGCTCTGCGGCGGGAGAGGCTGCAGCAGTGAGAGGCCCGCGTACCACAAAAAAAACAAAAAAAAAACAAGACCCATATATATGCTGTCTACAAGAGTCCCACTTCAGACATAGAGACACATACAGACTGAAAGTGAGGGGATGGAAAAAGATATTCCATGCAAATGGAAACCAAAAGAAAGCTGGAGTAGCAATTCTCATATCAGACAAAACAGACTTTAAAATAAAGACTATTGGAAGAGACAAAGAAGGACACTATATAATGATCAAGGGAACGATACAAGAAGAAGATATAACAATTGTAAATATTTATGCACCCAACATAGGAGCACCTCAATACATAAGGCAAATACTAACAGCCATAAAAGGGGACATCGACAGTAACACATTCATAGTAGGGGACTTTAACACCCCACTTTCACCAATGGACAGATCATCCAAGATGAAAATAAATAAGGAAACACAAGCTTTAAATGATACATTAAACAAGATGGAGTTCCGGGAAGATGGCGGAAGAGTAAGACGCGGAGATCACCTTCTTCTCCACAGATACACCAGAAATACATCTACGCGTGGAACAACTCCTACGGAGCACCTACTGAACGCTGGCAGAAGACCTCAGACCTCCCAAAAGGCAAGGAACCCCCCACGTACCTGGTTAGGGCAAAAGAAAAAACTAAACAGAGACAAAAGAATAGGGACGGGTCCTGCACCAGCGGGAGAGAGCTGTGAAGGAGGAAAAGTGTCCACACACTAGGAGCCCCTTCGCGGGTGGAGACTTCGGGAGGCGGAGTGGAGGAGCTTGGGAGCCGCGGAGGAGAGCACAGCAACAGGGGTGCGGAGGGCAAAGCGGACAGATTCCAGCGCAGAGGATCGGGCCGACCGGCACTCACCAGCCGAGAGGCTTGTCTGCTCGCCCGCCGGGGCGGGCGGGACTGGGAGCTGAGGCTCCGGCTTTTGTCGGAGCGCCGGGAGAGGACTGAGGTTGGCGGCGTGAACACAGCCTGCAGGGCGTTGGTGCGCCGCGGCTGGCCGGGAGAGAGTCTGGGGAGGGGTCTGGACCTGCCGAAGAGGCAAGAGACTTTTACGTCCCTCTTTGTTTCCTGGTGCACGAGGAGGGGGGATTGGGAACGCTGCTTCGGAGAGCTCCGGAGACGGGCGCGAGCCGCGGCTAAGAGTGCGGAGCCCAGAGACGGACATGGGACGCTAAGGCCGCTGCTGCCGCCGCCAGGAGGCCTGTGTGCGAGCGCAGGTCACTAGCCACACGCCCTTCCGGGGAGCCTGTGCAGCCCGCCGCTGCCGGGGTCCCGGGATCCGGGGACGGCTCCCCCGGGAGAGCGCACGGCGCGCCTCAGGCTGCAGCGTCACGCCGGCCTCTGCCGCTGCAGGCCCGCCCTGCACTCCGTGACCCTCCCTACCCCCCGGCCTGGGTGAGCCAGAGCCTCCGAGTCAGCGGCTCCTTTAACCCCGTCCTGTCTGAGCAAAGAACAGACGCCCTCCGGCGACCTACACGCACAGGCGGGGCCAAATCCAAAGCTGAGCCCCTGGGAGCTGTGAGAACAAAGAAGAGAAAGGGAAATCTCTCCCAGCAGCCTCAGAAGCAGCGGATTAAAGCTCCACAATCAACTTGATATACCCTGCATCTGTGGAATACCTGAATAGACAAGGAATCATCCCAAATTAAGGAGCCCTGTGGATGAAAGGCTCTTGGTGCTGCAGCCAGGACTCAGTGCTGTGCCTCTGAGGTGGGAGAGCCAACTTCAGGACACTGGTCCACAAGAGGCCTCCCAGCTGCACATAATATCAAACAGCAAAAATCTCCGAGAGATCTCCATCTCAACGCCAGCACCCAGCTTCACTCAACGACCAGCAAGCTACAGTGCTGGACATCCTATGCCAAACAACTAGCAAGACAGGAACACAATCCCACCCATTAGCAGAGAGGCTGCCCAAAATCATAATAAGTCTACAGACACCCCAAAACACACCACCAGACGTGGACCTGCCCACCAGAAAGACAAGATCCAGCCTCATACACCAGAACACAGGCACTAGTACCCTCCACCAGGAAGCCTACACAACCCACTGAACCAACCTTAGCCACTGGGGACAGACTCAAAAAACAACAGGAACTACGAACCTTCAGCCTGCAAAAAAAAAAAAAGGAGACCCCAAACACAGTAAGATAAGCAAAATGAAAAGACAGAAAAACACACAGCAGATGAAGGAGCAAGATAAAAACCCACCAGACCTAACAAATGAAGAGGAAATAGGCAGTCTACCTGAAAAAGAATTCAGAATAATGATAGTAAGGTTGATCCGAAATCTTGGAGATAGAATGGACAATAGAATGGACAAATTGCAAGAATCAGTTAACAAGGACCTAGAAGAACTAAAGATGAAACAAGCAACGATGAACAACACAATAAATGAAATTAAAAGTACTCTAGATGGGATCAATAGCAGAATAACTGAGGCAGAAGAACGGATAAGTGACCTGGAAGATAAAATAGTGGAAATAACTACTGCAGAGCAGAATAAAGAAAAAAGAATGAAAAGAACTGAGGACAGTCTCAGAGACCTCTGGGACAACATTAAACGCACCAACATTCGAATTATAGGGGTTCCAGAAGAAGAAGAGAAAAAGAAAGGGACTGAGAAAATATTTGAAGAGATTATAGTTGAAAACTTCCCTAATATGGGAAAGGAAATAGTTAATCAAGTCCAGGAAGCACAGAGAGTCCCATACAGGATAAATCCAAGGAGAAATACGCCAAGACACATATTAATCAAACTGTCAAAAATTAAATACAAAGAAAACATATTAAAAGCAGCAAGGGAAAAACAACAAATAACACACAAGGGAATCCCCATAAGGTTAACAGCTGATCTTTCAGCAGAAACTCTGCAAGCCAGAAGGGAGTGGCAGGACATATTGAAAGTGTTGAAGGAGAAAAACCTGCAACCAAGATTACTCTACCCAGCAAGGATCTCATTCAGATTTGATGGAGAAATTAAAACCTTTACAGACAAGCAAAAGCTGAGAGAGTTCAGCACCACCAAACCAGCTCTACAACAACTGCTAAAGGAACTTCTCTAGGCAAGAAACACAAAAGAAGGAAAGGACCTACAATAACAAACCCAAAACAATGAAGAAAATGGGAATAGGAACACACATATCGATAATTACCTTAAATGGAAATGGACTAAATGCTCCCACCAAAAGACACAGATTGGCTGAATGGATACAAAAACAAGACCCATATATTTGCTGTCTACAAGAGACCCACTTCAGACCTAGAGACACATACAGACTGAAAGTAAGGGGATGGAAAAAGGTATTTCATGCAAGTGGAAACCAAAAGAAAGCTGGAGTAGCAATTCTCATATCAGACAAAATAGACTTTAAAACAAAGACTATTAGAAGAGACAAAGAAGGACACTACATAATGATCAAGGGATCAATCCAAGAGGAAGATATAACAATTGTAAATATTTATGCACCCAACATAGGTGCACCTCAATACATAAGGCAAATACTGACAACCATAAAAGGGGAAATCGACAGTAACACATTCATAGTAGGGGACTTTAACACCCCACTTTCACCAATGGACAGATCATCCAAAATGAAAATAAATAAGGAAACACAAGCTTTAAATGATACATTAAACGAGATGGAGTTAATTGATATTTATAGGACATTCCATCCAAAAACAACAGAATACACATTTTTCTCAAGTGCTCATGGAACATTCTCCAGGATAGATCATATCTTGGGTCACAAATCAAGCCTTGGTAAATTTAAGAAAATTGAAATTGTATCAAGTATCTTTTCTAACCACAACGCCATGAGACTAGATATCAATTACAGGAAAAGATCTGTTAAAAAATACAAACACATGGAGGCTAAACAATACACTACTTAATAATGAAGATATCACTGAAGAAATCAAAGAGGAAATCAAAAAATACCTAGAAACAAATGACAATGGAGACACAACGACCCAAAACCTGTGGGATGCAGCAAAAGCAGTTCTAAGGGGGAAGTTTATAGCAATACAAGCCCACCTTAAGAAGCAGGAAGCATCTCGAATAAACAACCTAACCTTGCACCTCAAGCAATTAGAGAAAGAAGAACAAAAAAACCCCAAAGCTAGCAGAAGGAAAGAAATCATAAAAATCAGATCAGAAATAAATGAAAAAGAAATGAAGGAAACAATAGCAAAGATCAATAAAACTAAAAGCTGGTTCTTTGAGAAGATAAACAAAATAGATAAACCACTAGCCAGACTCATCAAGAAAAAAAGGGAGAAGACCCAAATCAATAGAATTAGAAATGAAAAAGGAGAGGTAACAACTGACACTGCAGAAATAAAAGAGATCATGAGAGATTACTACAAGCAACTCTATGCCAATAAAATGGACAATCTGGAAGAAATGGACAAATTCTTAGAGAGGCACAACCTGCCAAGACTGAATCAGGAAGAAATAGAAAATATGAACAGATCAATCACAAGCACTGAAATTGAAACTGTGATTAAAAATCTTCCAACAAAGAAAAGCCCAGGACCAGATGGCTTCACAGGCGAATTCTATCAAACATTTAGAGAAGAGCTAACACCTATCCTTCTCAAACTCTTCCAAAATATAGCAGAGGGAGGAACACTCCCAAACTCCTTCTACGAGGCCACCATCACCTTGATACCAAAACCAGACAAGGATGTCACAAAGAAAGAAAACTACAGGCCAATATCACTGATGAACATAGATGCAAAAATCCTCAACAAAATACTAGCAAACAGAATCCAACAGCACATTAAAAAGATCATACACCATGATCAAGTGGGGTTTATTCCAGGAATGCAAGGATTCTTCAATATACGCAAATCTATCAATGTGATAAACCATATTAACAAACTGAAGGAGAAAAACCATATGATCATCTCAATAGATGCAGAGAAAGCTTTTGACAAAATTCAACACCCATTTATGATAAAAACCCTGCAGAAAGTAGGCATAGAGGGAACTTTCCTCAACATAATAAAGGCCATATATGACAAGCCCACAGCAAACATCATCCTCAATGGTGAAAAACTGAAAGCATTTCCACTAAGATCAGGAACAAGACAAGGTTGCCCACTCTCACCACTCTTATTCAACATAGTTTTGGAAGTTTTAGCCACAGCAATCAGAGAAGAAAAGGAAATAAAAGGAATCCAAATTGGAAAAGAAGAAGTAAAGCTGTCACTGTTTGCAGATGACATGATCCTATACATAGAGAACCCTAAAGATGCTACCAGAAAACTACTAGAGCTAATCAATGAATTTGGTAAAGTGGCAGGATACAAAATTAATGCACAGAAATCTCTGGCATTCCTATATACTAATGATGAAAAATCTGAAAGTGAAATCAAGAAAACACTCCCATTTACCATTGCAACAAAAAGAATAAAATATCTAGGAATAAACCTACCTAAGGAGACAAAAGATCTGTATGCAGAAAATTATAAGACACTGATGAAAGAAATTAAAGATGATACAAATAGATGGAGAGATATACCATGTTCTTGGATTGGAAGAATCAACATTGTGAAAATGACTCTCCTACCCAAAGCAATCTATAGATTCAATGCAATCCCTATCAAACTACCACTGGCATTTTTCACAGAACTAGAACAAAAAATTTTGCAATTTGTATGGAAACACAAAAGACCCCGAATAGCCAAAGCAATCTTGAGAACGAAAGAAGGAACTGGAGGAATCAGGCTCCCAGACTTCAGACTATACTACAAAGCTACAGTTATCAAGACGGTATGGTACTGGCACAAAAACAGAAAGATAGATCAATGGAACAGGATAGAAAGCCCAGAGATAAACCCACGCACATATGGTCACCTTATCTTTGACAAAGGAGGCAGAAATGTACAGTGGAGAAAGGACAGCCTATTCAATAAGTGGTGCTGGGAAAACTGGACAGCTACATGTAAAAGTATGAAATTAGATCACTCCCTAACACCGTACACAAAAATAAGCTCAAAATGGATTAAAGACCTAAATGTAAGGCCAGAAACTATCAAACTCTTGGAGGAAAACATAGGCAGAACACTCTATGACATAAATCACAGCAAGGTCCTTTTTGACCCACCTCCTAGAGAAATGGAAATAAAAACAAGAGTAAACAAATGGGACCTAATGAAACTTAAAAGCTTTTGCGCAGCAGAGGAAACCATAAAGAAGACCAAAAGACAACCCTCAGAATGGGAGAAAATATTTGCAAATGAAGCAACTGACAAAGGATTGATCTCCAAAATTTATAAGCAGCTCATGCAGCTTAATAACAAAAAAACAAACAACCCAATCCAAAAATGGGCAGAACACCTAAATAGACATTTCTCCAAAGAAGATATACAGAGTGCCAACAAACACATGAAAGAATGCTCAACATCACTAATCATGAGAGAAATGCAAATCAAAACTACAATGAGATATCATCTCACACCAGTCAGAATGGCCATCATCAAAAAATCTAGAAACAATAAATGCTGGAGAGGGTGTGGAGAAAAGGGAACCCTCTTACACTGTTGGTGGGAATGTAAATTGATACAGCCACTGTGGAGAACAGTATGGAGGTTCCTTAAAAAGCTACAAATAGAACTACCATATGACCCAGCAATCCCACTACTGGGCATATACCCTGAGAAAACCATAATTCAAAAAGAGTCATGTACCAAAATGTTCATTGCAGCTCTATTTACAATAGCCCAGAGATGGAAACAACCTAAGTGTCCATCATCGGATGAATGGATAAAGAAGATGTGGCACATATATACAATGGAATATTACTCAGCCATAAAAAGAGACGAAATTGAGCTATTTGTAATGAGGTGGATAGACCTAGAGTCTGTCATACAGAGTGAAGTAAGTCAGAAAGAGAGAGACAAATACCGTATGCTAACACATATATATGGAATTTAAAAAACAAAAAAATGTCATGAAAAACCTAGGGGTGAAACAGGAATAAAGACACAGACTTACTAGAGAATGGACTTGAGGCTATGGGGAGGGGGAAGGGTAAACGGTGACAAAGCGATAAAGAGGCATGGACATATATACACTACCAAACGTAAGGTAGATAGCTAGTGGGAAGCAGCCGCATAGCACAGGGAGATCAGCTCGGTGCTTTGTGACCGCCTGGAGGGGTGGGATAGGGAGGGTGGGAGGGAGGGAGACGCAAGCGGGAAGAGATATGGGAATATATGTATATATATAACTGATTCATTTTGTTGTGAAGCTGAAACTAACATACCATTGTAAAGCAATTATACTCCAATAAAGATGTTAAAAAAAAAAAAAAAAAAACAAGATGGACTTAATTGATATTTATAGGACATTGCATCCAAAAACAACAGAATACACATTTTTCTCAAGTGCTCATGGAACATTCTCCAGGATAGATCATATCTTCGGTCACAAATCAAGCCTTGGTAAATTTAAGAAAACTGAAATTATTTCAAGTATCTTTTCCGACCACAACGCTATGAGACTAGATATCAATTACAGGAAAAGATCTGTAAAAAATACAAACACGTGGAGGCTAAACAATACACTACTTAATAAAGAAGTGATCACTGAAGAAATCAAAGAGGAAATAAAAAAATACCTAGAAACAAATGACAATGGAGACACGACGACCCAAAACCTATGGGATGCAGCAAAAGCAGTTCTAAGGGGGAAGTTTATAGCAATACAAGCCCACCTTAAGAAGCAGGAAACATCTCGAATAAACAACCTAACCTTGCACCTCAAGCAATTAGAGAAAGAAGAACAAAAATACCCCAAAGCTAGCAGAAGGAAAGAAATCATAAAAATCAGATCGAAATAAATGAAAAAGAAATGAAGGAAACAATAGCAAAGATCAATAAAACTAAAAGCTGGTTCTTTGAGAAGATAAACAAAATAGATAAACCACTAGCCAGACTCATCAAGAAAAAAAGGGAGAAGACTCAAATCAATAGAATTAGAAATGAAAAAGGAGAGGTAACAACTGACACTGCAGAAATAAAAAAGATCACAAGAGATTACTACAAGCAACTCTATGCCAATAAAATGGACAACCTGGAAGAAATGGACAAATTCTTAGAAATGCACAACCTGCCAAGACTGAATCAGGAAGAAATAGAAAATATGAACAGAACAATCACAAGCACTGAAATTGAAACTGTGATTAAAAATCTTCCAACAAACAAAAGCCCAGGACCAGATGGCTTCACAGGCGAATTCTATCAAACATTTAGAGAAGAGCTAACACCTATCCTTCTCAAACTCTTCCAAAATATAGCAGAGGGAGGAACACTCCCAAATTCCTTCTACGAGGTCACCATCACCTTGATACCAAAACCAGACAAGGATGTCACAAAGAAAGAAAACTACAGGCCAGTATCTGATTAGCATAGATGCTAATCCTCAACAATATCCTCAACAAAATACCCTCAACAAAATATCCTCAACAAAATACTAGCAAACAGAATCCAACAGCACATTAAAAGGATCATACACCATGATCAAGTGGGGTTTATTCCAGGAATGCAAGGATTCTTCAATATATGCAAATCAATCAATGTGATAAACCATATTAACAAATTGAAGGAGAAAAACCATATGATCATTTCAATAGATGCAGAGAAAGGTTTCAACAAAATTCAACACCCATTTATGATAAAAACCCCGCAGAAAGTAGGCATAGAGGGAACTTTCCGCAACATAATAAAGGCCATATATGACAAACCCACAGCCAACATCGTCCTCAATGGTGAAAAACTGAAAGCATTTCCACTAAGATCAGGAACAAGACAAGGTTGCCCACTCTCACCACTCTTATTCAACATAGTTTTGGAAGTTTTAGCCACAGCAATCAGAGAAGAAAAGGAAATAAAAGGAATCCAAATTGGAAAAGAAGAAGTAAAGCTGTCACTGTTTGCAGATGACATGATACTATACAAAGAGAATCCTAAAGATGCTACCAGAAAACTACTAGAGCTAATCAATGAATTTGATAAAGTAGGGGGATACAAAATTAATGCACAGAAATCTCTGGCATTCCTATACAGTAATGATGAAAAATCTGAAAGTGAAATCAAGAAAACACTCCCATTTACCATTGCAACAAAAAGAATAAAATATCTAGGAATAAATCTACCTAAGGAGACAAAAGACCTGTATGCAGAAAATTGTAAGACACTGATGAAAGAAATTAAAGATGATACAAATAGTTGGAGAGATATATACCATGTTCTTGGATTGGAAGACTCAACATTGTGAAAATGACTCTACTACCCAAAGCAATCTACAGAATCAATGCAATCCCTATCAAACTACCACTGGCATTTTTCACAGAACTAGAACGAAAAATTTCACTATTTGTATGGAAACACAAAAGACCATGAATAGCCAAAGCAATCTTGAGAATGAAAAACGGAGCTGGAGGAATCAGGCTCCCTGACTTCAGACTATACTACAAAGCTACAGTGATCAAGACAGTATGGTACTGGCACAAAAACAGAAAGATAGATCAATGGAACAGGATAGAAAGCCCAGAGATATACCCATACACATATAGTCAGATTATCTTTGATAAAGGAGGCAGGAAAGTACAGTGGAGAAAGAACAGCCTCTTCAATAAGTGGTTCTGGGAAAACTGGACAGGTACGTGTAAAAGTATGAGATTAGATCACTCCCTAACACCATACACAAAAATAAGCCCAAAATGGATTAAAGACCTAAATGTAAGGCCTGAAACTATCAAACTCTTAGAGGAACACATAGGCAGTACACTCTATGACATAAATCACAGCAAGATCCTTTTTGACTCACCTCCTAGAGAAATGGAAATAAAAACAAAAATAAAGAAATGGGACCTTATGAAACTCCAAAGCTTTTGCACAGCAAAGGAAACCATAAAGAAGACCAAAAGACAACCCTCAGAATGGGAGAAAATATTTGCAAATAAAGCAACTGACAAAGGATTAATCTCCAAAATTTATAAGCAGCTCATGCAGCTCAATAACAAAAAAACAAACAAGCCAATCCAAAAATGGGCAGAAGACCTAAATACACATTTCTCCAAAGAAGATATACAGACTGCCAACAAACACATGAAAGAATGCTCAACATCATTAATCATTAGAGAAATGCAAATCAAAACTACAATGAGATATCATCTCACACCAGTCAGAATGGCCATCATCAAAAAATCTAGAAACAATAAATGCTGGAGAGGGTGTGGAGAAAAGGGAACACTCTTGCACTGCTGGTGGGAATGTGAATTGGTACAGCCACTATGGAGAACAGTATGGAGGTTCCTTAAAAAACTACAAATAGAACTACCATATGACCCAGCAATCCCACTACTGGGCATATACCCTGAGAAAACCAGAATTCAAAAAGTGTCATGTACCAAAATGTTCATTGCAGCTCTATTTACAATAGCCTGGAGATGGAAACAACCTAAGTGTCCATCATCGGATGAATGGATAAAGAAGATGTGGCACATATATACAATGGAATATTACTCAGCCATAAAAAGAAACGAAATTGAGCTATTTGTAATGAGGTGGATAGACCTAAAGTCTGTCATACAGAGTGAAGTAAGTCAGAAAGAGAAAGACAAATACCGTATGCTAACACATATATATGGAACTTAAGAAAAAAAAATGTCATGAAGAACCTAGGGGTAAGACAGGAATAAAGACACAGACCTACTAGAGAATGGACTTGAGGATATGGGGAGGGGGAAGGGTAAGCTGTGACAAAGCGTGAGAGAGGCATGGACAGATATACACTACCAAATGTAAGGTAGATAGCTAGTGGGAAGCAGCCGCATAGCACAGGGAAATCAGCTCGGTGCTTTGTGACCGCCTGGAGGGGTGGGATAGGGAGGGTGGGAGGGAGGGAGACGCAAGAGGGAGGAGACATGGGGATATATGTATATGTATAACTGATTAACTTTGTTATAAAGCAGAAACTAACACACCATTGTAAAGCAATTATACTCCAATAAAGATGTAAAAAAAAAAAAAAGAGAGAGCTCAATCGACATCAATGCAGCATCTTCTCTTGGTAAAGAACTGTTCACAGGCTTTAAAAATGAGTAAGGATCGGTCCAAAACAAATGGAGAAATGACTCTTGCATGGAAAGAAAGCAGGAAACAGAGGGATGTTGGCCGGGGGCTGGGGAAGAGGAGAAATGGGGAGTTTTGTTCAGTGGGTGTAGACTTTTAATGATACAAGATGGATACGTTCTAGGGACTTCCGTGGCGATCCGGTGGTTGAGGCTCCACGCTTCCACTGCAGGGGGCACAGGTTCGATCCCTGGTCAGGGAATTAAGATCCCGCGTGCTGCACGAGGCAGCCAAAAGATAAATTAATTAATTAATTTTTAAAAAACAGACGGATACGTTCTAGAATTATTCAGAAAACTGTTCCAGCAGTTAACACCCCCATTACCACCACCACTAAATAGCATCAGATCTTGAGGTGAGAGACAGTGGGTCGATGGACGTTTGTGGTTTTATTTTGGTGATTGCTTTCAAATCATTTTAATGCTAACAGAGAAGAGCTACCTCTAAACAAACAAGAGAATAAACATCTTCCTCTAAATTCCAGAAGGAATAGTAAGAGTGTGGATGGCCTCTGGGGAAGCAGTTGAAAATGGGAGAGGTCATGGAGTAGGACACTTCAGTGTTTTTTGTGTTATAAGCCTTTTTAAACAACAGCTGACCTTTTTATTGAAGTATAGTTGATTTACAATATTATATTAACTGCCAGTATACAGCATAGTGATTCAATTTTTTATAGATTATACTGCATTTAAAGTAATTATAAAGTATTGTCCATCTTCCCTGTGCTGTACAATATAACCTTGTAGCTTGTTTATTTCATACCTAATAGTTTGTACCTCTTAACCTCCTCCCCCTAACTTGCCCCTCCCCCTTCCCCCCTGGGAACCACTAGTTTGTTCTCTGCATCTGTGAGGCTGCTTCTTTTTTGTTATATTCACTAGTGTGTTGTATTGTTTAGACTCCACATGTAAGTGAAATCACACAGGATTTGTCTTTGTCTAACTTAGTTCACTTTGCAGAATGCCCTCCAAGTCCATCCACGTTGTTGTAAATGACAGGATTTCATTCTTTTTTTATGGCAGAGTAATATTTTATTGTATATATATTCAAATTATTTGTGTGTAAGTCTTCAAATACAATGAAATGCAACATCCTTTTCTGATGGTTTCCGCACCAAGACCTAACATGATCTTCTGAACTGTGATTATGTCACTCTCTTATTTAAGACTCTTCAGCACAGCTCGAAATGCCCTAAAAGTCTTAAGGCTCTAATGTGGCCTAAGGGATGCTTCCATCTCTCCTCGAGATATCTCCCCTTCTTCCCTCAAGTCTGGGTTTCCTGTTTCATAGCGTGTTAGGCTTCTGCTTTCGTATCTGAACTTCTCTGTGCCTTTCTGAAGATGGAGCCTTTCTCTTTTGTTCACAGCTATTTCAGTGCCAACACCACTGCTGAATATTTACAAGGTGAACGGACACACATGCTTATCTCATCTCCCTGACCGATGAGTCGCAAAAAATTCAGGTTGTCAGAAAAGACACCTCGATGAGGGTTGACTGAAAATGGAAGTAACTCAAGAGTTTCTGTTTGCTGACTTGATAAAAATTACATGTTTCCCAAATATGGGAATGTTACCACATTCTTCTCAGGGAAGAGATTCTCCATCCAACATTGCCCCATGCCCACTTTATCCTAAATGGGGGGAAAGATATACTTGGCAAAAAAAAAAAAAAAAGTCTAGGAAAAAAAACTGGAATTAACAGAGCATTCACTGCATTGGTTACAGTCATTTAAGTTGGAAACTGAAATCCAAAGTGTGGGTATTTAGGGGTCTTGCCAGTGTGGTAAGTTCCAACATCAGTCCTTGGACCTGCTGTATCAAGGAGAGATGAAGGACTTGTCAAATATATGCGACTTGCAGTCTCACTGCCAACTTACTGGATCAGAATCTCTGGTGGAAAGGCTTAAAACTGGGCATTTTCTAAAATTTCCCCATGTAATTCCAACAGGTATCCAGGTTTGAGAATGGGATCTGGTCCAGCCTCGATGCAAGACTTGGAGAGATGGGTCATTTGGTCTTTGCCTGAAATCCTTAGAGGAGAAACTGGTCACTGAAATAAAAACACACAACGTGAGAGCTGTGAGTTTCAGTTTTATTGGGGGACCTTACTGAGGACCGTAGCCTGGGAGACATCTCACATAGCTCTGAGGAACTGTTCCTAAGAGGTACGGGAGGAGCCTGGATATATATGTTTTTTTTTTTTTTTTGGCTGGGAAATACATGTAGTCAAGCATACATCTTAGTAAAAGATTACTGCTAATCACACACACACACACACACACACACACACACACACACACACACACACATATAAACAGAAAAAACCCAGACATTTCAAGTTAATGTTTTTAGTGCTTATCCATATATGGGAAGATGCAAGAACCTGGGGTCACTGAAATCCTTCCTTAGATAGGCATCTTGACTATCTAGGGGTCATGTATCCAAAACACTGAATACTTCATCCTGTTTTCCCCCTGAATTCCTTTCAGGGTTTACTGAAGGTCAGTGACTGCAGTGGCTAATGATTTGATCCTTGTAGAACTGGATGGTGGGCAGCAGTCTTTGTTTTACAAAACTCACTGCTTTACATGGAAGTTTACTCTATTTTCAGAAATCTCAAATGGTTAGAAATTATTCATGTCAAATTACCTATACCTACACCCCTATAACTTTTATTCATGGGCACTTATTTGCTCTTGCAGAATCAACAGAACAAATCTAAACCTTTCTCATCATTGGAAGACCTTGAAATATTTGAAAAGGACTACCATGTTGTATTGATTATCTATTGCTGTGTATCCAATTATCACATTATCTCAAATTTGTGTATTGAATCATCCAATTAGTGACCTGAAACAACAACATTTATTGCAGTTTCTACAGATCAAGGCTCTCCTTGGTCCTCTACCTTGAGAGGGTCTCTCACAGGCTAAAACTCAAACTTCCAGTCAGGGCTATGGTCTCCTCTCCAGAATCCACCCGGGAAGGATTTACGCCCAAGCTCCCTGATGTTGCTGAAAGGATTCAGCTCCTCATGAATTGATGGACAGAGAGCCTGTCAGTTCCATCTTCTGTTGGCTGAAGGTTGCACTTGGTTCCTTGCCATGTGGGCCTCTCCAATATGGCAGCTTGCCTCATCAGCACTAAGCATAGATGGCAACAGAGAGAGCTGAGGGTCTCTTAGCAAGACAGAGTCCTGGTCTTTAATAACTGTTATGGACTGAATGTTTGTGTCCCCTCCCCCTCCCCCCAAATCCATACGTTGAAGCCCTAACTCCTAAAGGGATGGTATTAGGAGGTGAAGCCTTTGGGAGGAGATTAGGGTTAGATGGGTAAGGTCATGAAGGTGGGACCCCCATGATGGGATTAGTGCCCTTTAGAAGAGGAAGAGACACCATAGCCCATTTTCCCTTTGCCATGTGAGGACACAGCAAGAAGGTGGCCGCCTGCAAGCCAAAAGGAGAGCCCTCATCTGCCATCACTTTGGTCTAGGACTTCCCAGACTCCAGAACCGTGAGAAATGTGTCTGTTGATAAGCCACCCGGTGCACTGGTACTTTGTTACAGCAGCCTGAGCTAAGACAACAACCTCGTCTCTGATCACTTTTTCCTGTACTGTGTCCATTGAAAAGCAGCCCCCCAGGAGTCCTGCACACACAGAAGTGGAGGGATTTACACAAGGGTGTGAATAGCAGGAGGCAAGGCTCATTGGGGCCATTTCAGAAGGTCTTCCATCACACATATGGTCCTGAGTTTTCTTTTTATTTATTTATTTTTGTGGTACGCGGGCCTCTCACTGTTGTGGCCTCTCCCGCTGCAGAGCACAGGCTCCGGACGCGCAGGCTCAGCGGCCATGGCTCACGGGCCCAGCCGCTCTGCGGCACGTGGGGTCTTCCCGGACCGGGGCACGAACCCGCGTCCCCTGCATCGGCAGGCGGACTTTCAACCACTGCACCACCAGGGAAGCCCCAGTCCTGAGTTTTCTTTTCTGCAGATCCTCATTTCACTTAATCACCTCTCATAAAAGCCATGTTTGCATCTCTTCATTCCCTGCACTGGTCTTTGCTTGCACTGTGATCTTTGGCCGTGGATGTTCTAACATCTCATTCAAAAATGAAAACAAGAGAGGATCTCTCTCTGCTTTCCCCCAGGTCCCAGTTATTTTATTTTAGGAAAGTGTATTTCAATCTGCCCAAAACCATCAAGATATTTTCTGCATAAGTCTAAAAGCAGCTCCTAAGAAGAGATGAGTAGATGTGTGAAAGTGTGTTCTGACACCCACTGTCCAAGGATCCTTCTCCGTCTTCTGGCTTCCGCTTGATGTCTCAAAACCCACCTTATATGTGAAATCTCATCGCTCAAGCTGAGAAAGCTTTGTTCTCCAATAGCCCTGAAGTTTCACATGCACACAGAAGCTCCATAGTGCCACACAGACACCCTCGGTGGCATCCTTTAGACTATTCTGAACTCTTCCAAATCCCAGCAGTTTGAAACGCACACGCTGAGTAAACCTCAGCAGAACTGAGAAAGGTCTATAAAGATGATCTTACAGTTAGCATCGGCTAGAGGATTTTATTTTTAGTTTCCTTTGGTCTGTTTCAAGTCACAGACAGACTACCATTGTAAGGACCCAGCAAAGCATTTAAGATTCAATAGATCTGTTTATCTGCCAGCCATAGGTTCCCAACTGAAAGTGAACAAATTTATAAATATGCTGGGCGCATAGGACAAATAGAACCCTCTGCTCTTCCAATTTCTTCCCTACAAGAGTTCGTGTATTAAAAATGTACTGAATTCGTCAATGTCCACTCCTTCCCTTCCCCACCAAATAGGAATAGAAACCACTGTCATTAACATATTTATTGTTAAATCTATGCAGGACTTACCTTGCGTGTCTACACTATGAATGTGCCTTGGGAATAAACCCAGAACACAGCTAGCATATATGAGCAACTAAATGTCTGCTTGCTTTCTTCCTTTGGCTTGCATCACATGCCACGGGTAAAACAGAGCACCCAGGTAGTACGGTGAAAAAAACTCACGTGCTTTTGAGCTATACAGTTTTGGGTGTGCAGGTGAATTTCATTAAAGCACTGGAGAAGTGTGTGCAACTAATTCATCCTTCCTAACTCTCCTTTGTTTTCATTTAAGAAATATGAATAATACATTTTATGATGATCGTGGTGACAGTTCAAAAGGTCAATGAAACAAAGAACAAAATGTATGAAAGTGTTGTCTGTTGTCTTTCTCTCTGCTATTTCTAGAGTTAGCTGTGAAATTCCTTCCAAACAACAAGGAACTAGCGTATAGCCCAGGGAACTATACTCAATATTTTGTAATAACCTATAATGGAAAAGAATCTGAAAAAGTATATGCATAACTGAATCACTTTGCTGTACACTGAAACTAACAAAACATTGTAAATTAACTATACTTCAATTAAAAAAAAAAGATATTCCTTCTGGAAAGACATTCCTGTTACTGGAGATATTTGGTACAATGTGATCAGATCCCCAAAAGTTTAACACTCAAGGGGCATTACTTAAGTATAAACAGAGAATGAAAATCTTAGCAATATACTGAAGAAAGGAAGGATTTTGATAAGACTCTAAGGTAAGTCGAGAACATGAAGATGGGTCTTCTGTCCAAGAGGAAAATGGGATTCCGAAAATTACTCATTGCTTTCCATGAAAGCCCTGTTCCCACAATTATTATTTATCCCCTCAACCTGAATCTTACTAACACTTCTCTCTGCACCCACTGCCCCCGCCCCGCACAAGGGTGGTCCATGTAGAGGCTGCCTGGACTCATTTAGGGCACCTCTAGTGCAAAGATGTGTGTTGCTAACTGACACGTGTCATTTCTCTTTGGTGTCTCCGTAGAATGAATGAAGCGACGGAAGAGTGGATTCACTTAAAACCATATTTGAAAAAAAGTCTTCTTGGATTCATGCTACTGTTTTCTAAAACCAAGCCTGCAGGGGCAATAGTTTGTCTCACTTCACAGCTAAGGGGTCTGGGCAGGGAATTCTGCGCTCTCCTCGCTTTTACAGGAGAATTTGTTTTTCAGCCTATATTCGTGTTTAGCCCCAGACTAGGTGTAGTTGGCCGCATTTGGTGCCTTTGTCGTCTGCATCATCTTTTGAGAGGGGAAGACAGAACACACAGGAAATAGTTTCTTAAAACAACGAGGATCGGCCGCCATGGGTGAAAGCAGCCCTGAAGCAGCAAGACAGGGGTCGGTGCCGCATGTTTGTACCATGATGAGGTGTGGGTCGGCATCATCACAGAGTGTGGGGCGATGTGAGCAAAGACAGGAACGGGCAGATACCCAGAGGGCTGGAGGTGGGGTTCAAGACAGAGGCGAACGACCTTCCTAGGATGGAGCAGGGAGGGGGCCAAGGGGGAGTCACCCTCTTTCAAACAGGAAGAAAGAAACGATGGTGCGGAAAGCCTGTGTGCAATTACATCTGTACTCTTTCCAATAAAATTGTGCATGTCGTGGGCATAAGCATTACGAAATTAAATTTTAACATGTGAAATTCTTAAAATCTCTAAATAAACATCTTTGGGAAACCAACATTTCTGTAGGTTCAAGGAACACTGCAAGGGTGGCTACTTGAAGGAAAGGGAGTCCTGGGAAGGAGATCTTGGGTGGCAGTCTTGGGGATTCGGAGAGCGACCCGGTTAGAGGATGTGGGAGTGACTAACCACTGCTACTGCACACCATGCCTCAGGACCACATTCGGTGAAAGAAAAAGACCTGTTGGGCGATGTCTTTCACCAGATGCCTCTGCGCTGCTCTTCAGAGCGCCCTAGGAAACTCTCGTCAGGCTTTGCTGATCCCAGAGAAATAAACATCACACCTCACCTTGGGGGACAGTGGTTTCTAAGTGAACAGGGAGAATCAGGGCAGAAAGAGACAGCCGTGAGGGAGTCATTCCCAGCCCACCCGCGTGGTCCCGCCACGTGGATCGCTCAGGCCCTGGGCACCAGCAGGCGGGCAGTGGATTAGGTGCTGAGCAGGAAAGGAAGGGCCTGCAGGTGGTGCGACACCAAAGACCACGTGTTCTTCTCCCTTGGGACACTGTGGATGGGGGTGGATGTACTTCTGGCTCCTGCTGGATCATGACGTGAGGGCCTTAACCCCCACCAAGCCTCCTGTAGGGGAGAGGAGCAGTGGGGGGCAGAGTGCCAGGTCCCCCGCATCCTCCACACAGGAGGAGTCTAGGCGAGGAGCCCCAGCAGCACACCTGGGATGAGGGTGCAGGTGTCCTGGAACCTCCTACCGAGTCCGCCCCTTCTGGCCCCACCTGAGTCCTGCCCCGGCTGCTGGGAATGAGAGAGATCCTCTCATCCCCCGAGACCTCCGCCTCACACACAGGACGGATTTGTGAGTTGTGTGTTTAAACCTAAGCCTCATTCAGAGGAGCAGGTGGCAGTTGGGCTGGGCGGTGGGCGGGCCCATGACCAGTATCAGCTTACTGACTTGACCTGACTTATGAAAACAAAGTGCAATTCATACTAAGAATTAAAAAACAAACACACCTTGTAGAGTCAATTCTCATTGTCATGGCGAAAATGTCTCTGATCTAATACACAGTCTCAACCAACACATTTGCTACTGCTTCTACATATTCTCTTGAGCTCATCAGAAACAGTATTCAATATTTTGAAGATTCTCCCGTATGTAGACTAGCACCTACTCTTCTTCCTTCCCAAGGGAAGATGATCTTAGCTGGAGCTTTAAGAAATTTCTTATGTACTTTTGAATGGGGAGTCTGTTTTACTTCCTTTTATAACATACCTTAAGTTTGACACTGGAGAAAATACCTATACGCAACTTGATGCATGGCTGTAATGAATATGCAATCTACAGCAGAGAGTAAGGATGCTCACTTCATTTTTGTCTTTACTCGGGAGCTTAACTGAACCCTTAGAGAGGGATCTGTCTTATTAGAGAAGATGGTTCTTAACTTGGTCATTCTCCACACTCCCTTCTCTGCACCCAGACCACCAGTTAGGGCCAACTGGAATGCAAGGAGGTATAAGAAAGACTCTTACTGAACAGCAGCTGAAAACGCACATGGATATTATGTGCATATATATATGCATAAACTTTATGGATATACAAAGTAGTATAACCTCAAGTGTATATGCATGGCAGTGTAAACTTATACAGATACACATAGTAGCACAAGCTTACATACATACGTATGCATGGATACACAGAGTAGCAAACAAGAAAAAATAATTCAAGAAACCTTGATCTTGATGTCAATTTAGCAACAAACTAGTTACGTGTCCCAGGTTTGAATATCTAGAAATAAATACTCAGTCTTCCCACTAATCCAGAAACACAGGCACAGGGCTGGCTCTTGATCTTTCTGCTGTTTGATCAGATCACCTGTAAGGTTTCCTCTGTCTCCCCAGAATTTTCCATATAAAGGAAAGCCAGAGACGCACCATCATCTCCAGGAGAAACTGGGGTCAAGCTCCCCTCAGTGGTCTGGGGGCTCCAGAACCATTCCCCTCTGGTACCATGAAATGTCCTGGACGTGGTACAGAGGCCAGTACCCAACAGGTGTCTGGGAGAGCAGGGGTGTCCGGCAGCAGGGAAGGATGGGATTCTCCGGGACAGCAAGAACCTGGAGCTGAAAACTTTTCCAGGGACTCCCGCCCCGTGGTTCTGTCTCCTGCCTTCAGACAAGAACATGGCATGGCTGAGGATGAACTTGGCTCAGTCATCGAGAGAATCCCGTGTCGCGCAACCTTACCTTCCATAAACCTCAAGTTAGTGGAAATTTTTTCGCATCGGTGACCTAAGTCCATCACTTTCATGTAAGGGCAAGACTTTCACCTCTTTCTTAATTAGAAAAAAAAATGCCCACGTGAGCAGGAATGCCATACACACACGAGCCCCCCTAAGGGAGACGGCGCAGCCAAAAGACTCTCCAGGACGCACTGTACCCGCCCCCGCTTTCCCAAGCTCTCCCCCTTTCCGCCGAGCTCCACATCCTCACCAAGTACATTGAACACACAGAACAGGCTGGATATCACCAGTGTGGGGCCCACCTGTACCCTGATTCAGGCTCCCAGGAAGGTACACTTGGGGAGTGGCGCTGCAGTGTTAGTGCTGGATTCTCCTCAGGGCCAAACACACTGCTCTGATTTTTACTGTGAGTCGTGCACGCGTTTGTGTCCGGTGGCAGTGTGGGGACGCAGACACTGTTTGAAGACGTGGAGAAGAATGCTGCTGCTCTCAGCCCCGTGCTTTAAAAAGTTATCTATTACCGAGATTGTCTATCAATAGACCTATACACATGTACTACTTTTCTACTGCTGTGGTAACAAAGTGCCGTTCGGTGGCTTAAAATAATACACATTTATTTTATAGCTTTTTAGGTTACAAGTCTGGCATGGGTCCCGCTGGGTGAAAGTCGAGGTGCCTGCAGGGCTGCATTCCTTCTACAGGGGGACTCTATTTCCTCGCCTTTTCCAGCTTCTAGAAGCCACCCCAATTCCTCGGCTCAGGGCCCCCTTCTCCATCTTAAACACAGCGAAGTTGCGTCTCTGGGTCCATTCTTCCATAATCACAGCTCCTTCTCACTGACTCACTCGTCTTCCACTTTTAAGGACCCTTGGAATGACATTGGGCCCACCTGGATAAACCCCGATAATCTCCTTAGCTTAAGGTCAGCGGATGGGGCATCTTAATTCCATATTCAATCTTAATTCCCCTTTGCCAGGTAATGTGACACAGACAGTTCCAGGGATCAGGGTGTGGACATCTTTGGGGAGCTATGATTCTGCCTACCATAATACATCGATTCATGTATATCTGGGATGAGACCATGTTACAACACCTTTCTGTAATCTGTACAACCTACAACACCTGTTTCATAACACCTAGTTTTACAAGGTATACTGGAGCAAGCAGGCCAGCTAAAATAAGTGAGGTGGATGCACACACCATTTCAGGCTGTAAATGGAGCAGAAGACTGAACCCCCCAACGATACACACACACATTATATTCTTGCTTTTTAAGGAAGAATGATGGTCCTTCCTGCTTTTCCCAGCTCCTCTGCCCTCAGAGATGGAAACTCTCAGGAAAAAAAAAAAAAACAGAGGAAAAAGCACAGAAGGCTGTCAGCAGCACACAGGGTCCCAGGAAGGACGAGTCCAGGATACAGGATGCTGGATGACTGGGGGTAGGCAGTGCTCCGACATCAATGCACTTGGGGAGCTGGGACATGAACCAAATTAATCCAGAATGGAGAATAAAAAATAATCTATCTGTGGGGTAAGAGTAATGTTCGCAGAAAACAGCATCACTTTGTGAGATAATGCCTGTGGGTGGCAGGAAATACAGCTCTGTCGTGTGAACCTGAAATAGTATTAAGCCTCCCCCGGAAGAAGGGATCAGAGAGAAAGCAAAGAAGAAGCCACAAACCCAGTCTGTTGGCACAAATCAGGCCTACATAAATCTCTCTTCATTCAAAGACGTAAGAAGTGAAAATCAACATGGATCTCTGAAAAAAAAAAAAAAAAGTAGGCACAAGGAAACACAGTATCAACCTGAAGATTAAGAAGGACCTACTGGGGCCAAGACGTAATCTGGAATTTTTCTTTTTCTGGACTATGAGGATAAAGCACAATTGTTCTTCAAGAATTCAGGCAGAAGAAGAATAAAAAGAGGCTACCTACAAGGAGCCCAAATCATGGGGCGCTCAGATATTTCATACGGAAGCCTGGATTCAAAACATCTTTTTCCTAGTAAAGCAGAAAAATTGGTACCCAAAGAAGTTATATCCAACCAGGAAGTCTGTCATACAGAAAAGCAAAGAAGAAAATACTTTTCAAAATTAAAGAATTTTTTAATAACCCAAGTGCTTTTCTCAAAAATAAAATATATGTTAACTCACTAGAGAAGAAACACAAATGTGAACTCAGGAATGGATAAATTACGGAATCCAAAGTGACTATTAATACCAGATAATCACAGTGTTTTATACCAAAAATGTGTCAAATACAGTTACCCAAATGAATTAAATGCTACAAGTTGTTGCAAATGGGTATATTTCTTGTAACATAATTAGTAAAAATAATTTGGGTTTAAAATCCCATATTCTGTTAGAAAAGAATATGAAAGTATGAGTCAATAAAATATAAATTGCCCTCACTGGATACAGTAGGAGTTAAAAGACAACCATTTCATTCATGATCTTGAACAATGTAAGTATTAATAAGAATGAAAATAACTAATGTTTCTGAGACATTTGTTAAGTGCCAGGCCTTACTTGCAGCATTTTTCATGTAGATTTGTAATATGGGTTCAATTACTGTCTTAGTCCATTTGGGCTGGTATAACAAAAGGCCATAGACTGGGGGTCTTATAAACAACAGACATCTATTTCTCACAGTTCCAGAGGCTGGCAAGTCCAAGATCAAGGTGCTGGCAGATTCAGTGTCTGGTGAAGACAAGCTTCACGGTTCATACATGGATGTCTCCTTGCTGTGTCCTCACATGGTGAAAGGGGTGAGGGAGCTCTCTGGGATGTCATTTATAAAGGCACTAATCCCATTCATGAGGACTCCACCCTCATGACCCAATCACCTCCCAAATGCCCCACTTCCTAATACCATCACATGGCAGGTTAGGATTTCAAAATATGAATTTGGGGGGGCGGATAGCATCAGTCTATAGCAATTATATTCTTGAAAAACTAAAACAGAACCACAAGCATATTTATAAAAGGAAGACCTGCTTTCCAATCTTTGGAAAAGACACAAACAAGTAAGACATAATCATAGGACAAAAGATAGAAAACAAAGGCAACAGCAAGACATCCTTACAATCCCTCACTAGCAAGGAGACAGAAGTGAAGCCAATCATACAACTCATTGTGTTGGAATGGAGAAAAGGCTCACTTCTCACCTCAACAGGTAAAGTCTCTCAAATTGGGCTAAAAAAAAAAAGGGGAAACATTTGGGGGGAAATTAAAGCTTCAGAAGAGATCTCTTAACCCCTCTGCTCCTAGTTTTAACAAAACCTACAGAACCTGACAAGAATTACCAAAGGAAACAGAAGAGAGAGAAGAAAAACAGTTGTGATGCTCAAACTAGCAAAGGGCACCAAGGAATGCCACCTACTTCGAGGAAATTCTGCCCTGTTTAGAGCAAACTGGCCCAAATTCAAGAGGCCGCCAGGAGCAGCTCAACACTCTTCCTGTTACAAACAGTTATAATTTGGTAATAAATATATGGGAAATAATCTGGAAAACTGAAACGGCATCACCTATGCTGGACTTACAAAGGGCAGGGTTGTGGCCAGTTCACAAGAGGTGAACAAAGCTCCCCATGACTGGGACGTCAGGCCAACGTGTTAAATAGGGAATGGAAAATCAGTGACGAGTTGTCATTTTTCTCTAAACTGCCTAGTAACGGCAGTCTCAGACTCCCCCAACCGGGGTAAAAAGGAGGATGAAGAGGCTGGGAATCCTGGATCTTGAAGCAAGAGCTCACTGCTCAAGATGAGAACCCACCTATCTGAAGCCACTTCCGGAGCTACAGAATGACAGCAGCAGAGACAACCCAGCAAGAAGCCAGCAAGAAGCTAAGTCCATAGATGAATGTCTGTCCCAGAAGCCAGGAGCCACCCCAACTTCTTCTCTAGGCTGGAACCCACGGAGGTCCTATGCTGGGGTGCAGTCCCCAACCTTCTGCCCTCGGTGGCTGGACCTGGACCACTCAGGTGCTGCCCGCATTCTGAGTCTGCCGTGGAGGTCAGCACTTTGCAGGTGCCTGATGCCCATTCCTCATTGTTAACTGGCCTGGGTATGAACCAGGGCTGGGCCAAGATCTGCCTTAGAACAGATCTGAGGTTATCTGGGTCCTCCTAATCTCCCTCTCTCTCACACGCACACGCACACACACGCACAGGTGTCTGTAGATAACAAACTATCAAAAGTGACCATTTACAACCACGTAAAAATGGAATGATGGGAAGGTAGGGTGAAAAGAAATGCAAAACTACATTTTCACAATACCAATGTTGTTTAAGAAGCATATCTGTAATATACACATATAACTATAATGTAGATGGATGGCTAGATAAAGGATAGATACCTACCTACCTACATACATACATACTTGTATAGATACATACATACATTCATAGATGGCTGGATAGATAGATAGATAGAGATACTGAGATAGAGAGAGAGAGGGAGGGAGAAATAGATGTATATATAGACAGATATTCAGATAACTGTCTATGACTCTTTGGAGTCACTCATGAACATAATTCTAACAATTACAGCCCAGTGCCCTAGAGAAAATGATCTAACTCTCTGAACTAACGTTTCCTCATCTGTAAAGCAGAAATATTAATTGTACATTCAGCCCATTTCTTGTAAAGATCAGATGCTATCATCTGTCACGCACCTGACCCATCAGAGTTTTTCAATAAATAATAGTTTCTGCTTCTTGCAATTTAGAATTATATGTACCCATAAAGCCATTTAAAATAAAAACAAGCAGCATTAAATCCTGGACCATTCTGGAGCCCATGAAAATCAAATCCCAAACTGTAAGTATAGCCATCCTATAATTGTGCATTATATTTTAAGAACGTTGTCTGAGATAACCAGAAGTATTACATAACTGTATTTCTTCACGGAAAAGAAAAACTGGAATACACAGAAGATTAGACCATAAACAGATCTACATTATCTTTTTATCTTTATAAGACAGGGCAGGAAGGGAAAGGAGAGAAAACTGGAGGGCTCATTTTTCATCCGTCGCAATGACCCAACACAATAAGGAATAGGTGCTCCCTTCTCAGTGGGGGGGTGCAACCACCCTGCTGCATGAGATGCTTCAAGCATCACCTCATCTAGTGCTGACTTTACAGCTCTCTGCTCGTTCTGCCATCTATCAGACCCTTTTACTAACAGCCCCGAGGACCTGGTTTCTAAAGTACCCGGCAGGAAAAGGTTTAGGAGGAAGTTGCCCTTGTGACTTCTGATTTGGCTCACGGGTCCTCATACTGTATTTCATGATATTCATTCATATATAACCTTCATGTGGTCCCCAAGAAGATTCCATGTCTTGACACCCTGGAGTGAGAGCATGTGACTTCACATGGCAAGGGGGACTTTGCAGATAGCATGAACCTTAAGACGGCACTGACCCGAAGACAGGAAGATCACCGTGGATTATCTGGGTGCACTCATGTGGTTAGAAGCAGAAGATGAAGCGGTAGGAAGATGCAGTAGATTGGGAGTCAGAGCAACAAGAAGCATGAGAGAGAGTCTACCTGTGTTTGCCAACTTTGGAGGCGAGAAAGGGTGACCTGAGGCCAAGAATTCTGGGGTCTCTAGAAACTGGGAACAAGCCCAGCTTGCAGCCAGCATGGACACGGAGACCTCTCTCCCACGGTTACCCAGAACTAAATTCTGACATAACCTGAATGAGTGTGGAAGCCGATTGTCACCCAGAATCTTTATACGAGAGCCCAGCCTGGGCGCCCAATACCTTGAGTTAGCCTCATGCCACTGTGATGAGAGAGCCCAGCCACGTCACTGCTGACCTACAGAACTCGAAATAATAAACTTGCACTGTTTCGAGCTGTGAAGTTTATGGTTATCTGTTAAGGCAGCAATGAAAAATTAATAATGTAACACATTACAGCATGGAATATTTATAAGCAAAGATGTATGAAAAATATCTGGTTAAAATGTAATAGACAACAATGACGTGGCTATTTCCTGAGAAATCTGACTCTTGCCTACAAGAAAAAAGTGTGTTGGCTATCCCCAGGTGGAAAGAAAGATTCCCTTGTCTTTCCCAAATGTATAGACTAACTTCACCAGCTATGAATTCTAGTAATAACTAGGTTACAATAATATTAAAAATAATTCTAGAGTATATGTAACATAATATATATATATCATAAGTTCTACGTTCTAATAATACAATTTTAAATGTTGCTTTTTATGTACATAACATTTTGCATTTGTTTGCATTTATATTGAACATGCATATTTATATATAATATCCAATAACTTGTAAATGTTATGTTACAGATTTCTAACTTGCTGTTTCACTTCTCCCTCAACTCACCGCCCCCTGCCTTTGTTGCCTGTATTAATTTTCTATTGCTGCTGTAACAAATTACCACAAACTTGGTGGCTTAAAAACCCCAAATGTATTATTTTATAGTTCTGTAAATCAGAATGCTGATGTGGGTCTTGCTGGGCTAAAATTAAGACGTTAGCAGGGCTGCGTTCCTTCTGGAGGCTCTAGGAAAAGATCTGTTCTAGAGGCCGCCCACATTCCTTGGCTCGTCACCCCCTTCCTCCATCGCCAAAGCCAGCAATATTTTATCTTTCGACCATTCTTCCATAATCTCCTCTCCCTCTGCCCACAGCCAGGAAGGGTTCTCCAATCTGAGGACTCACGTGATTAGTTTGGACCCACTTGGATAATCCAGTATAATATCCCCACCTCAATATTCGTAATTTACTCACATCTACAAAGTGCTGTTTTCTAGATGGGGGAGCATGGTCACAAGTTCTGGGCATTAGGTCATGGCCATCTGCACTGTGGTCTACAATGAACAGAAAGTCAGCACCGAGCAATGACTTGCTTATAAATTTATCCACAATTGGTCCTGATCAAAAACTCATACAAGGCAGTGTCCCAAATTCCTATTTTCTGTCCTTGCCACCTGTGACCAGATCGAGGCAAAGGAGGAAACAAGATGGGGTCGGAAGAAGTCCTACACGCTGGCCAAACATCCAAACACAGCTGTTACATGTGTATTTTGGTACCACTAAGCTCACTTAATGTTATAAATGTAGTTTTCATGTCCTTATTTCAACAAGAATGTGGATGGTGAGAGGAGAATTGAGTTAAACAATTAGTCTGTGACACATAGAACATGAGTGTAAGCTTTTAAATGTTGCCCAGAGCACAGATTATCAACCTGGAGATCCTCCAGATCTTTGGGTACATCTTTCACCTCTAGTCAAGAACAAATAATAACCCTGTGGATTGCGGGGAAAGACATCTCTGCCACCCCATCAGGCTTGCTTGTGCCCAGTGAGAGGGGAACTGTCAAGGCAGTTGCCTGAGTTTTAACTCAGGGAAGCTCTGGTGGAGGGAAGAAGGCAGCCACCACAGTGGATACACGTGAGTGTGTATCTATCTTTTATGGCAGCAGAACCACAGCTCCAGGGTGGAGCTTTTCCTCCTCACGTCAGGCTAGTTTTGTCACACTCGAAAAAACTCTACTTTCAGCAAATTGTGCTCTTGTGCATACACACACACACATACACACACACACAATTGGAAAGGGAGTTAGAACTCCTGTATCCCACTCCTGGCTCAACCATCCACCCTCTGGATGCCTCAGTATTTATTTCATCCTTTTTACTTCAAATCCCAAATTTTTAAATGGAAAGTCATGGTGGTTAAGATCCTTGACACTTGCAGCTCTAGAATCTGGAATTCTATAAACGTACAGTATGTTGACCAACTGGTGAAAGCAATGCTAAACCCATCTGTGGCTCACAGTGGAAAACAGTCCTGATCTTTATCACTCTATGTAGCCCATGTAACCTCCCCACTCTGGAGGGAGGATACATGGGCTACCCTCTCCCCAGCAAGGGGACCTGTCATCACAGGAGACTCACTCTGCTTCATAAGATGACAGATATGGTGTAACTATCTATCTATCTATCTATCTATCTATCCATCCATCAATCCATCTATCCATCTATCAGAGATGATGTAGTATCTATGTATCTATCAATCTATCTATGTATCTATGTATATCTATCTATACATCCATCGATCAATCTACCCATCTATCAGAGATGATGTGGTATCCATGTGCCTATCAATCTATCTATGTATCTATCTATCTATGTATCTACGTATCTATGTATCTATCTATGTATCTATCTATCTATGTATGTATCTATCTATCTATCATCTCTATATGTAAGAATGATCTCTCCTAATAGATTTTTCTTTCAAGGTCAAGCACAGAAAGACTGTTTAAATATATCAACCTCTGACCCAGGCAGACAGAACAATCTTAGAGGTCTGAATGGGGATGGTCGAAGAACTTTTGGATATTTCTTTGCTAAGACTATATATACATACATACATACATACATACATATATATATATATATGTATATATATATGTATATATATATGTATATATATAAAATCTCATACATATATATGTGCTACGTTTTATAATTATCTCAACACAATAGAAATTTAAATGTATAATCGAAATTTAAATACATGCATACATGCTCAGGTTCTTATTCAATCATGCTTTTCTATAATAATAAAGACAAAACCATTTCATCCACCACTCTGTCGCCAGAGTTACCTGTGAATCCAGGATGCCAGGACAGAAATGACTTATGAGGATAGTTCTTTACCCCTCGTCAGTGAGGAATCATTCACTAAGATAGTCTTTCCAGACCCTTTTTAATTATTTGGAAAGAAAATAAAATGGAATGTAGTGAAGGAGAAAATCCTCCGAGAATGTTTATCCTCCATCTTTAGAATAAGATTTCAAGATCCAGGCGACTTAACCCATTTGCCTCTGCGATTTCAAGCTTGGCCAAGTGCTCAAAATTAGGCAAGTGGATGGAAGCATCCAGTCCCTGCCATCTGTCTCCCAGAATTAAAACAGTCACACGAATAACTCAGACCAAAAATCTCTGAGAAACTTCAGCGAGAATGAGCTAGAAGGACTTTGTGTTGATGACATCTCTCGTTGCCCATAATGGATGGGCGTAGGTATGATATATATATTTAAATAGTTTCCAAATGCTTCTGACACATTCGACTCCCCCATCCAAACGTCCTGGTTTCTCTTAACCCTCATTGTGGTCCATCTGGTAACTGACTCAGACCATCACAAAATCAGCACAGTACCTCCAACCAGATAAATAACGTGAGCTGGCTGGAGAAGGGTGAAATTTTGTAATAGATAGAGCATGAAAATGGGGATTTCGCTGTTTGGGGATTGTGTGTTGGTTGGTTGTTATTTTGCCAGCAAAATGCCCTTGTCAAATCTTCTACCCTTTCTGGGCCTCAGTGTTTCTCGACTGGTAGGATGAAGAAGCTGAACTGCAAGCCATCCACGCTGCGTCAAGCTGTGCCTCTTGGCAACCTCAATTAGGAGAGTTTCTTCCCTAAGGGTCTAGTTCCCTTTCTGTCAGCAATATCCAGGCTACGTGCTTCAAGTCGTCCTGACAGGTGAAGGCCGAGAATGCACATGTGGCTGCCTGAGCCTGTCCGGAGCACCACGGCAGGTCCCATGCACATGTGAAAATGTCCCTCTCATCATGAGGAAACCCCAAGCCCGGGCTTCCTTCAACTCTTCAGTGTTCATGGTACATTTTCTTCATTGCCTCTTTCTCAATGGTGCCTGTTCTAGCTTCTGCATACTAAGTAACATGTTCCATTTCCCAAGCTCTCTCCCACCAGAGGACACTCACCAGGGATTTTGCTTCAGTTCCCACAGGCTGTGCTGATGAATTCAACCCCCAGCGCAACACTGGCCATCTTTCTTATTTCCAAGCAACACAGGTTAAGGGCGATGTTGAGAGCTAACACAGCCTCCTGCCCACCATGGACAGGATGGGAAGAGGGAGGAAAACGGTGCCACTGGAGGGAGTAGGAAAAGCTGGGCGTGCTAACCCTGGCCACTGTATCGAAAAGGATTTGAAGTATGCATGTAAATATAAATACATGTATATTCATATATATGTTGAAACATAAAATATCTCAGGGTCAATCTCATTTATCAACCTTTCAAAACCCTCAAGTTCATATTTTTTCACTGAAGCAAATATCTACTGTAAGTTGACTGCTGACACTCCTGCAGGTGTAAGCTTAACAAAGCCACTTTAGAGTACTGAATCGTGTCTATCCGAATCACTGACAACATGATCCAGAACACAAACAGTGGTGCTGTCTTAGGTGCGTTTAGCTAATAGAATTGCTATAAGTGCACACAGCATTAAAACAATAAAAATGTTAAACAGATGAATATTAACAACTGCAACAGTTGCATCGGTGGCATTGTCTCCAAAACACAGAACTTGGGCAGGAAAAAGACATTCAGAACTCGTGTATGGATTTATGACCTATGTTGTGAAAATATATCCGTTAAGTAGTATGCACTAATGAAGCTGAAAATGGAGGAAGATTTTCAAACACCACATTTCTTAATAGCTAGTATTTGGTCTAAGCAACATCAAAGGACTTCAGGATGAGCAGCTCACAGCTTTCATGAGAACCTTTCTTCCAACGGCTTATTGTCGTGTGTTTCGTTCCATCGGTTAAAGGTCACATCACCATTGCTAACTTATTTGAGTAGTCTTACAGTGGGTCTACACACTTAAAATAAAAATCACTGATTATTAGAGAAATGCAAATCTAAACCACAATTAGGTATCACCTCACACCTGTCAGAATGGCCATCATCGAAAAGTCTACAAACAATAAGTGCTGGAGAGCGTGTGGAGAAAAGGGAGCCCTCCTACACTGTTGGTGGGAATGTAAACTGGTGCAGCCACGATGGAGAACAGCATGGAGGTTCCTCAAAAGCTAAAAACAGAACTACCATACGACCCAGCAATCCCACTCCTGGACATATATCCAGAGAAAACCATAATAAGAAATTATACTTGTAGCACTATTTACAATAGCCAGGACATGGAAGCAACCTAAATATCCATCAACAGATGGATGGATAAAGAAGATGTGGTACATATATATTGTACAATGGAATATTACTCAGCCATAAAAAGAGAACGAAGTAATGTCATTTGCAGCAACATGGATGGACCTAGAGATTATCATACTAAGTGAAGTAAATCAGACAGGGAAAGACAAATACCATATGATATCACTTATAGGTGGAATCTAAAAAGTGATACAAATTATTTACAAAACAGAAACAGACTCACAGACATAGAAAACAAACTTATGGTTACCAAAGGAGAACGGGAGGGGAAGGGATAAATTTAAGAGATTGGGACTAACATATACACACTACCATACAGAAAACAGATAATCAACAAGGACCTACTGTATAGCACGGGGAACTCTACTCAATATTCTAAATAGAACAACCTATATGGGAAAAGAATCTGAAAAATCATGGAGACATATATACATATAAAATTCACTTTGCTATACACCTGAAACTAAGAAAACATTGTAAATCGAGTATACTCCAATAAAAAATAAAAAAAAAAGTGCTCTACTTTTAGTCACGTGTCAAATGACTTAAAAATCTCATGAGAGAGCCCGAATTAGAATCATCCGTTTAACTCGCTCCAGAACTTCTGACCCTCTGGAAATCCTAAGGCCAAAAATGCTCTTTTATTTTGCCATTTCAGACTGCTGAGTTTTCAGATGATTTATTATGAAGGGATAGGTAACGAATACAACCATCTTCTTTCACCTGGGGTGTCTGGAAGCTCCCAGAGCCCAGAGGCAGAACATGACGTGATTAAGCACGCCCTCCATCAGGGAAGCCTGGACTCGAGCGCAGGACTGTATTGTCCTGGAGCCTCCTGGAGTGTAAGGATACTGAGGGGTGTCCCTCCCTGGGCCCACAACCTTGCAATGGTAACCCTTCCACAAATTCAACACTCCTTTGTGTTCCAGTAGCCAAGATAACATATAAATTCAGCCTCAGGCCTATTAAGAGACTCTTAAATTGGCTCGGGGCCCCTGGTTGGAGGGTTTTAAGGAGAAAAACAAGAGATGAACACCCCATAAAAAAGAAAGGGAATGCCGTGAATGCTATCCTAGGTCCTGTTATCAAATTAATGGAATTAATAATAAGAGAGGGGGCTTCCCTGGTGGCGCAGTGGTTGAGAGTCTGCCTGCCGATGCAGGGGACATGGGTTTGAGCCCTGGTCTGGGAGGATCCCACATGCCGTGGAGCAACTGGGCCCGTGAGCCACAACTACTGAGCCTGCGCTCCCGGAGCCTGTGCTCCACAACAAGAGAGGCCGCGATAGTGAGAGGCCCACGCACCGCGATGAAGAGTGGCCCCCGCTCGCCGCAACTGGAGAAAAGCCCTCGCACAGAAACGAGGACCCAACACAGTCCAAAATTAATTAATTAATTAATTAAATTTTTTAAAAAATATATTAATAATAAGAGAACCTAGTGGACAAAAAACAAGAACAAACTGTTTTGTCTATATCCAAAAAAAGTCATGATAGCTTGAGAAATCAGAGGTTCAGTAACAGAAAGTCAAAGACATGGAAAAAAATAGTCCAAGAAAGATGGGTTTGCCCTCTGACCCGATGCAAACGTCTCCCTCCAGATTCAACACTCTCTTAATTAAGCTCAATCCTGTCCACAAAGGGAATTCTGGACCTAAACTTCACTCACTAGCCATCAAAGCAGTTTTGCTGTTCTCCTGCAGGTGAATTTTGCATTCATCTGTCCAAACAAATATATAATAGCATCAAATATTTATAAAAACTGTCTTCATTTCCTATTGCAGCTGTAACGAATTACCACAAAACAGCATAAATTTTTACCTTACGGTTCTGGAGGCCCTATGTCCACAAAAGATCTCAGTGGAGTATAATCAAGGTTTCGTGGGCCTGTGTTCCTTCCTGGAAGCCCAGGGAAGAACTCACTGACGGCCACGCCCAGGTTCCAGAGGCTTCCTGCCTTCCTGCAATCCTGGCTGCCCTCCCACCTTCAATGACAGAAATGGCTGGGTTGGTCTTGTTACCCTGCAGTCTCTCAGGTTCTCTCACCTGTCTTCACTGTCATCATTTATAAGAACCACTGTGGTTCCATTGGGTCCGTCGGGATAATCTAAACACTCTCCTATTTTAGGGTCAGTTGATTAGCAACTTGCTTCCATCTGCAGCCTTTACTCTCCTCTGCCAGGTAACACAATATATTCACAGGTTCTGGAAATCAGGGCGTGGACATCTGTGCATGGCTACTGTTCTGACACTACTGATACATTACTTTGCCCAAGGATGATACAACAGGAAATACAACCTAGACTCTGCATCTAGGGCTTCCCAGTAGAAAGGGAAAGGAGATAGGATGTAACAAAATAGTGCAGCTACATGATACCACTGGACCACAGAAGAGGAGATGCTGGGGGCTGGAAAAGCCTCCTTGGGTTGGTGACGTTCAAGGTAAGTCTGAAAGAACAAGAGGACTGTTAGCAAACAAACGGACATGTGATACTGAGTTCCAAGGAAAGGGCAGAGTATGGACCAGTCATGGAGGCAAGACGTGATGAGCTGAGGTGCAAGTGGGTTTTTATGGCATTTTCTTACTGAAAAATAGAGTGAAATTAAGAAACTGAGGATTTGTCATGCTAGAAACTCTGGGGCTTGTCCTGTAAGATTATAAACAAGGGAATCTCTTTATTTTTTCCCAACACAGTCTAATGGGGAACCTTCGAATAAAATAAAGTACAGTCTATGTTTGGGAAGAGGCATGGAAGGAGGATGGGGCGGTGGTTTCTCACACCTACCCCTAAGAAGCGGGAAGTATATGGACAATTCCACACAGAAGGAGTCTTAAATAGAGTTCTCGTTTATAAAAGAGTAGGGATGTTGAGAAGCTGGGGGATGAGATGATCAGACTTGCATGTTGACTAACTACTCTAAGTACAGGATGGAGAATGGACCACAGGAGGAAGCAGATCAGTTACCCTACCACCCTCTGACTGCAGCAAGCACGCTCTTATTCTGTCTTCTGATTACAAACAACCTTCCTTTCATTCCTGTCCAAAAGCGGGGCCCTTTCTATCCCTAAATGCATGCTTTAATTTGCAAACCAACATTCTAAGGTCCTTCCAGGGCCTGGTAAATAATGTCCTTCAATCCTGGTCTCCTGGTACGTGAAGAAATCATCCTGATTCATCTACTTCGATTTGCGTAGGTTCCCTTTTGGAGCATCCTAGCAGGAAGGATTGTGTTCTGTCAACCCACCCACTGGTCCCCGTCTTTTCCAAATCCTTACTGAGATCTTGGAAAGAGAAGCTGAAGCTTTCTAGAAACGGAAGAAACCACCTCGTGAAATTACAAGTGGTCCCTCCCTAGAAATATTCAAAACCATGATGATGGTCGTGAGGAATGCCGCCCAGGGAAGGACTGCATGATGAGGAAGGTTCACTCAGCGACCTTTTAGGACAATGCCTCCCAACGTGCGGTCTGTGGATGGCTGCCCCCCGCAACGAGTCAAGTACGAAGGAAGAGTAAGCATTCCAAAGCCTGTGTAGTCACTGAATACAGTAATTGTCGGGTGACTCTCAATGAAAAGGCGAGCTTATGTTTTGTAGGTCTTTTTATTTCACCTTTCTCATAGCTCACGTAATTGGTTTACAAGCCTTGGTCCATGAAACATTGGAAACTATTTCCTTTAAATGCTGCTTTAGCATTGCTTCCACCTCCCCAAGGCTGTGTGTCAGGGAGCCTCAGGTCCATGGCTGTGAGATCCCTCTACGACCTGCCACTTTTCCTCCCTTTCAGTGAACCCTCCCAATCTTCCATTGCTATTGTAGTCACCCTTTGACCTTAGCCTTGGTATCCTAAATAATCTCCTAAACCCCAGATCCAAACAAAAGCACGTCCTCAAGGTTCTAATTTGTATTCATAGAAAGTTACTCCCTATTGAACGTCTAAGATGTTCCAGGCACTTCGGACCACCTTATCTACATTATTCTTTATCCTTTAATAACCACCAGGGAAGTGAGCCACCTTATGGAGGAGGAAATGAAGTCCAAGGAGATTAACTGCCCCAGCTGGTTTGGGGACCAGTGCACAACCTTTCCATGCTGCCACCCTTAATTTATACCGAAGTATCGTGTCTGATTTCACCAAATAATTATAATTTAATCTTTTCCTAGTTCAGGGTCATCATCAATCTTAAGTCCAGTCGTGCTGACCTAAAACTATAAAAATGTTCTACAGGAAGTTCAGTGGCCACTTTTCACGAAACCCTGTGAAGATCTGAATTCTAAGTAGCTAATTGCAAAGGCTCTTTGCTAAACAGTAAAATTAATGATTTCAGAGGCATCATTTAAATAGGATATAAGGGGCTTCCCTGGTGGCGCAGTGGTTGAGAGTCCGCCTGCTGATGCAGGGGACACGGGTTCATGCCCCGGTCCGGGAAGATCCCACATGCCACGGAGCGGCTAGTCCCGTAAGCCATGGCCGCTGAGCCTGTGCGTCTGGAGCCTGTGCTCAGCAACGGGAGAGGCCACAACAGTCAGAGGCCCGCGTACCGCAAAACAGACAAACAAACAAAAAACCCACAAACAAACAAAAATAGGATATAAATTTTGATAAAAGCTGACTGAATGTCTTTTGCAGAAATCATGAAAATGTCACTTAAATACCTTCACTTTCTCAAAGGCAGGTTGTCAGGAATTGACATTTGATGATACAAATCTATTTTTCAAAACCAAGGAATAATAATGGACAGATCTGAAACAGAAATGATTTTCAAGCTGTGCCCTGCCACACCCCAAAAAAAGAAAAAGAAAAAGAAAAAAAACCATTTTGCTTAAATCCAAAGTCTTTTAAAAGAATTACCATAGTATCTAAAATTCAGATACAATATGGCCAAGGAGAAGATAAGAATTCTTGTCTCACATTAAAAATCTGTTCTGTTTTCAGACTTGTGGTTGCCAAGGGGGACGGAGAGGTGCTGGGGGGAGAGGGGGAGGGAAGGATTGGGAGTTTGGGGTGAGCAGATGCAAACTATTATATATGGAATGGGTGAACAACAAGGTCCTACAGTAGAGCACAGGGAAATATACTCAATATCCTGTGATAAACCATAATGGAAAAGAATATGAAAAAGAATGTACATATATGTACAACTTGCTTTGCTGTACAGTTAACACAACACTGTAAATCAACTATACTTCAATAACTTTTTTAAAAATATGTAGAAATCTGTTCTGTTTTCATCAGAATCTCACTTCTGAGTGACACAAAAAGATCTCAGTCTTATACATTATCATCCTTAAATTCATAGTCACCAGTTGGAATATCTTGTATGTCCAGATAATTACAAAGATCTTTACATACGTTTATTTCTCACAATATCCATATGCAATAGGTATTGTAACCCCCATTTCACAAATGAAGAAATCACGTGCATCAGTCAGCTATTGCTATGTAACAAACTGCTCCAAAACTCTGTGGCTTTAAGTCAACAGCCACTTATTTCTCACGTATCTGTGAGTCAGCTGGGAAGTACTTCTGATCTAGAATGAGATGTCTGATCTTGGGGGGGGTTCCATCCTGCATTTGTGATCAGGTGGTGGTCTAGCCAGTGGGCTGGCTAGTCTAGGGGTACCTCTCTTGGGATCTTCCCCTAGACTAGCCTGGGCTTGTTCCCATGGCAGTGACTGAAGTCAAAGAAAGGAAAGAGATGTTCAGAAGTGCTTTCTGAAACCTTGGATTATATCACATTGGCCGAAGCAAGTCAGAAGAGCAACTCCAAGGTCAGAAGCAACAGGGGACTCTACAAGGTGAGCTCTGAGCTGGTTTCTGGATCTGGTCTAGACCTACGACATTTTTTTCCATTTTGCCACACTTAATTTATACCAAGGGATCACGTGCATTCCCCTCAGACCATTATCATTAATCCCCATGAATTTCAGAGTCATAAAACAACTAACATCCAGCCCTGGTGACCCAACTGATAAAAACACATTACAGGAAGCAGAGCAGAGCTTTTTACAAAGCACTTTAAAGTTCTGAATTGTAAGTAGCTAATTGCAATGGACACAGATTTAGAGAGACTATTATGCAATCAATCTGCTACATTAGGCTCAGAAAATTTAACAAGTTGTCCATGGTCAGGCAACTAGTAACATGAAACCAGGTCTGTCGGACCCCAACATCTACATTTGCTTCCAAAAAGCCACATTGTCTCTGGTATCCTGTGGTACTAACAGGATGGACTTCATCATCTGGTTTACTTGCTGAAAACTGTGACTACATTATACATGTGAAGGATGAGAGCATTGCAGCTTTGACTGGGGCACCGGGATGTCATGGATGCTGCGTACCAACCCAAGGTGAGAGACAGGTTGCTGAATTTAGACAGGAACCGTTCCCCAACTCTGAGCCCCTCTGCAGATCAATGACATACCAGCAGATCCTAACGTGGAAGGAACGTTTCTTTGGGGAAGTGACAGAGAGAGGAAAGAGCACGGGTTTATCGGAAGCTCTCAGAGACCTTGATGTCGTTCCCTGAACGTATGACGTACTGAGAACCGCCTCACTGACTGAGTCTCACCTGTGAATAGAAAGTGGATCTGGGCGTGGGAGCCGGTGGCTATGTCAGTGCTGGCCTGCACCCCTGTGTGTCCACGTGTGCTACCTGCAGGCCAGGTGCTGGATGCCCGGGAAACAGAGCCATCTAGATTTTGCCCAAGAGGATGGCTGAGAAGGCAAGAGCGCTCCAGCAGTAAGAATCTCCACGGGGCAGAATGAGATAAAGTTAGAGAAGGCAGCAGAAAAGCGAGGAGATGCATCGCATGCAGCCAAGTTGCTGTAGGAGAGACTCTCGATGCAGGAGGGTCTCCAAGGAGCCTGCTCAGGTCATGAGAAAGATTTCCTTAAGCTTCTGCTAAGCCCAGTGTGCCAGGTGAAATCATGCCGCCAGAGATGTCCACATCATAATCCTCGGAACCTGTGACTATGTTACCCTGGGTGGCAAAAGGCACTTTGCAGATGGGATGACGTCAAGAATCTTGAGATGGGGAGATGATCCTGGATTATCCGAGTGGGTAGTTACGGGGTCCTTATAGGAGAGAGGCAGGGAATCAGGGTGGGTAGGAGGCTTTGTGCAGACGGAGTAGGAGATCAGAGTAATGGGGCTATAGATGAGGAGTGTAGGGTTCCTCCCTGGAGCCCCCGGAAGGAATGCAGCCCTGCATTCCTTGGTTTACCTTGGTTTTACTCCCATGAGACTGATTTTTGCATGTATAACTGTAAGATAGTAACTTTGTGTTGCTTTAAGTTTGTGGTAATTTGTTACAGTAGCAAGAGCGAACTAATCCCCTCAAAGAACATGCTGTGGAGCCATTCCAATAAATCAGAACTACTCGAAGTCCTTCACGTTCCCAGCCTCCATACCTGATCCCCGGAGATCCTGAAACACGTAGATAGTAACTGGGGGAAGAGAATTCCACCACGACCTCCTCCCAGAGGGCTGGCGGTCTACTAACTACAGTCCTTAGCTGTGGAGGCACAGAGGATGCCTTAGCTTTGAGTGAAACGGAAATGGTGATTAATATCTTGGACTAGACCTTCTCATAGATGAATCAAGATGTGATACACACACACACACACAATGGAATACTACTCAGCCATAAAAAAGAACGAAATAATGCCATTTGCAGCAACAAGGATGGACCTAGAGATTGTCATACTGAGTGAAGTCAAAGACAAATGTCATATGATACCACTTATATGTGGAATCTAGAAAAATGATACAAATGAACTTATTTACAAAAGACAAATAGACTCACAGACATAGTAAACAAACTTACAGTTACCAAAGGGGAAAGGGAGGGGGAGGGATAAATTAGGAGTTTGGGATTAACAGATACACACTAGCATACACAAAATAGATAAACAACGAGGACCCACTGTATAGCACAGGGAAGTATACACAATATCTTGTAATAATCTATAATGGAAAAGAATCTGGAAAAGAATATATATGTGTGTGTGTATATATATATATATGTGTATATATATATATATATATATATATATATACACACACACATATATATATATATAAATCGCTTTGCTGTACACCTGAAACTAACACAGCATTGTCCATTAACTGGATTTCAATTTTTAAAAAATGGTTAAAATGTCAAAATAAAAGATTGCATTTTTGGACGTAACTTGTCCGTAGCCTACTTGTTACCCTAGAAGTGAGCGTAAAGCATGGTAACTGAGGGCCATGTTTCCCCATTAAATAACAGCTGAAGAGGAACCAGAGATACCATTAATGTGCATCTTGAATTCCATCATAACTGTTGTGCACTTTCATCTGATTGGGTAAATGTGAGAAATGGGAGCCAATAAATGAATCCTGTCAGCTCTTTCCATCCCCTCCTGGCACCTTAAAGGCCACCTGCACTGCTCTCTCCTTTTCGAATTGAACCAAGGGGAAGGGAGGCAAGCTTCACAGATGCCTCTTGTGCATTTCACGTGGAATGTGTACTGAACCCCCCGGTCCCGTTAGGAGGTGGCCATTATCCCCGTGTGACTGGTGAGGATGCTGCAGCTCAGGGAGGGGCAGCAATGGTTCAGTTTGTCCCTTTCCAGAGCCAGCCTTGACCCCTACCAGCCTCTCTTCACATCTCTATACGTGAATAGTACATGGCTCTGCTTACAGCCCACCAACTCTGCAGTTTTCTGTCATCTGGGTTCCCCCCCTTTCCTTCCATTCTGCCCAGTTCCCTTATTCAATGCCTCACATTGATAAACACTGATTCACTGAACTCGGGTCTCACATGACCGCCCTCAGTACGGACGGCCATCTACACCTCCACGTGACTCCTCATGTATTTTATAGAAAACCACACAGGTGGCCCTGAGTATCTTTCTAAACTAGTGTTGGCCGCTCCATCTCCCTCTGGGCAATGTTACACCTCTCGGGGTTCCCCAACATTCACTGCCCCACAACGTGCAGCTGCATCTTGGCATGAATACCCTCCAATGAACGGGCACCATTTAATTTCTCTCTTCCCATAGGTTGATGTTTTGGTCCACTTTGGTCCATCTTAGAAGAACCTCAAGTTGTGACAATCCGGCACAAGACAAAGAGTAGGAAGCCCTTCGTGGGAACACAGTGTATTCTTCAGTCTTGAGCTGTGTGACCCTGGGCAAGTCACTCAGCCTTTCCATGTCCTCTTAAGTAACCCAGACAATATTGATCTGGCCAAATTCACAAGTTTTGTTGGAAGCTTAAACATAGTCACGATTGGGCATGTCTCATAAAGAGCAAAAGGGTTACACAAATACACTTAGTCACCCCTTCAATAGAGTCTCGCCATGTGTCTTGCAAAAGTGGCTTATAATTTTTTAGGTCCTAAGTGCTTCGAAAGCAAGCACCGTATCTGGGATGTGATCTGGATAAACTCTGTCATGAATCTACTGTGAAAATGAGTGTGCGGATACATAAACATAAAGAATGGGATTTCTGTACGTTGACTATGGGACGGGCTTTAAAATGCTAAGTTGTTGTCTTCGTAGCACAGGGGGGGAAAAAACCAACCCAATGGCCTGGCTTTGTGCCTACATCACGCCATACAGTATTATGTACTCCTGGACCGCTTCTGTTCCAGACATGTGAGCTATCGTGTGTCTAACAACACAGACCAAAGCAGAGGTTTTAAGTGGCTTTTGATTTGCCTTCGTTAGGACACATGGGAGCTTCTCTAACTCCTGCTTTGAATCAAGACTTGACATCGTGCAGGCACATTGCTGTGGCCCTAGAAGAGCTGAAACATAGGTAAAACAGGTGAAAGTTGGGGCTCTAAACCAACAACAGCTTCAAAGGCCCCAACCGCACCAGGCCCCGGGTGATTTAAATGTAGTCTACGATGCGTGTTTCAGCACACGCCCTTTCTATATACTCGGTGATCACGATGCTCTGCACAGAGTCCCCGGACAGAAAAGTGAAGCACAAGTCCACTGTTAAGGAACTTAACATCCGGGTGGCCAAGGCCCTTTGCTATGGCTGCATTCATTTTAAAAAACGGGATTCATGTGGCAACATAGATGCACCTAGAGATGATTATACTAAGTGAAGTAAGCCAGAGAAAGACAAGTACCATATGATATCACTTGTGTGGGGAATCTAAAATAGGACACAAATGAACTTATCTATGAAACAGAAACGGAGTCACATAGAGAACAGACTTGTGGTTGCCAAGGGGAGAAGGAGAGGCATGGAGTGGGAGTTTGGGGTCAGCAGATGCAAACGATTATATATATACAGGATGGATCAACAACAAGGTCCTACTGGAGAGCACAGGGAACTCTATTCGATATCCTGTCCATCATGGAAAAGAACATGAAAAAAATGCGTATATATTTATAACTGAATCACTTTACTGTACAACAGAAATTAAACACATTGTAAATCAACTATAGTTCAATAAAATTTTTAAAAAAGGGGAAAAAAACGGGACTGATAACATACAAGGTTGGAGTCGGTGGTGGTGGTTATTATGGACAGTGTCCCAGGGTAAAGGATTACTGTCTTTAAACTGAAAACTGAAATTCAGGCCAACGCCAATTTGTCACAGATCCTAAAGGAAACCACAGAATCGAAGTATTTAATTAATCTAGATGACAAATTACCTGTGATCTCAAACCAGGTAGGCAGCACCCACGAGCAGGAGGCCCATGTGAGAAACAGAAATAAATGAGAATACTGGTTTCGGGAATTCGCCTTATAAACAACATTATTCTAAATTTACAGCCTAATACTTTGGAGTCTCTTAATGTATTTCCTCATGATCCCTGAAGGAGAGAAAAACTAGGAGTATTCTTTAGGGCCTCTCCCAAGATGTATTGCCCTGCATGTTTGCTATTACCAAATACACCCATTAAAATGAACTAGCTGACACCACAGTC
This sequence comes from Leucopleurus acutus, assembly GCF_964270905.1. Lineage (NCBI taxonomy): Eukaryota > Metazoa > Chordata > Mammalia > Artiodactyla > Delphinidae > Leucopleurus > Leucopleurus acutus. Next base: position 4,401,752 of record NC_139164.1, read on the forward strand.
ACCCTCTGGAGATGTAGATAAAAAAAATTAATCTGAGGTTAACCCAACAACCCCATACATACATGATGTATCATACAGAAAAGTAAACAACCATGTGATTATTCATCTGACAGAAATCCTGTAGCCTCTTTAGGGAAAAAGATAAAGGGAAAAAAAGACTATTCTGAAACATTTTTTTTAACATCTTTATTGGAGTATAATTGCTTTACAATGGTGTGTTAGTTTCTGCTCTATAACAAAGTGAATCAGCTGTACATATACATATATCCCCATATCCCCTCCATCTTGAGCCTCCCTCCCTCCCACCCTATCCCACCCCTCTAGGTGGTCACAAAGCACCGAGCTGATCTCCCTGTGCTATGCGGCTGCTTCCCCCTAGCTATCTATTTTACGTTTGGTAGTGTATCTATGTCCATGCCACTCTCTCACTTCGTCCCAGCTTACCCTTCCCCCTCCCCGTGTCCTCAAGTCCATTGTCTATGTCTGCGTCTTTATTCCTGTCCTGCACCTAGGTTCTTCAGAACCTTTTTTCTTAGATTACATATATATGTGTTAGCATACGGTATTTGTTTTTCTCTTACTGACTTACTTCACTCTGTATGACAGACTCTAAGTCCATCCACCTCACTACAAATAATTTCGTTTCTTTTTAGGGCTGAGTAATATTCCATTGTATATATGTGCCATATCTTCTTTATCCATTCGTCTGATGATGGACCCTTAGGTTGCTTCCATGTCCTGGCTATTGTAAACAGAGCTGCAATGAACATTGTGGTACATGACTCTTTTTGAATTATGGTTTTCTCAGGGTATATGCCCAGTAGTGGGATTGCTGGGTCATATGGTAATTCTATTTTCAGTGAAACATTCATTTTTAATAAAATCTTATAGGCATCTAACTTATATGTAGGCTTTGTAATCATACAGACATATATGTGGGTGTGTGTGTATTTGAAACGTCTTCCCCTGGAAAATCACCATTCTTTAAGGAAAGATACTTCCTAGAATATATACCCCCTCCCCACCTGCCAAAAAAATCATGTTCAAGTGAAAAGATGATCATTTCCTTTCTTGCATTGTGAAGCACCTCTGAAGAGCGTGGAGAATTTGCAAAAACGGGAAAGAGCTGCTCTCAGAAAACCCAATCGCCTTTAAAGCAATGATACAATGCCAGATGTTAAAATTCTCTGAGCATCTCCAGAGAAGCGAAAGCAATTAGGCGTTATCCTTGATTTTTTTCTGTTCAGAATCTCATTACCAAAGACAGCAGACGTGTTGGTGATGATGTACATAGAGCAGGTGGCATTTTGCCACTGCGAAAATAAAGTGTGGGCCGAATTTTACTATAAGTTTCCTTGAGGGAGGGAGGGAGGGAGGGAGAGAGGGAGGGGAGGGGGGAGAGAGGTAGAGGATGCTAAGTATATAAAGTAAACCTCATTAATTACATTATTTTGAAATGTTATTTCTCAGTCACTAGAACAATGAAGCATTTGTAAGCCTGTTCCAGGTAAAATGATAAACACTGCTGTACTGACCTCCTATGGTGTGGCCACAAGACAGTACAGCAAGAACATCCAATGTCAACTGTCCCTCTGGCACTGGGGAATGTGAAATAGCATGGGCACTGCCCATGACATACATCCTCAAGCCCAAACTTGGACTCAGGGACAGCAGTTCAGCTCCTTCCTAAATAGCAAAAGACCTCGGCCGTGCCGTGAGTCCCTTAGACTTAGTCTAGAACTACGCCACTGGTTCTCCTGGGTATCCACCTTGCAGACAACAGATCATGGGGCTTAGCCTCCGTAATCACGTGAGCCAATTATAATAAATCTTTTTGTCTATATCTCTTATTGGCTTAGTTTCTCTGCAGAGCCCTTTCTGACACTCCACCCTTTCCCATACAACACCTCCTTAACCATCTCTAACCCCAGACTCCCCCGAAGGGTCTCTGAACATTACTGATGATCCCTGACCACTTCCAGCTCTGAAATCCAGACACTAAGGAAACACACGTGCAAAAGAGTAATGGTCAATGCACAGCACTTCACACAAGCCTGTCCTGTTGACCGATTAGATGCTACTGGTCTTGAATTAATATTGCAACTGACCACCCTCCTTCTCACCTGCCTTTGTAAATGAATTAATGGCAGACACTGGCAATGCCAACCAAGCATATTTGAAATTTCACCCTTAAGTCTGCTCACGGAGGCACCCTCTAAAATAATCCCACTATCGTGTCTAAATACAGAACATAACATCTCTCTGGAATCGATGGATCATAGACCTCTCTGGAAAATGGCGTAACTCAGAGGAGATGGTTCAGTGGTGTCATGAAACAGAGCAGAGGTAATTTGTATCCACATGGGCCCCATTTTCTTGCTGTAGCTTTGATTTTCTACCTGATTCCTGACACCTTTTGCTTCTCTTTTTTTTTTTAAATTTTTTGTTCTCACTGAGCGACACGCAGGATCTTAGTTCCCTGACCAGGGATGGAACCCGCGGCCCCTGCAGTGGAAGTGCAGAGTCTGAACCGCTGGACCACCAGGGAAGTCCCCTGACACTTTGATTTAAATAAGCTGAGATATGGGAACATATGTATATGTAAAACTGATTCACTTTGTTATAAAGAGAAACTAACACACCATTGTAAAGCAATTATACTCCAATAAAGATGTTAAAAAAAAAAAAGTCAGATGTTCCGACACCGACACATATTCAAATTAAATTAAAATTTGTTTGCACCTCGTAATAAACAGTTTTAGGAAGGAAACCACGGCTAGTCACTCTGAAATTGAGAAGATGTTCATCTAGCTGTTATTACAGATAAGGACATATGAAATGATAAAGCATGCACGTTCATTCCATACAGATCTGCTTAGAACAAAAGCAAAAGGTTAAACTCTGCGGAAATTCAGCAAACATTGATTCACTTGTTCAAAAAAAAAAAAAATCACCGAGCACTTACTGTGGAACACAGAAAATATTCCTGAGCAGGCAGAGTGAAGAATAAAAATGTCTGGCAAAGAACGGGGTGGGGGGGGGGGGTGGACAGAACAAAGAGAAAACAATGTGGTGAACTGCAGAAATCTAACAGAAGCACGTGCTTGGAGGAGCACAGAAAGGGCTGATTAAACTGCTCTCCCGGAATTTCTTCTGAGGGGAGAGAACAGTGGGAATGCAGAAACTTAAAGGCACCTGAACACCTTTCAAATTAAGGAGACTTAAAAATGAGATGCAAAGTGTCACTTGATACCTGTCCCCTTTCTCCTCTAACCTGGTTGCCATATAATCAGCACAGACCCTGTGCCGGCCTTTGCTGTAGATTCTTCACACACACACAGGATATAAATAATTTGTTTGGCCTTTGTCCCAGGTTCCTGACAAAGAAAACCCTTGGAATTTCCCAAGTGATAGGAGTGTCTTTGTCATGCTGATGAATGCCTCTTGCTGGGGCCCCCAGTGGCTTCAGGAAGGAGGCTGCTCACCAGAAAGACCAACTTTGTGATTAGATGCTGGGACTTGAAACCTCTCTACCCGCAGGGACAAAAGGTGGGTGGAGACTGAGTTCAGTCATGTGGCCAATCATTGAATGGTGCCCACCAGATAAAACCTCGGTAAGAGTTCCGGACACTGGTGCTCAGAGGAGCCTCCCGGCTTGTAAACACTTTGCCGTGCTGGGAGGGTGAGGGCTCTGATTCCATGGGGAGAGGCTCAGAAGCTCGGGGCTCCTGCCCAGACCGCAGCCTGTGTGCATTCTTTATAATAAGACGGTAATTGAAGTATGGTACTTTCCTGAGTGCTGTGAGTCATTCTAGTGAATATCAGAACCAGGGAACCCCTGAATTTATAGCGAATTGGTCCAAAGCGCAGGTGGCCTGGGGACCCACAGAGTGTGGCCGGCATCTGAAGTAAGGACAGTCTCTTTGGGGGTCTTATGGGGTCTGCACTGATGCCGGTGGTTACAGCTGGAGTTGAACTGCAGTACACACAGCTGGGATTGGAACACAATAACGCATATTAACACATTACTCTCTTCACCTTGGCAGGTGGACTCTGCTACGAATCCCATTTTGCAGATCAGGAGACTGAGGCACAGGGTTAATTCTTCAGCTCAAGGTCGAGCCTGGAATTGGAACCCAGGCAGTCCATTCTCAAGCCCACATTCTTACTGTTCTCCTGGTCTGCCTCCTCATCATAGGCTTCTGCTTCAGCCAAGCCCTAGGGACATACTAGGTTACCCCATAACTTCTGATAGAAAAATATCATTATTTCAATGGTGTGCGGTCTATTGCCACACTGTTCAACCCTCAAGAGAGAAAGCCAAGGAAACAAAAATACAAAGGACACTAAAGTAAAAGGAATAGGCACAAGCACATGGACATCCGTATTGCTGTAAATTGAAGTTATTTTCTTGGAATCTTATATAGAGAGAAATAGAGCTGATTTGAACCCTGTAGCCGTATTTGCACATGCAGACATTTTCCAATGGGATAAAAGCCCCAACAATCCCATCTCTATTGACTTGAGTATAGAGACATCGGATGAAAGTTTCATCGTTACACCCTCCACTTCTCCTGCAGCTGGCGCATAACTGACATCTCTGTGGAGGAGCCCAGTTTTTGATCTGCCCACAGGGGTTTTTAGGGTCCAAGTCTCCCAGGCTGTCCCTGCCCTGGTGACTTAACTAGTCCCTGATATATTCACGTGCCACAAAAAGCAAGGCATGTGCGTAAAATCTGAAATGCTGCAAGAATGGAGAGTTTCTAATTAGTTTATTAAAGTGGGAGTTCTACCTGTGTATGGGGCTCATTTTTCTCACCATTACCATTTTCCCCCAAATGCCTTGTAAAGAAATTCCATGATGTTACATAGCAACACCTTACATTACACAATCCTGTATGTCACTGAGGTTATCTACTGTTAAAAATCAAAATCATGATATTTGTAATGCTCACCTATGACAATTTCAGGAAACACTCATGGTTTGAAATTCTGCCACTAATGGCTTGAGAGTCTTGCCTTAGAAAGTCATTCCCTGGAGAGACTTCCCTGGTGTTCCAGCAGCTAAGACTCTGCGGGTTCGATCCCTGGTCAGGGAACTAGACCCCACATGCCGCAACTAAGACCCGGCACAGCCAAATAAATAAATAAATATTTAGGGGAAAACCAAAATATTTAGGGGGGGAGAAAAAAAGAAAGAAAGAAAAAGAAAAGAAACTCGTTCTTTGGGATGTCTTGGTTTGAGTTCCACCCAGGGATCAGACCCCAAGGCAAGAGTGGGGTGCACAGAGTTTATTCACAAGATGATTCCAGGAAGTACACGTGAGGAAGCAGAAAGTGAGGCGGAACAGACGAGCAAAGAGGAGGGATTAATAGGCACTGACTGTGGCCGGCGAGCGGGGCTGAGTCATTCTGGGACAAGTCCACCAGAGGAAAGGTTATGATTTTTGGAAACATCACCCCCACGCCAGGAGCGGAGACTGAAGTATTTGCCCTCCGAGTCTGTCCACCCAGCCCCCAGCTGTCAGCCTGCTGAGAACCACCCACTACACCCACCTCTGAACTCAGGGAGGCCCAGGACACGAGGGCAGGGCATCCGCAGCACCTGCCCGGTGGGCTTCAGGCACCACGCTGGAAGTGATCCCTGGCCCGTCGATTTGGGGTCCCGATTTTCAGACGCTCAGAAGGCTAAAGAAAAGTCTGTCCTTCTGAGGGTGCTTCTGCAGCACCGTCCAGGTGAGGAAGACCCCAAGTTTATGCTCCTGTCCCCGCCCCCAGCGTTCTCCCTGCTCATCTCTCCTGCTACAAGGGGAAGGCCAGGAGGTGGGCACCATGTTGCCTGGCAGGCAACACGCCTCATCCACAGGAAGCACACAGTTGTTATTTTGTAAAACAAATGTGTAAATGAATGAATGAATGGTCTCCTAAGTATCTAACTCAAGGGAACAGTAGAACAGGTGCTGAAATTCCAAAAGATTCTCCGTTTATATGCAAGAGTCTGAAAGGAGAGATGAATGAGTTTTCCAACCACTTTTTTTCCATGTCACTGTAGAATTGGACAGCACATAAAATGAGTCATTCAAGCGGTTCATGCAAAGAACCACTAAAAGATACTGAGTGTTTCCCATGATTCCTTACTAACTTCCGAATTCCTTTTGAATAATTCGCTGTACATTCTCTCTACGAAAAGGACCACGCATCAAAATTTCTTGAGGGTCACTTTTGAGGGTATATAGGCAAGAAGCACAGCCATCCTATATTTTAGACACATTGGGGTGATTTTCAGAGGGTTTGTCCCATGATCAGATTTAGAGTTTGGAATTTCAAATATTTATAATCTGTATTGCCAAGTCCACTTGCAAAGGTCAGAAGATGGCATGATGGTCACTTACAATATTAGTTCAAGACTATTGCTGTCCAAGGAAATATAATGAAAGCTACAAATATAAGCCCCATAGTGATAGTACCTTTTCCAGGAGATCCATTTAAAAAAATAGATAGAAAACAGGTGAAGCTACATTTATTAACACATTTTCTATGAACCAATATATCCCATATATGATCCTTTCAATACGTAAATATTTTGGAAATTATTGAGATACTTTACATTCTCTTTTTTTGTACTGAGTCATTGAAATCTTCTGTGTGTGTTTAGCACTCAGAGCACATCTCCATTCGGACTGGACACACTGTAAGTACAATAGCCATGTGTTGTGAGTGGCTGCCATACTGGATTAGAGTGCAAAGCTAGCTCATCTCGTGGTGGACCGTGATGGATGGTGGAGTGGACATTGGTCAATAGGGTTCAGGACAGAGAAGGGAATACCTTCCACAGATGGTCCTTAGGTTGTAAATTCCTCTTTGTGTGTGCCACACACCTTGCCCGCTCCCAGTGCCATGTAGGCATTCTCCATCGGCATTCGTATTTGTGTCACATGGTGAAGAAACTGTGCTCTGGAACATTCTGGAAACCTGAACTTAGAAGAAGTGAAATGACTAAGAGAGGAAGCTTTGGAATTGGAAGATATGGAATCCTTGGAAGAAGAACAAGTTGGTCTGTGTCCAGCCCTGCCTTTGGGGAACCACCTACCCCCAACACAATATAGCCCCGGCCAAGAAATGTTCCAATTTCCCACTTAGGAGATGTTTGTCCTCTGTTCCCCTAATGGAAGCAGGAGGCTGTATTGCCTTCCTATGCCTGCTCTAACAAATGACCACAAATCCAGTAGCATACATTTACTGTCTTCCAGGTCTGGAGGACGGACGTTCAAAATGGGCTGAAATCCAAGTGTCAGCAAGGACTCGTGTAGTCTGGAGGCTCTCGGAGGGGATGCTATTTCCTGGTCTTTTCCAGCTACTTGAGTCTGCCTGCCTTCCTTGGCTTACGGCCCCCTTTCCTCTCCAAAGACAGGAACGCTGGCGGCGTCTTTCTCAAATCAACTGACTCTCACGCTTCTGCCTCCCTCTTCCTCATTTATAAGAACGCTTGAGATTCCCTTGGGCCCACCTGGATAATCCAAGACACTCTCCCTATCTAAGGTCAGCTGACTAGCAACCTTCATTCTGTCTGGGACGTTAATTCGCTCCCTGCCAGGTGAGGTAACATAGCCACAGGTTCTGGGGATTAAGCCACAGGTGTTCGGGGAAGGGGCATTATTTTGCCTTCCTCAGCTTCCTTCTAGCATAATTCTCTTTTGTTGTGAATGTTGCTGTGTTTCGAGACCATAAGTTCTGAAACAAAATGTCCAACTAAAGCAGTAGATGTTTTCTTCCAGAGCACAGGTTACGTTTAATCTATTGCGAACTAATACTTACTATTTATTTTTCATTCTCATCATAGTTTTATAACTATTGTCACGAACTACTATGATCTCTTATAACTCTATCAAAATTTTGGTTTTAAAATAAGTAGCTGATTTTCTGTTGAGACAACCATCTACATACTATCATCTTCAACCTCCCCATTAAAGTCCTTTCCAGCATATCTTCATAAAACTCATTCAGAGACTGGCAAATGTTGCGTGAGAGCACAGGATGATTTTTCCCATAAGACATGGAAGAAGAGATGACAAGAAACATTGAAACACTTTTATTCACTTGGTAATGTGTCAATTTGGGGAACAGAGCAATATACTCAATACTTAATGTTCTTACCATTAACAACCTCTTCTCCAAAGCTTCCACTATCAGAAAGGTGCATTATTTTTTAAGACTACATGAATGGGTCATTGAATTTTAACTAAGAGTGTAACTTTTCTTCTAGACAAAAGAATTAATTGCTATTCGATTGGGAATTCCCTCAGATACCTCTATCATGGCAGATATGCAAAGAATGGAGCAAATTTACACATACTTCACAAGTAAAACTAGATATACATCTAAGCAATTAAGTTGATTTAGCAAAAAAAAAAAAAAAACCCACAATTTTTTTCCCTTGAGGGGTTAGAGGTAAATTAGTAACTAGAAGTCAAATAGAAAATGAAATCTGCTTTCAAAACAAGTATCCACGGTGATGGGAAGAAAAGTTGATTTTTCTTATTTAACATTTACATTTTTGCTTTTTCAGGCTAGTTACGCTGTACCACAGAATATGAAGTATTACATGATTAATAAAATTTTTAAACTTTTAAGTAGAAAACTAAATTCAAATATTCCTAAAAGTTGTGTGTGTGTGTTTTTTTTTAATTCAATGTGCTGTAAGGACAGCACACTTGCAAAAGTGTATTTTAAATACTAAAGAAGGAAAATTCATTCCCCACAGATACTTATTTAGCTCCAGGGGTGCTCATAGAGCTGGGGAAGCTATTTCCTACAAAAGAGCTTAAAAGTACAGATTGCAAAGGTGTAGAAGGCAGGGTGGAATGAAACCCACGTTGACTTGCAAGGTCGCAAGGAAGGGGTACCATCTTGCGATGTGTGTTTGGAGGATGGAGCCCCCTTGTAACTCTCAGCAAGGATGCACGTGTCCAAGGACTGCATGCGCTAGTTGTGCCTCCCCCTGCTAGGCAAGCAGACAGACTGCTACAAAGAAGATGAGGACCAGGGAAGGTGCAGTCCAAGGAGAAGAGCGTATCACAGACTCCTTCAATTCTTTTGACAAGTATATGTGTGATAGTGTTCTCTACAGTGGGCACCATTCTGAGAATGGGGGACATAGCTGTGAACAGAGTGGACCAGACCCTCAGCGATATGGAACTCACATTAGGGTGAAGAGGAATGAGGTGTCATAGAACGAGAAAGAGAGAGAAAGAGAGAGAGAGAGAGACAGAGACAGAGAGAGAGACAGAGAGAGAGAGAGACAGAGGGAGAGAGACAGAGAGAGAGAGAGAGACAGAGAGAGAGAGAGAGAGAGACAGAGACAGAGAGAGACAGAGACAGAGAGACAGAGAGAGAGACGGAGAGAGAGACAGAGACAGAGAGAGAAGAGAGAGAGGGAGGGGGGGAGAGAGAGAGAGAGAGAGAGAGAGAGAGAGAGAAAGAGAGAGAGAGAGAGACAGAGAGAGAGAGAAGAGAGAGAGAGAGAGATCACCAAATTTGCTCTACAAATGAAACTTGACCTGGATGAGGAAAATAAGTCCTTTGGGCCCCAGCAGGTGGGTCTGAGGTCTCGTTAGAGGATGGACATGGATTTCAGTCAGAGATAGGAGTGTGGATATCCACAGTCTGGGTGTTTCCAGATTCTTTTCACTGATCTCGGGAGGGCACTGGTAATATTCCAAATTCTTTCCTGTACTGAATATTCCCACCAGGTTTTACCTTTTCTGATTGCTGAGAGCCCTAAGAAGTCCTCTGAGGATGAGATCTAGGTCATTGTACCAAACTTCCCTGGAAAACACTCTACCCCTACTCTTCAAATATGTTAGCAATGCTGCAAGATCCCCACTGTTTTCTTGTTCAACAACAAAAACATATTTCCCCAATGCTTTCTTTAAGCTTGGTAACACTCCAGGCACTGAAAGTTCAGCAGTGATGAAGGAAAACAGTGACCTCAACTTCACAAAGGTTACACTGAAGCCAGAAGAGGAAAGATGGTGTTGGTGGAGGTGGAGGTGTTGGTGGTGGACATGGAGGTGGAGGTGGTGGTGATGGTCATTGTGATAGTTTTGGTGGTAGAGGTGGAGGTGGTGTTGAACGTGGTGGAGATGAAGGTGGAGGTGTTGCTGGTGGGATGGAGGTGTTGGTAGTAGAGCTGGTGGGATGAAGGTGGAGGTGTTGGTGGTGGAGGTGGTGGGATGAAGGTGGAGGTGTTGGTAGTGGAGCTGGTGGGATGAAGGTGGAGGTGTTGATGGTGGAATGGAGGTGTTGATAGTGGAGATGGTGGGATGAAGGTGGAGGTGTTGGTAGTGGAGCTGGTGGGATGAAGGTGGAGGTGTTGATGGTGGAATGGAGGTGTTGATAGTGGAGATGGTGGGATGAAGGTGGAGGTGTTGGTAGTGGAGCTGGTGGGATGAAGGTGGAGGTGTTGGTGGTGGGGATGGAGGTGGTGGTGAGAGTCATTGCAGTGGTATTGGTGGTGGAGTTGAAGGTGGGCCAAAAATAAATAAATTAATGTACAAGAAAAGCAACAGAGAGCAGTAAATGCTAAATAGTACATGGAATATGGACACCTTGATGCAGTGGACCTGGGTAAGTACTCTGGACGGATGGTCAGGAAAGACCCCTTAGAAGCAGTGACCTGTATCAAGGTCTCCAAAGCTGAGGGGCCTGACAAAGGGCACCCTATGCCCCATGTTCATGAGTGAGGTTTATTGAACAGGTGTAAAGGCTCAGGTATGTTAGAAATGGAGCAGAGACTTTCAGAGGGAACGTTTATGGTCAGAATACAAACAGGCTGTCTCCCCTATCCTCTTATTCTGACACGCTACAAACATTAGGGATTTCTTGTGACAATTTTTCCATCACATCACCTAAACTCCATGGAGGGGAAACGATCCAGATTAGCCTTTAGATTTGTTTTGAAGTTTGCTTGTGTCTCTCTACTCAGAAGTCTTTCCGTAGGCCTTTAGAAAGTGTTTTTGTTCCTATTAACTGGCTCTAAACAGGAAGCCTACTTCTTCTGGCATCTTTATATTCTTAAGAATATCTCTGCAAAAGTCTATGTCATCTAAAAAAATAGCCTTTTTCTAGCAATTTTCTAACTACTGATTTAGCTCTCCTCGTATGTGTTTAAATGAGGAACCAGTAACCTAGTCCTGGGGAAAACTGAGAAATGCAGAGAAAACATAGACTTAGCTTCTCACTCACGCTTCCCTTTTTCCCTTTGTCTTACAGTCCTCGCTCACTTTCCCAATCTGTTTTCAACTTCACACTACTATTGCCTGGCAAAATGCTAATTCCTAACCTAGTAAAGATAATTACTAAGGTGTTCCACAGTAGACACTATTGGTGACCCATCCAGGTATACTGTTTGCCACTTCACCCTTTGGGGTCCCCACTCCTCAGCTGAGAAGAAAATTGGATGCTAGCAGCTCAGAGCTACACCAACTGCTCTCCACCAAATGGGACATACCTGGCAGGTTACATGCCTCCCCAGGGTTGGCTCAGAGGAATGAGGGATGTGAGTGAGTTCCAGTTATGTGTTACCACATGGCAAACCACCCAAGAGTCAGAGCCATCATATTAGCCTCATGAATCACAGGCTGGGAATCTGTTCTTGGCATAGTGAACATAGCTGTCCTGTTCCTTGATGTCTGGGGTCTCAGCTGGAAGCCTCAAATGCCTGGCAGCGGCCTGAAGAACTGGGGACTGGAATACCGAGAGGGTTCTTCTTTCACACGCTGGTGCCTGGGCTGGGAAGACTCCAAGACTGGGCTCAGGTGGAACTCGATAGGAACACCTGTATGTGGCCTCTTCATTAAGCTGGGGCTTCCTCACAGCATGGTGGCCTCAGGGCAGTTGGACTTCTTAGGCAGTGAATTAAGACTTCAAGAGTGAGGGTGCTGGCAAACCAGGAAGGGGTGCTTTGGACTTTCATGATCTAGCCTCAAAAATCACATAGTGTCCAATGAGTACACAAAAAGATGTTCAACATCACTGATTCCCTGGGGAAATGCAAATCAAACCCACACAGTGAGATGCCATCTCACATCCAGTAGGATGGCTATTAGAAAAAGAAAGAGACGAGACACACAAAAAACAGAAAATAACAAGTGCTGGTGAGGACGTAGAAATATCGGAGCCCAAGTGCATTATTGGTGGGAATGTAAAATGGTGCACGTGCTAAGGAAAACAGTAGGGAGGTTCCTCAAAAAATTAAGACGAGAACTACCATATGATCCAACAACCCCACTTCTTGGTATATACCCAAGAGAAATAAAAGCAGAGTCTTGAAGAGAGATTTGCACATCCGTGTTCACAGCAGCCAAAAGGTGGAAGCAACCCAAGTGTTCACTGATGGACAAGCAAAATGCGGTCTATCCATGCCATAGCATGCTGACACCTGCTACAACATCATGAGCCTTGAGGACATTGCACGAAGTGAAATAAGCCAGGGACAAAAATTAAAAACACCGTATGACTGTACTTATATAAGGCACTTAGAGCAATTAGATGCATAGAGTCAGAAAGCAGAATGGTGGGGCCAGGGACTTGGGGAGGGGGGTGCTGATTTATTGTCCAATGGGTATAGAGTTTCAGTTTTGCAAGATGAAAAGAAGTCTGTAGGTGGACAGTGGTGACGGCTACAGCAATATGAATGCACTTAATGCCACCAAACTGCACACTTAAGAATTATTAAGATGGTAAATGTTCTGTTATGTGTATTTGACTACAAATAAATCTTTTTTAAGTCCTATACTGTCACTTTCACTATATTCTGCTGGTTGAAGCAATCACGGTTCTGCAGATATTCAAGGGGAGGAGATGCAGACCCACTTCTTGATGGGAAGGGTGTCACCATATCACAGCTATGTTTTAAAACCACCATGACTATACAATGGAATATTACTCAGCCATAAAAAAGAATGAAATAAGGCCATTTGCCGCAACATGGATGGACCCAGAGATTCTCATACTAAGTGAAGTAAGTCAGAAAGAGAAAGACAAGTGATATGATATCACTTATATGTGGAATCTAAAAAAAAAAGGGTGCAAATTAACTTATCTACAGAACAGAAATAGAGTCACAGATGTAGAAAACAAACTTATGGTTATGAGGGGATAAAGGGTGGGGGGAGGGATAAATTGGGAGACTGGGATGGACATATACACACTACTATATATAAAATAGATAACTAATAAGGACCTGCTGTAGAGCACAGGGAACTCTACTCAATACTCTGTAATGACCTATGTGGGAAAAGAATCTAAAAAAGAGTGGGTATAGGTATACGTATAACTGATTCACTTTGCTGTACACCTGAAACGAACACAACATTGTAAATCAACTATACTCCAATAAAAATTTAAAAATTAAAAAATAAAACCAGCAGGAGGCCCGAGGGGCTGGCCCCATGGAACAAGGTGGGCGAATCCGTAGAAACACGTATGCTCCAGAGCTGCCCAAGGGATCAAGCTGAGGCGACTTCAGCTGCTATCAGACCCCCTCCACTTTTTCGCCCTGTCCCTCCCGCTTCCCTCATTTCCTGGGAAGTCTCTCCTTAGAGACGTCCATCAGTAAATGACCTGCCCATGACTCTGTAACTCAGGCTATGCTTCTAGGGAATCTGACCTAAAGCAGACTCTGGGATGGAAACTCTATTAAAAAAATCAAAAGATCAGTGGAACTTTAGAGTTCTGCGGGGCTACTGGGAATATGTTTTGAAATACGAAGTCTTTTCATCACCTCTTTTGAGTAAGCCCTGAAGGATGCCAGCTAGTCACAGGACCTGTGCTAATCACTTCACTGTATTCCTCCAAAAGTCGCATCGGCCACTCTTCCTTTTGACGGGCTGCTCTGAGAACTTAGCAACTCACTCAGGGACACGGCTGGTGAACCCCAGAAGGAAGCACTGTTGGACGTTCAGGCGTTTGCTCAGAGTGACCGACTGTCCTTGTTTGCTCAGGACTAAGAGGTTTCCCCAGATACGAGCTTTGCAACAGCAAATCCCAGGAAATTTCCACACAAACCAGGCTGCCTTAGGTGACCGAGGGCCAGCTTGCACTCAGCCCTCAGGATGTCTAGGATTCTGTAACCCTCACGTTAACATGGCTCTGATGCAGGGACTCGTTCCCTATGGCTGCCTTAACAAAGAGCCACAAGCTGGGTGCCTTAAAACAACCTAAATTTATGCGTCTCCGTTCTGCAGGCTACAAGCGTGGAATCAAAGTATCGGCAGGATTGATTCCTTCTGGCGTCTTCCTCCTCTGTGTCCACACAGTCTTCCTTCTGTGTCCAAGTTTCCCGTTTTTATTTATTTATTTATTTTTAAAGATTTTTTTGATGTGGACCACTTTTTAAAAAGTCTTTATTGAATTTGTTACAATGTCGCTTCTGTTTTATGGTTTTTTGGCCACGAGGCATGTGGGATCCCTTAGCTCCCCAACCAGGGATGGAATCCGCACTCCCTGCATTGGAAGGCAAAGTCTTAACCACTGGACCACCAGGGAAGTCCTTAAGTTTCCCCTTTTTATAAGGACACCAGTCCTATCAGACTAGAACCCACCCTAATGACCTCATTTTAACTTGATTACCTCTGTAAAGACCTTTCTCCAAATAAGGTCACACTCTCAGGTACTGGGGGGTTAGAACTTCCACATATGAACTTTGGGGGTGGATGAGAGACACAATTCAGCCCTTAAAAATGCATAAAGCCAAAGGCCAACAAGCACAAAATCAATATGCTCACATATCTCCCTCCCACGAGCTTCAATAATCTTCTTGGACAAAACACGCTCAACAGAAAGATAAAGGGTGAGTTCTACTGCACCACTCACACCAGTGACTGGAGTACACCCCATCTGGGACATCAAGAAGGGCAGCCACTTAGCGTGTCAGCTGAATCAGGTTTTGGGAATTCAGAGGGAGACCTGGCAGCCCTCAGTACCTGCTGGAACTCCCCACACCCTGGAACGTATGGGTGCATTAAAAATTAGCTCAGGGCTTCCCTGGTGACACAGTGGTTGAGAGTCCGCCAGCCGATGCAGGGAACACGGGTTTGTGTCCCGGTCCAGGAAGATCCCACATGCAGCGGAGCGGCTGGGCCCATGGGCCATGGCCGCTAAGTCTGCGCGTCCGGAGGCTGTGCTCCACAACAGGAGAGGCCACAGCAGTGAGAGGCCCACATACCGCAAAAAAAAAAAAAAAAAAATTAGCTCAACCCAATCAATGAAGTGCATTACTTCTGGAGTTATCTACACCAAAGCAGGCTCAGTTACATCTGGAAGGAACAAACATCCTAAGCTCACTAGAAAGGCAATAAGTCAAGAGTCCACAAAGTACAAAGGAAAGCACACATGGACTTCCAACAGTGGAACACTGGTTATCAACTTTTTGCATGGAAGTACTTTGAATTACAATTTAGGAGACCTTGGATTCATTCCTGACTTTGATATTTAATATTAAGTAGCTTTTTTAAAACCATTTTTAAAATTGAAGTATAGTTAATTTACAATGCTGTATTAGTTTCAGGCATACAGCAAAATGACTCAGAGATATATACGTGTGTGTGTGTGTGTGTGTGTGTGTGTGTGTGTGTGTGTGTGTATTCTTTTTCATACTCTTTTCCATTATGGTTTATTACAGGATATAAAAAACAGTTCCCTGTGCTACACAGTAGGTCCTTGTTGTTTACCTGTTTTATATATAGCAGTGTGTATGATATTAAATAACATTAATCATGCCATCTTCTTTCTGGTGTCTGAGTTTCCTCATTTGCAAAATAGACAGCAAGGAATCTATGTTCATCTTTAGTTCTAGGATACTGTGAAAAGAAGGCAAATGTCAATAATATACATTTTTAAGGAAATTAATCCTTTCAGCTTAGTAGCTCACCGTTGAGTAAACGTTTGCTTCAGTAAATGTTGACACAGTGATGGCCTAAAACCATGCATCCATCATCAAAAAACGAGTAGTTCACCCCCAATTCATGAACAGGATTTCATTAAGTCTACATTCAAACGGCTCATGTTGTTTTGTTTTTTTTTTTTACAAAGTAAGTCCATTAAATGAATCAGTACTATGACCAAATAATGAATTGGCAATTACATAATGCCATATCCTATGGACATTCAAAGTGCGCTGGGAGCAGAAAACTCCAGCATCTATTACACTCACCCTGTGTTAGACATCCATCAACATCCATGGGCAACAGGTAATTACGTACTTTTTACTGGCACTACAAAAACTGGTTGTCATTCAGATGGATGGAGTAACCAGTTTGTTCTAGTACCTTGCCATTACATCAAATTCCATTATACCCTGACATAACCTAAGAATATAGAGCCATTTTTCCATTAAGCAAAACACTAATCAGAAAAATCGACGTTTAAACACCTAGAGTAGAATTCAAGCGAATGCCACAGCTAGGGTTTTCCCCCACACGTCTGGAGCATTTACTGACTCACAAATGCTGACTGTGCACCACCCGCTTTTGCCCCAATTCTAATTTTTGGCCCCATTCTACGACAGATGTTAAAAATATCTCATGCACTTGATACGGAGGCTGTTGTGTTAACTACCTGATGTGTATCCAGCAGAAACAGAAACCAAGAACCTTATCTGATGCTATTAATAGGGGTCACCAATCGTTGGTTGTTAAATTCCCCATAAATTGTTTCAGACCGAGTATAGAGGAAACGGCCCACCAAGAGAAAGGTAAGTATTTTGAGAAGAAAGGTTGTCTAGCCAGACAATTCCATTATCAAGTATAGATGTCAGTCAAATGAACGTACAGGGTAACAGCCAGCTGCCCAGGAGAACGCTCAAAGTAGGAAACTATAGGCTGTGTTTCCACGCAGCCAATGAAGGGTGAAGTTGTACCACCCTGGTGAGGCACGCAGATGCCAATCAGATATTCTAAATGGAAAGAGATGTGCACCCTTTCTTCCTATCAGGTCAATTGCCTTTTACGCGGCTATGCTCCCCACTGCGTTTCCTCACTTGTTTTGCTGGTACCAGTGACTAAATTCCTTCTGGGAGTCTAAAGTAATAATCATGTTTCCCTCCAGAAGACTCTGTAATATCCTTTCTTCTGAGAAACGACACTTGTTTGGGTACTGAAACTAAAATTTCCAAATCTAAGAACTCCCTCTCTTTTCAATGCCTGTTATGACTCAAAGACTTGGAGAAAGATAAGAAATATACATGTTGGCAATTTTTTTTTTTTTTTTTTACTTCCCAGCAATTACTGTTCGTTTAACTAGTGTTTGAGCACTGCAAATTCAAATTCAAAATAAAAGTGAGGTAAGAAATGATTTTCATCAATTGTACCTCCCACCTCCATCCCACATACACCACATTCATGCAACCTTGATTTTGAATAAGTGTGTCTGCTGGATTCCGTTGCAGATAACAGGCACCACTCCCTCTCTCTCTCTCTCTCTTCTGCAGCAAACAATTAATATAGAACACGTGCTTACAAATCACTAGTTAGGTCTCTACAAAGGACTCTGAGACCAAAATTACAAAAACAACCCTTCTCTTGGGATCTGACGGCTTGGACACAGCTGGGGGACCAGGTGTCTGCCTCTATAACCAGGTGTCTGCCACTGCACCTGCCAGACCACCCCTGGCATGACCGTTTTTCTCCCCACCTGCCTCGGTTCCTAATGCAGGTCTTAAGAGAATGCCTCTGATGGATGGACCTGAGTCATAGCCCAAAACCAAGCTGCAAGGGAGTCTGGGAAATGTAGTTTTTGGCCTTCCAGCCTGTGCTTTACAGGATGACATACTTGAAGGATATATGGAATAGATGCCGAATCCATCAATTATCCTTAGCTTCCCACGTACCTATGTGTGCAGGCTTTTTCTCTACAAAAATGTTTGTTATCTTCTCAACAGCATCGAGTCTAAGGGAGCCATTTGTTCTGGAATTTGGGATAATTTTAATCAGTTTGCCCTTTAAATTGTGTTGTGTTTAACCGGGCAGAGCTGTACAGTGAAGGCCTGACACAATTCTATATTTATTTGAACTCCTGTCCCTTTGGGTACACTTTCAGAGGACATGACTCTAAATGATTCACCCTCACAGAAGAAAACGAGTATGAAGCAATTTTTTTAAAAAAGCCTACAGTACCAAAAATGTTCTCTGAACCACATCTTAGGTTTCCGGGATTTCAACATGGGAGGGAAGTCTGTAGCGCCGGGGTAGAGGAGGGTCCACGACCTGAAAAGCCTTCCTTTGGGGCTACTGAGGAAGGATTAGATTGCCCTGCAAGCACCGCGTAGCAGGGTCCGAGGCGGGTACGGGGAGGAGGTCTCAGCAGGCAGCTGACGAGGGCCACTGACGTGGCCAGTTCAATAAGCCGTACCCACAGGCATCCATCGGGGAGCTCAGAAAGCCCCTCATAGACAGGCCCTTCCCAAGGGCTGAAAGGCGGTGCCTGAGCTTGTGAAGGAATTCCTCAGTCCAGCCTTCAGGGTGCGGCCAAACCTCCTGGATAAAAGCTGCTTGTTAGATTAAGGGTTCTCAAGCGCCGCCTCCCCAGATCCTGGGCTGCGGCTGAAGGACCTGCCCCCCTACTGCCAAGTGACGCTGAGGAAGGTGGTCCAAACATCTATGGTAGAGAAATTGGACAACAACATGGGGAAGGATGG
Source organism: Leucopleurus acutus (assembly GCF_964270905.1). Lineage (NCBI taxonomy): Eukaryota > Metazoa > Chordata > Mammalia > Artiodactyla > Delphinidae > Leucopleurus > Leucopleurus acutus. The sequence goes on from NC_139164.1 coordinate 4,420,446, forward strand.
AGGAAAGTAATTACGGTTAATGGAAGGGAAGAACAGAACCTGCTCCAGTTTCAGATTTTTCTCTAAGAGAGAAACTGGAGTTGAGTTGACTGTGGCGCAAAAGGCATTTTTCTGCCACTGGCCTACTAGTGATTGTTTTGCATGGATTCTGCCACTATCCTTTCCTAGGCATCTGTGTTGCATAGTTCAAGTGTAAATAAAAGAGCAGTGCTGTTGTGTAAATGACAGAACCCATTAGGCTTCTCTCTGAATCTGCCCATCTTCCATTACCATAAAGAAGATGAAATTTCCGCCACTGAAGGACCATCTAAGGCATCTGATTCAGAAGGTTTACCCACGTTTCTCAGCTTGCCTGGATGGTGTATGTTACAAACCTTTCAGCAGAAGGCACTGCCCAGGTTTTGCTTAAGATTCCGTCAGGTATCATTTAAATCAGCAATCACACGCAGGAACGCAGGCCTGCTTCCAACAGTGGTAAGAGCTGGCTGGGTAGAGACAACAGTGTCTATTTTCCTTGCAGGGCATCGAGGCTTATGCCTCACAACGAAGATCAAGAGACCCTTTGTGTGAAACCGCTGGAAGCTACGTGCACATGTTCAGAGCTGTTGCTCAAAGTCCTGATTCTTGGTTCAATCACAGCTTTCTCTTTTCTCAGGGCATCTCAAGAATCGGGATCAAAAGTAATGAAGGGTGGGAGGGTCTTGAAAATAATTTTCTACGGTCAGTGTCACAGTGCAAAGTGTGTATTGAATATCTTACTAGGTGGAAAAGGAATATTCTACATGAAAACCTAAGGGCATGTAACATTTATCCTCAATCACTGGAGACGGTCTAAATCCATTCCACACGGCCCGGGATCATGAAACTCCCCCGGGTCCCCGTTCTGCATGTAATAAAGCAAGAAAGCAACGGGCAGAGAGGATGCAGCTCACAGAGAACTCTGGGTTGCAGCATTTTGGGAGAAAGAGCTGTGACCCACCTCATTGTGCCAAGATGAGGTGACGGTCCTATCACAGGACACTATCCTATGTGTTGGTTTGAGACGATGACACTGAATTTTGCTGTTGAAGTTCCTCTCTCTGCCATTCAGCATGTGTTCTGGAACTAAGTATGAGACAGAAAACGTAACTATACGCACACATGTGTATCATGTGTGCTCAGTCCAATGCAAGAGCAACCGTATGGGGTTCAGAAGATGAGTTTCAGTTTAACTCTGCTTCTCACGGTGTCATTTCAGGCCTCTGGGTCTCAGTTTTCTCATGGGAAACAGATGGATTAGAATTTATTTAGAACAACTGGGGAATCTTCAAGGTTTTGTTTTGTTTTGTTTTGTTTAATGTCTTCACCATTTAAAATACTGTCCAGCCCAGAATTCAAGATTGCCGGAATGGCTTCCCTTCAAATCTTATTGCCTTAGTTTTGTTTTTTTTTTCTTTGATGAAACAGTGCAATATATTTTCACATGACTATTTCTTGTTTGCTTGTCATTTCCCAAGCAGCTTGGCACCATTAACCTACCTTATCCTAAGTCTGGTACAGAGCATTCTGCAAGTCTACAAACTCTGTTGATAAGAGGTTTCTATATGAACATGAACCTTTAAGAAGTAATGTAAAAACAGAAGTTTATTTTAAATAAAAAACATACAGAGAGAATCTGCAAATCACACAGGACTGCAGCTAATGTGAGATGACTAGAATTACAGTTTTGGTTCTGTCACTTACTGTATGTATTAGTCAACTCATTCATTCATTCATTCATTCATTCATGTAGCAGATATAAACTGACTGGTCCTAGGGATTTATACTGTAAGCTTCTTTACCATAAACATCTTTGCCACGAAAGCATCTTTGCTGCAAACATCTTCACCACATAACTAATTGGCCGTTAAGGCAATTCTGCCGTAAAAGATAAAATAACTGGTTGACAGTTTGGTTTTGACAATTCGGTTTCATTTCTCCATTGACACAGCACTCCCATGTTTATATCACATAATCTGAAAGACGCCAAGGGGCCTCAAAGGCCCAGAGTTGAACCCACATTTCCCACAGAACGTAGGAACGTCTGTTGAGGGACATGACGATATAACAAGAACACACAGAAGTGCAGACGTGTTCACAGCTCAATACGGACCTCAGGTACAAATCTGCATCCTAGTGTTTGGAAACTGACCTCTCTCTTAATGAAGCAAGAGATTTTAACACACACACACACAAAAATGTGTGATGCCAAACGTGGAGACAATCAATAGGCAAAAAAAGTATAATACTATGAATGCAGGACGTGGAAGACCAGTCCTTCATTCCAGGGTCAGTGGGCTCCTTTAGAGCTGATCTAACCCAAGTCCACATCCTATTACAAACACTCCACAACTCAAGACAGCAAATGCAATTTTCTGTAAGGAGCAGCTTCCAAGCTGAAGTGGTTAAAGGATGACAAGGCTCATGTCTGCTCACCAGGAATCTGGGAAAAGCATCTCATAAGTAGATGGGAATGTGCTTAGTTCAGTCCTGACGCTTTGCTCCCACAAGACTCTGTTTATAATACTTCTGCCATCACCTGAATTATAAATAAATATGCTCTGATCCAGGAGCTCTTAAATTGGGTGTTCCCAGCTTAGGGTGTCTGCAAAGCCATCCTTTGGTGAATGGGAAGAGATGTTAGGATTTCCATTTCATATCTAATGAGTAGGCTCAAAGTGGAGGTTAGTGTTGGTTTAAATCCACGTTAGTGCATCTGCCGTCATGCAGTTCTGTAGCTGGTCCAGGAGGTCCTATGTCAGGGACAGAGGTGCCACGCTTGTTCTCCTTTATTTTTATTTTCAGCAACTTGTGACCCTTTGCCATTTTACAAGTGCCCGGGTGAGAGAATTTAGTGACGATGCTACCCAGGGTTAATGAGATCAGCCCTCAAGAAATGCATGAGGGCTCCTGCAGAGACACCACGATTACGTACAAGTCACGCAAGCACAAGCCGACAACGGGAAGTGCTGCAGCGAACACGTCTCTTAGCTCTCGTCAGCACACGCTCAAAGCAACGGATTTAATCAAGCCTGACAAAATCTTAGCTCTCCGTCCAAATGAAATTCTGAATTTTCAAGGCTACTGAAAAGCATTATTTGCATCCACTGTTGTGAGTGAGGAATCCTGACGCTAAGGTACACCGCACGCAGAGGCTAGAGCATGGTCTGACGTGTATATGATTTATTAAAAACAGATAAGCTCATGGGGACTTTCCTGTTTATCCATGGGGGCATGTGGCCACAAAAGTTTGGAGAACATTGTGCTAACCACTCCCCGTGATCTTTATCAGGAATGTAATGATGAGTTGTCATCTTTGAATTTCACAGCTGTCTTTGATTTTAGGTTGAACCCTAGGAAAGTAACGCTATGCAAGCACTTTTGGTCTGCAAAAACAGCAGTTTCCTGAGTTCAACTTAATAAATACAACACCCGGAGTCAAGGTCGATGAATATTTGAGGGTCTTGTTTATAGAGTCCCTGAGCTTGGTGCTAGGTATACGATGGCTAACAGAACATCTCGTCGCCATCCCCATAAAGCCTTGACTCTCCTCGGGAAGTCACACAATAAATGTTATGACTTTTTACATCACAACCTGTCTTAATGCGTAAGGAAGAAGTGGTTCAAAAATTTCTACTCTGGTGGTTGACAGTTTTACATCCAATGAGAAACAGTTTGAGGCAGGTGCACACTTCAGTGTGTTCAGTGCCCACTAGAGCAGAACTAGTTTCAAGGTTATCTGTAAGGGGTTGTTATGAAAACAAATGTAGTCCTTCACCAGCCCTCCTCTCCACCCACCCAACAAACACTGGAGAGGGATTATGCAGACATCGATGTTTATATCAGCCCAGAGGCCAATTCCAGCCCATCATCTGTTTTTATAAATCAAGTTTTATTAGAATATAGCCATGCCCACTTGATCTGTCGGTGAAGAATCATCTTTCCTCTGCCCTTGTAGGTTCTGTCACTGAGGGCTGTGAATTAAACTGATAAAAGACAGATGAACAGTAGGAAGGGTTTATTTAGGCATATAGAGGCCTTCACAGAAAAGGAATGAATTCTCAAAGAAGCAGTTAGACTTTGGGACTTATATACCATTTTGACAAAGGGTGATAAATTATGGAAAGTGACTAGGAAATATATGAAGGAAACTAACAGAATATGACGGTTATTTTAGCAAGGTCTGTCTGTGCAGACTTATCTTGGTATCTTGTCTCCAGTGATGAGAGTCACTCTTCTCTTTCTGGAACAAGAAGGCACGTTTCTTGCAAGAACTTTATGCCCGGCTTTCAGGCAGTTAAGAAGTGGGCAGTGGACTCTTCCTGCGTCTGCTGTTTCTCAACTGCTTTCAGCTCAAAGTAATCCATATGCCAAAGGGGCATATTTTGGGGTGACATAATCTGGTCCCCTTCAGTTTACATATTCTCTGTATTGTTTTCATGCTTCACCACAAGTAGTTAAGACAGAGACCAGATAGCCCACAAAACCCAAAATATCGATTCTCTGGTCCTTTCCTGAAAAACGTTTGCTAGCCCCTATTTATATAATGGCAGAGTACATTGCAAGAGGAAAGAAAAAAAAAAAGAAAAAAGGCAGGTGGATTACAGGTAAGGTGCTAATCCAAAACAGAACAACTGCAGCTCAATAAAACATATGTTTACACTTTTCTTAATGTTTTCTATCACCCTTCTAGGAACGTATGAAATGACTTTTGATAATGTATAAATGATCAGTTAAGATTTTCCAAGATTTGAAGTTCCAAATGCTTTTCTGTTATTTAAAAAAAAAAAAAAAAAAAAAAGTGTGTTTTGGCCTTCCCATAAAGCAGAGAAACAGAGAAACAGGCATGCGGTCCATGTTATATTTTCTATCAGGGCTCTCTGGCCATCAGCATCTAACTGTAAAATAAACAGCTATCCCAAAATACCTATGCAAATATGAACTCATTCTTCTGATGTAATTTGCATTAAGCTGAATCATTTCCCAGAATACATTCAAAAGGTATTTCATTTTAAACCCTCATTACTGCAGTTGTTCTAGAAATAGGTCTTTACATAAAAAGGCAGGTCCTTTGTTAATTTATACGAAGTTCTTCACGAGGCTGATAATTGAAGTTCTGAAGGCAGTAAGTTCCATTCTTGTGTCGCCTGCCTTGATAACGGATGAACTGTTTACTTTGAAAGGAACGGTAAGAAAATGTTACCTTTGTTCCAAAGAAATTCTCAAAAGCATAATGGAGTACAGATATACACCATTTTCCTCTGGGCTCTACTAGGTACTCGTGGTCCAAGAAATGCTTATAACTGACGGGCTTTCTCCCTGAGTAAGCTTTATTCCTTACTTTTACTTTTGAATGGATGGGGTCCTAGTTTCTTAACTCATTAAAAAGACTTTTCTCATGCATGAGCAAGGACTAAATCTAAGACACAAAGAGCTGAACAGGACTAGGGAATCCCTAGGTCTCTTATTAAATGACTGGAGGTTGTGAATTTCAAATCCAATCACTGGGCTCTTCTCCGATGAAGCCACATGTGTTTTATGACATAGCCTTATTCTGCAGAAAATGAAGCTGATGACATTTTGTTGACGTTAGAAATAGACCTTTTTCTGCATCAAGGTGGAACCTCCCTCCAAGGAGGATCTTAATTTCTTAAAAGTGGCAAGGGGTTTGCTCCAAATATAAAAACTATTGCCAAGTGCACTTTCCGTTCCTGTTGGTATATGTTTCAGAGACTGCTTGGATTGATGTCTTGAAAGAAATTGTCCTGTTTTGTTCTTTCAATGGCAGAAAAATCTAGATGGCTTCATGGCACAGCAGGAAGGATAAATGAAGATCTTAGGAAAGCAGAAGTCCTTGACGCTGGCCACACATAAGAAACTCCTGAGAAGTTTTTAAAATCCCGTTGCCCTGGCCACAGCCTGAAATCTCTGTGGGTAGGACCCAGGCATCAGTATTTTGACATTCCCCAGGTGATTCCAACGTGCAGTCAAGTTCCAGTTCCCCAGGGGAAAGGAAATCACACCATCAAACTTCAAGGCCATGGAAAGAACATGAACAGACACATGAGAAAGGACCTCCTCCTTGTGTGTTTTAGTCACTTGAAAACAGTGGTTTGTCAAAATACATCTTCAAAAACATTGGTGTGAAACACACATCTTTACCCTTACTTGGGGTCTGCCATGGCAGAGTGCTGAGGGTCTGACCATGAGCCAGACTCGTCAAATTTGGGAACTGCAATGGGGTAGAGCTGGGATGAGCTTGCCTTTGGGGAAAGAGGCTGCAGGATTTTACAGCCACGGGTTCGAAACAGTCAAAAAGATGGAGGTCAGGACTTGAACTCAGTGACATGACAGAATCTTTGCCCAAATTGCAAGAGCCGTACGCGGGCCTCTCACCGCTGTGGCCTCTCCCGCTGCGGAGCGCAGGCTCCGGACGCGCAGGCTCAGCGGCCATGGCCCACGGGCCCAGCCGCTCCGCGGCATGTGGGATCATCCCGGACCGGGGCACGAACCCGCGTCCCATGCATCAGCAGGCGGACCCTCAACCACTGCGCCACCAGGGAAGGCCCAGACCCGTGTTTCTTACCAGCAGTTCCCCAGGAAATACATCCACGGCAACATTAAACCCAAACTGTTCTTTTTGAGAGACAACACAATTCCAAAATGTTAATTGCTGTTATTTGACAAAAGTTTGAAAATCGAGACAGTGCAGTGAGCTAGCATGAGATGTTAAAATTCATCTCTGAAGGAATAATTTCTCCTCGGAGGAAGCACGCTGCTAATGTGGAACACAGTGTGCAAACCACCAGCCGTGCCTCTTTGGTTCCATGTGGGAAGGAAGATGGCATTAAATTTCGCTTAAATGGCCCCCGAAAAGGCAATGTACCACGTGTGGGTGAGCATTTTATTATCCAGAGGAAATTCATCTCACAGGCACAGACCCCACAACAAGACATATCATGGTCGATAGTATCTGGCGTCCTCATTAACAACTCCAGGAGAGCTGCCAGCGCCTGAGCGTGACAAAGGAGACCGACGTCGCAGTCTCTGGCTGAACGCGAAGCGGCAAGGCCCTTCCCAACACCGTTTCAAGATGCTCTGCCTCTTCCCAGCCAGAGCCCCGCCAACGAGAGCCGGCATCACCCGCAGGAGAACGCCACGTAACGCGCTCTGGACAGAAGACGGGTTTGAGAGTTCATACTGATTCCGCTGAGGGGAGAGCCTAATGTGCCCATAGTCTCAGAAAACAGAGTTTTGGAAACACAAGACGAAATTAAGCATGACTCACCGAGCTGATTACCCAGGACACACAATGCTAATCATTACACAAGATGCATTCACAGTACAATGAAAAAGCCTGAGACTTGCCAAATGCAAATGTGACTCCAGCTTCTTATGTTCACATCTCCTGAGTCAGAGAGACTGCGTGCATCCTTTTCTTTTTTATTTTTTATAAATTTATTTATTTACTTATTTATTTTTCCTTTTTTTGCGGTACGTGGGCCTCTCACTGTTGTGGCCTCTCCCGTTGCGGAGCACAGGCTCCGGACGCGCAGGCTCAGCGGCCATGGCTCACGGGCCCAGCCGCTCTGCAGCATGTGGGATCTTCCTGGACCGGAAGATCGGCAGGCAGACTCTCAACCACTCTCAACCACTGCGCCACCAGGGAAGCCCTATAAATTTATTTATTTATTTTTGGCTGCGTTGTGTCTTCGTTGCTGCACGTGAGCTTTCTCTAGTTGTGGTGAGCGGGGGCTACTCTTCATTGCGGTGCGTGGGCTTCTCATCGTGGTGGCTTCTCTTGTTGTGGAGCACAGGCTCTAGGAGCGTGGGCTTCAGTAGTTGTGGCTCATGGGCTCTAGAGCGCAGGCTCAGTAGTTGTGGTGCACAGGCTTCGTTCCTCCGCGGCATGTGGGATCTTCCCAGACCAGGGCTCAAACCCGTGTCCCCTGCACTGGCAGGTGGATTCTTAACCTCTGTGCCAGAAAGAGGTGCAGAAAGTTTCTCCTTTCTGTATGAATGTGACAGGAGATACAAGTGTGTCCTTAGTTCTTGGACGTCTGTGATGTTCTCTGGCTCTCTTGGTCTCTCCCCCACTTCCTATTACCTTCCTCTTGAGGCTGATAGGACTGATCACTGTGTCTGTGACCTTCTCTCTGGCTTGGCATGAGTCATCTCTTTCCCCTAGACTTTAACTTGGTACCCTGCACACTCAACAAATATTTGTTGGATGGGTGCATGAATAAAGCACTTAAGTATCCTTTTTTCTTCTCAGTCTATGTTTCCAATCTGTTTTACTTAATTTACCTTATTGACTTAATGACCTTTATGTTATTTCTGGACCTTCCTCAAGATTCATGGCTCAGCTCTCTCCCATCTGTGGAGACCTCATCAGTTCTCATGCATGAAGTTATGAGCAGGAGAATGTGTGGGTGCAAAGACTTACTAGAGGCAACAGAGACAGGAGGAGGGAAGGAACCACCTACATGGGGGGATGTGATTATACAGGTGTAATAGGGAAGAACAAACCTCACTCCATATTAGATCTGTTCCTTTATATTCTAACCTTTGTGCTCTGTTGCCTGTCCTTAGTCACACTGGCTCTGCACCTTTTGTAAAAGAGCATTGCCTGTAGCCTGAAATATACAGGATAGCCCTTTCTCAAGGCTCTGACCTTTAAGAGTATAACACTTTCCCATTCACACAGAGATAAAAATTTGCAGAATAGAGAATACCATGTGTCTTGTTGGAGGTTTATGGGAACAGCGTGACCTGACCTACCTGCACAGATGCAAGAGCAAAGGATTCCAGCACCAAGAAGTTTGCATCACCTATGCACGCTTGCCTTTAAAAGTGCTTTGCTGAAACTCTTAGGAGAGTTCAGGGTTCTTGGGGCACGAGCCACCCGTCTCCTTGCATGGCCCTGCGATAAACCTTTCTCTGCTCCAAGCTACGATGTGTCAGTCTGTTTGCCCTAATTGTGTGTGGAGCACACGAACTTGCTTTCAGTAACACAGGCAGTACTGGGGAAGTGTGAGCAGAGGGGACCTGAGACGGATGTCCCTGAGCTGGGAAGTGATTTCCTGGCAGCGTAGGAAGCCTGGATGTGAACTGCAGGTGAGCGCAGCTTGCAGGGAGAAGCAACACCCGTGGAGGCAGCCAGGCAAGGCTGGGGTTTGGCTAACCAGGGCTGGAGACAGAGAAACAGTGTGCCATCTGGTTCACGGCTCGGGTTACCGTGCGCCCGATTCCACAGGCCTTGCTCGGCCCGGTGCTGACTCTGTACCCCACTGGGGCAGACCAGGACCGCGTTGTGCTTAAAGAAACGCACAAGGCAAAAGCGTACGCTACGGTCTGCCAGCCCGTGACTGTATGTACATGTGCAGCGATCACGCCCTTTGACTAGCCAGGGCTTCTGGAATTTAATCTCCTTCCATCGCCTCATGTGAGCCCTGTCTACAGCAAAGCCAGCTGGTCCTCACTGTTTGTGGAGTCGGCACTGGCACACCCTCCTATTCGCTGACATTTATATGTAACCCCGACAGCAAGACTGTGTCACTTTCATAGTCACGTACAGACGTGAGCAGAGCAGTGAAAACTTCGGGTCCCCCAACATACACATTTCTAGCTGAGGTCCAATGACGCAAGGCTCCACCCTTTTGTTCCAGCTCTCACACTATAAACAACTCTTTTTTTAAAAAATATCTTTATTGGCGTATAATTGCTTTACAATGGTGTGTTAGTGTCTGCTGTATAACAAAGTGAATCAGCTATACGTATACATATATTCCCATATCCCCTCCCTCTTGCATCTCCCTCCCTCCCACCCTCCCTATCCCACCCCTCTAGGTGGTCACAAAGCATCGAGCTGATCTCCCTGTGCTGTGCACTGCTTCCCACTAGCTATCTATTTTACATTTGGTAGTGTATATGTGTCCATGCCTCTCTCTCACTTTGTCACAGCTCACCCTTCCCCCTCCCCGTGTCCTCAGGTCCATTTTCTACGTCTGTGTCTTTATTCCTGTCCTGCCCCTAGGTTCTTCAGAACCATTTTTTAAAAACAACTGTCTTTTCTGCAGTATATTCAGAGCCATGTTTTGTTGCAATTCTGTGCTTTGTGTTGGTGATTTCACTAAGACGGCCCCCAAGTGTAGTGTTAAGGTGTTGTCTGATGTTTCTAAGCATAAGGTGGTTGTCTTGTGCCTTATGGCAAAAATACGTGAGTTAGAAAAGCATCATTCAGGCACGAGTTATAGTGCTGTTGCCCGTGATTTCAATGTTAATGAATAGAGTGTATATTAAATAAGGTGCCTTTACACGGAAATACAGATAAAACGAGGTTATGCATTGATTGGGTGATGATGATTTTGGGACCACAGGGTCCAGGGGCCCAGCCCTGCATTTCCCCAGGGAGTATGTTTAGTACTCAATTTATAGAACATCACAACCATGAATAACGGTAATCACCTTCGCTTCATTTTCCCAATTGTTCTTGGGAAATTTCCCCCCCTCAGTCAGGCAAAACCCACATTTCATCATTATGCCTTCTCAGGCATCCCAACAGCTGCCCATTTTCCACAAGTCTCACTTCAAGGGGTCTCTCCCCACCTTCTCTTTCCATTCTCAAAGCTCTCCCCTCGGGACTTCCCTGGTGGTCCAGTGGTTAAGACTTTGCCTTCCAGTGCAGGGGGTACGGGTTCGACCCCTAGTCGAGGAGCTAAGATCCCATATGCCTCACAGCCAAAAAACCAAAACATAAAACAGAAGCAATATTGTAACAAATTCAATAAAGACTTTAAAAATGGTCCACGGCAGAACAACCTTAAAAAAAAAACTCTCCCCTTTTGCGGGCACTTATTTCACAGCTGAATTCTCTCTATCATATATTAGCTGTTCTCCCCAATCCCTAACTCCCGCTCTCTGTAGCCTGGACAAGCTATGGCCCCTGCCTTCAATGTCCTCACCTTTCCTCCTTCCCAGGGAGGTGTGACCCCATTTGCAAAGTCCAGCTGAAGGGCCACCTCCTCCGTGAAGCCCTCAGTGATGCTTACATTCCATGATGAGCCCTTCTCGCCATAATCCCAGAGCTCCTGCAGCCCCAAGCACTGGTCTGATGAACAGTGGAGCCAACTTCCTTGTTAATTTCCACAGCTCACACCGCCAAACCCTCCTTAAGGGCAAAACAGTAAACTCCTAACGCTTCTTGAGATCATCCGTAGCACTTTGCATGGTTACTGATTAAACTTTTCTCCAGGTCTAATCGCATCAAGACTTCTAACAACTAGGGCTGCCTTCTGAATAAAATACAGAATGCTCCGTTAAATCTCAATTACAGATAAACGACAATTTTTTTAGTATAACTCTGTCCTGAATATTTCATGAGATGTACTAAAAAAAATGACTCCTTGTTTAACTACAACTCAAAGTGGGCATTCTGCACTTTATTTAGGTAACCCACCCACTACAGATTTAATCCCCAATACATTCTTGGAGTGAGCTACTTTCTAAGGAACTACAAAAGTAGCAGACTCTTGCCTTCTAGGTGTGAAGAGAGGGCATAGGGAATAAAGAGACTTAAGCCATAGGGAGGAAGCCATACTCAAAGGCAAATGTATGCAAACAATTCTGTGAAGCTAAGAGCTGAGGAAGCACAAGATATAATTCAACTCAGGCTGCATGTCTGATGTAGGTTTCAAGGCCATGGCCTTAATGCTGACTTTTGAGAAGACATGGATTTTCAGAGAAATGGGGAAGCCAGGTGTATCAGTCACCTGCACCTGCTATAACAAGTACCACAGGTGGGGCGGCTGAAAGAACAGACATTTATCTTTCCACTCCTGGAAGCTGGAAGTCTGAGATCAAGATGTCAGGAACACTGGTTCCTCCTGAGGCCTCTCCCCTTGGTGTGCAGACGGCCGTCTCCTCCCTGTGTCCTCACATGGTCGTCCATGTGTATCTGTGTCCTACTCTCCTCTCCAATATGAGGACACCAGTCCTATTGGATTAGGGCCCACCCTCCTGACCCCACTTTACCTTAATTACATCCTTAAAGGCCCTACGTCCTCCAAATACAATCACATTCTGAGGTCCTGGGGGTTAGGACTTCAACCCATATGAATGGCGGGTGAGAGCGTAATTTAGTCCATAACACCAGGTGGATGTCCTCAGAGAAGACAATATTGTAAGAATAATCATTCATGTCTCACTTTTCCACTTCAGTGCCATCTATTCATTTATTTTTACCAATTATTCCAAAACTATATTCCCAGGTTGTCAACGACAGAGCCTGACCTAGTCACAAAGAACTATTAAAATGTCCTGCTCCAAGGGCTGGGGGGATAAAAAGAACCCTACTTCTCAGAGAAAGGTGTGAACAGAATTACTTCATCATGGTTATTTAAGGCAGTATTCATGCAGGTTATGATGACAATTCCTTACGATGGAAACTTCTATCAGTAACACCATTCTACACAATCAGTATAAACTTAGAAAAACAAATGTAAACAATGTTGGAGCTGTAAGACTAACTCTAAATTCCCAGTAAGGGAACATAGGTACTGTCACATACTTGGAATATTGGTGGTTTTTAAAAAACATTTTGCTAACTTTATTCACAACAAGCGCCCCACGGCCCACCCCTGCCCAAGTAGGACATAGAAACTGTTCTTTTTTTTTTGGCCGGGCTGTGCGACTTGCAGGACCTTAGTCCCCAACAGGGACTGGAATTGGGCCCCAGCAGTGAAAGCACACAGTCCTAACCACTGGCCCGCCAGGGAAGTCCCCATAGAAATTGTTGTAATGTGGTGTCTTATGTGTTTCATGACCAGAGCTTCCAAGCCTTCAGCTCTCAACTACTTAAGTTAATCTGCCTTGGCCCTCATCAGAGTAAGATTTGTGAAACAATGCTTATTTCCTGAAAACAAACCTAAATGATTTGTGGAAATCCTTCTCTGGAAAGGCTCCCCTTCTCTTGATGGTGCCTGGAGGAACTCATTCTTCTCCAAACCAAATCCTCAGTTACTGCATTAAAGAATGCGTTGGTTTGCTTCGTTGTTTCTAAATCTGTTTACATACAAAGTCTTGAGATAGCATGAAAAAGTGAATGACATGTTTAGAAGTTCCTTTTCCAAAGGCCGCCTTGGAAAAGAGGATCTGCTTGGTTCTCAGAAGGACACGGATCCTGCAGCACATTTTCCAGATGGGACTTCTTGTTTATGAGATGCCGGCCACCAGAAGAGGGTGTGACGAGAGGGTAGGGATTCCACGATAGGATGTTTGTCTGTCCCAAGGATTTAGGCTCTGTTAGTTGTGAAAGTGACTAAAAATATTTCATGTTTGTAAGAGAAGACAAGACAAAAAATGCAGACCATTTAATGCCTTACCACTCCAACCAAATATTGTGTATTACTGTGCATTATATATATATACACATATGTCATTTATATACGATTTCTCTGGAGAAGTAAAGCCAACTGCCAATGTAAAACTGATTTTTAATTTTAAGGTCCAGAATCCCCGCTGCCTGGCATGGAAGCTATAAGGAAACAACACCCATTACTGGTCCCCAAGGAGTGAGTAAAGTCTCCAAATTCCTCAGTGTGGTGAAGGATAGTGCTGGGAGGTGGGCTCTTCGTACCTGCCATCAGAAAGTTTGCCCTAAGAGGGAACTCTTGCCTTTCCTTATCGGGTGTGGTAGATGGAGGCCGCTGTCACAGCAAACACTTGTGTTGAATTCCACGCCTGTTTATATTCTAGACTGCGGATGGACTTCTTTTTTTCTTTAGAAGCAGATTATCAGACAGGTTCTCACGCATGGAGCTGTCACCATTGATTTACACCTCCATCCCCCTCCTCCCTCTAAACTGTCAGTCATCACAGAGAGAAGACACTTCCGGGTGCCTTGACAGTCTGGAGGAGTCTTGTGTCCGGAAACAGAATAGTTGACGTGAACAACGGCTTAAGTAAAACAGTACTGTGGTAAGTTCTGGATTTAACATCGTTCAATTAGAAGAGGAAGTGTTTTCCTTTGTCTGAACGGAGACCTTTTCACCTGTGCATCTTGCGTTAACACACGGCAGAGCGAACAATGTAACGTGTCTATTCAGCAAACCTGCATCTGGCTGATGCCCGAGCTCGAGTCCAGGGGTCCTGGGATTAGAGCCATTTGAGAAGCTGGATGTGTAATTTCACCCTGGGGTTAATCGGCTTTCTCCCCAAAACATGACATGGCTGCAGGCTCCTTTCCCCATGTAAACCATTTTCACTCCTGCAGTTAAGTTGCAGTTGTTTTTTTATTTTCTGCTTCACAGAAGATGCCTCGAGAGCCCTGGACTTGGAGTTAAATTTTTATTGTGACCCTGGTGTCTGCAGATGTAGAATTTTCTAGCTCTCAGCTTTGCTGGCCTTTGTCTCTACAGAATTCCAGGAATGGCAGACGTGACAGGACAGGGAACATCTAACAAATTAGGTTCTTTTGTGGACTTCTGCAAAGTACAATGACTGAAAGTCCGTTGTTCGCAAAATTCTGCTAAATATTTTAGGAGCTGTTTTTTTAAAAAAATATATTTTATTTTATTTATTACTTTAAAGTTTTTTTGGCTGCACTGGGTCTTTGTTGCTGTATACGGGCTTTCTCCAGTTGTGGCAAGCGGGGGCTACTCTTTGTTGCGGTGTGCGGGCTTCTCATTGCGGTGGCTTCTCTTGTTGCAGAGCATGGGCTCTAGGCATGAGGGCTTCAGTAGTTGTGACACGCGGGCTCAGTAGTTGTGGCTCATGGGCTCTAGAGCGCAGGCTCAGTAGTTGTGGCGCACGGGCTTAGTTGCTCCGCGGCATGTGGGATCTTCCCAGACCAGGGATGGAACCCGTGTCCCCGGCCCTGGCAGGCAGATTCTTAACCACTGCGCCACCACGGAAGTCCCTTACGAGCTGTTTTTTAAAGCCAGGTTTAAATCCCGTATTTCACCAGGTTTACTAGTTTGCTGATATAAAAGTTTCCATTTTAGATGGGGGTGGTGGTTGTCTACACTCAGAAGGCAGTGAAAATCGAGAAGGACGGGCCCACTTCCTGTCCTAATCCTCAGGTGGTACCTGCCCTCCTGGACCTTCCTGAGGACACGTGGACAAGCCAGGAGGAAGGGAAATAATACATCTTAGAGAGAGAACGTCACCCAACTGCTAAGTAATTTAAACACCATTTGGATATGAAACCCAACACAGGTTGTGAAGGAGACTTCTGGATTCTGGGTCACATAATTTAGCATCGCTTGATTTCTTGAATGCACGTATGATTCTTAAAATTAAAATACACGTGTGTGTGTGTGTGTGTGTGTGTGTGTGTGTGTGTGTGTGTGTGTGATCTGACAGACACTGGAGCAGGCTGCAAATACCTCTGTATTATTTAATATGAGAGAGAATGGGACATGGGGATTAAATGTTCACTTTCCTCTCATGAGAGGTAGTCTGTCTTAGTTCCACAAACAGTGTCTCAGGTCGGATGCTTGAGTCCAAGTCCAATAAGAATGGAGTCCATGATCTTGGGCAGGTCATTTTACCTCCCACTACCTCAGTTTCCTCTCCTGTACAAAAAGGATCCCACAGGGGCTTCCCTGGTGGTGCAGTGGTTGAGAGTCCGCCTGCCGATGCAGGGGACACGGGCTCGTGCCCCGGTCCGGGAAGATCCCACATGCCGCGGAGTGGCTGGGCCCGTGAGCCATGGCCGCTGGGCCTGCACGTCCGGAGCCTGTGCTCCGCAACGGGAGAGGCCACAACAGTGAGAGGCCCGCGTACCGCAAAAAAAAAAAAAGAGGATCCCACATCTACCTGGGAAACTGTAAGCTTTTCATAAGTATGTTTATATAGAAGATGACATGGATAAATCCCACAAGGGGAAATGCATTCCATCAATAGTAGGTGCACCAAGGCTTCCCTGGGGGCGCAGTGGTTAAGAATCCGCCCACCAAGGCAGGGAACACGGGTTCAAGCCCTGGTCCAGGAAGATCTCACATACCATGGAGCAACTAAGCCCTTGCGCCACAACTACTGAGCCTGGGCTCTAGAGCCCACTAGCCACAACTACTGAGCCTGCGTGCCACAACTACTGAGCCCACGAGCCACAATTACTAAGCCCACACACCTAGAGCCCGTGCTCTGAAACAAGAGAAGTCACCGCAATGAGAAGACCACGCACTGCAACGAAAAGTAGCCCCTGCTCGCCGCAACTAGAGAAAACCCACGTGCAGCAATGAAGACCCAACACAGCCAAAAATAAACACAAATAAATAAATTTTAAAAAAAATAGTAGGTGCTCCTATTTACAATAGCCAAGATATGGAAACAACCTAAGTGTCCACTGACAGATGAATGGATAAAGAGGATGTGGTACATGTATACAATGCAATACGACTCAGCCATAAAAAAGAATGAAATCATGCCATTTGCAGCAACATGGATGGACCTAGGCATGATCACACTAAGTGAAGTAAGTCAGACAGAGAAAGACAAATACCATATGATATCACTTCTATGTGGAATCTAAAATATGACACAAATGAACCTATCTATGAAACAGAAACAGACTCACAGAAATAGAAAACAAACTGATTGTTACCAAAAAGGAAAAGGGAGAAGAGGAATAAATTAGCAGTTTGGGATTAACAGATACAAAACAGTATACATAAAACAGATAAGCAACAATGATTTACTGTATAACACAGGAAATAACATTTAATATCTTACAATAACCTATAATGGAAAAGAGTCTGAAAAACATGTATGTACATAACTGAATCACTGTGCTGTATACCTGAAACTAACACAATACTGTAAATCAACTATACTTCAATTTTTTAAAAAAGGGCTCAAGAAAGGCCAAAAAAAAGTAGGTGTTCACTCTGTTAGTTAATACGCTGAGATTACGTATTAAGGGTATTCTTGCAGGAGATTCTGAGAGAGCCTTCTGGCATCCTTCCCCTATTATGGCCACCTGTAATGGGACTGGATCCAGGAGATAAAGAGCGGCTGGGAACCCCTGGACACAGGAGCCCACAGCTGCTCAGGGGCCCTGTGAGCTCTGGGCGTCTTCAGCTACAATCCAGGGGACCACGTGCTTTGGAGGCACATGCGGAAATAGCACGTGGCTATCTTTCCACTCACCACACCCTTTTTCTTGCCAAAATGCATGTCAATATCGACCAAATTCAGCAGTTTTTTCAAACATCAGAAGTTCTAAAACACATTGAAAAGCCAAACCCGCTCACTGGTTTTCTGGCCTTGCGTTGAACAACCTCTATTACTGCTGAAAAGGCTACATTTGATGGGATAAAGGATAAAGGGTTCATCTTCCCGCTCATCAAATGACACAACCCTGGTTGCCTTTTAAAAGCTAAAGCAGGGTTGGCAACTGTTTTCTGTCAAGGGCCAGACAGGAATTATTTTTGATGTCACGGGTCACATGGTTTCTGTTCCAATTACTCAGCTCTGTGGCTGTAGCGTGGAAACTGCCATAGGCAGTTTAGGCGACGCGTACACACCTGGGGGTGGCAGGACGCCAGTAAAGCTTTATTTGTGGACACTGAAATTTTAATTTCATGAACTGTTTATGTGTCATGCAGTATTCTTCTTTTGATTTTTGGAAGGCAGCTATGCTCACCACTATACCACCCATGCACATGGTTCTTCTGATTTTTTTTTTCAATCATTTAAATACAGAGATAACAACCAATCTTAGTTCATGGGAAAGAATGCTGAAAACAGGTGGCTGGCTGGATTGATTGTGGGCCACGACTATCTAAATGACAGAACTCATGTTCCTTAGCATGAGATTCCAGGGCCTCTGAGGTCTCTCTCTCCCACTTTCCCAAGGACGCCAGTCTTCCCTACCCTTTCATCTTCACTCAGTTTAACCCTGTTCTTCCAGGGCTGGCTGAAGACCCACATCTTCTGTGAAGCCTGTCCAGCTCCCCCTCTAGCCCCTCTAACCACATTTATAAACATGAGTAAGAGCGTTCAGTGTCACACCCCTTATAAGGACATGGAGAAAACCAATCATGGTCCATTGCCCTCTCTAAGTCTCTGTTCCCTTGCTTATGAAAGTGACATCATAATGCATATCTGATAAAATTGTTGTCATAAGGATTAAAAACAGACAATACACTTAAAACACCCAATACAGTTTTACTATGGCATAGAAACTCATAAAATGGAGCTGCGATATAGATAAGAATGATGATGCTGGTGATGGTGATGGTGATGGTGATGATGATGAATGGTGATGGTGATGATGGTGATGGTGGTGACGATGATAGTGTTAATGATGGTGATAGTGGTGATGGTGGTGGTGGTGTTGATGGTGGTGATGATGGTGATGATGATGATGATGATGATGATGATAGTGGTGATGATGATAGTGATAATGATGGTGATGATGGTGATGGTGGTGGTGATGGTAATAATGGTGATGGTGATGATGACGGTGATGGTGATGGTGATGATGGTGATGATGGTGATGATGGTGATGGTGGTGGTAGTGGTGATGGTGGTGGTGATGATGGTGATGGTGATAATGGTGATGGTGATGGTGATGATGACGGTGATGGTGATGCTGATGGTGATGGTGATGGTGATGATGATGATGAGTTGTAACCTTACACAATGACTGCAGTTGATCATGGAGCTTTGTAAACTTGAACTATTGATACCCTTGCATGCTAAAGCTGACTGTCCTTATATCAGATGTAAAACCCTTTTCAGATTAAAAATGTTCGAAGTCCCAAAACATGTCTCCCTCTCAAACTGCTACTTCAGGCTTATATGGGGGAGAATTAAGATATTAAAATCTATGTTTAAGATACTAAAATCTAGGACTTCCCTGGTGGCACAGTGGTTGAGAATCTGCCTGCCAGTGCAGGGGTCATGGGTTCGAGTCCTGGTCTGGGAGGATCCCACATGCCGCAGAGCAACTAGGCCCGTGAGCCACAGCCACTGAGCCTGCGCGTCTGGAGCCTCAACAAGAGAGGCCGCGACAGTGAAAGGCCCGCGCACCGCGATGAAGAGTGGCCCCTGCTCGCTGCAACTAGAGAAAGCCCTCGTGCAGAAACAAAGACCCAACACAGACAAAAATAAATAAATAATAAATTTATTTTAAAAAAAAGATATTAAAATCTATGTCTCTAGTCATTTAGCAATGACTAGAGACATCTTGGTTGTCACACCTGGAGGAGGGGAGTGCTACTGGCATCTAGTCAGTAGAAGCCAGAGATGCTATGAAACATCCTACAATACACAAGACAGACTCCAACAGTAAAGAATTATCTGACTCCAAATTACAATATTAATGAGGTTGAGAAATCCTGTCCTAGAAGAGAGGGAGAAATGGGGAGAGAGAGAGAGACAGAGAGAGATAGAAAGAAAGAGAGACACAGAGAGAGAGATAAACTCCTAAGTGCATACTCTTCTCTTTAAGTAGATTTCTTGGACAGTCCAGTCACTTTCTGTTCTTAATTGCTATGGTCTAGAAGGGACCCTTTTTTAAAAAAAGAGGGGACTAAACACTAATGATGCAAGGGTATACCAGATGACCAAGAATTTTAAAATTGTCCCATGAGGGTGGAAATAGGAATTGTGCCAAATCAAAGGATGATGTCTTGGCAGCTGGACAACTTTCTACTAGGGATACAGCAGTCTATCTCTCATGGGAAGAGATGACATAAGATTAGAACAGATGTCAACCCATTCCTAGACATAATTGGGAATAGGAAACCAAGACAAGTTTTCCCTTAACATGACTGTAAAAACATTCAAGGAAACACTCTGTACAAGGGAAAACCGAATAACTGAGCCCTGGTGCATCTAGGAGCCCAAGAGGCAAAGCAGAGTTCCTTATAAGCACGCCATCCACGGTCGAGCTGACGATTATCAACTCAGTACCACTCCTATGCTGCCATCTTGTCTGTGTGGTAATTTAAACCTGTGTCGCTACTTCACTTTCCATATGCCTGTTTTCTCTCTCTCACTGGATGACAGACAAATTGAAGGAAAAACGCAGGCTTTACACTTATTTGTACACCTCAAGGGGCACAGCGTGACCTGCCTTACCATTGAATCTGCTTAATAACACACTTGGCAATAATGATTCTCCACTCCTCTGGAAAGCAACCAGGACAATTTTCCTGATAGTCACACCATCATTACAACTTCAAAGTCACTGGACGTGAAGCGTCACTCTAAATAACTCGACCTGAACGTAAGAGGCAACCACGTCACCACAAAGACCCTGGGCTGGTCAGGGAAGGGGGTGCAATAGACAAATACTTGATTCCAGCATTTTAAACATTTCTAGGGAAGGGGAGCTGGTATCTTGGAGAGCGAGAGCTGCACAGATGCTGAGAAATACTCTTTTCTGACCCTGAGGTTTTATACTTGGGAAACTGAAATCTCAAAAGTTAAATTAGATGCTTAAAGCTGCACAGCTCTTATGAGCCAACTAACACCAGGGGCCAGTCCACAGGTCCCCAGTTCAGCCCTCCTTCCTCAGACCAGGGTTTGTCAACCCAAGCACTATGGATACACGGACCTGGATCATTCTCCGCGGTGGAACTGTCCTGTGCACTGCAGGGTGTTGAACAGCATCCCTGGTCTCCGCCCACCAGATGCCAGTAACAAACCCCTCCTCCCCGCTGAGGCGACCAAAACTGCCCCCAGACATTGCCAAGTGTACCCTGGGGGGCAGAATTGCCACTGGTTGACAATCACTGTCCTAGACCTATCTTACCTTGATTTTAATAGCTAAAAAATGCTTCTAAACTAAGTGACACATATTTTAACACTGTTACATTTCTATGATCCAAAGGCTTTAGCAAAAGAGCACAGTCTTCCTACAGGGAAGTCCTGCCATGTTAGCTTCTTTTGAAATCCCTTACGTACCTTTTTCAGTAATACCTATACGTATATAAAGGCTTCGTATCACCCTTTCACTTCCTAAAGAATAACTGGTCTCACTTTCTCTCTCCTCATTGAAGAAAGCAGGGGTCTCAATGGCGTACAGACAATGAGAGAAGGATGGAGAAGGAAAGGGTCTATTTATCCAAGCGTGGGTACAGAGCAGCAGTACGCAACAGGGAGCGCGTCTGCCGCCCAGGAACCAGTTGGCCAGTTGGCAATGTCTGGGCACATTTTTGGTTGCCACACTGGGAGAGGGTGGGTGGCAGGGGTGCTGCTGGCGTCTGGTGTGGAGAGACTAGGCATGTTGCTAAACATCCTATGATGCACCAGACAACCTTCAACACATGCAGAAAAGCATTATCCACCCTCAAATGTCAGTATTGCGGAGGTGCAGAAACCATGGTCTAGGGTAACTGCAATAACCAACGCCAGTGGCATTCCAGGTGGTTTCACCCTCTGGGCCTAAGTTGGGGTGAGGACTCACACTGGAATGGTAGAGACTGTGTAGGCTCAGCCGTCTGGAGAGCAGCAGGGGCGCTTGGTTGAGGGGCTCAGCCAGCATGAGGTTCCCCGGGAGGAAGGCAACCAAGGGGATGATCTCCCTTCTTCTCCCTGCTGCCCTGTCCGGCTGGGGCTCCCAAACGACCAAACCCCCCAGGAAGCCAGAGCGACAGAAGCCTTGTTGATGGTGTTCATGCAGGTCAGCCTACCAGGGGCAGAGATCAGGCCAGGGATGAGGGAGAGCTTGCCTGGAGGGAAAGTGCAAGCCCTTTGAGACGCTCAGATTTCTAAAGGTTCACTCACCTCCTTGCTGCTGGAGGCCCACTTGTGATCCCTGTATGCCAGCCTTCCCCGTCCATGGCCTTGGGGTCCTCTTGGTCGAGCTCGTCCTTGAGTCCATCCACCCAGAGCCCCCTTCCTCACTCCACCACCTTTGCAGAGATCCTTCTATCCGCTGCCCCCATGTTTCTGAAATCGGTCTTTGATGTGCACGGAGGAGCCAAGTCCAGCAGTCGTGAAAGGGACACCCTGGATATCACACCATGCAAGGGTCTTTCTTCGAGAAAATATGGGACTTGACGTGAGGGGTCTTGGATGTGAGTTACAGCTCTGACATTCGCTGGCGTCTGAATGCCTGATGCGTCCTGGCTGAGTGATCACAGGCTGCCTAGTTCTGAAGTGTACTCATTGGTGCAGTCAGGATAATACTGCTAACTGGGCTGAAGGATCACAAGGTGCCTAATTCTCACTGGTGCACTCAGGACGATACCGCTAACTAGCAATGGTAAAGATCAGGCAGTGACATCTGCACAGCAATCAGCCCAGAGACGGAAACAAAGAAAACAGCAAACCGTAATGACTATTTTCATGGTTATAATCAAGAAACGATGTCCAGAAACGTTCTTAAATACAAAATCACAGTAATGATACTTACTATTTTTAATAGAGTTAGACCCAAAGTCTAAGGTATACTGGACTATTTTGAAACCATTCATCAATAATATTGGTAATTTTCCCCTCCAATTATACTGAATTGACAATTTTTCCCTCTGATTATACTGAATTGGGCACTTATTCCCTCTGGTAATATTTGTTTTAATAAATTTATTTATTTTCTTTTGGCTGCCTTGGGTCTTTGCTGCTGCACACAGCCATTCTCTAGTTGCGGCGAGCGGGGGCTACTCTTCGTTGCGGTACGCGGGCTTCTCATTGTGGTGGCTTCTCTTGTTGCAGAGCACGAGCTCCAGTGCACGGGCTTCGGTAGTTGCGGCTCGCGGGCTCTAGAGCGCAGGCTCAGTAGTTGTGGCGCATGGGCTTAGTGGCTCTGCGGCACGTGGGATCTTCCCGGACCAGGGCTTGAACCCGTGTCCCCTGCATTGGCAGGCGGATTCTCAAGCCCTGCGCCCCCAGGGAAGCCTCTCCCTCTAGTCACATTGAACTGTTTTCTTCACTACAACCCTTAGGAAGCCATCTTTGTGTTTTCCCGGTGAAGGCTGCTAATCATATCCTGTCCATTATCTTCCAATGGCCCCACGGTCCAGGACACACTTCAAACAGCTCAATGTGAGATCTTTCACCGTCCAATGGCTTGGGGGTGAGATGTTGCTTCTGTAAAGATAAGCCAGTTTGGAAACGCCTAGTTGACCACCACAGCTGGGCATCCGGCAAGCTGCTGGATGCTGACTCTCCTGCTAGGTAGCCCTCTCGGCTTCCTACCACAGGACATAAGATCACTGACGTCAGCAGACACAACTTACCAATAACTCAGTGAAAAATTTTAAGCACAGCTCTTGGGGACAGTAAAGCCAGAAACTAGACGAAGACAAGAAAAGGAGATAACGACGTGATTATGGATTCCCTCTGGGGCTGCACTGAAAAGTGCGTTGAGTTTAGAGAGATGGTGAGATTCTACATAGGTGTTCGGGGCAGGAAGCCCCAAGGAAGGGTGATTCTTGCCAGTGCCGGCTCCTGCTAGAGTTACGACATACTGTTGGGTGCACTTGGGAAGCGGATGCGTGGGGCGTGGTGGAGAAGCTGGAGCGAGCAGAAGTGAAGGCTGAAGAGGACCTGAAACTGCTGGGGAAGAGCCTGAAGCCGCAGACGGGCCGGCAGCGTAAATCAAGGGCAGAGCAGGGTCTGAGTATCCCGTCCAGCTCCAGATGGGAAAAACGAGAGCCTGTGCCCGAAGACTTGGACGAGCCCATGTGAGGACGTGTGGGACCCTCAGATGGAGCACACACACCTCCAGGGGCTTCTACTGTGGGAAAAGGACGAAACCTTATGCAAAGGCAAGTCTGCAAATGCACCAGCCCCTTCCTGCTCTCTGTGTCCCTGGCTCACCAGGTTTGTCTCCGTCTTTTTTTTTTTTTTCTTTCTTGTATTTGGCATAGAATTTCTTTTTTCCCAGCTTTATTAAGATATAAGTGAGATATAACTGACACAGAACACTGTGTAAGTTTAAGGTGTACAGTGTGTTCATTGGATGCCTTTGTATATCGCAAGATGATTCCCAAGATGGATTTGGACCCCTGTCTTAACCACTCATCAAAATGAAGTCAAAATGGAATTAGGATTTAAACATAAGACTTGAAAGCATGAAACTCCTGTCAGAAAACACAGGGGAAAATCCCCTTGACATTGGTCTTGGCAATGATTTCCTGCTTTTGACACCAAAAAGGCATAAGCAACAAAAGAAAAAAATAAAGTGGGACTACATCCAACCAAAGAGCCTCTGCACAGAAAAAGAAGCAGTCAACAAAATGAACACACAACCTACAGAATGGGAAAAAATATTTGCAAATCATACATCTGATAAGGAGTTAATATCTAAGGCAGACAAAGAATTCAAACCACTCAATAGCAAAAAAGCCCAAAGCCGCCTGATTAAAAAATGAGCAGAGGACCCAAAAGGACGTTTTTCTAAAGAAGACATGCAAACGGCCAATAGACACATGAGAAGTTGCTCAACGTCACTCATCACCAGGGAAACGCAAATGAAAACTACCAGGAGATGTCACCTCCCACCTGCTGGAATGGCTGTCCTCATCAGGCTTGTCTTTGCATCTCTGTGAATGGGCTAAGCAATCTCTGCTTCCTTGCTCCCTAGACAAGAATCCTCTCCTCTGAGCTGCTCACAAGGCTCATGCCCTGACTTCACTGGTCTCAAACTTCACTTCCTTGTTGGTCCCCTTGCAACTCCCATTCTCACCTCTGTGCATCACTCCCCGTCCTTTACGCTTTGTATCCTTTTCACAGCACTTTGCAGGACCAGCTATGCTATGGATGGATTTTGTGGCAATTTTCATGGAAACTTCACGAGGGCCAGAGTTGTTTTGTTTATGGTTACAACCCCAGAAGAGAGTATTCCCTCAAACCTAGCAAGGACCCCATAAAGAGTCATTAAATGAACAAATCAGACCAGGAGCAAGGTCAAATCCCGGATAATCTCACCAATGGAAGGAGAGACAAACTGGAAACACAGGTCTAGCCATGGCAAAACGGGCTGACATAGGTGAGGCAGGATAATTTCTCTCCAGCTTCACCACAAGACCAGGGATGGATGAGAGGGTGCAGAATGCCAGCTCCTGAAGGGAACAGGGCATAACAAGGAAGACAGGCAGAGAAGTGGGAAGCGAGGGCAGTGTTTGGTGAGCTGTAGGTGCCTGTCCTGCGTCCACATTCCACGGGAGCAGGGGCCCTGCTCCATTTGTTCGCTGCCCCCTCCCCGGAGGCTGGCTCGGGGTTTACCCCTATCAGATGCCGGCCAGTGTGTTGCATGGATGAATGGATGAAAGCGTAGCTGAGGACCCTAGTGGCCTGTGGTCTCCGGCACTATGGCAGGCAACCTCTACATCAGGGCCAGGTGGGATAATTCAGTCACAGATAGGGGCGCATGCCCAGATGGGCCTCTTCTTTTTTTTTTTTTTGCGGTACGCGGGCCTCTCACTGTTGTGGCCTCTCCCATTGCGGAGCACAGGCTCCAGACGCGCAGGCTCTGTGGCCATGGCTCACGGGCCCAGCCGCTCCACGGCATGTGGGATCTTCCCGGACCGGGGCACGAACCCGCGTCCCCTGCATCGGCAGGCGGATTCTCAACCGCTGCACCAACAGGGAAGCCCTAGGCCTCTTCTCTGATTCCAGGGAAGGGAGGTTCTGTGGGGTGTGAAGGAGCTGGTGCCCTGCAAACAGCTGGAGTGGCATTTCAACGGGGCAGAGACTGACAAGACCTGAGTGCTCATAACACATGCTAGTCTACGTTCTTGTCTCCACAGTTCTGATTATTGAAACAACAGATGCAACCTTTGAGGGTACAGTCCACGAGACCACCCTCTCTTCTGATGCCCACCTCAAGTTCAGAGGGCCTCAAGACCAGCCTTACGGTTAGTAATCTGCCAGGAAGACACACAGAACTTACTGAAAGCTGTCGTACTCGTGTTATCACAGCTAAAGGACACAGATTAAAATCATCCACAGTCACGAGGGCAGGGGGCAGAGTCCCAGAAAGTTCCACATGAGAACTTCTAGCTGTCCTCCCCCGAGGAGTCTCGGACAGCATCAACTCCTCCCGGAAATGGTGGCTGACAACCGGATACGCGTGGAGCGCGGCCAGCCAGGGAAGCACACCCCAGCCTGCGTGCCCATCTTGACTGGGGCTCCATCAGGTAAGCGTGCTCGACTGCCCACGTGGCTGGGCTCAGCCTCCAGCCCCTCCAAGGATCCCGCATGACCACACGCACAGTCCCCTCTCCCAGAAAAAATTCCTGTCCGCAATTTTATGTAAATCATTCCAAATCATTTTCTCTGCTTATACTTGCAAACATAGTTTACAAGACATGTTTCAAACCCTCCCTTTTCCTCTTCATATCATAAACACCTTCCCACGTCAAAAAATCATTTCTGTGTCACAACTTATAATATGAATGTATCAGAATTAATTTTGTCAGCCCACTAAGGTTGGGCATATAAACTGTTCCTTTGTTTCACTTCTATAAGGGATACTTTGACAAATATCCTGGGGCCTATATTTTTTAGACAAACCATGAATACTTGCTTAAAGTTGAATTTCTAGAAATGGAATTACTGGGTCAAAGTGATCGATATATTTATGTATATTTAGATTATTAGTGACTCACGCCTTTTACCCCTGGATTCACACTGGATTACCTGGATTTACCCCTGGATTTTACCCCTATACACTGATGTGTGTATGATTTGAACTGGAGAAACTAGCATTTATCCGTATGCGATAACACATATTTAATACCTACTACATTCTGGATCTACAGAGCTTACCAAGTTATGGAAAACTCACTGTGGAGAACCTTAGAAATTGTCATCCAGGAAACACTGCTTAAAGTGTTTTAAATTTCCAAGAGCCTTTTTTGGGGAAACACCTTCCCAGTCCTGGTTTTACCATAGTCTAGCCATGTTAATAATAATCTTTTTACAAATATATCAGCATTATTGAGACAGTCATATAAAAGTTCTCTTGCATAAAAGATTGATTTTCTAATTTTCAGAAGTGCATTCTTTTCCATCTCACAGACTCCAATCCTCCATCAGAAACTTTCTTGAAAACACATTGCCTAAAAAGTACTGGCTACCTCTGTTCTCCTGGGCTGTACACAATCTCCGAGCTTGAGACCCTTTCATGGATGATGAAATTCCAAATATGTGGTATGTCACTCTACATTTAAAGAGAAAATATTTCAAGAAGCAATGACTACGTTTCAGTCCAAATTCTCTCACCTGGGAGCCTAAAAGTGTTCCTAAATGGTATTAGTTTTATTCCCTCCCCCAATATCCAAATCATATAAAAGTCACACGAGTGAAGTGTTTTAAAATACACGTCAAGATTCTTCCCCCAGCAGCATAGTTCTAAATAGGGGAAAAATAAGGTGAGATACACACAGGACATAGTAGAGGACCAAGAAGCTAAAACAGTCTAAAAAGAAAGAAGGACAACACATTTTTGTTTACCTGCTTCAGCAATTAACGTCTGTAACCTGCATACAGAACCGTGGACCTAAAACTCTGCCAGTGACAAAAGAGATGCGCTCAGGGAAATAGTTCATTTCCTCTTGCGGATGCAGCCAGCTGCAGAAATCTGTTTGTTCTTTTTTTTAAATAAATTTATTTATTTATTTTTGGCTGTGTCGGGTCTTTGTTGTTGTGCACGGGCTTTCTCTAGTTGTGGCTAGCGGGGGCTACTCTTCGTTGCAGTGTGTGGGCTTCTGGTTGCGGTGGCTTCTCTTGCTGCAGAGCACAGGCTCTAGGCGTGCGGGCTTCAGTAGCTGTGGCACGCGGGCTCAGGAGTTGTGGCTTGCGGGCTCTAGAGCACAGGCTCAGTAGTTGTGGTGCACGGGCTTAGTTGCTCCGTGGCATGTGGGATCTTCCCACGGCTCGAACCCGTGTTCCCTGCATGGGCAGGTGGATTCTTAACCACTGCACCACCAGGGAAGTCCCCCAGAAATCTGTTTTGACACGGACTCTCAATAGCATCTCTTTAGCCTTGTAGAGTGTCATGCACATTTTATTTTTAGTGCACTCAAAAAAAAAAAAAAACAAAAACAGTTTGGGTGCATCGTTGAATATATTTAAGTTGCATGCAATGGCCAGACAGGAACAATGGTCACCATCTGAGACACACACACTGCACCAGGAGAAAGCTTAGACAAGCTTTTAGGTAAAACTGTTTGCTTACATGTCTCCAACATTGAATATAACATGTATTTAATACGTAGTACATTTTGCATCTATAAAGCTTCCCACGTTATGAAAAAAGCACTACGGAAAAGCCTAGAAAGATACCTCTCCCTTCATTTCCTCGGCACAGTGAGTTTTCACAGACCAAACACGTGCATGTTCTGTGTCCACATTACAAGGATGCTCAAAGAGTTCACACTTGAATTGAAAGAACTCACAGGGATCCGCCTGGATTCTCTACTCTGTGACCTCACCTGGATATGAAAAGAATTGTCTCAAAATGTGTCGACAATCTTACCAGGGATATTTTTTTTCTCGTTGTAATACAAAAGTAACTCTGTATTTTAAAAAAATGTAAACATACAACTAAAGGCACAGAAGATAAATGCATAAATCTCAATCGTGTTCCATTCCTATATAGAGTAACATAAGCTCCCAGTGTCACGTGTTTGCAGAAATGTGTCGTTTAAATGAAGTCCCCTGAACTGTGTTGAGACTGTTTTCAGCTAAGACAGAGAACTAGCCCTTACATTTCTCCACTGCCATTCCTAAGTAGTTCATTTTGAAGGGATGCTGTGAATACTCACTTTCCCATAGGTGTTTTTCTGAAATCTGCCTTTATGTGCCCAAGTCATAAGGGCATCATTTGCTTTCAGTCATTATTTAAAAAATTTAAAAAAAACCAGTAATGATACCGTTTGCTGCTATCTTGCTTCAAAGGTTTCAGCATTTTAAACGAATGGAAGGCAGCTATGCTCACCACTATACCACCAATGCAGACATACTAAACAAACCTATGGTTACCAAAGGGGAAAGGGCAGGGGGAGGGATAAATTAGGAGTTTGGGAGTAACATATACACACTACTATATATAAAATAGATAATCAACAAGCACAGTATTTTGTAATAACCTATAATGGAAAATAATCTGAAAAAGGATGGATATATGTATAACTGATCCACTTTGCTATGCAGCAGAAACTAACCCAATACTGTAAACTGTAAATCAACTATACTTCAATTAAAAAAAATTAAAAATGGAAGAAAAGAGTAAACATGCAGGAGAATACAAAATGTATGAGTTTTTCACAGCAAATACAATCTTTAAAAAAGAAGGAATGGATAGGCATCTCTCCTCAGTGAGATATGTTTCCCTTCATATTTGTAAAACATTTCAGCTGTAAGCCCTTTCAAATGAGTTAATGAATGCACCCTGCCCCCCACTTCTGCACACATACACCAGCTTCAAGGGATGCTTCAGTGACCTCTGGTTGCACTTGTCTACCTTAGAGAAAGGAGAGACGGAGAAATGGCAGGATGGAAGGAGGCAGAGGGGGAGGAAAGAAGAGGAAAGAAATGAAGGATGTGACTATATAAGAAAATATAATTATCTGGACCGCACACTGGAGCCTTGGTAATATTCTGTATCACAGCCTCTTATCCATGTGTATCAGTCTAGTCTCCTGAATATATGTGAAGACCCTTGAAAGCTGAGACCATCTCTTGTCTATTTTGCTAACCCCACCTCACAACAAAAGAGGCGTTCGATTAAGTATCTGATTAAATGAACCTCTTTTAAGTGGAAAACATTCAAAAGTTTCTCATAGGGATAATTCTGACTCTGATACACTGTTCATAATAGCATCTCTCTGTTAAATGATCACTGCCCTGGGTTTTCATCTGTGATTTTACTTAATATTCCTAATCTCTGCAGCAGGATTATTATTGCCATCTTTCAGAAAAGGAAACCGTAGCTCCATTTAAGAGACCTTCGGGAGCTCAGCCAAGGTCATCCAGCAAGAGGCTGCCCGGGCGAGATTTTCACTCATGTTAACTTGAAACCGAAGCACTGTACTGCTGTATCCCTCACGGACATGCTGTGCTTCTTCAGGTCACTCCTCCCATGTACACATACAATGCTATCCCTTCGTTGTAGTCGTCACTCCAAACAGAATCAACACGATATGTATATATATGTGTCTGTACATCGTTTATATATATATCATTTACATATATCCTTTATATATATTTCATATATCCATATACATATCTTTCTCTGTATCCTTTCAATATATATATCCTTTATATGCATGTATCCTTCATATTTATAGGTATCATTTTTATATATATATCCTTTATGTTGTTATACCTTATATATATCTTTATATATATATATTCTTTATATATCCTTCTCTATATATCTTTATATATATATCCTTTACATACATATATCCTTCTTATTTATATGTATCCTATATATATCTATATCCTTTATATATATATTCTTTAGTTATCCTTTATGTATACATATACACCCCTTTATATATATCCTTTAAATACATATATCTCCTTTATATATTTATATCCTTCATATTTATGTGTATGCTTTATATATCTATATCCCTTATGTTTATATATCTTATATATATCCTTTATATATGTGTGTATATATCCTTTATATTTGTACACATAGCTACATTCGTTATATATACGTATAAAGGTGATTTGTTACGAGCAACTATGGAAGCTGAAAAGTCCCACCACCTGCCCTCTGGAAGCTAGAGGCCCAGGACAGCCAGTGGTGTAATTCAGTGTGAGTCTGAAGGCCAGAGACCCAGGACAGGCAGTCGGACAAGTGCGAGTCCGAGTGCAGGTGCAGGCCAATGTCCCAGCTCCGCCAGGCAGACTGAGAAGGGCACATGCCCCCTTCCTCCACCTTTGTGTTCTGTGCGGGCCCTCAGCAGACTGCATGAGGCCCACCCACACCGAGGAGGGCCACGTGCTTTACTCTGTCTACCGAGTCAGCGCTAACCTCTTCTGGAAACACCCTCCCAGACACATCCAGAAACAACGTTCAGCCGAAGATCTGGGTACGCCATGATCCGGTTAAGCTGACAAGCAAAATTAATCATCATACCTATGTCTACGCACTTCTACCCAGTCATCAATCTGGTATGCACTTTACTGGCTTACACATGTGCATACACACACACGCATGCACACACGCATGCAGACACACACGCAGAATTATCCTGGAAAACTGCACCAACAAGTCTGGGACTCAGGCCTTGCCTGTTGAACTGTGGTTATTATGATGTGTAAGCGGTGCTGAGCCTGACCACGGTAAACTCTATGTCCTGCTTCCCGAAACCATTCACTCCACCTTATTCTGTTCCCTTCTTCTCACACATCCCCAGATTTCTTTGCAGCTAAGAGTAGTCACAAGAACCAATCTACATGATGAGATAAAAAAATAAATAAATAACAATGGGATGATTCTCCATCTTATTAAGTTTAACAAGAGGCTCAGACTCAGCGCATTTCTCTCAGCTCTTTACACTTTACCCCTTTCTTCCTTCTTGGAATGTGGATGTGATGTCTGGAAGTGCAGCAGCCACCATGTGGTCGATAAGGCCAAGCGCCACATGATAAAGATGGCAGAGCAGGAAGACAGACGAAGCCTGGGCTGCTGATGCCGTGGGCGGGGCTGCTGAACTAATCTTGCAAATCCATAACTTTGTCACTGACGCAGCTAGTGTTCTGAGTTGATTTTGACATCCTTTACTCAAAAGCTTGTCTACTTTGAAGAAACTTTAATGTGTGATTTAGTATTAATATTGTCCATTGCTTTCATTCAATGCTGATTGAAAAACATTTATAAAACAAGGTTGCAATTAATAAAATTACTATTCCTATGTCTATGCAGAGTTTCTCCAGGAAAATGAAACAAAAAACATTCAGGATCCACCAAAACAAAACAAAACAAAAAAAACCCTTAACATTTTGTTCATTCTATGTTTATGGAAAATATGCATTAAAATATCTTAAAAACATGCAAGAGGCAAACAAAAATGCCAGCTTTTTTCTCCTTACATTTTATTCATAGCACTTTGGTTCTAAATTAAAGACTTTCTACATTGTGCTGACAAGTTAGCAAGTTTGAAAACACCATGTTAGTAAACAAATAGCAAAAATCCAAAAAGAAAAAAAAAAAGCACACACACATACACACAAAAACAAGAGAAATCATTGAAAAAAATTCTCTAAAAATAAACTAGGGATGGTGTAAGAGGCACCAAGCTGTGGATTCAGACTTATAATTTGTGTTCGTTCAAAACGAACACAGCGTTGCTTCAAACCTCAATGTGCAATGCCTCTGTAATGATTTGAGTGGTAAAATGTTAATTACCTCGAAATAGAACTTAATGATCTGGCTCTTAAAGAACTCTTGGGTGAGGTGATCATTGCAACTGTACAAAGTCACCTGAGCCCTCGTTTTGTGACCACTCTAATGAACTGCCAAATCACCCCAAGCAAGGAAAGGCTCATGGGGTGATGGGTAGTTTGGGGACAAGCAGGGAAGACAAA
This sequence comes from Leucopleurus acutus, assembly GCF_964270905.1. Classification (NCBI taxonomy): domain Eukaryota; kingdom Metazoa; phylum Chordata; class Mammalia; order Artiodactyla; family Delphinidae; genus Leucopleurus; species Leucopleurus acutus. The sequence goes on from NC_139164.1 coordinate 4,452,975, forward strand.
CAGAATTCTGTCCCCTGGGTCAGTGCATGCATTCGTACCAAATCACCGCTGAGGAGTAAACCAGAGCCCTTTGGCTAAGATTTGCACCCTCTCACCTCTAACCTGTGCCAATCCTTACCCTTCCCTCTGTAACATTTTCTGTTTCCTAATAAGCCTGAAAAGGATGTGTTAATTATGGAAGATGCCAGAGATACCGGCCCTTATCAATCTGCTCTTGACTTGGCTTTGATTTTCCACTGCGCCTCACTCAGCTTTTTTGCACCTAAGCAGTTGACAAACGCATACTGAAGGAGGAAATCTCAACATCTAAAATCAGAGTGCTAGAAGTACTGTGATCCCGTAATTTTCAGTAAAAGCGATGAACCTCCCAGTGACATGGGCATTTGTAAGCCAGTCTCAAAAACCAAATCCCGTCCTGTCCAATTGGTGGACATTCGGGTCCTAGTGTGTGTCAGCCAAAAGGCAGTGCGGCCCCCAGTGCAGATCATCGTTTATCTGAAATGCTGAAGCACACGTGACATGCCATCATGACCTGCAGAAAATCTCCTTCCTCTTCTCCCTGCTCAACGTAAGCAGAAAATCTTGATGCAAGGGTACGGTTCTCGTTCAAATTCAGAAGTGAAATGACGCTTCTCCTAAGTTCTGCTGCATTGCCACCTGTTTGGTTTATCTTGTTGCCTTCGTGAATTCGGTGATAGAATTAGAAGAGATGAACTTTTAAACCCAAATGAAAATTTAAAAGAGAAAACTCATGAAAACAGAGGCTTCTATCTGCATCCTTTGAATCTTCTCATACGTCTTTAGCTTACACCGGTCTTCATGCCAACTCTGGGGCTCTGAGTGGGTCCCCAAAGTTCCTTCCCTGCCCCCACTGGTCTTGTCCTACACACACGTCTCAGCCACTCCCTTCTATGGATGAACGCTTTACTTTTCAATCAGCAACGGTGCCTCTTCTACAAAGTATAAATTGCATACATCCCATCCTGGACCATATCCTCCTATTTTCCTACTGTTTCTCTGGAGCCCGAAAGTTTACAATCATTGCACCCAAGGAGAACCTTCCAACCATTGATCCTACCATCTTTCGTTTTTCCTCACAGCCTTCAGCAACTCTTTTTCCTCTTTCTATTCTAACTCAGGGCCAAACGTTACAACGTCCTCTCCGCATACCCTCCACTCTCTTGCCCCGACCTCCTCACTTCCTTGAGTTCATCTGTCACGCCAAGCACTTCAATCCCACCACCCACCTCCTCTGTGTTGGAACGGGAATGTGGTTAGAACAAACAAACCAAGATTGTGCTGCAGGGTTTCACGTCAACTGGGATCCCAGATCCCACAGGAGTCTTTAAGGCAGGCTGGTGGGCGCGTTACCTTGCTCTGCACCTTTGGTTGTCCCCATCCCCTCAGGGACTTTCTGACTGGACCCTTACAGTTCCAGCCCCGCCTCCATCCCCACTCTGGGTTCACAGTACCGCTTCCTCCTTCCCCGAGAAACACGGAAGGAGGCAGGAGAGGATGCGCACAGGTTCCCAGCACCCCGACACCCCGCTCCCTGCCCCTGCCCCCCAAAGTGCCCCTCTGCCCCGTGCGGTATCACCGTCTCTCCCCCCACTGGACCAGGCCCGTCGGCAGGCAGACGTGCTACCATTTCTCTCATCCTAAACCAAAGAAATAAAGCGCTCCCTGAGCCCTCTTCAGCCTCCAGCTACCGGCACGTTCTCCTTCGGTCCTTCATTCCTCAGCACGAAATGCCTGGAACGAATCATCTTCAATCATGTGTCCAGTTTCCTTTTACTCCTTTCTCCTGAATCCTCCCCAGGCCCTTCACCACGACCGTCACGCCCAAAGCCACCACAGATCTCCCCGCCGTCGTGAGACCCAACAGCCTTTTCTCACGCCCCAACGGAGCTGACCTCTGAGAGGCACCGGACACCTGGACTGGCCCTCCGCCCTGAACTGTGTTTTTCGTCCTCCCCCTCTGTGTCCCCTGGATGTCTGGGTGGCCCTGCTCTGCCTGCTTTCGCGGTTCCTCCTGTCCCTCCAACCCTGCACCTCTTCTCTGTCTGCACTGATCCCCTGATTCAGCCTCGTGGTTTCAAGACCTCCTGTACACAGATGACACCCACATTCGGGTCTCCAGATAGACCCCCGCCCCTGAATTCCAGGCATACACACTCATCCCTGTGAGGTCCTCACTGAGACACCTGACGGCTGAGCTGAGACGTATGCCAAGCTGAGATCCTGCTCTCCCCCCACAAAGCTGCAACTCTCGCTCCTTCTGCGAATGTCCGTGCTGTTCTTTCCTGCCGGCTGCTTGGCCGCACACCTGCCTGTTACCCTGACTGCCCTCTGTGTCCCACGGCCACACCACGTGCGTCAGGACATCCATGCAGATGTATCCAGACTGGACCGCCTTCTCACCAACGCCCTGACGCCCGTGTCTCTCCCACGGCGGGGGGAGCGGCGGGGGGCACCACAAGCATCTCCTGTGTGGTCCCTCCGTGCCCTCCTCCGCCATCGGCTGCGCCGTCTCGTCGCGTCAGCCCACTGAAACACGAGGACTTGCTGTGAGCCGTCTCAGTCACACCTGCCCCACCTGGCTCCGTCTGCTCAGCTTAACTCGGACTCTCAGGGCCCTGCACCGTCTGGTCCGCGGTCACTTCCAGGGATGCTTGTCTTGAGACTCACGCACTCCTCTGATGCTTCGGCCACCCCCCTTTTCTGCTCCGCTGGCCCCAAAGTCACCCCGTCCCCGCAGAGCCTTTCCACCTGCTCCTGCTACGGCCAGAGCGGCTCTCATCCGCAACAAACATGTGACCTGCTTCTGCTCTTCATCCAGGCCCCTGAAAATCCTCCACCTCGGGGTTCCTCGCAGACAGCTTGTGTAAACGGTCACCCAGAGCCCCGACACTGTGCCCCCCGCCCCTGCCGATCTGCCCTCCTTGGCACTCAATTCCATCTAACATACTGTAAGGTTCACGGATTTAGCAGGGCTCTGACCTGGCGCCCACATTAGCAGGTAAGCCGCAGGCTGGCAGCACGTCTGCCTGCTTTGTTCACCGCCCCATCCGTCACACCAGTGACTATTGTTGAACGAATGGTGGGTACCTGTGGAAAGAGCTGCAAGAGTGGAGGGCGGTGGCATAGGAGGAATACAACTGGGGAGCCCAGAGATCACAGTCTGCATTACTGGATTTCAGAGCTACTTGCATTTTCCTTTAAAACGTATAATTTAGATATAAACTACAGCCATCAAATGGGCTCGAATAGATTTGTCCTACTCTACCAGCATTTATTTGGGTATTATAACCGTCTGCCCCCATGACGGGATTTGGGTGTGCACTTCTCAGATGCCAGAATGTTCCAGGAAAGAGCAGCTCTGTTGTGTTTGAGATTGAAATATCTTGGCAAATATTACGATCCCCAAGTCGAAATATGATGCAGGACATGTCTTAGAAAAACAAAATGAAGGGGACCTTCAAAGTGTCAGAGGAGTAAGATGTGAAGATCACCTTCCTCCCCACAAATACATCAAAACTACATCTACATGTGGAACAGCTCCTACAGAACACCTACTGAACGCTGGCAGAAGACCTCAGACCTCCCAAAAGGCAAGAAACTCCCCACGTACCTGGGTAGGACAAAAGAAAAAAGAATAAACAGAGGCAAAGGAATAGAGATGGGACCTGCCACTCTGGGAGGGAGCTGGGAAGGAGGAAGTTTCCACACACTAGAAGCCCCTTCACTGGCGGAGACAGGGGTGGGCAGTGGGGTGAAGCTTTAGAGCCACAGAGGAGAGCGCAGCAACAGGGGTGCAGAGGGCAAAGTGGAGAGATTCCCACGCAGAGCATCGACGCCGACCAGCACTCACCAGCCCGAGAGGCTTGTCTGCTCACCCGCCGGGGTGGGCAGGGGCTAGGAGCTGAGGTTCAGGCTTCGGAGGTCGGATCCCAGGGAGAGGACTGGGGTTGGCTGCGTGAACACAGCCTGAAGGGGGGTAGTGTGCCACAGCTAGCAGGGAGGGAATCCGGGAAAATCTCTGGACCTGCCTAAGAGGCAAAAGACCATTGTTTCGGGGTGTGCGAGGAGAGGGAATTCAGAGCACCGCCTAAACGAGCCCCAGAGATGGGCGCGAGCCGCGGCTATCAGCACAGACACCAGAGATGGGCATGAGACGCTAAGGCTGCTGCTGCAGCCACCAAGGAGCCAGTGTGCAAGCACAGGTCACTATCCACACCTCCCCTCCCGGGAGCCTGTGCAGCCCGCCACTGCCAGGGTCCCGTGACCCAGGTACAAGGTTGCCCACTCTCACCACAATTATTCAACATAGTTTTGGAAGTACTAGCCAGAGCAATCAGAGAAGAAAATGAAATAAAAGGAATCCAAATCGGAAAAGAAGAAGTAAAACTGTCACTCTTTGCACATGACATGACACTTTACATAGAGAATCCTAAAGATGCTACCAGAAAACTACAAGAGCTAATCAGTGAATTTGGTAAAGTAGCAGGATACAAAATTAATGCACAGAAATCTCTTGCATTCTTATACCATAATGATGAAAAATATGGAAGAGAAATTAAGGAAACACTCCCATTTACCACTACAACAAAAAGAATAAAATACCTAGGAATAAACCTACCTAAGGAGACAAAAGACCTGTATGCAGAAAACCATAAGACAATGATGAAAGAAATTAAAGATGATACAAACAGATGGAGAGATATACCATGTTCTTGGACTAGAAGAATCAACATTATGAAAATGACTATACTACCCAAAGCAATCTACAGATTCAATGCAATCCCTATCAAACTACCAACAGCATTTTTCACAGAACAGAACAAAAAATTTCACTATTTGTATGGAAACACAAAAAACCCCGAATAGCCAAAGCAATCTTGAGAAAGAAAAACGGGGCTGGAGGAATCAGGCTCCCAGACTTCAGACTATACTACAAAACTACAGTAATCAAGACAGTGCGGTACCAGCACAAAAACAGAAATAGAGATCACTGGAACAGGATAGAAAGCCCAGAGATAAACCCACGCACATATGGTCACCTTATAGTTGATAAAGGAGGCAAGAATATACAATGGAGAAAAGACAGTCCCTTCAATAAGTGGTGCTGGGGGCTTCCCTGGTGGCGCAGTGGTTCAGAGTCCGCCTGCCGATGTGGGGGACACGGGTTTGTGCCCTGGTCCGGGAGGATCCCACGTGCCGCGGAGCGGCGGGGCCCGTGAGCCATGGCCGCTAGGCCTGCGCGTCTGGAGCCTGTGCTCCGCAACGGGAGAGGCCACAGCGGCGACAGGCCTGTGTACCCCCCCAAGAAAACAAAAAAAAAGTGGTGCTGGGAAAATTGGACAGCTACATGTAAAAGAATGAAATTAGAACACTCCCTAACACCATACACAAAAATAAACTGAAAATGGATTAAAGACCTAAATGGAGGGCCAGCCACTGTAAAACTCTCAGAGGAAAACATAGGGAGAACACTCCATGACATAAATCACAGCAAGATCCTTTCTGACCCACCTCCTAGAGAAATGGAAATAAACACAAAAATAAACAAATGGGATCTAATGAAACTTAAAAGCTTTTGCACAGCAAAGGAAACCATAAACAAGACGAAAAGGCAACCCTCACAATGGAAGAAAATATTTGCAAATGAAGCAACTGACAAAGGATTAATCTCCAAAATATACAAGCAGCTCATGCAGCTCAATATCAAAAGAACAAACAACCCAATCCAAAAATGGGCAGAAGACCTAAGTAGACATTTCTCCAAGGAAGATATACAGATGGCCAACAAACACATGAAAGGATGCTCAACATCACTAATCATTAGAGAAATGCAAATCAAAACTACAATGAGGTATCACCTCACACCAGTCAGAATGGCCATCATCAAAAAATCTACAAAGAATAAATGCTGGAGAGGGTGTGGAGAAAAGGGGTGGGAAAAGGGGTGCACTGTTGGTGGGAATGTAAACTGATAAGCCACTGTGGAGAACAGTATGGAGGTTCCTTAACAAACTAAAAATAGACCTACCATATGGGCCAGCAATCCCACTACTGGGCATATACCCTGAGAAAACCATAATTCAAAAAGAGTCATGTACTACATTGTTCACTGCAGCTCTATTTACAATAACCAAGACATGGAAGCAACCTAAGTGTCCATCAACAGATGACTGGATAAAGCAAATGTGGCACATATATACAATGAAATATTACTCAGCCATAAAAAGAAATGAAATTCAGTTATTTGTAGTGAGGTAGATGGACCCAGAATCTGTCATACAGAGTGAAGTAAGTCAGAAAGAGAAAAGCAAATACCGTATGCTAACACATATATATGGAATAAAAAAAAAAAAGGCTCTGAAGAACCTAGGGGGCAGGACAGGAATAAAGATGCAGACGTAGCGAATGGACTTGAGGACATGGGGAGGGGGAAGGGTAAGCTGGGATGAAGTGAGAGAGTGGCATGGACGTATATACACTACCAAACGTAAAACAGATAGCTAGTGGGAAGCAGCCACATAGCACAGAGAGATCAGCTCAGTGCTTTGTGACCACTCAGAGGTGTGGGATTGGGAGGGTGGGAGGGAGACGCAGGAGGGAGGGGGTATGGGGATATATGCATACATATAGCTGATTCATTTGGTTATATAGCAGACACTAACACAACATTGTAAACCAATTATACTCCAATAAAGATGTTTTAAAAAAATGAACAAATACTGAGGAAACCTGTTTTACCTTCTATTTCAATGTCCTTTATATTCTGCTTTAAAGTGAGACATTTCTGCCTATGATTAGATGATTAAACGTTACCCTTTTCATAAGGAGAAATTGAGTCACTCCTGTAGATTCGATATCTAAACAATGCGACCCAAACACTTGGTTGTAAATATGCTGGTACACTAAGTCCCCTACATATGAACAAATGCTGTTCCTAGAGCGCGTCCATAAGTCCAGTTTGTTCGTAAGTCCAACAAAGTTAGCCTAGGTACCCAACTAACACAGTCGGCTCTATAGTACTGTACAGTAATAGGTTTATAACACTTTTCACACAAATAATACATAAAAAACAAACAACACAAAAAATAAAGAAAACATTTTGAATCTTACAGTACAGTACCTGGAAAAGTACAGTAGTCCAGTACAACAGCTGGCACACAGGGGCTGGCATCGAGGGAACAGGCCAGAAGAGTTACTGACTGGAGGAGGGAGAGGAGGTGGGAGATGGTAGGGCTGAAGGATCGTCAGCAGTACGAGGCGGAGGGCGAGCTGCAATTTCACTCGTGCCTGACGTTGATGGAGCGCACGTCCACATCTTTGAAACTTCTCAACTTGAAGGTTCGTGTATAAGGGAGTTAGCTGTAGCCCGGTGACTAATTTCTCTCATCTTTCCTCCGTTTTTGTTTTTTTCTCTTCGTCTCATATGTTGATATGCCAGAAGGCAAGGGTTACATTTCTTAATTTGTGCTTCTCTTCTTCAAACTCTGAGCCTCAGGTAAATTCCAGTGCCCCATGCAGCCCTACGTCTCATAAACAAGTGGCGTGAAAGGGTTTGATCTTTGAGTAAAAGGTCTGAGTGGCGGAATTTGGAAGGGCAAAGCAGCAAGAAGAGTGGATTCTCCTGCTTCCTTGGGTAGGTTCCATTGTGGCCGCCATGCTCCCTTCCAAGATGGCGCTACATTTTAAGATGGAATAAATGCTCCCTCCTTGCCAGACGAATCCTTCAAACCAATTCTGTGCCTGTGTCTGCTCTCAGCCTTCTGGTAACAGTCAGACAGAAGCGAGCTACTACGGAGTTAGTGTGTCTAAAAATATAACTGAGTAAACACACAATCTGAAACACAAAGGAAGAGAGAACTACGGGCACATTTAAATGGGAACAGCAAAACTTAAATTACAGGTCTGAAAAGCGTGATTTTTTTCTTTGAAGCCTTTGTTCTCCTTTTCTTCTTTTAAAATGATGCGAATTCCACGAAAACGGAATGCAACACAAAGCCTTTTAAAGGGAAAAAGGAGGAAGCCCAGCACTAATTCAGTTTAATTAATGCCATCCTGTTCTTTAGTCTACAAACAATTATTGAAAGTGCAAGATGGCTATATATGACTTTCCTAACTATTCTCTGTTCTTTTACAAAACCATTTTATCACGCGTCTGTTGCTACCAAGAATGAAATTCTAAATTATGCCAACGGCATTTCTGTGCGTTCTATAGAATGACCTCATTTTTACAACTAGCCTGGAGAAAGTGGGGCGTTCTGTTGTGTCCTGTGGCTTGGCTTGCCCAGGACGAGTCTGATAAACTCTCCACCAACATCTCTAAAATCATGCTTTTATCTTTTTTTTTTAAGTAACCGGCACCATTTCTTCCAACAAATGGTTTTAGCCATGGCCACCAATGGATACTAAGAAGATGATTCTTTATAGTGCCTCTAACTCTACAAAGAACTAAAATTACTATGTTCCGGGCAGTAGGATGGCAGGATCACAAAAAGCTCCTTTGTTTTTTTTCTATGAGGTGTTTGATAAGTGACTTTGAGAACTCTGGGAAGTAATTTCCTTTAAGGAAAAGAAAGTCCCCATGTTCCTCAGCAGATAAAGCTCTCACTGACAGGGTGACTCTCAGTTAGAGCTTAGAGCTGGGACCCTCAGTTGGTCCTGGCGCTTAGAATCCTCTGACGCCATCAATTTGATTCAAATACACTCTCTCTTCATCTCACTCTGTGGGCAACTCCAGACCGAAACAGTTGTCTTCAACCTTTCCAACTTAGATGCCCTCACTACAGCACAAAGTGATTCTTGGGGTGTGTAGAACAACACGTGAAATCTCGTTGATATCTTACATTTTGACTGAAAAATTCAAGTAACTTTGTCATTCCATCCCATAAGAATATCCCAATATGAAGTGTAATATAAAATTAAAATTGTAAATTACAAAAAAAAAAATTGACACCTCCATGAGGCAGTGTCAAAAATTACTTCCCACTTATCATGCAATAAAATTGATCCCTCCCCAAAAACGTGTGATAAATTTCTTCCCACTTCCCATACTTGACACCTCCAAAAATGGAACCATGATTATCCTGTAACTTTGTGTACTCCAAATCGCTCATGCCTCAGGGATACATGGACCCGATTTGAAAACCCTGGTCGTACAGAAACATTATTGTATTTAAATATTTATTTCTGGCCAGTGGTGTCAATCATGTATTGCACAGACCAGAAACCAGAGGCCAACATCACGTTACACAGGAATTATACTGTATGAGGGTTGCCATATTTATTTAGCAAATATATAAAATGCAGGAAACTCAAATTGTAAAGTCAGATAAACAAGCAATTGTTTCCGTGTAAGTATGTTCCACATTTATGTGAAATTCAAATATAACTGGGCACAGTGTGTTTTATCTAGCAACCCTATTTTGTACTGATATACCCCCAGAATGACACTTTGCCAAACGCACACTCCTTAGGGCTCTTCCTGTCCCAAGCCCTACGTAAATCTTCTCTCGTATGACGTGATGATGCATCCTTCCCTATGACGGGGCTGTGTGTCCCACAGTGCATTGGTTACCGAGCATTTCCTTCTACCGCAGGGGAATGTTAACAACAGAACTTTTTAGTTTCCGAGGGGTGTAGGAAGGAGCAAAGGGACGTGGTGGAAGGGGCACCGGGTGAAGGGCAGAACCTTCCAGTTCTTCCTCAGGGCAACGATGACCACAGCCCACCTGTGACCCTCCGATGAGATCAAGGCAAGGAGGGTGGTCCCCTTGATGAGGTGAAATGGAAACTAGGAGGCTGGGGGCTGTTTTCTCAAGCTTGCACGCGTCAAGGTCCCCGCACTAAATCTCTTGACCTTGCTGTTTCCTTCATTTTTTCTCCTGGAACCTCAGTGCGATGCTCAGCTCCAGTGGCATCCCGAGACCTGGCGGATGGGCGCCACGGTCTGCACTGGGGGGTAGCTCCCTGAACGCTGGGTGGAGCTCTGCACACATGGCGCCCGGGCCTCTGAGCTGACTCGGCCACGCCTACCGCGGCTGGGTGTCATCGTTCGCTGATGCGAATGACTCTTAGAACGAGCGACTGTCAAGAGTCTTCGGTTTCTGGCTTATACAGCCGGAGGGATGGTGGTCCCGTTCACAGAGACGGAGCAGGCTGGAAAAGGACCAGCTTAGTTGTAGACTCACTGAGCTTGAAAAGATGTTGAGGAATCTGGGCAAATGGGTCCAGAGCTCAGGAGATGGCCCGGCAAGTGTCATGTTGAAGGGCACAGAGAGGATGGGTGACATCCTGACTCTGCCGCATCCTAGGTATGGACCTTGCCAAGTGACTTCATTTTTACGTGCTTCTGTTTCCACATCTGTCGAAGGGGAATCACAGTATCAGGCCCTCCCTCCTCGGGATCCTATGAGGAGCAGGTACGTTGAACGTCTGGAGTAAACACTCTGTTACCTTTCGGGTGGATCACCCACAGCTGCTTTCCCAGTGGAGCTGTGGGACTGGGAAGATGGCCTGGGCACAGGCCACAGAGCCAGAGGAGGGGAGGGCCCAGGACAAAGACATCTGCAGCACATAAAGGTCTGGCAGAGGCGGATGAGTCTCCAGAAGGGACAGAGAAGGACCTGTCGGTAAGGAAGGATGGGAGAGGAGAGTGCTGTGCCACCGGGGGCGTGGCCAGCTTGCTGAGAAGTCCCATAAGAACGAAGCTCTGAAATACAGGTCTGCGTCAAGGAGCAATTCAGAATTACTGGTTTCCCTTGTTGAGAACTGTTTGGGTGGCGTGGAGGGGCCAGAAACCGGCCCGGGGGCGAATGGGAGTCAGCAAACGCAGAGAGCGAGCGCGGGCCACTATCTTGCGAAGCTTCCTCCCGAAACGAGGAGAGAGAAACACTAAGGACATGAAGGTGTGAGCTCGTGTTATATTTAAAAGCAAAAATATCTAACGGTAAGGGAATAGTTAGGTGATTTGTTATACGCCCTGGGATGAAAGTGTACGGAGCCAGGAAACTCAGGGCTTTTGCCGTTTCTGCTTCTGTTCCTAATTGCTACCGAGAAAGTCATTGTAAATCAGATTTAAGGGAGGCAGCTCTCATGTGCGGGGATCTTGAAATGTGGAGAAACTCAGCTGGAGGGGAAGCTCTGCTGGACTTTTTTTTTTTTTTTTTCTTTTTGCGGTACGCGGGCCTCTCACTGTTGTGGCCTCTCCCGTTGCGGAGCACAGGCTCCAGACGCGCAGGCTCAGCGGCCATGGCTCACGGGCCCAGCCGCTCCACGGCATGTGGGATCTTCCCGGACCGGGGCACGAACCCGTGTCCCCTGCATCAGCAGGCGGACTCTCAACCACTGCGCCACCAGGGAAGCCCTCTGCTGGACTTTTGCAGCTGTGGGCAGGACCCAACCTGGGGTGCCCGGAAGACTCGGCCCAAGATAAACAAGATAAATCATTTTGCTCTGCACTTCTTTTCTTCTCAGCTGTGGTGAGGAGATGCAAAATCTCCCTTGTTATTCAAATAACATTTTTACTGATTAAAGTGCGAGCTTAAAGATATTTAACTCTTATGCGGCTTCATGCCCAAAAGCTCTTAAATTAGTAAAAATTAATTCCGTGAACACCTCATGTAAGCTTTAATTAAATACGTGTTCATAAATAACGGTATGTGTGTGCGTGTGTTCATGTGTGCACCGTGCAGAAGAACTTCGTAAAGCCAACTTCCAAAGCCCCGCCTGTCTTTTGTCCTCTGTGTGGCAACTTCGTATGAACTCTGCATTGCAGTCAGAGAGCGGGGCCGTCCAGGCAGGCTGATGACTTCATACTGAACAGGAGAAGGCAGCTCACCTGCGCTCCATCACGCGTTACGATCAAGCGCCTGAGCGGTGATGGATGGTTCTTGCCCGGAGGCCTTGTCCCCCACAATTACACACACGAGGCACGAGTTTCTGCAGGTCCTAATCGTGCAGGCTGGCGTGCAAGGATTTTTCTCTTCTGCCACTTTCTTGGAAAAGCACATCTCATACGTCGTACTTGCTAAAGGCCATCCTTTTATCTTTGCAGAGTCGGCGATTGTTCTGCCAGAAGGATTAGAGGTGGGATCCAACCTCGCCAAGGAGAGGGACCCTTTCAGGTCAAGGGTCACATGAATTATGTCATTTAAGAACGACCTTCATAAAACAACTTTTTTTCTTGCACACCAACCCCGCCAAAGCTAAGAGGTGCAAAGGTGAACACTAAACTTTTATGCAACTGTCATATTTTACTTTCAAATTTCTAAGCACAATTATCCATTATGTCCCAGAAAATTGGTAATAACTAAAAAAAGCAGATAATGGATAAGTACTCTGGCAGACCAATTATAACGTATGCTTAAAATTATCTTTTTGCAAACTTGTTCTCAACTTTTGGGTTCTTATGAGTTATTCAAACCATGACTTTTTGTCTCTCTAAGTTCTGTCCCTCGTTCTAAGCAATCTGGTGAAATCTTTACAGTTAAGGAAGGGGAAGAAATGCAATTTCTCTTCCACAGAGATGACAGAGATTTTTATCCTTATCAACAGTCTTGCCAAAGTTGGGAGGAAAAATGTGTTACCATCTATGACAGGCTACCTTAGAGGTTTCACAAAAGCCATAGGATTAAAGAATCTTTTATTCTAGCATGAATTTCCTAGTTCTTAAAAGACATATTTATTGTTACAACTTGGAGATGCTATTTCATGAAAAAAACATAAATAAAACTCAAGAGTTCTAGATATCTGTTAAAGAAGGAATCCCACAAAGATCTTTCCAGGGCTTCCCTGGTGGAGCAGTGGTTAAGAATCCGCCTGCCAATGCAGGGGGCATGGGTTCGAGCCCTGGTCCGGGAAGATCCCACATGCCGCGGAGCAGCTAAGCCCGTGCACCACAACTACTGAGCCTGCTCTCTAGAGCCCGTGAGACACAACTACTGAGCCCTGGCACTATAATGACTGAAGCCCACATGCTTAGAGCCCACGCTCTGCAACAAGGGAAGCCACTGCAATGAAAAGCCCCTGCACCGCAACTAAGAGTAGCCCCTGCTCGCCGCAACTAGAGAAAGCCCGCGCGCAGCCACGAAGACCCAGCAAACACAACCAAAAATAAATAATAATAAATAAAAGAAATATTAAAGAAATCTTAAAAAAGAAAGAAGATCTTTCCACAACACAAAGATTTGTAAAGCATCATTTCTACGTATGGCATCACTGACATTGAATTAGCTCTTCCTGGTACATGGTTGTGTTCACTGAACTCAAGAAATAAAGGACATTCTGGTGAAGAGGTCTGAAAGCATGCAGATGGAATCTTGGGCCTCTAACATTTAGCCTCTTTTAATTTCAAAAATAAAGGTTTTAAAGCTCTGCTGGGGGGCTCAGCTTGATTCATGGTTTACAGCAGGGGTTGGCACACTACAGCCCAGGGGCCGAACACGGGCCCTCTACCCTGGTTTTTGAATCAAGTTTTACTGGCACAGGGCCACACGCAATGCCTTGCATACTGTCTACGGCTGATTTTCTGACTACAGTGGCAGAGTTATTATGACAGTGATGGGTGCTGGTGAGAATCAACGAGGTCAGGCCAAAGTGCCATATTTACAAGAACCAAATTACAGGAAATAAGAGATTGTTCATCAGCCACAAGCTGGGGACAGACCGGTGCAACTCTAGCCTCCTGAAACTTTAAAATGACAAACCGTATTTCATACAGCCTAAGCCCCATCAGGGAATTACCCTGTGGGTAGCGGGGGGGGGGAAGGGGTCTGCTTGTCATAGGGGAGCTCCCTTGAAGACGTTTACGAGAAACGATCCAACAGTTTGTTAAATATCTTCTTCTCCAGTTTCCGACGTGCAGTGCTTGTCAAATCACAGAACGGTTTCCTCTTTGGTTTTTGTTGGGAGGGTTCTCATAAGAGCGAGTACCCCTCCCTCAACTTCTCCTCCCACAAGGCTGGTGTGCTCCGGGGTCTGGCTCTTTTCGATTCTTTCTCTCTCCCTGGGCTGCGCTGGTGATCGAAGCCTGCGTGGCACTGTGCCCTAGCCCCACTGCACCATGAGCTGTCTGCACCAGCCCCCAGGGAAGAAGCTCTCAGCCTGACTATACTAGACTCTGGGGCCAGTTCTTCTCTGCATGGGAGAAGGTCGTCCTTTTCCATTAGGGGGAGCTATCCCAGTCTTAGGTGTGGGACTGGAGGCAAGGAAACCTGTGCCACTTGCTTTGGTCCCAACTCAAGGTCTCCTCTGGGCTGGGCTACAAGAGTGGCACGCAGAACTTTGGTTGTGGTCCATTAGGGCTCCCTGTTGGGGTTTGGGGCGAATGAGAGTCGAGTACTCACTTTCCAGCCACTGTGTTCCCAGCTTCTGTTTGGTGGGGAAAAGCTGAGGAGACAACTTAGCATCCCTGGATATATACGGGAGGAAAAGATTTCCCTCTACCCTCTTAAGTACAGTATGTGAAGGCTGCAAATTAAACTGATAAAAACACAGGTTAACACTAGAAAGGGTTTATTTATGCATATGGAGGCCTTCATAGAAAAGAAGTGAAGACCTTAAAGAAGCAGTTAGACTCAGGAGCTTATACGCCATTTTAAGAAAGGGAAAGAACTTGTAGGTGAGTGACAAGAGAAGGAAAAGGGGTTCGGCCTTTTCGGGGTGGTAAGCTGTGGGAAGGAGATGAGTGGAAGACAAGGGTTATTATAGTGAGGGTTGTCCGTGCAGGGTCCACGTTGGTGCTGACCTTCTGGGTCCAGTGATGAGGGCTGTTCTCTTCCTGGTACTGGAGAGGGCAGGAGGGGGAACACCTTCCTGAAGGGAAAGTCACGCCCTGCTTTGGGGCGGGCAGTGCGAGGGCACAGGGCTCTCTCTGCATTTGCTCCTGCTTAACTGCCCTCAGCTCAAATCAATCCTTATGCCACAGTGATACATTATTTTGGGGTGGCATACTCTGACCCCCAACTCAGCTACCCTAAAGATGAATCGTGTTTCCTGAAAGCTGATGTCCACGCGGCATCTCAGAATGTGACCTTATTTGGAAGCAAGTTGTCTTCGCAGTTGTAATTAGTGAGGGATCTGGAGATGAATTCATCCTGAACTTCGGGTGGGCCTCAAATCCAGTGACTGGTGTCCTTACCAGAAGAAGAGAGGAGACAGAGAGACACACAGGGAAGACGGCCATGTGAAGATGTGGGCCGAGATTGGAGGGATGCTGCCACGGGCCAAGGAGCCAAGGATGGGGCCATCTGAAGCTGGAAGAGGCAAGGAAGGATTATTTCCTAGAGCCTTCAGAGAGAGCAGGACCCTGTGGACACCTTGGTTTTGTGACTCTTGGCCCCTGAACTGTGAGAATAAATCTCGGTCGCTGAAGCCACCCCATGTGGATCACTTTGTTTTAGCAGCCAGAGGAAAACTAGTACACAAAGGGGCGTCTCATCAAGATGCTGTAGTAAGTGCGTGCTCACATGCCCATCTAGGGGCCCAAAATCCCAACGCAGGGCTTCATAGTGAATTCTTGCACTTTTCACATGTGCTGGGAGTAGGAGGGCTTTTATATAGGACGTACATTTTAAGACTTTCATACATATTCCCAGATTCTGCTGCCACCTACGCATCTGCAGATAGTCAATCACCAGGACTTCTAAAAACTGTGATACAATAATAGAACATTTCCTCCTTTGCCAATTAGCTTGTCAGCAGTTACTTTAATATCTAAAATATTTTAACGGTTTCTTTCATCTCAGCAGAAAGTCTTTTCACCCAGGGGGCTGTGACTCAAACATGTACTTCAGCCCAGAGGCGAAACTATTTCACCTATTATCCCATATTTTTGTGATTCGGGTCTTTGTGACTGTGGATCACAGGCCTGGAACTGAATGAAAATTCTAACCAAACGCTTGAATGTAAAGTGTTGAGGAAGCAGGCAACATTCACCCCAAATGTTAGACATTCAGCCAGAGAGGCGACGAATCAAACCCTGACATTCTGGGAGACCGTGTTTTTATTACGAGCGGAAATATTCAGCGGGTAGTTGTTATCTCTACTCACAATACCTAAAACGCAGGAGTTTGAGGTTGGCATTTCAGCAGTATAGAGCAATCGCCTTTGAGCACAAGTTTTCAGCTGTCTTAAACGGTACCACATTTTCAACACTTCACAAAGCATCCCACACACCAGCCACTGGAGGCAGACATGGATATTTTATTCTCCCTCAACAGAACGCTTAAACACATCCACTCCCTTCCATTCCAGGCTTTATGACCTAAGGCCATGCCTACGTCATTTAACATGAACATGAACAGAGACGGGGAAAAATAAAGAAGCAAGAAGTGCAGATTCACTTCCTTCGATTTGGTCATTTTTGTGGTACAGGCTTGTCTATTCCAGGCTCCTGCTACTGTCCTGAACGTTTCACAGATCTTCCTCCACTTACAATGGGGCCATGTCCTTATGAAGCATCATAAATTGAAAATACTGTTAAGTAGGAAATGCACTGAATACACTTGACCTAGCAAACATCACAGACTAGCCCAGCCGACCCTACCTGTAGTCAGAACACTGGCAGTAGCCTAGAGCGGGGCTAAATCGTCTAACACAGAGCCTATTTTATACGAAAGTGCTGAAGGCCTCATGTGATTTATTGAACAAACACGGTAGTGGAAGTGAGAAGCAGAACAGTTCTGAGTGTTAGGGACGTTCCCCCTGTGATCCCAGGCCAACGGGGAGCGGCCGCTGCCCAGCATCACGACGGAGGATGGGCTGCCTCTCACTAGCCCGGGAAAACACCAACGTTCTGTCTGAAGCACGGTTTCTACTGAATGAGTATCGCTTCCCCCCACCGTAAAGTCAAAACCCTGTACGTCAGGGAGCGTCTGTACTTGTTTCTGTTGACTAAGGTGATCCAACGCTGACACGGAGCCCAACGCGTCTTGGGCCAAGAGCTGCCCCTGGAGAAGTGTGGGCTTCAAGTTCTGTGCCCGGGCATCTTCCTCAGTGTCTCCACCCCCGAGGCTCTTCGGGGACCCACCCCCATCCCGTTTACCACCCCAATCGTCGCCCAGGAGCCCGGCAGGCTGATCCTATTGTCTCTCCTTGTCAGGCAAGAGGAGCGATTGGATCTGAAGAGTCTCGGGAGACGAGCGCCCACCCACGAATGGCCACTGCCTTTAACGTGAAAGGAAACGATAAACTCGGTGCTCGGCTCCAACCTCGCAGACCCGGTCTGTTCAAAGAGGAACGCATTTGGTGGCACTTCGGTTCCGGCATTAGGCCAGACAAGCAGCACTAACGCCCAGACACACATCCGCCTGCTTGTATGCAGGTGGACGCATACACTCTGCATGCACGTGAAGCCACTGATGTTGAGGAACACGGACGGTAAGCACTTCCCGAGAGCGGGGAGGATGCGGCCAAGAGAGTGATGCACACAGGTGTGTACTGATATGGGTCCAAGGGCATCACTGCCCAAGGGCGGTTAAGAAAAGGCCATAGTATATCCCCATATACCCTAGTATATTATATTAGAAAGACCTCTAAACTATATGCACAACAGAATATTTGGGATGACTCCACATTATGAGAAAAATTCACTATATGTTCTGACAGTATATTGTATGTTCATACTAAAGGGTCTGGAAGAACACAGACCCGATATGCTTATTACTCCAGAAAGGTGAATTTTTTTTTTTTTTTTTTTTCGGTACGTGGTCCTCTCACTGTTGTGGCCTCTCCCGTTGCGGAGCACAGGCTCCGGATGCGCAGGCTCAGTGGCCATGGCTCATGGGCCCAGCCGCTCCGCGGCTTGTGGGATCTTCCCTGACCGGGACACGAACCCGTGTCCTCTGCATCGGCAGGCGGACTCTCAACCACTGCGCCACCAGGGAAGCCCAATATATCTTGTTTTTTTAAAAAGTAATGACTTTTCTACAGCGTTTTTCTTCAAACATAAAGTGTTTTTTTCCCCCATTTTATTGAAGATAAAATGGGAATTCTTTTTTTTTTTTTTTTTTTTTTTGAGGTACGCGGGCCTCTCACTGCTGTGGCCTCTCCCACTGCGGAGCACAGGCTCCGGACGCGCAGGCTCAGCGGCCATGGCTCACGGGCCCAGCCGCTCCGCGGCATGTGGGATCTTCCCGGACCGGGGCACGAACCCGCCTCCCCCGCAGCGGCAGGCGGACTCTCAACCACTGCACCACCACGGAAGCCTGAAAGGTGAAAATTTGAAAGAAGGACTGGGACGAAGGCTGAGGATGAGGAGACAGTGATTTCCGATGTACATTTGCATTTCTGTATTTTTTGCACTTTTTGTCATTAAAAACAAATATTTAAACACGGGTCTTAAAACCTATTTGTATTTTACCTGTTTTTAAACTATAACTACTAGGAAACACTAATTGAAAAAGTGGGCAAAGAAGATGAAGCAACAATTGATGAAGGAACTGTGGTCGATAACACCAGAAAATCAAAGAAATGCATATTTAAACGATGAAAATGTAAAAAGTAAAATCTATGAAGATTACAAGAGTGGGTTTTTTTAAGTTTGAATATTTTATTCTATTGAAGTATAGTTGATTTACAATATTTTATTAGTTTCAGGTATACAACATAGTGATTTGATATTTTTGTAGATTATATTCCATATAAAGTTATTATAAAATATTGGCTCTATTCCCTGTGCTGTGCAATATATCCTTGTAGCTTATTTATTTTATACATAGTAGTTTACACCACTTAATCCCCTACCCTTATTTTGTCCCTCCCCCTTCCCTCTAAGCGTGTTTTTGATTGGGGTCCCAAAGGTTGTCAGGGTGTCAGGCATGGCTACAGGGATTTCTATACCTTACTGGGAAAAGCATAAATTGGCAAAACTGAAAGAGAAATACTGCAGCAGAGAAATCATACAGTTATGTACACCCTTGAACTCAGAAACTCAACCTCTAGAAATTTATCGGAATGAGATAAACACAGATATAAAGAATCATGTGACTACAAGTGATTGTAGCAGAATTGCCAACACCTTAAATGTCCAATGAAGTGAAAGAGGTACGAAAAACTTTGCAATATTCACATGTGGAGGGACGTCTGGCCAATGACAGCGACAGTAGAGTGTATTAGAAGTGTACAAAAAGATGGGAATGATATATAAAAGACTCAAAAAACCCAAAACCCACAAAGCAGTTTTACATAATGATGCCATTTTGTGGGGAAAAGAAAAAAAAAATTCTCCAGGTCTTGCTACATTGAAGCGAGTATGGGAAATGTGTACGTCGATCATTCCAGGGGCAGGATCACAGTTCATCTCCACTGTGTTCTTTAGCCTTACAGTTGTCTACTAGCTTTAAAAAGAACACGTACTCATCTGATGCTTTGAAACGGAGATGATATTTTAAGAGTTGCATCACACAGACTTGGTCTAAAGTCAGCACACCCAACAGGGCAGAGTTGAGAGCAGGGTGGCCTCGGACGGGAACGGACATACACCACACAGAGTTATCCCATTTTGTCTCTAAGGTGGACCCCAAATCTACTAGTCTAAGCAGTAACCACTTTACTGGGCTTTCAAAAACGTTAGCTCATTCTAATTGAATGTAACCCAGTGAAAATTGTAGACCGTACCATTCTATTTTTTTTTCCTTTTTTTTTTTTTTTTATACAGCAGGTTCTTATTAGTCATCCATTTTATACACATCAGTGTATACATGTCAATCCCAATCCCCCAATTCATCACACCACCACTCCCACCCCCCCGCCACTTTCCCCGCTTGGTGTCCATACGTTTGTTCTCTACATCTGTGTCTCTATTTCTGCCCTGCAAACTGGTTCATCTGTACCATTTTTCTAGGTTCCACATATATGCATTAATATACGATATTTGTTTTTCTCTTTCTGACTTGCTTCACTCTGTATGACAGTCTCTAGGTCCATCCACGTCTCAGCAAATGACCCCATTTCGTCCCTTTTTATGGCTGAGCAATATTCCATTGTATATGTGTACCACGTCTTCTTTATCCATTCGTCTGTCGATGCGCATATAGGTTGCTTCCATGACCTGGCTATTGTAAATAATGCTGCAATGAACATTGGGGTGCATGTGTCTTTTCGAATTATGGTTTTCTCTGGGTATAGGCCCAGTAGTGGGATTGCTGGGTCATATGGTAATTCTATTTTTAGTTTTTTAAGGAACCTCCATACTGTTCTCCATAGTGGCTGTATCAATTTACATTCCCACCCACAGTGCAAGAGGGTTCCCTTTTCTTGACACCCTCTCCAGCATTTGTTGTTTGTACATTTTCTGATGAAGCCCATTCTAGCTGGTGTGAGGTGATACCTCATTGTAGTTTTGATTTGCATTTCTCTAATAATTAGTGATGTTGAGCATCTTTTCATGTATTTGTTGGCCATCTGTATGTCTTCTTTGGAGAAATGTCTATTTAGGTCTTCTGCCCATTTTTGGATTGGGTTGTTTCTTTTTTTAATATCAAGCTGCATGAGCTGTTTATATATTTTGGAGATTAATCCGTTGTCCGTTGATCTGTTTGCAAATATTTTCTCCCATTCTGAGGGTTGTCTTTTTGTCTTATGGTTTCCTTTGCTGTGCAAAAGCTTTGAAGTTTCATTAGGTCCATTTGTTTATTTTTGTTTTTATTTCCATTACTCTAGGAGGTGGATCAAAAAAGATCTTGCTGTGATTTATGTCAAACAGTGTTCTTCCTCTGTTTTCCTCTAAGAGTTTTATAGTGTCCCGTCTTATATTTAGGTCTCTAATGCATTTTGAGTTTATTTTTGTGTACAGTGTTACGGAGTGTTCTAATTTCATTCTTTTACATGTAGCTGTCCAGTTTTCCCAGCACCACTTATTGAAGAGACTGCCTTTTCTCCATTGTATATCCTTGCCTCCTTTGTCATAGATTAGTTGACCATAGGTGCATGGGTTTACCTCTGGGCTTTCTATCTTGTTCCATTGATCTATGTTTCTGTTTTTGTGCCAGTACCATATTGTCTTGATTACTGTAGCTTTGTAGTATACTCTGAAGTCAGGGAGTCTGATTCCTCCAGCTCCATTTTTTTCTCTCAAGACTGCTTTGGCAATTCAGGGTCTTTTGTGTCTCCATACAAATTTTAAGATTTTTTTGTTCTAGTTCTATAAAAAATGCCGTTGGTAGTTTGATAGGGATTGCACTGAATCTGTAGATTGCTTTGGGTAGTATAGTCATTTTCACAATATTGATTCTTCCAATCCAAGGACATGGTATAGCTCTCCATCTGTTGGTATCATCTTTAATTTCTTTCATCAGTGTCTTATAGTTTTCTGCATACAGGTCTTTTGTCTCCCTAGGTAGGTTAATTCCTAGGTATTTTATTCTTTTTGTTTTAATGGTAAATGGGAGTGTTTCCTTAATTTCTCTTTCAGATTTTTCATCATTAGTGTATAGGAATGCAAGAGATTTCTGTGCATTAATTTTGTATCCTGCTACTTTACCAAATTCATTGATTAGCTCTAGTAGTTTTCTGGTGGCATCTTTAGGATTCTCTATGTATAGTATCATGTCATCTGCAAACAGTGACAGTTTTACTTCTTCTTTTCCAATTTGTATCCCTTTTATTTCTTTCTCTTCTCTGATTGCCGAGGCTAGGACTTCCAAAACTATGTTGAATAATAGTGGCGAGAGTGGACATCCTTGTCTTGTTCCTGATGTTAGAGGAAATGCTTTCAATTTTTCACCATTGAGAATGATGTTTGCTGTGGGTTTGTCATATATGGCCTTTATTATGTTGAGTAGGTTCCCTCTATGCCCACTTTCTGGAGAGTTTTCATCATAAATGGGTGTTGAATTTTGTCAAAAGCTTTCTCTGCATCTATTGAGATTTTCATATGGTTTTTATTCTTCAGTTTGTTAATATGGTGTATCACATTGATTGATTTGCATATATTGAAGAATCCTTTCATCCTTGGGATAAATTCCACTTGATCGTGGTGTATGATCCTTTTAATGTGTTGCTGGATTCTGTTTGCTAGTATTTTGTTGAGAATTTTTGCATCTATATTCATTAAAATTGTAGACCGTAACGTTCTTAATAGGACAGTGGTTAAGGTTACAGAAAAGTGCTAAGATGTGGGCGATCCTATTTGTCCTTCAAATAGAACAAGACCCCAAGCACAATACTCTCCTTTAGACTTTCACATGATGCTGGCTTTCATGGCTGGCCTCTTTGAAGGAAAAGGAGGAAAATTAGAGGGTGCATGACTCCCTGCCCTCCACGCTTCTGTGACTCCCAGTCGCAGGGAAAACAAAGGAAGGGGTCCCAGATGGAGCAACACCCTTTCTCCTAGCACACAAAAGGACTATTTTTACATTGACTCAGGAGAGAACGTGCATAAAAATTTAGCCTTTGGATCTGCTAGCTATCTGCAGGATTCAGGAAAGGGGAGTAAAGGACTGCATTTCTCCATCAGTGTTTGAATGAGGGTCCTGATGTTATGCCAATATCTTGGTCTTAGAACAAACCTCCTCGGAGGCTCTGAGATGATGAAGAAGCCAGGGGTGGGGAAACTGGTCTTCCCACCCCAGGGTCACACTCCCAAGGACCCACCCTGGTCTCCTCTGCTCCCTCCTCATTTCATGGGTGGAGGCGGCTGACATGCCATCTTTCATATTTTGGAGCGAAGCTTCTCAAACTTTAATGCGCCCACAAACCCACCAGGGGTCTTCTTAAAATGACAGATTCTGCAGGTCTGGGGTGGGACCCGAGACTAGGTTTCCTACCAGGTTCCACGTAAACCAATGCTGCTGGTCCCAGACCACACCCAAATGGGAAAGTGTCCAATAACGTAAGAGGAAAAAGCAATATTTTCTTGCCTATGAGAATTTTCCGTAGTTTCATATGTTCAATTCATGCACTATTTCTGCATGTACTCACTTTTTTCTCCCAGAATGTAGACTGGGTGATTCCAACAGAATGAAATGTCCCTGAAATCAGTAAAACAGTAAAGAAATAGATGTTCCAGGGCATTGGAATCCATCAGTCTGGAAGCTGAGGAAACTGTCTAATTTCATGGAAACTGAAACAACTAGGCTGGCATCACACCCCCTGAGGACACAGGACAAAAATATGATTTAAGACCACAGTTATGATGAGCCAGCTTGGCGTTAGGAATGGGGGCACATAACATTGGCATTTCCTGGGTCAATCCTTTATCATTGCATAGAAGCAAAACACTGAGACATTAAGTCAACGTAGAACACCAAGATATAACAGGAAAGTGTAAAACAAAAGCCATTCTTTCTGTATATATGCATACATCAACAACCCAGCAGAAAGAGGTTCCTTCATCCGACTCACTCAACATAATGGGCATTCAGAAGTGTCCCGCTCGTCAATTTCCATGAGACCTCCACTCACACAAACTATTTGGTGAATTTTTTTCTGCAGACTTTATCAAAGATACAATAAGGGATGTGGAGGGGGTTACAGTTCACACGTGTCACAGCTTATAATCCTCCAGAACTTTACTGCCTTGTGTGTCTTTTAAAGTTTGCTCTCTCCTGTCCACGCTCCTTTGATGATCTGCACCCTCTCAACGAAGCAAGGCCACCAAACACATATGCCCTAGCAAACGCCATGCTCCGTAAAACCAAAGGGTGCTGCTCCCCTTCATGTGCCTATTCATCAACCACGAACCGTTTTTCTCGTGTGCACGTGTGATGGTTAATGTTACATGTCAACTTGACCAGGCCAAGGGATGCCCCGAGAGCTGGTGAAACATTAATTCTGAGTGTGTCTGTGAGGCTGTTCTGGAGGAGATGAAGCATTCCAGTGAGAAGACTGGGTAAAGAAGATCCACTGTCACCGGTGTGGGTGGGCATCATCTAATCCACTGAGGGCCTGAACAGAACTAAAAGGCAGAGGAAGGGTAAATTCCCTCGCCACCTCTTCCTGTGCTGGCATGTCCATCTTTCCCTGCCCTCAGATTTTGAAGCTCCTGACTCTTGGGCCGTTGGGCTGTGGGACTTACACCAATAGCTTTCCAGATATCAGACCTTTGGCCTCAGGTTGAGAGTTAAACCACTGGCTGTTCTGGTTCTCAGGCCTGAACTACACCACCAGCTTTCCTGGTTCTCCAACTTGCAGACAGCAGCTAGTAGGACTTCTCGGCCTCCTTAACAATGCGAGCCAATTCCTATAACAAATCTCCTCTGACATCTATCTATCCATATACCTTATTGGTTATGTTTCTTTGGAGAACCCTGGCTAATATGGTCGGTAAGGTCTCATCTCCCACCCCAAGTTGCTAATAGCTTGCAGGAGTCTCCCTACAAGAATCCTATAAGGCAAAATTTTCTTTCATGTATTTTTTGTTTGCAGAAATTGCTTTCTGTTTCCCTTAGGGTAATGTCAAACTCCATGGATTAGTTGTCTACATACCAATGATCTGCAAACTTTAACAGTCTAACACAACACATACTTATTACCTTATATTTTCTCTGGGACAGAGCTCTGGTCGTGGGGTAGCTAGATCTTCTGCTTCAGGATCTTTCATGAGGCTGCAGTCAAGGTGCTGGCCAGGGCTGGGATCTTATCTGAAGGCTCCAGTGGGGAAGGATCCACTTCTAAGCTCACTCACATGCTGTTGGGAGGATTTAGTTCCTCACGGGCTGCTGGCCAGAGTTAGACTTGCTATTTGGAACCTTGCCGTGTCTCAACACAGACACTTTTTTCCAAGAGAGAGAGTCTGCTGCAGGATGGAGTCCCAGTTTTATACCCTAATCACAAAAGTGATTTTGCATCCTTTGCCATATTTATTTGTCAGACATTATTCTGAGTGTTTCTGGGAGGATGTTTTTGGATGAGATTAACAGTTAAACAGGCAGATTGAGTGAAGCTGATTGCCCTCCCTAATGTGGGTGGGCCTCGTCTCATCAGGTGAAGGCCCGAATAGCTCCAAAAGGCTGACTTCCCCTCTGTAAGAAGGGAAGTCATGCCTAACGTCAATCATACCTTCTGTATTAACACTCACTAAAAATGCCAGGACATTCCGGTTGCCCTTGATTTACTAGAGAAGAAAAGGTTTGAAGCACCAGTAACTGGGAAGTATTTGGATTCCTTGTGGGACAGGATACATCTCAAAACAGAAACCTGAACATACTTTCACTCTTAGTGAGTATGATATACAGGAGGTATGGCTGGAGTCATCCTGGAATAATATTGCTAGATTGGGGTTTTATTCACGCACCCGGTGGCCTCATCTCTTCTTCTGTTGGGTGTGGCCATGGAAATGCCCATTGTTGAGAACTTAGAATCTCAAGGGGAGTAGAGTGGTGTACTCAGCAGTAGAGTTATTTGTACAGCCCCCGCTGAATTAGGAACAATTTTGCTTTCCTGAATACTTTTCTCCTTGGCTTGTATTTTTAAGTCAATGTTTTGTTTTGGAATGATTTTAGATTTACGGAAAAGTTGTAAAGATAGCAGGGAGATTTCCCATACATCCTTCACCCGTTTACCCTACGGTTAACATTTCACATAACCATGGCACGCTGGTCAAACCAGGAAACCGACCACAGGACATCACTGTTCACTGTACTTCAGACTTTACGAGGATTTTCCCAGTTTTTTCCAACAGTGATGTGTTTCTGTTCGAAGACACTACACTGCATTTTGTTATCATGCCTTAGTCTCCTTTGCACTGTGACAGTGTCTCAGAGTTTCCTTGTTCTTCATGATATTGACAGATATTTTTTAGAATGTCCCTCAATCTGAGCGTGTCTGATGCTCTTCTGAATATTAAACAGGAGCTATGGGTTTCGGGGAATAAATCCTCAAAGTTGAGGCACCCCTTCCCATTGCGTCATATCATGATTTCCACATGACTCACCAGGGATGACATAAACCATGATCAGCTGGTAAAGATAATTAGCGTCTGTTGAGTTTCTCCACTGTTAATCACTCCATGTTTAGTGCAATCACGGGATTTTAAAAAAATGCATTCGTTTTCAAAATGCCTAAAGTCATGGCTATTTCTTACTTCTATGGAGTTTCTTTTTTCTATTTTCAATTTATTTCTAATTCAATTGCATCTTTGTTGTTTCCTTTCAGAAAAAAAAAAGTTCTTAAACACCACATTCCTCATAGAATTCTGCTGAAACCTGGAGGCTATTCTTGGTTGGGATGAAAGGAGATCTGTCTTCTGAGCATCTCTAAGGTATGAGGGAATGCCATAAATATTTTACATACGTTTCCTACTTACATTTCACAAGAGCCCTCTACATTAAATATTAACAGATTTTTTTTTCAAATGAAGGAACCAATTTTCCCAAGGCCCCAATTAAAGACAGAAAGTAATAAAACGGGTAGGAGAGAACCCAAATGCTTAAGCCAGAAGGTCTACGATCACCCACAAGCTGTTCAAATTTGACTCTTGCCCTTGTACTACATAGACTCCTCGCCCCCCCCCAAAAAGAGCAGGTCTATGCCCTACAGCATAAGCATTTCCTAAACATGAGTGCCTTGAGTATTTTCTCCTGCAGACCCCATGCTCCAAGTGGTCTCCCCAGATACCACTTGTCCTGCAAGCTTAGCTGAAGCCCAGCTCCTCCGGTGAGCTCTCCCTGACTATGACACCCACAACAAAGTTTCCTCCTTGTGCTCAGTGTGCCCCCTCTAGCACTCAGGGGCCCTGGATGACGTCTGCCCTCCCCTGCTGCCAGCTTGTCAAACAGGGTCAGCTAACCCTGCACCATGCCTTGGGCAGGATACGTGTGCCAGCCCTGACGAGCAGTGCCTGTGTGCTAACAACCTCCTGGGAGAGCCCTCCAGCTTCCTGGCTGGAGCCCAGCATTGCACCCTGCTCAGCACACCCCAGCTCCCCTCCTGGGGCCTCCCCTTGCATTTGCCTATGTGCTCATGAAAAAGTTCGCCATCCGCAAAGTTAGAGGGGGCTTTCTTCAAGACTGCCATCACGTCTGATGCCAACCGCAAGCCCTGGTGTGTGCATGTCCCAACACCACTATCAGTTCAATAATTCGCAAGAAGGACTCACAGGACTCAAGGAAGCTGTTGTGCTCACGGTTATGGCTGACTACCAGCTAAGTGATACAGATGGAAGTCAGCCAAGGGGAAAGGCTTATAGGGAAGTGTCCAGGAATGCTGCGAACATGGTCCATCCAGAGTCACAGATGGGTTACATTCCCAGCCAACACGTATGGAGGACTGCCAACCAGGAAAGCCCACCTCAGACTGTGTCCAACTTTTAACTGTGGCGCCATCCCATAAGAGTGATTGACGGACCCCATGACTGAGCTCACAGTCCAGCCACTCAGGATGTCAGGCTGATACTTACAACAAAGGCCCCCGCCCTATGTCACATGGTTAGGTGTTCTGGCATGGCTGGTCCCCCCTACCCTAAATCAGTTACACTATCCAGTGACCCAAGCCCCCCAGGCAGGCAAAGACGCCCTGTCAGGCAGGACATTCCAAGGGCTTAGAGCTCACCTCCCAGGAGCTGAGGGGCAAAGGCCAGATCTGTTTCTGACCAAGATTAAATTCTTGACTACACAGTCTTGGAGACCTTCATCCTCCTTTTTGACTTTTAGCTCTGCAAGCGTTTCTCACCATAACCAGAATATGTGGGCACACATACACCCAAATGTTGACAAGGATGTCTCCCCTGGTCCATGCTGGGATCGTAAGCAATGTTTTGAGTTTCTCATTTATACTTTTCTACTACATCCATATTCTCTTCCAGAATGGTTGCTTCTACCATTAGGTTTGGAAAACAAACTTTAATGAGGCTTTTTTCCACATGTTGCCCACCCAGTTTGCTCACTATGTGCTCCATGATTTATCCCATCAGTGAGTCATTTATATAAAATAATATTTTCAGGGATGTATGCTTTTTTCCTTCTCTGAATGATGTAGAAAATAACTAAGCAAAGATATGTTAAGGATAATTTAAAGTCTCCTCATTAATTAGAACAATGTATGTTTTAAAGTACAATCCCGTATATGGAAAACAGTAGAGGTTTCTCAAAAAACTAAAAATAGAACTATTATATGACCCAGTAATGCCACTCAGGGGTATTTATCTGAAAATAAATACCTAACACGAATGAAAAATGGAATCACTAACTTGAAAAAAAAACCATGTACACCAATGTTCATAGCAGCACTATTTACACTAACAATGAAGTGGAAGCAACCTAAATGTCCATCACAGATGAATGGATAAAGAAGATGTGTTATACACACACAATGGAATACTACTCAGCCATA
Source organism: Leucopleurus acutus (assembly GCF_964270905.1). Taxonomy (NCBI): domain Eukaryota; kingdom Metazoa; phylum Chordata; class Mammalia; order Artiodactyla; family Delphinidae; genus Leucopleurus; species Leucopleurus acutus. The sequence continues at coordinate 4,481,259 of NC_139164.1, forward strand.
TAAAGGAACAAAATTCTGCCATTTGCAGCAACATGGATAGATTTGGAACGCATTACACTAAGTGAAGTAAGTCAGACAGAGATAGAGAAATACCATATGATATCACTCATATGGGGAATCTAAAAAATACAACAAACTAGTGAATATAACAACAACAACAAAAGCAGACTCACAAATATAGAGAACAAAACTAGTGATTACCAATGGGGAGAGGGAAGGGGGGGCAAAATAGCAGAAGGGAATTAAGAGGTACAAACTACTATGTATAAAATAACAAGCAACAAAAATATATTGTGCAACACAGAAATCTTTTTTTTTTTTTTTTTTTTTTTTTTTTTTTTTTGCGGTATGCGGGCCTTTCACTGCTGTGGCCTCTCCTGTTGCGGAGCACAGGCTCCAGACGCGCAGGCTCAGCGGCCATGGCTCACGGGCCCAGCCGCTCCTCGGCACGTGGGATCTTCCCGGACCAGTGCACGAACCCGTGTCCCCTGCATCGGCAGGCAGACTCCCAACCACTGCGCCACCAGGGAAGCCCACCATCATCTTTACTCTTTACTCCTATGAAAATACAGATACTCTGGAGAAAAATGTAGCCATTTACGTAGTCTACTATACTACTATACATATAGAATCCTAAAGATGCTACCAGAAAACTACTAAAGCTAATCAATGAACCTGGTGAAGTAGCAGGATACAAAATTAATGCACAGAAATCTCTGGCATTCCTATACACTAATGATGAAAAATCTGAAAGTGAAATCAAGAAAACACTCCCATTTACCACTGCAACAAAAAGAATAAAACATCTAGGAATAAATCTACCTAAGGAGACAAAAGACCTGTATGCAGAAAATTATAAGACACTGATGAAAGACATTAAAGACGATACAAACAGATGGAGAGATATACCATGTTCTTGGGTTGGAAGAATCAACATTGTGAAAATGACTATACGACCCAAAGCAATCTACAGATTCAATGCAATCCCTATCAAACTACCAACGGCATTTTTTCACAGAACTGAAACAAAAAATTTCACAATTTGTATGGAAACACAAAAGACCCCGAATAGCCAAAGCAATCTTGAGGAAGAAAAACGGGGCTGGAGGAATCAGGCTCCCTGACTTCAGACCATACTACAAAGCTACAGTAATCAAGATAGTATGGTACTGGCACAAAAACAGAAGTATAGATCAATGGAACAGGATAGAAAGCCCAGAGATAAACCCACGCATATATGGTCACCTTACCTTTGATAAAGGAGGCAAGAATATACAAGGGGGAAAAGACAGTCTCTTCAATAAGTGGTGCTGAGAAAACTGGACCACTACATGTAAAGGAATGAAATTAGAACACTCCCTAACACCACACACAAAAATAAACTCAAAATGGATTAAAGACCTAAATGTAAGGCCAGACACTATCAAACTCTTAGAGGAAAACATAGGCAGAACACTCTATGACATAAATCATAGCAAGATCCTTTTTGACCCAACTCTTAGAGAAATGGAAATAAAAACAAAAATAAACAAATGGGACCTAATGAAACGTAAAAGCTTTTGCACAGCAAAGGAAACCATAATCAAGATGAAAAGACAATCCTCAGAATGGGGGAAATATTTGCAAATGAAGCAACTGACGAAGGAATCTCCATAATATACAAGCAGCTCATGCAGCTCAATATCAAAAAAACAAACAACCCAATCCAAAATGGGCAGAAGACCTAAATAGACATTTCTCCAAAGAAGACATACAGATGGCCAACAAACACATGAAAGGATGCTCAACATCACTAAGCATTAGAGGAATGCAAATCAAAACTACAATGAGGTATCACCTCACACCGGTCAGAATGGCCATCATCAAAAAATCTACAAACAGTAAATGCTGGAGAGGGTGTGGAGAAAAGGGGTGGGAAAAGGGGTGCACTGTTGGTGGCAATGTAAACTGATAAGCCACTATGGAGAACAGTATGGAGGTTCCTTACAAAACTAAAAATAGACCTACCATATGGCCCAGCAATCCCACTACTGGGCATATACCCTGAGAAAACCATAATTCAAAAAGAGTCATGTACTACAATGTTCATTGCAGGTCTATTTACAATAGCCAGGACATGGAAGCAACCTAAGTGTCCATCGACAGATGAATGGATAAAGAAGATGTGGCATATATATACAATGGAATATTACTCAGCCATAAAAAGAAAGGAAATTGAGTTATTTGTAGTGAGGTGGTGGGACCTACAGTCTGTCATACAGAGTAAAGTAAGTCAGAAAGAGAAAAACAAATAGCATATGCTAATACATACATATTGAATCTTAAAAAAATGGTTCTGAAGAACCTAGGGGCAGGAGAGGAATAAAGACGCAGACCTAGTAGAGAATGGCCTTGAGGACACGGGGAGGGGGAAGGGTAAGCTGCGACAAAGTGAGAGAGAGGCATGGACACATATACACTACCAAATGTAAAAGAGATAGCTAGTGGGAAGCAGCCGCATAGCACAGGGAGATCAGTTTGGTGCTCTGTGACCACCTAGAGGGGTGGGATAGGGAGGGTGGGATGGAGATGCAAGAGGGAAGAGATATGGGAACATATGTATATGTATAGCTGATTCACTTTGTTATAAAGCAGAAACTAACACACCATTGTAAAGCAATTATACACCAATAGAGATGTTAAAAAAGAAAAAAAAAAGAGAGAGAGAGAGACATGGAATGAACAATCGTTCAAACATACCAGGTGGGCTTTGAGAACTGATTTCAACATATACTGAAGCTCTTATAAAGAAACAAGTCAATAAATGCTACTTAATCTATTTCTCAATTTTAGTACCTGGTGATGCTGAGGTAGCATCAAAAATTCCTACTTCTACATTTTAACTTGATTTTCAATAATTATATTTTAAGATACCTATGCCATCATCATTACATGGTGTGTGCGGCAAAAAAATAGCTCAATAAATGTTTGTTAAATAAGTGCAGTAAACAAATAAATGATCTATGAGTAAAAATATATATATATTGTTCAACAGAGGGAATATAGCCAAAAATTTTTAAGTATAAATGGAATATAATCTTTAAAAATTGTGAATCACTGTGTCGTACACCTGAAACATATAATATTGTACATCAACTCTACCTCAATAAAAAAATAATAAAGGACGACAACGTAAATGTACACAGGTAAACCACATACGCATTTACAAGGTGCACAAATATACATATATATGTAAAAATAATTAGACATAGCTGTAGACTTAGAAGCATTCTGTGGATTGTGTCACGTGTAAACACGTAAGACTCCTCAGCCAGCGTGGGAATGGGAGTACTCTCCTTCCTGTCTTGCCTAAAGTTCCTTTCTGCCCACTCCATGCTGTCACTCCTTGGTACAGGATGCATTCTCAAGTGGGGACAGGAACACCCCTAAGGGGCAGAGATTGGTTCTTAGGGCCACAACTCTTACTATTTTTATGTATAAAGCACAGACAGGCATGCAGCACGTGAACAGATACACAATGTAACCGTGGTGTTAAAATTTCACGGGAGGGAAAGGGTACCATTAGAAAAGAAAACGTCTGAGAACTGGAAGCAACTCCTCCGTGCAGTCCTCCCGGATGCATTGGTCCTCAGTCTGGACTCCTGACTTGGCCCTCCCACTTCCTGAATTGGTTCAGGCATACCCACAATGCACTGCAAAGTGGAATCGAGACTGTCCGCGTGGTGGTTATCTCCCCTCCAGCGCGTGACGTCCACCAAAGCGTCCTTCGAGTCATCTCTACGTTTGCAAGAAGAAAGCCCTGCCTCTCTTACAGGGTAGGGGCTAAATAACCGTTTCATGACTAAATGAACAAACCAGCTCAGAAACAAAGGTTAAGGATTAAAAACAAGTCACAAGGGGCACCGCCCCTACCTCCGTGCCTGTCCGGATGCCTGAGAGCAATACAGTGTTTGGTAGAAGCGTTCTTCATGCTAAAAAGAATAAACATGCCCCTCGTAAATAATACAACAAGAAGCAACTGCTTTTACACAGTGGAAACCTACTTTCAAGGAGTCTGAAATATGCTAAGAATTAATAAAACATTTAAAAACGTACTCTGTAATTTGAGTACAAAAAGGAAAATCGATTAATGATTCTGAAAGAGAGAACAAGTGGAGACAATTATTATAATTCTGCATGTATTGAGAACCTCTAACAGTCTCGATGCTGTCAGGCTCACAAAATCCATTCCCCAGGCTAGGGAGCTGTAATTTTAACCGCCGGCAGAGATGTCGCCTGCCGTTGTTGGACCACTGCTTTAATCTCGCAGGGTCTGCTGCTGAGAGATTGAAAATAAAGTCAAATAAAATAGCACATACATTTTCATTAAGTTGCCTAATTCCATAAAATGTGTTTGATTGAAATCCCATAGCCCCGTGTTGGAGTCTAGAAGAGCCTTCACACCCAATAAACTCCAGGCACTCACAATCGTAGGTATTAATGTCCCGTAGTTCTGTCTCATTTTCAATCAATCCTTCCCTTTGGGCTGCAGACAATTTGATAAAGTCCAGTGTTTGGATTAGATTCTATTATTTCTGCGACATGAACCTTTCTGCTACACAAAGCAGTCACTTTGGAAAGTTCTTCTTTAGTTAAATGTGTCCCAGAGTGTACATCTAAGTGAGGACAGTCGTTCAAAGATGCAAACTTCTACGCCATGAATTTCTGCCAGTGATAAAGTTTCCTTCAATTTTGCCATGGCCGTTGCAAAGGGCTGTCTTGGTTTTAGTTTTTCCTTTTTCTAGTTCCATACAAGGTTGATATTTAGTGTTTAAAGTTTGCTTTATATGGTTATTGTTGGTCTCATTCTATGTTTTCTGAAAACTCCATCCCTAGTCCAACTCTATGTAAATAGTTTCGTCTCTGACTGACAGGCAATGATGTCTCACCTCTGTCTTAATTCTTCATTCTAAGAATAAATGTTTGCACACCGATTGAGTTAGGAAGCATTTGACGTGCATTAAGCTACCCCCGGCAGGACAGACAGAAGACGTGGGTGCTGTGATCATCCCCAGTTGACAGACCAGAGCTGGTGCTTCCGAGGAGGTTGAGCTGCAGGTACAGGCAGAGCGGACGTGGCCAGCTCAGACGTGGTCACTGTCACCTGCAATGGAGAGCATGTGCTGCAGGGCAGCGGAGCCTCTGTTCCACACGGTCACTCGGGGATCCAAGTAGTCACACTCCCTGCGGCTTCAAGGCACAGCCCGCAGGGTCCCCAAGGGTGTCAGTGCTGCCGCCGGCTGAGAGGTACAGGAGGGAATTCTCCTGTTGGATCTGGCACCCTTCACTTCTGCTCAGCTCGGCTTCTGCCTGGGAGGACGGGGTCACACGGGCACACATCCTGCCAAGGAGGATGGAAATGGGTGTACAGGACTGAACCGAGGCATCATGGAGGACTGACTATCGATGCTGATTGTCTGCCGCTGCCTGAATGCCCTTGGATAGATTTAACTGGAATGGATTTAACTAAATGGATCAAATGGACCATTTCCTCATTGCAAACATTTCTTTTTTTTTTTGGCCACACAGCATGCAGGATCTTAGTTCCCCGACCAGGGATGGAACCCGGGACCTGGCAGTGAAAGCGCTGAGCCCTAACCACTGGGCCGCCGGGGAATTCCTGCAAGCATTTCTTGAGAGAGGACAGGGCCGTCGCCGTGTTCAGGCCAATACTCTACCTGCCAGTGTTTGCTTTCCTCCAGCACGATCAGGCTCTTTGTCTCTTGAGAACAGGAGTGATCCCAAAGGGGTGAGCTGTTCAGTGAGAGGCTATGGTATAGGGCACGTGGACAGAATGAGCCACGTCAAGGGTGTACGGAGTTGGGGGAGAGGATGTTCATTTGCTTTTGCACAGGGTTCCCAGAACCAGAATCCTAGCGGCACTGCACCAACCTAGGGACCCGCGCCTTGCAGTTACTTGTAAGTAGGTACCTACTGGGCCCCACCCAGTAAGAGTGGCGGCCCCTGTAGGTCATGAGAGACATTTAGAAGCGATAACCATCTGTCCACACACACACTCCCACACGAATGTTCACAGCAGCATGATTCACAACAGCCCAAACACAGAAACTAACCAAGTTCCATCAACTCATGAATGAATGAACAGGACGTGCTCCATCCCTACAAGGCGGGGGCACTATCTGATCACAAAAAGGAATGAAGTTGTGACACCAGCTGCAACGGGGATGAGCCTCAGAAACGGGATCCCGAGTGAAAGAGGTCAGGCACGAAAGGTCACAGACTGTAGGAAATGCCCAGCAGTGGCAAATCCAGAGACACGGAGAGGAGACTGGTTATGCGCCGGGGGTGGGAGTGAGTGCTGACGGGGACCGGGTTGCTCTGGGGGAGAATGAAAACGTCCTAAAATCGACTGTGGTGATGGACGCACAGCTCTGTGAATCTGCTCAAAACTACCGCGTTGCAGAGTTTACGTGTGTGAACTGCGTGCTGTGGGGGTTGCATGCCAATGAAGCTGTTACAAAGACAAGCCACGAAGTGCCTGATGCGGGCGTGCAGTGAGCTTGTCCCGGTGGGGCACTTCCTCCTGGAGAGCCCTGGATGCTCTGGGACTCCCACAGCAGCCTCCACCAGCAAAGTGGCCGTCTCCTGACCGTGACACAATGGCATTCCCTGAGACAGGATTACACACAACATTCCCCTGTACATCCTCAGCTGCTTCCTTCACATGCCAAGTGCGCGGATCCAGCACGCCCAAGGGGCTGAGAATTTCTATCGATGTTCCCACCAAGATCCCTACACAGGGTTCGCCCAAGACAGTGTTTGTTTTAGAGAGCAAAACCTTGTATTTGTTTATTTTCGCTTCTGCTGAGGTTTAGTACCTTTGTTTGTTGTGGTTGAAGTATAGTTGATTTACAACCTTGTGTTAGTTTCAGGTGTACAGCACAGTGATTCACTTATACGTATCTATATCTGTATAGATATAGATATTCTTTTTCATATTCTTTTCCATTATGGTTTTTCTCAAAATACTGAATATAGTTCCCGGTGCTATATAGTAGGACCTTGTTGTTTATCCATTCTCTATATAAGAGTTTGCATCTGTTAACCCCAAACTCTCAATCTATCCCTCCCCTTCCCCCTCCCCCTTGGCAACCACAAGCCTGTTCTCTACATCTGTGAGTCTGTTGCTGTTTCATAGATAAGTTCATTTGTGTCCTATTTTAGATTCCACATATGAGTGACATCATATGGTATTCGTCTTTCTCTTTCTGACTCACTTCACTTAGTATGATAACCTTACTCTAGGTCCATCCATGTTGCTGTAAGTGGCATTATTTCATCCCTTTTTTTATGGCTGAGTGGTATTCCATTGTGTGTGTGCGCCACATCTTCTTCATCCAGTCATCTGTCGATGGACACTCAGGTTGTCTCCATGTATCCAAGACAATGTTGAACTTTACCCAAACCCTGTGCTCCTGGAAAACAGGGAAGGTTAAGGAATTGCCCCATCCTCTGTGCACTGGAAAACTGCTAACTGCAAAGAACCTTCCTTTCCCACCTGAGTTAGACAGAACTCACAGATATTCCCTTTGGGCACCCAGGACAAGGCCCAACACAGACCCTCCAGATTCCCATCCTCTGTCTCATAAATGATGTCCTCAGTGGTTTGTCCCCACAGATGAACTGGAACGAAATGCTTGTGAACCAAACTTGGGTTCAGCCTCTCCCTTTGCCCCCCAGGACCTTGAACTTTGGCCCACCCTCAGTCTGAGCCAGCAGCCTCTCACCCCAGCACAGGGTGCTCTTAGGAAAATATCCTGTGGTCTATATTGGATCATGCCACCCTTTCACCCCACTTCCCTTTGCCTAGTTCCTTCTAGACTACAGGTCAAGGGAATCAACTTTGCTCCTCCTATAAAAAAAGAGGATCCCCTTCTGCTAACTGTTGCTTGCTGACCTTATAGATAGAATGTTGTCCCAAATGCAATAGCCCCGCTGCCCCTAATGCCACAGTCTCTTTCCCTCCTTCCAAGAATCCTTTTTGAATAAAAGTCTCTCCTTACTAAGTCCGGATGTGTTTCCTTTTTTTGTTCTGACAAGCACAACCCGTGTGGGACTTTTAGGGTTAAATTCACAAAGGGTTCCTCCCAACGTCATTGCAAGTTCCGACCCTGGCATGCTTTTTCTCAACCCTGATGGAATCGATTTGTCAATATGTCTCCTTGCTTCATCTGCTGGCATCCCCTCAACCTTTCTGCTTTCTTTTAACGAGCTGAATGACCTCCCGATAAACAGATTCTCAAAACACAGTAGTGCTTGCACAAGCTGTTTAACGTGGAGCTTTTGGAAGAAGGCAAGGGTGCTTTCTGGTAGTGACGGGGCTGACAGTGTGTAATGAGCACTGTGGCCACCTGTAACCACAGTGGATCACAGAGGATACATCCTGGGCTCTCGCATCCCCGCTGAGCAGGGCGTGTAGGGAACCCTGTTCCCTCGGAGTTGGATTCTTCTCTTGGGCCTTTCTTCTCCTTCACCAGCTGATCTGTGCCCAGAACTCCTCCTTGTTGGCTGAGTTACTTTTTATTTGGCACTTCCTTGAAACAGTGAGTGTCTATCAGTGCATTTGTAGCCAGTGGCACCCTGGCCACTGCTGAGAGATGTAGCAGGAATCTGTTTCATCACACGGACCGCTGGAAGGGGAGACGGGGTGGCTGGAAGGTGAGGACGAATTCCTTGGGCAGGGCACAGCCCCTCCCTGCTCAGAGCTGGAGGTGAGGAGTGATTTTCCACCACACAGGGGCGAGGAGGGGCCAGGAGCCCCCGTATGGTGCGTGGAAATGTTCCCTCAGGGAAGTCATCTGGGCTGTTGGTTTTGATCCCTTCACGCTGGACATTTTGTGGGCTGTTCTGAAGAAAGAAACAGGTTCTACAGCCATCACTTCAGTCTCCTGGAAGCTCATTCCATGCATGAGGGAGGAATGGAGTATTTGGTGATGGTTGGCCAGGTTCTTCATCCGTCCTATTTTCCTCCAAAGAAAACGCAACTGTTCCCACCATGCAGGGATACGTGACTGGCATTAGCACGCCTGCTCTGGTACTTTCCCGAGAACTGTGCTCCAGGACGTGGACGGGGGACCTACATCTATATTACAGGCAATGGACAGCTTTATTGACTAGGCAGGTGCTTTCAGACAAAGTCTTTTGCATAACATAAAGAGCAAGTTACTCTTTTCAAATGACCGTAATACTCTTAGTCAAAACCTCTTTCAATTGAAATGGCATTAGCATACATCTTATTTTCTGGAAAATGTACTGGAAACTGCATGAGAAAGGCACATTCCATATGTTTTCTGGAGAACTAAGCTATTGGATAAAGAGGAAAACCAACTTGTTATGCAACGACCTGATTCCCCACTTTGGGGGATTCAATGACTCAATTGAAGAAATGGGTCTGGGGCTCCTCTGTGTTTAGAATGAGGCACTGTTCAAGTAGCCGGGGATACAATGTTGAATAAGACATGGTCCCATCCCCCAAGACGTTTCTAACCCGCTTTTACAAATATTCCAGGCAAGAATTCCCAACTGCCATGCAAGTTTTTGTTTCTGTTTTTCCTCATAATACCCTGCAATGTTAGGGTCTGGATCTGAAAACACTGACAAGAAACAATGAAAAGAAAACAGTGACATCTACTTGGACCCAGACAGTAGTCCACAGAATCATAAGCTAAATAACTTTGTCCTCTGTGTGATGTTTTCTTGATTATTTATAAAACCAGAAGTCGATGCATGTTTTTTGCACTAAATGGTCACAACCCAAGACTCTCTTCTTTGATTTAAGGCTCTTTGGGGTCACTGAAGTGTCATTTGGAAAACTGCTTCCTGACGCATAATGTTATGGTAATGATACCCTAAAGCCCGTGTAAGGGCTCTGCCAGGAGAGCTATTGATTTATCTCCTTCCCAGTATTGTTTTAAAACAAGAGGCAGCTGAGGGTCAAGAGAAAGACTCTGGGTTATAAGAGGCTTAATGCAACCCTAGGAATTTTTTTCTTTTTTTTTACACACTTGAGAGGAGAAAGGTTGTTCATAAATACTCATTTACAGAAACAATTCGAGAGACGCAGAAAAGACACATTTGTCTTCCATCTGAGCATAGGATTATACCCTATGTAACAAAGTAGGTGAGGGAAGCGTAGAAAGTGCTGGAATATCGGGGTTATAGCGAGAATCCAAGAGACCTGGATCAAAGCCCAGCTGTGCCACTCACTGATTATATCCATTTGGGTTATAAATTGGAATTTTTTTAACTTAGTCACCTCACATAAAGCAAAATTACCTGCCTCAAAGATAGCTGTGAGGATTCAATATAATACCGTATGCAAAGGCCAAGGAACAAAGCCTGGTACGTAGTATAAACTCAGTAAGCTGTACAGATCGTTGCTACTGTATCGTTATACAGGAGTCAGACACAAGTACTTACACATACGGTGCTGGGTAAGGTGCTTGCTCTCAGTACTTGAGATGGGTGGTGTGATGTGATCATTAATTTTATGTATCAATTGACGAGGCTACGGAGCCCAGTCATTTAAATGTTAGTCCACATGTGTTATTTTTTAGATGTGATTACATTGATATTAGCAGACTCTGAGTAAAGCAGATTACCCTCCCATAATGTGGTTGGGCAGGGGATGGTGGGATGGTGGGTGGGTCGTATCTAATCAGGCGAGGGCCTTAAAAGCAAAGATGAAAGTTTCCCAAAGAAGAAGCAATTCTCTCTCAAGGCTGCCACATAGAATCTCTGCCTGAATTTCCAGCTTTCCGGCCCACCCTGCAGATACCAGACCTGCCAGCTGCCACCATCACATGAGCCAACTCCTTAAAATAAACCTCCTGATGGATACATAGATACAAATACATCTATCTATAGCTACAGATGTAACTACAGACAGATAGGTATCTCTGTCCCTACTACCTATCGATAGCTACATCTACACCTGTCTATCTACAGAGACAAAGATGCAGATAGATAGATAGATGACTACAATAGATCTTTATCTATACAACAGCTAATTGTAATTCTATTGAATCTGTCCATCTATCAAAATCTGCCTCCATCTCTCTCTATAGCAATAGACAGATTTAGCTATAGCTAGATAGAGACAAATTCCCTGATCTCTACATCTGTATCTATAGAGATCCTCTTGGCTCTGTTTCTCTGGAGAACTTGACTAATTCAGGCTGGGAGACTGACAAGTAAATAGACAATGTGAATGCTCCGTGGCAGGTCTCAGCACAGCACAAGGTGCTATGGGAATGTACAGAAGAAGATTGCTCTTTTTGAAGCCCGGATTGAATAAGCTGCCCGAGAAGACAGTTGAAAATGAGAACAACCTTTAGTGGGTGGACACAAGGGTCGGAACCCCCAAGGACACAGATGAGGGACAACTAGAGGATTAAGAAGACAAAACAGTGTGATGTGAAGAGGGCATGGAAGCCCAGGGGAAGAGCTCTCCGAAGGGCAGTTTTCATCCTATGGGAATACCACAGGGAGTGTAAGTTAGAGACTGGGAGGTTTGCATCTGGGATTTCAGGAGGGTCTTGGCACTGCATGAAACTTAGATGCAAGGCATGGCCATGGAGGTGGCTGGAGGGGAATGATGGAGAAGGTCCTGTGGGTGAGAAGGGCAAGAGCTCAGTGAGTGCCGTTCCCCGGAGGTGCTCAGGGCAAAGATAAGCGGCCACCCAGCGGGGAGCAGTGCAGGGTAGCGGCGGCCTCAGGGAAGGGCGGATGGTGGAAGAGACGGCGGGTGAACAGGCTGAGAGAGTGGAGGTCCTCAGTGTACAGGTAAATGTCCTGGAGGTGGGAGAGCAGCGAGAGGCTGGGTCAGGAGCCAGGGCGGAGGGGCCGGAGCTCAGGAGACACAGGCGGGCACAATGACCAGATGGGCCCAGCTGTCCGGGGCTTCTCAGGAAGTCCTGGTCCACTGGTCTCAGCCTCAGATGCGTGCTGGAACCACCCGGGGAGCTTTTCAGATATTGCTGCCAGGGCCCCACCCCAAAAATGCTCTGTTGCTAGCCTGTCTCCCTCCTTGATGATTTATGTGCCAAAGACTATCTTTCATCATCACCACAACTGTGCCCACGCATCCCCGCACTGGCTAACGCTGTTGGCTCACTCCCAGGGTCTACTGAGACCAGCAGCTCCACGGGTACATTGCCTTGTACACTGACTACGCTTCTTCAACCCCTGGCAGGGCTCCAATAGACAGCTTGGTCCCCAAAGCATCTGTGAAAAACCCCCTCCACGTGGACGTGGAGGGTGTGGACGCCTCCAAAATCACAGAAAGGTGAGATACCCGATTACCAACCAGCCAGCCACCCACAGAAACTCCCCTGAAGGCACTCGCTCCTGAGGTGGACATGGGCGTTGCACCTCATTTGTCCACAGATGGCCTGGTGTTCCACCTCCCCAAGCCCACAGGGGTCACTGTCTCTTGAGGTGGACATGGGCGTTGCACCTCATTTGTCCACAGGTGGCCTGGTGTTCCACCTCCCCAAGCCCACAGGGGTCACTGTCTCTTGAGGTGGACATGGGCGTTGCACCTCATTTGTCCACAGGTGGCCTGGTGTTCCACCTCCCCAAGCCCACAGGGGTCACTGTCTCTTGGCAGCTGTATTAAGGGTGACTCTATCACGGTGAAAAACCAAGGGGGTATGAAAGAATGTCCCCACGGGAGGGAGGCCCTTTCTAGGAACAAAGGCAGATCTCCCAGCTCTTTGGAACAGATATCTTTGCAAAAGCTAATTAGCCTCTAAACCCTACTCACAACTAAGGCACACAATCTATTGCATCTGATAACATGAAAGGTATAATCATACTTTCCAAGCACAGAGTACTTTCACCTGTTTAAGCAAATCTGAACAGAAAAAAATTATATCGTTTCACAAGTTTTTTACTAAACACCGTAGCTCTAGACAACAGATTTTGACTTAAGTCAGCGATGAGCTCCGTTCATCCAACGTTTAGCCATGTTGTCAAATCAGGTTTTGGAAGGTATGTTGCTATTAAAACTGAAGGTGGATACAGCACCTACTTAGTGTTGTGGAACTCTGCAGAATGCAAGAAGGGAGCTGCAAAGGGCCTCTTAAAATAAATATGTCCTTTTTGGCAGAAAATATCATTGTAGGGTCCCCATGGGTAGGGGAGTGGGCAGTGCACAGAAGATGGGCTGACACTGCATTTGAGATTGGAAAGAATACATCCAGCATGCAGAGTAGACTGGGCTTCCCCTACTGGGCCATACGTGCTGGGCCTCTTTGCATTCACCTTCTAAAATGAAACTTCCCCAGACAATAATTATTCATGTTTTCAAAGAAGAGAATAACCATTGCTCTCCTGGTGTCTCCAAACTCAGAATTCCAGGGTCTAATTCAGACGTACTCACTTAACAAGCCAAGCTTTTATCCATAAAATAAGACTAGAGGAAAAGAGAGAATGATTTTTACGATGGGTGGGGTCAATGGATGTCACAGAAACTTTTGGATGCAGCCCCAGTCTTGCACCCCTAGGGTCAAGGCTGCACCACCAACAAGATGGTGGTCCAAGTTCATGGGGCCACTTGGTGGATCCATTTACATAGGTGCTGCTCCTGGAGCTTTACACAGCAGCTCCTATATAATTCTGGACATTAATATGCTCAAGGAGACTTGAGAATAGCCCTTTTGAAGTAAGGTTCAGCATCACTGTCTCAGCTACTTCCTTGGGGAATTCTGAACGTGGGTTCCATTAAAAAAACAATACAGCAGCAAAGGGGCATCCTACCACTGCTTCTTTGGAGATTTCACTCCCACATGATACCTCTTGGATGAGAATCAAAGCTTTTCGTGTACCTACCATTCTAGGAGGCAAAATACCAAGGTGAAAACCCTCCCATGTGATTGTTTGAGCACAGAATACAAACAAACTAATTAGCAACTCAAAGGGCATTTCAAACACGCGCCAACACGGAACCATGCGAAACAGGGAAGGTTCCTGTTTGTAAATTCCGGCTACTCAGACAGACTTTAAGGATTCATATCCTAGGCAACAGAAATGTGCTCCGTAAAAGAAATCTTCCCAGAGGCTTTTCCATATTTGCCACAGTTAAGCTTACATTTAAATAAACGCGGAGTTTCTTACCTGTCTACCAAGTGGTCCTTCTGCAAATCAGCTCCCTGCTCTCCACGTCACGCCACGAATGAGCAGAAAGAACCAGATCTCATTGTGGGGACCACAGGCTGTCCTCCTCGTGGAAGGGCAGTAGAAACTTCAGCATCAAGCCTTCAGAACGTAGATGCCAAAGTGTAAAGTGCAATTATCTAAGAAGAGAGGGCTTGGTGCAAAACGTCGATGGCCCGCAAAGAGGAAAATGGCATCTTTGACTGAGAGTCAATAGTACACACATTCATGGAGTTTCTTCCCCAGAATAGAGACTGTTTCTATGTTGACACACGTCTTTTGTACCTTAAAGAATGATCGATGAAATACATTTGAGACACTGGAGTGCATTTATGGCAGTCATAGGATAAGTATTATTTCCATGTGCTGTGGTTTGAGTTTGTGACTTTGGACACATTGATCATTAAGGTAGAGGGGAGATACAAGTATTGACAAACTCTCAGCAGCAGCTAAGCTAGGACATCCCAGAGGTGGCTACCCGGGGCCTCTGCTTGGGGCCCCACGTGATGGGGCTCCCAGGTCAGTGATTCGAGGAACCAAAGGCAGGCAGTCTCTCCATCACCTGCGGCTAGAACGCTGAGGCCCTTACCCTACCAAGCCATAAAAAGCCCCACCATGGCACAGAGAGTCAGCACAATGAAAAAGGCATATCGAGAATATGAACCTGGGCTCTGCCATTCTGTGGTGTGGTGGCCACGGACTTGGCAGGAATATGGTGAAGGACCTCCTGGAAATTCTTGGATTCCAGGCCCTCAAGACCTCCTGTCCTGGCAAAACAAATTCTCCACATGGCCCAGCCCCACTAGCCTGGACACCGAAGTTTAGGGCCAGGGTCTTAGGCTGTCGTGAAATGGTCCTTTCCCCTGATGAGCTCTCATGCAACAGGTGGCCATTAAACATTGCTTAAAGGATGTGAGGCATTCGGGAATACCTCATGGCTATGGTTTCCAGAAGATTCCAGTAAGAGAGGAAACTCTGTCCGCCTTCTTTACTTTTCAAGCCCAATTCTGTAGAGTGCACTGTGCCCTCTGTACATCATGAGGTGTGACATCCTAGAGGCCCTTTGGCTTTTCAGTGATCTGTTTTTTTTTTTTTTTTTTTGCGGTACGTGAGCCTCTCACTGATGTGACCTCTCCCGTTGCGGAGCACAGGCTCCGGACGCGCAGGCCTAGCAGCCATGGCTCACGGGCCCAGCCGCTCCACAGCATGTGGAATCTTCCCGGACCGGGCACGAACCCATGTCCCCTGCATCGGCAGGCGGACTCTCAACCACTGTGCCACCAGGGAAGCCCTCAGTGATCTCTTTGATGGAGCCCAAGATGGCCTTCATGCTGAATTCCATCTTCAGTGGGCAATATCGTATAAAGTTCTTGCTGAAAGAAAAGGGAAAAGAACCAGAATCAACAATGGAAACATATCTGTTTTATTCTGTGCTGTTTAAATTACTGGAATAAAGAAAGTAACTTTAAGTTTAATTTTAGTTTTAACTTGCTTTTAATAAACTTGTCCAGATTGAATTTACCACTAAAGCATGAGAAAATAGCAATAATTGACTCCATTTAGGTCAAATGTTGTTTAGCTCAAATGATGTTTGATCAAAGACAGATTATCTAACAAAGGAACAAATGACAGTGATCCTCCCAGATTAAAAACAACAACAAAGAA
This sequence comes from Leucopleurus acutus, assembly GCF_964270905.1. Taxonomy (NCBI): domain Eukaryota; kingdom Metazoa; phylum Chordata; class Mammalia; order Artiodactyla; family Delphinidae; genus Leucopleurus; species Leucopleurus acutus. Next base: position 4,497,141 of record NC_139164.1, read on the forward strand.
GACATAACAAAACCAAAGGGAAAAAAAAAAAAAAACTTTCAAGAATCAATTCTGGGCCATCTGAGCCACGGAATATTTTTACAGGTTGGGATGGTAAGTCATGACAGTACTATGAAGTGACCGAAAGCAAAAAGGTAAGGCTTTTGATACAGCTGAAAATGTGAACTGTATTCCACAACCTTGGTTTCCTGTCTCTTGATAAAGAGGCCTGCATTCAATCCTTTCCCAAGTCCATCCGCCAGCCTCATGACCCCTGAACTTTAGATGTCCCGAATTGCACCTCAAAGTAATGCTAAACAGGAGTGCTTGCTGAAGCTCTGGACCAGCTCATTGCAGACAGTGCCAGGATCACATATCAAGGAACAGGCAGAGGATAAGTATCGTTAGACATGAAACAAAGACTCAAGACTCACGGCTGAGAGTTGCTTCTAGCTTAATACTAAGTTATTTAATATTTACTGTTATAAAATGTTATAATAATGTTATAATATATAAAATATAATGTAATAATTTAATGTTATATTATATAACACTGTTATCTTCCAGAGTATGTCTTCTTGCAGCTAAATCAGCAGACAATTGGTACAATTTGACTGCACCAATCAACACACTGTGATTAAAATATTTCAAAATAAATACAATGCAGGAGTTTTGGAAAGTACCATTTTTTATTTTGTTTAGTTCTTCAGTCACAGTTGGTCACTGCCCTCCCCCGCCCTGATCTAGATAACACTAACAAAAATATGTTCTCCACGACTCAGCCTGTCCTAGACATATTGATGAAGAGATCAGAGGGAATTGTTAATTACAGAGTTCTAGACCGTAAGTTTGCTCCACAAACTCCTTGCAGATAAAAATGAAAGTAATAAATTAGCGGTCACCACTTTGGAGATAAAGACAGTGGCATCTCACTGTCATGGGCATTGCTTTATAGGCACAAATGGCATAGTTAAGGAATGAAATACGAAGGGGGGAGATATGCACAAACGAAAAATAAGGTTGCTGAATTCATCATGGGTGAGATATTCCTTGTTGTAAAAAAATTGGTTGTGCAGCTGTGATCCTGCAGCAGTGCCTGCATAGAAATGTTTAAAATGTGTTTTTAAATGCACATGCTCCTAGAAGCAGTTTACTGAAAGATGAAACACAGCATCTGGTCTCCTGCTCCGTCACCCTTCTCAGAGACAGATTCAAGCATCTCCAGGTGAGTAATATCCATGAATTCTGAGGTCAGTGATGGAAATTGATGCTCCATCCCTGCTGAGAACGAGGAGTGACTGCAAGTCCAGGACCAAGTAAAGGTTGGACCCCAACAGTTCAGGCTGGTCCTCAGTAATGGTTCCAGGGTGAAAGGCACATCTTTAACATTGGTATCACTGTTATAACTCTTCATTTATTTTTATCTTGTTTATTATTTTTCAATATACTTTTAAAATTTCCCCATAAAGTCTTTTCACCAATTTTTTTTCTATTCATTACTAATCCTTTATATTTTGGGGACTTGTGCGAAAGATATTTTCTAAAAGCGTGGTGTGATCTAACAATTGCCGGCATATAGATATACAAGTGATTGTGAATATTTATGTTGTATCCAGCAACCTTGATAAACCCTCATCGATTCTAACAATTCATCTAAATATTCTTTGAGATCTGAGGTTTTCAGGGTAGACAATGAATAAGCTCTGGAGGATAACAGCCTCTTCCTTTATAATATTCATACGTCTCATTTGATTTTTTCTTATATCATTGAGCTGGCCTTTAGTACTGCCAGCGCAAAGCTGAATGGGGGCTGTAGTAGAAAGCATTCTTACTCCTGGTCTGAAACAGGAATACTTTTACCTTTTCACTATCAAATATAATACTGAGTTTCAACTCGTTTTTTTTTTTTTGATAGATATTATTTATCAGTGTAGGAAAGTTATTTTCTATCCCTAACTGCTAAGGATCTTTTTTTTTTTTTTTTTTTTTTTGCGTTACGCGGGCCTCTCACCGTTGTGGCCTCTCCCGTTGCAGAGCACAGGCTCCGGACGCGCAGGCTCAGCGGCCATGGCTCACGGGCCTAGCCGCTCCGCGGCATGTGGGATCTTCCCGGACCGGGGCACGAACCCGTGTCCCCTGCATCGGCAGGCGGACTCTCAACCACTGCGCCACCAGGGAAGCCCAGGATCTTTTTTTTTTAATAAGTCAGGAACAGATATCGACTTGATCAAATGATTTTTCTTCATCAGTTAAGATAATCATACAGGTTTTTCACTGGTAATTAATAGACTGATCTTTCTAATGTTGATCCAGGTTTGTATTACTAGGATAAGTCCATTTTTTTCATGATTATTATTCTTTATAGCTTGCTAGATTGTTTTGTTAATATTCTGTTTAAGATGTCTGTCTCTATATTTAATAGGATTTATTCTCCTTGGATAATTTAGTTATTAAAGTTAGGCAGTCTCAAAAAAATGAGTTGTTTGTTTTCTTTGTTCTCTGGAAGAGTTGTAATAGTTTGAAATTACTTGTTGATTGTTAGATTTAACATATAAAACCATCAGGGCACAGGCTTTTCTTTGGGGAAAGTTTTCATTTTTTGTTTGTTTTTGTTGTTGTTGTTGTTTTTACAACTAACTCAGTTTTTATAGTTTATTTCTTCTTGAGTCAGTTACATTTTTCTAGAATTTTGAACATTTAAGTTTTCAACTTTATTGCTATACAGCTGAAAATGCTATGATTTTATTATCGTCTTGACCTCAGAAGCATCTATACTTTAAAAAAATAGTTTATATTTGTTCTCTCCCCCCCCACCTTCTCTTTTCCTCTCCTCCCCTCCCCTCCCCCACTCTTCCCTTCTCTTCCCTTTCCTTCCCTGTCCCCTGTCTCTCTCCTATTCAGTCTTGCCAGAAGTTTTCCAGTCTTACTAATTTATTCTTTCTGACTTGCGGAAGTTTTAATCTGTTGTTCTTTTCCTAACTCCCTGTGCTAGATGTTCAACTCATTGATTTCCATCCTATTCCTGTCCTCATATAAACATTTAAGGCTTTAAATTTCCCTCTCAATACTGCTTTATTGCATTCCCCTTTAAAAAGTATATAGTGCTATTATTGTTTATCTATATTTTCAATTTCCTTTATGACTTCTTTTTTGACCCACACAGTTGTTCTTTTCTTAAGGGTGTGCTTTAAAATTTCTATATGGAGATTTTCTATTTATCTCTTTGTTCCTGATTTCTAACTTAATGCATTATGGGGAGAGAATGTGACATATCCTATGAGCGTGATGAGATTTACCTGATAATCTGCTTAATGAACTGTGTTCAATTGTCAAAATTATTCCTTATATTGTATTGAGATACGTATCTTTCGTTTGCAGGCTGCAATGTCCTTTCGCTAACATGGAACGCGTGATTTCTTTTCATTGTATTTTCTGTTTTAAAAATTTCCACAATATAGGGCAGTTATTGAATTGCTGAGCAATGTTAAAAAAAATTCATTCAAGTATGTTGATAGAGTGCTTAGTACATGCTCATTATGTCTGTACACTAGGCATTAAGAATACAGGGATGACAGAGACTAACACAGTGTTTGTTCCCATGGACTTAACTTAGCATCTAGATGGGCAGAGAGATAAGTGCTCACATAGTTATTTAGTTGTTGTTGTGTTAAATGTCACAGAGGGAAAGTACAGTGTGCTATGATGCAGGTTCTTTCTGAGATCAAGTACAGTGGCTATAGCATGCGAGTCATCACTAGCTGTACTCAGAAGTCTTGGCACAGAAACACCAAAGAGTCACCCAGGAATATGACTCATCAAGTACAGGTGTATCCCTCTAGCCTGCTGTGTCTCTCCTCCTCTCCCCACTCCTTATCTCCACCAGTTCCTAGTGATCTGTCCTCTTTTCCTTTTCTCCCACTTACCCGTTCATTTTTTGGTTCCTAACCACCATAGTGGTCTTTCTCTGAAAACATGTTACGTACTGGATGCTGGGGACAAACCTCCACAACTCTGCAGGTGTGACCTGTTCAGCAGAGTTTCTGATGTCACTCACACTCCATCAATTGGTTTTTTCCAAACCAAAAGTTACATGTTTTACCAAATTTTGCTCTTAACTGAGGATGTGCATATATAAATATGAAAGAATATTTTAAGTAGTTACCATGCTCTCTGTTATTAAAATGAATGCAATCACAAAATGAGGTCCAAAGTAAGGTCATTTCCATTTCTGTCATGTTCAACGTCAACGTTCATTTGTATTGTAATTGTGTGAGGTGTGAGATTATGTGAGGCTTTCTGTGTGTGTTTTTGTTTGTTTGGTTGGTTTTGGTGTCTGGTTATTTTTGTTTTTACCATCGATCAGCCCTGTCCCCACAAGCTGGTACTTGAGTGGCTGGTGTATCTGAGCAGAAAGTGGCACTTTGCTGCTATCGGTCTCCATCTTGTGAGATTCATTCCACTGATCCAGGCCAGCAAGTCTCCTCTGGACCTTGTTCCTTCTTTTCTCTTTTTCATTCCTGTTTCTTCTGGTCTCAGTTGTGTCATTCAATGCATTCGCTAATCACTACTGTGCACCCCTGATCAGCAGGCTATCCCTTGCCTTGTCCAAGTCTCCCCAGCTGAGATGGCCAACAGGAGGGCCAGAGGGAGACTATGAGAAACATACTGCAGCCGCACATCCGTCCCTTAGTCATCAGTTTCAATAATGTTAAGTTGATCTTGGTTGATCGCAGTCCTCAAGGCTAGGACTGAAAACACTGTCAAAACTCTGCTCAGATGGAGATCGTGTCCTTCAAGCCAACTGTATTTCTTGTATTTATTAGTCCAGTGAAATGAGTCTTGGCAGGACTGTTAATGATGAGCCCACCCTGGCTCACAGTGACCTCCACTTCCGTAGTTAAGGGCTCACCAACCGCCTTTCTAAAGACTCCGTCTCCAGATGACGCTCAGGGAGGACACTAAGCTCATGTTCCCTCAGAGCTTTGGCTTCCACAGCGATCTCAAGCGAGTTCTAACCACCAGCTCCAGCCTCCTCTTCTCAGCCGTCCCCACTTGACCTCTTACTGGCATTTTATATTGTCAACCACCCCATCTTTCTTGGTCACACATTTGTGCAATTCATCTTCTCCTTGGTCTTTGAAAAATCAGAACATGTGTTCACTTTCAGTCTTGGGGATGGAAATCTCTGCTGTCTTATAATGATTTCTCAACATTGCCAGTGATGATTAGTCCGGACAATGCATAAGTTCTTTTGAGAAGCAGCTTATCCAGGCTAGAAAATCTCTCCTCCATAACTAGGTTTCCCTTATAACCTCCTTGTGGTCTTAGGATTTTAAGGTTCTTCTAAATGTTAATTTCACAATTACCTGTAATTACCTGACTTCTCAAAGTCAGAGAAGAGGAAGCAAAAATGAAAGTCCAAGAGATACTCCCCCTTGTGAAAAAACTAGGCAATGGTTCTTAGCACTATTTAGGTGATGGTACACCTGGAATTTAAAATACTGTCTGTTTGTACAGCACAAGCTAGCACAGCATTGTGAAGCAATTATACTCCAATAAAGATGTTAAAAAAGTAAAAAATAAATAAAATACTGTCTGTGAAACGCCTTGATATAATGAAAGACCATGATCATTGGTAGCTATTTTCATCTTACAATCAATTTGGCCAGCCAAAGGTATTATATATGACAAGTACTCTAAAGCAGGGGTCCACAACCCCAGGCTGCGGACCGGTAGTGGTCCATGGCCTGTTAGGAACCGGGTCGCACAGCAGGAGGTGAGCAGTGGGCGAGCGAGTGAAGCTGCATCTGCCGCTCCCCATGGCTCCCCATCACTCCCATTACTGCCTGAACCATCTCCCCTCACCCCTGGTCCGTCGAAAAACTGTCTTCCATGAAACCGGGCCCTGGTGCCAAAAAGGTTGGGGACCATTGCCCTAAAGAACATATAAAAACTACAGCTATGAACAAATACATATACCTTCCCAGCACAAGATATCAAAGTCATCCCATTCTGGGGTTTTCTGCTAACACAGACATACCTCAGAGATATTGCAGGCTCAATTCCAGACCACCAAAATAAAATAAATATTGCATTAAGAAACAGACAGATTTTTTTGTTTCCCAGTGCATGTAAAAGTTATGTTTACACTACACTGTAGTCTATTAAGTGTGCAATAGCATTATGTCTAAAAAACAACGTACATACGCCAATTTAAAAGTACTTTATTGGGACTTCCCTGGTGGTCCAGTGTTAAAGAATCCACCTTCCAATGCAGGGGATGTGGTTTGATCCCTGGCCGGGGAACTAAGATCCCACATGCCACGGGGCAACCAAGCCCAGGTGCCACAACTACTGAGCCTGCATGCCTCAACTAGAGAGCCCAAGTGCCACTAACTACATAGCCCACGCACTCTGGAGCCCATGCACCACAACTAGAGAAGAGAAAACCCGCACGCCACAACTAGAGAGAAGCCCACGCGCCGCAATGAAAGATCCCACATGCCACAGTGAAGACCCTGTGTGCCACAACTAAGACCCGATGCAGCCAAATAAATAAATCTATATATATTTAACAATGAAATGAAATGAAACAAAAATACTTTATTACTAGAAAATGCTAACCATCATTTGAGCCTCCAGCGAGCTGTATTCTTTTTGCTGGTGGAGAGTTTAACATGTTGCAAGAATTACCAAAATGGAACACAGAGAGTCGAAGTGAGCAAATGCTGATGGAAAAATGGTGCCAATAGACTTGCTCAATGCAGCATTGTCACAAACCTTCAAACTTTGTAAAAAGCGCAATATCTGTGAAGCGCAATAATATGAGGTCTGCCTGTAATTGCTTGCTTCCTATTTATTTATTGAACAGAGGAGGTTAGTACTTAAAAATAAGAGAAGGCGGGGACTTCCCTGGTGGTCCAGTGGTTAAGAATCCACCTTCCAAGGCAGGGAATGCAGGTTCGAGCCCTGGTCGGGGAACTAAGATCCCACATGCCATGGGGCAACTAAGCCCACGCGCTGCTAGTACTGAGCCCATGTACCCTGGAGCCCGTGCACCACAACTACAGAGAAGGCCGCGTGCCACAACTAAGGCTCGATACAGCCAAATAAATAAATAAATATTTTTTTAAAAAAAGAGCGAGAGAAGGCAGAGGATGCCAAACAATTAGGAAAAAGAATTATGAGAGGAAATATTTTAAATTGAGACTATTTTGTTATTCAAGTTAATTCTGGTGAGTTGTGAAAAGACTATGGCCATCACATAATTTTAGAAGCAAGGATCCAAGGCAAACTTGGTGTGCACAGGACACCTACTAAGCTAGGTGGGTCCCCAAAGCTTCCATTACCTACTTGAGATAAGCAGTTACCTGAGTGGAGCTAGTTCTCACCTATTGTTCTACTTTGGGAATTAGTGGCTTTTCTGAGGGAAAAAGTCAGTACAATCCATTATTTATTTTTCATACCCCTTGCTCTCTATTTCACAGAAGGAATAAAGACAACGTCAGATTCACCTAAAGAAAGACAAATGTTTGCAGAAGGCAGACAGATGTGAAGTGCTCCAAAGCAAAGGAGAAGTAGTTAGATGCCACGGGATGGAGAGATTTTTGATTTCTCAAGTTTGTTATCGCCTATATATTTCCCCCTTACAGATTACCACTTAAGCCCTTAAATAACTGATGAGTGTATATTCCTTTTTTCCAGGAGTATCATGGAATTGGCACTCAGGAATGAGTGTCAAACCATAGCTTAGTTTTGGGGACAAAAAAGCAAGAGAAACATCAAGAGATGGAAAGGACACTGGCAGCTATAAAGAATAAATAAGAACTCGAATTTCCTGAGCCCTGGGGGGTGCGGGGGGAATGGCTAGAGAGTAACGCTCAGCCAGCCCTGAGAAGTACCTGTGAAGGCCTCCCACATTTGGCTAGCAAATCCGAAAGGACACAGGTAAGGTCTTCTCTCTGAGTTCTGGCTATAATATTAACTGAAAGGCCCTTTTGTTACTTTTCATATTTTGAGATGCCTTACCTCATTCTTGGCTTAAGACTTCCTAATACTTCTCTTGAAAATTTCTGCAAAAATGTTCTATTCCTTAGTTGCTTATATGGCCCTCCTGTCATATTAAGTCCATGTTCTCCTGATGTCTAAGTTCATTTAGAGGGCTTCTTCCTGATTTCTTTTGAAATGCCAGCCTACTTGTATTCACTACGATTATTTGCCATTGTACTGTCATGTTCTCACTTTTGAGAAATGCCTGTCCATTCTCTGTTCTTGCTCCACACAGAAATAAATGAGTTCTTTTTGATTGTCATGGGTTTTTTTTTTTGTTTTTTTTTTTTTAAAGAAAGCCACACCTGTCTCTGAAACTCAGACTTCCCCATAACATCCCTGTGAGCCCATGAAAAGACTGTGGATTCCTCCCTGGTTAGGTGATCCTCATGTTATTCCTGTCAACTCTTCTTTTGCATTATCTTCATGTTTTCCTGCTGTATCTCCCCTTCTGTTTGTGAGAGGACCAATTATACCTACCTTGCACACTCTGTGCCAGTGTCTGCTGTCTCCTAGCATTTTTTCCTGCCAGCACTTTGCATTGTAATACGTCCCTGCTCACAGTTAGCAGGGGTCTCCCTGCCTCAAAAATCCAGCATTGTTTTTTGGAAGGGTGAAAACAATCACCCTTTCTGCTCACCAAGATCAGCATTGCAGGGTCGCTACCATCGGTAAATTCTCCTCCATCATGACATGTGTGTAGCCTGCACCTCACAAAGGTGCTGCATCTGAATGTTTCCCTGACTGATCCTGCTTCTTTTCTGCATCCTGCCCTTTGGTCCCTACTTTGCCTTTTCAAGCAAGGTTTTGCCTTTGGGGCTTTACCACCTATGCTGAAGACTATATTGGAGGTGTTCCCTCTCCCTCAGTATGTCCCCTTCACACTGCCCAAGTTTTACTTTAATGGGCAGCGTTTCTTCATATACTGTGGTTCAGCATCTGTGTGGTTATTCACCTCATCAAAGATGGGATTTAATTTTAATCTTTTCTTTCTCTTCATTGTTTTCCATTCCTTTAGTCAGGAAAGGAGAAATATCAATAACTAGGCTTATCAATGGAAAACTTATTTTTGTTTGTTTCTAAAATTATGAAGGATAAAATGAATATAACATGCTTGTTCTCCCTATTGTAACTGCTGTACAATTTCATATGGATTTCTTATATGTTTTTAATATTTTATTTTATTTTAGTTATTTATTTTGGCTGCATTGGGTCTTTGACACTGCGCATGGGCTTTTCTCTAGTTGTGGCAAGCAGGGGCTACTCTTCGTTGTGGTGCACGGGCTTCTCATTGCACTGTCTTCTTTTGTTGCAGAGCACGGGCTCTAGGCACCTGGGCTTCAGCAGTTGTGGCGTGTGGGCTCTAGAGTGCAGGCTCAGTAGTTGTGACGCACGGGCTTAGTTGCTCCGCGGCATGTGGGATCTTCCCAGATCAGGGATTGAACCTGTGTCCCCTGCACTGGCAGGCAGATTCTTAACCACTGCACCACCAGGGAAGTTCTATGTTTTTAATATTTTACTGTGTGGTCCATTTCCCCTACTAGACTGCCAGCTCCATCAGTATTGGTCCATCTTGCATATGTTGGTTGAGCGAGTTGAATCAGCCCAATTAGAGAAAAGGTCTTGTGATCTGCTCATTTCATACAAGTCCTTGGGGTGGAAGGAGCAATATAAATTTGGTCACATTTACTTTTGTATACAAGACTGACACTATTAGGATGATTGATATCATTCTATATCGCTGTTATTCCCCTCCATTTTCAAAATGAGCTGCTATCATATCTACTTCAAATTGACTCCATATGAACAAGTGCATTTGACATAATGAGTGTAGTTTGGTCAGGTTCTAGGAAGGACTTTTAATTTCCTTTGTTTCACTTTCCATGGAAGCCTTTCTTTCATGTCCTCCTGTTTATTTTTACAAACCCAGAGATACCTGCTGGGCCACGAATAGACTCAGCTTGGTTATACCTTGCTTCATATTTCGGCATTCTTTTCCATCGTCCTGTAGATAAATTAACATCAGAGAATTTGGGAACAGGAAGTAATCCTAGCATCTGTCAACTCCCGCTCCTTTACTTTACAGGCTGAGGAACAGAGGCCAAGATGCTGCGAGACGCATGTAAGTTCTCACGGCTGGTGAGCAGTAGAGCTCATTTTCCTGAGATCCGTCTCATGTTCTTTCTACTACACCCCCCTGCCTCTATTTTGAACTTGAGCATCAGCCGAGTAGAAAAGTACGTCTGATGTAATTGCAATTGTGTCCTTGGAAATATACAGCATCACCCTCACACTCAACAACTTGTTGGCAGGGATCCAAACGTCTGTCTTACCTCCAAGTAAAAGTACAATATGATGTATGTCATTAGCACAAATATGACATTTAGGTAAATTCAGGGCACGCTGAAGACTTCATGTTTATGGTGATGAACATCTTTTTATTTCTTTCACGTAGATGTCCTTTCTTTATGTTTACCACAGTTTCAAATTCCTTTCTTTGCAGAAGATGATATACTATAGCAGAATATTTTTACTTTGTCACTCACTTTTGTTTTTCTATTTTAAATGATTTCTTAAAAATATATCAAATAAATGGTGAAGATAATGGTTTGAGGAAGGTTATTTAAGCAGCTGACTTTGGTGGTCACAAAAAAGACACTTAACTGCAGGGTAGGCAAGAAAATAAAGACAGACCAAAATTCAAGTGCAAGTGATTTGGGTTTGGGTGGCCAGCTGGATAATAATAGCCAAAATGCAACTCCATCTGTGGCAATCGGAGAGGAAAATACTTTCCTTGAGCACAAGAGTACCGGCAAGCTGTGTACTGCAGAAGCATGATGTCGAAAGGGTAAGGGACTCATGATATTGTAGGCACTCCCACATGTCGAAAGGGTAAGGGACTCATGATACTGTAGGCACTCCCACAAACCTAAGCCCGATGGCTTTGGCAGCAGAGAGAAGACAGAAAAGCCAAGCAGAGGCAAATGGGAACAAAACAAGCGACAGCCATCCACGCCACCCTTATAAGCACAGAGAGGCAATAAACCTGTCAGCGGGCTTTCCACGCAGAGTCTCCCCAGGCTAAGATGCAGTAACAATCAAAGGAGGTTTCCAGGCTTACATTCTTTATGCTTGGTGCTAAGTAAGCATCCTGGGACAGCCGCACATCCCATGTCTCCTATCTGATGGTCTCTGCCCATTTTGGGGGCACACCAGTCCTGATGTTCTAACTTGACGTCTTCAGTAGGACAGGCTGTCCCTGCAATTGCCCGCCCCTGTGGCACTGCCATTTCTAGCGAGGCGAGGTCTCCCTCTGCTTCCTCCCCACCTCCCCTCGGCTGCTAAGAAGAGACCCAGCTGCTACCCTCTCCCTCTCTGGAGCTTGGAAAACCCTTCCCTTGTTCTGATGGACATGTTGGAAACAGTTAGCAGGGGGTGGGGGTTAAGAGTCAAACCTCACAGAGTGCTTTTGGATAGGAGAGGGAGATTAGGAAGCTGGAACTTAGTTTTCTACCGATGCCTCTTTTTAGAATTTTCTACTATTTGGCTAGAGACTGCCAAGGTTGGTTCTAAGAAGTGATTTTTCTCTTAACTAGAGACTGAGCTGGGCACTTCATGCTAAGAAAAGACATGGTGCTTGTTCTTGAAGTGTCCCCAGGCCATTGGGACAGATGGACAATAGACAGTGCTCAGGGATGTTAAGTAACAAATGGTGGAACGCCACCAGAGCCCAGAGGAGAGCAGCCGGTTCAACCTGGGGTTAGGGAGGGGCGCTTGAAGGAGCGACCCCTTGAAGGGGCTCAGGATTTAGACCTCTGTCTAAGCATTTCTCAGGAAGGAGAAAGAACAAAGTTGGGAAATAACACCACGTGCATGTGTGTATATATATGAACCCTGGTAGGACATTTGGTCCTATCCAGAACATCCATAAGACATTTGGTCCATGCCAAAAGGTCCTTGATATTTGGTCCCTCCAAAACATCCTTCAGCATATTTGGTCCATGCCAAATGGCTCTGGAGAGGACCAAATATCAAGGACCTTTGGGCTTGAATCAAACGTCTCCATGGATGTTTCAGACAGAACCAAATATTACAAAACATCAAGGACCTTTTAGTGTGGTGCAAACGTGGATGTTTTGGACGGGACCAAATATGACCAGATATCAAAGACATTTTGGTGTGGAGCAAATGTCTTAAGGAGCAAATGTTTTATGGATCCAATGTCTTTTTTAAAAAATATTTATTTATTTTATTTACTTTTTTGGCTGCATTGGGTGTTAGTTGCCGCACGCAGGATCTTTCATTGCAGCGCGGGCTCTTCATTGTGGCACACGGGCTTCTCTCTAGCTGTGGCGTGTGGGTTTTCTCTGTCTAGTTGTGGTGTGTGGGCTCCAGGGCGCGTGGGCTCTGCAGTTGTGGTGTGCGGGTTCCAGAGCGCGTGGGCTCTGTAGTTTGCGGCATGCGGGCTCTCTCGTTGAGGTGTGCGAGCTCAGCAGTTGTGGCGTGTGGGCTTAGCTGCCCCACAGCACGTGGGATCTTAGTTCCCCAACCAGGGACTGAACCTGTGTCCCCTGCACTGGAAGGCGGATTTTTTACCACTGGACCACCAGGGAAGTCCCTATGGATCCAGTATCTTAAGGACATTGTGAAGAGGACCAAATGTCTGCTAAGTCAGTGAACGTAGGGTGTGAGTTGATAGGAGAGTGCCCTTTTGCTGGGAGTCAGTAGATTCTGCAGTGCAAGTTTGGGTGGGTTTGCAAGGAGGACTAAGACAGCAGAAGTCCTCCTTCGCCTGCTGCCCCACGTCCCAGAGGAAACGGGAGCTCTGCCCCGCTTTCTGCCGCTCTGAGGACAACCACCACGGAGGGCCGGCTGCTTCCCCGGGTCCGTGCTCTACCTTCCACCAACCGGCTGGACTATCTCCATTTTCACCTAGGACTTGGTTTTTCTGTCTCCTGCATCATATCCTTTTTTTTTTTTTTTTTGAGGTACGCGGGCCTCTCACTGCTGTGGCCTCTCCCACTGCGGAGCACAGGCTCCGGATGCGCAGGCTCAGCGGCCATGGCTCACGGGCCCAGCCGCTCCGCGGCACGTGGGATCTTCCCGGACCGGGGCACGAACCCGCGTCCCCTGCATCGGCAGGCGGACCCTCAACCACTGCGCCACCAGGGAAGCCCTATCCTTTTTATTTATGTATTTAATGAAAACAGCTGTGAAGAACGATGTAGAACTGACGCTGAAGTCAGGATTTTGGCCCCCGAATTTCCATTGTGTGACTTTGAGGAAATGACTCAACACCTGGGGGCCTCCGTCTGCCCCAAAATGAAGCGGCGATTACAATACATCTCCTGGGATGAAATGAGGTCATCTATGACCAGACATAACAGGTGACCAGCGAGAAGAAGTTTATTGCTGCTCCCAAGTGAATGGTGATAAACGGAAGCGCTAGACCCGCGGTCAGTGAGATTTTCCCATCAAGGGCCAGAGAGCAAATATCAGGACCTTTGGACTCCATTTCAGCTATTTCTGCAGCTCTCGCACGAACACAACCATGGACAGTAATAACTAAGGAATGCGTAGGATTGTGTTCCCACGAAACTTTATTTACCAACACAGACAGTGGGCCGCAGTTTGCTCACTCCTGTTCGATCGATGGAACATTTCCTTTGGGTCATGATATCCGATTTATGTTATTAGGCAGTTCGTCTTAGTTGCTATCACATATATAACATCAATCCAGCAACCCTGTGGGGTACGTATTAACCGTCTTTCCTTTTGCAACGAAAGCCTCGTGATGCTAAGTAATGGACTGAAACGCACACGACCAAGCTGGCTGGAAAATGAAACCCCCTTGTGGTTAATCTCCGTGCCCGGGAGCCGGTTCCCTTACGGTGTTTCCTTCCTAGCGTGGTGCTTAATGTTTCTTGAGGACGCTGATGTTCTCTGCGGAAGACAGATGCCCACTCTTCCTGTGGCTCTGATGTTTCTAACCTAGCCTCTTTCTTCAGGCCGCCTCTAGGCAGGCTGGATTTTGCATTTTTCTTTGCAGGCTTGTTCGGTGCACACCTTCTGGGCTTTCTCTCCTCTGTTCTCTGTGGATCCACCATGCCCTACCTGCATGGCACTCACAAGTTTCATCCTCTTTGTTGGTGACTTTCAGTTTTTTAAGTTTCCACATTAAGTGGTGAGTACCCCAGAGTAGACTTCTCAGCCCTTAATTTAATTTTGCCTGGAGAGGAGATGTAAGGCGGGGTCTTGGCAGCTGGAGGAGAAGGTGGTATTCAAACTCTCTGATTCGTAGGGGCTCAACGGCCCATCTCTGCCTCGGGTCTGAGGCTGCAAATAGAATTCTGCTTTCGGGACATTCGAAGGCAGAAGAAAATACAATGTGAACCCAATTTACCGTCTTCTGACACCTCTAAATCTATAGTTCATATTTGGTAGTCTTCACCACCCTCGAGGGCTGGCAGCACCCAGGATGCTCGTGTTGTTGGAAAGCCCAAGAGAGAACTCTAAATTCAGAGCCAGACGTCACCACACAAACAGCAAAAAGCAAAAGTGAAGTTCAGACCACAGCCCTTGGCAACTTCCCAAGTTTTCTACTTCCTGGTGCGGTTACGCCTTTAACATGCTTTCAAGGGCGTCCCTTCTTCAGGGGACAGTTTATTATATCTTTATGAAAGTACAAGCCCACTTCTTTCTGTCTTCTCGGGCCCAAGGGGGCGGTCGTAATCCGCCGGAGGTTTTGCTGTGATAAAAGCCTAACTGGGAGAGTGTGTGGGTCCCCTGCGCCGTCTGGGGTTGTAGCCGGCAGGTGCGCTCTGGATGCAAGAGCTGAGTGACAAGGGACACACAAACACAGGCCAGCTGGTGGGGCAGCTGGGTTGCTGCTGCCGGGGGGGCGGGGGAGCTCCCAGCATCTCTACAGGGACGAGGCTGCCTCCAGAGTGGCCAGCCTGGGGACAACTTCCTGAAGGCTTTTGACACACCAAAAGCACTCTTAAAATAGAACTTGGAGAGGTACCAAGCACATTCATTTTAAAAAACACTAGCCCTTTAACAGCCAGAAAGCGATGACATGTAATAAGGATGTAAGGGCCAGAAAGGCACTGATTTCTCCATTCTGTGGATTCAGTGGGCCCGTTGCTATTAAACCACCCAACTTTTGTTCAAGTGTTTCTGGGATTATGCTGCCGAAGCAGAGCCCTTGGGTAAGCAAACCGTGGAACTCAGCGAGTCCTTAGATAGAATGCTGGTCCTTGAGGCAGGGTTTTCCATGGATTTACAGGCAGTATTCTCCTGGTCAAACCCTGGGTTTCCTGGAGGACAAAAGAATTTGGCTGTTTTTCAAGCCTGCGGTGAAACAATTCAATTAATGTAGCAGGAGAGGGGCGGGTATCTCTCTGCATGTTAGTAGTTGACTCTGATTCAGGGACACTTTTACTTATTTATAGGAATTTAGAGAATGGTAGGAAAACCCTGAACTAAAATTTAACCCAAGTAAAACTCCTTAACACATTTCCCATTTAATTTTTCTGCATAGCACTTAGAGCACTATATATTTTACTTTTCTTTAAAAAAATACTTAACAGCTTTATTGAGATGTAATTCACATAAAATTCACCCATTTCAAGTATACAAGTCAATGGCTTCTGGGAGATTCACAGAGTTTTGCAACCATCACCACAGCCAGTTTTATATCATTTTCATCACCCCACAAAGAAACCCTGTTCCCTGTAGCCATCACCCCTACCCATCTGTGCCTCCAGTCCTAGATAACCATTCATCTAATTTCTCTCTCTGTGGATTTGCTATTCTGCACATTGCAAACAGACTCACACAGTATGTGTTCTTTTTGTGCCTGGCTTCTTTCACTGAACATGTTTTCTTGGTTCATCCACACTGAAGCATGTCAGAGCTTCGTTCTTTTTTATGGCTGAATAATATTCCATTGTATGGACAGATCACAGTTTATTTATCCAGTCATTCATTGATAGACATTTGGGTTGTTTCCACCTTTTGGCTCTTGTGAATAATGCCGCAATGAACATTTGTATCCAAGTTTTTTGTGTGTGTGTAGATGTCTTCATTTCTCTTGGGCATATACCTAGGAGTGGAATCACTGAGTCATGTGGTTATGCAATTTTCCCCACAATAACAAAAATCAGGGAGACTTAATGGTGAGAGGTAGACGGAACAGGGTGGAATTCAGGAGGTGCTGGCAACCTTGCATTTTGAGATGGTGGCTGTGTTGTGTTGTTATTCCCAATTCATTAACCACTTACTTTGCAAAGATTCAATATTTAAGTAAAACCATACTTAATGGGAAACCATAAAAAACTAGAAGGCAACATATGAGCCTATTTTTACAATCCAGAATTTTTTTTTTTTTTGTCTGTGTTGGGTCTTCGTTGCTGCACGCGGGCTTTCTCTAGTTGTGGAGAGCGGGGGCTACTCTTTTGCAGTGTTCAGCCTTTTCACTGCAGTGGCTTCTCTTATTGCGGAGCACAGGCTCTAGGGCACGCAGGCTTCAGTAGTTGTGGTGCGAATGCTTCAGCAGTTGTGGCTGCAAGCTCAGTAGTTGTAGCGCATGGGCTTAGCTGCTCTGCGGCATGTGGGATCTTCCAGGATCAGGGCTCGAACCCATTCTCTGGAATTGGCAGGTGGATTCTTAACCACTGCACCAGCAGGCAAGTCCTAACCAAGATATATATATATATATATATATATATATTTTTTTTTTTTTTTTTCCTATTCTCAAGTCCCCTTGTATGATGCCATTGGTGGTCCAGGTCCCTGATGTTTTTTTAGGCTTCTGAAAAGCAAAGGAAGGAATTTTTTCAGTATATGCCATTCTTTTATATTTCTCTACCTAGGCAATGAGCACATACCTGCTGGGTTTTTTGAAAGGGGGATTGGGGTAGATAGGGAAGAGATTTGTGGAGAGGTTGAAACCTTCAGCAAGACTTCAAGATAGCAACAATGTTAACACGGATGATCTACAGATGGTAGAGTTATTGGTGATTTATAGTTTTACATGATGTCCTATTGGTTCCAAGCTTTTTACGATGAGAATGGATGACCTGTGTTACAAACAATAAATGAAGAGAAATTATCTTCTTTGCATGCTTCTCCTCTCAAGTGGATGGAGATTGTGCAGAGAGCAGGAACTCAGCCTCCCGTTTTGTGTCTCAGCCTGCTGTGCGGGGCATTTGGAGATGCCCTAACGTAGCTGCTGATCCAAAAGGATAAGTCAAATTTCAGTCCTACTCTTCCATCCATCTAAAAGTGTAAACTTATAATGATGATGCACAGTCCCTCTCCATAGCTCTGCTCTCGCGTATTCTCAGTCAGCAACAATTCTGAGAGCAAAGACGACTAAAAAATATCCTTCCTCACACTTCTCCTGCAGACTTGCATATGCTACTTATCAAGCGTAAGTAATAAGTAGCTTTTCTTTGTTTAGTGAGTGCTTCTGTAGCACACTGTATAATTCTCAAGGAAGCCTAAGATATAGGCATTATAAGTGGGACTGTCCCCCTTTACAGATGTGGGTAATGTAAATAGATTAAGTAATTTGCCCGTGATGATGTACGTGATAAAGTACACTACCAAATTTTCAACTGTTTAAACTCTCTCCCTCTCTCTCTCTCAGAAATATATATATTTCCGAAGTCTCCCTTAAGGCCCAAGTCACTATTATGTATCCACCCTGGAGGAATTATGCTGTAGGGAGGCCATTGTGTTGACGTAAATTGTTTCTTAATCTCTGTCTGTCCATCCTTCTCACCGAGCTCAGTTAAAGCCTTTACATTTGTGACTTCAGTGGGTGCCATGGCCTCCTAACTCACTTTGCAGCCTTAATCTCAGCCCTCTCCACTCTGCCTTGGGCAGAGGTCTGTGCTGGGTCACCCTGGAATTCCTGACTATTCCTGTCTGGCCCATCTCTATGTTGTTCACCAAAGTGCAGATCCTCTGGGAAGCTTTCATCAACCTGTATTAGTTTCCTCCTGCTGCTGTAACAAATCCCCACAAATGCTGGCTTAAAAAACACACAGCCCTTGGGCTTCCCTGGTGGCGCAGTGGTTAAGAATCCGCCTGCCAGTGCAGGGGACACAGGTTTGAGCCCTGGTCCGGGAAGATCCCACATGCCGCGGAGGAACTAAGCCCGTGAGCCACGACTACTGAGCCTGCACTCTAGAGCCCGTGAGCCACGACTACTGAGCCCGTGAGCCACGACTACTGAGCCCGTGAGCCACAACTACTGAAGCCTGCCCGTCTAGAGCCCGTGCTCCACAACAAGAGCAGCCACCACAATGAGAAGCCCACACACCACAAAGAAGAGTAGCCCCCACTCGCTGCAACTAGAGAAAGCCTGCGCGCAGCAACAAAGACCCAATGCAGCCAAAAATAAAAATAAATAAATAAATCTATTATAAAAAACCCAACACAGCCCTCATCGCAGGATACTATAACTGCTGGCTTGTCTTTCTCCGTCTCTTGAGTGGGAGCTCCTGGCAGAGAGGCGGAGGTTGGCATATTTGCAGAGGAATGAATGAATGAATTACTGTGCTTATTTTTGTGTTGACTCGCATTTTTTCCACCAGTTGAAACTGGGTTCAACTAACTTTGTAGGATGTGAAGAGCTCACCGAAATTTTCTTTTCAGGCAGTTTTTGGCATGCATTCCCACAGAGATAAAGTCACTACAACCAAGATTTATAGCTTCTTTTCTCCGTAAAGCTTTATGACTTTTTTAGCTACTTCAGTTAGAGTATCTAGAAATTGGTCTCCGGGCAGCTGAGTTAGGTCATAGCTAAGGAAACTGTCTGGATGGGTTTGCCAGGGAGTCCACTGGTTTATCCTTGCTGTCCTGCTAACTATTACTGATGCCCCCTTTCACTCCCAATTTTGATGATAAATTACAGTCGGTCTACAAATATTAATATTTTTAACATCAAATATATCAATTTGCTTGGGGGTAAAAAGAAAAGGGGGAGTAAGTCAACGAAGCGTCTGCAACAACCCTAACTACACACGTGTTACTTCCTTTAAAGCTTTGAACAATCCCCATGATTCCTGAAAAAGTTAAGTACAAGAAGAAAATTATTACCAATCTTCTTCTAAGAAGTGACAGGTGTTCAAGCCAGCCTCCTATGTCAGTATTTCCACTTGCACATTTTGCGTTGAAGGACTGAGATTATTTCTTACACTCTTGTTGGCTAAAGACTGCCAAGAAGGGAACTCAGTTTCATTGACACGTGGCTGCAGAACCCTCTTACTTCCCAGGAAGTACAGAAAATGTTAGCTTTGGACAGGGTCCAAATGGACGGGCAACACAGGTGCAGGAAGACCGAGGTGAAAGGAAAACCAACTGCATCCTTGAAGGGAGAGACGGGAGGGGAGGAAAGCCAGTCTCAGAACTTAGAAAGAGAACACATCTGCCAACGACCCAATTTAGCAACGCAGATCTCGCGCTGAATCCGGGACCAGACTATGCAACGCTAGAGAATAAAGGAAAGGAAATGGAAAGAACACGTTCAAATATGAGACCGGGTATGGCGGGTCCATGCAGAAAGATGCTCCTTGGGTTCACATGAAAATGAATAAATGCAGCTTAAAATATCTGGAAACTGTGGGAGGGGGTGGTGTAGGAGATCTGGAATAATCCATCGCAAGAACTGGACCAATTTTCTTAAAAAATGACGACAGTGGGGAAAAAAAGTAAGACAAAAAGACATTTTTCAACGATTCTAAAAATCACTTGTTCAAACACCAAAAAAATGGCATGATGAATGTCTATTGTGAGTCAGATCCATCACGTTGGAGCTGGGCAGCATTGCCGAGAAGGCTGCCTGTGCCTTCCGAACAATTAATAAACACAGACTTATAAACAGAGACTGAGATGAAATCGTTCATCCAACCCGAACGTTTAGCCCATTTTTCACACTTGCCTATACAACGTATACAACCTACCACAACGTGAGGATCATAAATAAAGGCTTGTCTTCTGTTTCCTTAAACAAACCATGTATCTATATCTGGTCTCCTGACAGAGCT
Source organism: Leucopleurus acutus (assembly GCF_964270905.1). Classification (NCBI taxonomy): domain Eukaryota; kingdom Metazoa; phylum Chordata; class Mammalia; order Artiodactyla; family Delphinidae; genus Leucopleurus; species Leucopleurus acutus. Next base: position 4,517,228 of record NC_139164.1, read on the forward strand.
ATGACTCCACGTTAAACAGAAGCCTAATAATATCTGAAAAACACTGAGTTTATATTTTGATGGTACCCAGGTCTTCTGCTACATATGTGGAAAATGGAATTATTGCTAGAAACATTATTTAAGGATTAGGCTATGAAAGAAGTATTAGGAGGTCAGAAAGTTCTTTCTTCAGAAAGGAGCTTATCTCGATTCATTCAAACAGCTTCATGCCAGTTTGAGGTCCTTCCACCAAATTTAAATTGCTAAATGAGAGACCCTATGTGGCCCGACACGGAAAGCAGGCAAAATCTCGTAAGCACGGGAGATAATTCCAATATCTTCCTCAAAGTTCTGGCAAAAAGAAAAAAAGGAAGGGAGCCGTCAAATTATTCAGTCCGAGTGCTTATGATGTGTGTCCCAGTGCTAGATACAAAGTGGAAGAAATCATGACTCTTATCCCCATGGAGGTGACAGGCTTGCTGGGGCCAGTAGGGGGTGGTCAGCGTGACCTGCTGGGGCCAGCACTCACTAATAAGACACAGACTTCTGTGTCCAGGGCTATGACCGAAACCTACATGAGCTGACGGCCATTCAGAGAAAGTACTGTTCAATTCAGCTCTTTGCAAAAAGGACTATTTCGGGCTCTCCCCTGGTGGTCCAGTGGTTAAGACTCCGCCCTTCAAATGCAGGGGGTGCGGGTTCGATCCCTGGTCGGGGAGCTAAGAGCCCATGTGCCATGCAGCGCAGTCAAAAAAAAAAAAAACTGACACACAGTAAACTGCATGTATTTTTTTTTTAAAAAAAGGACTACTTCTTGGAGAGGATCACGTTTGAGGGTCACGTTCGAAATAGACCTTTAGGAGTTGGAAAGATTCTACAAGGAAGGACATGGAAAGAAGAAAGGTCATAATGAGCAGAGGCACTGAAGTGAGGAGAGGGGGAACTCTTTAAAAACTTTAAAATTTTGCTAAAGTATACAAATCATAAGATTTACTCTCTTCACCATTTTCTTCCGTTGCGGAGCACAGGGTCCGGACGCGCAGGCCCAGCGGCCCTGGCCCACGGGCCCAGCCGTTCTGCGGCATGTGGGATCCTCCCGGACTGGGGCACGAACCCGCGTCCCCTGCATCGGCAGGCGGACTCTCAACCACTGCGCCACCAGGGAAGCCCTCTTCACCATTTTCAACTGTACACTTCAGAAGTATCAAGAACACTCACACTGTTGCGAAACCATCCCCAGAATATCTTTCATCTCGTGCAAAATGGAAACTCCGCACCCGTTACACAACATCACCTCCATTTCCCCCCACCCAGCCCCTGGCACCCACCCTTCTACTTCCCGTGTCTGTGAATTTGAATGACTCCAGGTGCCTCAAACTGTATAGGCGGAATCACGCAGCATCCCTTGGCTTATTTCACGTGGCATCATGTCCTCAACATGTCTGCCCGTGTTGTAGCATGTGTCATAATTTCCTTCCTTTCTAAGGCTAAATAATATTCTATTGTGTGTATATATCACAGTTTGCTTATTCGTTCACCCACTGATGGACACTTGGGTTGCTTCCACCTTTTGCTTATTGTGAAGAAGGCTGCTATGAACACGAGTGTGCAAATATCTCATGGGGACCTTGCTTTCATTTCTTTTGGAAAATCCTTAGAAGTGGAATTGCTGGATCGTGTGGTTACTCTCTTTTAATTTCTTGAGGAACTGCCAAGTTGTTTTCCACAGCACCTGACCCATTACCCATTCCCACCAACAGCGCACAAGGGTCCCAACTTCTCCACATCCCTGGCAACGCGTACTAGTATTTTTTTTAATAATAGCTAATATCGCAGCGAGTGTGGGATGGTATCGCGCTGTGGCTGGGATTTCCATTGCCCTGATGATTAGTGATGTGGAGCATCTTTTCATGTGCTTTCTGGCCATCTGCATATTTTCTTTGGAGAAATGTCTATTCAAGCCCTTTGCCCATTTTTCAATCAGGTTGTTTGTTTTCTGGTTGTTGACTGGGGGGGGGGGTGTATCTTTCAATACTAGTTCAGTAAGGCTGGGTCCCTGAGTCCACGAGAAGCTGCACCAGACGTTAAATCTGGAAATGTGAGTCTGAGTCAGACCATGGATGGGATGGGTTTGAATGTCTGGCCCAAGACAGATTTTCGATTTCATTGGAAGCCACAGAGAGTCCAAGGGCAGGAGCGTGTCCAGACTGCTCTCTGACTCGGGAATTTTACTCTGACTCCTCATGGAGGAGGCTGGAAGAAGGGAGCTGAAATAGACAACAGTGCCTTAAATTGGGGAAAGGTATTTCGAACATGCCATGGTCACTCTCGAAGAGCTGGCTGGCAGAAGGCAGAGAAGGGCATACCGGCCAAGACAGAGGGCTCCAAAGCCCGAGGGTCAAATCCCAGCTCCGTCATGTAAGGGCGTGCCTCAGTCTCCCCACAGGATCACCGTGAGGGTCAGTGACATCATACACAGAGTACACAGCAGTGCAGACACACACCACCTCACCTATTACAACACCAGACACAGACTGGGGTCAACGCCTGAGGCTGTGAAGGTAAACGCCTGCTTGGCAAACTCCCTCTCGTCACTGAATGGTCTTCCCAACGATGAGGCATCACAGAAGACACCTGTGCTACCCACCGCACCCTGCTCGTTTCACGAGATTCAGACATAGGAGCACAGCAAGCAGGGGACTTAGCTTCAACCACTCCCCATTTCCCCCTGCAGGCAAATCATCTGGCAGAGAAGCAGGCACAGAGGTCTAAGACCTGATGCCAGCCTTGGGACTGACTCTGCAGACAGGCTTCAGGGTTAGTTCTTTAATCTCCATTCTGGACTAAGTGAGGGTCGTCTCGGAGCTGTTAGATGTAAAAGGACTGAGGGGATTTTTATCATTAATGAATGATTATCTTTGAAACCCCAGAAAGACATCTAAAAGCCAAAGTCTGACAGGTACACAAGGGCTACAGACGTACAATGAAATTTTAAATTATGATAAGACTCAATGGGGAAAAAAAGCGATCGCTTTCAAATAGAATCCCAAGGCAGTGAATCACTTCTAAATCGAGACTTCCTACCTTATCTGATGTTGCCTTAATGTTGGCACAGCTTAAATCTAGTTCAAGGAACATTTACACGATCCTGGCAAGACTCGGAAACCCTCAGAAATAGGTTGTCCTCTGTGTCAACACCAGGCGGCTATGCTAACAGCACATCCTCTCTCTACACCCCATTAAAAGCGATTTTCGATCTCTGTTTTTTTCACTGGAGGTAAAAGAAAATGCTTACATAACTGCTTTATTTGTACTGCTGTTTCTTGCAAATTCTGGGCCTAAAGTAACAAAAAGGGAGATAAACATTAAAATGGTGTTCTTTCTTCACCATGACCCAAGATTTAAAAGGAAATAAAATAAAACCATGCCTTAAAATGACAATCAAGAAATGAATCAAGCCTAAAGACAAGTCCCGCATTCCAAGGTTGTCACCCAAATAACCTGACACTGTGGTCCTGAAACACTGAAATTAACACTTGGGGCAGTGGGTATAAATAATTTAGGAGGGAGAAAACAATTCGTCTTTCACTGAGGAGTTTGCAATGTAGCCTAATACCAGTCAGGTCAAGAAAAAAATCGTTGTTTAACTATTAACATTTTTTAATACATGGTTCCATGAATTTGTTGAGAGGGAGAAGAAGAAAGAGGCATCCTTGAAAATAATGAAACAGATTTTTTAAATAAAATCACATATGATCCTATTAAGAAAAACAGAATCCTCCTCCATCACATGTGAAATAACTTCAGAAAGGTGCGAAGCAAGGTAAAAAGGCCTTAAGAGTGTTCACACAACATCTGATACAGGCAGAAATAAAAAACATTCACATCATGTAAATGTTGGGTATTGTGTGTCTCCGAAGTTGGGATTTGGAGAACTTTCCTTAGTGGAAGGGGTTTGGAATAGTCTTCCTGTGATTCAAAAGAATACAGGGTCATGATCCTAAGTTATGAAGGAAACGAGAAAATTTTGATAGTTTGAGGAAAGCTGTGAGGGAGTACCTTCGGGGGCGGGGTAGATACTTAGAATGGTGAAGAATTTTTTTTATTCTCTCTGTAAAAAAGCAAAGCAAAGGCAGTTTGAAGAAAAGACGTGCATCACCTACCACTTAAAAGGAAGTACACTAATGACGGTATTTGTTCAGCTGTAAGGGGTAGACTGTTAATTCTGTGGCCATACAGACAGAATGGGAAAACTGCAGGCAACAGACTCTAAAAAATATGAATTACTCCAGCAAGTGGCTGTAGATGGAGAACCAAAGTGAGTGTATAACTAACCTTGTTGCTAGGAATATCCCTGGCTTGGCGACATTACCCACTTTGGAGGGGACTTAGGAGAAGGCGCCATCTTCTTTGACATTTACTTGGACTGGGTGAGAACAATAACCAAATTTTTAAAAAAGAAGAAGACATTCCAGATGTGTAGAATTCAAGCTGGAAGAGTTTCGTCCCCTGGACGTCCCAAGGTCGAATTTTAATGTGTCTCTGTAGGGAGGCTCAAACGTTTGGGATAATGAAAAAAACCATCATGTTGAATTTCGCCCTTCCCTTCCCCTCCCCTCCCCTGGGTCCACCAAGGCAGTGAGGTAGAGAGCAAACAGCAAGTGAGGATGCAATGTGGGTTGACGCGTTCTGAGGGACCCGGGCAAACTCATGAGCAGGGACCGTGCCCTTCCTCACATCTGCGCACTGAACGATGACTGACAAGGAATTTAAAGTTCACCCCAGTCACGTGCTGACGCTCACATTCTCACGGCCGCCATGCTTCCCAGTAGCCTCTCCTCTGGAACAGTCCCTGAAGACATATTTGTCGAGGACCCACTGGCATTTTTAGAGCAATTGGAAAACAACTCAAGATGCTCAAGGTCTAGCGTGAAAGAAGACAAATCACCTCCCGTTCCATGGGGTACCCCTTCTAGGTCTCAGGACGTCTTCTCACCCAAATCTGCTGTCCCCCAAGCCCCACGTTCTCCACTCCTTCATTCACTCTTCACAGGCCCTGAGGGCCAAGGCTCTGCACCATCTTGATCACACGCCATGCTGTGCATGCTGCCACCACCAACCCACCATGTGGACGCTGCACCCTGAAGTTGGAACCCAACTGCAACTCGCTACGTCCAACCGCATTACAAGCCTTAAATCTGACCCACTGCTCTGTCAACAAGGTGTAGAGCTCACACCGTCACACGAGGAACAGTTGTTGTCTCAAGGGATTCCATGGGGATGGCCCTAAGTCTTCAACCAAAGATGCTGCTGACGGAAACAAAGAGCACAGCAGTCCTGCGGGAGTTTCTCAAACCTGCTGGAGAGCTTTAAACGAGACGGATGCTGGATCCCACCTACAGAGATTCTGAGTTGGTGCTGTGCAGTGGGGCCTGGACATCAGGATTGTTTAAAACCTCCCCAGGCCCGTCTGACATTCACCCAAGCCTGAAGCGCACGGCTCCGCCAATGTGTGACCAGCCTCTGCTCCCCGCCCCCTCTCAGGGATGCAGGCGGTCGGGTTGCTAACTCAACGCTCAGTAGAGCTCAAGGGTAATCCAAGAGGGTGGGTGCTGTTGCCACAGAGAACCTGGAATTGGGATCTGATTAAATGTTTTAAACAATGCCAGTGCCGAATTAGCAACGCAACCATGATCAGTGCTTCCGTCCCTGGTTATGAAGACTCCGCACTAGAAACTGCTCACTAGGTGGATAACAGTACAGTGAGAAGAGCCCTTTGGATTCCATTGTTAACACGGTCATTCATTAACCTAACAGTCCAGGCAGTTGAGGACACTTCTCCCCTGTGTTTGGAAGCCCCCTGGAGACCATGCCAAATGCACACGGATGCTGAGGAAGCACTCACGAGAGGGGGGCGGAAATGTCTAGTTTTCTTCAAGATCTTTACTTCCCTCCACTTGTGTTGCCTGTGAAACAACTGAACGTTCTCTTAATGAAATCATGAGTTTGGTTTTGAGATTTTGTTTTTATTTTTTTAAGATTTTTTTTATGTGGACCCTTTTTAAAGTCTTTATTGAATTTGTTACAATGTCGCTTCTGTTTTATGTTTCTTGGTTTTTTGGCCACGAGGCATGTGGGATCTTAGCTCCCCGACCAGGGATCGAACCCGCACTCCCTGCACTGGAAGGCGAACTCTTAATCACTGGACCGCCAGGGAAGTCCCGAGATTTTGTTTTACAAACTCAAACATTGACTGAGGATGGTCAGTGAGAAAGAGCTTTTCAGCTACTGTGTCTGGCAGTGGAAACACCCAACACCTTATGGATGCTGACAATTTTTTTTTTTTTTCCCCACGGTACGCGGGCCTCTCACTGCTGTGGCCTCTCCCGTCGCAGAGCACAGGCTCCGGACGCGCAGGCTCTGTGGCCATGGCTCACGGGCCCAGCCACTCCGCGGCATGTGGGATCTTCCCGAACCAGGGCACGAACCCACGTCCCCTGCATCGGCAGGCGGACTCTCAACCACTGCGCCACCAGGGAAGCCCCCAATGCTGACAGTATTGTTGCCATTTTGCTGCCTGTCTCCCTCCTGCCCTCCCTTCCTCCCACTCTCCCTTCCTCCCACTCTCCCTTTCCCTCTCTCTCTCTCCTACCCTCCCTCCGTCTCTCCTTCCCTCTTTCTTTCTATCACAAGTGAAAGCACATCTTGTTAGCCATCCTTTCCTCCCGTAATGACTGCTTTCAGGGCTCAGCATCTCTCTCCTCACTCCATCAGCAGGAGACGATCTCGGGCATGAAGTGTGTGGGGAGGGGCACGTGGGAAGGAGGCGTGGCTGGGCGGCAGCCCCTCCCCTGTCCTGCAGCGCCCGCTCCCTGCACTTCCTCCCGGGAGGGAATCGGTCTGCGGCTTCCTTTCTCCAGAGCATGTTCCCGCTGACCCTGTCTAGAGCGATTCTTTGGATTCTTCAAGAGCTCCAAAACTACACACATGATTTCAAAAGAACCCAAGTAGGATCTACCACAGAAAGGACTAGATTGTTGCGATCTGATTCCTAAGAATCTGTGACTTTTAGGAAGGTGAGAGCTCAGTCTAGGATATAGGGATTTTCATTCAGGTAATTTGTGTCTTGAGAGTGAATACTATAACATCAAGCATATTCTACCAGCTGGGGAATAGAAGTGTGCGTGTGTGTGTGTTTGTGTGTGTGTGTGTGTGTGTGTGACAGAGAGATTGATTTATGCGTACAAATATACATATCAAAGCATTTATTTATTTCACGAAGTTGTCTAATGTAACACAGTCTAAATTGAGCAATTCTCTTCTATTTCTGATGCTACTTCTAATTCTTCTCTGTCCCTCTGGGCAAAGCCACTTAAACCTTTAATCTCGGTTTCCTTTGTGGGAAAATGGGGATAATAGATACCCCTTGGCCATCTGAGAGCAATGTTTGGATGCCAGCCGTTATTCGATTATATGAAAAGAAAGCTTTGGGCTTCTGGCAGTTAGGTGCTCCATAAATATTATTAGCAAGCTCCGGAGATTTTAGCTTTTGAAACTGACATGTATTTCTCTTCTACAACTTCCTGTCTTTAGCCCCTGGACACATGTTCCCGATAGCTCTCTTTCCAGAGATGCACTTCGCTCCGCGAGGGCAGCAAAGGTTCTCCGCTCAGAGAGCTGCTGCTGAGTCTGAGGAGAGGCGTTTCGTTCCTTGGAGTCAGGGGCAGACAAGCTGCTGGTCCCAAAGGAAGACCTCCCAGTCACGGCTGCTGGGAAGGGTTAGGAAGTAAGGAGATGGTCCTGCGGAGGTGGCTGTCCACCTGGAGGGACACATGGTGCAGAGAGTACAGAAAGTGTGCAAAGTCGGTGGCGCGCAGGTGATGTATGGAAGGGGGCAGAGGACAGCAATTCAGACCTGCACACTCAGGGGAGCTCTTGTTGATGCCAAGGCCCTGTATGTGGAGATTATTCCACAGAAGTAGCCAAGCTCCTAACCTTCTTTACATGTAACAACCTTTTCTACAAATAGCAAACATTGGCGAGGGTGTGGAGAAAAGGAGCCCTCCGACACTGTTGATGGGAATGTAAATTGGTGCAGCCACTATGGAGAACAGGATGGAGGTTCCTTAAAAAACTAAACACAGAGCTACCATATCATCCTGCAATTCCACTCCTGGGCATGTATCAGGAGAAAGCTCTAATTTGAAAACATACATGCACCCCTACGTTCACTGCAGCACTATTTATAATAGCCAAGACATGGAAGCAACCCAAGTGCCCATCAACAGAGAATTGAATTAACAAGATGTGGTGTGTGTGTGTGTGTGTGTGTGTGTGTGTGTGTGTGTGTGTGTGTGTGTCTGTATAATGGAATAGTACTCAGCCATAAAAAAGAATGAAATAATGCCATTTGCAGCAACGTGGATACACTTAGTGAATATTAAGTTTGGTGAAATAAGTCAGAGAGAAAGACAAATGCTGTATGATATCACTTATGTGTGGAATCTAAAAAATAATACAAATGAATGTACATGCATAACAGAAACAGACTCACAGATATAGAAAACAAACTAGTGGTTACCAAATTGGGGGGGGCACGGGAATTACGGATATGGGATTAACAGATATAAACTACTATGTATAAAATAGATAAGCAATGAGGATTTACTGTATAGCACAGGGAATTATACCTAGTATCTTGTAATAACCTATAATGGAATACAGTCTGCAAAAAACCAAAACCCTGAATCACTATGTTGTACACCTGAAACTAACACAATCTGTAAATCAACTATATTTCAATTAAAAAATGGAATGACCTCTGTTGATCTCAAAGGCATCTTCTTCTGCTAGAAGTGTTGTGCATTCAACAACATGGAGAAACATCATTTGTGAAGACAGACGTGTGTGTGTGAGAGATAGACAGAGAGAGAGAGAGAGAGAGGACAGAGGGAGGGACAGATTTCCTTGCTCTGGGAGTAGCGTTCACTCTTACTTTTCCTCCTCAGTTCTGTAAATGAGGACTGAATTATCAAGGGGGCGTAGAATTAAATGGTTGATGCTGTTAAGTGCTCGAAGATTAAAATAAAAGTACAATTCACAAGACTTGTTCTTGATTAGTTTTCAGGATGTGGCTGGGAACCGGGAAGTAAAAAGACGCCAGTAAATTCTTGACCTCGTGATAACAAGGGCTCCTCTGCATCAACAGAATTGGCGTAGAGAATCCCACAGGTCATGCAGCAGTCCTGCAAAATGATGACTGACACTTGGACTGATTTTCCAAATGACAGAATGGAGTGATTTTTTTTTTTTAAATGATATTCCTAGAATATGGAATCCAGTGAATCTGATATAAATGTCAAGGGAATACGCCAACAGCCAGAAATGAAATTAGAGGAACAAAGTTAGGATAGCAAGTAGGTGCTGGTTTCCTTTGCTACCTTTAGAGCAAAGACAGTAATTTGGTAATACTGGATTTTGGAATTTTTTTCATGGGAGTAATTTCTGTTTCCTCAGCTTTGTGGTGTATCGCCACCAAGCTAAGCTGATTAAAACAGAGTGCTGGCTGTGGTCTCTTCCAGGATATTTAAGCTCTAATCCATGCCCACAACGAGTCATTTCATGACTGTCTGGTCACAACATGAATCAGGAATTTGTAAAATTGGAAAGCAGGAGTGACTCTATTCAAATCTACTGGAGTGTCTGTTCAAAGCATCTAACTTGGTAATGATGGGTTACATCATAATCTTTGGTGGGGAACAGACTCCGAGAATCTTAAAATTGCAAAGGATCTTTAAGCTAATCAAACACTACGTCTCAACTAGTATGACTGCCCTCCTGCAACCTCATAGGTCCCATTTCCATTCAAGGATTTTTTTTTTCAGTAACTCTGATGTACCCCAAAGTTGTGTTGGATGCTAGGAATACAAAGATGAGTAACACATGATTAATCTCTGTCCTTAAAAAACTGACAAACTAGTGTGGAAGACAGCCAAAATACAAATATCTAGAACATTCTAGAAACAGGATGGAGTACAAAGGAGAGGCATTTAAAGCAACGCTATGGCATTTTACCCATCTTGGTGTATCCAGAAGGTTATCGTATGTCCAGGGACGGGAAGTCAAGATTTAACAAATTCCGACATTCCAGTGGTAATTAACAGTAGTTTTTAAAACCTGTTTTCTAATAATAAATCAAAATCTGCCTTTGTATTACTTTTACGCCCTTGGTCCCATGTCTATCCTCAGGGGTGACACAGAACATGATTAAATCATCACCTCCCTTTTCTTAGTATTCAGAAGGCAAAGATTAGAGAAGGTATTCCAAATTCTTGACTGGAATCGACCTTAAGCTCACTGCTCTGCAGTGACCAATCTCAAGGGAAGTACACGTGGGAAACTTAAAACTTCGCGTCATGAAGATGCTCGCGTAGCTCCCAAGCCACCACTAGTGGGCGCTCCCGCCCACAAGCCGTAAGTCGTATACCTTTGGTGCGTTGGGACAGGAAAAGAGATTGAGTTACAGAGAAAACATACAAACGGCTAACAGGTACATGAAAATCATCAAGGAAATGGAAATCAAAACCACAGCGAGACGCGACCTCACACCTGTTCGGATGGCTCTCATCAAAAAGACAAGAAATAACAAGTGTTGGTGAGGGTGTGGAGAAAAAGGAGCCCTTGCGCACTGTTGGTAGAGATGTAAATTGGTGCAGCCACTGTGGAGAACAGCATGGGGGTTCCTCAAACTAGTAAAACTAGAACTACCATACGGTCCAGCAATTCCACTTCTGGGTATACATTCAAAGGAAATGAAAACAAGGTCTCAAAGAAATATCTGCACTCGTGTTCAATACAGCCTTATTCACAATAGCCAAGATGTGGAAACAACCTAAGGGTCCATCTATGGATAAAGGGATAAAGGTACGATACACACACACACACACACACACACACACACACACACAAATATTATTCAGCTATAAAAGAAAAAAAAATGAAATCTTGCCATTTGCAACACCATAGATAGATCTTGAGGGCATTATGCTAAGTGAAATAAGTGAGACAGAGAAAGACAAATACTGTATGATCTCACTCCTACGTGGAATCGAAAAAGAAAATCCTAAGTGATAGAGACAGAATAGAGCGGTGGGTGCCAGGGGCTGGGGGTTATGGGACATGTGGCGATGTTGGTCAACAGGTAGAAACTTCCAGTTATGAGATGAAGACGTTCCAGGGATGTACTGTACCGCACGGGGATGGTCATTCACAATGCTGTCTCATGGACTGCCAAGTTCCTGAGGAAGTCAGTCTTCAGTGTTCTCAGCACAGGAAGAGATGACAAGTATGTGAGGCGACAGAGCTTTTGGCTAGCCGTACTGCGGTGGGCATCTCACAACATACATACATCAGGCATCTCAAAACATACATACATCAGGCATCTCACAACATACATACATGGGCATCTCACAACATACACACATCAGGCATCTCACAACATACATACATCAGGCATCTCACAACATGCATACATGGGCATCTCACAACATACATACACGGGCATCTCACAACATACATACACGGGCAACTCACAACATACGTACATCAGGCAACTCACAACATACGTACATCGGGCATCTAACAACATACATACACGGGCATCTCACAACATACATACACGGGCATCGCACAACATACATACATCAGACATCTCACAACATACATACATCAGGCATCTCACAAAATACATACACGGGCATTAGACCGTAACATCGTATGCCTTCAACTTACACAATGTTACACGTCAATTACATTTCAATACAGCTGCAAAACATACACTGGGAAGCACAACTTGTGAGTCCTCCTCGTCTTCCGTCCCCCCGTTTCAATAATCAGATCAACAGGAACTAGATTCCGCCGTGAGACATTTACTGAATTCACAGTCAATACAACACTACAGAGGACGGTCCTGCAGCCTCGCCCCTCTGCTACTCCCACACTTGGCTTGGTAACCCAAAGGCTCCTGGTACAAGGTTTCCATGCCTGCGGATGAGGACGTGACGGCGCATCTGTCCTCTGTCCCAGGAGCATCCTGTCGGGTGCTGGATGGTGGCGATGTCGGCACTGGGGCCACGGGCTGAGTATCCTTTCTACTGGCTGTGTGGGCAGAGGGACACTGGAGAAAATGTTGGAAACAATTATCACGCATCAAGGACTGGCCAAACCCCGGCCATCGGGACTCCGACCACCAGGGCAGTCCAGGATATTGTATCTATGTTCAAGATACATCCAACAGAATCCAATAATGTCCACCCCCTGTAGTGGTGGTGTTCTGGTCCCGTCCACCATCCACCATAACCTCTGGCTGTGAGTGCTGCCCAGACCCCCAGCTAACAACCTAGCTTCAGCGCTGACCTCACATGTCCTCTGGATATAAGTCACATGGCTTTGGTCTCCTGCCCCAAACCCTCTGTATCAGCCCCACTTCACCCAGTTAAAGACTGGGACACCAGGCGTTTCCATTTCATATTATTTTGGATGCATTATTATTTTTGAGGATCCAGGAGAGTTTAAACTAACAGCACACCAGTACTTTAGGTCTGTTTGACGAGCTCTGCTCACGCTACTTCAGGAAGGGCCAGGAATAATTAGTAAGCAAAGGTTCCTGGTTTGAAGGTTGTTAAGACCATCACAAACCACGGCACAGGTCCCCTGAGAGTTACTGTCACAAACCACGGCACAGGTCCCCTGAGAGTTACTGTCAAACCTCCCTTCTCAGGCCCCTGCATCCCCTCGCGGAGGGGACCACGGACCCGAGAAGATTGCAAGCCCTCAGTTCTACACCTCAGTTGCTATCATACATTGAGTTTGCCCTCCGCTAAAACAGCTTTTGCCATCAGGGCTGCAGGAAATGAGCACAGATTTCATTTTACCTGCTGTGCAACTGCAGAAAAAGCAAGTCTTTACTTTGTCTGGGAGGCTGAGATTTCCTAAGAGTTCTTCCCCAAATTGGATGCTACATAGGACCGATTTTATACACGCCCACCTGTACACACACCAAGGCCTGATGTATGCTCAGGGTACAAACCCACCCATTTCCTTTTCCCCGAAAGAAAAGTAACAGGAGTAAATGTGGAATATTCGTTTTACTTTGTGGTCTTCAGTTTAAACGTAGATAATTATCAATAAGGAAAAGAATATGCAATTGTGCTTTCACTCATAATCTCCAATGTGTCTCGTGACGAGTGCACTTTTGGTATACTAGGCTAAACATCTTTCAGGTATTACATATCAAAGGTAATTCGAGAAACTGAACACATGCTTTTCTGATAATCTCAGCACCCTGGAGAAAACCCAAGTGCTGCCGGGTGACTGAAGAAAACAAAAATGTATCTTTTACAGACCAGACCATATACATACTCATTTCTGCCCTGGTGATGTGGCCAATTAACCCTGGAACACAACAGGCATGTGGTTTTCTTCTACCTTGAGACTGTCTTTACTATAAAAGGACAAAACTGATGCTTAATGCTAAGTTTCAAGAGAACACATCCTTTCGCTATGAGTTTGTGCCAATAACAGCAAAACTAACAGAAAGCTGCAATTGAAATAAAAGGCAGTGCCTTATTTGTATATAAAAAAAAAGGATGCTTATTTGACCAGAATACCACCTGCAGGTAGAAAAGACTAAAATTCTGGCCGTGGTGGAAGCAATAGAGCCTCAGAGCCTCATCAAGCACCCTCAGGTTCTCGTGGCCTCTCCAGGGAGGCTGGTGGTCAGAAGCGGAGCCAGGAAGCCCCTGCCCTGGCCACTCACCAGACACAGCATGTGGGATGCCCGCGTGGCTTCTCAGAAACCATCAGGCCGTGGCGCAAAATGGCTGCAGGCCGCTGTCCCCTGGCCAGGCCAAGCTGGGGGTACAGCACCACGTCCAGTTGCTAACACACACAGAGAGGTGCGTGCGTTCCAGCTCGTGACTGGATGGTAGGCACTGGGTGGCCCACTCACTTTGGTCCACTGGCTGCCACCTGGGGATGGCCATCACCAGCCGAGAAGGCGATGGCCAGCTTTCCCACATTAGACGGGCCCAGAGGACAGGCACACGCCCCTAACTGCAGTTCACCTTTGTGGAGCATCCTCTTACTATCACTTTGGGTGAGGAATTGTGTCCTGATGGCAAAGAGCAGTTTAATATGAAAACTGGTGGGGAGATGAACGTGTTGTCTTAAGCCCTCGTAAAGGTAGTACCGTGTGTGTGTGTGTGTGTGTGTGTGTGTGTGTGTGTGTGTGTGTGTGTGTGTGACAGTCACGCTGTCACATTTAAATGCACCTTGCCGATCGCCACCGTGGTGCTGAAACCACAGGAGATGTTCTTCACCTTTTGGTCTCAGTGGTAACGGGGGACATGGTCAATCAAACCGTCTCACGTGGGAGACCGAGGGAGGAAGGTGGGGCGCTGAGCACAGCGAAGGGCTTACGATGGCAAATCACTGCAGTTCTGCAGAGAAAGACCCCAAGGCTTTCATTGAACGCAGACTCAGTGTGTGTCAGCTGACTGGCACATTTATGGAGAACGCTGATGAACTCGTAGGCTAATCTAAGTGAAGACGTGCAGCCTTTATTTCGTATCTCAGCTCAGCATCACATTCAAACAGAAACCAACTCCGACATCCAGAGAAGTCTGAGAAATAATTTAATACTTTTTTTCTCCAGGTCCATCAAAAAGGCCAATATTTTCGTCTTTCTAGCTGCAGGTGGTATTCCACTCAAATAAGCATCCTTCTGTGATAAAGGTGGTGCACTGCCTTTTATTTCAACAGCAGCTGTATGGGAATGTTAATTTTGCTATTATTGGTGTAAACTCATAAAGGAGAAAAGTTAACCCAATGGGCCACCTGGATTGGGATCTAATTCCTTAGCAACCTAGAAATAAGTAGATGGAAGGGCTTGTGCTCCAGATCAAAGACCCTCGCAGACCAAAAACAAATAGCGTCCCCACACAAATGCCTTTAAACCCCCTCTGCCTCCTTCTGTTTGATCAACTTGCCATCCCAGTTACTTAACAGGGCCAGGGAAGATGTGTTCTGCATAACCTGTCATGAACCACTGCTTAACCCTTGATGTTCGGAATGTCTAAGGTAAACAGTTTTGGGTTGCAAATTTGCTTAAAATTATACACAACCCCACAGGTATCTGTTTAATCATGTCTCCATGATTTATTACTGTGGAAAGCAAATTTTATACTCATATTGTCAAAATCACAGCTATAGATGCAGATGTGCAGATTGGCTTTGAGGGCGGAACCGGCAATGGCTGGGTATAATTTTGGAGACCTTTGCTGGAGCATCACATGCGCAAAATGCCTGTAATGCCTCGTTTTTTGCTACTTGCTGAAAACTCATAGAAGCAAGTGAAGGATGGGCTACTGCCTAATTTTCAAGACAATATAATATTGCTGATTTTATGCAAAATTAATTACAGAATTAAAGACTGAAGCATTCTTTGCAGGTGGCTTTATCATTCACCTGCAAAATCATTGTCTCTCCTGTCATTGTCAGCATCCTCAGAAGATGATGTCAGCATCCTCAGTTTATCCTCATCATTCCAAACACTTCAGCCACACAGTTAACAAACTGGACTGTAGACATCATCTCATCAACTTTAGTGCATTCTTCTCCCTTCCTTCTGCTGCGATAAAGCAGCAATCTCCCCTGTTACGTCATCCATCTGTGGTTAATCATACTTGCAAGGACATGGTCCAAAATCTACAAATGTTTGATCCATAACTAGAGGAGTTCTGAGGGCAAAGGTGACACAGGACATGGTTGTTTCAGAGCTTTCCTTAATACTTCTGAGGAGCCTGAGATGTCTGTTATTTTGGTGCTTCCTCTTCGCAATGAAGATATTCATGGTATACCATTGTATACCATGGGGATCAGACAGGAGTAATGGAAAGACTTCCACTTTTGTCCAAGAAGGAATAACAGGGACTGGATTAACTCTCCCACCTGAAAAAACCATTAAAACAAACAAAATATTGGAAATGGTGATTTTCAGGGTGAACCAGGACATCTGACAATGAAGAACCCTGAGAGACAGGAAACAAGATGAATGCTGTGACTGCCGAAGGCTCTGGAGAGTTTCCAGGAGGCAGTGCAGAGATGGGGAACTGAGGCAGAACCTCTCAGAGTGCAAGAGATGGACTGAAACTCCGGGGAGACCAATGTGACTGGAGTCAGTGGAAGAGAGTACCAAACAGGGGAAATCTGTGCAGAGAGGGAGCGTCCCAGAGACCTTCCCAGAGCCTGCCTGAGGACCAGCACGCGAGGGTGAGGAAACTCCATGAGGCCAAGGAGAGAATCACCTGAAATAATTAGAGGGATCAGTGTGCGGTGCTCACCCAGGGCTGGCAAGAGCGCCTGTTTCCACCAGCCAGACTGTGACGCGTGGGGCACTGACTATTCAGAAAGGTCTTGCCTTAGTAGTGGGGAATAATTAACCCTAGACTGAGCATTGCTCTGAACCTTCCTGTCAAATCACAAAAGTAAGACCCCAAAGTGGCGAACTGTTTCCAAGTAACCTAACAGAAAACAGTATACCTCAAGAATATTTACAGGAATGCAAAGATACCTAGTATCTAAACACAGAAAAACAGAATGTCTAGCATCCGATTGAAAATTTCCTGGCATGCAAAGAAGCAAGAAAAAATAATGCATGACTGGAAAAAAAAATCAATTGAAGCTGACCCAGAACTGATGCAGAGATCAGATGTGCTTTTAAATCTCAAAGATTTAACTCTCTATTTCCTTCCCAAAGTGTTGTGGTTTTAAATGCATATATAAGTCTATGATCCACTTTGACTTAGTATCAGCATGTATGCTTATTTGTATGTATTGTTCGTAGGCATGGATCAAAGTTCATTTTTTTAATATGAATATCCAATTGTTCCAGTATCATTGGTTGAAAAGACTACCGTTTTGTTACTGAACTGTCTTTGTATCTTTGCCAAAATCAGTTATCCACACATATGTGGGTCTATTCCAATCTATTGATTAACTATCTTAATGCCGATATCACACTCCCTTGATTACTGCAGCTTTGTAACACATCTTGAAATCAGGTAGTGTCAGTCCTCCAACTTTGTTCCTTTTTTCAAAGAAGTCTGGCCATTCTGAGTGTTTTGAATTTCACCGTGAGTTCAGAATCAGCTGGATAATTTTAAAGAAGAAGGCTTTTAGGATTTTGAATGGGATTGTGTTGAATCTATAGATCAACTCGGGGACGGCTGACATGTTAACAATATTGCGTCTTCCAACCTATGAACAATGCATAGCTCTCCATTGATTTCGTTCTTTTATTTCTCTCAAGAACGTTTTTTAGTTTGTTTGTTGTTTTTTGTTTTAGTTTTTGGTTTACTGGTTTTCACATTTTTTCTCAAATTTATCCCTGAATATCTGATATATCTTTTATTGAAGACTAGTTGATTTACAAAGTGTGCCAATCTCTGCTGCACAGCAAAGTGACTCAGTTATACACATATATACGTTCTTTTTTATATATTCTTTTCCATTATGGTTTATCAGTGGATATTGAATATAGTTCCCTGTGCTATACATTAGGACCTTGTCTTTTATCCATTCTAAATGTAATAGTTTGCATCTACCAACCCCAAACTCCCACTCCATCCCTCTCCCTCCCAAGGGCAGGGCCCTTGGCAACCACAAGTTTGTTCTCTATGTCTGTGAGTCTGTTTCTGTTTTGTAGATAGGTTCATTTGTGCCATATTTTAGATTCCACATATAAGTAATATCATATGATGTTTGTCTTTCCCTTTCTGACTTACTTCACTTAGTATGATCTTCTCAAGCTGCATCCATGTTGCTGCATATTTTGTTCTTTTTTATGGCTGAATAGTATTCCACTGTGTATATGTACCACATCTTCTTTATCCATTCCTCTGTCAGTGGACATTTAAGCTGTTTCCATGTTTTGGCTATTGTGAACAGTGCTGCTGTGAACACAGGGGTGCATGTATCTTTTCTAATTAGAGTTTTGTCTCGGTATATTCCCAGGAATGGGATTGCTGGTTCATATGGTAGCTCTATTTTTAGTTTTCTGAGGAACCTTCATACTGTTTTCCACAGTGGCTGCACCTACTTATATTCCCACCAACAGTGCAGGAGGGTTCCCTTTTCTCCACAATCTCTCTAGCATTAATTGTTTGTAGATTTTTTTTTTTTTTTTTTTTTTTTTTTGCGGTACGCGGGCCTCTCACTGCTGTGGCCTCTCCCGTTGCGGAGCACAGGCTCCGGATGCGCAGGCTCAGCGGCCATGGCTCAGGAGCCCAGCCGCTCCGCGGTATGTGGGATCTTCCCGGACCAGGGCACGAACCCGCGTCCCCTGCATCGGCAGGCGGACTCTCAACCACTGCGCCACCAGGGAAGCCCTGTTTGTAGATTTTTTGATGATGGCCATTCTGACCAGTGGTACCTCATTGTAGTTTTGATTTGCATTTCTCTAATGATTAGTGATGTTGAGCATCTTTTCATGTGCCTACTGGCCATGTGTATGTCTTGTTTGGAGACATGTCTGTTAAGGTCTTCTGCCCATTTTTCAAGTGGGTTCTTGTTTTTTCTTGTTGTTGACTCGTATGAGCTGTTTGTGTATTTTGGAGATTAAGCCCTTGTCTGTCGCATCATTTGCAAATATTTTCTCCCATTCCATAGGCTGTCTTTTCATGTTTTTTGTTTGTTTGTTTGTTTATAGTTTCCTTTGCTGTGAAAGAGCTTCTAAGTTTGATTAGATCCCATTTGTTTATTTTGAATATGTCTTTTTTTTTTTTTTTTTGCGGTACGCGGGCCTCTCAGTGCTGTGCCCTCTCCCGTTGCGGAGCACAGGCTCCGGACGCGCAGGCTCAGCGGCCATGGCTCACGGGCCCAGCCGCTCCGCGGCATGTGGGATCTTCCCGGACCGGGGCACGAACCCGTGTCCCCTACATCGGCAGGTGGACTCAACCACTGTGCCACCAGGGAAGCCCCGAATATGTCATATTTTTGATGCTACTGTAAATGGTATTGATTTTTATACACATTTTTGATTGTTCATTGCTAATACATAGAGATAGCAGTTAACTTTTTTGGATAATGAACTCTGCTAAACTCAACCAATAGTTCTAGTAGCTATTTTGTATATTGCACTGGAGTTTTGATCATGTGTCTATGCTTAAAGATGGTTTCACTTCTTCCTAACCTGGTGCCTTTTGTCTTCTTTTCTTATGGCACTGGTTCAGATGTCTAGTACAATGTTGAACGGAAGCGGTGAGAGTAGACATCTTCATTTTGTTCCTGAACTCGCTCAGTTTCACCATTAACAATGATGTCAGCTTTAGGTTTTCAGTGCACGTCCTTTATCAGATTGAGGTAGTTCCTTTCCACTCCGAGTTAGCTGCAGGGTTTTCATCCACACTGGATGTTAGACTTTTTTAAAATCACTTTCTACATTTATTGAGATGGTCATTGTGTGTGTATGTAGTCTGACAATATTGTAAATTATGTTGATTGGTTTTCAACTGTTTCTAAACAATCTTACATTGTGGCTTAGTACTGTGACGTAACCTAGCCTGCTCTAGCTGTGTGTGCGTTGTTAAACAATGACAATATTCTGTTCTACTGTGACTCACGTGACTGCATGATAGTTCTTTACTACCAGGGTCACACCTGTGTCTGAGCACTGCCTTCAGAGGTGACTGAATGGAACAGGAGTAAATCTGCTCAGTTACGGAGGGCTCCCTTTCATGGCTGTGTGATTCTGGTTTGTATCCTAGGGTGGTAACCACTGGCATGATTTCTTCATTGCCTCCTTGGGGGAGGAAGGCAATCTTCCCCAATACTCAGCTGACTGTTATGGTTGTTTTTCTTACCGTGTTCTTGTTCTTGGCAGCCACGGTCAGCCCACGAGAGCTCCTCCTCTTCTCTGGGGTGTATTCAGGGCCCACTTACTGTCTGGTGTATGCACCCTGCTAGGTGTTAGCCTTCTCTCAGTCTGCTCTATACATTTATGCCACTCACTGGAACTTTCATTTTCCAAAATTCCACTTCCACATGAAGTCGTCTCTAAGCAAGGCTTCTCTCTACATTTTTCACGCAATCTTCCGTGACTGTAAAGATACTCCAAAATGCTGAGCGTGACGTCATAAAATTCAGATGCACAAAAAGTGACCGTGGAAGGTGGCAAAGGGTTACCATCATGCGGACGTTAATGAAAACTCCCCGCTGGGAAGCCTTGGACACATCACTTCATCCATCTGGTCCTGACTTTTCTGATCCTTAACTCCTTGGCGAATGGGATATCTTGCAGTTGGGATGAACCTTGAGCTTTCAGAGGTCTCCCAAGTTTCAAACGCCCTATTTCAAGAGAAACCTGCATCTTTGAACCCCAGGGGAGACAAGCTTGTCATTTCAGCCTTCCCTTTATTTAAAAAGGTAATCTAATCTGTGCTAATGCTCCAGTGCACAGCACTGAAGTCAATGCATCATAGGAAGACCATTAGGTGTAAAGTGATAAACATACTATGTCAACTTTGAAAATTGATTTAGCACTTTTCGCTATAAAAACTTCAGATTTCTCAGGTAAGCAAATGGATGCTTTCGCTTAAGTGTTTTACATCATCAGGTATCAGTCCTCATGATGGGGGCCGTGTCGTCTACTTAAACGTGAAAGGGAAGGGAGCCCAGAAACCCCTCTCTGAATGGTGATTTCTGTTGAGGTTCTAAAGTAGCGTGTCAGCCTCCCACATAAATCCTCAGGGTCGTAGACAACAGAGACGGTCTATTCTTGTATTGGATTGGGAGGTCCGTATTAGGTAAGCTCTCAGAACTATAAATGTGTATTTGTTCTGTCCACCTAGACCTTCCAACAGCACCACCAGCCTGCCCAGGCCATCGAAGTCCCTATATCCATCACGGCAGCATATGAAGGGGAAACCCAGCAGGTATAGTGTCCCCTGTTTACAGAAAACGTGGTAAGTCCTGTTGGAGAACAGACTCGTCATCTGGGGCCCACAGACCCACAACCCCCTTGCTTGCTCTCCTGAGGCCCTGATCATTCATTTCTTCCCCCGAATCGTGGCTCCAAACCCTTCTTACACAGTGTGTCAGATATCCAGCCCCACAATTACATTTTGGAAATTGGGCACAGCACAAACTCAGTTCACCTTCCTTGGACTTGTCCACTGTACTAAGATTCTGCGCGGCACCCACTCCTTCAGTCTCTGCCAGTGTTTTTCTAACACAGGTGATGTGCACCCCACCTCCCAGCCCAGGGGACATTTGGCAATGTCTAGAGACATCTTTGGTCGCCACAATTAGGGGTGGGTGCTCCTGGCATCTAGTGGGTGGAGGCCAGGGAGGCTGCTCTGTGCCCTACAGTGCACAGATGGTCTCCCACAACAAAGGATAATCTGGTCCAGATATCAGTCATGCCGAGCTTGGGAAACTCCAATCTATCTGACTTGGAAACCAGAGATTCTCCTCCAGGATTGCGCTCTGACCCGTAACTCTATCTACATAACTGGGATGCAGATACCTAAATCTTTCCAGCCTTTCCGAAAGAAACCTGATTACCCTGCAGGATTGAGCTCCGACCCGTAACTCCAGGATTGAGCTCCAGGATTGAGCTCTGACCCGTAACTCTATCTACACAACTGGGATGCAGATACCTAAATCTTTCCAGCCTTTCCGCAAGAAACCTGATTACCCTGCCAATGCTCACCAGCTGGGGACTGATTTCATGTTTCTCCTGGTTTTCTGGAAACCCCTTGGTGCCTTCCCTCAGATATCCACGTTGCCCAAACTATGCGCGAGCGTGACATGCTGTGTTAGGATGCCCAGCTTCTCATGCCAGAACCATTCCCAGCAGACTGGCTTCAGCTCATCCTCCCACGCCAGCACTGCTGCCCTCTCCCCAGTTCCCAGCAGGTCCCCCACCTGAGCTTGCTTCCCTGGGATGCAGCAGTGGCCAGGGGCCAATACCTTACAAAGCCAGTTTCAGACGTCCTTTCAAAGGCTGCCTGCCATCAAGTGAATAAGTAAACCTTTGCTGAAGAACCCATGCATGTAGGTGTCATCTAATATTTTCACTGATTTCTTTGAACCTATGCTAAGAGAACTTTTTCACACTTCATTTGCAAAGTGAGAGAATGAGTATCTTCCGAAGGAGGAAAATATATAGCTCCCTTTTTATCCAAGGTGAAATCCATAAACATGTATTACTGAGCAAAGACACCTCAACAGAGACAAGAAGATTCAAATGACTGGCAAGGTACCCCACGTAACTGTAACAGAAAGATCTGGCTTTCTTGCCCTTTCGTCACATTATTCTGACTAATCACAAGATCCTACAGACATGTGAGTCCTACAGGCTGGAATGAGGTCTCAACTTTTCTAAGGGGTAAGACAGCCACATCAGGACAGAGGATGCTGGAGCAGCTGATCTTTGCAAAGAAGGAAGGGGAGAGAGCTGGGTCAGGCCAGGCAGACAGGAAGAGTGGAACTAGAGAAATAAGCTTCACCAGAGGAAGACAGCAACAGGGTGGTTACTGGTCTTAGTTCTACAGTCATAGTCATGCAGCTGCTGTCGGCCACAAAAGGAAATGAGAAAGAAGGGACACTTGAAATTCGCACACCTGCCAGGCTGGGAAGACCCACAAGCATTGTATTAGTTTGCTCTGGCTGCTGTAACAAAGTAGCACAGACTTGGGCGGTTAAATAATAGATATTTACTGTCTCCAGTCCTGGAGGCTGGAAGTCTGAGACCAAGGTATCAGCAGGGCTGGTTTCTCCTGAGGCTTCTAACCTTGGCGTGTAGACGGCTGTCTTCTCCCTGTGTCTCCTCACAGGGTCGTCCCTGTGTGTGTGTCTGTGCCCTAATCTCCTCTTCTTATAAGGACACCAGTCCTATGGGATTAGGGCCCACTCTGATGACCTCATTTTAGCTTCATCCCTTCTTTAAAGACCCCATCTCCAAACACAGTCATCTTCTGAGGTTCTGGGGGTTAAGGCTTCAACGTACAGACTGTGCAGGGAGAGTACAAAATTCAGTCTGTATCAACATACTTCTCGTGGTGGTTCCATAGTTTGTTTTGAGGCAAGGGGACACCTGAACAATGATGAATAGAAAAGACACGATATAAGTAGTGGGATCCTCCCAGGCTAGAGGGTGCCCCCCAGGTACACCCTACGAGGGTGGGGAGCTGAATCTGTCAATGCCTCTCACTGAGCACAGGGTGATGCAGGTGGTGGACACTCACTTACTAGTGCGGTCGGTGTCAACTTCCCATTCATTTTCTGCACAAAAAATTCAAAGTTCTATTTGGAGGTTTTTTCTCCATGGTAACCCAAAGAGGTCAGAGTCATGCAACTGTTTAGAGGAGAGGTATCCAAAAGAGAAGAGAATGTCATTTCTACCTTTGCTACCTTCTGTACAAACTTCTAGCTTTAAAATAAGTAAGTCATAGGCACGTAATGCACAGGAAAAAGAGAGAGACAGAGAACGTCATCACCATCTTTGGTACCTTTTGTACTAACTCTTAGTTATACAATAAATCAGTCATGGGGATGTAATGTACAGAAAAGAGAGAGAGAGTCACTTCTAGCCCATAATGTGAAGACATACATCTCTTAGAGATTTGGGGTCTAATTACTGTTGTAGGGTCATGGGGGTACTTCTCATAGATAGTTTCAATTTATGCAAATATACACAGACATACATACATGCGGAATTGTAAAAATTACAGCACTGGCCATGTCCTCAGCCCCTTTTATTAATCTTCAAAAGCACATTTCTGGACCCAGGCTGTGAAACACAAAATGAAACAGCTCCTGTCCGATGGGTTGGCACTCTGCTGCTCATGAAAACGTGTAATGTCCAGCTGGGATTTTCATTTTTTACATCAGCAGGGCTAATTCTCTATTACCAGAGATAGGGTTTTACTTTTGTTAGGGAGTAAATTTATCCTTTCTCTGATTAGGAAGCTACTAGATGTCAAAATATGGTGCTCTCTTGATGGATTCAAGTAGGTTATGTTTATGGGGGCAAGTGTGTCCAACTGAGAGACAACAGCAATTTCGTGCTTGGCACGTTACTTTGAAAGTCTGAAATAAGGGAGGTGAACTTCCTTAGGACAAGGTGAACTCACAGTTGAAACACCACTCTGAGAAATGTTATGATTAAATATACTGAGAACAAAAAACTCTTTAAACACGAACGCCCATGAAACGCACAAAGCCTCCTAAGACATCCTAGTTTTTGGATTCTGTTCAGAGTTCACGGGCGTGCAAATTTTTTCACTTCTTTCGATAAAAACTTACACGTATATGAGCAACTGTTTGTAATGACATTTGTAATAAAAATAATTGTAAGCTCCTTTCAAGCAAGGGCTTTATGAATACGTTAAGTGTGGAATGAATGCATAAAAATGCAAATAATGCATGTGTGAAACGAGGCTGGCATGAAATGGCAAATATAACCACATTCGTGCATACCGGTTAAAGAACTAGTGCTTTAATGTTAAATGCTAGAAGAATCAAGTGAGTCCATTTTAAAGTTAGGGAAGACACATAGGATTCCTGAATTGTTCTCGGTTTAAACCTAATATTTATTTTGTTTTAAACATCCTTAGAACCTTCAAATGCATATGGCTGAGTGAAAGAAGCCGGTGTGGAAAAGCACCACACGGTATGATTCAACTAGATGACCTTCTAGAAAAGCCAAAACTATGGAAAGAGTAAAACAAAAATCAGTGATTGCCAGGGGTTAAGTGGGGAGGAGGAGTGAGTAGGCAGAGCACAGAGGACTTTTATGGCAGTGAAGCTATTCTGTCGATACTGTAATGATGGACACATGCCCCTGTACGTTTGCCCAAACCCACAGAACATACCACACCAAGAGTGAGCCCTGATGTAAACTGGGGGCTTTAGTGAATTATAAGGTAATGATATTGGCTCACCAATTGTAACAAACACACCACACTAAAGCCAGATGTTAATGACAGGGAAAACTGGGAGGGGGACATCTATGGGAACTTTCTGGACTTTCACTCAAGTTTTCTATAAACCTAAAACTCTCCAAAAAAGTCTATTAATGTTTAAAAAATCCTCTCCCATTTTTGGCTTTCCTGCTCAGCAGCCTGTGCTCCTGCATCCTCAGCGGGCTGCACTGAGCTAATGCTTGGAAGTGCTCTATTCCCACTCTCACAAATGACACTGGGCATCCTGCCCCAGACACCCCCGGGTTTGTCCAACGGCAATTATGTCACTTGACCAGAACTTTAAAATGAGGTTCAAGCGGTCAGATGGAGAATGGTGCCAAAATTATTGGGTGACCAGAATCCTACAAGCAGGTCAATCTTCCTAATAATTGGAACTTATCCACCAGCCACTGAAAACACATTCCCAGGTTCTTCCTCACCTGGCACGTAAGAGCTGAGCTCTGTGCCATGACGACTGGCCGCAGCCAGCTCGTCCGTTCTCACGCTTCCTCAGTGCCCTGTTCTCACAGACGACCGCCCTTACGGGCTCTGACACGGTCCTTTCCCTTCCCACCTGCGTGTTGCCCTTCACCCCGGCTCCGGCAGCATGTGACCTGTCCTCACTGCCTCTCCATGCCCCGTGTCTCCGGAGACCCCGCTCAGATCCTGCTTCTTCAAGGAGCCTTCCACGCCCACCCAAGTTCATCCCTCTGACCCCACCCTGTTCTGCAGAAGGCCCTGCACTTCCTTTGGGGTTTGCACACACCTCGCCATCACACCCTGCCTCTTCCTTATGGGACTCTGGCTTATATCCTACAGAGCTGCTTAATGCTCCCTGTTCGTGCCTTGGACCAAGAAGAAGGTAAGTTCCTGACTCGGGGACCTTTTCTGAGCTGTTACTGAGAATTCCTGAATGTCCACCCTTCGTACAGGAGTTGCCTAAGTAACACTGGTGATTTTTAGTGTACTGAAATACGGGCTACTGAAACGTTCTACAGGATATGTATTTGGTCAAGAATGGATAAAAATTATTCTCATTTTGAAGTAATACACATAGTCTGCAAAAAATTAGGTTGACTGTTGTCATCAGCCGTTTATGCAGTTATTTTATGAGATGAACAAGCATGGAATATCAGTTTGAATTACTGGGTTTTCCTTAAAATGAAAGAATGTGAGTCTACTTTTAGTTCTTCTGGTGGTTACCTGCCCCCACTTAAATGTATTTGTCGCTCTTTTACTTGTTATGAATTTAAAAACGGTGTCTATTGAACGCCTGGAATTAAACATGAGAAAAATCAGCATGCTCTTCCTCGCACTTCCACGTTCCACTGCATTTCCTCGGATGATGTTTTTATTAGTTACGTCATCATCTCTACATTGTCATGGTTGATAGCATTTATTTTCTTCTCTGTGACCCTGATTTCCACAGGTTTCATCTTAATTTTACACTTAAACACATCTTTTAAGTTTACAATGAATCTCTCAGACACGGCTTCTCTTGGTTGGTAAGAATTCAACCTCTTTCTGTTTGTTTTCTTCATGAACCTATATTCCCTGCAGTGGTGTCTGTTTGGACATATCTACTTGTATCTTTTAAAAGGTATGGACAGTTTTGGTTGCATTCTGGGACATACAGTCTTTCCTTCAGGTCTTTTTATATATTGTTCCACGTTCTTCAAGCACTTCCTGTCTGACATGGAGAAATCTTAGCTTCCCAGATTTTTCTTTTTTTCTGAATATCTGTAGAATTTTTTCCATCACTTAAAATCGCAGTAATTTGCTAGACTATTTCTTTGTGAATTAATCTATGTAAACAGTGCCTTCGGTTTCACTGGGCTATTTCTGTCTCCAGGTTCAAATTTCCCTGTATTTCAGAACGTTCACCGTGAATGCACCTTTGACTATTTTGTTCCTGTTCGCTCATTGTTAATGCTGGCCGGGCACCGGTTTAAAGGTGGTCCATCTCTTCTCTCTGCCTCTCCTACTCACTTTTCATTCTCGTTTCTTTCCGAGGCTGCCCGCCTACTTCTCATTCCCATCTAATGTATTATCAGCTCCTCCTTCAACCTTTGTGTCTCTTCTTTAAACTCTCATTTCAGAGGAACACTATTAGCCTTAATTGCTGACTTCTCGGACGTCTCTCTGTTCATGGGCTTTGTTGGCTGTGGTACGTGCCTTTATCCACCATGTCCTGTTCTTTTTTTTTTTCCTTGCAGCATCTCTTCAAAGGCCTCTGGCCAGCCACCAGCTTTTAAAATCGTATTATTTCTCATGTTTGAAGGAGACATCTATGAGGACCAGGAACTAGACTGAGCAAAATCTGAGGGAATGGGCAGAAGGGTGAGCTAGGTAGGGTGATGGGCCGCTTGAGTTTCCGGCTGTGGCTCCAGGGGTTTTCCTAACTGCACCGGGCCAGTGGGGGAGTGCTGACAGCAAGCTGTCTGGGCTCAGCCTGAGGCTGTGCATTGCGCAGAATGTGTCACAGTGCTTATCTCACCTTGACCTTACTATCTTCACCAGGTAAGGGTGAGGAGTTGCTTGGCTAGGTGGCCTCGTGGCTTCTCCACTTTGCCAAACCCATGGTCTGCTTCGAGCAAAGGTGGCCTGTTGGCTTTTTTCTTACTAATTCTTTCTCCACCCGCATCCTATGCCAGGATGGAAGCATGACGTAGGGAGGCTTCCAAAACCGGCCCGCGCGCCTTGACCCTACTCTTCTAAGCAAGGGGTCATTGCTTTTCCTTTTAATGTGCGTTGCCCACTTTGGGTAACTCTTGAGTTCTGCTGTTTCTGCCCGAGTCACGCAGAAAAAGACGGCTTGTCTTGGTGTCCCCATCACCTTCATCCAATTCTCGTGCATTTGGCCATCTTTCTGCATGTACTGTGATCCAGAAGATGCCTAGTTTCAACAAAGATAACATTTTTTTTGTTTCTTATTCTCTTGGTTGTGTTGGGTTGGTTCCATAGAAGAAATGGGATGCAAATATGTTTCTGCAACCATTTGAAATTGAAAGAGTAATTCCTTCCTTTAGAGCCACCTCTTATTTTTCTCCCCAGTGAATCTGATACCATAAGGGAGGGGGGGACTTGAATGTCTAACATACTTATATTCAAACTGTCACATCTCTTCTGCACAGGTCTGCCTGTCTCTGTCTCTCACACACAGAACATTCTACGAGGATACAATGGCACTTTTCAATGCTATATGTGGACAGTCTGTGTAAAAATACTACTTACTAAATGAGGATGAATGGAGAATTTAATTCCTTATGGAGAATTTAAATTCTATCAGAGGAATGGTATGTAGCCATAGTAATTTTTTTCTTTAATTCCAAACAATTAGGTTGCATAGGTAGATACCCACATTCAATTTTCTCTAAACTATTTTGATTGAAATGTACCAAAGGAAAGATAGACAGAAAGATAGGTAGATGATGGAAACATAGGTAGATGACAGATCGATCGATCGATCTCAGTATGTAGATGTATGTATAATAGTTATTCCTGTTCCTACGATCATTTCTATTTTCTCCTTTCCCTTCCAATTTCCTCCGCAGAAGGCATCTTCTCTGTCTGAGTTCAACATGCTCTTGCGCAAAAGTCTGTAGGCCCAGATTAGCACAGCAGGTATTTACATGAACAGCAGGGAGGGATCATCTGGGGCGTGTGACTTAAGTTGGCAACAGGAGAAGGTTCCGATTTGTTGTATAAATCATCCTCAGAGCCCCCGAGAGTGCCACACGCAGACACTTCTTTTCATTTCCAGGGTTTAAGATCACCTTTTAAACACAGTTAAACGAGGCAAAGTGTGTAGATTTCTGAAAAGAGGTTAAAGAGAGATGGTTTTGATGCCTCTTGCTTGTAGTAGCTGTGACTTATTTCAACAAAATAAAAGGTTTAGAGGGAGAGAGGGTTACTCTCGCTCAGTGGGTAGGGCAAACATTCAACACTGAAAAATACACCAGTATAAATCTCAAAATTCATACCACTATGGTTGGATGGAAATTAATAGATACCATTTAGTAACTTTATATTATCATGGATTTGTAGTGAACTAAAACAGGGCAACTTTAGGGGAAAAACTCATACACTTAAGGGAGAAATAAACCCTATGTTTAACTCTGAGCCCCATATATCCCCTAAGGATGGATATTGTTTTCTCCCCTGACTGCCCTTTCTTTCTTAATGCAGAAAGGTTTCTTTTGAATATTTCACAACAGACATTTTTTTTCAGGATGGCATATTTGAGTCAGCCGTCACCACGGCTTATTTGAGAATTAATCTGATACTTCTCAGTTTATTTTGGAACTTTCTTAAAAGTGTGTAACAATGTTAGTTTGGAAACAACTATCCAGTGGTGAGTTCAAACAGTTTACGAGTGCTGTCGTGGGTAAGTGTATACATTGGGGGTATAATATTGGCATTCTCCTGGGAAAACTCTGAGTCTGGTAAGTGGAGAAAACGGTGCAGAATGATGTTTGTTTTCTAAAGTTTCTGCAAGCCACCATCCAATTTGGATTATGATTCGGAAGACTAGCCATTCCAATCCTAAAAGGTATATGTCAATTTCTTTCTGTGCGCTCACCCACTCCGAACCTCAAGGTAAGGAGAGCGGGCGAGACACAGCAAAGAACATCACACAGACATCTACCATTTTAATATTTTATCCAAAAAAGCCCAAGCACTCAGCACGGAGGAAATCTCAGGACACTGAACTGTCCGCCCTCTGGGTTGCACTCCCACCGAAGACATCAGTCTGGAGACAGAGTCTTTTGTGAAGTAGGGCTGCAGAACCAGCCCCATCTCTACTGCCCCAGGAAAAGCAGTCCAGCATGGCGTCATCCTCATCTTCAGACCCCAGACATGAGCATCTGTGCCATCCTGGAGCTTGGAGCGTGCCCTAGGAGGTGGCTTAGGGCAGGATGCCCCAGCCCAACCTTCGCCCACCGCTGAGAAGGGCCAGCTGAATGCTTCTACTGTAGGGGTGGACACAGAAGGACACGCTGCCATGGAGAAGGATCGCCACAAAAGGGTTAAAAAAAAAGAGGGTGATGTGCTTCCCTGCACTCTCCTGGAGAGCCCAGGGCACCTCATTTTACAACCTGATCTTGCTGCCTTTGTGCTGCCCACGGTGGCGGCAGGCTCGTTTCCGGCACCCGATAACTAAATAAAAGGAGCTGGCACTCGGGGAGGCTATGAATGCCCACGGTCAGCCGCCAACCTCTCCAAGGTCCCACGAAGTCCCCACTCAGACCTCCTTCCTCTGCTGCCGTGCCTCTTATTCAAAAGCCTTCACTGTCATTAACCCGCCTCTTCTTTCCTTGCATCGACATGTGATTCCCGCTGATGAGCGGTTCTCAGCTAAAAATGAGCAGGAAGCGCTCTGGTTAAAGAGGTTAGGAGCGGAAGTCGCGTTCCCCAGGGCATTTGCGTTTTTACGAGGGGGATTCATGGACATATGTGGCAACATCACCATGGAGTTCTGTGCAGAGAGACAGGGCAGGAATGAGCCGGGTTCAGTGCAGTGAGTGAGATTTGGGGTCAGAAGTATTTGTCGGGGGCTTAAAGCATATACGCACGTGGCTGCTTCCTCGGCTGTAAAAAGACGTCTGTTTTGATGAGCACGATGTGGAGAGCTAGGGAGGACGGAGATCTGA
Organism: Leucopleurus acutus; assembly: GCF_964270905.1. Lineage (NCBI taxonomy): Eukaryota > Metazoa > Chordata > Mammalia > Artiodactyla > Delphinidae > Leucopleurus > Leucopleurus acutus. Next base: position 4,547,886 of record NC_139164.1, read on the forward strand.
GAGACCTTTAGCTACTTGGCTGTGCTGGATTCACAGGATTAAATGCACTTTCGGGGTAAATGCCAAAACACTTCATGAATTCTTTCCTCTGTGCTTGCCCTCCACCCGGCCGGACTCTCAGCCTGTTCTGTCCTTCCCCTTCTCTCTGGGGTCTCAAGTTTTGAAAGAGAAATTTCAACTCTGTCCACCAACCAGGGTTCCTCGTTCCCTTTAGGATCAAGATAAAATTACTTCACAGAACTCTACCATCTGGAGTTCTGAAGCATGTCCTTCTCTTTCTAACCACTTTGAATTGTTCAGTCCACAGAAAACTCCAACAAAGACGAGAGACTCCCTCCTGGATCCTTTTTGCCCTGGAGACACCACCCTGTCTTTGCTCTCCTGATCAGTAAAACTTCTCGGGAATCTTCTCCACTCATGGTGCCAAGCCCTTCACCTTCACCTTCTCCAGTCTGTCCTTGGTCCCCAGAACTGATCCTGTCCAACCTCAGGTAACTAGACCTTATGTCCACTTCTCTGCCCCGATTGTCCTTGGTCTCTTGGCAGCATGTGAAGGTGGACTTTCAACTTTTATGACGTTCCAGTCACTTCCCTTTGACCTGTTTTCATTGGACACCTTCTTGTGTTAGGACCCAGATTCTCCTAAAGCTATGCATTTTCCTCGAAGCCAAGCTTTGGCTTATCTTGACAAACTATCACCAGAAATAGACTATAAACAATGAAGTGATTTGAACTCCTTCTCTTTTACTTTGTCTCTTCTGTTGGTCCTTCTCACCAACATCACTTACTGCTATGCAGGCGAATGCTATCAATATTTTATTTTTAAAGATTGTTTTGATGTGTAACATTGTTAAAGTCTTTATTGAAATTGTTACACTATTGCTTCTGTTTCGTGATTTGGTTTTTTGGCCCCAAGGCATGTGGGATCTTAGCTCCCTGATCAGGGATTGAACCCACACCCCCTGCGTTAGAAGGCAAAGTCTTAACCGCTGGACCGCCAGGGAAGTCCCTATCAATATTTCAAAATGCACATATTTTACATTAGAAAATGGACTGAGTGCATCGATTCATTTGGCATACTCTAAATCCCCAGTTGAGATCTTTATCCATCTCTTGTCCAAATTACCTAACTTGCTACAAATACAGGAAGCTCCTTTTATGCGAGCTAATTAGAGGAATGCGTTTGGGTGTTGGTAAAAGGTACGGATAACGCTGGAATCTGGGATTTTATCGTAGAGCCAACTTCCACAAAGCCCTTCTCTTTCGATGCCTTCTGTAGTTTCCTCCTTTTGACTATTATGACTAGTGCTACAATGAACATCTGTGTACAAGTTTCTGGGTGGGCATACTTTTTCATTTCTCTTGAATACTCACCTAAGAGTGGAAATACTGGGTACTGTATGGTCAACCTATATTTTGCTTTTTAAGAAACTGGCCAAGCTAACTTTCACTGCCTCCTGACTCAAGCGTAAATGCCGCTTCTGTCGCAAGGCCCCCTCCCTTGACCCTACGAGACCCAACTTAAATTAAATGCCCACTGCTGTTCTCCCTCAGACACTGTTCTTCTACCTCACAGCCGTTGATAGCAATTTGCAATTGAATCTTCCTGTGTGTGGTTCCTTACCATGTCTCCCACACTAAATTACACATTGCCTGGGGGTCAGAGCATGCCCATCTGGTTTACCATCACTAGGAAACAAAAGAGTCACTGTTTTGTTTTGGGTGCCCCTAGTTATCCACCCCCACTAGAGGCATTGGGTACCACTAGTTATCTGCTCCCCCTACCCCCCAGAACTCTTGGGATAGGCTTTGAGCTACTCCTTCCAAAGAGCTCTGGCCAGAGAAAGGCAGGTGAGTGTTCACAGCTAACAGGAGGGAGTGGACAGCACGCGGATCTGCAGGGACTGTCACAAGACCAGAGCTGCCTATCTGAGACCTTCATCAGGACTCGGGGGACAATGCTGCCAACAGGCTCAAGGCTGACTTCCACCATCCTGGAACTCAGGAGGCAAGTTCTCACTGGATGCTGTCAGGGTGGCAGACGTGGGAATGGGGTGTATGGACAATTACACAGTCAATTACAGTTTGGAGAGAAATAATCAAGGTCCAGAAATGAAAGAAGTAGTCTCAGGGAAAGGAATGATAGATGCAAAGCCTCAGATCCTAATCCTTGAGAGGACTTTAAAAACCTGCCCTAATAATAACCAGATGCTCTTCTGAAGGGACCGTGAGCCTCGGGATAGGATGACTATCCTAGAAAACACATGCAGATGATCGCCGCCTTAGATCCGGCCTTGAACCGGCTAATGACTTTTCTCATCAACATGACTGTGCATTAGTAAGGAAATGAGCAGAGAACAAACAGCTTATCACTGGACCTGATGAGTGTTTGCCAAGAGAGAGCACTCAAGAATGACATTTCAGTGTTTTCTTTTCCGAAGGTAGCTTGAGAATACTGGCAACCCCAGTAATGAGGGAGCTGTCTCAGGCACAGGTAAGAGGTAGCATTCAAAGGGCTTCATATTTTCCCACTTAGTGGGCATCTCAAACTTGTTTAAGGAAAATATTCCTCTTGATAAAAATGGATGGTGCGGCTAAGGCTGGAGGGTGTTCTGTGGGCTGCCTTAAACAGCGTGGGTCCATGTTCAAATGCAGGGCTGCCTGGGCCCAGGCAGGACCCGTACGAGGCAGGTCTGCACGTGGAGAGTGGTGATGGGACACCAAACATCCCTGACACTTTAATTACTAAAAGTCTTCTTTCTTCCCCTGTAGTTAAAGGCAACAGTGCTGGGAATGATGAAGTCTCCCAGAGTGTGCCGTGACGATAAATTGTACCTTTAACCCTCAGCTCCACCCCTGGCCTCACAAGTTATGCGATGTAATCGTGCCTCAGGTTCCCCAGAGGTAAGACTTAGAGGGGATGCAGAAAGGACTCTCAGCCACTACAAGGAGTGGATTCAGACACAAAAGAGCAAAAGCAAAGGCGCAGAGATGTGCGTTCATAAAGTGCCTAGCAGCTCACGATCAGCACCTGACACGTCACATGACCCACTTATGCAGAAATATGGAGTCGTGCAATTTTCAAGTGATCAGCATATGTGAATGCTCTGTACTAACTGAAAGTGTTTTCCACGAGCTTTTCATGTTTCGGCGACTGTGTGTCTGCCTGCCTTCCTCCTGTAGGTACGCACTTTCCCACAGGCAGGCAAGCTGAGCTGGGTGCTTCTTGGTTCTGCCTGCACAGAAGGCACAGAGCATGCGCCCTGGGCAGAGGTAGAGGAGGGCGTCGCCTCCAGGGACCTGGTTCTGCTGGTGTTCCATCCGGGCCCTCTGCTGATCCTCTGCTTCTTAGGTCCCGTGGTTCTGGGGATTTGTGACTTATAGTGTACTCGATTCCAGGGGGTCGATCTCCCCGTGGATATCAGTGTGCCTAGCTTCCAGTCTAACGGAGAAATCTTAATCCTTCTTAGGTGCATGTACCCTGCCTCCAAGTCATTCCTGTGGCCCAGCCAGCACTGGCTTCTCGCCTGTCCTGACGACCACGCAAGCTCCCCAGGTCCTGAGCCCTCGCTTCTGGTGGTGCAGCTCCCGCCTGGGTATGACTCACTGATTACAGGGACTGCTAAGCCTTCTCCTTTTTGCTGGATTAGATGGAGAGGACCCAAAGAGGTGAGCCTGGGAATATGGGAAGAGATAATGGCCGAGGAGTTCAGGGAAACATAAAGCACAGACTCAGGGAGAGGTACAAAGTCCAAACAAGATCAAAACTAAGGAAGCCATTCCTCAGAAGACCAAAGACCAAGGACAAACCCCTAACAGCAGCTAGAGAAAAGAGACAGATCACCTTCAAGAGCAGGAACAATAGCTGGTTGTTTAGTCAAAGCTATGAAACTCAGGTAACAAGGAAATCATATCTTTAAAGGGTGAAAAAAAATTAATCTCAAACCAGAATTCAGGATCCAGTGAAGACATCCTTAAAAAGAGTGGTGAAATAGACATGTTCAGAGAAACAGTTGAGAGAGTTTGACATGAGACTCATATGTAAACATTAAATGGCATTATTCATTGACTAGAATTTCTAGAAGGATGATATGAAAGCTTATTGATAGTAGGAATCCTTTTGGTTCCTGACTTTTAAACGGAATACCGATTTTACCACCAATTAGAGCACTGACTTGGCTTACAGAGAAATAGGTATTCTTTATAATAAATATCTATCCTCATCTGATTAAGACCTTGAATATGGAATGTATGCCAATTCTTTCCTAAAGTGGATTTTGAAAACATAGCATTTTAAGTGACTCTGCACAATATATGAATACCCATTCCTCTGACGAGGTTTTCAATAAGCAAATGTATACTACGGCATGTTTCCCAAGGTCTCATGTTTATTAAAAGAGATGTAAAATGACGTCATTTGCAGCAACACGGATGAACCTAGAGATTATCATACTAAGTAAAGTAAGTCAGACAGAGAAAGACAAATACAGTATGATATCACTTATGTGTGGAATCTAAAAAAATGATATAGTACAAATGAACTTATTTACAAAACAAATATACTCACAGACACAGAAAACAAACTTATGGTTACCAAAGGGGAAAGGCAGTGGGAGGGATAAAATTAGGAGTCTGGAATTAACATATACACACTACCATATATAAAATAGATAACCAACAAGGACCTACTGTCTAGCACAGGAAGCTATACTCAATATTTTGTAACAACCTATAAGGGAAAAGAATCTGCAAAAAGTACATATATACATATAACTGAATCACTTTGCTGTACACCTGAAACTAACACAACACTGTAAATCAACTATACTTCAATTTAAAAAAAGAGAGATGAGAAACTATTACGATTCTTAAATACTTCTTTATACAGTAATTTTCATCCCCTAGAGAAACACATGGTTAACATATTGGTAAAACTTGAAAACATTTTAATGTAAAAATACTCATTTTCATATACAGTGTTGTAGAAAGCCATGTGGAACTTGGGAAGCACTGGCATTTGCAGTCAACAAAAGCAACACTGTAATACCATGCTTTAACACCAAGCGGGCGGCTTCAGAGTCTCTAAACAGCTCTGTGACAGGCACCCACCACGGTGCGGGGGCCTGTCCTGCCCCTTGTCAAACAGGCTTGATGCTAACCTGGTACTGAAAAAAGATCTGGAAGCAACTCAAATATTTTTATGACTGAAGTGCAACACGATAAATACCCTGAGATGTGTTCCTATTCAGTTTTCTATGACTATGGAGCCTGGCATATAGTAAGGAAATAACAATCCTGAATTAGTTCAATCCGGATGACAGTTTTTCTGATGAAGATAGTTACAAGCAAGAGAAATATCCAATGACTAACGAAGGTGACAGAAAGCAAGTACTCCACTGTAGAAGATACGATCTGTTAAAGAGAATCACGAGAAACCAGAACATTTTGAGGCATCCTGAAAATCTGCTTTCAGTGTGAGCTGCTCAGACAACAAATACCCTTGGTAAACCAAATATCTCCAACCAACAAAAACTAGTGGAGAATGCCACACGGACTCTGACATAGGAGTAACTGTAGCTGCCGTTTTATAAATCTTTCACGATGTGCTAAGGATTCTCATCCCATGTGTGACCTCAATCAATGCTTTACACCAACACTGCAAAGTATTCAGTAACCTCATTTCACAGCTAAGGCATCTGAGGTGGAAAGGGACAAAATAAAGTGACACCACTAGTCAGTAGCAGAGCTTCGATCTGAACTGAAGTTGGCCTAATTTGAAACCCCTTGCTCTTTAATTCTCATTTTCCCTTTACAGAAGATGATGATGGTGATGATAATAATAAGAATAATAGAAATAATTCTAAAGACTGTTGGTGCTAGACTTAGGTCAGAAAGCCTTTCTATAAGGCCAGGGGGGTTTGAGCTTTATCCTGTGGAATAGTAGAGCGTAGGCAGTACACGATGTTAAGCAGAGGAATTAACACCAATAGGCAAAAACTCATTATTCTTTGTTATAGAACTTGTTATCGTGTGCAAATTAGTTTTTAAAATGTGGAAACAGCATTCAAAGCATGCCAAATTCAGCATCAAACCGTCGATGATATTCAAAGGTATGTGCACTGAGGTTTCTAAACACTGACTACCGTGGCAGAGCAGAAGTAATTCCTATTTCTTAGTAAGTCAATTGTCTTAAGCGTTATGTGGGTGTCTTCCAGACCTTTTCTCTTTTCTATAAATCACTGAGCTCTAACTGAAGACTTATTAGGTGGAAAAACTCTAATAAGTAGTAAGTAGTACGTTCTTAAAAGTGTTCACATGTTTCATTTAAGTGGGATGAAGAAGAGAATGACCGTGTCACCTCTCGGTGGCTGTCATCAGTACCGAAAATCCTTCTGAAGGACAGGTAACATATGAGCAAACAGGTGCAACTTAGGGCACAAAACGGCGTAACTTCTATTAATCCCTGAAGGTCCTAATGGAACACACTTTAAATGAGCTAAGAAAGTAAGACAACTACCCTTTAAGCTTTCTTGGCAGCAGTCATTCTGGTCTAACTTTTCATTATTATACCTCTATGAAATTGATGGATTATTCAGTGGAAAAACACCACTGAAATGTTGTATTGCTTCAATTGCTTCCATCAGACTCACGTAGAAAAATAAGAAAGAATATGTGGGCTTTGACCACACAACCGTATTCCTCTTTTGTACAAAAAAGTACAAAGTGTTTGTCTGCAGAGTTGGCTAAAACCACAAAAACACCACCACCACATTTAAGACCACATTCACCCTAGAGAAAAACTGACCCTGATCTACATCATTAAGAGGCATTAAACCCGTTTGTCTTATTCATGCAACATGGCTTAATGATTAGAAAACAGCAACACAAATATTTTGGAAGAATGAGATACCAAATCACGTACGTGACCATTTCACTGAGAGCCTTTCTTAGCTGTACGCAAAGACAGCATGGTTCACCTAAAATATGTAAATGCCTACTATATATAAAATAGATAACCAACAAGGACCTACTGTACAGCACAGGGAACTATACTCAATCATCTGTAATGACCTATAATGGAAAAGAATCTGAAAAGGAATATATATATATATAATCAAATCACTTTGCTGTACATCTGAAACCAATGCAACACTGTAAATCAACTACATTTCAATAAAATTTTCTTTAAATATGTACATGCCACTTTACCACGTGAGCACTGTTTGGGTTAAGAGAAAAGAAAGTCAATCATGTATGTTTTGCATTTATGTTTTACATTTGTTAGACAATAATTGTTTTAAAAAAAAGGTAAAATCATACTCCCATACAAATAAAACATGAACAAGTAAGTGTCAAAACTTTTATTCAATTAAACACACTGGTGAGGGAACAGTAAGATGTTACAACTGATTCCAAGGAGAATTCAAAGAACAGGCACGTATACAGCACTCAAGAATGTTGAAATGAATTTGCTGAAATGATGTAAAATTGGTCAACAGCCAGAGACAACAATGCACAGATAATCATTCCCCCTGACAATCACATACATCACTATCACCTTTCTAAGACTCACAGAATTGAAAATTAGCTCAAGGACAATCAATAACAGAGACCAGGGCGGGACAGAGGTGGGGTGTCCACCAGTGGAAACACCCTGTGATTGTATTGTTCCCATTTTCAATGCCTCTCACTATATTCCCATCACAAAAGGCTGAGTAAATCTACTAAAAGCAGTTAATCACCAAAGTGTAATGTCCAATAAATTGTTCCAAAAATGGGCTACGGCTCTCGGTGGTACCAAGGATGCACTCTGAAATCCAATTCTATCTGCATCAAAGAATGTATTAAAAAAATAAATGGTCTTAAAGGAAATGATTTCTCTGAGGCAGAAAACATTCTGAAACGTGGATATGCACCTCGATATAAGATGTAGGCTACCATTATATTCACACTGAAAGGAAACAACGGAAGATACCGTTCACAGTCAGTCTCTCAGTAGAGGTCCACAGAGATTTAAGGGCACATAAGGAATGTCAACATTTGCTGATAAAGAGAATGATTTATGAAAACCTCATCCTTCATGCGGATTTCCCACTCAGATTACAAACCAAACAGAATTACCATTACCACCTCACTTTTATTAGTTGCTAGCGCATGTTAAGATGAAACACTGAGGAGATGACACAGTACACAATGTATATAACTAAAATAAATATGTACATACACATATACACATAAAAGCATATACTTATATGTATACATATTTTACATTTTCCAGCCAGGGTTGAGAACAACGAAGAAGAAAAAGAAATGAACCCAAATTATTCAAATACGAAACATGACTATTCAAGCGACAATTTCCATCTGTGTTCTGGGCTGTCTCTCTTTTGCTTTCTGTCACGTTACAGTTCATTGACCCTTTAGAGAGTGTGGGCCAGACCCTCGTGGGATGAGAAGGCTTCACAGGCTGAAGGACTGTTCACGTGGAGGTCTGGGAGCTGGGCTTTCCTCTGCCCTTCTCCTGGGCAGCGTGGGCCACACGTGTGGGCGCAGGAGCCTCTCACTCATAGGGCGGCAGACCGAACAGCTCGGGCTGGAAGTCCTGCAGGGAATCCAGCACGAGGGTGGCCTTTGTGGTCAGGTCTCGGTTTAAGTTTCCGTCGGGAACCATGACCACCTGCATCCCAGCTGCGAGGGCGGCCTCCACCCCATTGGGAGCATCTTCAAAGACCAGGCACTGTGGGGTGAGGAAGAAAGAGAGGGTTGAGACGGCCTTCTCTGTAACCACACGTCTAGACTGGGCTTTCATTGCCCGCACCACCGTCAGCTGAGTCAGCTCGGTGTTCTGCGTGACACAGAAACGGAGTGGAGGCTGTCCGGTTAATGGTTTGTGGGGAGAAGAGGGCGCTGGCCCTTCTGCAGCCCGAGTGCGTCCCACCGCGTCACTTTACGGGGAAGAAGTCCACCTTGGCCCCAAAGTGCTACCGAAATGTGGCACAGCTGAGTGGAAAGACTGGATTCTCGGTTTACAAATTTATTTTAATTGAATCATAAGAATCTGTTCAATTGATAATTGACCATGCTGAGCATGAGAGGAAGTTGTGAAAAGTAAGAAAAAATACGCTTTTTAGGTGTAAAGTGACTTCAGAGCTGGCAACGTTTCAAGTACTGCAGTTTGGAAATTAAACCGTTAGGATGTTTTAGTGAAAAACTCAGCCCCTGGGGGTACCCGTCACGCACCAAAAATCTCCCGAACACAAAGATTGAGTACCAGGTGCGGTACCTGTTTCAGCTTATTCAGACACCACCACTAAACGGGAGAGTCTGTGCCCCCGTTCGCGTCAGGAAGCTCTTCAACGTGCCATCCTGTGACCATCGCTACTGCGAGTTTCACGTCAGGACTCGCTCCAAATGCGAGGCAGAAGTCTACCCAGCGGTGAACGGGTGTGTCACCTTTGTATCCCCTTCCCTCCGAGGAGAGCACCCACTGAGAAAGTTTCCCTTGGCTCCTGGAATCCCACACTGAATATGAAAGCAGCTTTAGTCTTTTCCATTAAGATTCTGTAGGGGCCGGACATGTATAAAGAGGGCTCCTCCCGGAATCTCTGAGATGCTCTCCTGTGCCCCTTCTTCTCCACAAGTGCCCGAGGACGCCCAGGGGTGGCCCAGGTTGGACTCTGACAGTCTCCCCCTCACGTCCTCCCAGTCCCCGCCCCCCCTGCCACTGATCACAACGACTGCCCCCAACCCCACCTCATAGGTCGCTGCGGTCCCAGCCACATGTGCTGGTGACCTGGAAATGGCTCCTGGGCACCAGCTGCCAGGTGCAGCCTGACACTAGAAGGTCTGCATCCTCTGATGTCTTTAAGTCAGTGGAAAACGCACAACACACACAGACACATACACATGCTCTCACACTCTTACTGCTGGTCTGCTCTGGAACAGGTTCACTGACTTCTTTTCTTTCCCTCCCTCCTTCCCTTTCTCCTGGAGGCTGAGCCGTTGATGAGCTGACTCCCCCCAGGGCAGAGGTGAGGACCGAGCGAATTACTACTCGTCACGACAACAAGCCAGCACTAGGCACCGCAGAGAGCGGGCCGATGCCCGGGACACAGCACTGAACTGGACGGTCCTGGGCACACGGAACACCCAGTCCCACTGCCTTCCTGTCAGGCTTCCTGTGGCCCCCTGTCTTGTTTCAAGCTCTCTGCCTCTACCGAGAGAAGACGGTTTCCCTCTCAGGGGGGAGTGACTCCGCTTAGGCCGCCGAGGTGCCGTTTCTGTTATCTCATTCAGAGAGTTCCTGCTGGTGACGTTTCCGTCCCTGACTTTTCAAAGTTGTGGCCTGACCGTATTCTAAGCGTCCCTGTTGTTTTACCCGGGACCATGGACAGGCACTCAAATGCCGCCTGCTGACATGTTGTTCTTTGAATACGTGAGACTTTTAGGCTTTGTGCAGGCCGCCTGTGAGCTTTCAGCGGGGCGGAGGAAGAGATTTTGTTGATTCCTTGGCGTAACGGTGCTTGGCTCCAGTCGTGAAAACAGCTTTCTGTATTTGTGGGAGGCTCCTTCCAAGGAGCATGTGGGCAGGTGTGAGGAAAAGGTGGTGGCTCAGAAACCGTGGCACTGAGCAGAACAGGGGCCCAAGACACCTGTCCTCATCTGAGAACAGTGGTCAGCCCATTCACACCTGACAGCTCACCCACATGCCCTTTAAGCTCCAGGAAATACAGATGAATGTCCACATGCTCTGTCCACATGCCGTTTAAGCTCCAGGAAATAAAAGGAGGAATGGTGGCATGATCGGGAAAAGCTCCGTAGGTACTTATGGCTAATACAGGCGGCGTAACTGACATACCCTGTTTCTGAAGGTTTCACTCTCTCTGCAGGCGTGCACCGTTTATTGGTTTCTGTTTCCAATTTACCCTTTGTCCCCACCTAATTCTGGAATGAATCACCCCAACGCAGCACGGAGATGTGAAACGCGATGTTTAGGACGCATGCGGCAGAGTGAAGGGTGGAAGGCATCAGGGAGGCCAGCCTGAAGGACGACAGGGAGGAGGGATGTGTGAGGCTTGTGCAGCAGGAGGGCCGTTGGAAGTGTGTCCAGGCAGATAAGTAAGGCTGGGCGCTCGAAAGGACTCAGGGCAAAGCCCGGCAGACAGGACGGGGAGTTTGCACACAGCCTCTTGATGCCGACTGTTCTGAAAGGTCAAAAGCAATTGTAGTCTGTTGTAAATACGGTCGGAAGAATAGCAGAAACCCTGATTGTATACATTGTGTCAGGAGCTCCTAAAGTTCCTTTCCTTTGCCTCCTCTCCTGCGGCCAACAAACGCCTTCCACGAGCGCCAGCTGGACCCTTCCCGTGGGTCAACAAGAATCCGAGAAGTGCGGAGAAGTTAAAAGAGAAGTTGACGTTTTTAAAAGCAGACTGTAATAGGGAAGAACAAATACGACTCCATATTGGATCTGCTTCTTTAACTTTAGCCTTTGTACGCTATTGCTTTAGCTTCCAGTTAAGAATGTTGCCTGTAGCCTGAAATACACAGGAGAGCCCATTCTCAAGGCTCTGACCTTTAAAGGTGTAACACCTTCCCATTCAGGTAGAGATAAAAAGTTGCAGAACAAAGAATACCATTTGTCTTATTGGAGGTTTACATGAACACCGCGACCGGACCTATGTGGACAGTTGCAAGAACAAAGGATTCTGGCACCAAGAAGTCTGCAGCGACTATCCACGCTGCTTCTTCAACTTGCCTCTCAAAATGCTTTGCTGAAACCCTTGGGGGAGTCTGAAGTTTTGGGGGGCATGAGCCACCGTCTGCTTGCCAGGCACTGCGGTAAACCTTTCTCTGCTCCAGACTCCAGAGTCTGAGTGCTGTTGGGCCTCAGTGTGCGTCATCGGGCGCACACGCCTGCGTTTGGTATTGGAATCGGCCAGTGCATTGGAGGGTGTATGATACAGGAAACTGGACCCCTCGGTCCCTCTGCCCCGGCCCTGCCCTCCTCACACAAGCTGAACAGAGCAGCCAAATGCAGGGCAGGAACCACACACACGACGCGGATCCTGCGGAGGACAGCACCAGCGATGGGTCCAGGTGGCCGACCCCAGCCCTGGCAGCGCACGGACAGCACCGGGTATCGTAGGGCTTCCCCTCCTTCTTACAAGGAGCAGAAATACAAAGCAGAACAACTAGATTTTGGAGCACCTGTGAAAATGCCTCAAAAGGTTTTTATGTGCTCCTTATGCTGTGCCCTGATTCCTAAGACCTAATGGTCTTCTAAGGACCACTGGTAGGGAAAGTTACCCAGAGCCTAGAATCGTGGGCACTGTATGAATAGTCACCGCACGGCTTGTCTCTCTCCTGAAACCAAAGAATAAACCTTTGAAAGTTACCTGCAAAGACTATGCCTGTTCATAACAGGACTTAACAGTCATAAAACCACTGAAAGACATAAGCTAAAGCAATACAGCTCACACCTTACACAAACAAAAAGGAGGAAGTATGTTTTCCCGGCAAGTACCAAAATATGTCCGGGCAGTTTCTAAAGGCCACATGTGGCTAACAGACGCTGGCCTTTGTCTCTCTTCTTCCTTTTCAACACTTCACTGTTCCCTCAGTGACCAGACCAGCCCTTCCCACCCAGAACTGACTGGTTGCACCTAACCTTAACTCGCTCACACCTACTTGTAAAGTGTGACTGGAGATGTGTACTTTGGTGTCTGCCGAAGAAATGTCCCTGTAAGAAAGGCTCTGCAGGGGCTGCAGCAGGTGCAGAGGCCAGAGGAGTAGAACGCCTGCCCTCCCTCGCCCACCTGCACCTCGGCCCTCGGCCCAAGATTCTGTGGACGGGTGTGGATGCAAGGGTTTCACCAGTGCAGTGAGTTCTGGAGCACAGCACACATAGCAGGTACCCCAGGACACACTTCCAGTACTTCAAGGAAGCTGCCGGTCAGGAGTCCTCTTCTCACAGCTTGTGCTTGGCTGTAAGCAGGCAGGGCTGCGGGGAAGGCGCCCTCTCACGGTGCCAGGCCGGGAGTGGGTACATGAAGACCGCCTGCTGAATTCGCGGAGGTGGCGGAAGCGCCCTGGCCGGGATGCAAAGCAACACAGGGGCCGCAGAGTGTCACCCTCGAGGGCAGCGGCCAGCCCAGCCCTCTCCTGTCACTGTCATGGCTGAGGGATCTGAGCCTGGGAAGCTCAGAGGTGAGCTGAAGGTCACACCATTAGGCAGGTGACAGAATTTGGGAACTGTGCCCGGGTCTCCAGAATCCCATGTTCTTTTTCACTTTACCAAGCTGAAAGCTAAAATATATCTGAATTCCATCTCCAGGAGAGCAGATGAGCTTAATTAAACTGTAGCTTGAGGGGTTTAATTTAGAAAGAATGACATTTCCAACCACCAGGTAGGTGAAGGGAAGTATTTCAGGGGCTTATAGCTCACGGAGGTGCCGAACCCACTTCTCTGAAGGTGCTCAGACTCAGGAGCGCCCTGTAAGGCGGCCCACGTCCGCGACCGTCGCCCACGCTGCTCGTCTGAACCACGGGCTGGGGGCGGGGTAGCTAGGAGGGACTTTCAACAGGAGCATCAGGGAACTAAGATGGCTCATGTGGTAACTATGGAATTGCACAGAACTGAACCTTTGTCTGACGGTGGCGGAGAGAACGCAGGGAGGTGGATGGGATTAGGGAGATCCTTCAAAGGCAACAGGGAGTTTGATGGACAATGCCCTGGACGTTGACGCAAAGGAGAGTCCGACCTTTCTGATGCAGAGGGCACTGGGACTGCCATTTTGGTGGAGGGAAAGAGAGCTTGCTTTGTGACAGCCTGGGTTTGAGTCCACTGTGGGAGGGTCTGGCAGAGAGATGAGGGGCCTGCCTATGTCGTGGGTGAGCGGAGTGGGGCTGGGTGTGAGAGGAGGGGGACGGGGTGTGAGAGGAGGGGGGCTGGGTGTGAGCAGAGGGGGGCTGGGTGGGAGCGCACGGGGTGGGGCTGGGTGTGGAGTTGCAACCAGGAGGAGGGAAAAGGGGAGACAAGGAGGGGCCCGAGACAGCCTCGCATTTCTCTGAGATGAGCAGATGGCCCAGGAGGGATGGAGCTTCAGCGACAGTGGGGGGCAGAAGGGGAACCAGGTGAAGCAGCAGTGGGGCAGGTGAGCTGCAGCCCCAGAAGCAATGTTGGACCCGTCTGCTAGGTGTGTCATCAGATGGCCTGGGGCCCCCTCCCCTTACTTCCAAGGGATGGTTTATACACTGGGTTCCCACACGTTCGGAGTTATGGCCCTCACCGTGCTTTTCCTCATCAGCTCAGGCCAACAGGGACTCATCTTCAATCCCATGCACCTATTCCCTTCAGGTCCAGACCCACCTGAGATGACACTTGATAACTAATTTTACATTTCAAACAAGTACAAGTGTACATTTTAAGTGGTACACTTTTCTGGAACTAGTGAACTTGTTCCATGTGATTACATCGTCTCTAGGGAAGGAAGCTTTTCCTTTTGCTCAGTAACACACAAACTTTGACATGAAGTCACTCTGGTTCACTCTGAAGCCTCTCAGGGCCTGGCATTACGTGTATGCAAATTTAAGTACCCCTAAAGCAGCATCCATGATTTTTCGTTATATATAAAGCCTTGGATAATCCAAATCTAAGCACTAAAACAGTTTTCAACTAAACCACTACTTTTAAGTTGAAACTTCCATTATATCACTTTTGGCAGTAGATTTGATTCTATACATTAATTTTATAGTATCAAGTTCAATTTTCACACTATGAGGCATGAAAACTTCGAGGAGGTCTTAAAAGTTTTTTGATTAACTTTTTATTAACAGTGCTCATATCTAAGGTTTAAGTTTTACTGGTCTCCTTGTTCTTTGTCAGTGAATTACCCATAAACAAGTACCACAATATTGTGATATCAAATATGTATACACTTCATTACATGTTTACTTAAGTACTGTTGTAAAAATGACTGAAGTTTGCATGTGTTTTGCTGTTAATTACTACTTTTGTTCATATTCTTCATATTTTTATCTATCCATCCATCCACCCATCCACCCATTCATCCATCTATCCACCATCCATCCATCCATCCACCCACCATCCATCCCTCCAAGCATCCACCCATCCATCCATCCCTATCTACCTACCTACCTACACACCCACCCACTCATCCACCTATCTATAGGTAAAGCAGATTTGAACTGTGCTGTGGTCTTCTACATAAGTGTCTGATGCTGAGGTCAGTATCCCCTGCACACTGCAGAGCTGCTGTCTTACTGAATTAATTTTAGTCTGAAAATAAAAGAATAAAGCCCGTACTGAGATAAACATGCATTAAAAAATCCTCTAGAGTTACAGGCTAGATACATGAATGAATCACACCACTAAATGGATTCCTTTTCCTTTTGAGGAAAGCCTTTGAAAAACTTGGCGGGCATGGGCGGGAAGCTTCCTAAGGAATTCTCTGTCATTTTATTCATGAAAGCTACATCGTGAGGCCCTCTCGTTGTCCATCTTAAAGTATGTGCGTGTAAATTAAGTGCTGAGCAAAGGACTTCAAGATAGCTCAAAAACCTTTTTCTCATTTTCTCTTTTAATAATACAGATTCTGTGTTCACCACTTTGTCAGGAACCACTGAAAAGCCCAGCAAGGCTCTCAAAGGCTCTGAGTATTTTAAAGATTCATAAAACAAGCGTTATTTGTTTCTAAATGGTCACCAGAATACTTTCTTTCATCTTCCTACCTCTTCTACATATTCAAGTAAATGGGCAAAATCAGTGTTTTCCTCGGCCTTCTGCACGATACTCGTGAAACACAGGTTTGACTCAAGGTCCCTATTAGTTTCACGTGTTGAGAGCTAAACTATGACACCAGCCTTGAAGATTATCCCCCTGCATGGCTACCATGTCGAAATACATACTACGGGCCGCATTGTTTTCCGCAAGATTCAAACGTTAAACCCTAACACCCGAGGTATTTGGATACAGGGTCCCTAGAATAGTTTTCAGGTGAAATGAGTCCCAAGGGCGCCCTCATCAGAGAGGGTTAGGGTCCTTCCAAGAGGAAGGGGAAGCTGCTCTGTCTGGCCCTCCCCTTGCGCTCACCTGAGGCAGAACCTGCCAGAACCCTCCTGTTGGACGTCTGGCCCCCAGAACCGCGAGGATACGCGTGCTGCTGTTTCAACCCCCCAGCCTGTGATAGTGCGCTCTGGCCGCCCAAGCACACTACTACAATACGTCTAACAGTGAGCTGTGTGTAATCTCCAGGGAGCACTCTCTCGGAGGAAGAACCACTCGGAGGTTTCTTAGATCACAACTGCTTGCAGTTTGGGGAAAGGAAATAAATGTTTCCTGGATGACCTAATTCCACAAATGCCTAGGAGAGAAGAAGCACAGCACGTGTTGCCTGCCTTCGGGCATCGCTGCTGAAGAGGCTTAAGCCATAAACAGAATTACCACAGGACAGAAGGCGCCTCTGAAGACCTGCCTAAGTGATTTTTCCACTCCGCCTGCAAACGTCGCGTACAGGAGAGGCTGACAGTTACTTTGGGAAGCGATACACACGCAGGGAAAGCCTATGTAATTACTGGACCTGGAGGGGGTTAAACTCTTCGTTCCCAAGCGAGGGGACGGACAGGCCGCTGTTCTGGGAGTTGACATGTCACTGCTGCCGATGCAGGAGGCCTCTCTTCAGTCCTCTGCATGCGAACAGCTGTTACTTGTGGCCCAGCCACCTGTTTACAGATGATGACAGGCCTATGAAGGCAAGGCCCTCCAGGATATACTCTCTGGTACTTACTCTCCTTACTCGTCTGAATCCTGAGAACCCACTGAGTGCCCACCAACCAGATGAAAGCTTCCTTTTACACACAACTGTAGCTAATTCAGCACTTCTGGAAGTGAAGATGTGCTTAATTCCAGGGGAGGCTTCTGATCTTTTTCTTCATCTCTCAATAGTCGTATTAATGTTCATTTCTAAACATCCATCAACAGAGGAATGCATAAAAAAGATGTGGTACATATATACAATGAATATTACTCGGCCATAAAAAAAGAACGAGATTGGGTCATTTGCAGAGTTGTGGATGGACCTAGAGACTGTCATACACAGTGAAGTAAGTCAGAAAGAGAAAAACAAATATCGTATATTAATGCATATATATGGAATCTGGAAAAATGGTACAGATGATCTTATTTGCAAAGCAGAAATAGAGACACAGACTGTAGGGAACAAATGTATTGGATACCAAGGGGGAGAGGGGTGGGGAGGAATTGGGAGATTGGGATTGACATATACACACCACTGATACTATGCATAAAATAGACAACTAATGAGAACCTACTGTAGAGCACAGGGAACTCTACTCAGTGCTCTGTGGTGACCTAAATGGGAAGGACATCCCAAAAAGAGGGGATATACGTATACGTATAGCTGAGTCACTTTGCCGTACAGCAGAAACCAACACAACATTGTAAAGCAACTACACTGCAATGAAAATAAAATAAATAAAATAAAGATAAACTGTCTACTAGGACGTCATTAGGTACAAGGTTTCCAGAATGTTCTTTGATGCAGCAGTCCAGAGAGATCTACTGCAAAAAGGAGATTCTTCACATTGAATGAGGGACTGGAGATTCGTGACATACAAAAATCAGCATAAAAAAAGTTTCCGGAAGGACTGCCCTGGATAAACCCATTGTTTCAAGTTTGATGGAGAAGTTTCACAAATGTGGAAATGTGCTTTCAGAGAAAACCAATGAACGTCCCCCATAATTAGTGCTCTGAGGAATACATCTGGGAAAAGCTTCAAGAAGATACACCTGACCATGGCAAAATTCACATTAGTGCAAATAAAGTCCTTGGCCTTGTTTTCTTGGAATGGTCTGAATCCTCCCTGTACATAATAACTTTAACTTAAAACGCTTATAATGAATAAAATCAGATGATGCAAATGCTCACTTTAAACGTCAACCAGCTCTGGCACTTGGGTTACGCTTTTATTTCACTAGGAACGGAAGTGCGTGAAGACGTAAGGAGCTCTGGGCAAAGGCTGCGCAAGAGGTCGCGTGGTCAGGTCACCCCGGAGGGGCAGGGGACACTGTGGAGACGCATGAGGTCCCTGAAGGTGGGCGCAGAGCAGTCAGGAAGGCATCCTGGGTCCACGTGGGCCAAGAAACGTTCTCAAGAAGTATAAACAGCAAGCCCTGAGTTTGCAAGTCTCTTCTTGGGGTTTACCAATGCGGGGCTGGGGCATCTACCAGTCAAGGGTCCAAGCTGACCCGAGCCCTCTGCATCGTGCGGATCCCTGTGTGGCCACAGACCACACCCTGGTTTTCTGCTTCTTGGACACTGGCCAGTGGACACTCAGCACGGTGGGGTGAGAGCCGCAAAAACTACCCAGGACCGGGGCGCTTTGTGGTCCTCCAGGGACCCCAACACGTGCCCCAGGGACCATGTGTCGTAGGCGCTTTTAGCTGCTGGTAAAAGAAACAGCGCAAGTACTATTTACCTTCAAAACAGACTATAGCAACAACAGCAGTGTTTGCAGGCAGAACAGTCAAGTAAAGGACCAATAAATATAGCATTGTATTAGCTTTCTTTCTATACCTTGAGAATATATTAGTGGGGTGAGAATGTTTCATATCCCATGCATTTACCTTCTTATAGACTTCAATCATTTCAGCCTCTGACTCAATTTTAGTGTCTAATAGAACAGGGGCAGTGAAGAGCTCCGACTCACAGGCACTGATACGTCATCCCAACTGGGTGAGTCCTGGTCCAGCCTGGAGCCAGGCCTGCCTGCGAGTGTGGCCGCCAGCCTCCTGGTGACCAAGAGCACCTCAGGACCTGCAGACAGGGGGCAGTGGGTCAGCAGCCAGGTGCTGTGCAGAGACTCTGGAAGAATCAGGAATGTGAACCCCTACGGAATATGATGTAGAAGCAGCAAAGAACAACGTAGAGGGAGAAAGTCAGCAGCAGAGGGCCTGGGAGAAGCTTTATTCCTGCAGCAAATGTCATTTCTAACATTTCTAATATTCTTATCTCCGTCTTATAAGTGGGAAAACTGGAACTGAGAGTAGGCACTGCGGTGGGCAGACTGGTCCCCAAAGATGCCCACCCCTGAAGCCCCAGAACCTATGAATGGGGTCCCTTACACGGTAAAGGGGACTTTGCAGAAGGGCTTCAGGCTATGGAGCTGGAGACAGGGAGGGTGTCCTGGCCGAAAGGTTGGGGGCTCCTCTAGCCAGGTGTGCCCCTAAAAGCAGAGTGCCTTCTCTGGCTGGAGGGGGAGAGATGCTGCAGAAGGAGTGATGTCAAGCATGAGCAGAGTCAGATGCACCAGTGCTGGCTCTGTGATGTAAGACCCACTGTCAGGACCAGAGCAAAACCTCGAGGGGTTGAGGGCGGAGCCCAGGACACCCAGCTAGGAGACGGGGACTCCAGTCCTACCTATAAGGAGCTGGGTTCCACCAGCCACCTGATGAGCCTGGGCATGGTCCTTCCCTAGCGCCTCCTGGGAGGAGCCCAGCCAGCCAACATCTTGGTTTCACGCCTGTGAGACTTGGAGCGGAGGACCCAGCTATGCCAGGCCCGGAATTCCAACCTATGGAACAGTGACATAAAAATCTGCGTTGTTCTAAGTCCCCAAGCTTGTGGTCATTTGTTAGGGCAGAGGTGGAAAGGAACATGGGCAACTGGTCCAATGTTAAGCACCAAAATTCACATTTAAAATTCACAAAATTCACCTGGCTAACTGTGGAGAGAATAATACAGTATACAACTAGCACACCCTCTGATTGTGCTAAGAGGCCTTCAGCTAATAAAACAAACCATGCTCTAATTTGCTGATGGTCCACAGAAAGGACCCTGGCAAGAAACTCCCAACCCAGTGGCCAGTCTTCTTTACTTGTGCAGAATTCACATCCCAGTTCCTTCTGCATTCACCTGGGGACCGATGCTGCTGTGTTTTAGAAAACAGGGAGGGATTCCATCTTCATCCAGTTTACGCCCAAGACTCTTAGAATTAGGAAAGCTTTGAAGAACTGGTCCAAGATCCCCAGCATCCCTCAAAGAGATTTGGATCCTCTTGCCAGCATTTAGGACAAGCTGTTGCCAAG
Source organism: Leucopleurus acutus (assembly GCF_964270905.1). Lineage (NCBI taxonomy): Eukaryota > Metazoa > Chordata > Mammalia > Artiodactyla > Delphinidae > Leucopleurus > Leucopleurus acutus. The sequence continues at coordinate 4,568,014 of NC_139164.1, forward strand.
TCTGGACTTAAACAAGGGGGAACCAGTCATCCCCACTGGCCTGGGATTAGGTGGGTCCCTGGAACACGGAGATTCAGAGCTAGCACTGCACAGGATCTGGCCGATGGCGAGGACTCAGTCACCCTAGTTTAAACAAACAAAGTGCCGGGGATGTAGCCACTGGGGACGCCCTCTAAAAAAACGGAAGATCACCCTTGAATCTGTCAGATGCCGTCCGTGGAAATTACTGGGGACTATTAACTCAGTATTTGTTTAAGCTAGCATACGAGTAATCCAGTGTTTCTGAGGTATCTTGTTCATTGTCACTGCCTAAGAAGCCTTTGCAGACAGACTTTTTTTTACCCCAATACAGCAACCCCCCTTCCCCACTGATGACAGACTAGTAACACAGAAGGGGAAGCTACGACGGAGCCCTGGGGTCACCAGCGAGGGAGGAAGCGGCCGGGCAAAGGGGCGCTGTCAGGAGCCAGGCAGAGCGACACAGAATCAGAGCTAACGACACGAGCACACACGCGGTTTACAGCTTTACAAAGGCAAAGCTGGGAACGCAGGAAGACGTTCTTCTTAGCCCTGGCAGTTGAGTCACTGCTCCCCGACCCTAGCAGAACTCTGTGTGTCTATGAAGGTTACCTGTGGGCACTATTTAATTTTTCACAAATCCAAGATACAACTCATCCTTCTCAGTGTCTGGAGCCCTGTCAAATTTTCATTCTGTGATGGTGGCTTAAAATAGATGGGTTATATGTACATGCTGTTACGAGGGCCTAATGAGAACCATCATTCTTTCGGACTGCCGATATGTGAAGACTGCACAACCACACGTACAAACACACAAAGAACAGAGAAAACATGTGGTGCAACACAGGGCTCACAGCTCCTGGTGCGGTCTGGGGTGGGGGGCGGGGGGGTCCCTGGGGCTGGCATGGGACCAGCTGGCTCAGGTGTGAGCCAGACCAAGGGCTCCTGGAAAGCAGGACTCCCTGAGGCCCCGTGGGAGATGAAAATCCTTGGGGTGAAGGCAGGACTTGAGGTCATTCAGAAATGCAGAGGCCGGGCAGCTCGGCAAGCAGAGGCCTTACCGCTGGCCAACCAGAGGCTGAATATTCACAGGAAGAAGCAAGAAAGTGACGATGGGGAGTTGGGGAAAAAACAGGGACCGCTCAGTGGTGAAGGGGGCCCAGAACATGCCACGGGAGCCCAAGGATTATTCTGAGCTGAAGACATGGGAGAAATCAACAGCTGCAGGGCAAGGCTTTTTCTAAATTCTCCTTATCTTCCTAAAAGCAAAGCCTCCCTAAAGAATGCAACTGCCATAAATCCCCTCCCCAGGAGCTTTACAACCCGGGAAGGTTGACTTTTATGGCTGAAGAGAAGTCTGCACAGGTCAGAGCCTGGATAAGAAACTGTGTAAACAGACATCGTCATACAACTACCACGTCTCACATCTGTTCTCCTAAGAGCCCATTCATGTTTCCTAAAAGTCGTCTCTTCTACCAGAAGCGCCCCTCTGTCTCTCCCCAACCCCTATTAAGATGGTATATAAGCCCCAGGTGCTCACTGCCTCCTTGAATCATATTTTTCTGGGAACTGCCTCATGCTTACACAAATAGAAATCTGTATTTTCTCTTGTTAATGTCTTCTGTCCGTTTAATTTACAGGCCCCCAACCACCAAACCTAAGAGGGTACAGAAAACGTTTTTTCCCCCCTCGACAATGGAATTTGGGAAAGCAAGCAACCTAGTCCACAGAAAGTCAGTAGGGATACCAAGCAAAGGCAGGCTGGATGAAAGAAAAGATGTGTAATGGGAGGAGTTATGAAAGGAATAGTTGAGATCTTTTTTTTTTTTTTTAATGAAATAAGGGAGGGCCTGGTACATCAGGTTGCAAGAGACGTGAAATAATACCAAGACCAGTGACCAGAGGCCTCCGTATTTTCCTCAGTGGTTCTGGGTGACAGGAGAAGACGGGCATGAGGCCTGGGCAGCAATGGCCAGGGATGTGCAGTCTCCCTGAGGCCCCGAAGGTGGCTGACTACGGCCCAGTGACTCTCCACACCGCCAGGAGAGACTCGAGCACCACTATGCCCCTAATGGGGTGTTCAGAAGTGAGACACTGACTAAAGAGTATGCAATCCCCCAAAGACAGAAGCGCAGCTCATCTCACCTGGCCGCCAAGTTTTAACTTTCTTTTCTTTTTTTTTTTTAATTTTATGTATTTATTTATTTATTTGTTTATTTGGCTGCTTTGGGTCTTCGTTGCTGCGTGCGGGCTTTCTCTAGTTGTGGCGTGTGGCCTTTTCAGTGCAGTGGCTTCTCTTGTTGTGGAGCACAAGCTCTAGGCGCGCGGGCTTCAGTAGCTGTGGCTCAGGGGCTCAGCAGTTGTGGCTCACGGGCTCTAGCGCGCAGGCTCAGTAGTTGTGGCGCACGGGCTTAGCTGCTCCGCGGCATGTGGGATCTTCCCGGACCAGGGCTCAAACCTGCGTCCCCTGCACTGGCAGGCGGATTCTTAGCCACTGCGCCACCAGGGAAGTCCTGTTAACTTTCAATCTGCCAGAAGCAACGCACCCACTTGATTCCCATTATTCTGGAAGGTTTAGTAGCTCTTCCAGCAGCAACACCTGACAGCCTACACCTGTCTGCAGACTTTGGCCATACAGACAATACACAATAAAAAGAGATACAGAGAATGATTTTTAAATTAACGTGTTTCTTTGTCAAGAGATTATGTAAAATATATTAATTGCCATTTCACATATTGAAAAGTCAACTCAGGTGATGACTTCTGTAATTGAAGAAATGGTCTGAGTGTTATATGATGAAGACATTGTACAGTTAATCAGAACTCAAGTTAAAATACATTTGCCATTTTTTAACTCTCTAGGTATATAAAGGCTTAATGTGCGAGACTTTCTTCAAAACAAAACAAAAAAGTAATTCAAAAGAAAACTCTGGGGACTTCCCTGGTGGTCCAGTGAGTACAACTCCGTGTTCCCAATGCAGGGGGTTCCGGGTTCGATCCCTGGTCGGGGGAACTAGATCCTGCATGCGTGCCACAACTAAGAATTCACAAGCTGCAACTAAGAAGTCTGTGTGCCGCAACTGAGAGCCCGCACGCCACACCTTAAAGATCCCACGTGCTGCAACTAAGACCCGGGGCAGCCAAAATAAATAAATAAATAAATAAAATAACTATGATTCTTTAAAAAAAGGAATAATTGTTCATTTAAAAAAAATCCTGAAATTCAGCTGTGAACATTAACAAGAAAAATATGTATCCAAAGTAGTGACTGCCATGCTTTTAAAAACTGATTTCAGGTTTTACTTGTAACGTAGTAGTAAATATCAACACAAGAAATCCTGTGTAAATGATGGCATTTTTATTTTGCAACAAAGACGTGCATTTTTGCGGCGAGGCACTGAAGTGGCAGAGCACACACACCCAGGGGGGCTGGGGTGACTCCCGGCTTGCTCCCTCAACCTGCCCCGGACTCTGAGCACCGCCGCTCCTGTCTGCAAGCCGCCAGAAGCTCAGGGGCTGTGAAAGCTGGGGCAATGATAACCTCTGCCCTGCGGGGCCCGTGGGATTCAGTGGGGGCTCCCGCATGCCAGGCCCCCCGGCACACAGGCGCTCAGTGAGTGCGCCTGAGCATGGAGATGGGTAAAGTGACTTCTGAAGATGGCACCGTACTTTTGCATACCTTAAGCACAAAAGAACGATACATAAATAACTTAGGACATCTGCAACGAACACTTGCTGAATGCCAGCTCTGTTAGGCATCTTCTCCTAGTAAAACGGTGACTAACGTGACAACATAAATTCCCCCTTTTATGCTACTTGTGCTTTACTACAGTCCTATTAGTACTACTGTACCAGATTAATTTGGTGACACGCACAGAATCATAAATTCCCAACGGCAACCGTGACTCTCTCTAGGGACTTGATAACTGCATGAAATGCCCTTCAACTCCGAGGCTCGTCACCCCTATATGCTGGCGCCTGCACTGCGTCAAAGAGGAAGCAGCAGGACACAACCTAAGAGCAGTGTCATGCTTCCATGAGCCTCTCTGCAACTGCTTGCTGAATTTGGAAGATAAATGCAAGTACAAAACGGGCGGTGGGCCTCCACAACCAGGAGCCGACCAACACTGTCCTTTCCTCCTACAATAGGCACATCTGAGGAAAACCCAAACACCTTAACTGTGTCTGCCTAGGAAACAGGACAAGACAGGTTTCATTTCTGCAAGACAAATAGCTGCATCAATAAGTGTGGGTGACTAACAAGGGTAACTGGTGGAGAGCACTTCTAGGAGCGAGACTACTCCTCAGATACGCACGTGCTCATTTTCCTTTGATGTGCCTAGAACACTGTCACCGTGGGCAACAGGGATGTCCGAGCTCTGCCTCGGCGCCTCGGCATCTCACCAAGGGGAACTCCCGCCCGTATAGACTGGAGCCACACAGCCGTGCCCTCCTCTCCCGCAGCTGCACTGCAACTGGCCTCACGCAAAGCCGGCGTGTGGTCTCCCCATAAACTTGGTTCGCACACACACTTGAAAACCTGGCAACGCCATGTTTCCATGAATAGGGTGCCCGGCAAAGGAAGGACTGCCTGGAGTAGAAAGAAAGGCAGCACCCTCCTCCCTGAACAGCCAAACAAAGGAGGACACAACGGGTCAGCACCTCATCTTCTCAGCTGTGAAGACGGCTGCAAGCAGGCGCTCCTACTCTGAGCTGCTCCAGAACCAGTCTGCTCAGGGAGGCACCTCACTCTACCTGCACCACACAAAGAAGATGGCCCTTCTAGGAGGAGGGTTTTATCACCTGAAGGGATGGGAGATCCTTTAAGAAGTTCTTAGGGAAGGAGAACGCATTTGTATGGAATCTGTCGTAGGATGGCAAACACGTGGACTCAAAGATGTTCTGATGTAAGAAGCAGAACCACACTGCAGCCAGGACCCGTCCCACCAGCCCTGAGGCCTCATCTTTGACTCTGTGGCTTAGTGGCTGGGCCATCGCAGGCTCCGCCCTGGTCATGCAACTGCTGAGTTGAATCCATCCGCGTACTTGTATTGCGAGGAACGCACTGCCGCCATCGCTCAATGATATGCAATGATTCTTCTGGCTGTCGCATAATAAAAAATATATATATTTGGCCCTTGCCCCTGGTTTCCAGTACAGAGCTCCTAAAACCCTTGGCATTTCCTGGGCAATCAGAACATTTTTCATTATTCGTAATAATCTCCTTTCAAGCACATGTCAGCTTATGCTAATGAGTGACAGTCCTGGGCCCCAGATGCCTTCGGGATGGGGGCTGGTGGACGGAAAGACCAGGCAGGATTAGAGCGCTGCAGCTTGCACCCCACCCCAACCCGCAGGCCCGGCGATGCAGTCAACAAAGGCCCATGGTTTAACCAGCAGTGCCAGGCAATGGAGCCTCCGCAGAAAGCCCTAAGGTTCTCGGAGCTTCTGAACACAAGGGGGTGCTGGGAGGGTGGCGTGCCCAGAGAGGGCATGGAAGCGCCAGCACCCTGGCACCCAGAGCCTAGGCTAAGCAGCTCTTCCACCGGGCTGCTCCTGAGGTGTACTCCTACACTAGACCAGTGAACACAAGTCGCGTCTTCCGAAGTTCGGTGAGTCATTCTAGTGAATTATAACAACCGGGAAGGGGGCTGTGTGGGAACCCACGTCTGTGGCCGGATGGGAGAAGCACGAGGGGCCTGGGTACCTCGTCAGAGGCTGGCATCCGCAGCAGGGGCAGTCTCGGGGGCTGAGCCCCCAACCCGGGGGTCGGCGCCGACTCCAGGTCCTTAGCGTCAGAAGTGCGCTGAATCGTGGGACGCCCAGCAGGCCTCTGAGAATCAGAGGAAGCCCGAGGGGTTACACAGCTCGACGGCCCTTACAGGTTCAGTATAGTCAGTTAGGCCCCGGGCCCAAAAAACACATCACTCAACAACGTTCGCCACTGTCAGCTGCATCGGGAGGCAGGCTTTTGAGTAACCTTCCCTGCGCTCGCGGTTAGTGTGGCAAAGGCCGCGTTAGCGACAGGCAGACGGTGAGAAGATCTCTCACGGAAAGGCTCTTCCCTGCACCCGTGCCCCACGAAGCACCGCACCCTCGGATGCAGGGACCAGGCGGGAGCACCGTCACCCCGAGGGACGCCCCGCCTGCTGTGGACACACGTGGGTCACCAGCAGCAGCCGCTCTCGAGAAGCCCCAGGTGTTCTGGAATCTGCCTCTGCAGGTGGCTGAGGCTTCTTCCCCCTCCTCCGTCTCACCAGCCCCCATGAGCCGCGCGGAGACTCAGCAGAAGCGAACAAGCCCCGTCGCGCACTCTAAGCACTCTTCCTGGGCTCAGACACCACCTCCCCAGCTCCAGCACGGACCGGCATAAGGAAGCAGCCCACAGAGGCAGGACAGAGCTCCGCCTGCAGCCCCCTGGCAGGGGAGAAACCGAGAAGCATTTGGGGGCAGGGGTGGTGAGCGTTGCTGACTTACGTCTGAATTGCTGAACTGCAGGGAACGTGTGTGTCCAAGGCTGCTCGTTACAAATAAGGACACCGTCGCCATGCATCACTGAAGGCCCCCCTTCCCTGCAAAGTGCCCGTCAGGCAGTGCTCTGCGAAGCCTAGGCTTTCTTACATTCGGGCACCCCAGACGATTCTGGCCGGGACTCACTGGCCAGGTGACTTGGGGTGGCTGCACTCCGCCACAAAACGAAGGGATCTCCCCACGCACCTTCCACCCGGCGACCCCACTGCCCTCTCCTTGAGTCCTCGGGAGTGCCGCACAGCAGCTGTCCACGTGGACACAGAGACCCTGCGCCTGCGCACGGCATAACCTGAACGCCCGCTGCCGCTTACCTGCTCCACGGGAGCGGCGGGAGAAAACCTGCGGGCGCACGCCAGGAAGATGTCTGGCTCCGGCTTCCCACTCCTCACTTCGGGGTCATCGCCGAGGACGACGTGATGGAACAAGCTGAAGAAGCCCTCGTGTCTGCTGGTCTTCATCTGGAAGGATGCGGTCCCTGAGCTGGTGGCCACGGCACAGGGCACGCCGTGCTTCCGCAGGTGGTGGATCAGCTTCTCCACACCTGGGGGCGGGGGGGGGGGGGGGCGTCAGTGATGATGGGGAGCAGAGGTACCGGCCGCAGGCCTCCAGGGACACTGCGCCAGCTCTGCCGCCCTGGCTCTGCTGCCTCTGCCCAGACATCGTGTGAGCTCACACTGTCCTGACAGGGGTCGTCAGCACTGGGGCATCCCCACGCAACACAAACGTCAGAGAGCGATTCAGGGCTCAGCGCTAGCACCTCCCAAAGTAACAGAGGTGACGGTACCGGGATGCTGCTGCTGTGTTCGTCAATCCCATCGGAGCCAACCCAGGGAAGGGCCTCTGCACTGAGTACACAGGGCTTAGTTTTGTTTTGTTTTAAAGGAATGAATACACAAGGACTATGCTTTTGGTGTTTTCTGAGGAAACTCTGTATTGTACAGAAAGCAATTCAGCATTCCTCACACTGCTGGACCCTGAACCAGCCCCCATCAGAGGCTGAAGGGAAAGGTCGCTGCTGAAGCAAAGCTGCAAGACCACCTACCAAGGAGTCAGACACTGAAAAGGCTCTGCTTAACGCAGCTGAACAACAATAACAACAACACACCACGTGAAAGACACGCTTCCGCGTTCCTATCAACGGTGGTGGTTAAGTCCAGGAAACAGGTAGGTTAATGTATTATCCTTGGAGCCAATTAAGAGACCGCCAGTTATAAGAAATGTGACAAAAATGACAGTACTTTCCACCTTCAACACACCCGATTACAACAACAGTAATGTCTAAATCCACACAAAGGTTTATCTAAAATAGTATCTTAAATAATCAGATAATCACGGCTGTTTCAGTAAGTACATAAGGCGATGTCCCTAGTTTCTCAATTGCTACAGAAAAGATTGACACGTTTTTCGATACCTGAACCCATTCAGAAAGGCAACAGATACTGTGATCCTTCAGAGGAACAGTCCTATGAGGTGCTCAGAGGAAAATGTGGACCTCAACTCCACGCCAAGACAACTAAATCAGCAAAATCTAGCACTTGGATGGATGTAAAAGTCAGTGTCCGACATCCAATCAAAATTACCATGCTTGCAAAGGAGGAAATACAACCCATAACCAGGAGAAAAAGGCAATCAATAGAAATGAACACAAATATGGAAGAGATGATGGATATCAGCAGATACTGACCTCACATAACAGCTTGGTAAATATAATTACGCCCAAGTCAGGGAGTGTCAGAATGGAAAAACAAACAAAAATAAAAGTGAGACCCAAATACACGCTGTCTGCAAGAAACTTACTTTAAAGATAAATACTCAGATAGGTTAAAATTAAAAGGATTGAAGGACTTCCCGGCGGTCCAGTGGTTAAGATTTCACCTTACAGTGCAGGGGGTTCAGGTTGGATCCCCGGTTGGGGAGCTAAGATCCCACATGCCTCGTGGCCAAAAAACCAAAACATAAAACAGAAGCAATTGTAACAAATTCAATAAAGACTTTAAAAATGGTCCACATTAAAAAAATCTTAACAAAAAAAAGGATTGAAAACTATGTATTATGTCACTACCCATCAAGAGTCAGTGCAGCTGTACTAACAAAAGACAAGTGAGCTTTAGAACAACGAATGACAGTTATCAGGGATAACTAGGGATGTTTTGTAATGACAAACTAGGTCAATTCATCAAGAAGATATAGCAATTCTAAATGTGTATGCACCAAATAACAGACCTTCAAATAGGTAAAGCAAAAACTCAAAGCACAGAAAGGAGAAAGATGTTTCAAATTCCTCTCTCAGTAATTGACAAAACAAGTAGACAGAAGATAAGTATGGTACTGCTGACTTCAAAAACACTATCAAGCAACTTAACCAAATGGACATTTATATAACACTTTACCCAACAACAGCAGAATACATATTATTTTCAAGTGCATATAAACATTCAACAAGATAGAATACACTATGAGCCAAAGAACAAGTCTCAAAAATTTTTAAGTAACTGAAATCATACAAAGTAATTTCCCTGACCATAGGAGAATTAAAATAGGAATGGTATTTGAAAAATCAAAAACTGGAAGAAAGAAAAGAAGATCTACAATCTAAGGTTTTATCTTAAGTAAAGAGAAAAGAAAAAAATAATAAACTCAAAACAGAAAAGAGAACGTAGAAAACTGATTAAACCAAAACCTAGTCCTTTAAAAAGATCAATTTAATTGGTGGGCTCTTAGCTAGACTGATCAAGGGAAAAAAAATAATCCAAGTTTATCGCAGTGAAAGAGAGACGGCACTACAGGTCCTTAAAATCATTAAAAAGGATACACAAAATATGACAAGCAACTTCATGTCAATAAATTTGCTAACTTAGATAAAATGGACACGTTCTTTGAAAGCTAGAAAGCTCACTCAAGAAGACGCTAATAACCTAACTAGCCCTAGGTCTATTAAAGAAATTGAATCTGTAGTCAAGAACCTTCCCAAATCTAGGACTGGATGGCCTCACTGGTGAATTTAGCAAGCATCTCAGAAAGAAAGAAGAAATAAAGAAACCGCAAGAAATTGGAGGGAACGCTCACTTCCCAACTCATTTTATGAGGCCAGCACTTTCCTGATACCAAAGCCGGACAAAAGTCACACAAGAAAACTACAGACCTGTATGACTTCTGAACACATATGCTTAATTTCACACTGAAAGGAATTTCCAACCAGTGTGAAAGTATTCTACGTGAAGGGTTTCTATGGGGTGTGAATCTATCATGTGAAAACATGAAAAAACCACAGCATTCAAGATTGTTTGCAACAAGCACTGATTAACAGCATGGAGAATTACACTTACCGGTTAAATTTCAGTAAAAAAACCCTTTACTTAACGGATGAATTAAGATGGATGAAAGAATGCCTATAAACAAACAGACATCCAATAATCACCTCTGTCTGGATACGGTGATTAAAGTTGAGTATCAACGTGATTTGAATTTAAAACAAAATATTCAAATTGTATCACACAATAGTAAACCAACATATTAAAAAATAATGGAGCATATTTAAACAGATGCTTTCTCTAAAACCTACTGGAAAAAGAAAACTTTGCTGGAAAAGTTCTCTGGTGCTACTGATTTTAAAAATTTAAATATAGTTTATCTCATTTTAGCTTATCCTTCTAACATTTCTAGTTCTGTGAACATTTCATAATGTACCTAATGTAACAGCACAGTACTATACATAAATAAGTACACACCAATAAGCCTATATTGGAGTGAGTACTCAACATTTTTTTTTTTTCCCAGTACGTGGGCCTCTCAGTGTTGTGGCCTTTCCTGTTGCGGAGCACAGGCTCCGGACGCACAGGCTCAGCGGCCATGGCTCACAGGCCCAGCCGCTCCGCGGCATGCGGGATCTTCCCGGACTGGGGCACGAACCCGTGTCCCCTGCATCGGCAGGTGGACTCTCAACCACTGTGTGTGGCTCAGTTTTGTCCACTGTCACACAGCAATGATTAATGTTCCCAGTGGTGGAGCTGTGAAGGAATGCCTGTAAAGGGGCCTGCACGTAAAAGCACACACAGGAAGGTAAGGCCCCAACAGATGTCAGCCATGGTCACCACCATTACATCAAGCTTCAGGTTACAGTCAGTAATGAATCACTCGAACGTCCTGATACATTATTGCCTGACTCCTTCAGAAATTTTATTTTTTAAGTGAACAAAAAATTTTTGTTTTTAAATCAGGGAAATAATCTTTTAAAAAATTAGGCCTATTCTGTTTGGGTTTGAAACACACACACACACACACACACCTGAAACACTTTTGTATCCTTTAAATACTGTACACCAAGTTTTTCTTATTCAGTCACTCTGAGAAGTAAAAGACTGAAAATGTGAAAGGAGTTCTGTCCTGTGGAGAAGCTGGTTCATTAGGTACATAAATGAAATCCACTCAACAGCTTGTAGCCTTGGTGTGCTTAAGTCGGTTTCAGGGCAGGGCAGGAAGACAGACAGCTCTTGCTACAAAGAAGCCACACTCACAGGATTGACCTACAGGGGAAGAAATAAGAAATGTGGAGCATCAGGGATCCTGATAGAAGAATGTTTCCGTTTGACTTCATCCTAGAGACCTAAGATTGGTGAGAAAGGACACAGAGGCTGCCACGAAAATGGATCTGAAAACGGAAAAATGCAGAAAAGATAGCGGACATGAGTTCTTTCAGGCGGTGCCGTGGAATTCAAGCGTTGAGTGGGTATATCCATGAAACCTCTAACTAGCTCAGGCATCATTTGTAACACTTCACCCTGAACCCAGCGAGGGTTCACTCCTGGGGGGAGTGAACAGGACCCAGGGGCAGATGATACCACATAGCAACAGACACACCGTGTGTTTCAGGAAACACAGGGCGGCTGCTGAGTCTAGAACTCTGCAGGGATGCACAGGAAGGTGAGGGTCATGTCACGATGTCAGCCCGGGGGCTCAGCTGATGCAAGCGCCCAGTCACGTGGCAGGGGAACAGACACCCACACCGTCCTGGCACGGGTGCACTGTGCAGGGCTCTGCTCAGCCTAGACCTCCACACGTGCGTTCCTCAGACAAGGCTCGGCCCCTCCTCACCCCGACTCGCATGTGTAAGGGCGTAGGCAGACCACCTCTCCTAGATGCTGACTGTGCCCCTGCCTGAAAGGTGAGCAGCCCAACACCACAGTGTTACAGGTCACAGGGATGCCACCAAGGGCAGTGGGTCAAATGGTGGCCCCCCAAAGATATGTCCGAGTCCTAAGCCCTGGTGCTTCTGAACGTGAACTTATTTGGGACAAGGGTCTCTGCAGATGTGATGAAGGACCTCCAGAATGAGATCATCATGGATTTACGGTGAGCCCTAAATCCAATGACTGGTGTCTTAACTCTGTTCCTGCTGTTATAATAAAACACCACAGGCTGGATGCTCTATAAACAACAGAAATTGATTTCTCACAGTTCTGTGGGCTGGAATTTAGATCAAGGTTCTAGCAGATTCAGTGTCTGCTGAGGGGGCCCTCTTCCTGGTTCACAGACGACTGTGTACGCCCTGTGTCCCCACATGGTGCAAAGGGTGAGGGAGCTCTCTGGGGTCTCTTTCATAAGGGCACTAACCCCATTCATTGTGCTCCACCCTCATGACCTAATCACCTCTCAAAGGGGCCACCTCCTGATACAATCACACTGGGGCGGGGTGGGGGGTGGTGGTTAGGGCTTCATATATTATGAACTTGGGGGTGAGGGGGGATGACAAACGTTCAGGTCATGGCAACTGGTGTCCTTAGAAGAGGAGAGACACAGACACAGAGAAGAAGCCACGTGAAGATGGAGGCAGAGATGGGAGGGAGGCGGCCAAAAGCCCAGGGATGCCTGGAGCCCCCCGGAAGCTGGAAGAGGCGGGAAGGATCTTCCCCTGGAGTCTCCGGAAAGAGTGCAGCCTGCCCACACCCTGATCTCAGACTTGTGGCCTCCAGAACTGTGAGAGCATAAACCTCTGTTGTTCTAGGCCACCAAGTTTGCAGTCATTTGTTACGGCAGCCACAGAAACTGTGGCCCCAAGGACCCAAGGTAGCAGCACTGGTGGTGGAAACTAGAAGCTGGGGCCTTGATTCTGAGAAGACGACATAATTCATGACTATAAACATGAACGTGTGCTGGCAATGTTTCAGCAATTGTTAGCAATCAAGGGCAGAGCTCAAGAAAGAAAAAGGAAACACACACACACACACACACACACACACACACACACACACACACACACACACACACACACACACACACGAAAAGAAGCCTAGCAGCTGTTCTCGGCATCAGTGGGAAGAGGCTCCAGGAACCTCCAGCTGCCACCTCAGACCCAGAGACCAGGTCACTCCGCTGGGATCAACAGCCAGGAGGTGCGAGGGTGCTGGGAGCTACAGGAGCAGGTTCTCAGAGGGGGGATCTTGACACCTCTCCCTCTTTACAGGAGACCTTTAGCAATGCCCGGATTTTAATGTCACTGTGGATTCCTAAGGAGCGCTTTGGAAAGGCATGATCACAGGGCACGAGTTCACATTCCAGGGCAGATAGGGGAGACAAGGTCTTGCTGACTCACCCTGAGGGTCGCCCTTTCCAGGGTGGATTCTAATTAGGATTCTTACCTAAGTATGGGAGGATGGTGGGGACAAGCAAACATTCCACCCTCCTTCCCAGGGCAGGATTTGGAGAACAGGCCCATCAAAGGCAATGACAACTCAAGTGAAGGGTCGCCTTCCAAGACGAGCAAGGCCCAGGAGCCTGAAATTTCCATCCGCCCCATAACACACTAAGAGGGACCTGACACAATGCCTTCCCAGTCTACCACTGTATTTAGGGCAGTGGTTCCCCAGCAGAGACAATTTTGACCCCCGCCCCCCGGGGCATCTGGCCAAGTCCAGAGACACTGTTTGGTTGTCACAACTGGGGGAGGGGGGGCTCCTGGCTCTGGTGGGTGGAGACCAGGGATGCCGGTCATCATAGGCAGTGCCGTATGCAATGTTCTCAGTCAGGGCAGTGTAGGAATGGCCTAGAAGTCCAGGGGTCAGATTCCTCACTCTTCAGTTTACTTCTCCAAATCTGCATCCTCACCTATAAAATGTAAGAGCAATCCTGCCTACTTCGCAGAACGAGTATAAAAACTGCAGATGATATAAAGATATAGGAAGCATGTTCAGTTTTCAATTCCTACACAAACAGGAGATGATGGAAAGAAAGGTGGGTGCCTTCTAAGCAATTCGCATCAAAAATGGATTGATTTCCTTCACCTGATGCGTCCAATAGAGACGAAAGCAGCGGAGTGCATTACTGTGGCTATCAAACTAATCTTAAAGTGATCAGCCCAATTTTGTGGGGACCAGGACAGTCAACTGAGATAATTTTCCACTGTCAACTATTTTTTCCTTGCTGCCATTCTGCAGAAGTTTCAACACTGTGGCCAGAGTTTCTGTGCATGTTGTTTTTTCTGGGCATTATCTCAAACATAAAATTCTTTTTTTTTTAATTAATTTATTTATTTTGGCTGTGTTGGGTCTTTGTTGCTGTGTGTGGGCTTCCTCTACTTGTGTCGAGCAGGGGGCTACTCTTTGCTGCAGTGCGTGGGCCTCTCATTGTAGTGGCTTCTCTTGTTGCGGACGGAGCATGGGCTCTAGGCGTGCGGGCTTCAGTAGTCGTGGCTCACGGGCTCAGTAGTTGTGGCTTGCAGGCTCTAGAGCGCAGGCTCAGCAGTTGTGGCGCATGGGCTTAGTTGCTTCGCGACATGTGGGATCTTCCTGGACCAGGGCTTAAACCCATGGCCCCTGCATCGGCAGGCAGCTTCTTAACCACCGTGCCAACAGGGAAGTCCTCAAATATAAAATTCTCGGTGTTATCGCCTATGTCCTCGGGAATGGTCTGGTAAGGAAACAGAAAGTCTTTCCCTGTGTTCCTGTCTAGGCTGCTGCAGACATGCCGAAGGCACCAGCGCCTGGAAGGCTGCAGCAAGCCCCTAGTGAGGGTCCCCTCCTTTCCATGGGTATCTCTCAGAGGAGGACTCTGTGGTGAGGTGCTGGAGCCCCACTCAACATGCCATGACACTGGGACTAAGGTCCCACTGAGTGTGTGCTCAGGGGGGCACGGAAGCAAGGCCCTTCCCCTAGTGGCTGTGTGACTCGGTTTGGGGGAGAGGAGACAGGCACAGCTGTGACATTTACGGAAAAATCCTTTGTACAGCATGCAATTACCACCATTTTCTACCTCGCCTGTCCAGGAACTTTAACAAAATACAACTTCATAATCCGTGAACGGCTTCTGGTATTTAAAAACAGAAACAAAATTTTTTTTTTTTTTTTTTTTTTTTTTTTTTTGCGATAGGCGAGCCTCTCACTGTCGTGGCCTCTCCCGTTGCAGAGCACAGGCTCCGGACGCGCAGGCTCAGCGACCATGGCTCACGGGCCCAGCCGCTCCGCAGCATGTGGGATCTTCCCGGACCGGGGCACGAACCCGCGTCCCCCTGCATCGGCAGGCGGCCTCTCAACCACTGCGCCACCAGGGAAGCCCGGAATTTTTTTTATTGTGGTAAAATACCATGAAGTTTACCATCTTGTGCATTTTTAAGTGCACAGCCAGTGGCATTCAGGAGCTTCACCTTGCTGTGCAGTGGTCACCACCAGCCATCTGGAGAACCCTCTCACCTCCCCAGACAGAAACTCTGTCCCCAGTGAACACTGCTTCTCCCCCGCCCCGCCCCGGTAACCTTCACACCACCTTCTGTCTCTTTGACTCTGACCACTGCAGCTGGCTCCTGTCAGTGAAATAACACAGTATTTGTCTCTTCTGTCTGGCTTCTTTCCCTGTGAGCACAATGTCCTTAAGGTTAACCCGTGTTGTAGCCTGTGTCAGAATTTCCTCCCTCCTTAAGGCTGAATAATATTCCACTGTAGGAATATAAGACATATTATTTATCCAGTCATCCATCAGTGAATACTTGGGTAGCTTCAAGTTTTTGGCTATTATGAGTAATTGCTTTCCATTCTTTAAAAAATACAATATTTTTTATTTCTTGAAAAGCAAGCCGCAGCTGAAATATTTTGTCCGTTGTGCACCGCATCCCCGAAATAATGCTGGGAGCAGATCTTCCAAGACTGAAAATAAATAGACTAATATACAGCTGACCACTGAACAAGAGGGGTTTGAACTGCGCGGGTCCACGTACAGGTGGACGTGTTTCAACAGTAAACACTACAGCGCTACACGGGCCGTGGTGGGTTGACTCGGCAGGTGAGGAGGAAGTGCAGACACGGAGTGCCGACTATAAATTACAGGTGTTGTCCAAGGTTCAAGTGTACCCGTACTGTCTGTGCACACACTGCGTCCCCACTGCTGGGTGGGTCGTCTACGGGGAAGCTGTGGGATGCGGGCAAGCCAGGCGGCCCCCTGGAACCTGGCCGTGTTCACTGGGACGACAGGTCACTCCTCACCCCACACAGGTGCCACCCACCCCGAGTCCGCACCTGTGCAGTCAGCAACTGCTCCTCAGACACCCAGAGCCTGTCCAAGCGGCTGGAAGCCACTCTCCTCAGCTGCCGACGCCCGTGACTAAACCATCATGGCCATCTATCCACCCACTTTCTCTCCACTGAATTGAGAGGTCTTTCAGTAAGGACTTCTTTTATCCGTGATCTCTTCCTCCCAAGTATTTAAAAATCCACAGGGGAACCGCCACACATTTAAAAACAAACTGCAGCTCGTTCATTTGAGAAAAACCTTTACGCCCACAGTTAAGTAATAGCTAGAATCGCAGGAAGACAAGACATATATCTTGTGGCTTAGTCTAGGATGTCTCTGTTATAATTTAGTAACAATTCAGGCACCTGGCAGTCTTTGAATGCCAGAACATTTAAACCAGGAAAAAGGAGTAACGTCCATGTACATCATCAAATAAGTCAGTACTCTACAGGACAAGGGGAATCAGAATTGTAAAGGTCTGTTACTGGCATTACTGACCAGCAAATGATTTTGAAGGAGTGTGGCATCGTGATTGTGGTTTGTTACCACGTCCATGCTCAATATTCTCCTTTCACTGCTGTTGTGATTGATTTCATGATGAGAAAAGCTAGGCATAACCTGAGACTCACACCTTCTCTCTGTATGTGCTGTCTGCTGGATTCTTTTTATGTTTGCAATTCTACAGCTTCGGTGCTTAAGTAATAATGACTCTTGAAACGTCAGTTCCAGTCCTGGTTTGTCAGGTGAATGTTAATTTTTGCCAGTACCACGTCACACTGTCACCTCACATGGGACTGCAGTCCACTGAGACCTTCTGACTCCACCTTAGGTCAAGCCCTCATAGTCTGGTCCTCCTCCCAGCTAACTCTCCCCTGCTGTCGTCATCAGGTGCCATAAACCCAGAGGAATTCCCCCCCACCCCGCATAGGTTTCCCTCTGGCACATCATCTCTTCAAAACTCCCACTGGTTCTAGAAGCAGCAGACAGCTTAGCTCAAGACTAAAGACCTAGTCGAGCCAAAGTCCCTGCCTATTTCTCAAGCACATCAGTAAAAGGCTCAGCTTCGAGCCGCCTCTATCTCACCTGCTCTCCGCAGTTTCCCCAAAGTTCAAGCCCCCGTCCCCAGCACAAAGCTGCCACTGCCCCGAGAACATTCTGCTTTATCTTCCTCCACTCCCCTTCCACCACTCTTTTCTGAATTTCTCTTTCTGATGTAAAACTATATGTTACTGTAGATTTCCACTTAAATGGATATGCATGTATCCTAAGCTGATTATACACACCTTTCTTTAATGTGCCCATGAGCAGCCACCCAGCCCCAGATGCCCTTAAGGACTGAGTAAAGGAAGAGGAAAATTACAGGATGACCCTAAGGAAATGAGTGCCTTCTTGCCAGGACGGTGGACCATGTGTTCAGAGAGTGGGGCGGCAGGAGCCGATAATGTCTGCTAATAGCCATGGGGGACTAAGGGCATAAGACACACGAAGAATAAAGTAGAAGAGAGAAGCAAAAGGAGGGGGGTGCGGGGGTGGAGACACATAATTACCCAGACCAAAGCAGGCTGGCAAAGAAGAAACGGGCTTGGGTAGAAGTGGGACTGGGGTCCACACCACGGAGAGCGGTGTCCACTTCGCGGCCGGGCTGTGGTCATCAGGGGCGCTCCGGGAGAAGAGCACAGGTACCTGCTGTGCCCCGGCAAGGCCCACCCTCCTGCCCAGGGAGTCCCCACGTGTGCCGCTCTCCAGCTTATGTCGGGGGGCCGCACTCCACGGTGGACATGGCCGAGTTCCTGGTTTCCCGAGGTGACCTGGGCTGCAGAGCACAGGGAGCCTCCGCTGATGGGAGAGCGGGGACCGGCCGTCCCCAAGCCGCAGAGGCCTGGGCACCACAGCCTCGGCTGCCCAGGGGGCCGGGGATCAGCGTGCAGTTCCGCTCTTCTGCTGGGTGACCTCCAGACAGGAGGGGAGAGAAAAACCCGAGGGAGCGCGGTGTGGCGGGGGGGGGGGGGGCTGGCACCTCCGAGGGGCCCGTGTGACGGGCAGCGCGTGGGCCATCGCTCCTGGGCTCGGCCTTGTCCCCCTCCTGTCCACTAGCCCAGATGCCACGCCCTGGGCTCTTCCGTGGGAAATCCCCCCATCCCAGCCCGTGAAAACGAGCAGGAAAAGTAGAGAGCCAGGCCAACAGGAGAACCTTCCGGGGGGTTTCACACCAGAAGAGGCACCGACTTTATGACTGGCCTTCTACACCAGTTACTCTCGCTGAATTATGCCAAAATACATCATTTTATTCATCTCAAAGAATCCATGACTGAAGAAATGTGCTTCAAAACACAACGGAGGTACCAGCACCCTGCATGGGGACCCTGTTAAAAAGGTTTCCTTACGTCCCATGGCAAAAGTTTTTCTTACGTTAGGCCACATACATTTCAATACTTCTTATCAAAAAGTTGTGCCACGATTCAGAAGATGTCTCTTCCCAGAAAATAATTAGACCTTTCTCTGACCTTCACCCTATATTTCATCAGTAAGGCATGTGGTAAATGCCTATAGAACATACTGGTCAAAAGTATCTCCCTCCTAGATCATTCATGACCCACTTCAAGGAGAGGCATCCACAGCATTCCGTCATTAGGCTGCTGATAGGAAGGTAATCAAGTCACTTGTGCCTGGCCTTCAAGCCCCACGGGCCAGCCCTACCCTCCAAGTGGCTGGACCCAGGCAAGGACACACCCGCGTCACTATCAGGGGCTAATTGCCTGGTGCCTGGCCCAAGGAGGGCACACCTACATCATAATCAGGGCCTGCTTCCCCTGGTAACTGGTCCAGGCAGACATGCCTGCATCATAATCAGGGCCTGCTACCCCTGGCAAACTGCCATGCCTTCCTTGCTAAGTACCTGCTGGGGCCACAGCTCTCACCCTGAACTGAGAGTTTCTTTCTCAAAATGAAGGATATTGAATTCATAATAGACCGTCCCTACAGACAGACTTCTTTTCTAATGAGCTCAAGATGCCTTTCACAACCTAAAATGCCCCACCAGAAAATACCTTCAGAAAGAAAAGAAATGCAAGTATGTTTCTAGGGCTTCCCTGGTGACGCAGTGGTTGAGAGTCCACCTGCCGATACAGGGGGCACGGGTTCGTGCCCCGGTCCGGGAAGATCCCACATGCCGCGGAGCAGCTGGGCCCGTGAGCCATGGCCGCTGAGCCTGCGCGTCCGGAGCCTGTGCTCCGCAGCAGGAGAGGCCACAGCAGTGAGAGGCCTGCGTACCGCAAAAAAAAAAAAAAAAAAAAAAAATGGGCAAAGGACTTGAATAGACATTTCTCCAAAGAAGACATGCAAACGGCTAACGACATATGGAACAATGCTCCGCGTCATTAATCATTAAAGAAAGGCAAAATCAAGAGGGAATCACTACACACAAAACAGGACAGCTACTATCAAAACGACAAAAAATGACAAGTGTTGGTGAAAATGTGGAGAAACTGGAACCCTTGTGGGCCGTTGGAGGAAGAATAAAATGGTACAGCCAGTATAGAAGACAGTTATGGTAGAGCTTCAAAAGACTAAAAACAGAATTACCTTATAATCCAATAATCGCACTTCTGCGACCATACCCAAAAGAAATGAAAGCAAGGTCTTGAAGAAATATTTGTATATACATGCTCACAGCAGTGGTTTTCACAACAGCCAAGAGGTGGAAGCAACAGAGTTGTCTATAGACAGATGAAGAGATAAACAAAATGTGGTCCGTACAGTGGAATATGATTCAGTCTTCAAAGGGAGAAAATCACATGCTACAACATGGATGAACCTTGAGGACATTATGCTAAATTTAAAAAGCTAGTCACAAAAGGACAAATACTGCATGAGGCACCTAGAGCAGTTCAAATTCACAGAGACAGAAAGAAGAAGGGTGGGAGCCGGGGGCCAGAGAGCGGGAGGAATGGAAGTTAGGGTTTAATGGGGACAGAGTTTCAGCTTTGCAATGTAAAAAGTTTGAGAGATGGAGTGGTGATGGTTACACAACAACGTCAACATTCTTAACACTACCGAACTGTACACTAAACATGGATAAGATGGTAAATTTTAAGCTGTTTCTTGTGACATACGGATGTGTTTCCATCACTAAAGTTTGTCAGGATTACTGGGTGTGCAAACAGCCCAGAGGCAGCTGATGAAGGGAGTGTGAATCGCGGTGCTTGTACCCGTGCGTGAGGAGTGTGTGTGTGTGTAATCCAAGAACAGTACACATGGTTTCTGTGTGACACAGGCAGCGGTATTAGCAGGGCCCTTTGACAGAAAATTCTCTGGTTCCCGGGAATACTCAATCTGCCCCTCTGGATATGTGTACAAATACAGATAACAACACATGTTTCAAAAATGATGACGACTCATATGAATACAATTTTGAATCCAAAATTACTGCTATAACTGTAAACTTTTTCTCCCTTAGCACCAGGAATTCTAAAGACTGAGTTTTCACCTTTTCTCCTAGAAAAATCTTAAAATAATACTTCATTTTTAAGCATTTTTTGTCCCTGTAATCTAGAACATTCTTGACCTTCTCACTTGTAGTAAGAACCAGCAGGCAATTCCGTTGTGATCAACCTTCAGTTAACATGCTCCAAGGGAGAAAAATCATCTTCCCTTTCAAAGGAAAACAAGTAAAGAGAGCGATAAAGGCCATACAAACAGACATGTCAGAACAGAATTATGCCTTTAACTTAAAAAAAAAAAAATTAAACTTCTTTGGGGAGATTTAGGTGCTTGCTTCTCATCAACATGTTAAAGTTTGCATAGCTGCTGAAACCTTAGTCGGTGTTATCTGATTGTGAAAAGAAAAAGCCTTCTGTCAGGAATGTAATCTTTACATAATACCCATGCAAACACAATGCAAATGTTTTTGGACCTCAGGAGTCAGTGAAAGGAACGCATATTCTTTTAAGAAGCCTTTAAAAAGACAAGATTGGATCGCAGCACACAACAGCATCCACCAAACTCTCTCTCGAGCCCCTCTGAGCCTCACAAGGAAGAGAATTTTCCAAGAAGTTATCAAGACCAAAGGACAACCCCAGCATGCCCCGCATGAGTCTGTGAGAGTCACTACTAAGGCGAGAGACAGGATGGCAGAGGGCGGCACCTGGCATGAGCGCGGCGGTGGGGAACACCTCCTTCAGCTTCGCCTGGCTGGCTTCCACCAGCTCCTCCTTGGACATCGGGAGCTGCAGGGTGTCTACGATGATCTGGGCCGCCTCCAACGCCGTCTTACCCATAACAAGGGACTTCACATCCCAGCTGTATTTCTTCCCATAGCGACCGCAGACTGCCTCAAACACCACTGAGTACAGCCGTTCAGTATCTGCAGACACAGTGAGACGAAGACACAGAGGCTTTTAGGGTGCACGCGGTGGTAATGCCAAGTCTACATCAGAGAAGCACGTGTGTTCACAGTGCAGGTCAAGTTCAGGGTAGAAAGCTCTCTCGGGGAGACCTATGGACGTGAGGGAGACGTTCTCAGGCCATGGGGACCAGACGATGCCCTGGGCAGCCTGCTCTCTGCTGCTCGGGAACGTTACAGGCTGGCCCTGAAAGGAAGTCTCTAGTACGGTGAAACTGCCTTGTCTACGCGCACGCACGCATCTGGGCCTGAGCACGCGCTTGACGCCGTGAGCTGGTCCTCCCAAGCGTGCACCGTGACGGCAGCACGCAAGGGTCTGTGTGTGAGCCCTCTGCTGTTAGGGATGTGCCCCGAGGAACTACTCCCACCCGGCAGGAGCGCCTGGCCACGGGCGGAGCAGTGAAGTGCCTACGCGAGGACAGAAACTTGTGCGCGGCTCTGAGTAGGAACACACAACTCCTGTTTCCTCTCACGGGACCAGATCCCTCACGGCACTTGTGTCATCAGGCATGGGGGGTGGGGGGCTTCGTCCACCAAGCCTTCTTGCAACAGCGGCGGCGTTTCCTGCAACGTACCTGGATGCTGTCGCTCTGTGGTGAAGGGATCATTCCCAGGAGGCCGCCACCCACCCCGTGGCTGCTTCTCCCGGCAGCTGACCTGCCCTTCCCCTCCCCACCCGCTAAATGTGTCGTGCTAGGGCCTCCCTGTAGGCTGCTTCCCCGGACAAGCCCTGGACCCTCAGCCCCACGGTGGCATGCTTCAGCCTTGACGATGACCAGCAACAGAAAGAGCTTTTCTTTCTCCTCTGCTTTCCAAGGCAAAATCATCTACAGCTGCGTATCAAGTAGGCTCAGCGCTTTAACTCTTTGGGTCTTCACCGTTCTACCACGGGCTGGATTCTGGGGGGACGGTATAAGACACACAACAAAAAGATCTCAGATATCCACCCTCAGACATACTCGCCAGACCATGCTTGGGCATGACCCCTGGGCTGGGTAATACATTCCAGCTTTTGTTTCCTTTTCTTTTTTTGGTACAAAAGAAGGTGGGACTTGAGGAAAAGTCTTCCCGGGATCCTTGGTAGAAGCAGCCAGCGTCTGCATAATAACCTGAGTGGTTCTAGTTTTTCTAGAACCATGCTGCACTTAATCTCCCTGAAGAAGTCCCAGCAAAGAGGGAAGGGCTGATGCACCCTCCGCTGGACGCTGAGGAGGGCTGCCTGTCACACACGCTCTTTTACATCCTTCTCGCCTGTGAGCGGACACAGAGGGAGGGCTCTCGGGGTCGGGGGGTGGGGGGTGCGGGATGGATGCACTGGCAGGGAGGCTGTACATTTTACCTTCTACACGTGAGCACTTTTCTTCTAGCGGTTGAGAGAGAGAGAAAGACTGACAAAAAGACATCGCCGGCACCCAGCGAGTGAGAAACCACTGATGGGTTTGCGAAGGCTAGGGAGTGCCAGGAAAAGCAGCAGAGGCCGGGTGGGGACTTAACATGAGGGACTCGTGCTGAAGCAAGTGGATGGGGAAGGAGAAAGGAGCATGAAAAAAGACTAATTCTGAAGACAGAAAACAGCTGTATTCTTTAAAAATGCTTCAAGCAGCGTTTATTTAAAGCTGAAGCTTTTAATTTAAAAGGCACAGAACGGTGGGATTATAAATCTGTAGGAGACTGTGCCGACAGCCACTTTTCTTCACAATTTAGATAAAATCCCCCCAAACCCTCGGTGGAATAAGCGAGGATCTGAATGCATCGCCAAGCTCCTCAGACCCGGCAATGAGGACGCCAGCTGACGACAGCGTACGATCAATGAAAGGGACAGCGTTTTGAAAGGAAAAGGTTCTCCAGAAGCTAAACTAAAATGAAGCCGCATAAAGTAGCTGTGCTCTGCGCCGTGCTTCTGGGTTATTTTTCACAGGAAACTCACGTGGTTTTCCACAGGCTACGTGCACACAAGCTGCTCCCTTACTCAGGTGTGTTAGGAACATACTGCAGGTACACGAGAACCTCAGCCCTGGGCGGTGGGGGGGATAGGATCCAGGCAGCAGTCCCAGCAGGTACAGATGAAGGGATCAGGCAGGCAGTGACACGAGGGCATCGGATCGGGCGGGGGGCAGTGAGGGAGGTGAGCGGACAGACTCAGCCCAGAGGTTGGTATTTTCATCCGAGCTGCGGGCTGGGTCCCTAGGTGGGAAAACAGAAGGCACTGACGTTTAGGGTCACTGAACTGTTACTATAAAAGGCATCACCACACCTGGAAGGCCTCTCTGTTTCGTCTGAGGCTGAGCTTCTGTCGTTGTACTATGCTTAGCAACAGCTTTTATCATCGAGAACGTATTTAAATGCTGGCTGAGTCCATCCCAGACTCTGAGGACGGTATCTGTTTGTGTTTCAGCTTATGAAGACGGAAGGGGTGAGCGTATTTCCCCACTTCTCTCTTGCACGAAGCTGCACCTAATCCAGTTCTAAAGGCATGATCTGCATTATTTAATAGCAAAACCCCTCAATCAACCCGAGAGTAAGAAGCATGTAGGGTAAGAGCTGGCTTGGTTTCTCTGCCCACCCCATCTCCACTTCTGTACCACACGGACACAAAGCAAGGGCGTCCTGATCCGAGAGGAGCAGCGAATCCCCAGCCTGGCCACGCTCTGGCTGGACGTCCCAGGAGGAGCTGCTTCACCTCGGTGACCTGCGGCTTCTGCCGGGGGCACCGTGGGGAGCAGTGGCCGCCTGCAGGCCCAGGCGTGCCGGAGGACTCTGGGCTGGGAGCCGGCCCCGCGCTCGGAAGCCAGGCTGGCCTGGGTTGGAGGCCCTGCCCCGCAGCTGGCCAGCCGCTGGGAACTCAGGACATGTGCTCGGCACTCTACTGGGCCTTAGCTTACCCGTCTGCACCCTGAGGGGTCTTCCCACGGGCACACACCTGCTAGGCACCTGCGTCAGCTGAGCGGGTAATCGGCGCGCAGCTGTGAGCACGGCGCCCGGCCCTGCCTCCCCGCCTCTAGGGCCGTCTGGGGCACACGTGCCCTGCAGCGGCTCCGTGGAAGGCGGTCAGGGAGCATCTGTGAGCTCAGAGGAGACGACAAGCTCTGCTTTCCCTGCCTGCACACCACAGCTCCCAAAATGGCAAGGGCTGCTGCATCTAACAAGTCACAGGGCCTCATTCCGGGTGCTTTACTTTAAAAGGAAGTGGTAACCATTTGGGATTCCCTCCCACAGTGTTACACATTCCCTAGCTTCACAAATACTTGTTAACTGACCGCCCGGCCTAGGACAGGCACACTGACGCCGTGTCCCCAGCCCCATGAACCATAAACTTCCGGAAACGGAAAAGCTCTCATTTAGCAGAAAAAACAGAGTCAGTTTTAATGTTTAATATTTGGGACACTTAGCGTGAACCTTCTTGCGCTTCCCTGTACAAACACCAACAGGCTTTGGATTACGGATGCTGCCCCAGGCCACCGCCGCCGCCCCGCCACAGAGCGTACATATCATGGAATCAATGCATTCCACTTTAAAATAATAATTTAAAAATCGAAATACAACTGGCTCCTCTGGTTTTGGAAACGGACTGTGGATTGATTACCGCTCTCCAGTCAACTTACACCTTCCATATCCTGTACACCTTGAACAAAGTGAGATAATGCTTCTCAGAACTTAATATATCTTGAGAATAGTCTTACTTTCCAATTACTAAAAAAAAAAAAGGAGGGTGAAGGTGACCTAAAGACACTGTTTTGTGCTACAGATAGTTCCTTAACGATACAAGATACCTTTCCACGTGGAAAGGCAGAAGGGCCCATCTCGGGCTAAAATCAAATTGTCACAGTCTGGCAAACAGGGAGTTGTAGAAGGGGAAGCAGACTGATGTAGCCGGCTCCATGCTTCCTCTCACCCAGAAATGGAGCAGTCTTCTTCAGTGTGGTGAAAGCTACATAGTTTACATGTGAAACGGCTTTAACAATAAAAAGGCAGCGCACGGGACATTCTGATCAAAGTGGTGGTGCCACTCTTCTAAGCCACCGTGGTAGTACACAGTAGGTCATCAATCACTGAATACACTCCTTGAAAACATGCACTTCTTTTGTTCACCTACCACTCGTTTCCCTAATCCACTGGTCCTCAAAGTGTGGTCCCTGGACCAGGAGCGTCAGGAATGCAAATGCTTGGGCCTCAGCCCAGACCTACTGAGGAGAAACTGGGTGAGGCCCAGCGCTGTGACCCCAGATCTGCTGTGTGTTTTATCAACCCCCCCTCCCACCAGCAGGAAACCAGGGTGTGCGTGCCTAACACAGGGGAGAATCACTGACCTGACCTGTTTTTACCAAAGCCCTGTGCTCTGCAGTCAGCGATTTTAAAGCCAGATCAAGTTTAACCAAGAAAAGCTTGATTTTAATGATTACACGCATAGATCTATTAGCAGAAATTAAAGAAAAAATAATCTATTTACACTTTCCTCTGTATTGCATCCCATGCATACTTAAACTTTTTTCTTCTTTTGAAGAAACATGTAGCTTGCAGTAAACTACAGACAACTTGATGGAACATACTATACTGAAAGGATTAGTGAACTGGTTCATCTCTCTCCCAAGTGGAAATCGAGAAGAAGAAGGATGTCTAGCCCTGGGACCACAGAACAGGAAGCAACAGCTGTTGCCGGGGCCCTCGGTTTGAGAACAACTACTGAGACCGACACACTTGCTCTCTGCGCTTTCTAGCAGGGGATCCTTGATTTCCTCCAGTGATGAAGGACGTCACTGGAAAATAAGCATCCGTTCCCAAAAATGGACTCTTCGGTCAAGCGGCACAGCCATCCTACGGCCTAGGCTCTAGATGACGAGAGCCTGCAGACGTGGCTCGTGCTTCTCAGGAAGACAGGAGACGAGCCATCCGACCCGGCGGGCTCTGCTGTCAGGGGCTGCCCAGGGCTCTTCTTGACTTCTCAGGGCTCCCCAGCTTGCTTAATAATTTCTAGCACACTCATGGCGAAAAGTGTTTCTGCAACAGCTGTCTGCTGCTGTTCTCCATGCTCCCAGCACACGGCACGAAGCCCAGAGCCTCTATCGGCGCCACGCTTGGCTCCGAGTTGCCTCTGCCGTACCCCTGCCGGGCCAGCTGGCCAGGGCGTCTACCTGCCTCACCGGCCGCCGTGACGAGCAAGGCCAAGGCAGAAGAAGGAACCTGCTAAAAGTGCCGGTCACCCCAGGTGTGGCGGAAGGGCACCGGTGGATCTGGAGGAAGGCAGAAGAAGGTGTGGACGTACCAGCTTCTGAGAGGGGCAGGCAGGGGCACAGCCTGAGGCAGGAGGCCCTACAGGACAAAAGGCCCTTCCAGGAGCCAAGAAGGACCCGCCGGTGGTGAGCGCTAGCGGAGGCGCCTACGCCTAGCTCTCCGCGGGAGGACTCGGCCAGCGCTTGGCTGAGCAGCGGCAGAAAGGCCGGCAGGGTAGTGGACAGCCCTCCCGGGAAGGGGGCCGGCAGGGTAGTGGACAGCCCTCCCGGGAAGGGGGCCGGCTGCAGGGACCGCCTGGTGGAGGCTGCAGGGCGGGGACCCAGGAGGTGGCTACCATAAGCGGGGCATGCGGCATGGCTGGTTTGGGGGCGTATCTATCTGGCTTTCCCTGGCCCATCCCACGTGGGAAGCTGCAGGCACAGAGCACTGATCGCTGCAGGGTCCGTGGTCCGGACGCTCAGGAGGCTGTGGGTCGGTGCACGGCTGGCACGTCCCGTCCCTCGAGCGTAAGGCGTCTGCCAGCTGCTTGCTTTCTCACTCTTGGGAGTCCAAGGTCCAGAGGCCACTGTCCTCCGAGTCAAGACAGCCACCCAGCAGGCTGCACCGGCCCGAGAAGGACAAGGGTCCCACCCGCAGGGGGCAGACGGCTCCGTCTCCAGGACAGGACGCCACTGTGGAAAGCCACCGGGTGAGCAGAGCAGCTATGGAGACTGTGCGAGATGCCCCAAACATTCCAGTCCCATTAAGGGAGACAGGCACTGAACCGGTCAAAGACCCTGGGCCACACGCTGGACCCACGGGCCCTGCACGGATGGCCCTACGTCTCCTCCTGGCCACCTGACCCTCCACAAACCCACCCTCAGCATGTTCCAGGCCGGAGGCAGGACCCCACTCCCTCCCTAGCTCCGTTCACCTCTCCCCTGGGTGAAGCATTCCTCTTCACACAGGTGCATCGGGCACATTCTCTGTGAGAGGCACTGAAAAAACGTGGTTAAGTGAGACAGAAGCATCCTTGCCAAGTTAAATACAGAACTCAGTGATTGAGACTGAAAAGCTTATTAAAGTTTGCTTGGGGAAAAAAAAAAAAAGGAACAGCCAAATACCTGCAAAGGGAAAGGGAAACTTTGCAGAAAGAGTGGTAGAGAAAAGGCAGTATGTAAATCAGAGTATTTCTCTCAGCTCAGAACTACTGATATGTGGCCCTCTGCTAACCGCAAGGACCTGGACGTCCAGGAATGTCCTCTCAGACCTGAAAACGGATGCCAGGCAGAGGCTACGTTAGACACCGAACGCAGAGGCCTGGCATTCTGGGGAGGAGAAAGAAAACAGGACGAGGAGAACACAGATGCCGCCTCCAGCAAACACTGCAAGTCTCCAGGCGCTGAGGACACTCGGGTGCGCTCTCCAGGGGCCACCAACACTGCGTGTTGTTTATACACACAGGACAGGCTTTCCTAGTCTGTGCGGTTTAACCTTTACAAATGAGCTTGCATGTAAGAGGGAACACGGCCTCCTGTTTAGGAATGTACAAGACGGAAACCAGTAATTAACAAGCATGAAATTGCCAGTCCCGGTAATATGTGCTTCAAATTAGCAGCCTGCTTGCTCTAGCAGGCTTAGAGGAAAAGTATTTAAGGGTCTGATGTACTGTTTCCTGTAGCTGGAAGCTATCAGTTTTCAACTGTAAAGAAGAAATAATAACTCCTTAAAATGAAGATCGGTGATAATAATTTAACTGGGTGATCACTTGTAAAGTAAAAATCTTGATTAGTATTCAGCATGATTCACTGGTGGTGTCAACTATTCCCTTTAATAGGTATGGGTATTAGTCAAGAATTTTTTTTTTCTGGTAATCCATAATAAAGTTTAAGGAAATCATTTTAAAAATGAACTGGTTCAAAAAATGTTGCTGGATCATATGTTATCTCTATGGAAACATATCTGTACTGGAGGAAAAAAAAATGAACACTGACCCTTAGACTCAGAAACCTAAATGTAAAACCAAAGCTATGAAACTTCTGGAAGAAAATACAGGAGACCATCTTTGGACCCATGGGATCTACGAAGGCTTCATACACAGAACACACAGTAAGAAGCCTAGAAGAACACATGGATAAAGGGGCTTTCATCAAAATTAAAGGACCCCAGGAAGAAAAGGCAGGCCACAAAGTGAGAGAAAACACACACACACACACACACACACACACACACACACAACTTACATGCAGAATCTATAAGGAGCCACACTTTACAGCTTAGTGGTGACACAAACAACCTGCAGTAGAAAGAATAGCAGCCCCGCAAAGATGCACATGCCCTGATCTCCAGAACCTCTGAGTAGGCGTCATGGCAAAATGGACCTCGCAGGTGTGTTTAAGCAAGAGTCCTGAGGTGGGGAGATGACTCTCCAGGATCACAAGGATCCTTCCAAGAGGCAGGCAGGAGGGTCAGAGTCAGAGGAGATGTTGAGGGCAGAAGCAGAGGTCAGGCAATGCAGGGTCACAAGAATAGGAAGGTGGGTGACCTGCAGAAGCTGGAAAGACAAGAAAACGCTCCTCGAGAGCCTCCAGAAGGAATGCAGCCCTGCCAACACCTAGATTCTCCCCCGGCCAAGACTGCTTGTGGATTTCTGGCCTCCAGAGCTAAA
This sequence comes from Leucopleurus acutus, assembly GCF_964270905.1. NCBI lineage: Eukaryota > Metazoa > Chordata > Mammalia > Artiodactyla > Delphinidae > Leucopleurus > Leucopleurus acutus. The sequence continues at coordinate 4,597,335 of NC_139164.1, forward strand.
AGATACATCACTTTGTGTTGTTTTAAGCCACAGGGTTTGTGATAATTTTTTACAGCAGCAATAAAAGTAATACACAGCCCAACATAAAAACCACTTTGGATAACAGTCTGGCAGTTTCTTACGAAGTATACAACTATCATACAACCACCAGCAATAAAAAGGAAAAAAAAATAACATGCAATCCCATGAATGAGTTCAAAAACATGATGCTCAATGCAAGAAGCCAGATTAAAAAAGGAGTACATTCTGTATGATTCCATATAAAATCCCAGGAAGTGCAAACTCATCAGTAGTTTCAGGAGACTGACAGTTACCGTGGCAGGGGCATGAACAGAGAGGGATCGCGGAGGGCCACAAAGATACTCGTGGGAGCTGTATCCTTACATTCCTTACCTTGAGTGTGCACATGGTATCGCGGGAATCACATGCTAAAACTGATCCATCTGTGCAGAGTAAACTACCCCTGAAGTCCAATGTGATCAAAGTGTCCTGACTAGACTTCTCAAGGTCTGCTCCGAACAAGGAGAACCAGTGTTTGCAGCACAAGAAAATGAAGACGTACCTGGAATTCCAGGCGGCCAGACTGTTCCTGAACACAGAGACACTCCTGGGGTCAGCCTATCAGTACGAGGACGTGGGGACAAAGGACAAGGTGCGTGAGACGGCTCTCAGTCAACCAAAAGGAAGGCTGTCTTTTAGAAAGCGTGACGTCTGTGCCCAAGGAGGGAAGACTTAGCAGCGTTGTCCCCTATCTTTGGCCTAGGAAGAGAGCAAGACTTTCTCAGGATTTAAGGTATAAAATGAGCTTTCCCTGAGGAGACACCATCTTGATGGATGCGAACAATGGCCTCTAAAAAGTAAAACTGGAAAGACTCCTACCTCACTCCTTACTACTGAAGTAAATGAAAAGGCCAGACATCACAGTCGGAGGTCAGGGCCTGACTCTACCCAAGGGATGCAGGCCGGGAAGACCATCCTAAGAGGGCCGACGAGAGGCTCATCATGCTGCCTGCCGAGGGGCACCGACAGGCAAGGGAGGTAGCTGCTCACACACAGCGTGCGTGTCCCCTGAATTCCTATGTTAAATGCTAACTCCCCATGTGATGGACGCTGCTAGGAGGTGAGGCCTTTGGAAGGTGGTGAGGTCATGAGGGAGGAGCCCTCCTGAATAGGATTAGGACCCTCCTAAAAGAGACCCAGAGAGAGAGCCCCCCAACTCCTTCTGTTACGTGAGGACACAGAAGGCACTGTGAACAGAGATCGGACTCTCCGCAGACACCAAATCCGCCTGACCTTGGTCTTGGACTTCCCCAGCTCCAGAACTGTGAGAAAAACACGTGTGCTGTGTAAGCCACCCAGTCTGTGTACTTTTGTTAGGGCAGCTGGAGCAGACTGAGGCAGAGTGATGGCAGGACTCCCTCACACACGGAAGGACTGGAGAAGGACAGGCGGGCACTGTCCCACACGACGAGCAGTCAAGAAAAACGTGATCTCTGCAGTAGCTACCAGTTCCAGCGCCCCGGATGCCAAGTACGAACAATGATGAGTCTTCCAGGCAAATCCCAGATGCCCCTGCACACCTGCCAGGTCAACTCCAGGTGTCCCCAGTTAGTCAAGGGGTGTGGACAAACAGCCTTCCACCTACCCACCCCCATAATCACACTGAAGCACTTCACGTGGAAAACACAGGAAAAACAATTCCTCTCCTCGTTTTTTGTTCTTGTTTGTATTTCGGCAAAGGCACAACATAGATAAAGAAGGTAAAGAACAACAACTCAAGCTTCTCTGCAATATTTTACTTAGACTGCGGCGAGGTAACAGAAATGCCCAGCTACGCTTCGTTCCCCAAAGTTGTTTTCTTTTTCCATTCCACCACTGAAACTGGTGATGTATCCCCTGCATCTAGGCTTTCCCTTGTTCACTGTCTCTGCTTTTCGATCACCCATCCTGTGGCCCTGGTCTTCCTCCCACCCTCAGAGACACTGAAAGTGACAGGAAAGGCGAGGCATTGGCGACGGCCGGCCCTGGAGCCAGAGGCAGTGGTGGGGATACAGAACGGGCCCCAAGAAACAGAAGAGTAGGGCGGGCAAAGTCGGAGGCAGGGGGGCAAGAAGCACAGAGGATGTTTACTGAGCCCTGACAAACTGCAAGACTAGGAGACATACCTTCTAAAATGGGGAGAAGTTCAGGGAAGTAAGTGTAGATTTGGTAGTGATGATTAAGGGCTTTTCAAGTTAAAAATCTCCCGAACTCATCCACGGAAGCCACTTTACAGCTGACCGATTATTTTGTGATATTTAACAGTATGTTACTGATACAGAAATGCTATCAGGACAGCTTAAAAATAAGAGATTCTTTTCAAACGTTTTTTTTTAACTCCTATTTTTAAGCTTTTAAACAAGGCATACTGAGTTTCCATGACTTCTTCCAGGTCAGCGAGCTCATCTAGGGCCCATCCAGGGCTGAAACCACGGTCTGCGTACGAAAATCCCAGGAGCTCCGAACTTTAACTTGGCCTGGCACACGCTCCTACAACTCACGGGTGCCGGGCACTCTGACTTCAGCCGCGGTTCTGCCAGGTGTGGGACCCTGACCAGCGGCACGGGCCTCACGTGGGAGCTGGTGGGAAATGCATTCTCAGAACCGCTCCAGAACCACAGAGCCTGGGGCGCCAGCAATGTGTGTTTGCACAAGCTCTCCACAACAGCCTGATGCCTGCTCGAGGGAGAGAAGCACGGACCGAAGTTTCGTTAGCATTCCTGGCAATGAGATGACACACAGTATCTCCTATCATCACTACGGCTACTAAAGTAATTAGTAATAGCCAACAATCAATCACTGGGCACCTCCCATGGGATCTGTGTGTCCCTGAGATCCATGGCAACCCTCCTGATATGTACAGGATTACGCCATCCCCAATTTCTAGATGGACAGACTGATGCTTGGGGTACATGGTCCATGACCAAACAGGAGGTAGAGAAGGAGTCAGCCTACCCTCTTCACATGTGCTGACTCATGCTCTCAGTCGCGACACAAACCCGTGTCTCCTAGGAGGAGCTCGTGTCTGCCAACACCTGGCTCACAAATTTTCATCCCCATAACCCTGTACACCCTCACTTTGCAAACCTAAGCTCCGGGTTTTGGACGTGTCCCTGTTTCCCGCCTTCCTGTTGCAAAATACGAATCTAGAAGCTTATGGCAGCACCACTTCTGTGGGGCACTGGCTGACCGTGAAGACACCTTATTCAGGTGAGGGGATTCAGTGAAATGGTTACCAGTCCTGCCCTGAGCAAGCTGTCAGCTGAGGGCTTGTCAAAGGTAAGATCTCTCCAAGGTTTCTCTTAAGACTTGGAGCAGAATCGACCAAACGTGGGCACAGAGGATTCCACGAGGTCACTGATTCCTACAGGGACCTGTGGCTCAGGACACCAGCCTGTTCCTTTCCTGCAGAGAACCTATCACCTTACACCAAAATTTTCTATGAGTGCAACGCTGGGCTCTTCCACCTGGTAGAGTAAACACAGGCAACAGCGTCCGGCAAAATCGAACAGCATCTGTAACTGAAGAAGCAAAAGGAAGATGCTGTTTTCACTCGTAGAAGGCAGAGCCGCTTGAGAAACGCAAGACCAAGGCTGAGTCGGAACACCACACACAACACGTCTTTTTGTGCAGGGAAATCCAGGAGGTGGGCGTGTGAGTTCCACGTGCCCGTCGCTTGACCACGGGAAAGCGGGCTACCCTCAGGCTCGTGACAGTGGGGGTCCCCCATCAGGCTACTGAAAATTCGCCCTGGAATCTGGAGGCTGCGGGAGAGCTTGACTCAGTTACAGGAGTGGAGACTGGGCTGAGGGCAGAGTGGAGGGGACTGTGTCCGCCCCGGAGTGAGACGCTGTCTTGCCAAGCACGGCGTCCTGGGGACCCTGGAAGCCTCGGGAAGCTCTCTGCCCACGGAGGAGGTGCCGTGAGTGGGGACAACCAGGATTCGCATGCTGGCCTTGCTGCTTCCTGAAGGTGTCCCCTTGTCAAAGGGACAAGAGCACTGGAAACTCAGTTTCCCTGTCACCCAAGGCTGTGCGGGGGGGATGAAAGGTGCCATCAGATGTAAACTGTCCAGAGCGGAGTTATGCGCTCCGTCAAGGGTGTTCCCATGAGATGCAGCGGGAGATGGAGAAGGGCAGGTAAGGCGGGGCTTTTCCGGGAGGGTCTGTCTGCAGAGGGTGCATGTGAGGACATCCGGGGAGAGGGGACGGTCCATAACGGAAGCAATAGCAACAGGAGAAGGGGCCCCCGGCTGGGCCTTGTCTTCGGGAGGACATGCCGTGCCTTTCATGTCCCCAGTCCCCTCTGTCCCTGGACGCAGGGCGCGGGGAGCAGCAGCATGGGATGGCACAACTTTCTCCAGGGAGTTCCAGGAGTCAGGCCTGCAGGCCACGCTCCTCTGCTACTTCTCATTACGGGGCAGTGGGCTCGAAGGGGCAATTTCAGAGTAGAGCAGGGGTCCTGGCCCCCAGGGGGATGCCCACCCGGTGCATGGACAGGACAGCGAGGCTCCTCGGAGGGAACAGCCCGCAGGGAGGCGGCTGGGGGCGGGGCAGAGGCACGTGGAAGGGGCTAGGGCTGGGGGAGGCCCATGTGGCTGACAGAACGACGGGCCTGCTCCCTCTGAGGGCGCTCTATGTGCCACGCGGTGCGGGGGCCCCTCCTGCAGCTGTGCGATGGCAGGGAGGATAAAGAGGCCCTGGTGTGGATTCACAAATTCAGGAGAGCCACAAGGTCTTCCAGCTGAGCTCTCCAAAGAAGACTGAGTCTTAAATCCTGCAGATACTGGGATTAAGATACTGTTTTTACAAACTTATGGTTACCAGGGGGGAAGGGGGGGAGGGACAAATTAGGAGCTTCGGATTAACACATACACACTACTTAAAAAATAGATAACCAACAAGGACCTACTGTACCGCACAGGGAACTCTACTCAGTACTCTGTAATGACCTACATGGGAGAAGAATCTAAAAAAGGGTGGATATATGTGTATGTATAACTGATTCACTTTACTGTACAGCAGAAACTAAGAACACTGTAAATCAACTATACCCCAATAAAAATTAAAACAATCAAACAAGATACTGTTTTTACATTCACTGGTGCAGAAAGCTGATATACCTAAAATGAGGAAAGAACCCATATAGACACTGAGTGAATCACTCTACGCTATATATGTGACCACATGTGCAGAAACGGCTTTTCCAGTTAGTTTTTTCTCAGCACAGATGGTGATGACCTCTCCCTCTCCTCTCCTGTATCCTTCCTTCCTTTCTCACGTTTCCTACGTGGATGTTTCCAAGCAGAATCTCAGAAGCTGACTAATGCAGAAGCTGACTAAAGACTGCCTTCCTGTTTCCTGTAAAGAGTCAGCAAGCACTGCATGGGACAGCACATTTATCAGGCCCTGTTTCTGAATCACGGCTCCATCAGCATGCGTCATCCTGCTACAGATTGTGTGCGGGGCCACACCGGCCTGAGCATGGCTGAGCGTGAGGGTGTAGGGCTCCAGGGCTGTGCCTCCCTTACACTTGGGATGCCTGGGAAAGACTGGGCCCCCCCATGGCGGGCTCAGGTTTGGATTCTGACCACCAACTTACACACTAAAGTATATTCAGAAGGTACGATGTAAGACAGTGTATTCAGAGTACGTAACCGCCCTTGCTGTGGAGCCCACGCAAAATTGCAATAGTGAATCCGGGTATAGGCAATGCTCAATGACTTTCTCCAAAAAGACTTCTCCTAAGGTCAAACTGAAACTATTACTAGAGTCAGGTTATGATTTTGTATCTATTTCCCTTCTCAATCAACTTTATTTTCCATATTTGAATACAACTTACCAAACCTAGAAAAGTTCTAACTTGAAGGTGGCATGCATCCCAGGAACTATAATAAATTTTTACTTTTTGTTTTGCAAAGTATCATCAAGCAAGATTTGGAAACACTTAAAAATGCAGTACGTTTTACACACGAGTGTTTCTTGATTCACTACCCAATGACCGATTCAAGAATTTCCCTGGCAATCTTACTAAATTATGCTAAAATTATGCTAAGTTACTTTAAAATGAGATGAAGGATAGGGATGCTATAACTCTTTTTTTTCTTTAATTCCTTGAAGTGATGGTTTACAATCAGGGGTGATTCTGCCCTTGGGGGACATAAAAGACAAGATAAATGTGTTTTTTGCTTGTGAATCGTTTTTTCCTATCTGATTTAAAAGATAACTGCATAAAGCAATAATTATAAATCTCTGTTGATGGGCACATAACATATGAAGATGCAATCTTTACAGCAATAACAGCACAAAGGAGGATGGGAAAGGAGATACATAGGACCAATGTTTTTGTATACTATTTAAATTAAGCTGGTATTAACGCAAACCAGATGGGTGTAAGTTGTTAACTGTAAATACTCAGAGCAACCACTAAGAAAATAACTAAAAAAAAAAAAAAAAAGATAAGACAAGAGAATTTAAAATGTACACTAGAAAATCTATCTGGTTAACATAAAAGAAGGAAGGCAGTGATGAAGGAATAGAGGAACAAAAGAAAAAGACATGGATTTGTTCGTTTTATTTTTTTGATTCCACATATAAATGAAAACCTACATTATCTGTCTTTCTCTGATTTACCCTCTAAGTCTATCCATGTTGTTGCAAATGGCAAAATTTCAAACTAATATAACACAGAAACTTGGGACGTCCCTGGTGGTGCAGTGGTTAAGAATCCACCTGCCAATTTAAGGGAGATGGGTTCAAGCCCTGGTCCAGGAAGATCCCACATGCCGTGGAGCAACGAAGCCCCTGCGCCATATCTACTGAGCCTGTGCTCTAGAGCCCACGAGCCACAACTACTGAGCCCGCACGCCACAACTACTGAAGCTCGCATGCCTAGAGCCCATGCCCCACAACAAGAGAAGCCACCGCAATGAGAAGCCCGCGCACTGCAACGAAGAGTAGCCCGCACTCGCAGCAACAAAGACCCAATGCATCCAAATAAATAAAATATGTAAATAAATAAATAAACTGAAACGAAGCAAAACAGAAACAGGCTCACAGTTACAGAGAACTAATAGTACCCCAGTGGAGAGAGGTGGGGGCGGGACAAGATAGGTGAAGGGGATTGAGAGGTACCAACTACTAGCTATAAAATAAATAAGTTACAAGGATGTAAAGTACAGCACAGGGAATACTGTTAATATTTTATAACTTTACACAGAGTGTAATCTATAAAATTATCAAATCATGATGTTGTACGCCTGAAACTAACATAATACTGTAAGTAAACTAATACTGACACTTCAATAAAAAAATAAATGCAGACAGAGGAAAGTCTTCCTTACAGTAGAATGCCTGCTAATAAATGCAGATTGATGGCATCTGACCAAAAAAAAAGACATAGAGAAAACAAATAACATAACGCCATACATAAATCCTCTCTTATCAAAAATGGCACTATATGTAAAAGGTTAAAAGTAAATTAAAAGGTCAAGATTGGCAGAATGTATTAGAAAAAGAAAAACCACATGATCCAACTATATGCTGTCTACAAGACACACTTTACATTGAAAGGTGCAAAAAGGTTGAAAGTAGGAGGATGGAAAAGATATCCAATGCACACGGTAACCAAAAGAGATCCAGACTGACCACATGAGACAAAGGAGACTTAAGGCAAACATTTCTATTAGAAACAAACAAAAAAATTAATAGAAACATTTTATAAGGATAAAGGGGTCATTCCATCAAGAAGAGGCAACAACTATAAACATATATGAACCTAACAACAAAGCCCCAAACACATAAAACAGAAACTGACAAAACTGAGGGGAGAAAGGGATGATTCAACAACAGTAGCTGGAGACTTTGATGCCACACTTTTAATAATGGAGAGAACAATTAGACTGAAAATTAACAAGGAATATAAGATCTGATTTAAAACACTTAACTATGTAAATACCATAAACTGACTGGAGCTTATGATAGTATGGAACACTCCACCCAACCATGACAAAATATTCATTCTTCTCAAGTTCACAAGGAGAATTCTCCAGGAAAGATGATAAGCTACGCCATAAAACAAGTCTCAATAAATTCACAAAGGATCAGAATCATACCAAGTATTCCCCTGATCATTGATAGCGTGAAATGAGAAATCAGCAACAGAAGGAAATTTGCGAAATTCCCAAATATGTGGAAGTTAAACCACACACACCTAAACAGTCAGTGGCGAAAAGGAAAAATTACAAGGGAATTATGGGATGAAGGAAAATGCAAACATAACACACCAAACGGTATGGGATGAAGGAAAATGCAAACATAACACACCAAACGGTATGGGATGAAGGAAAATGCAAACATAACACACCAAACGGTATGGGATATAACAAAAGCAGTGCTGGGAGGGAAGCTGATGGCTGTAAATGTCTGTTAAAAACGAACGGTCAGAGAGGTGAAGCACTGGTGGGTCTGAACGTGAGAAAGTGGACCATGAACCAAGGAATGCAGGCGGCCTCTACAGCTGGAAAAGGCAAATAACAGATTCTCCCCTGAAGACTCCTGAAGGAACCAGTCCTTGATGTGATTAGCTCCTGAGACTGAGGTGGGGCTTCTGACCTCATAATACACTTGTGTTGTCTTAAGCCACTCGGTTTGTGGTAGCGTAAGGCAGCAATAGAAAACTAACACAATAAGAAACTTTCCCCGCCATCTATTTTTCTTTTTTTCTCATTGGGTTTGTGTACAATGACTCTCAAAAAGACCAAGCACAAGAAGAGACCTTTCTTAACGTCTCATTCACAGGTGCCTTAACCACGGAAGGTCGAGGACAGCTGCAGAGAGTTTGTAGAACTATCGTGTGTGACAGCTTCCACTGTGTGTGGAGGTCACCCACCAGGTAGTAAGAACACCATGGCCTCGGCCTTTGTGACTGCTACATCATAATCACACACGTATAAATCTTATTAACCACTGGGCTTTTTTAATCCATGTCATACTGACATATGATGACTTCCTCTTAGTGAATAACTTAAATTCTTTTCAAATTTTAAAAGATAAATAAACATACAATCATAGGGTTCTAGATGGATGTGCCTTTCCCATCTTCTAGAGAGCTAAACCCTCTTGAGGGTTAGTTTCCCCACGCCTCAGGCTTTATGGATTAATGCTAAATCCCTAGTTCTCATGCCTTTTGAATAAATGCAAACCAGAATGTGTCCTCCAAGAATGCGTAAAAAGTTTCCATCTAACTTCACCCTAGAGATCTAAGATGGCTGAGAAAGAACACGGAGGCTGCCACGAAAGTGGATTTGGAAAAGCAAAAATGCAGGAAAAGACTGACAGTAGACATGAGTTCTTTCAGGTGTTGCCTTAGAATCCCATGTGTTGGATGGGTATATCCATCAAACCCCTACTAGTTCAGGCATCATTTCTAACAGTTCACCTTAAACCCAGAGACATGCAGTTTTAAAGATTCCCTTCCCCATGCAAATCAACAGCTTCCGTTCCTTTCTTCAAGACCTTCCTTCAGTGGCTGCTCCTGCTTCTCCTCTATTTCTACCCTTCCTATGGGTACAATGGAATCCAGTACTGAATGTATCCCCAGTGGTGCGTGCATTAGTATGAAGGCAGTGCCAAAAACAGTTTTAATTTAGCACAGTGCAAATCATTAAGGAATCTAGGAAATGCACTGAAATGAGAAGAGATAAAGAAGCACACAGTCCTCCTCCTTCAAAGACACACAAGCCATTGTGTCACCAGCATAATTCTTTAGCTGTTATGTGTGTTTCCATTCACTTATTTTTTGGTGTGGGTGGGGTGGAGGAATGTCAGACAACTCAACTGTAAAGAGATGACAGGAGTTAAGACTGGAGAAACTTATGCTATAATCCTGCTGGTACAGCACTGGGCATCCATGCTCTACCTCCCTGGCCAGTCTGCCTGTGAAGTCTGTAAAATATTGGTCCACATCTGCTTGATCTCTTCACAGTATCAAAAATCCTACATTTCTGGGTGGATTAGTTTGCTCTGGCTGCAATAACAAAGCACCACACAGTGGGGGGCTTAAACAACAGAAATTTACTTTCTCACTGTCCTGGAGGCTGCAAGTCTGAGATCCAGGTGTCAGCAGGGCTGGTTCCTCCCGAGGCCTCTCTCCTGGGCAGGCAGACGGCTGTCTCCTCACATGGTCGCGTGTGTGTGTGTGTGTGTGTGTGTGTGTGTGTGTGTGTGTGTGTGTGTGTGTGTGTGTGTGTGTGTGTGTGTCCCCTAATCTCCTCTTCTTGTAAGGACACCACCCATACTGGATTAGGACCCACCCTAATGACCTTATTTTACCTAATTACCTCTTTAAGGACCTTGACTCCAAATACAGCCCCATTCTGAGGTCCTGGGGTTCAGGGCTTCAAAATATGCGTTTTGGTGGGATGCAATTTAGCCCACAACACTGAGTTATAGATGTTCATCTACTTAGTGTGTCTTTCTATCGAAGGCAAAGGCAACCTATTAAAAGTACCCTTCTATGTCTTGTTTTTTCTAGGTTACTAAGAATGTAACCCAGAAATAAGGGTCAAAATTTCTTTTAAAGAACATCTGTTTACAAGGTATAAATTGATTCACATAGCTCAGATGTCATTTAACGCTACCCAGGATTTCTGCAAAGACGAAAAAACAGTAAGGCGTGCTTCCCCCTCCCACGCAGAGTGTACCTTTGGTGACGTGGGAGCTTTCCTGAGCAAAGGAGGCAGAGCTCGGTCACCACAGGTAGAGCTCAACTGACCAAGCCTTCCAACTGCAGGGGCTCTGAGAGCTGAGCAGTGACAGTGCCCATCCTGTTCTCAAACAGAACTGGCTTTTAGTCCAGAGCTCCGAGGACCTGGGAAGTGACAGCAGGTGAGAGAGGCTGTCTCTCTGGGAACAGGCAGAGGCTCCTCTGACACAGAATTAAGCCTGGCTCCTATTCATTTCCTGACTCGCGTGGGTATATGGCCTTACACGGTGTTACTCCAAGTCAGACAAAGTACACGAAAGAAATCCATCAGGCAATCACGTATTATTTTCATGGCCCTCTCTGGGACTTGCATGGACCTGGGAAGTATACTGAAAGAATGAAAAATTCTTGTCAGGTTCAAAGATTATTGGATTTAGGTGGAAAGACATTCACATATGCCAAGAAACGCAAAATCTAATCAGCTGGGCGGGAAAAGGCTTTCTCTAATGGACAGGCACCTCTCGATCCCCAGAACATTCACAGAGATGTTTAAGGGAAGGCAGGGTGCTGAGGCAGTGTTTGTGTGTTATCTATTACTTTATTACTTGTATCCTTTAATGGAATTTGGCCTACTGGGGCAAGAATGCTATAAATAAACTTTGAAATACACACTGGAATTACTAATTTTCACTAACAATTTAAGACTACATTATTGCAACTCTCTTGGAACAGTCAAGTGAACTTTACGTTCATCATAAACTTCATTTACTAGGCTTAAAATGATCTCTGGCTATTCAGAAAGGTTCTGCGTGTTAATTCAGACGAGGGAAGTATGGAACAAGGAACTAAAACGTAATAGCTTTATAAATGGAGCTTAACAAGCACAAAGGTGTTTCAGTTGATTAAAAAATGTGTAAACAGAGTCAAACACTGTCATGGCCTCTTAACAGTGAAGACTAACGTCTACCAGATTTGTCAACAGAATAAGCAGAAATTAAGTGTTTAAGGGACAGCTAGGCTTTTTTAAAAACCCGGTGTACAGGAGTCAACTCAGCACACAAGCAGCCGCATCAGTAATATTAAGCACCCGTGATACGTGGCCCCCGTGTGTGTCGGTGACGCGAGAAGAGCGGAGGGTGCGAAAGGGCTGGAATCCCAGGGCACCGCAGGCGGAGAGGCGGGGCCCGGTGTAGAATGATGCTCCTGGGGCTCCCAGAATGGAGATTCCCATAATCAGGAGGAGGTGGGTGGGCACGCTGGGAAATAAGACAGCTCTATAGGTGCGGGATGGGTTTTCTGAACATGGGTCTGGGTATCTAGCTTCCATCTATGAGAACTGTATCTGGGGAAACACGTTCTGGTTATCCGAGTACCGGACGCCTACGTTATTTTAGGCCCTTTTACACGCTAGTGTCCATGCCAATCAATAATGACGTGGACAAAGTTCAGGCAGCCGTCAGGTGAAAGAGCAGGGCCCACGGCGATCCCTGCCAGAGTAGCAAGAGTATGTACGTGTCGGATCATTTTCTGATCCGGGACAACTGCCACACCCCCCGAGCCAGCTCCCAGCCTGGAAGCCGCAGCCATCCACGCCATCAACAGTGCCTTTGTACGGCACGCCCTGCCTGCGAGGCTGTGCAATGGCTAGGAGGTAAGGCCTACGTTCCTGCATCTGGCACAAGGCTCACCAGGCCCCATCCCCTTCCTGAGACCTCTGCTCCCACCTTTCACGGGGCAAGGAGCCTCTTCTCCAGGCCCTGCTCTCTCAGACTTACACACAGTGCCCTGCTGGCCTGGGATCCTCGCAGCCCTTCCTGCTGCCCCACCCAGCCGACTGCCCCAAGGCTGGGAACGGACCCGGTCTCCCGGGAGGCACCCTGGATCTCAGCCCGCCTCCTCTGCCGGGCTCCCAGGGAACTGGGTCAGCTCAGCCGATCGTGAAGAGGCAGCAGTACAGAAAATGTCTGCCCCCTGCAGCCTGCCTCCACGGCACCCCTGCGTGGCCTTGTATCCCTGCCCTGCACCGGTCTCAGTACCCGGCGTCTGGTGGGTGGGCCTGCTACGAAAGCCTGTGGGACTCAGGAGCGACGCAGGGCCCTAAACGCCTCTCTCTCCTTGACGGCCCCGGTGGATCCGTCCTGTAACGCTTTTCTGAAATTCCCTTTGAACGTAAAGCTCTATCCCCAGATAAACACTCAACAGCCAGGCGGATGGACCTGGCTACAGGCCGGCAGCGTTAAGCCACATTAACTCCTTGGGTGGCTGGCCCAAATCACCCAGGAGCCAACTCGAAATGCTTTCATGAGGCTCCTCTCAGACTGGTTGAACAAGATGAGTGCCGAGATATGGCTCGAACTTCCAGAAAGGAACGCGTTCGTCGGGCTGCACCTGGCAGACCCAGAAATGATTTACATTGTTTGTGTTATCACCACACAGACGAGTGAGCACACACACACATAACTCAGCGCACGGGAGGGGGCATCAGATGCGCGACAGGTAGAGTCGAGGGTTATTTTTATGGGCACAAACGCCTTTCCTCTTGGAAAGTATCTAGGGACCAGCTTACACCCAGATTCCTATGACAAGGGAACGTAGGACCATTCTGGGGATAAACTCCTGGTGAGCTGTATCCTCTCGGCAAAGCCTTCTTCGCACACACACAATGGGCATGGAACATGGCTTGCAATCTCGCCAACGTGAGCACCGAAATTCAACCGCCACCACTGACGTTTCTGGAAGTGCCGGAACTGCCCGTGAGCACGTGAGCACGCCTGAGTCTGGTGAATCACTGCCTCTTTTTCTCGAGCTGCGAGAGGAGGCGGGGGGGGGGTGGGGGGGACACCTGTCAGGCACCGCCTCTGAGGTTAAGTCGCTTGACCTCAGTAAGCCTCGCTTCCCTACCTGCAAAACAGGCAAAGCCGAGACGGCCAGCGCGGGGTGCCGTCAGCCTGCTGCCAGGGAAACAGCCGAGGCGGGCAAGGTGCGCACGGCAGCGCAGGGCACGCGGTGAAGGCTCGTGGTAAATATTCACCGTTACCACAGAGGATGGAGACGGAGGGCCTGAAGAAAAGCGGCGGCTGCTGAAGGACACAAACATGGCTCTGAATATTGAGGAATCAGTACTGGCATGTTGGGAGGGGAGGGGGGCGGGAGGACCGGAAGACGGGAAGGTCACTGCCAGTCTCTAACGCGGGCGGCTCACGGGGCGCGCAAGACGGCAGATGTGGCCGAGAGCCCTGGGCTCAGCTTGAAACCCGGGGCTTGGGCGCGACCTCTGGGTGGAATAGCCCGCGCGCACTGGCAAGTGCGGACGGAGGCCCGAGAGCAAGAGCGGTTACTGAAGCCATGCACCCACAGCCCAGTCCAGGGCCCCGCACAGAGGTGGAGAGGAGGACAGACAGACAAGGAGAAGTGAAACCATGGAGACAGATCCCCCAGGACGGAGCGGGGCACTGGCCCATGAAGCAGACAGTTCTGGAAACATAAGAAAAGATGCTGAGTGGTATGGCAACACGGAAGTCACTGCTCCCTTTGTGCAAATTACGTCCACAGGCTGCAGGAGGAAGGCAGTTTGTGCGCAGGACGCGGCAATGAGGGAGCAGAGGTTTTGTTTATTTTTTTTAATTTATGGCTGAGTTGGGTCGTCACTGCTGCACGTGGGTTTTCTCTAGTTGCAGCGAGCGGGGGCTACTCTTCGCTGCAGTGCGTGGGCTTCTCATTGCGGTGGCTTCTCTCGTTGCGGAGCACGGGCTTTAGGCGTGTGGCTCAGTAGTTGTGGCTCGTGGGCTCAGTAGTTGTGGCTCACGAGCTCTAGAGAGCAGGTTGTGGCACACGGGCTTAATTGCTCCATAGCATGTGGGACCTTCCCGGACCAGGGCTCGATCCCGCGTCCCCTACACTGGCAGGCGGATTCTTCACCACTGCGCCCCCAGGGAACCCCGAGAGGTTTTGTTGAAATGACAGATGTAGCACACTTTATGCTGAGGTACAGAAGCATCAGAAGAAGAAGAAGAGGAAGGAGAAGGAGCTGCTTACACCCGGAAGAGAAGGAAGCCTTTCCTCCCGGGAGGAAGGGAGGGCCAGGGCCGAGCCCGGGGGGGAGGCGCCAGTGATGGGAAGGACAAAAGGATACCTGCAGAGTCCTGCAAACTCACCCCAAACTAGGGCACCGATGAAGAGGCCAGTGTTAAAGTACACCCTCAAATTCAGGACCCTGACTCTACTCCCGGCCCAAAAAGCAGAAACAATATTGTAAATGTCAAGACAAATACACTGCCCTTATTATTCAGTATTACAGGTGCGATTACATAAAGATATTAAGTTCACAGAAGGGCCATCTGCTCACTAAGTGAGGATGTTCCTTTACTTGATCTAACAATAAATATTAATGGTATTAAGAAGGGCTGCATCATATATCTCGATGATTAAATCTCTTTTGCAAAGTCACGTTAAACAGTGCCGTAAGGCCTTGGGTCAGCTAGCACGTGATCTTGGATCTGTTTTTATATCTTGATGAGATGCTGAAGTCCCAGAAGACGTCCTGCACCATCTGTGATGTGCTGAAGGTGGGAGCGGGCAGGACCCTGGGGAGAACACCGGGGGATGGGGAATCTCACCAAGTCAGCAGGTAAAGCAAGTACTCAGGGGCGAGGTGAACCAGGCTTCATCCAAGCAGCACCTAACATTTTCAGTCAGCCAAGGGGGTTGTGGGCAGTCTCCTCATCACCCGTCTGAGATAAAACTAAAGCACTAGGCATCAGCTACCTGGCCTTTAAGGAAGGACTCCCACTGGCACCTGTACCAGTGAGGGCTGCCCAGCAACAGAGGCGTCCGGGAGTTCTGACACGACACCAGGGCTGCCCACAGAGATACATGATAAAACGACCAAGTAGAAGGGACCGGGCCTGATTTTCACTGGGCTCTCCAGCCAGCTCACCGGGTTGTCGAAACACAGCTCAAATTCGACTACAATTCCACTCTGCAAAGCCAGTCACTTGAACCTACCACTTTAAAAGCTGATGTGTGGTCATCAAGATGTCGGTACCAAGGTCAAAATATACGGCAGCACAAGGCAGTAACTCAGCTGGTTTGAAGTTTGCCTTGATTATATGTAGTCATCATGCAAAAAAATAAACGTTGTCAATGCAACCAAAGGAAATGCTTTGTGGTAAGATAAATAAGGGAAATAAGAGATGTAGAGAGAAAACAGGAATGTACTAGGGGACCGACTGAAATTGATGACTATTTTTGGCCAGAACAGAAATACAAGTAACACCTTGCTGGCATAAAACATTTCTTCAGTAACCAAGTGACTTTCCTTTTTTTAAAGCAAGAGCAGAAAGGTTTCCAAGCCACTGAAATTGAGATGAACAAGGGAAAGAGAACCCCGTCTAGGTACGAACAGGTAGCCCCCAGGGCCCTCACGCCAAGGACTGCACCAGCCCAGGGAACGTGGACAACATGCGGGCATCCCTGTAACACCCAGCTCATTACTTCACTCCAGCTCAAGCTCCAACCTCAGGTTTCCCTGGACCTTGGCAGCTGACAAGGAGTAAGGGATGAGAGCAGCCCAGGCCCGCAGCTGCAGATATCTGCTGACAGCTGCAGGAGAATCAGTCACGGGGGCCCGGGGCTCAGCTGACAGGCTCCAGAGGGACGTGGCTGTCACCAGGTCTAATCAGCACACGGCGTGAGATGCAGGGATCGGTGTGGCTGGCTACTTCGGTAAGTCATTTAGGAAGCTTTTCTTTCTTTTTTTTTTTTTTTGAGTGTGATCTCCTGACTAAATATCGCTGCCATTTTAAGATTCCACCAAAAGAGAATTTGGTACACGCATGTCTTTACAAATCCCGGGGCCCGGGTCCAAGCGCACTGTGAGAAAAAGACAAGGAAGTGGACAGAGAGGGTAAGAACAGTGAAGGGGCCTCTTCTCTTCCAAGTGTTTTCTGCTGTCACACGACACCAGGGAATGCACTGCCACCTAAATTCTCCAGGCAGCCGAAGGCTCTGGAACTGTTTATTTTACACTATTCACGCAAATCTTGTAAAGATGTACGTTTTATATTCTTCTCTCTTTAAATAGAATCAACTGATAACTACTTAATAGTTTGGTTTTGTTTTTCAGGGGTTCATGCTTCAGGCTTAATCCTCCCATTCCCTTTTTTTTTTTCTTTTTTCAAATACATAGAAAAGTCGAAAGAAGCACAGAAAAGACCCATATAACCTACATCCGTAAGCAATAAACCTAAAAGTTTGCAGATACTCTGCCATTTATTCCTTTATACCTCCGCATGCTTCTCCATCAAATAAAGACACTCTTCTACACAGCCATGACTAGCACCAGAACCGGCCAATCAGCAACGACTGAATGACATCATCTAATTAGCCACTGCACACCGCATTCTCCAACTGCCCCAAAAATGTCTTCTATAAGACCTCCCCCCCAATCTAAGATCTGCTGCATTTGGTACTCAGGTCCCTTTAGCCTCCTGTAAACTAGAACACCCCACCCCAGTCATTTCCCATGACATTTGACACTTTCAACAGTCCACCCAGAGACCTTGCGGAATGCCCTGCATTCTGGATCTGTCCGGTCGTTTCCACGTGGTGTCACCTTGCTTGTTCCTCCGTCCCTCCAAACTAGAAAGGACACCTGGAAGTTCGACTGGACTCAGGTAAACTGCTGTGGCAGCACACGGCAGCCAGCGGCTCCCCCGCTGACACATCTGAGTGGGATGTGTCGCTTCAGCGGTGGCCCCCAGAACTGTCCATCACAAGCATGCGTGTCCGCCTGTGCTGTGTGTCAGTACCCTGTCGGGGTGGCACTCTGGCACTGTCTGAACACCTTTGCCCCCAATGAACCCAACGGTCTTGGTTTCCACCAGTGCCGCTTGTCTGAAGCATGTACAGTGAGGCCTGCAAGATGGTGACCTGACGAATTTTACCATTCTTTCCATATTTATTAACTAGCATTCTCCTGCTGCCCATGACTCCCCTCTCTTTTCTTTTAAGGATCACGACTCACAGATTTCTTTTTAAAAAACTTAGAGTCTTAAAATCCATCACAGTCATTATTCCTTTGATTTCCACTCACCCTGCCTTTCGCCAGTGGGACCCCCTGCCCTGGCTCTGGAAAGGTGCCCACGCTCATCTTGGGTTTCACAGGCCCCAGTCTGGAACTGGCCTCTTCTCCCCAGACTCTTGGTTCCTTTCCTTTTGTGATATTTAGAAATCCAGAACTTGACCGCTTTTAAGCAGCCATGAATGCTGCTCCGGTGGTGTGGGGAAAACATATAAACTGCGGGGAACACAGAACCACATTGACAAATATACGGCTCTGCTGGAAAGGTTTACGTGGCAAAGTGGACGCGGTGCAGGCAACTGTATTTGCTTTGATGAATGTATGCTTTCTCATGAGTCTGACGGCAAAGGTGGGGATGCCCTTGGACCCCGTGCCCTAACACCCTGGGAGAGATCAGGGCACGTGGTCCAAGTCAGGCAGAGCTGCAGGGATGCAAGGGGGGGCCCCAACTCACAGAGCCACCCTGGCTTCCTGAGGGTGAGCAGCGTCCAGGCAGCCCTCCACTTCCCCGCAAGTACCCCTGCCCGTCTTTCTGCCTCAGGGTTCAGGCCTTCGGGACACACAGGCATTACATCACCGCCGATACCGGGTCCCTCAGGCTCCTGGCTTCTCACTGAAACATCCCACGCACTACCACGGAAGACAAGAGCTGCCTTGATACGACAAGACTTTACTAGAAGGAGGGCACTGACCACATGGAACATCTACCCCAAGAGGCCGTGAGTTGGTGCAGTATGTTCTTGGTAGAAACGGCTGAGGGAGGCCAAGTGAGGCACAGGCATGATGTCTGGATCAAAGGGAATACGAGGGATGGAGAACAAGTGAGGCGGCAGCAGGAGGAAACAAGCAGGCCAATCCGGAACGCAGAACATCCTCTGAGAGAACCAGCCTGCGCTCTTCCAAGAGTCCCTCTCACGGCGAAAACACAGGCCATGCAGCTAGAGGATGGGGCGAGGTTTTCTAGTTCAAATCAGGCTAAAGGGACATGACTACCGTCTGGAACCCAGTGTGCAAAACACCAGAGTGATATCCACCAGGCAGAGATCATCCTCACCCCCGCATTTCAACACAATCGTTAATAACCAGTCTTTCTTTTTTTTTTTTTTTTTTAAATACTACTCTCTGTGTGATAAAAACAAGCTCTTCTCTGCTTCAGAAAACGTGTTTACTGCTCAGCCATCTGTTCTCCTCGTCTGGAATATCCACTGTCCTACGTGCCCTTGAGAGCACATCCTCCCAGTGATTTCAGTTCAAATGACTGCCCTGCCCCTTCTCCTGTCCTTCTCATGTTGACCGCCAGCAGTTACTCAGAGATTCACGTGTGTTCTGTGTCCCAGCTGGACTCCAAGACCACTACAAAGAAGAGACTTGCTATGAATCCCCTGCGGCACCCGGCACAGTATATTCTGAACAGATAAGGAAGGAGTGAACTCACTCCTCTAGAGCTGCGTTGTCCACCACGGTACCCACAAGTGGCTACTTCAATTAAGTAAAACTAAAAAATTAAGAGTTCAATTCGTCAGCTGCCCTGGCAGCATTTCATGTGCCTGGGTGCCCCTGCGGCTCCCGTCCAGGGCAGCTCAGATACAGAACATTCCCTCCACGGCGGGCAGTTCTGCCGGGTGGACATGCTGCTCCAGAGAGCACAAGGGTGCCCGGTTCTCGTCAAGGACACGATGATGGCAGCGGAGAGACAGAAGCCTGCTGCTTACTTTGGAATGCGTCTCCAAGGCCCCAAATAGCTCAGGTACGCAAAC
Organism: Leucopleurus acutus; assembly: GCF_964270905.1. Taxonomy (NCBI): domain Eukaryota; kingdom Metazoa; phylum Chordata; class Mammalia; order Artiodactyla; family Delphinidae; genus Leucopleurus; species Leucopleurus acutus. Next base: position 4,616,916 of record NC_139164.1, read on the forward strand.
TATGACCATCTGCTCTCATTTCGCGTACAGACTGGGCAGTGAGCAGACTGGGAGTCGAGCAGACTCTGGTTTGCCCCTGGATCCGTCCCTGATGTCTAGGCCTAGAGAGGAGAGTCAGGGGACATCAACTGGCCCGCCCAGTGCCGGGAGCCATGCTGATGGAACTGCCCTCCAGGCAAGGGCGTGGAGCAGACCATCCTCACCCCAGGTATGCGCCCCTCTCTGCACAGACACTAAGCTACTGACCGCAGGCAGCAGAGCGAAGGATGTGTGGGAGCCGCACCTTGAAGGAAAGTGGGCATGTACCTGCCAAACACTCAAAACGCACGTTGAGAGGTGTTAGGATGGCAGTCCACCTCAGCAAAGCCAAAGGGGGAAGACATTTCTTGAGCAGAAATGCATGTGTGCCACAATTATTATGTTTTCAAGAAAATTCTCCTTAGACACCCCAAAGGCAATTTTAAACCACAGACCAGCATTGCCCTCCCCCATTTTAACACAATTAAATGAAGCTTTTAATATATGAAATGCCGGAATTATGAGTCACCAGTATTCACATATACCTGACAGTGAGAGCTTTATCTTCTAACGTAAGCCATTCTGCTATAACACTACTGCACCTTCCAGCTACAGGCTATGTATCCATCACTTTTCAAACATCTCAAACAAAGCTGTGAAAAGTCACCTGGGCACCTGTGTAATGAGTGCTTTTGGTGGACGTTTCTTGGGGGCATCATCTCCCTTGCTCTTTTACATTGCATTAAATCTCCGTCTACCCCTGAAAAATAACACAGTGTAATGGATAAATCAAAGTCGCTTAAAAAATGAAAGAAAAAATAAAGGAACAGAATCAGAGAAAGCAGAGAATAATCAGAAAGACAAAAGTGAACAAAGAATCCCCCACACACAGCTTCCCAAGGAGAAGAAAGGAAAAATAGTTCGAGAGAGGAAAAAAAAAGTTTGCACAGCTAAGATTCTAAATAAAAGCACACAACGAGGGGGACGAGGAAGCTAGGAGGAAGCAAGGAACGGGCAATCTACACCTGCACTGACAGAAACCTGCTGAATATCTTAGTGGTGTTACCAGCTGGACCAAACTCCCGTCGACCTGCAGAATTCTGCAATTTTGATCTCACCTTCCTGTTAATCTAGAAACGGGAGCAGCTGTGGTGCATAAGAACCGCTAACCTTAGGAACACGGGAAAGGCTGACGCGGCTCAGGCCTATGAGGAAGCACGGCCAACTGGACCTGAGTTTACCCACCTCGGTCCCCCCTCGAGTGCTTTCTTATTCCTGATGAATTCCCTGACATTCAACATAGTCCATGGGTGCCTTCGCCTGCCCCTACCAGCGTCTTACTCCAAACTGAGGAAGCACAAGTCAGGGCCCCTTTCTGCGTGGGCTCTGCTCGGCCGCAAGGCCTCAGACTGGCCTCCGGATTTCCACCACCTCCTGTGCGAATGCAGAAGGGACCTAAATGTCACCTGGTAAGGTGACATCAAACGCAAGCGTGTGCCCTTAGTTCCGGGGGTTGGGGGCAGGGCAGAGAGAAGGGGAACGTGCCGTAGCACAGGTCCCCTGACATCCGTGACGAGACCGCAAGGCACACAACAAGCCAGGGACGGGGTGAGGGTGTCTCTGGGAGCCCCAAGGGCAGACAGTAACCTCACACCGGCCATCCCGAACGAGCGTTTATTCTGCTCTACCTTCCTGAGACTCTTTGGGAATGTCTGGACTGAGTCACATTACAGGATAGGAACCAATGGACGCCGAAAAGCTCATCATCTCCACTTTTAAACCTCATACGTGTTACACAGGGTCAAATACAATGTACGAAAGCTCTTCCGAAAATTCATCTAGGGCGTGTGCTACAGCTGTACAGAGAGATCCTGTGTTTGTCATCAGCTTTGTGGAGGTCCCAGCGTCTACAGAAACCAGCGTAGGTGAGGTGAGCCAGAGGACGACGGGTGGCAGCGGATTCCGAGCAGACTGGGCAGGGCTGCGAGCTGCTTCGGTCAACAATGGATCCCTGAGCCCCAGGAGCAGCACAAAGGTCCCGCCTCCACCCAGCGTTCACGCTGTACCCTGGGCCCCCGCACGGAGAAACGGGCACTGCCATACGGTCTCAAGTGCTATGATTACCATTTGGCAAGCAGGAAGCTGTAGGGGTACAAACAGGCACAGGCCAGGGCATCTGCTCGGCTGCGTGAAGGTGAAGTAGAAGCCAGGTGTCACCCATTAAAATCCTGCCACCTCTGTGTGTTTATGGAGATGTGGCCAGTTATAATCGACACTGCAAAGAGTCGTACTTCCCCTCACAGATCTATCGTATTATTTTTCTGCTTGTTTTTTAAACATTTGAAAGTAAGCTTTTTATTTTTCCTGGCTGATTCTTTAAGGATTTAATTACTGTAACAGACTCCTAGAAAGCGTATTTTATGTATACCACATTTTACATATTCCTAATTCTGAATATTCTTAACATCCACCCTCCATCTGGCCCCGTTATCAACAGCAGACATCAGTGAGTTACTTCCTAAGGCTCTGTACCTGGGTTGTCCCATACGGTAGGCACTGGCCAAACGTGGCAAGTGAACCCATGAAACCTGGCTAGTTTGAGCTGAGATGCCCTGTGAGTGTAAGATACACACAAATTTCAAAGGCTAGGTAACGAAAAGGAATGTAAACTATCTCAACTATTTTTTTTTGACTGATCATGTGTTGAGTAACAATATTTTGGATGTGTCAGGATAGGAAAAAAGTACCATTCAAGTTAATTTCCTCTGTGTCTTTTTGCTTCTTTAATGTTGCTATAACAAAATCTTACATGGTGCTACTCGTATCAGATAGCAGGACTCTGGACCACCAACCTTCTTGTCTCTTAAAGAGAATGGTCCTACCTCTTGTACTCCTAACTTCAGCTATTTAATGAACTAGATAATCTTCCCTATTCAGGAGCTGACATAGTATTTCAAACTTGTGTCTTCTTCCTTCAACATCTTATCCTTGTTCATAAATAATCTCAGTCCCCTTGGTCTCTGTCTCTAAATGGCATTTGAGGGCCAAAATTACTATCTAGCTCACAGCTAATTGTTACCTCTGTCAACAAAAACAGATTCCAAAGAATGAAAGGAAAACAGCACCAAACATTTCAAAAGCACTAGAAAGTAACCCTGGGTTTCTGGTCAACATTTCTGCAAATATCTCCATTGACTTCCTCATTCTCCTCTGGTTAAACAAGCTTCCCCATGCAACTCTTTGTTTTCAGTTTCACTTCCCTGAGAATACAAGATTGCAGCTACATTAACAAACAGAACTTCCTGGGGAAATGGATTCACAATTCTGAAAAGCAGGCCCACCGAAGAACACCTCATAATAAACTGATGATACGTTGTTATGCAAACAACAGACAGCTGAAGTCAGGCGCTTAAGAATTACAACAGGTATAATCAAGTAGATTAAATGAGGTAAAGTAGCACATTCTGGAAAGTGGTGTTTTATACCAGACATTTTGTAAAAAAAAAAAAAAGAATAAGCAAAGGTGCATTTCTGATAAAGTTCTGCAAGGCCTTACCGCCTCAGAGTCAGGGCGGAATGAGGTAAAGGGCAGAAAACGAAGGGGGAAAGAGGAGCTAGGTCTTATCCTCCCAAAGGCCACTAATTCTTGTTTCTCTGACCAGTTCAGAGGATTGGGTAACAGTGCCAGACCAATGCTTGATAAACTTTAAACTTGCCTTAACTAGCAAAGAGGAGACCCTGGTTGATAACTACCCCTGCAAGCACCACCACATAAGTCACATTCATGGCTCCAGGAACAGGTATATGTGTATCTTGAGTGGGGATGAAGCATAAGGCTCACTTAGAAGTCTAATAAATTTAATTTTAATGGGACACCTCAGTTTGTATTAAAATTCATAAGACTCGCAAAACATGTTCTCTGGACTTTTCATTAGAGGATAAGGAATTTATTTGACAAGTTAACTTGACCATCTAAGCAGGAAAACTCACATCTACAAACTGTACTTACGAATCCCAGATGCTTTTTGAAATTGAGTCATTTCAGATTTAGTAGCTGCATACACTGTTCTACCCAATTAGTTACCTCTATGGGAATTTATTTTACCCCTTAGGAATTCATTCGTTTATATCTCTGGGTCCATAAAAATAAGACTGTTTTTTGTGTACCTTTAAAATAAAAAATCAGTGCCATTACTACTGAACCAGTGAGCCAAATGATCATGGGGGCAAGGTCACACTCCCCTGTAAAATGAGCACAACATCGCTTATATTTAGAATCAGATCGATCTGGAATCATTTCTCAGTTCTGTTCCTTATTAGCTGTGTGACCTTGGGCAAGAAACTTTACCTCTCTGAGTGGTGCCGATTTTGTTTTTAATTAGTCAGGGCAAACATCTCCTCCCACCTTGCAGGATTTTATGAGAGGCAGCACTGATGTATGCACACCTGCACCAGGTTAGTAGCCTACGTAAAGCATGCAGACATTTTTAAAGTCCTATGAAGCCCTCCGGAGACAATGAGGTCAGAACGCGTTTCCTAACCCTGTAACACCGGGTAGTGTCATGAAACATACGCCCAAGCTGTAAGGCAGAGCTCAGAGCAGTTCTCTGTTGAGTTATAAACGCAGCGTTTTCTACGAATTCTACTTGAATTCGCCTCGGTGGGTAAGTTCACGCCTACCACCATCGACTACGGGGCTGTTCGGCGCACACAAGATTGTTAACCGCTCAAAGCCACAGCACGGGTGTGCACCTCTAACTCCCCGGCACTTGGGTGAAAATGTAGATTCTGATTGGGCAGCTGTAGGGTGGGGACTCGGGCTCTGCACTGCAAAACTGCTGCTCCCCGGTGATGTCCCTGCTGGGAGTCACTCGGACCAGCCAGACCGCTGAGCAGGACTCCTCCGCCGCCTCCGCGCTACAGATACTTGGGTGTGGAGCAGTCGCGGTGGCGTGGAGCGGTCCTGTGCACTGCGAGAGGTTCCGCCGCATCCCAGCCGCTACCCTCTGGACGCCAGCAAACTCCCACCCTCCAGCTAGGCTGCCCCAAACGCCTCCAGACGCCGGCAGAGGCCCCCAAATCGGCGGGTACAGGACGCTGCCCTGTAGGATGCTACGAGCAAGGTGCGTGCACCTGTGGGCAAGCCTGCAGTGATCCTAGAGGCCGGGGTGCAGACAGGGAAATGGAGGCCCGGCTGCGCACGCAGCGCCCGCGGCCCCCGAGGCCCAACGCCAACCTCCCGCCCGCGCGGTGGTCCCCTCGCACCGCGCCCTCACGCGCCGCCCCCCACGCACTCCGTCCCCACGCGCGGCGCGGCCGCCGGAAGTAAGTGCCCCGGGCGCCGTCGACGCCACAGCCACGAGCGCGGCCGGCCTGACGTGGGCCCCGCACCCCCGCCGCCCGCCAGCCTGGGGACCCCGCACACCGCCCCGCCGCGGCTCACGCCCCTGAGAGCCTGTGCCCCCCGCCCGTGTCCTCCCAGACAGCCCTCGCGGGAGGCGGCCGCAGGCTACTCACCCAGAAGGAGGCCGTCCAGGTCAAAAAGCAGGTGGGTGACGGGACGCAGCGGGGGCAAGGGCGCCGCCATTGTGCCGCCGTCTCGGCCGAGTGGGGGCGGGGAAGAGGCGCGCGCACACGCGCTCCGGGCCTCCCCCGCGCGCCCCGAGCCGTGCTGCGCACGCGCGGCCCCCGGCCTCCTCGCGCCCGCGCCCCCGGGACGCTCTCGCGCATGCGCGTTTGGACAAGCCCCGTGAGCCCCGAGCTGCTCTGCGCACGCGCGCCTCAAGCGTTCTAGCGCGGTCCCTCAAAAATCGCGCGCCCTGAGCCTCCGCCTCCCGGCGCTCGCCTGCGGCTGGCCTCCTTCCGAGACTCCTGGAATACGCGACTGGAGCCGCTCCCGCGCGCTCTGGGCCTCGCCGGCATGTTCTGCGCACGCGCGCCGAGGACGGTCACCCCTGCTGTCGCCGCCGCCGTGGTACGCGCGGGCGCGACAAGTTTGCCCGCATCCTCCACCTCCACCTCCACCACCACCACCACCACCACCACCCCCTCCCCCCGCCCACGCTCACTTCATACCCGTAAACGGGCTGGGATGCTGAGTCAAAGGGCCGAGCAGAGCCGAGTTCCTAATCTGGGTGCCAATGCCTGGCTCGAATTTGGAAAGGGCATGAGGAAGGAGGGAGGGCGTGGAGGGACGACGGCGCATGGGGTTGATGGAAAGAGTGCATAGATGCTCAGGTTGGCATCCTTGAGAGCCACCAAGTAAATGGGTAGCCAGGTGGCCTTAGTTACGGGATCCCCGGTGGCTTCGTCCCCGCCCGGAGCGCCCGTCCCTGGACGCCTGGCAGGTTTCCGTTTCAGTTTTGCCCGCCCGGCTCCCTGCGTGCCTCGTAGGGCGCACGCGCAGTGGCGCGCGAGTCCCCATCCTTTGCGCCTGTATCCCCCGAGCATCCCTGGCTGGTCCATTCTCCCAGAGCAACCCCCCGCCGAAGTTTCATAGGAAAGGGCCGAAATAATAAGACGTTTTAAAATGCCTTGCCGTTTTTGCCTTTATGTCTCATCTGTCTTGGATTGCTATGTGTTTTCTTTTTTTCCCCCAAACTTTCTGAAGGCAACCTGCAAAGCATTCTTTTTTTTCGACCACTCTCAGGAATACCTTCCCACACCCCCGTTTCTATTTAGTGTTAGTTGGCATTGCATATGCATGTTTAAGCATAAAGATAGGATCTTTCAAGAAGCAGAAATAAGAACGTTTCAGAGACTTTAAAATCTGAGCGTTGTGTTTCTGGTGAAGTGCGTAAACTGCACTCGGAGGCATTTGAGTTCAGCAGATGTATCAACAATAAGCAGTAAACCTCTGTGCCTTCGTTTCCTCGTGTGTAAAACCGGGGTGTTAAATGACGCAAGGCAGGTCAAGCTGTTGGAACTGGCAAATAGTATATGCTCAATTCATTTATGTCTTTTTAGAGCTGTCGCTGTGAGACACATTCCCTGTTTTTACTCCAATCATGATTTCCCATTGAGGACCCTGGATCTAAGAGAAGGCAGTTCATCATCCAGTTAGTGGAGGGACTGTGACCCAAATGTGCTAGGCTCCTGTATCAAAGCACCACAGACCGGGTAGTCTCAACAACAGGAAGGTATTGCCTCAAGCCAGAAGTCCAAGATCGGGGGTCAGCAGGGTTAACGCCTTTTGAGGAAACGATTGGTTCCAGGCCTCTCTGCTTGGCTTGTACACAGTGGCCTTATTCCTCTATCTCATCATATTGTGTTTTCTCTATGCATCTATTTCTGTGTCTAAATCTCCCCTTTTTATAAGGACATTAGTCATATAGGATTGCCACCCAGACTCACGACTACATTCTAAGTTCATTACATATGTCAAGACCCTGTCTTCAAGTAAGGTCACACTCTGAGGTACTATGGGTTAGGACTCCTACACTATTTTTTTTATTTTTGAGGGGGACACCATTCAACCTGCAAAAGATTTGTTCCACAAACATCGGGCACATACTGTGTGTCCATACTCACCTACTGGAACCTTTAGAATTCTTGCTCTCAGTTTCCTTCCATTTTTGGAAACAAATGGACACACAAAGGAGAGAGTTCTTTTTCTCTCCCATGGTAACAATGTTGCATCTGTTCATTGCTTAGATAAAAGGAGCATTTTTATTTATTTATTTATTTATTTTGTGCAGGTTTTTTTTCTGACAAATTGACTAAGATATAATTCACATACCACACAAATCAGCCATGTAAGAGTGTACATTTAAATGACTTTTAATACAGTCACAGAGGTGTGCATCCTTCCCCATAATATGTCAATGCTGCTCTCTCACTTCATCCCAGCTTCCCCTTCCACTGCCCCATGCTCTCAAGTCTGCTTTCTACGTCTGCATCTTTATTCCTGCCCTGCCACTTTTTTATTCATCAGTACCGCTTTTTTAAATCGCATATATATGCATTAGGATACAGTATTTGTTCTTCTCTTTCTGACTTACTTCACTCTGTATGACAGACTCTAGATCCATCCATGTCTCTACAAATAACTCAATTTCGTTTCTTTTTATGGCTGAGTAATATTCCATTGTATATATGTACCACATCTTCTTTATCCATTCATCTGTTGGTGGACAATTACGTTGCTTCAGTGTCTTAGCTATGGTAAATAGTGCTGCCATGAACATTGCGGTATGTGACTCTTTTTGAATTATGGTTTTCTCAGGGTATAGGCCCAGTAGTGGGATTGCTGGGTCATATGGTAGTTCTATTTTTAGCTTTTTAAAGAACCTCCCTACTGTTCTCCACAGTGGCTGTATCAATTTACACTCCCACCAGCAGTGCAGGAGGGTTCCCTTTTCTCCACACCCTCTTCCGCATTTATTGTTTGTAGATTTTTTGATGATGGCCATTCTGACCTGTGTGAGATGATACCTCATTGTGGTTTTGATTTGCATTTCTCTAATGATTAGTGATGTTGAGCAGCTTTTCATGTATTTGTTGGCCATCTGTATGTCTTCTTTGGAGAAATGTCTATTTATGTCTTCCACCCATTTTTGGATTGTACTGTTTGTTTTTGTGATGTTGAGCTGCATGAGTTGCTTGTATATTTTGGAGATTAATCCTTTGTCAGTTGCTTCATTTGCAAATATTTTCTCCCATTCTGAGGGTTGTCTTTTCGTCTTGTTTATGGTTTCCTTTGCTGTGCAAAAGCTTTTACGTTTCATTAGGTCCCATTTGTTTATTTTTGTTTTTATTTCCATTACTCTAGGAGGTGGGTTACAAAGGATCTTGCGGTGATTTATGTCCTAGAGTGTTCTGCCTATGTTTTCCTCTAAGAGTTTGATAGTGTCTGGCCTTACATTTAGGTCTTTAATCCATTTGGAGTTTATTTTTGTGTATGGTGTTAGGGAGTGTTCTAATTTCATTCTTTTACATGTAGCTGTCCTGTTTTCCCAGCACCACTTACTGAAGAGGCTGTCTTTTCTCGATTGTATATTCTTGCCTCCTTTATCAAATATAAGGTGACCATATGTGCGTGGGTTTACCTCTGGGCTTTCTATCCTGTTCTGTTGATCTATATTTTTGTGTTTGTGCCAGTATCGTACTGTGTTGATTACTGTAGGTTTGTAGTATAGTCTGGAATCAGGGAGCCTGATTCCTCCAGCTCCGTTTTTCTTTCTCAAGATTGCTTTGGTTATTCGGGGTCTTTTGTGTTTCCATACAAATTGTGAAATTTTTTGTTTTAGTTCTGTGAAAAATGCCATTGGTAATTTGATAGGGATTGCACTGAATCCGTAGATTGCTGTAGTTTGTATAGTCATTTTCACAATAGTGATTCTTCCAATCCAAGAACATGGTATATCTTTCCACCTGTTTGTATCATCTTTGATTTGTTTCATCAGTATCTTATAGTTTTCTGAGTACAGGTTTCTTGCCTCCTTAGGTATGTTTACTCCTAGGTATTTTATTCTTTTTGTTGTGATGGTAAATGGGATTGTTTCCTTAATCTCTCTTTCTGATCTTTCATTGTTAGTGTATAGGAATGCAGCAGATTTCTGTGCATTAATTTTGTATCCTGCAACCTTACCAAATTCATTGATTAGCTCTAGTAGTTTTCTGGTAGCAGCTTTAGGATTTTCTATGTATAGTATCATGTCATCTGCAAGCAGTGACAGTTTTACTTCTTCTTTTCCAATGTGTATTCCTTTTATTTCTTTTTCTTCTCTGGTTGCTGCAGCTAGGACTTCCAATACTGTGTTGAATAAGAGTGGTGAGAGTGGACATCCTTGTCTTGTTCCTGATCTTAGAAGAACTTCCTTCATTGTTTCACCATTGAGAATGATGTTTGCTGTGAGTTTGTCATATATGGCTTTTATTATGTTGAGGTAGATTCCCTTATGCCCACTTTCTGGAGAGTTATCATAAATGGGTGTTGGATTTTGTCAAAAGCTTTTTCAGCATCTATTGAGATAATCGTATGGATTTTATTCTTCAATTTGTTTATATGGTATATCACATTGATTGTTTTGCGTATACTGAAGAATCCTTGCATCCCTGGGATAAATCCCTCTTGATCATTGTGTATGATCCTTTTAATGTGTTTTTGGATTCTGTTTACTAGTATTTTGTTGAGGATTTGTGCATCTGTGTTCATCAGTGATATTGGTCTATAATTTCCTTTTTTTGTGATGTCTTTGTCTGGTTTTGGTATCAGGGTGATGGTGGCGTTGTAGAACAAGTTTCGGAGTATTCCTCCCTCCACAGTTTTTTAGAAGAGTTTGAGAAGGACAGGTGTTAACTCTTCTGTAAATGTTTGATAGAATTTGCCTGTGAAGCCATCTGGTCCTGGACTTTTGTTTGTTGGAAGATTTTAAATTACAGTTTCCACTTCATTACCTGTAATTGCTCTGCCTATATTTTCTAATTCTTCCTGGTTCAATCTTGGAAGGTTGTACTCTTCTAAGAATTCTTCCATTTCTTCCAGGTTTTCCAATTTATTTGCATATAGTTGCTTGTAGTAGTCTCTTACGATCTTTTGTATTTCTGCGGTGTCAGTTGTAATCTCTCCTTTTTAATTTCTAATTTTACTAATTTAAGTCCTCTTCCTTTTTTTCTTGATGAGTGTGGCTAAAGGTTGATCAAGTTTGTTTATCTTCACAGAGAACCAGCTTTTAGTTTTGATTGATCTTTGCTGTTTTTTCCTTCATTTCTTTTTCATATATTTCTGATCTGATCTTTATGATTTCTTTCCTTCTGTTAACTTTGGGTTTTTTTTGTTCTTCTTTTTCTAGTTGCTTCAGGTGTAAGGTTAGATTGTTTATTTGAGATTTTTCTTGTTTCTTGAGGTGAGCATGAATTTTATGAATTTCTCTCTTAGAAATGCTTTTGCTGCATCCTGTAGGTTTTGGATCGTCATGTTTCTGTTGTCACTTTTTTCTAGGTATTTTCTAATTTATTCTTTGATTTCTTCAGTGATCTCTTCATTATTTAGCAGTGCACTGTTTAGCCTTCATGTATTTGTGTGTTTCACTGTTTTTTTTTCCCCCCAGTAATTAATTTCTAGCCTCAGAGCTTTGTGGTCAAAAAAGTTGCTTGATACGATTTCAGTTTTCTTAAATTTTCCAAGGCTTGATTTGTGACCCAAGATGTGATCTATCCTGGAGAACGTTCCTTGTGCACTTGAGAAAAAATTGTGTTCTTCCACTTTCAGGTGGAATGTCCTAGAAATATCAATTAAGTCTATCTGGTCTATTGTGTCATTTAAAGCTTGTGTTGCCTTATTTATTTTCTGTCTGGATGATCTGTCCATTGGTGTAAGTGGGGTGTTAAAGTCCCCCAATATTATTGTGTTACTCTCGATTTCTCCTTTTACGGCTGTTAGCATTTGCCTTATGTATTGAGGTGCTCCTATGTTGGGTGTATAAATATTTACAATTGTTATGTTTTCTTGTTGGATTGATCCCGTGACCATTATGTAGTGTCCTTGCTTACCTCTTGTAACAGTCTTTATTTTAAAGTCTGTTTTATCTGATATGAGTATTGCTATGCCAGCTTTCTTGTGATTTCCATTTGCATGGAATATCTTTTTCCATCCACTCACTTTCAGTCTGTATATGTCCCTAGGTCTGAAGTGGGTGTCTTGTAGACAGCATATATAAGGGTCTTGTTTTTGTATCCATTCAGCCAGTCTGTGTTTTTTTTAATTTATTATTTATTTTTGGCTGTGTTGGGTCTTTGCTGCTGCATGCGGGCTTTCTCTAGTTGCAGCGAGCGGGGGCTACTCTTCATTGCAGTGTGCGGGCTTCTCATTGCGGTGGCTTCTCTTGGTGCGGTGCACAGGCTCTAGGCGCGTGGGCTTCAGTAGCTGTGGCACGCGGGCTCAGTAGTTGTGGCGCACGGGCCCAGTTGCTCTGCGGCATGTGGGATCCTCCCGGATCAGGGCTCGAACCTGTGTCCCCTGCATTGGCAGACAGACTCTTAACCACTGCACCACCAGGGAAGCCCCTAGTCTGTGTTTTTTGATTGGAGCATTTAATCCATTTACATTCAAGGTGATTATCGATATGTATGTTCCTATTACCGTTTTCTTAATTGATTTGGGTTTGTTTTTGTGTGTCTTTTTCTTCTCTTGTGTTTCCCGCTTAGAGAAGTTCTTTTAGTATTTGTTGTAGAGCTGGTTTGGTGGTGCTGAATTCTTGTAGCTTTTGCTTGTCTGTAAAGCTTTTGATTTCTCCATCGAATCTGAATGAGATCCTTGCTGGGTAGAGTAATCTTTGTTGTAGGTGTTTCCCTTTCATCACTTTAAATATGTCCTGCCACTGCCTTCTGGCTTGCAGAGTTTCTCCTGAAAGATCAGCTGTTTACCTTATGGGGATTCCCTTGTATGTTATTTGTTGCTTTTCCCTTGCTGCTTTTAATATGTTTTCTTTGTATTTAATTTTTGACAGTTTGATTAATATGTCTTGGCGTATTTCTCCTTGGATTTATCCTGATGGGACTCTCTGTGCTTCCTGGACTTCATTAACTATTTCCTTTCCCATATTAGGGAAGTTTTCAACTATAATCTCTTCAAATATTTTCTCAGTCCCTTTCTTTTTTCTCTTCTTCTGGGACCCCTGTATACTTCGAATGTTGGTGCGTTTGATGTTGTCCCAGAGGTCTCTGAGACTGTCCTCAATTCTGTTCACTCTTTTTTCTTTATTCTGCTCCCTGGCAGTTATTCCCACCATTTTATCTTCCAGCTCACTTATCTGTTCTTCTGCCTCAGTAATTCTGCTATTGATTCCCTCTAGAGTATTTTTAATTTCAGTTTTTGTGTTGTTCATCACTGTTTGTCTGCTCTTTAGTTCTTCTAGATACTTGTTAAAAGTTTCTTGTATTTTCTCCATTCTGTTTCCGAGATTTGGGATCATCTTTACTATCATTATTCCAAATTCTTTTTCAGGTAGGTTGCTTATTTTGTCTTCATTTATTTGGTCTTGTAGGTTTTTACCTTACTCCTTCGCCTGTAACATATTCTTTTGTAGTTTCGTTTTTGGTTTTTGGTTTTTTTTGATGTGTGGGGCTGTATTCCTGTCTTATTGGTTGTTTGGTCTGAGGCAACCAGCACTGGAGTTTGCAGGCAGTTGGATAGAGCCAGGTCATGGTGCCAAGATGAGGACATCCAGGAGGCCTCACTCTGACTGATAGTCCCTGGGGTCTCAGGTTCTTCATTAGTCCAGTGGTTTGGACTTGGAGCTCCCACCACAGGAGCTCAGGCCCAACCTCCATCCCGGGAACCAAGATCCCGCAACCTGCACGGTGTCACACACACACAAAAAAAAAGTAAAAAGAGAAAAAGGAGCAGTACAATAACAAAGAACAAAATAAAATTAGAAAGATAAAAAATATATTAGGAAAAATAAAAATATAATTGAAACATCTGCAGCAGTATAAAACAAAACCTCAATAGAAAAAAGAAAAAACAACAGGGGGTGGGGGGGACAAGCCAAAAGGAGCAGAACAATAACAAAGTATAAAGAATAAAATAAAATTATAAAAATAAAAGATTTGGGGCCTCCCTGGTGGCGCAGTGGTTAAGCATCCGCCTGCCAATGCAGGGGACACGGGTTCAAGCCCTGGTCCAGGAAGATCCCACATGCTGCGGAGCAACTAAGCCCGTGTGCAACAGCTGCTGAGCCTGTACTCTGGAGCCCGCGAGCCACAACTACTGAGCCCACGCGCCACAACTACTGAAGCCTGCGCACCTAGAACCCATGCTCCGCAACAAGAGAAGGCGCAGCAATGAGAAGCCCGTGCACTGCGACGAAGAGTAGCCCCCACTCACCCCAACTAGAGAAAGCCCGCACACAGCAATGAAGACCCAATGCAGACAAAACAAAATTAATTAATTAATTAATTTTAAAACAATTTAAAAAGGAAAAGATTTATTAGAAAAAATAAAGATATAAATGAATCAACAACAATGAATCAACAAAGTAAAACAAAACCCCAATCTAAAAGAGGAAAAAAGCAAAAAAAACCCAAAAGCCTTGGCTATGGGGGCAGAGGTGAGGCAGGGGTGGAACTCAGGCAGGGGTGGAGTTCAGGGTGCGGCGGGGCCTCTGCTCAGGACCTGCGCGGAAGGGGAGAGGCAGCACGTGGAAAGGAGGGCCTCTGGAGTGGAGTTGGGGAGTTTCAGGGTCCGGCCCTGGGTGGGTGTGTGTAGGTCGGGTTAGGTCCGGGCACGTTGGAGGGGGTCTCGGAGGGGGGGTCTCCGAGTGTAGAGGTGGGGCCCTGGGTGGGGTGCAGGGGCGGGGCTTGGGCTCTGAGTGGCAGGAGGGAGGCTCCCAGGGCAGAGGATTTGGCCCAGTAGCCCAACAGGCTTCCCGGTGCCCAAGTGGACAGGGACAGTGCTGGCTGCATTCCCTTCCGTTCCTCCGCGCCCCCCCTTCCCCAGGGTCTCCCCCATCCCCGCTGGACCCCTAAACAAAGAAGGAACTTTGGTTCCTTCTTTGTAGGAGCTCCTCCCCTCCCCCAGCCGCCCCTCAGGGGGTGCCGGTCCCTGAGGGCCGGCCTTTACTTTTGCTCCCCCTTCCCTCCCTCCCTCTCCCTCAGGACCCTCGTGGCTGGAGGGGGCCTAGGTGGGCAGAGGATCAGGCCCAGGATCTCAGCATGTTCCTGGGGGCCCAAGTGGGCAGGGGAAACCTGGCCACACTCCCTTCTGATCCTCTGCCCTCCCAGTGGTTCCCCAATTTCCCCCTTCGGGCAAGGGATCTCTTCACCCCCCCCAGCCACCTCTCAGGGCGCCAGTCCCCTCCCGCCTTCACTTCTCTTCCCCCCTCACTTCTCCTCACCCCCCACGTCCTACCCAGTCGCTGGGGGTTCCTGCCGTCCCCTTAGGTGTCCGCGGCCCCCCGCCGGTGCCTGGTAGGTGCCCTAGTTGCACGGAGACGCGAATTCTGCGTCCTCCTGGTCCAGTCCGCCATTGTGACTCCGCCCCCCAAAAGGAGTATTTTTAAAAGGGAAAAAAAAAAACCCTCCAACGCCAGGGTGAAGGATTGGAAACAGCAGGGATAATGCAGGAAATCTCCATGTTAGGAAAAGTTGGCTTCTTAGAAGGAGCTTAGGGAGTTGCCTGGGTTTTGAAGCTTCCTAAAGATTTGCTGCAAAAATAAGCAAACACATAGATACAGGTGATGAAGGCATCAGATGTCCTGGTACAGACATCCTTGGAGAGCATCCCCCTTGCCCTGGTGCCGTGGCTGCAACACTGGGCATGTCTGGGTGGACAATCCAGTTTGTTCACTTCCAGGAACCAAGGTGCTGGCAGTGGGTTCCCCCTTCACAGCGGCTAAGCTGACAAAATCTCATGGCAGTTGTGGAAGAGATGCATTGGGGAACTTCTCCCACAAGGCGTGAAAACATGGCTCAGATAATTTTTTTTTAAGTATTATTTTCCGCACTCTTCAGAAACATCTCTTGTACACGATGGAAGATGCCTTTCGCTTCAAAACAACAACAACAACAAGAAAACTGAATAATGCTTCTTTGTCACAAGGTAGATTGAAAAAAAAATGAAAGTGTGTTCTATTAAAGTCGTTTCTACACAGGTCACTAGGTCCTGTTTAGCTGTTCATAATTCTCCTAACAGCCAGAGATGGATACACACAGAACTTCTACGAAGAGGGAGGATGGCTTTCTTTCCATGAATTACATTTTATTTTTGCAAAATTGTCTTTTCCCTGTGGCACGATAGCTTACTTTTCCTGACAACTTTAAAATGCAGCACAGACAATCCAGTAAACTGTAATACGATGGTGTCGAAAGCTCATGTCTGATGGCACAAATAAAAAGACGATCCTTTCCCACACAATGTGTAAACTTACACGTGCCATTTATTGTAAAAGAAAACACATATATACATATACGTATATATGCCACTCTCTGTACAGTCCTGACTCATTTCAGCTTCCTTATTTTGCTGTCTTGGTTCTTCCGTCTATGTGTTTGCTTTGTGTGCTGCATTTCGAAAGCTGCTTAGAGCCGAAGTTATCTTTGGAAGCAGTCCCAGGCCTGCAGTTTGCCGCTCAGCAGCCCTGATTTCCTTCCCTAGCTCCTTCTACCCTGGTCCTAGGATGTGTGAAATTCACAACTGATGCCTGTCTTGCAGGTTACACTTGCAAAGCCCCACAGCGCCTGGCCTGAGTCTCAAAGGGCTGTGTTGATTCAAGACCCGAGGAACATTTGGGGCTGCTGGTGGCAGGACCAGTTGGGCTTTGCGGTGAGCTTGGCGATGCCAGGACGCCTTCTCCAGTTGCAAGGGTTCCATGCTCAACTTTCCTTGAGCTGCAGTACTCACATGGGAACAGCTTGAAATTTTAAGGTGCAGGGGACGGAGGACAGACATCAAAGTACTGGTGTCTTGAGTGAAACTTTGACACTCTTTATATATCCATATGATGGCATATCTGTTGTATATATAATATATATTTTAGACATGTATATTTACTTGTATTCCTTGTGTATGGATGGATATAAATATACATAAAGTATACCCATCCATAAGGTATGTGCATATATAAAGTGTAAATATACATAAACATATATATTCTTTCTATTTAATAAGATCAAACTCTAAACAGCACACAATAATAAAAACTTAAGCACTCATGACCTCTTAGGTAAGTGCTAAGGGTAGTTGTCAGTTTCAGAGACTTGTAGAACTCCTTGTTGGTGGTGAGAGACACTTAGCTAAGAAATTGTGTTAGGCAGCATGGGCCGCTCTAACAAGGTGTGCACCGGGCTGCTTCAACAACAGGCGTTTAGTTCTCACTGTTCTGGAAGCTGGAAGTCTGAGACCAGGGGACCGGCAGACTTCACTTCCTGAGGAAAGACTGCTTCTTGGTTCCTGGATGCCTGCCTTCTCTCTGTGTCCTCAGATGGGGTAGGAAGATGGGGGTGGACGTCTGGTGTCTATTCTTTTTTTTTTTTTAAAGAAGATGTTGGGGGTAGGGGTTTATTAATTAATTAATTTATTTATTTTTGGCTGTGTTGGGTCTTCGTTTCTGTGCGAGGGCTTTCTCTAGTCGTGGTGAGCGGGGGCCACTCTTCATCGCGGTGCGCGGGCCTCTCACTATCGTGGCCTCTCTTGTTGCGGAGCACAGGCTCCAGACGCACAGGCTCAGTAGTTGTGGCTCACGGGTCTAGTCGCTCCGCGGCATGTGGGATCCTCCCAGACCAGGGCTGGAACCCGTGTCCCCTGCATTAGCAGGCAGATTCTCAACCACTGCGCCACCAGAGAAGCCCTGGTGTCTATTCTTACAAGGACATTATTCTTACCATGGGGCCTCCACCATCATGACCTCATCTAAACCTAATTACTGCCCTGTGAGTTATAAGAAATACATGTTTGGTCTTTGTTCCATTTCAAGCAGCTCCTAAAACCTTTGGAATTTCCTGAGTGAGGAAAGAGATCAAGGTGTCTTTTGTTATGTTAAGGAGGTGACTTTTGCAAAGCCCCTAAGTGTGAGGACATATTGCCAGGGGAACCAGTTGTCTGATTAGAGGGTTGGAAGGTTCAGTTTCACCCCCAACTCTGAGGAGGGGAGAGAGGCTGGAGGTTGAATCTATCATACGTGGCCAATGATATAATCAATATGCCCAGGTAATGAAGCCTCCATAAAAGCCCCGGGTTTGGAGCTTCTGGGTGGGTGAACCCGTGGAGGTGCTGGGAGGGTTATGCCCTAAGGACGGCATGGAAGCTCCGTGCCCCTTCCCCATACCTGCCCTGTGCATCGCTTCCAACTGGCTGTTCCGGAGTCATGTCCTTTTATAATAAAGCAGTAAACAGGAAAGTAAGGTGTTTCCCTGAGTTCTGTGAGCCACTGCAGCAAATTAATCAAACCTGAGGAGCCGGTTGTAGGAACCTCTTATCTAAAACTGGTTGGTCACATGCACAGGTGACAACCTGGACTTTTGATTGATGTCTTAAGGCGTGTGGGCAGGGGGAGGTGTTCAGTGGAGGGAGGCGACTTTGTGGGATGGAGCCCTTACCCTGTGGGATCTGAAGCTATCTCCGGGTAGATAGGTCAGAGTTGAGCTGAACTGTAGGACACACCACTGGTGTTGGAGAATTGCTTCCTGGGGTCGGAAAACTCTGGAATTGGAATTGATATCAGAAGTAAACTCCCATGGCCCTAATGTATAGCACAGGGAACTATATTCAATATCCTCTGGTAAACCATAATGGAAAAGAATATGAAAAAGAATGTATAGGTGTATAACTGAGTCACTTTGCTGTACAGCAGAAATTAACACAGCATTGTAAATCAACTATACTTCAATTAAAAATAAATTTGAAAAAAAAAAAAAGAAGTAAACTCCCAAAGATCCCACCTGCAAATACCGTCTCATTGGGGGTTGGGGCTTCAAGCTATGAATTTTAGGGGGACACAGACATTTAGTCCATCGTAGAATATTATCTTTTATTTTGTTCTTTAAAAAATTGATAACCAGGTCTTTTACTTACTTCTGTCCTATATCGAGTGACCCAGCTGTCCTGGCATTCCTATAACTTTACCACTTTCGCGCTGAAAGCCCTGCATCACAGGAGCCTTTCAGCCACAGGCTCGTGGGGACCCTTTGCCAGCCTTCCTCAGCTGCCACCCGTGGTAAGGTGCAGTTAGAATATGATCGAGCCCACGGCCTCAATAAGGTAGAGAAAGGGTGACAGGCGTGAGCCCGCCTCGCCTGGCATTTAAAGCAAGGTGACTTTGTGGTTGGGCTGGTGACTGAAGCAGACGTTCCTGTTAACAGCCATGTGGACGTGCCTGTGAGGACCGGAAATGCAGGTCATCCTGCAGACCTCTGGCCTCAGGGTCCACGTGGGCCGATGTTCTCTCCCAGACGTGGCACCACAGGTGGCCTTTAGGGCGAAACAGCAGCCTCGCCAAGGAGAGTTTGCAGGTGACCACACAGCCTTAGCACATAGGAAGGGATGCAAAGAGTTAAGTGTTGAACTGAGGTTTTCGAACCTACAGAAGTCACTCGCCCATGTACCTTTAGTTCAGGGTTTTCCCCCTTGGCATTATATATATTTGGGGCAGGAAGGTCGTTATGGGCTGAATCGTGTCCTCCAAAATTCAGTGCTGAAGCCCGAGCCAGACACCAGGACCTCAGAATGGGACTGTATTTGGAGATCTTTAAAGAGGGGATGAAGGTAAAATGAGGTCATTAGGGTGGACCCTGATAGGATTGGTGTCCTTATAAGAAGAGGAGATCAGAACACAGACACACACAGGGACGACCACGTGAGGACACAGGGAGGAGATGGCCGTCTACACGCCCAGGAGAGAGGCCTCAGGAGGAAGCAGTTCTGCAGACACCTAGATCTTGGACTTCCAGCCTCCAGGACAGGGAGGGAATAAATGTCTGTTGCTTAAGCCATCCAGCCTGTGGTACTTTATTATGGAAGCCCTACCAAAATAATGCAATAATTTTCATTGGGGGGTGGGGAGAAGGGGTGTTTCTGTGCATTGTAGTATATTTAGCAACCTCCCTTGCCTCTACCCACAAGATGCCAGTAGCAAGCACCTCCTGTCTGTCTGTCTTATCTATCTATCCATTCTTCTGTCTATGCATCCATCTATCCATCCATCCATCTATCCATTCCTCTATCTATCTGTCTGTCCATCTATCTTTATTTCTATTTGTCTGTACATACACACATGCACACATACATAGGGACTCATATGTATATGGAATCCCAGTAGCCTAATGGACCAGGAAAGCAGGGTGATAGCTCAGAGGTTCTGCCCTGTATATGCAGTCGCCTTCCCCATGTCCCCTGACTCCAAGAATTCATGACCCAATTCAAGAGCTCTCTGTCCTGGATTCAAGAAGGATTTAAAAAAATAGAAAAACATACTCCTCGTAAAGCTAAAACATCTCACCGATTCATTTTGACAACATCTTCCTGACAACAGCATGCTCATCGCTACTTAGAAAATGTGTCCTTTCTCGCTTTTAAGACACAGTTAAGTGTCCTGCTAATTAACACTTTCCTTATAGACACCAGATAAGTAAGCGACAGTCACTTGCCACGGTCTCTCAGCTCCTCGAGGAGCTAGGGTCTGTCTGTCTGGTGACCAGTCTGCTGTAGCCGCCATCCATAATCTGCCTCTACCCCATCCTCGTTTTCACATCTGTGAGGTGCGAGTCCCATCCAGTGGAGGTTGGGGGTAGGTTGGGCTCGGGCCTGGTGCTTTCTGCGGCCATCTGTGGACAGGTACCTGCAGTCTGTGCTCTTCTCCAGCTACGGGGGGCTCACAAGCCTTGCCCGCACCCTCCAGCCCGAGGAGATAGGCTTCTGCATCACATTCAGGGTCAGGATGGACCCAAGGGGACACCTTTCCTGATGATGCTGGGAAATCA
Organism: Leucopleurus acutus; assembly: GCF_964270905.1. Classification (NCBI taxonomy): domain Eukaryota; kingdom Metazoa; phylum Chordata; class Mammalia; order Artiodactyla; family Delphinidae; genus Leucopleurus; species Leucopleurus acutus. The sequence goes on from NC_139164.1 coordinate 4,637,349, forward strand.
AAAGCTCTGGCTTCCATATGTAGCTGGCAAGGGAGTGGGGACCAGGGGATGTGGTCCCCTCCTCCTACCTGTTTCCCCCAAGCCCCGGGAACTCCAGAAGGGAGGCCTGACGTGGATGGCTGCATCTGCCTCTCGTGGCGTTTTCCTCCAGGATGCTGTTAGTATTTTGCGGGAAGGTCATTAGTCTTGACCTCCTTTGCAGTCAGGGTACCACCTGGAGGACCTGCCTTCAAGAGAGGAGCCCCGTTTAGTGCTCACAGTGGTAGACGGCAAAAGTGGTCCACAGACCCACGGCATCAGCGCCATCTGGGACCTTGCAAAGGTGCGGACCCCCAGGTGCCACCCGGCCCTCCTAAATCAGCATCTGCATTTCACCCAGGTCCCCAAGAGGTCTAGGCCACTGACCCTCCCCTCCTGGGGCATGAAGGACACTTCGTGGTGGTGTGCAGGCATGTGAGAACCTCGACGTGTGAGAATTTTATGTAGAAAACAGGAAATCAGTTAAGCCTTACTAGCATTTATTGTGTGTGTGGATCCTGGCCAGTGATCTCCATGGGGGATGGTCGTGTGTCCCTGTGGGTCCTCCAGCTGTCTAGCGAGGAGAGTGTGGAAAGACATCCATGCCCCAGATCGATTTATTTGATTTCAGCATAATGCAATGTGCATATTAGCGTGAGGCATATTTACAGCTTTTTAAACATTTTTATTGAAGCATAGTTGACTTACAATATTATATAAGTACAGCTTTTATTATTTAACTTTTAAACCAACCTTCAGGAAATGGACAGAGGTCTTAAAGTCCTACAAAAGGAGTAAAATGCAGGTTCAGGTTCTTAAGAAGAAAAGGGAACTTCTGGCATGAGCTTTGTAGCATTCACTGATGAGGGAAAACATGTTTGCTAACACACACAGCGTTCGCACCTAAGTCGATAGCACTGTGCAAAATCACACGTATGGACCGAGGCTGAATGGTCAGCTGTGGGGGCAGTGAGGTGCATGTTTGAACCGTACGCTGTTTCAGAATCCCCTCTGGCCCCCAGACCCTATGACCATGGACACCTGAAGGAGGGGCCTGAGGCTCCCCCCACCTGCCCCTCGGGAGCGCTGCTCACCACTAGGACTCATGATGCCTCTACTGAGTTCTCTTGCCCTCCCTCTTTCCTTCCTCCTGTTGCAGGAAGGGGACCTTCCAGGGCCTGAGAGTGAGCTCTTGTCTAACATTCAGAAATGAATCGTCCGAGGAGACACACGTGCTGGCAAAGCCGGAGACTCTATTGGGAAGGGGCGCCCGGCTGGAGAGCAGGAGGGTGAGGGGACCCAGGAGAACTGCTCTGCCACGTGGCTCGCGGTCTCGGGTTTTATGGTGATGGGGTTAGTTTCCAGGTTGCCTCTGGCCCATCGTTCTGACTCAGGGTCCTTCCTGATGGTGCGCGCGTCGGTCAGCCAAGGTGGATTCCCCGAGAAGGATTCCGGGAGGTTGGTAGGACCTGTGGACTCCTCTCTCCTTTTGACCTTTCCCGAATTCCTCCGGTTGGTGGTAACTTGCCAATTCCGTGTTCCTTGCCAGGACCTCCTGTTCTTAGAGAACCCATGCCAGTGGCTGCTCTCGGGCCCGGCCAGGGCGGGAGGTTTCGGTCCGTGGTTCCCCTGACTCCCTTCCCTCCTTGCTCCCTCCCTCTCCCTCTGTCTGCCGCTCTTCTCCCCCTCCTGATTTTTGGGTGTGGCTGAATCCTCTGGCCTACCCCTTGCCTCCAGGACCTGTTAGGGGTGGTGGTGTCCACAGCAGACGTGCCCGGGCATCTGGGTCCCTTCTGTCTCCTTCCCAGATTCACAGGAGGGGTGCCCAGGGCCCTGCATGCCGAGTCTCTTGTCCCCGGGGCAGAGTCACTGCGCGGCCTCCCTGGCACAGGGGCTACTTCAGATGAGACCGCTGGCTTATCAGAAGGGCCTTGATTCCACGTGACGTCTTAGCAAGCCTGTCTGTTCTCAGAAACACGTACCCAAGGCAGATACGGAGAGCCTCCAGGAAAGAGCGATGAGCAGTTCCGGGTTCAAAGTGGCTTTTTTGTTTCCTAACAACTGCAGTAATTGCCCCCAGCCTTCAGAGGACTGGAACACGCTCACTGCTTTAGAAACATCTCTTATTTCATTCTCTCTATGACAGAGGCAGGTGATGTAATTATCCTTATCCACGGGTCAGACAGCTGAAAAGGCACAGGGAGGGTGTATCTTGCTGCCTCTCAAGGAACCCACAGGCAGCATTATCTATTTCTATATTCTTCTCTGTGTTTTTAAAGTTTCTTATACTGAGGGTAATCAAAACCACATCCCTAATAGATGACTAATGTGAAAATTAACTACATTCATGATTCTATCTATCCATCCATCCATCCATCCATCTGTCCTGGAGACCACCAACAAAAAACTGTAAGAAAAAAGGAAAAAGAAAGGTCGAAAAAAATAAACCAGGAGAAACATTTTTGTTTTTTATTTCTACCATTTGAATGGAAACCCATAACGGCAGCAGCAGTCGTGTCCGACTGTAAGCGTATTTATTTGAGCGCCTCTTAGCCCAGCCAGGCCCAGAGAAGCAGGTTTTATCCTGTTCAACCTGACCAAGCGAACCCCAGTTAAACAAAGAGCAGGGGGGAGTGGAAAGTGGGCTTCTGGCCACCTCCTCTCCCTCCCCAAGATGACACAACCCTGGAAGAAACAATGCACCTTGCATCATCCCTCTGAAACCCACAAGCCACATGTCACTCAAAATGCTTCGTACCTGAGGTCAAGGATACTTTTCTCATTTTTTTTTTTTTAACCTAGCATTTCCCAAGCACATCACACATACTCTTTAACAAGAAAGTAGTACCTGTTAACTTCCCATTAGGTTGGATCTCTGCCCCTCCACCATCATGCTTTTAAAAGTGCCAGACTACTGGTGTGCTTGGGGTCCACTGGGACCCTCCAGCTCTCTCTAAATACCAGCTGTCCTGAAGCAGTCATTGAGTACAAACTTTGGATCTGGGCAATTCATTGTGATACCCAGAGCATTGAAATACAAGTAAATTTACATATTAAATTGTACGGAAAGAGAATCTGAAGTACCTGTAAGAGTGAAGATTTAAGAATCATAAGAGGAATGGGATATGTGTGTGTATGTGTGTGTGTGTAGACGTGCATACACATTTATGTTATATATGTAAATAATCGAGTTGTCTGTGTGATTTTAAACTTGAGGAACCGTCTTTACATAAAATTTAAAGGTATTTAACTTATAAAGACACACATTCTTATATGTTATGTATTAGATGCAAATAATGTGTGTGTGTTTAAGAAACTTAAGAGGAAACGTCATTACATATCATTTAAACATACTTAATTTGCATACATCGTATATTATAAGTAACTAGACGTGTGTGTTGCTTCAAGAAACTTGGGTGAGGGACTTCCCTGGTGGTGCAGGGGTTAAGAATCTGCCTGCTAATGCAGGGGACGCAGGTTCGAGCCCTGGTCCAGGAAGATCCTACATGCCACAGAGCAACTAAGCCTGTGCACCGCAACTACTGAGCCTGCACTCTAGAGCCCGTGAGCCACAACTACTGAAGCCCACGCACCTAGAGCGCGTGCTCCACAAGAGGAGCCACCACAGTGAGAAGCCCACACACCACAATGAAGAGTAGCCCCCACTCGCCACAACTAGAGAAAGCCTGTGTGCAGCAACAAAGACCCAACGCAGCCAAAAAGAAATAAATAAAAAATTTATTTAAAAAAAAAGAAACTTGGGTGAAAGTTCTTTCTGTATAATGTATGGTGTATGTGTGTTATGTGTAAATGAAATTGCACAGGCTTCAGAGCTGTGTAATAAGTTAGCAGCATAGATGGAACCAACAGTTATAGTCAATATATTTCGTTCTTTTGTGGGCACTTTTCAAGCGGATATGTTTGTTGGCGGCCGTCCTATGCACATATAAAGAAATAACATTTAAAAAGCATGTTTCAGCCCCATTTCCTGTGGCCGTTTACCCTAAAAGGGCTTCAGGGGCAATCAGTTCCCATGACTCCCCCCTCCTGGCGTAATCAGAACGTCATTTAAAGGAAGGTGATTTACTACAGCTCAATTTTGGACTTAATGATAAAGCGATAACTTCAAGCCCCGAAAAACAGTATATCAAGGACAAGGCTGAGATTAGCCCAGCTCATGACGCACGGGCAATGCATGATAATTAAAAACCACAAATGACCAAAAACACCCACCCTGAAACGACTCAGAATTTTACGTCTTCCTCTGTTGATCGGCCACTGTCCACCTTCTTTGTAGCACCAGAGGAAGCGTATGTGAGTGGGGTCCACACGCGTTTTGCCCCTTTTCTGCCCGAGAACCTTCCTTTTAGTCTCCACGGAGCGTCTCAGGACTAGAGGTAGGAGAGTGCTTGTGATATTCTAGCATTGCTGGGCTTTGTTGTCATTTTCTATTGAAGGATAGTTGATGTACCATGTTGTGTTAATTTCTGCTGTACAGCAAGGGGCTTCAGTTATACATATATATCTGTTCTTTTTCATATTCTTTTTCCATCATGGTTTATCCAGGATATGGACTATAGTTCCTTGTGCTGTACAGTAGGACCTTGTTGTCTATCCATCAAGTACATCATAGTCAGCATTTCTGAGCTTCAGAAGGTGGCACTGGCTTGCTGGAGGATAGCTGAGCCCATCCTGAGCTGCAGAGCTGCAGAGCTGAACCTGTACATCCAGAATGCACGCACGTGATCCCGTGCAGAGACAATAGAAGATGACTGTAGATAGCAATAGGCCAGCTGCACAGTGGATCCTGAGGTCCCAGGCCCCGTCCAGGTAAAGAGATGACCCTCCCACGAACGCCATATTGCTCTGGTCCCAGTTGCCTGATTTGCATTGAGATGCCAGTTCCTCTAGTTAATGCCCTAAGGACCAAACCTTGGTCTTTCCAGTCCATCTTGGAGAATGAGTCACTGCTTGCCACTCTTTGACTGACTGCATCATGCCCTAGTCCTAGGGTAGAATTTTGCACCAACCCTGTCTCCACTGGGCTCTCCTCTGCAGAGTCCAAAGTGAGGAGATGTGCCCAGTTTTATCTTGAGGGTTACTTTGGTGGTCACCATGATGAGAAGGATGTCAGACATCACCTAGGTTCCACCTTGAACAGTTTCATTACTGCGCCTCTGCGAGTCTTAATAAAACAAAGGCCCTGCTTCTCCTGACCTCAGAGCACAGTGGTTTACATAGTACTATCAAGTGCAATCTTCTCACTTCCATTCTCTAAAGTTAGCTCAAAAGGAGCCTTTATTTATGTTCTAGCCAGTGTGTCCTGGTCCATTATCTTGTGAATAACCTGGCCTGGAACGCAGCAGAAGAGAGAGCCAATGCTCCAGGCTGGTTATGTACTTTTCCGAGGTTGCACGGCTAGCTTGGGACCTGACTCCAAGGCCTCTTTCCACGTACTAAGATAAATCCTTCTGGGGGATTTTTTTTTTAACATCTTTATTGGAGTATAATTGCTTTACAATGGTGTGTTAGTTTCTGCTGTATAACAAAGTGAATCAGCTATATGTGTACATATATCCCCATATCTCCTCCCTCTTGCGTCTCCCTCCCACCCTCCCTATCCCACCCCTCTAGGTGGTCACAAAGCATCGAGCTGATCTCCCTGTGCTGTGTGGCTGCTTCCCACTAGCTATCTGTTTTACATTTGGTAGTGCATATATGTCCATGCCACTCTCTCACTTCGTCCCAGCTTACCCTTCCCCCTCCCCGTGGCCTCAAGTCCATTCTCTACGAGGTCTGCATCTTTATTCCTGTCCTGCCCCTAGGTTCTTCAGAACCTTTTTTTTTTTTTTTGATTCCATATATATGTGTTAGCATACGGGATTTGTTTTTCTCTTTCTGACTGACTTCACTCTGTATGACAGACTCTAGGTCCATCCCCCTCACTACAAATAACTCATTTTCATTCCTTTTTACGGCTGAGTAATGTTCCATGGTATATATGTGCCACATCTTCTTTACCCATTCATCCGTTGATGGACACTTAGGTTGCTTCCATGTCCTGGCTATTGTAAATAGAGCTGCAGTGAACATTGTGGTACATGACTCTTTTTGAATTATGGTTTTTCTCAGGGTATCTGCCCAGTAGTTGGATTGCTGGGTCGTATGGTAGTTCTATTTTTAGTTTTTTAAGGAACTTCTATACTGTTCTCCATAGTGGCTGTATCAGTTTACACTCCCACCAACAGTGCAAGAGGGTTCCCTTTTCTCCACACCCTCTTCCGCATTTATTGTTTGTAGATTTTTTGATGATGGCCATTCTGACTGGTGTGAGGTGATACCTCATTGTAGTTTTGATTTGCATTTCTCTAATGATTAGTGTTGTTGAACATTCTTTCCTGTGTTTGTTGGCCACCTGTATATCTTCTTTGGAGAAATGTCTATTTAGGTCTTCTGCCCATTTTTGGATTGGGTTGTTTGTTTTTTTGATATTGAGCTGCATGAGCTGCTTGTATATTTTGGAGATTAATCCTTTGTCAGTTGCTTCATTTGCAAATATTTTCTCCCATTCTGAGGGTTGTCTTTTCGTCTTGTTTATGGTTTCCTTTGCTGTGCAAAAGCTTTTACGTTTCATTAGGTCCCATTTGTTTATTTTTGTTTTTATTTCCATTACTCTAGGAGGTGGGTCAAAAAGGATCTTGCTGTGATTTATGTCCTAGAGTGTTCTGCCTATGTTTTCCTCTAAGAGTTTGATAGTGTCTGGCCTTTATTTATGTCTTTAATCCATTTTGAGTTTATTTTTGCGTATGGTGTTAGGGAGTGTTTTAATTTCATTCTTTTACATGTAGCTGTCCTGTTTTCCCAGCACCACTTACTGAAGAGGCTGTCTTTTCTCGATTGTATATTCTTGCCTCCTTTATCAAAAATAAGGTGACCATACGTGTGTGGGTTTATCTCTGGGCTTTCTACCCTGTTCCATTGATCTATATTTCTGTTTCTTTTGTGGCAGTACCATACTCTCTTGATTACTGTAGCTTTGTAGTATAGTCTGAAGTCAGGGAGTCTGATTCCTCCACCTCCGTTTTTCTTTCTCAAGATTGCTTTGGCTATTCGGGGTTTTTTGTGTTTCCATAGAAATTGTGAAATTTTTTGTTCTAGTTCTGTGAAAAATACCAGTGGTAGTTTTGATAGGGGTTGCATTGAATCTGTAGATTGCTTTGGGTAGTAGAGTCATTTTCACAGTGTTGATTCTTCCAGTCCAAGAACATGGTATATCTCTCCATCTGTTTGTATCATGTTTAATAACTTTCATCAGTGTCTTATAGTTTTCTGCATACAGGTCTTTTGCCTCCTTAGGTAGGTTTATTCCTAGGTATTTTATTCTTTTTGTTGCAGTGGTAAATGGGAGTGTTTCCTTAACTTCTGTTTCAGATTTTTCATCATTAGTGTATAGGAATGCAAGAGAGTTCTGTGCATTAATTTTGTATCCTGCTACTTTACCAGGTTCATTGATTAGCTTTAGTAGTTTTCTGGTAGCATCTTTAGGATTCTATATGTATAGTATGTCGTCTGCAAACAGTGGCAGTTTTACTTCTTTTCCGATTTGGATTTCTTTTTCCTCTCTGATTGCTGTGGCTAAAACTTCCAAAACCATGTTGAATAATAGTGATGAGAGTGGGCAACCTTGTCTTGTTCCTGATCTTAGTGGAAATGGTTTCAGTTTTTCACCATTGAGAATGATATTGGCTGTGGGTTTGTCATATATGACCTTTATTATGTAGTTAGTTCCCTCTGTGCCTGCTTTCTGGAAAATTTTTTATCATAAATGGGTGTTGAATTTTGTCAAAAGCTTTTTCTGCATCTATTGAGATAATCATACGGTTTTTATCCTTCATCTTGTTAATATGGTGTATCACATTGATTGATTTGCATATATTAAAGAATCCTTGCATTCCTGGGATAAAGCCCACTTGATCATGGTGTATGATCCTTTTAATATGCTGTTGGATTCTGTTTGCTAGTATTCTGTTGAGGATTTTTACATCTATGTTCATCAGTGATATTGGCCTGTAGTTTTCTTTTTCTGTGACATCTTTGTCTGGTTTTGGTTTCAGGATGATGGTGGCCTCGTAGAATGAGTTTGGGAGTGTTCCTCCCTCTGCTGTATTTTGGAAGAGTCTGAGAAGGATAGGTGTTAGCTCTTCTCTAAATGTTTGATAGAATTCGCCTGTGAAGCCATCTGGTCCTGGGCTTTTGTTTGTTGGAAGATTTTTAATCACAGTTTTAATTTCAGTGTTTGTGATTGGTCTGTTTATATTTTCTGTTTCTTCCTGGTTCAATTTCGGAAGGTTGTGCTGGTCTGCAAATTTGTCTATTTCTTCCAGGTTGTCCATTTTATTGGCACATAATTGCTTGTAGTAATCTCTTATGATCCTTTGTATTTCTGCAGTGTCAGTTGTTACTTCTCCTTTTTCATTTGTAATTCTGTTGATTTGAGTCTTCTCCCTCTTTTTCTTGATGAGTCTGGCTAGGGGTTTATCAATTTTGTGTATCTTCTCAAAGAACCAGCTTTTAGTTTTATTGATCCTTGCTATTGTTTCCTTCATTTCTTTTTTATTCATTTCTGATCTGATCTTTATGATTTCTTTCCTTCTGCTAGCTTTGGGGTTTTTTTGTTCTTCTTTCTCTAATTGCTTTAGGTGTAAGTTTAGGTTGTTTATCTCACTGCTGTGGCTTCTCCCGTTGTGGAGCACAGGCTCCGGATGCGCAGGCTCAGTGGCCACGGCTCACGGGCCCAGCCGCTCCGCGGCACGTGGGATCTTCCCGGACCGGGGCACGAACCCGTGTCCCCTGCATCAGCAGGCGGACTCTCAACCATTGTGCCACCAGGGAAGCCCTAGATGTCACTTTTTGATGATGTCAGAGTCATGCTTATTCAGGTTAAAATAGTTTTTCAGGTTTCACCATACTATCGTCCTGGGTTTCCATGAAGAATGGGAAATATGTCAGCAGCCGCTACATTATGTATTAATTATGTGAGTGCCTGCCAAGAGCCAGAGGCACACAATTAAAAGGAAGTAAGGTTTTATTTATAGACATGGAAAACAAAGGTGGAGATTTAGTCTTTCCTTTTTTTTTTAAACTAAACAAAACAAAATAATGATGGATGGGAGGGGACAGGCGAAAAGAGAAACGCTGACGGTTATCTTTCCCGGGGTACACGTGTCCCCCAGACGTGTGGGCTGAGGCATTCGGGCTCACTTCCTCTGTGCAGCTTTCCACCCACCAGGCTCAGGGCTGCCCGGCCGACTTCCCCACCCTTGGTGTTGGCCGGGAATGCCTTCCTCGGGGCTCTGCGTGCCGCGTGCCGGGGGAGCGAGACACATGATAGTCAAGGATGCAGGGCTGCTGTGCTGCAGGCCGTGCACAGGGCATCCGGAACGCAGCACCGGCTGCGCATGGCCTCACCCGCACCCCGGTGCCTCCCAGTGGGGGAGCAGTTGTCCCCACGTGTGACGCCCACCTCCCCACTGCTTTCCAGCACCCTCAGCTTCTCTGCCCACACGTGTGCACCTGCCGCACCTGCCTGCTGTGCACATTGGCGTGGACACTCCCGTGCACACACGAGATGCTCTGAGTACATGTCCGCTTTTTTTCCCCCCTCCCACTTCAGGGTGCCAGCAGGAAAAGAAAGATCACGGTGCAGTATTCAGAAATGATAGATGTGTCCGTTTGATGACTGCCAAGGTGTGACTGATCATTTCAGGAAGCCCAGCTCCCCTCTAATTTATAGATGAGGCACTAGGGGCCTGAGGGAGGACCACGTGAAGAAACACAGGTGTTAAGTAACTTTTTTATGAGAGCTTCACCAGTCATCCGGTGATGACTTTACAGCCTGTGATATAAGTCCATATAACTTACCCGGGCTGCCCAATGAGTATTCAAAGCCCGGAGCTCTTGGCTGGGGTGCTATCCAGTGCAGTCAGTGGAAAAGCTGTGTGAGGTCCCTGCGGTCAAGGCACCTTCTCTGTGTGCCGGAGAATAGCTCTGTCTGAAAGCCTCATGAGTTGATGAGTTGGATTTTTTTTTTTTTTTTTTTTGCTTCTGGAAATAGTTACTTTGTCTACACGTCCCTGTTTTGTTCCTTTTCTGGAATAGTTAAATAATACATGGGGTAAGAGTTAATTACGTAAGTCGAAGGGCTAAGTGTTAGCTATGGACAGATGGAGGTTTGAATTATCTGGCGTGGGACTAATGAAAGTTAGTATGTGTTTTACTTGGAGTGTTACCTTTTAAAAAAAAATAATCTGTAAAACCACCTGCAACAATTGATACGTATTCATTTGTTTGTTTGCTCTGGAACAAGGAGGTCTTGTGGGAGAGGAAAGCAATTGCCTAGTAGTCTTTATTTGTTTCTTTCTGGATGAAATTCATACTTTGAAAACACCTGCGGGTAAAAACAAGAAACCTAAGAGGAAGTGAGTAAAGAGGTGCACTTTGTGCTGTAGCTTGACTCAAAAGAGAAATTGGGTCCATTAATCCTAGCTATCAAAGTATTAGAACCACTGCTTCTGAGTTGGATACAGGAATATGAATAAGAAGTATTTGCCGTCAAATGTATTCCATGAAAGACGAGTGTCATTCTCAGCTTAGTACTTGCTACTTTTCCGAAACATAATTTTGAGGAGTTAATAGCAGTTCCACTTTTTTTTTTTTACCTTTTTTCCATGTCACATCTTTCTTTTCTTTCCTTTTTTTTCATACTTAGGAATTTGTTTTTTTTTTTTTTTTTTTTTTTTTTTTGGCTGTGTTGAGCCTTTGTTGCTGCGTGCGGACTTCCTCTAGTTGCGGCGAGCGGGGGCTACTTTTCCTTGCGGTGCGTGGGCTTCTCATTGCGGTGGCTTCTCTTGTTGCGGAACACCGGCTCTAGACACGCGGGCTTAAGTAGTTGTGGCACGTGGGCTCAGAAGTTGTGGCTCATGGGCTCAGTAGTTGTGGCTCACGGGCTCTAGAGCGTAGGCTCAGTAGTTGTGGAGCATGGCCTTAGTTGCTCCGCGGATGTGGGATCTTCCCGGACCAGGGCTTGAACCCATGTTCCCTGCATTGACAGGTGGATTCTTAACCACTGTGCCACCCGGGAAGTCCCACAGATCTTTATTTTCTGTTCTAAATATACAAGTTCAAAGTCTGGCATGAGCCACTTGAATCTGTGTCCTGAAAAATGACAACCAGATTTCCTACCTACTTGAGAGGCGTGTATGTCGATCACTGAGTGTGCCCTCAGGACCATGGCTTCCACCACTCCTTGTGGCTACACTGGCTATGTTTTCGGATGTGCTGTTTATTATTCCAGTGTTTGGCCACGTAGACAGGGTTTGGCTTCTGTATAAAGGAGCTGGGTTAAACAGGGAATGAGTCTGTGGTTCAGAAATCAGCCTGTCCATTCTGCAAATGTACGTCAATTACAGAGAAACCAGCCTCTGGGACAGTGTGTCCTTTGCAGTGCATGCCATACATAATCTACCTGTTATGAACCAGCCAAATATATTATTTTTTTCCCCCAGAGATAGATGCTAAGAAATGCATGTCACCCCCCGTTCAGCCTCACCCTCCACGTTTCCCTTGTGAATGAATGATCGGAATGAATTAAGATGTCTAGTTCTTGCTTACTTTACTTCTCATCCAGGTATCCGCAGGTTTCCTGTCCACATCAGTTTTGCCCTTTGTGCTCACCCTTGCAGATTGAGTCAGAGGGCTGCTAGAAAGCATTGCCACCCAAGATGATGTTACTAAAAATGGTGAAACTATTTTACTGGAAGATCACTCCGCGGCCTGGTTATTTGCCGTAGGCCACTCTGTGTGTTCAGTAAACCCATGGCAATACCTGACAGATTATTCCTATGAATTGGTGTCTCCAGGGTCATTCATATTTCCCAACTGAGATATTGCCCCATATTCATTTATAATGAGATTTTAATATAACAGCTGATGCCATCAGGATTCAGAACTGTAAAAGCTTTCACTGCGTGGGGAAAAAAAAAGATATAAAGTCTCCCTCTATTTGTATTTAAAAGAGAAACAGTAAATGTCAGGCATCCCTTAAAAGGCTGGATGAAACAGGCATTAAAGGTTTATGGGTAAAAAATCCTAAGCCGTGTTCTGCAGACCAGTCGCCACCTCTGTTGTTTTCTTTGCTTCTTGTCTTCTGATTAAAATCCCCACTTTGCTTGGATATTAACCTTGTAAAACTCTATCAGTCAGTCAGTGAACTCTTACCTAGGACCCCTGGGATCCAGGTAAAAAAAGGTGTAGCAGGGCTTCCCTGGTGGTGCAGTGGTTGGGAGCCCGCCTGCCGATGCAGGGGACACGGGTCCGTGCCCCGGTCGGGGAAGATCCCACGTGCCGTGGAGCGGCTGGGCCCATGAGCCATGGCCGCTGAGCCTGCGCGTCCGGAGCCTTTGCCCCGCAACGGGAGAGGCCACAGCAGTGAGAGGCCTGCATACCGCAAAAAAAAAAAAAAAAAAAAGGTGTAGCAATGATGAAACACAATGGCAGTCTCACCTCCAAGGCTGTCCAAGATGGAAGACAAAACTCGGGAAATGCTGCAAGTGCCAGTGTCAGGGATCATTAAATGCCTATCAGGAGCATCGAGTGCTGGGCTCAGCTGGGCTCAGCTAGGGCAGCCGGCTTGACTGTCAACTATGGTAGGAAGCCTGCAGGTGAGACTGAATGGGTCCCGGGTCTTTAGTGGTTCCAGGATGGGGGAGTTGTCTTGTCTACAGATAGATGGAGAGTTGGGGTGGGGAGGTCTCCTTTACAGTTAATCTGTCTACCCCAGGGTTTCTCAGCTGCAGAACTGGAAGACGCTTTGCTGTAGGGACTGACCTGTGCGTGGAGGATATTTAGGACCCACCTGCTAGATGGCAGTATCAACCCCCCTCCCAAATGTGACAACCAGACTTGTCTCCAGGTGTCGCCCCATGTCCCTTCAGCTCCAGATGACAACCACTGACCTACAATAAGCATTTAAAATGCACAAGGCACTATTCACAATAGCCAAGGCATGGAAGCAACCCAAGTGCCCATCAACAGACGGTTGGATAAAGAAGATGTGGTACATATATACAATGGAATATTACTCAGCCATAAAAAAGAATAAAATATTGCCATTTGCAGCCACATGGATAGACCTAGAGTGTCTTATGCTTAGTGAAATAAGTCAGACAGAGAAAGACAAATACTCTATGATATCACATGTATGTGGAATCTCAAAAATAATACAAATGAATGCACATGCAAAACAGAAACAGACACAGAAAACAAACTTATGGTTACTAAAGGGGAGAGGGACATTGGAGGGACAAACTGGGGGTATGGGATTAACAGATACAGACTACTCTATATAAGATAGGTAAGCAGCAAGGATTTACTGTATAGCACGGGGAATTACAGCCACTCTCTTGTGATAACCTGTAATGGAACATAATCTGCAAAAACCCTGAGTCACGATGCTCTGCACCTGAAATTAACACAACATTGTAAATCAACTATACTTCATAAAACAGTAGAGTAAAATGCATCAGTCAGAGCTTTGCGGTGGGGCAGGGTTCCTCAGCCTGGGCACCACGGTGCTGACTTTTGGGGTCGCATCATTCTTTTATTTTTTAAAACCTCTGCAATTATTAGTTTATTAGTATCATCCAGGACTCAGATCTTCAGTATTCCTCCTGAAATTACATAAAACAAATGCAGATGGAAAGAATCCAAGGCAAAATTATATAACAAAACAGCACTCCATCACAAAAGCGTGCAAAACTACAAGAACGCTTTTAGAACACTGGCACTTTAAGAGAACGATCATCTCAAAAACGACAAAATTGCCAAATTGTTCCCTAAACTGTTAAGCAGATACACATATGACCCTGATGAATGAGCTTGAGTGTTGTAAAGAAACATCAAATTCAAATAAATCAGGTAATTCACACTGAAATACAAAGCTTGTCTTCCTCCCTCATGTCTACTTCGTTTATAAAGGGGCAAACCATAATATAGGAAAATATACCTGATTTAAAATGTGGTATACGATTTTAAAAGTTGGCCCAATTAATTAAAAATACCTTTAATGGAGGATCTCAAGTTTCCTAAACAATCCATATTTAGATAAATAGGAGAAGACATTTACAGCCAGCACTTTTTCTCCAGAGCCTTTGTTGGGACTAATATCAACAACAACAACCAAAAAAAAACGTAATATGGCAGTCTTGTATTTTAAGCTCACGCCTTTTTGGGGATACATTCTCAGTCTTAAACGTGGGAACTGCAAATATAACTGCCATTACATGGTAATGGGAGTTAAAGGATGTAGAGTCCTCATGTAAAGATTAGAACATACTTTTCTATTAGTCCTTCAAGGACAGACTTTCAAAACGTTTGATTCTAATAATCCCGTGCTGTGAGTAGATTGGTTACTCTTCACTTTGTAAATGAACCTGGGTTATGTGACATCTGATATCCACCGATCAAGATTTGAGTTTCAGTTATGGATGAAAACTGTCTCAATTAAGCTTTTATCACCCTCATCATGAGTATGCAGGGTGCGTACACGAAAGCTTTTTATCAGCTAACTCTACGAAAGATAAACACTGTAATAATTCGTGTGATCCAAAATGGGCAATAGCAGAAGACTAGCTTCCCCTTAGGAAGAAACTTTTCAGACCTATGAAAAGGACAACAACACTAATAAAAAAAATTGTGTTTAATTAGAAGCATTCAGAATGTCAACAAAACAGCTGCAACTTTTCTTTTTTCTGCAATTACAGAGTGGTATTCAGTTAACAGAACAACAATTATTTCGTATAAGCTGCATCAGAGACAGCTGAAGATGAAAAAACTACCATCCCCATATATAAGTAATTTGTGCTGTGCTTTAAATTTCCATGCCAATTTACAACCCCCATACTGTACCAGGCAAGGGTAGTGGCTATTGAAAATACCACCAGGACAGGGCTATCTAAAGACACATTCGGTAGTGTGTTAACTATACAAAAAAAGACACTGTACAGTTTAAAAAAAAATCTTACACAGCCTTACATTTCAGTTTTTTTCTTTAAAAGGAGTGAGTTGTGTACAGGGGGGTTAAATGCTTTATAGACAAGAAAAAAAAAAACTGTGCTGGAACCAACTTATTCATCATCATCATCATCTTCCTCCTCTTCCTTCTTTTTCTTGCTTTTTTCAGCCTTGACGACTCCCTCTTTTTGCTGCATCAGGCTTCCCTTTAGCTCCGTTTGCAGCAATATCCTTTTCGTCCTTTTCCTTCAGCTTAGCAGCCGCTTCTCCTAAGGCTGCTTGTCACCTGCAGCAGTGTTTTTCCACATCTCTCCCAGTTTCTTTGCAACATCGCCCATGGATAGGCCAGGATGCTCTCCTTTGATTTTTGGACGATAGTCAGAACAAAACAAGAAAAAGGCCGAAGGAGGCCTCTTGGGTGCATTGGGATCCTTGAACTTTTTTGTTTCCCCTTTAGGAGGGATAGAAGTTTTCATTTCTCTTTCATAACGGGCCTTGTCCGCTTTTGCCATGTCTTCAAACTTTCCTTTCTCTTTAGCAGACGTGGTCTTCCACCTCTCTGAGCACTTCTTAGAAAACTCTTGAGAAGCTGACGGAAGCATCTGGGTGCTTCCTCTTGTGCTCCTGCCGGCAAGTTTGCACAAAGAATGCGTATGATGGCATTTCGCCTCTCGGCTTCTTGGGATCTCCTTTGCCCATGCTCGATTATTTTTCCTCCGCGAGGCACAGAGACGCCCAGTGCCCGTCCGGCTCTCACTCGCCCCGGCACTGTCTCTATGGAGCTCAATGTACTGCAATCCCGCGTCATTCTTTGATGTGGGAGCGTCCTGTGCACCGCAGGGGCTTGAGAACACATCCGCCCTGGTCCAAACATTGCTGAAGGCTTCCTGGGGAGGCAGAGCATCCTCTGCTTAGCACCTGTGAACTGGAGACAGGAAGGAGCCCCTGGAGGCCTGACGGAAGTGGGAAGAGGGCCCCTGCGTCCTGTCTGCAGCTCTTCCCCCAGGTTTCCGGGCAGCTCTTCACTCTTGCTGGAGGACGCCCCAGCTGGTCCGAGCTGAGTCACTGGGCCAGGGTTTCCTGGGTCCCTACGTGCCGCCTCTGCCACAGATGAGAAGACTGTGGGCTTATGTGAGTTCACGGGATTGGCCAAGACACTCTTCAGCGCAGGACGGCTTTGCCAGGGCTGACTTCTTCAATTGCTTTTCTACAGAGCCCTGCCTTCTGATCCACAGCCCTTTGTCTGTAACGAGAAAGAAAAGAAAGAGATTGGAAGCCCAGTGTCTGGCAGCAACACTTGTTCTGAACCAAGGAATGTAAAACTGATGTACCGTTGAATAGTCTTTCTTTAGCCGACAGAATGCAAATATTCATCGTGTTTATCGCTGAGGAACCATTAATATGTGTGATTGCAGGTTGCTTTCTAAAACTTTGCTCAAGGTATATGGATTACATGATATATTTCAAGATATAGTATGTGTGTGGGTGTGTGTGTGTATATATATATATATATATGAAGGTAATGTACATATATATATATAGATATCTATATATATGAAGGTAATGGTGAACATATACACGTATAGATGTATTATACCTATATATATGAAGGTAATGGTGAATATATACATATATATTCCAGTTGTATTGAATGACAAATTTATAGATATTCCAGTCTTACTCAGATATCGTTGACCTTCACATCGTATACCTTTCAGATGTACAGCACAGTGATTTGGTATACCATGTGTATTGTGAAATGATGAGCACCATAATTTTAGTGACCATCCATCACCTCACATGGTTACAATTTTTGGTTGTTTCAGTTGCCGCATGGCGTGTGTGACAGAATGAATGCTTTCAGTGTAGAAAACGACTGTGTCTGTCACGAGTGCCAAAAGCCGTCCTAAGGCAGCTCAGTGTTGGAGGGGGTCTTTGAATCCTTTTAATAAATTAGTTTTGATTTTCTTTTAAAGCCATTACTTTGTAAAATCCAAAGAATTCTGAGCTCTGAAACACACCTAGCCACACTTGTTTGTGTTTTTTTGAGACCGAGGACTTGGGGTTGTAATTGCCAGCAGGGCAGGGTTCATTTTTAGCTCGTGGTGACTTTGAACATCAGATGGTGTTTGCACTATGTGGGTGTGTTTTTTTTTTTCCCATTTACTGTATCATCATATGCTCTCTTATACCCTCAGAAGCAGCTTCCAGTGCTTAAAACCTCATGACCTTTCTGCACTGTCCAAGCTTTGCAATAGTGTGAAAACGCTCCGAAACCTAAATGCGGCCAGAAGAGTTGGGCAGAAGGACTGTGCCTTTTGGACCCTGTGCTCAGAGCTTCTGTGCCCCATGTGCTCAGGGGGCAGCTTCTCCCCAGCCTGTGCACCCGAAAGGCAAAGAACCCCTAACTCAGATGGACCGTGTGAGTTATGAGGGCCCAGCCTAGTGTTCTGTGGCCCTGGACGTACTAAACTGAAAGGCATGTATTGACTTTGAAAAGGCCAGCGATGTGATTCCGTTAAAAAAAAAAAAAAAAAAGTACCAAGTCCATTTTTGGTTAATTGAGAAGAAGGGGAAATTGTCGTTTGGTGAGAGCAAGCATGTATGCCTCTGCGCCAGGATTTCCCAGCCTGGGCACAGTTGATCCGTGGGCCTGGGGAATTCTTTGTCGTGAGATGGGTCTTGTGCATCGTGGGATGTTTAGGCGCATCTTCGGACACCATCCCGGAGATGCCAATAGCACCTGCCCTGTTGTGAGAACCAGAATGACTCCAGACACCACTAACACCTCTGGGGGGTGGGGTTGGGGGCGGGCTTTGGGGACGAGCTGCAGAGTCACCCCTCGTTGACAACTACCGGGCTAGAAAAAGCATTTAAGAATTAGTAAGACAGAGCTTGGACTGAGAGCACGATGCACCACCTTGGCACGAATGATACCTGGGGCCGGATCGTTCTTTTGTTGGCAGTGCATTGTGGGATATTCATGTGCATCCCTGGATTCTATACACGGGATGCCAGTGGGTAGAAGGTCACAGCTTGTGAGCACAGCTGTGTTGCTTGTGGAGCAACGCCCACAAGCTGTGACAACCAAAAATGTGTCCAGACAGTGCCACCTGTCCCCCAGAAGACAAAGTAACTGGGGCTTGACAGTCGTTGGTCTAGGCGGATCTCATATTACAGGTGGGAAAAAATAAATCTGTGTTCTATAGGTAGTGTTGGGGCCAAGAGTTTTCCTGCCCCACCATCTTGTCACCCATCCCCTGGGACATCCAAAGGGGTGTCGAAAGCCATTTGCCTTCCTGGGCATGCCGGGTCATGTCACATAATTGACATCTCCTGAGGCAGACTCATCACGGTCGGCAGCACGCAGTCGAGTCCAGGAACGTCTAATTGCAAATGAGTCCAGGTGAGGAGTTCATTAATCAAGGAGGTGATAGTCATAACTGTCTAGAGCTAGAGGGTGCACCCTCAGGTTTTTTTGGTTGGAAGTGACAGAAACTCAATGCCCCCTCACTCAAACCCAGAAAGGGATTTTTTCAGTTGCACAGATGGGAGGGAGGCTCACAGCATCAGAGGAAGAGCCCCAGGAACCAGGACCGTTGGCCTTAAGGAGCTGAAAATTCTTTGTAAGTCCAACTGATATGACTTGTCACTGCCGTCTGTGGCTGCTGGTGGAGGGGACCACTGTATTTGAGAGTTGCTGGTTTTGCATCCTGGTTAAATGCAGTGGTGTTATTACCATTTTATGTACATTTGGGAGTGGATGTTTTGGTAGTTATCCGTCACTGGATACAAATGACCGCACATTTAAGGGCTTAGAACAACATCCATTGATTATCTCCGTGTCTGTGGGTCAGGTGTCCCCGCATGGCTTACCTGGCTCGTCTGCTCACGACGGTCTTTACAAGCCTGCAAAATATTGGCCACAGTCGTATTATCACCTGAAAGCTTGGAATCCCCTTCTAAGCTCATTCAACAGGTTGGCAGAATCTAGTTCCCTGTGGTTGTAGGACTGGGATCCTCAGCTCCTAGGGGCCACCCCTCCCTAAAGGCATTTCACACCACGACTGTTTGTTCCATCCAGGCCAGGAGGATTGCAAATCCTCTGCTTGGAGTCTGTTTCCAAGGGGTCACCTGATTAGGCCAGGCCCACCCACTTCAATCTCCTCGTTGAGTTGCACAAAGTCAGTTGATTAGGGACCTCAATCATATTCCTTCACTTTTGCCAAGTCTTACATCTCAGCACCCCCCCCCCCACACACACACACATCCTCAAGAGGAGAGGATCACACAAAGATGTGGGTACCAGGAGGTGGGAGCCATGGAGGCTATCTTAGATTCCTGCCTACGACAGATGCCTTTTTGTGGCAGGACCTGGGAGCCTAAATAGGATTTGGAAAGTAGGTCTCTCTGGACAGCCCTTGCCTCCCTACACCCAGTAGACCCTAGTGCCATCCTTCTGCTGTGATCCTAGCTACCAGGTCAGCTCTCCCCTCCCCCAAGCCCCGTTCGGTCCACCCAGGCCTTACAGCAGAAAGTGTTCTCTTATTGGTTGGAAGTTATCACTCCACTGCTGTCCGTGTAGTCCTTCCTTCTGTCCTTACGCAGAAGGTTCATTGGACCCGAGTCTATGGTCCCTGGGCCACGCTGGTGGGCCCAGATCGTCACCAGCGGTGACCTACAGTCCTGCTTGCGTTCACAGTGGGGGGTTGGCATTTGTCCACATCTCAGTTTGAGGCTGGAACATCACGCTAGTGAAATCAGAAGACTTGGTGGTGTTTTTTAAAAAGTAAACTTCAGCTTGATGTGTCTTTTTTAACGCTTTTTTAAAAACACTTGGGGTAAAATTCAACAAATGGCATGTTAACCGTTCTAAAGTGTGTAACTGAGAGGCATTTAGTGTATCCAGCCACTTTGTTCAACTGGTACCTCTCTCTAGTTCTAGAACTTGTTCATTATTCCCCCCACCAAAACCCCATACCCTTTATCAGTCCCACCCAAACCCAACCTCCTTCCCCTTTAGCCTCTAGCACTCATCTCCTTTCTGTGTCTATAGATTCACCTCTTCTGGACGTTACCTATAAATGGGATCACACAATATGTGGCCTTTTGTGTCTGGCTTCGCTCCCTGAGCATCATGTTTTCAAGACTTGTCCGCGTTGTAGAACTCTGTTCTTTTTTATGGCTGAATCCTGTAGCATTTTATGGCTGGGCTGCATTTTGTTTATCCGTTTACCTGTTGTTGAGCATGTGGGTTTTCACGTTTCAGCTCTTGTGAGCTGTGAGCCCCGGGTGTGCAGATGTCTTTAACAGTGTGGTTCCGCTTCTTTTGGGTGTACACACAGAAGTGGTCTGACCAAGTCATGTGGCCAGTTTATGTTTCACTTTCTGAGCGACTGCCGTGCTGTTTTTCACCTCCAGGTTTCATCTCTCTTCATCGTTGAGGTCCTCATTTTAGATGGTTGTCTCTGCTGTGGCTGAGCGGCCCTGAGAGGTAAAATTACAGCGTCTCCTGTCAGAATTTGTGTTGAGGAAGATGCAGTTTATCCGTGAGAGAGCGCCTGGCAAAGCCTCAGTTTGTACCATGAGAGTTTGTAAGACTTGTTTCTGTCTGCCCAGCAGCCTGTTGGGAAAGGTGGGACAGCCAAGGCTCAGGTGAAATACAAGGAAGGAGGGGACCAGAAACCAGTCACCTGAAACACAGGGTCACATGGTTCCAAGGTCACGAAAGGAGGCCCGTGGGTCCCGAGAGGCCATCAAACCTGTCCTGGTGGCTGGAGATGGGCTTGAAATTCCGTAGGGGCGATTCCTGGTCCTGTTGGGAGTTGCTGTCGGGCAGGGCTGCTGGTGTTCCAGATGGTGGCAGGGATCCCAGAAGTCTCTGAGTTGTTGAGTTGAATCTGCTCCCCAACTTGAAATGGGCCACGGAGCCGGGAGTAAACAGGGTCTTCTGGAACCCTCCCTCCACCTGCCTGTTCTCCATCACACGTCATCTACCTCTCACCTGCGTCCTGGCCTCCCTCTCCTCTCCACCCACAAAGTGTTATTACCCCCATCCAAGCCTGCCTTGGTCTGGGGACAGAACTGGGTGTCCTGAGGTCCAGGGGATGGAACCAATGGCCCATCACCTTATGAAGATTCAAATTCCAGTTAGATCAGGAGCCTTTCTCTCTGTGTTGACTGCACTAATTTCCATCTCTCTTCCAACCCCATTTCCTCACCCTCAACACATACAGTTGTGTCCAGTGGACACATTACGAGATTATGGATTGTATCAAACACAGCGGTGTGAAAGCGGCTGAGTGACTACTTACAACTTATTTTCAGCAAAAAAAAGTGCTCCTGGCCACTGCCCAAGCATTCATTAGGACATGAAGCCTCCTAGGGTACGATGGTGTGTGTGCAATATATGTGGAACCTAATTATATATTCCATTAGAGCCATTGGAAGAATCAATATGGTGACTCCAGATGGCCTTCTTTAAAGAATTACATGAATGCCATACATTCCCAGCTACCTTTGAGCATAGCTGCCACTGAAGTTTTCAAATGGAATGTCTGTTCCTGTGATTTGTTTACTTCTGCATCTTTTAAGCTGAATGAACCTTGTGCATAAAGTTATACTTTGAGTATGATTATTTTTTCTTGGTTCCAATAGGGAGCGAAATTAGAGAGGCTAGTGTCATTTTGACTTGTGATAACTGCACAGCAGGGTTATTGGGGATCCTTTCTGTGGCCCTTTTATATTTTCCTACCAATGTAACAGTTGGTTATTTACCAATTTGCTTGGAATGCTTCCCACAGTTAGTCACTTTTATTCATAGACTTTGCTTTTCAGCAAGACTTTTAGGATTTCCTTCTTCACCAAACCTGGAGTCCCCTCTTGCATCCATGCTGTCCCAGGAGAATTTTCCCTGCAGCACATAATTAACTACATTCTCAGCTTCATCATCATCTCTTGCAGGAAACACTTCTGCTTTTCCTGCAAAGATGCTCAGTGCTGCTTCTTCCTGGGATTCTGGAAGAACAAAAATTCATGAAATGAATTTGTCTCCATGTAGTTGAAAACCAAAACGGATATGCCGTTGCTACGTTCATAAAAATATGTTTAACAAATAGGGCTCACTGTCTGTTTTCCATGTATTATACGGTAATCATTGAATTTAAGTAAATTTGATTGGAAAGAATTAGCATCCACCCTTGGCAGCCTTTCAATGATAAAAAGATGCCTTGAATTAAAAACTTGGACAATTCCATGGAAATAATCTTGAAGATACTGCTGTCTTTGGAGATCTTACTAAAAATCATGACTTTGGACGATCCATGAAGCCTAAGAGTATCGCGTACTCATTGAAAACAGGGGCAATGAAAAGCATCGTGCTTGCCCCCCAGAACCCCGTGTACCTTTGAGCCACCATGCCTGCACCATGTGCAGAGTCTAGAAGCCTCAGGAACCCAGTTGTTGGTAACTCTGGCCCTGAGCCACTGCCCTGGGCCATTCCCCACACTCCTTCCCGTTACACAGTTTACTCTGTGGGTCAAACCCTGTTTGCTTTTCTGTCTTGTTTCTACCCACACATTGTTGACCTTTCCTGAAACCTTAGCTTCTCTCCGCCGTGCTGGTTCCGCATCCTGGTGGGCTGCCTCAGACAGACGCTGGGGAAGGTCTTCCCAAGCGGACGTGTCCCTGCCAGGAACATCAGGAGACAAGTCAGTCACACACACACACGTTCACATCTAGCAGAAAGAGAGAAAAAGCATAAAACATGTAAAAGCCCAACCACCTTATTCAATTTCCAGTGGCACACAAGGGCACTCTGTTCTAAATTTACATATATACATTTTTAATTCAGTCTGTGTTATTTTTCTTTAAGTGATGTAACGCCTGTTTACAAATGTTTTGAGGCTTATTTTACGTATTTTGAAATTCACCCACTTGCACCAGTCAGTGGTTTGCATTAGGTTAGCAAGTTGTGCGATCATCACCGTAAATCAGTTTTAGAACATTTTCGTCACTCCAGTGAGATCCTTCACGCCCGTTGCTTTTCATCCCCACTCCTACCCCGGGCCTGAAGATGTCTTTAAGAAGTCAGATTTTTCTCAATTTCATCATATTTCTTGGAACCCTGTGATTATTGCTCTCGGGGATGTTGCCAATCATCAGATCATATCATTCTGCTCCATGACCCTATAATCCTTGTCTTACAAGGTCCCAGAACTAATCGCTCAAGCATGAGGAACTAAAACTTATGTGTTCTCTCCATCTCCATGCCCCTCACTGCTTGGAATGCTTGTCTTTTGTCTGCCTTTACACTAAACCGTCTGACCTTCTTCTGCCATTTTCACCGTTTTCTCCTAACTACTTGAAATTATGGTCGTTTCCAAAGGAAAGGTATATGGACCAATACTTAGGTCCTTAAGACTGATTTCCCTTATAAACAAGTCATTGTCTGTCAATGAGATGATCATTACTTGTCTATCTCAGGCTGCTCTCATTTGAACAAATGCACAGTTATTTCAAAAGGCACAGCTAATTGTAGGAGTAAGGGAAATGCACTGAATATGGGCAAATTACACAGTTGTAAATAAAATCAAAACTTGAAATCTGGACATGGAAGCATGCTAGGGTATTATTTGGTAAGGATTTTCCAAAGAGAGAAGATACCAAGTGAGATAATTTGCAATTATACAGTAGACTCCCAGGCCTGGTCCAGGCAGTGAATAATGAGTTCTTACCTATAGATAATGAAACTGGCACAGAAGCCTGATCTACTGGTGATCTGGGACTTTAGCTCCTGGACATCGGCTGGAAGTACTGCCCAGCTAAAAGCTTAATATCTGATAAACTCTCTTCTTTCTGGAAACTTTATCCCACAGATAAAATATTGCTCTGAAATTGACTGTGATAAACCAGGAAGAATTGGTTGGTGAAGCGAAGTGATAGAAATCCTCAGAAGGAAGTGACCTCTTTTAAAATCTATAATAGTGAATGGCCAACGCGTGCCCTGGGGCTTAGAGTCGTTCAGATAAAAATAGATAATATCTCCTCGCCAGGGACTCTGAAAAAGGAATGACTCAAGCATGAAAATGGACTCAGACACGAATGTCTGCCATTGCAATCACAAATCCGTAAAGGGTCCAGCGGAGGAGGGAGAAAACAAGAAATCGGCCTAGCAAAATAGGGTTTCCCTCTAATGAACCCAGACTTTGAAAGGGAGTATTCGGGAGGTTGGGGAAGGGCAGAGAATCATGAAATGAATGGCTTCAGATCTCCATCATGTCAGGAAGACCAAAAACCCCAAACAAACTCCTCAAAATACTCACCTGGTGCTCTAGTTCCCAAGTCTACCTGGGCAATTTCCATGCCCTTGGATGGGACAGCATGCCCACTGCATCAGACCTAATCCTTGGAAAGGTAAAAATCCATTTAAACAGCACCTGTATTTTCAAAGTTCTGAAGCTGTACCTGCGGATGTCACAGAGCCCCACCTGGAATCGGCCCTATTTGCTTTATATGTCTGACTCCACATGGTGCTGATACGTTTCTTGGAGACCATCACGTGGAAATGCTCACCTGATCCACTGCACAATGTTGACTCGTATCCTGGGCTGTGCCTTTGGGATTGCTTGTTGTTTGATCTACTCACACGAGCTGAGACCCCTTTTGCATTCCCCGGCATTTTAAATCCAACCCCCTCCTGGGATCCCCCAGGATCACAGCCTCACAGACTCTCATGGGTAGCGGGAAACTTTGCTACCTCTGAAACTCTGAAAAGTCTACACAAACAAGCAAACTAACTAATTGACTGGCCAGCCAATGGCTGTTGACAAATGGGACTCCCCTCTCTCCCTTTAATCCTTAGACTTGCCTTAGATTTTAGGCTGCCTCAGTGGTCCCTTCTGGCTTCCCAAAGCCACCTTCTTAATCAATCCTCTTTATCCCCTCAGGTCCACGTCGCAGACTTTCATCTCTACCTCTATCTAACTGGCTTGGCGGCTCCTGGATCTTCTTTCCCAAGGTCACCTTTGACCGTCTTACTGCCAGTTCCAGTATCTCTTCCTTTCGATGATTCCCATTTCTGGTTCTTTGCATACCTTTCAGCACGCTCTTTCTGAGCTGCGTTCTCTGGTTCTTTTCCCCACCTCTGCCCCTGGAAGTTTCAGTTTACTCACGCTTATGTCTTATGCCCTTCTTTTCTTCTGTTTCCCCTCGCTGGGCAATCTCACCCACAGCCATGGCACCAAATGTCACCCTCAGTCCTGTTTCCTAATTCCCTATCCTGTGCTCTGCTTTCCCCCTCATTCTAGTATCCGGGGAGACAATACTGGTATCGTGAGTGACGGTAGGCACCGTTCCAGATACAAAACCTATATCTCAATCCCACCTTTTCTACATACAAGCTGAGCTGGTAAACACTTCTGTAAATGTCAGTTTCCCCTTCTGTAAAATGGGAAGGAATAATAGATGATAGATAATTTAGGTTGACATAGATGATACATATTTACAGTATCAGGATCGTAGGTAATATATAGTCACGGTATTAGGAGAATGCCTAGCGCATTGGTAGCCCTTAGTAATTGACGATGGCGATGATATTTTATTGTCTTTTTCCTGTGACATGAGCTACAAATATTTTCCAAACTAGGCATGTGCAAAATTCAACCTTTAGCTGCTCTTTTCCAAATCGCTGTACCTTCAGTCCATGTGCTGGAAGCATTCATGTCCATCCCCCCATTCCCTTATCCAGTTAGTCATCCACCTGGCTGGCTTAGTTTCTGAAGTACCTCTCTGACCCCATGGCCACCATCTGCCGATGCTCATCTTGGGAGTTTCACTGCAATGCACTCTTTGGATGCATCCAATAAGGGGGGCGTTTGGGCACTATAGCCCTGTCTGTGGCGAAAGTTCACAATTGTCTTTCCATCTTCCTATCTTGCTTCTCCACTCACCCTCAAATTCTGTACTTACCTGGTTCTTTGTTCTTTTTCTTAGAAACAGTATTCATGTTTATTAAACACATTTTTAAAGTATTATTAGGTGTTGAACTTTCACGAGCTTCAAGGTTTACTTTTCTCCCCAGTTCTGCATAACTGAACTTTCAAATCTGCCACCTCCCACTGAAATGACTCCACTCTGGATTCTAAGGCGTCAATTTCTTACAGATTTTCCTTTGCTTCTTCTAACATTTCTCCTGTTTCTTCTTGAGAGTGACTGATGAAAACACAGGGAGACCAATATGATGAGGTATCACTAAGCAGTCATCGTCTGCAAGCATGATGTACTCACAAGCATCTTCGAACTTTTGGAGTTGTTTCTTTCTTCACTTCTATTTCTTCCTTCAGGTCTGTGACTCTACCTATATTCTGTGCACATTTTTTTGTTTTTTTAATCTCCTGTTTAATCTCCTCAAAGCCACATTGATGTCTTCTGCACCTGCCCTTTTTATGGTGGCTGCCATCTTGGGTGGTTCTTTGTTCTTTAATTCATCTCCATTCCATCCAGAATGTTCCTTGAAAGTGGATGTTGTATTGGCACTTTAGAACCATTTCCATGTTTCCTGGCAACTCCCTGACCAATCTAGTCGCAAAGGACTCACCCTTGGCCTTTTGGCCAATACCCCATTGATACCAAGATTTCACATTGTCCCTGAAGCACTTGAAAGGATTTTATATCCTGAGGTGATCTCCATGGTAAGAGCCAGGA
Source organism: Leucopleurus acutus (assembly GCF_964270905.1). NCBI lineage: Eukaryota > Metazoa > Chordata > Mammalia > Artiodactyla > Delphinidae > Leucopleurus > Leucopleurus acutus. The sequence continues at coordinate 4,664,139 of NC_139164.1, forward strand.
TGCCAGCGATGCCTTTTGTACCAAGGGGAAGAAGGTGAGGGTGGAAACCCAGGCAGCACGTTTTTGGAGCAGAGCATAAATGGAAGTTGAAAATCTGTCAACAGATTCCCTTAGGGTGCATCCCTTCCCCACATACCCATGCCCCCGCCAGTCTTTGTGTCTTCCTAGGGGTCGGCGAGCCCCAGTTGGAAGACTCGTGACCTGGATTATTGGATTCACCTCCTCCCTGGTCTCATTTTCTGCCAAACTTATTCGATCAAAATCTCCCCTTTTTCCTCTGTGAGAGTAATTTGCTCACCATGTGTCTCTGTTTTCTTTGAAAACCTACCTAGTCTGACTTTGGAAGAAACTCTTGCTTTTGGCCTTCGGATGCTTCCAAAATCTGTTTCCATTTCACTCAGTGAGCCTCACCTTTCACGTCGCCTCCGTAAACATTCCATTGCAGGGAGGCCGGCTAGTTTTCTGTGGGCATATCCCTTAGCTATTTCTGCGTTCAGCTCATTAATAGCCAATTGTGTTGCTTGCTAAAATGAAATTATTACGGAAGTAATAACGTTTATGTGTCCCCTAACAAGTAGTGTGAACATTAACTTTTCCTGCCGCCTCATCCCGCATTGATTTTACACAGCAGAAACTTTTTTCCTCAGGTCACTGTACTTGGGGACAGTTCAGGGACATCTGATAGATCAGAGAGAGATGGAGGGTTACGGTGCAGTAAACACATTCCTTCTGTCGACATAGAACACTTATACAGAATCAGAATGTTCATTATCATGGGGCATTAGCAAAAAAATAAAGTTTTGCCCTTTCCATTTTTTAATACCTACGAGAGCTTCAACGCTGAGAGGCAGTAATTCTGTTCAGTGATGTAGCGCTTCTAAGCTGAGCTTAATTTGGGGAAAGAGCTGTTTTGCTGTCAGCACAAAGAAGGGAATTGCAGCTCCCAGCAGCCTCTCCTGCTGTGCACGCTCCCTACGAGTGCCGAGTGCCACGGGGGCATCACGTGGTTCCGTGACCCCAGTTCATCAGTTTTCCTCCGGCTGTTGCCTCTGCCCTTATTCTCTTGAGACAAAACTTTCCGCTTTCTTGACCGACTTCTCGAGAAGGTCATAGTTAGCTTTCTCCAGTCCTTGACCTCCGGTTTTCTCTCTGTTCACTAGATCTGTCTGAATGGTGTTGTGACCTCTTTGGTTTCTAAAACCAACTGGGGGGGTGAAACACCAGGAAACGGCATTGTTCACGCTTGTTAAAGTCATTTCCTGGTGAACGCCGGCACCTGATGAGTTGCCCTCTGCTGCCACAGTTGGCCACATGTCAACGGGCAGGAATATTCCCCCTGTGGGGAAGGCTGGTGATGCCACGTGGGTAGCCAAAACGGGGTCTGGAAGGAGCCCTGGGAGTCTGCGGCAGTGTCAGCTGCCTTCCTGTGTGACCCTGGGTCAGGCACTCACCTTTCACGGGGCTCCATCGTCTCACCTATAGATTGAGGCCCTTTGGATTTTAATTCCTGGACTCTATAGAGTCCGGCCCTTTGGTTTGAACCAAAACACCCATATTCTGCAGAGTTCCCAGGCTACAATTTGAGATCAGATATCCTGAGCTGTAAAACCAAAACCAGGGGTTACTTTAATGAATGTGACTGCACTTTGGGGTAGGGGGTGGTAATCGAGTACTAGGTCATTCATCAAAATCTTCCCCTAAGGGAGCTGGCATGTTCCATAAATCCCCCCAGCTACCCTAGATGAATAATTTTACACTGAAAGCAAGTAATCATGAATCTGCCTCTAAATCTCGTCTTTAAATCCACGCTCAGAAGTTGACAGACTGTCCCTCCTCCTGAGTCAGACGCCACTTATCAGCCTATATATGGTCAGGCCACTCAGTATGGCTGTTCTCTTGTTCCCTGTACGTCCCCTGCTTGACCAGTCCCTGCTTTGCCTACACCCTACTCACAGGACCGTGCTTGGCCCCTGCCCCTTAGGCCAGAGCTGCCCCACCTGTTGGTTTATTAAAGGGAGACATCTGCCCTCGTGATGATTGTTAACCTGAGGGGCTGTGGGCCCCTGGTTTCCCTGGTAACGGATGAGCCCACCTCATGTTTATTCCCTCTATAAATGGTAGCCTCCTTCTCCCCCGCCGCTTGCGGAGATTCTTGCCATGTTCTGTGCTGTACACAGCGGGGGTGTTGCTCCAGGACCCTTTGCTTCTGATGTCTAAGTTCCCCCATCCAGTAAACCATCGGTGCCACTGTCGCTCTTTCTTCCGTCTCGCAGCTGGGTAGCGACAGAGCTTGCGGGGTGCAGCCGCACAGCCCGTGACCGGCAAGGAAAGCCCAAAGCTGGTGCTTCTCGCTCATGGCCTGCTTCTCAATGCCCTAACTCAAGCCCATCTCTGTAGAGAAAGGCAGCGGTAGCATCCACTGAGGAACGCTTCATGGTTTAGTCGGCAGGGCCAGTATATCTGCCGACCCAAGGGTGTGGGACTCAAGTCCGTGGGCAGACAGCAAAACAGAAGTGGTGTTGGCCATCGATGCTTTGAAAATTCTACACACATCAGTTCAGTAAGTTATCACAGTTAGCATAAAATGTTAAGACTATGAAGACTGGTCTGCCAGCTGCCGGGTCCCAAGGTAAAGTGAAGCCCCATTTCACGATGAAGCGGTCATCGTGAAAATGCCAGTTAATAAGGTGAGGTCATACCAAGAACGGTTACGGCTGAGGAATATGAGGGATGCTGTTTTAGAGAACCGTGACCTTCCATGAGGTGTTGACACAAACACCCCAAGGACGTGTCCTGAGCAAGGACGGGACGCTGCAAAGCCCGCTGAAGTGTAAGGATACAGGTGTGTGACGTGTGGCCGTCGGCCATTGGTGGAGTGCCCGGCCCACCACCTGACATCACCGTCAGACACCTGGCAAAACGCGAGCACACCCCGACATCGTGGCACATTCAGGCTGTTTATTGACTTACCGCTGGCCTTGCAAGTCCAAGGCGGTTTCAGGAACCTCGTCGTCATGGCCGAGATGAAGTTTGTTTGTCCCATGAGTTGGTGCTATGTGGATGGCCTTTTTTCTTTTTTTAACATCTTTATTGGGGTATAATTGCTTTACAATGGTGTGTTAGTTTCTGCTTTATAACAAAGTGAATCAGCTATACATATACATATGTTCCCATATCTCTTCCCTCTTGCGTCTCCCTCCCTCCCACCCTCCTTATCCCACCCCTCTAGGTGGTCACAAAGCACCAAGCCGATCTCCCTGTGCTATGCGGCTGCTTCCCACTAGCTATCTATTTTACGTTTGGTAGTGTATATATGTCCATGCCTCTCTCTCGCCCTGTCACAGCTCACCCTTCCCTCTCCCCATATCCTCAAGTCCATTCTCCAGTAGGTCTGTGTCTTTATTCCTGTCTTACCCCTAGTTTCTTCATGTGGATGGCCTTTTAAAAAAAGGTTATAGTTTATACTTTGTTTCTGTTTCCTAAGGCTCTACCCAACTTTTTGTTACAAATTTTCCCCCCACTTAAATCTCACGTGAACGAATGATCATGTTTATATCCTTCATCATTGACCATAGATTCAGTAATTGAAGGGCTTACAGATGATCCTAGATTCAATAATTGAAGGGTATACAGTTGATGATAGTCGATAATTGAAGGGTTTACAGACAATCATAGATTCCATAGTTGAAAGGTTTACAGATGATCACAGATTCCACAGCGGAAGGGTTTACGGATAATGATCATAGATTCAATAGTTGATGGGTTTACGGATGATGATGATAGATTCAATAGTTGATGGGTTTACAGATGATGATGATAGATTCAGTAGTTGTCAGCATTTTGCCATATAGGCTTTATCCATCCAGAATCAATGGCCGTCTTATAGTGTCTTTCATGAAGCAGTTCATCCCACAGTGGGTGCCAGAGTCCTTCAGAATCTAGAGGAAGAGAAGCCACGTGAAGCTAGTGTACAGGTGTGTGCTTTAGGTGTTGGCTCAGTGTTAATAATGTGCCCTAAAGTGCCTGGAGCTGGGCTCCCCCTGAACCCCAGAGGATGGATGTTCCTTATCGTGGAGTGACTATAACTTGCTGCTACCAGCAGGTGTCCGTCATAGCTTTTGAACCAATGTATCTGACTAGACTTGGAAATGGAATCTAGCGTTAGCTCAGAACTTTGACCCCCCCGCCCCGCCCAGGTCCTTTTACCTGTAACCAGGGGAAATAGTCTTTTCACAAACACAGCCTGTTACGGGTGGGATGGGTAGGAAAGTGCTTTGAACAACAGTGAATGCCTGTGGGATGTGTAAGCGTCCTGGGGTTGCTTTACGGATGCTGGTTTAAGACAGGGTAGAAATGAGGAAATTTGGGACAACCTGCAGATAGGAGAAAGGTGGGTGAGTTCTTGATCAGCTCTAGCTTTCCTCCATTTCTCCCTCCCTGTATTCTAGGAGGTGGGTACACTGGGGATACCCATCCATTGTTGGAGAAGGCTGCTTGTTCTGGGTTGAAGAGTGATACCCTCTCCCCAACCCCTGCTGCCAATCAGTTATTGGCAGAACCTTGGAATGCGACCTTATTTGGAAGTAGGGTCGCTGAGGATGTACATAGTAAAGGTGAGGTCCCACAGGAGTCAGGTGGGCCCCGATCCAGTGCGGCTGTGTCATTATAAAGAGACTCATAGAGCCTTGCGGAGGGAGAATGATGGGAAGATACATGGCGAGAACTGCACGTGCTGATGCAGGCAGAACTTACAGTGGCGGGTCTACAAGCCCAGAAACACCAGGGGTTGCTGGCAACCGTAGTCAAGCTGTATATCTTACTCAATTTGTTTTCACATTTACAGTTTTTATAGAGGTTGATAATTATAATAGTTTCCCACAGCTCTTTATTTCCAGTTCTTTTTTTTTTCTTTTGGCCACGCCTCGAAGCTTGTGGGATCTTAGTGCCCCCGCCAGGGATCGAACCTGCGCCTCGGTAGTGGAAGCTCAGAGTCCTAACCACTGGAACACCAAGGACTCCCTCTTCATTTCCAGTTCTTCGTTAAACTTCTGAATTCCCCAAGACTCTTGCTAGTTCCCCAGGAGAAACCTTCAGAACTTGTCGTACAACTAATTGAAGACATAAAGGCAGCAAACATTTAGTGAGATCCCCCTTCTGTCTGCTGCTACACACAGCCTTTTGGACAATGGGAACTACAAAGAAGATGTGGCCTCCATGAGGAGAATGGCTCAGTTGATTTGAGACTCAGGGGCAAAATCGTTCACCCAAGATCGTCCAGGTTATTAAAAAGGACCTCCCTGTGCTTGATTCCATAGTTAAAGGTTTTACTAGGATAGCACACAGAATAGGTTCTGGGAGATATTAATTGCATCTCCAGTATGCAGTTTTGCGAATGGAGATGTTTTCTTTCTGTAGCATATGAGTGAAAACAATTACGTCATCCTGAGAGCCTTCCATTTCTTGAAGTATCAAATGACCAACCGACCCTCTGAAAATTACAATATTCTTAGAATATAATGAAGACAGTAACAACCTCCAGAGCAAACCAGAAGATGGCCTGAGTAAGATGAAGACAACACAAATTGAATTTGTTGGCACATTGGAAACCGTCCCCACCCATGGCAAAAAAAGACAGTTCCGTGGTTGTAATTCTTTCCCCTCGTTGGGTCAACGTTATTCTGTTTAGCTGATTTATGGAATTTGTTTTGTGTCGTAAGTTCATACTCGGCCCCATTTCAGGCATAAATGCCACTTGGCAGTTGGACTGAACTACGAAAAATCCTAACATTTTCGACTGTGGGTTTGAAATCAACCCAGCCTCCCAGCAACTTAATTGAGTCTCCACCCTGGGAAACAGGGAAATACCACGTGGCTTTTGTTGCTTTCGAAGGGGCTTCTGTGAATTAGGAGTGCAGCTGTCTAATTTGGTCTGATTCCAGATGTCGTTGATATATAGTGACATCTTGGCACTCACTCTGATTAAATTCCCAGGATTTCCACAGTTGAATATCGATACACAATTTCTTATCTGAAGTCCTTGGAGCCAGGACTCCAAGGACTGGAGCTTGGAATTGAGTTATGCATGCTTTAGAAGGTTAACAAGTGCCTTTTCCGTAGCTCATAGGACCCCCTCAGCAGGTGGTGGCAGCACTCTGAAATCAAACGTGTTAATATTCCTGCCGAAAAATGTATGACTATTTCTCCCAGTGGGATACATGAAGACAACTGCTCTGATAGTTACACTGTATTCAAATACTGGTAAATTAAATTGTATGAGGATAGACCATCAACACCTTGGGCACTTCCTGTCTCTAAGGAAAGCATGAGATGTAGGCAAGTCAAAGTAAGAAGTAGCTGTACACGAACCCGTAACATATGTCCATGATCTCTGGATGCTCGAGTACCTTTGCGATGGGGTGCCTTAGAGTCAGCCTAGTACTCTCATCCTGTACTATTTGGCCAAGCGGTGATGGTTAGGGAATAAGGGTCTACAGGGACCAAATGGTCATGTGAAAATCGACCCTCTCAGGGACTTCTTTTATTACAGTCTGTCTTGTCAATCTAGTGTCCTTTCTGAGTGGTCTCTCTTGTGGAGCGAATTTGCCATAATCTCTGGTTCTTGAGGCCAAGAATTAACAGATCACATATCTTAGCCATATCTGGGTCAGGGGTCGGCCAAGAGTTTCTGTATAAGACCACATACATGGTAAATATTGTTGGCTTTGCAGATCATACGGTCAGCTGTGCAATGACAGGGCAAAAGCAGCCATAGACGGTACATAAAGGAACGTGTGCACGGCTGCGTTTCCAATAACACGTTATCTACAAAAACAGGTAGTGGGCTGGTTTGACCCGGGGGTCATAGTTTGCCAACCCCTGTGCTACGTGATTTTTTTTTTCCACTGTAGTTCACAATTCTGTGATCATGACCACCGCTGTTAACTTTGCCCTTATCAGTATACAACCAACGTAGAATGGAAGAAAATGTTTATCTGCTCTTCATGGAATACAGAAACCCGTGGTTTGATAGATTTCATATCAAAGAATAAATAAGTACCTGAAGTGTTCCATTTCACAAGAAGTGTGTGAGAGAGCACACTAGAAACTGTATTATTTTACAGTTTTGTTCTAGCCTGGCTTGTCTACTCTTGGTATGCTGGTGCTTGGACTACTCGGGGAATATTTCTTAGAAAACCCTTCCTGTGTGGGTGAGGATGAAGAGGTGATTTGAGTTCACATTGCCATCGTCTTGGCTGTTTTTTCACGACCGTCCACCTAAGCTAGAAGACCTCTCTCCCACAGCTTCTAAGGGTTTCTCTGGGATCATAGCTTAGTGGCAAGATAGGGCTGTTTTCATCCGTGTTACATGTATTTTCAGGACTAAAGTTCGTATCAGCTTCTGTCTTTCATGGAGCCCCAGGAAATAGATCCTGGGACCAGATCTGCAAACCTATGGCAAAACCATCGGTCGAATTTCATCCACTGACCTTTTCATCCTTTTCATCTGTTTACCATCTTTCTAGACCATCTTCTTCAAGTAAGAGTCCTCCGAGGCTGACCTTATCTGGTAACCATGCTTCTGGGCTATTGCTAATGACAAATACCTTCCTTCTTTCCTCTCACTGTTACTCACGAGGTGTCTTAACCTCCTTTGGATGCTTTCCCAGTGCACTTGAGCCTAGTGTTTCATGACAGTGCAGCATGATACTAGCAAACAGCTGAGGCACGAGGGCTGAGACAAGACGGATGCCTCAAGTCGGTTCAGGTTGGGTTTCGCTGCCAAATAAAAAACAAAATGTACAAAAATCTTTCGGTTTCCAGGGCTTTTGGTGTCTCGCAATCAAGGACAAGGAACGGTGGGTTCTAACTCCGCCCTTACACCACTGTCGTGATTTTCAGTGTTGTACAACTAAAACCGCATTTGGAGAGGGGATGAGAATGATGAAAAAATGACCAAGTAGATGACAGTTGTGACGATTAGATAAACAGTGGGAAGGGTCACGGAGCATGCTTACTGTTAACTCACGAACTAAATCAAAATATAGGTTCCTAATAATAAAGCAGACCTAACCCCCTGATCTTCAATTTTCTTGTTCTGTGGCTATAACTTGGGTTATAAATTTCATCTCCAGAGACTTTTATTTTCACACAACTTATCACAGTCATAGTGGAACTACCACTCACAATTGGCTGTGCGTGACTGTTGGAACACACTGGTGTGACACGCCCCCTCCAGCCCCATCCACATTTTTGCCAATCTCTGGCATCACACTGGGTTTAATGATGACCAGACCGATTATCTAACGCAGTTTCTCAACCTTGGCACTAGCGATGTTTGAGACCAGCTCGTTCTTTGCGGTGCGGGACTGGGTTGGATGCGTGTTTGTGGTTGGCAGTGGGAGAGGCTGTTCTGTGCATCATAAGGTAATTAGCAGCATCCCTGGCCTCTCCTCACTGGATACCAATAGTATCCACACATTTGCGAGAACGAGAAATGTCTCTAGACATCGTCCAGTGGCCCCTGTGGGGCAAAATCGCCCCGGGTGAGAACACGCCAGCGTTATTTTGAAAAGTGTGCTCTGCGCATGGGCCATTAGACTTTCCTATGTGTGTGTTCCTCCTGCAGGTATAGTCCCTGGTGGCAATACCACTGTGAGAGGCATTGTGACTTAATCCCTTTAGACGTGTTTGTTCCTCTCCATAAAGTATCAAATGCGGGTCAAAGGGCTTCCATGCTGATCTCTTAAAATCTGTTTCCTGTCAATAAAAGGTGTGCGCACAAGAAAGGAAAAATGATGATGTGGGCCTTCCCTGCCCTGCAAGGGGAGTCACCCACGTGTTCAAATCTACGTCCTTACGATCTTAATCTTGCCAATTAATATCCTGGAGAGAGGGCAGAAGAGGTGACCATGCCCAGAGATTCCTTCATTCCTGAAGACAGAGGCGAAGGGTCAACACTGATAGCACACCATTCCTTTTCTAAAATTTTTTTCTAACTTTTATTAATTTTTATTGGAGTATAGTTGATTTTAAATGTTGTGTTAGTTTCAGGTGTACAGCAAAGTGAATCAGTTATACATATATATCCACTCTTTTTCAGATTCTTTTCCCATATAGGTCATTGCAGAGTATTGAGTAGAGTTCCCTGTGCGGTACAGTAAGTCCTTCTTAGTTATCTATTTTATACATAGTAGTGTGTGTATGTCAGTCCCAAACTCCTAATTTATCAGTTCCCCCCCGTGTTCCCCCTTTGGTAACCATAGACTTGATTTCGAGATCTGCACATCTGTTTCTGTTTTGTAAAAAAGTTCATTCACTTATATGTGGAATCTAATTTTAAAAATGGAACAAATGAACTTTTTTTACACCATTTGTTTTCAGTAGAACCTAAGATGGAAAGCCATGCCAGAAGATCGATGACAGTTTCAAATGCCATCTCTGGGGGGGAAAACATTTCTGGGGTACTGACTGAACCCAAGAAATTGTTGCTGGGAGCTGAACTTCAATAAAGCAAGACTTAGATTGACAAAAATCTATGGAATAGTAATTTTTCTCTAACGTGGCATTCTCTTGTGAATATTTTTTTTTTTTTTTTTTTTGTGGTACGCGGGCCTCTCACTGTCGTGGCCTCTCCCGTTGCGGAGCACAGGCTCCGGACGCGCAGGCTCAGCAGCCATGGCTCACGGGCCCAGCCGCTCCGCGGCATGTGGGATCCTCCCGGACCAGGGCACGAACCCGCGCCCCCTGCATCGGCAGGCGGGCTCTCAACCACTGTGCCACCAGGGAAGCCCCTTGTGAATATTATTTACCAAGTGAGATTATGCTTCCTATTTTAAAAGGATAAACAATAGATTTACACAAGAAATTGCTCCATGGGACATGCTAGTTTTTGTCTAAATGTCAACAATTTGAAAAAATATGTATATATATTCTTCAGGTTGAAGGGCATTGAGTTGGCTTTTTTTGAACTCATTTTCAATTCGTGGGTGGGGCTCTATACCAGAGATCGAAAAACTTTTTCTGTAAAGGGCCAGATAGTAAAACATTTTCAGCTTTTCAAGCCAAACAATCTTTGTCGCAACTACTCCACTAGGATTTTGTAATATAGGGGCAAACAGGTAATAAGTAAATGAATGGGTGTTCCAGTATTTTTGGACTTTGCTTATGGACCCTGAATTATGAATTTCATGGACTTTTCACGTGTCACAAAAATGTCCTTTTTTCAACCGTTTAAAAATGTGAAAACATTCTTACTTGGCTCCAAAAGCAGATGGGGGCACAGTCCCCTGCCCCGTAGTCTGTGACCCCAGCTCTGTTGGGAAAATATTTAGCGAGAGCTTGCTATGACAAAGAATTAGCCCTGACCTGTTGACTCTTAGAACCTGTGGGAAGGACAGATACCAAATAAAATGAAACCAAATAAATAGACTATTGCAAATAGTGACAACTGCTATCGAGGGGGGAAGAAAAAACAGTGCTAGGATTTGCCAACCGTGGGGCAAATGCTTGATAAAGATTGTATAAATCACAGGGGGCTTCTCTGAGGTGGTGGCCACTCAGCTGACACCTGTGGATGAGTAGGAGTTGGGCAGAGCATGGAAAGAAGAAAACACGCAGGAGGAGGAATCCCCTAGGCCAGAAAGAGCTCGTTTCATTGAAGTGTTTCAGAATGTGGTTGTTCGGTGTCCGATTTTTCTTCTCGGATGAATTCACAGGATGAGCCTGGTGCACCCTGCTTCTGTCTGCTGAGAGGCACTCACCATCCCCGTTGCTGCTCACGGTGGTCTCGGTCACATAAGGTCTGGAGGACAGTCGCCCAAGGCCATCTGAAGTTGTTGTCACTGTAAGTACAAGAAGCGCGTGGACGGGTACTTTGGCTCTGGAAATATCATGGCCTTTTCACAAGACGCTCTCGTCGCCCTGACCGTGTGCATTGTCTGCGTCCAGGGGGTGTTTGGTGCCCTTTATAACGGTGTTTTGGGACATTACCATATTGCAGGGGTGACATCAATTTGGAGCTGCCCCAGCTCTCCTTTTCCTTCAGACACGACTTCCCAACAAAAGGTCACTTTGTTAAAGGGGAGAAGGAATGGGGACAAACATGTTTTCCTGGAGAAGAGCTGTCCTGGGCCCATGAGGGCGTGTACACTAGTCAGCAGTAATAATCAGCGTGTCTCAGAGAATTTAGGGGTGGAGTTTTCTCAGTGTGTGTGTGTCGGCCTCATCACCCAAGGCACAGCACAAGCTTTCTTCCTGCAGGCTGCCCCTGGTTCAGGTGAGTGTGTGTGTGTGTGTGTGTGTGTGTGTGTGTGTGTGTGTGTGATATTGCTGGGGACAGGATGAAGGAAGCAGCTTTCAAAGACCTTGCAGGTGATATTCCCTGCTAGACACCCTCCTCTCAGACAGAGGCTGCATCTTGATGATACTCTGCCATTATGATGTCAGGGGGGCACTGCGGGGCATTCAGTGTCCCCACCACCACCAGCAGCAGGCTCGGAGGAATGGGCACGGAAATGCTGTCAGACAAGATATGGTTCGCGTTGGTACGCAAAGGCTCCCAGAGGTGGAACCGTGTGGAGTCAGGGAGACCCAGGCTTTGGATCCCAACTCCCCACCGGCTGGTCTCGTTCTCAGGAAGAGGATTAACCTTCCTGCGCCCGGGTTTCCTCTGTACAATGGAGATGCACAGGACAGGTTCCCAGGGCGGTTATGAAAAGTAAAGGATGCCCTTTGTTTGGGAGAAGTAGGTTAAGTACCTGATGATCCTGCCAGCCAAGGTGATGGGGTGCAGACAGATGAAACCATCTTCACAATGCAGCTTGGGACTCTGGGGTTACCGAAGACAGCCCTTCTCCCGCCGCAGGGCGGCTTTGCCCTCTGGGGGAGGTTGGCAAATTCTGGAGGCATTTTGGGTCTCATAACTTTGGAGGAGCTTGGCTCCTGGCATCCAGGTGGTGGAAGCCAGGGATAGTGATCACCCATCCCGCAATACACAGACAGCACAGAACCGAGCGTTACCCTAGCCTCCAACGTCACGGGTGCCACGTGGAGAAACCCTGACCCATCCAACAAGAGATTTAACTTAATCCTCTCTTTCTTCTTAGAATATTCAATGGTCTTCTACTTTGAGGGATTAGAGTTGGAATACAAATTAAAGAGAGGAAAAAGACAATCACCTTTTAGGATTTTTTTTTTTTTTTCTGTTAAATTTAAACAGAGCAGCACAGGGTTCTCATCCTGGAGCAAACATCCACAGAGGCTTAGAGCCGTGCCTTGCGTTCACTCTTAATGCTGAGCAGCTTAAGAGGTTCATTTTCTACTGTGATTTCTGTAATTTCTGTTCTTCAAAAGGATCGTGTGTTCCCTTTCTCTTTCAGAAACAAACTTTTGGGGGTTTTAAGGAATATTTTCTAAAGTTCTTGTAATGCAGGAGCTGGCTTTGATTTGTGACCCAGCTTTCAAAACCTTAAGCACCTGCTAAGTAGGTCTTATTATTATTCCGCTGCAAGACCACTGTATATTGCAGGGAAATGCTTCGAGTAATATGTTTTTGGGGTTGTTTTAGTCTAGAGGGAGATTGACATTCTTTGGACCCAGCTAGAAGAGCTCAGGAAAAAATGGACAGAGTCAGTAGCTAATTCAAAGGAGGCAGCTGCAAAAGAGTCATGATTCATTCATGATAAATTAATACAGCATGCATTAGCCTTTTGTAACCGTCGATGCAAAGGGAGAGTCTTTCAGTGGGGGCTGAAATATCTGTTCCTAAATGCCTGATAACAATATCCGTCGTATCTTACCAGCATAAAGGCGTCCTCACAGGGTATTTTAATGTACTTCACCATCTGGAGTTTGGGGTTCTTACATCTAAAACTTTCCCTTTCCTTAAGTGGATGAAGACTTTAATGATAATCAAGGAAATACTTGGATCTTGTCTCTGATATTTCTAATTCGTTCCCATCCAGGAAAAAAAAAAAAGGTTTAGGGATGTTGAAGCTGTCTTATGAACTAAAAAGGAAAACAGGAGGAAATCTGCTTTTTATGAGATGTCGTTTTCTTTGACGGGACCTGCCAGCAGTCTGTTGCTCACTCTGCTATTTTGCGTGTCTCAGAGAAACTGACGGAGAGAAGGTTCGTTAAGAAGTAAATTGGGACATCAAATAGAGCAGTCTGTGGCTGTACTCTTAACCAAGACCCCCAAGAGTGGGGCACCTTGCTGTCACGTACCTCCTCATAGGAGGTAACAAGCAGGGCACCAAACAACCGGTGTAATATCCCTGACAGAAAGGTTCAACCTGCATCTGTACACGAGGAAATAGACAAACCCAGACATACTACGCTGTCTCTAAGACAATTGAACCTGGATTCTAACCCCCAAAAGTCACTGTCATGCAAAACCAAGAAAGGTCAGGGGTGAGGGCATGGCTCCAGATTTCAAAAGACCAGGAAACACAAGGGTATCTGAATCTCGAATGGATCCTGGATTGGAAAAAAGACCCAGGTGGTACAATTATCTGGGGACTGTGTAGGCGGTTTGTTGATTGAATCAGTGTTACTCTTCCTCGTTTTCATGGTAGCGAGGTCGGGGGGAAGACTATCCTTACTCTAGGAGACCCGGGCCAAACTACTTAGGGGGTGAAGCGTCATCCTGTATGCAGCTCCCTCTGAAATGTCATGATCCACAAATACGAGTACATGCCTTATTCTTTTAAAATCTTCTCATGTAGAAAAAATGTATGATGTATGCCTAGGTCCCTCTGTGTGTGTACACACATGTGTACACATAGAGACAGAAAGCAAGCAAGCAAGTGTGGCAACATGTCAACAGTTAGCCGTCCTAAGTGAAGGAGTATACCTGGGTTTGTTTTTATTCTTTCGACTATTTTGTAAGGTTGAATAGTTTCCAAAAAACGATTTTTGGGAGAAATACGTATGACGTTTTATTTTGCTTCTCCTGTTGGAAGAGGTGGTTTAGTTCCATTGATTTTTGTCTTTAAAATTTTGTACAGGGCCAGTCCTTAGAGGTATATGTTGTGCGTCCCTGCCTGCAGGGAGCTTCTGCGGACCACGGGGCCCTCCATATTCTGATTCCCTTTTGGTGGATCACCCTACGGTGTGGTTGTAGGTTGTGTGCGGCGCAGCGTCATCCCCGTGGCTCTAAGATGATGAATCCATCTCTTTGTACGCGCTAGTTACAAAGTAACTGTGGAGGCTGTCATCTTGCCTTTCCGGGTAGCTTCTTTACTTACCGTTGAGCATACAGTAGGTTCTTGCCAAGAGGTGCATTCAGAGTGTGTCCGTGACAGTTCCCATGCCCCCTTCCAAACCTTCCCAGCTCCTGCTGTGTCTGACCTGAGGACAAGGTTCACGTGACAGCGGTCTCCGCCCTGAATACAGGTGAGGGAGTCGTGTCGGTTTATGGGGAGAGGGTTCTGGTACCTTGCCTTCTGTGTTTGTCTCTGCGTGATTTCCGCAGCGCGATTAACTCAGGCGCTGTGGGTCTGTGGATCCTCGCGTGAGTGCCAGACTCTCAAAGCCCATTGGCGTCCTCCCTGGCAAGCGCTGCCTGCCTTCAGAATCGAGAGCAGTGCTTTTGTTCAGCGTTTCGAAAGAGGGCATGTGAAGAAAGAGACAGATATCACTTCTTTGTGGCATCTAAAGAAACGATACAGACAGACTTGTTTACAAAACAGAAATGGACTCGCAGGCATAGAGAACACACGTGTGGTTACCAGAGGGGAAGGGGTTGTGGGGAGGGATAAATTAGGAGGTTGGGATGAACAGATAGACACTACTACATATAAAATAGGTAAACAACAAGGACCTGCTGTAGAGCACAGGGAACTGTATTCAATATCTTGCAGTAACCTGTAATGGAAAAGAATCTGAAAAAGAATATATATAATGTATTACTGAATCACTTTTGCCGTACACTTGAAAGTCACACAGCATCGTAAGTCAACTATGCCTCAATATAAAAAAGAAAGATAGCGTGTGAGAAGACTTAAGGAACAAGGCGTTCCATGTATAAGAAGACATTACAGACACAATCCAGCCCAATGCTTAGTTTGCTACTTGACGTCCATTCCAGGGAAGACATTTAGAACGTTCAAGCCGATATTCAGTGCTTGGCAAACCGTGCCTGTTGGAACCCCGAGGGCTCCGCTGGCTGCTCCTGGGAAGCTCCTTGGGCCCTGGGATGTGGGGAGTGGTCCCAGTCGGTCCCATCCACTTGCAGCAGACCCACGCTGATACTCATCTCTAGTGCACCTTCTTACGGACAGAGGATTTGTAAGTAAAAACAGCGGGCCCTGATTTCCCCACCTGTCCTGTCTTCTAAGCGAGGACAGCAGTGAGGCTGGAGCCTGTTCAGTTACTTACATAAAGACGAGCGAGGTCTGTCCGTGGCCTCCCCTGTGTCGTACCCGCGATTTCCTTAGCGGCGCTGCTGTCGAACCACAGGGATTCACAACAACAAAAAGCCTCATGGATTGTCTTGGAGGAGATTGCGTCGATACGCGAAGCTCTCGAATGTCAAAAGCCCCAAAGGCCCCTGGCGTCGGCTTCTTTGCTGTCTCTCGTTTCTCCAGCTGGATGTGGCACACCTTGGGCTAAGCCGGCTTCATCTCGCACGTGTGCAACACACTGGCCTCCGGTGATCCGTCTGCATCCATCAAGGCCTTTCCTACCACCGGGAGCCAGAGGCACCTTCTCAACGCCCAGGCCTGATCCTGCCTCTGGCCCTACTAGAGCTCTCCAACGGCTTTCCATCGGAAGGAAGGTGGAATTCCAGAACCACGGCTGGACAGGCCTCTATCATAGGGCTCCTAGAACCCTCCGTGTCCCTCAGGCCCTTCTTGCGCCTGCCTCACCCTTGCTTTGTTTTCATCTTCCTCTGGGCCTCCACACAAGCCAGCCTCTCCTTGCACTGGGCCTCCAGCTAGCGAGGCCCACACCATGCTCCACGCGCCCTGGTCCCGTTGACAGTTTCATACCGTTGTGGATGTATTCTTTGTCCAGTATTGATCTGGATCCTGTCTGTTTTTTGCAGATGCTTTGTAAGCTCTTTAAGTACAGGAAACATACGCCTCTCCCTATGGTAGTCCAGCAATTCAGGGTGCCTTGTAGATGTTTAGTAAATAATTGTTGAATACATGAATGAAAAAAGTGGTTCCTCTGCTATACTAATACTGATATTAAGTGATATTCTTTGGATTTCAGTCAACCAAGAAAGTTACGTGGAAAAAAAAAAAAAAAAGGCCTTTCTGATGTGATTTGGCTTCTAACTTACACAATGTAAAAAATGATCTTTATGTCTTCTGTGGGATTTCTCAGTCTTCCTCTTGGCCAAAAGTGAAGAAACCTCATACCTGTTAAAGATTGTCTCCTACTCGCCAGCCTGGGATTCCAGAGAGGAGCAAAAGTATCTGATTTCCTAGCACAAGCAAGTATATATACTTGTGTGTGTATATATATAGTGTATATAGTGAAACAATTTTAAACTAAGGTACGGGGATTTCCTGCCATATTCCACTGCATGTATTTTGCTCATCTTACTGACAGTCATTGAAGTGTAGCAGTTCCAATATTTATCCAGCACGCCAGGTGTCCCGTTTATTTTGATTCTTTTTCCTATATGAAGCTCATGTTAAACTTTCCATTTTAGGGGTGAGCTGTGTGGAAAGATAGTCTACTGTATCGTTTCAAGTATAAAATACGATCTTATTTGAAGTCAATCAGGAAATAAATCTATACAACAGCTTATAATTCTTTGTGTTTCTGTGTAAAGTGTTGGAAGGCAGTCATCAAATGTCTGTAATTAGATTTTTATAATTTTAGGAGTACAGTCTTTGAATTTTAAAATTATGATCAACTGCTGATGAGTGGTTGGTATACTATTACTTTAACCTACACCATTGTACTACGTTGTATCTCTGTACTGCCTTAAGGATATCTCTATATTGCTTTAACCTATACTACTTTATTTCTCTCTTTGTATTAAACTCAACTCTGGATTTGAAGACCTAATGGAAATTTACCAACTTACATTATGTTTTCCTAACCCCCTGCTTTCATGACTTGGAACCTAGGTTCTTTCCTTGAATTTGAAAGTTTTATTAACTGTACATTGGTCTCTAGTTGTTTGGTTTTTTGCAGTTTGTTTCCAGAGCCTGAGGGGGTTTGCTGAGTCGCTTTGAATTGTGTAACATTTCGTACCAGATGAACGCGGAGCTAGTTGTTTGTAGTTATGTTTCAAGTGTATTTATTGCTACAGTCTAATATTCAGGGAGGGGTTGATCAAATGCATGGCTAATGTACA
The DNA here is from genome assembly GCF_964270905.1 of Leucopleurus acutus. NCBI lineage: Eukaryota > Metazoa > Chordata > Mammalia > Artiodactyla > Delphinidae > Leucopleurus > Leucopleurus acutus. The sequence continues at coordinate 4,681,456 of NC_139164.1, forward strand.
TTTACAGTAATGAGTAGATGTCATTTCCTCACTTAGTTACGTGCGGGTTTCGCTTTTTAAAGTAAGCCTCAACCAAAAAAACATCGACTCCAGAATAAATTTATCTTTCAAGGACAATTCTATTTGCTAGAAATAGGAAATTGCCTAATAACGTCCTCACTTTCGGAGACATTATCGTACAAATCCAGAAGATAAGTTTGTGAAGCACATTTAATAATACTGAACATCATACTGATAACTAAAAGTAATTTTGGTTTCCTATTCAGAAACCACACATTTGAAGTGTTAGAGAACTTTGTAACGTTCCATGATTTAAAAAAAAACTACTAGTCTTTAGTTTATTTCAGATATTATGGTAAGTCATCTTCATTAGGAATGTGAAGAATTGGTTTAGTCCCCATTCTCTAGTTTCCTTCTCAACAATTTGAAAATATCACTTAAGTACTATTTTTTTGCTGTAACTCTTTCATAATATTGGAAAGCATGCAGTAGCTAAGATGTAATTCCCTTCAGAAAATTTTGTATCGGGCTTGTAGGAAACTTTGAAATTATACACAGTAACCTTAGACTCTGAAATCTCGAATCACCTTACAATGTCTGTGATGTAGAAAAAGAAGGCTGCAGCTTTCCCAACCTTATTAGGGTAATTACTCTCGTGACAGTTCTATTTCGAGAGGCAGAAGGAGTGGGATGGGACCAGACTGCATCCTAAAAGCAATGAAGTGAGTTTCCAGCTTCCTCTGTGGTCTTTGGGCATTTGTTGGGTCAAGTGGGAAAGGGTGGGTGAGGGACAGAGGGAGGAGACATGATGCATTTGGGGTGTTTCTTTAGTGATGGGAATGAGCCTCCTACAACAAAGTGGATGCCTAGTGCCGTGGTTCACACCTTTCCCCAGCTCTGAGTCTGGTAGTGGGAGCTTCCCTGGGTTCACACCCCCCACGAACTCAAGTCCCAGTAATCGTGCTGCCCATCACACACACTCGCCCACAGCACAGCCCCTCTTGGACTCTCATTTTCCAACCATTTTGCCCCTTTTCCCCTCATCCCCCCCTAAGCCACCCCACGGTGGAAGCTGCCATTCGACATGTAGTTTGCTTTGCCGCCTACAGTTTGAATGAAGCCGTACATAAAAACCGTATAGTGGTCTCAGACACACACACACAGACCTGTGTTTATACATAGTCGTTTCTGCTTCAGCACCCTTGTGGATTCCGTGTTGAGAATGTTCTCCAAGAGGCATGTTTGTGGTGAAATGGTGAGTCAACAGCGAAGATACTCCTTTAAGAATGTTCTCAACATGAAAACCCAAACACACTTCGTGTTTTTTCTTAGCCTCTCTCTTTCTCGCTCTCTCACGCACACCCAGACTTTTTTTCTTTTCTTTTCTTTTTTTTCTTTTGCAGAGTTAGAGTTAAATGTGTCACTGTGATCACTACAAAGGAAAGCCATCAGGTTCTTTCCCTGTAGGAACAATTTCCCTTGACATCCTATCTCCTTTCTGGCTGTCCTCTGGGAAGGATGGATGTCCTCGTATCATATCCGTACTCCTGTTGCCACTGCATGCTTCTCAATCATGATCTACCCATGACTGGCTGGTTCTTTGTGTGTATCTGGGGGGGTCCCCCGAGTGGCTGGCTCTTTGTGGTTTGTGTGTATTTGGGGGGGTCCCCCGAATGGCTGACTCTTTGTGGTTTGTGTGTATTTGGGGGGGTCCCCCCAAGTGGCTGGCTCTTTGTGGCTTGTGTGTATTGGGGGGATCCCATGAGTAGTATTTTATTGTTTGTGTGTATTTTGGGGGTGCTCCCACACTGCTTTGGGGCACCGCCCTGGAGGTTTGGTGCATTTGTCTTGGAACACTGATTTAGATGCTTTCCATCCCATTGTGGGTTTCATGGACATTGATCCGCTGATGCTATAATGTAAGAACAGACAAGACCTTTGAGTTGGGGAATCGGAGCCCTCCTCAGGCTGTGGGCTGGCCGTGTCCCTGGCCAGGATGGACCCCTGAAGTCATGCCCACCGCCATCACGGTGTTTATTTCCTCCTTGCAAATCCACAGGGCTCTCAATTTGAAATAATCACTCTACCTTTTATGTCTCTCTTTTCAGCAGATACCGTAGGGGTCATTTTCCTTTTTCCAGCTAAACCTACCGAAAAAGAGGCTGGGATAAAGAAATGGAGCTTTACCATTGATGAGGGTTCTGAAGGTGCGGCAAACCTAAGGTTTTAGACCTAGAGTATGTTTGCTGTTGTGTCTTCAAATTCTGCACTATAATAATCAGAGCTTTCTTTCACGAGGGGAAAACTGTAGAGATTAGAAATCTGCGTTAATTCAATTCTCTGCAACAAGTATTTATTACCCATTTATTAGGTGCTTGAGCTAAAGGAATAAGGGCTTAAAAAGGGAATCTTTTTTTTTTTTTTTTTTGATTCTATGACAAGGGCCAGACGCACAGTATTTGGCAGAACATCATTCTTTAACAAATTGAAGTTTTCTCAATTAGGGTCTTTCAGGCCAACTGGGAGCCCAGGGTCATTTTCTTTTTTATTCCCATTTGTACAAATTATCATATTTGAAGAGTTTGGGGCATTTACTATGACAATGTCTCCAGCGTCAGAAAGACAGTATGATAAAATTGTACTTTGCAGGCTCTTTTTCTTTCCTGATTGCAAAGATAAGTAGAGCATTCGATACATATATACAAGAAGGTATAAAGCATCCTGTAAATACCGTTAGTCCTCCTCCCCTAGAACTAATGACAAAGTTCTGTCATCTTTCTTTTCAGTTCTGTGTATGCACGTCTCTATACACAGACACAGAAAACATACATATCCATATATAAATATGAACTTCTTTTATTTGCGATCTTGCTGCCTTTAGTTCCTGTCAGATTTTGCCTTTTCCACCCTAAACTTACACCCTGAAGTTTTTCTTCATGACAAAATAACAGTCTTGGAAAAAAATCAAGAATTTTCAGGGCGTCATAGTGTCCTATTACGTAATTTATTGAACCTTTCCGCAACTCTCCTGGCTTCACAAATTTCTAACTAAGGTTGGTAGGAATATATTGATAAAGGACACGTGTGTTGTGTGGGTCTCTTGATATTTGCACAGAAAACGAAATTGCTAGAAATGCAAACACCAATTCAGAGAATGTAAAACCGTTGAGACTATATTCATCCTCACATACGCTCGCAAGCGTCCAGGGAGCATATGTGCAGTAACATAACCCACAAGCACGAGTCCCCGTTTTCCAAGTCTCAACCTCATCCTGTCGTTGTGTTTGCCACATTGATAGATTACAAACAGCATTTTCCCTCTGTTTTCCTTTTAATTCTTGATCCCTAAGGAGGCTGGACATTTTTCATGTGGATATGAATTTATCATGGTTCCCTCGTTCATCGTTTGACGTTTTTTAATTAGGATGTTGATGGCGCCCTCCGCCTTGCCATCCCTCTCCTTCTTAGCCGGTTGCTTAGATACCCTTCTCCGTTCTCAGATCATGGTTCATAATCACATAGTTCCTTTGAATTACTTTGTGGCCCCCGCCTTGTCTTCCACTCTGGGTTCTTCTCCAGCGCAGCCTTTGTTGCATGTTGCTGCAGGTAACGCTGCTGGGCTTGGACATGTCTGGTGCCCAGACTGCACGGATACTCGGAGAAGAAATACCGGATTTTGGACCATTTTTCCCATAACGTAGAGTCTTGGGCACTCTGTGGTCCTCCAGGTGAACACAGTAGCGAGGGGCGGGTGTCAGGATCCCAGAGGCAGCCTTGTGGCTTCCATCCAGGTGCGTTGCGTTGCAAGTCGAGCGTCATTTTGACCGCTCAGCTACCACTGTCCTCTTTGGACGGTGAGAAAGAGGGGGACCAGGGATTGAATTGTTGCAGGTATTGGTAATCGTGCTTCGCTGTTACCCCAAGCTCAACAGGATGTCTGCGTCCCGTTCGTTGTTCTTCTCTGGGGATCTTGTTCGTGAGAGAGCGACAACCAGAAATGTGGTCGTCTGGGTATGAAGGCTTTCTCCCCATCTCCCCACCCTGGGTCGCAGGTCCCGTGGAAGCAGAGACCGTCCGCCTGAACTGCAAATAATTGGCCCGCGATGGGCTCTGTTCCTGGGCCAGTGCAGCTCTGGCCCCCGTGGTTTGGCTGGTTTAAAACTCCAGTTTGGAAATGATATTCCCTCTGGTTCCTGCAGCCATTGCTTTGCTGTGGCTATTCAAAGACCAGAGCCATCCTGGGTCTTATTTTTTTTTTTTAGGTGAAACCCATTTATCCTCCCCCAGCCACCCATCACGTGTTTGCGATGTTTTGTTTGTCCTCAGTGTCCAAAGGTTCCATGAAACCTTTGGTCTGTTTTCACTTACATTTGGACATCTGTTCAATGTGGAGATGCATGTCCTTTGCTTCTGGATCGATGTCTCGTTTGCATCCTGGGTAATTTATCCCCTACATGCTTTGTCTTTCTCCCCTCGTCTGGAATATCCACTGGCTGAATACTGGACCCCTGCTTGTTGATATCCCCATTTTCATATCTTTTCTCCCCTGTGGTCAATCACTTGGCCTCTTTGCTCCATCTTCCTTTGACCTGTCCTCAACCCCATCTTCCCAGCATTCTGCTGAGTCGTCTAACATACGATGCATTTCCAAAAGTTCTCATTTGTTTTCTAGATGCACTTTTTGCGAAGCATCCTTGGTTGATTGGTTAGTTGGTCGATGGTTGGGTTTTTTTGTGTGTTTTTTTTTGGTCCTTTTGTCCTAGTCCTTTCTGTTAGAGATTCCTTTCAGACGTGTCGTGGTTCTTAGCTTCTGTTCATAGTCAAAAGGGAGGCTGTGCCACACTGAGCCCGTTCCACTGCTTACTGGTAGGTGCAGCTTGTTGGATGGCTGGCCGTCGTATCCATGCCCTCCAGGTGTCAATATCTGTGGTCTGAGGCCATCCACGTCCCGCAGAGAGGAATCCTGTCTTGCAGAGAATTGGGACCCACACGTGCGGAGGCCCATGGCTCTGTGGGGGGGGCAGGGTGGCTCACCCCATCTCACATCCCATCTTCCTTGACACACGCTCAGGTTGCCACCTCTTTTGGGTGCCTCTTCCAACATGGAGTTGCCACTGTCCAAAAACCTGTGCGATTTCCTCATTCTGCTCTTGTCTGCTCTCTGTCTGTCTTTGTCCAAGTGGGTTAATAGATTGTAAAGCTTTCCTCAGTGGAAGTGGTGTTTAGAGATCATTGACGTATCGTAGGAGACGCATCCGCCATTTTGCCCTTGCAGCCCTCGTTGGCTCTCAGCCTCTCTGTAGAACGCAGTATTCTTAGCCCTCCTGGTTGACGAGAAAATTGACACTGAGGATTTTGGAAATTTCCCCAGAATCGCACAGGTCATGTGTTATAGCTGAGGCTGGACCCTCTGTAGTCCTTCTCTTAACTTCATGGTTGCTAATTTAGGCTGTGACACCCATTAGAGATGTGGGGCATTGCCGATGGTCCATCTTTTTTATTTTATTTTTTTAAAGAAGATGTTGGGGGTAGGAGTTTATTAATTAATTTATTTATTTTTGCTGTGTTGGGTCTTCGTTTCTGCGCGAGGGCTTTCTCTAGTTGCGGCGAGCGGGGGCCACTCTTCATCGCGGTGCGTGGGCCTCTCACTGTCGCGGCCTCTCTTGCTGCGGAGCACAGGCTCCAGACGCGCAGGCTTAGTAGTTGTGGCTCACGGGCCCAGTTGCTCCGCGGCATGTGGGATCCTCCCAGACCAGGGCTCGAACCCCGTGTCCCCTGCATTAGCAGGCAGATTCTCAACCACTGCGCCACCAGGGAAGCCCCATCATTTTTGATCTATAAGAACGGCTATTTCAAATGTGTCATCCTAACTCTGTGATAACAAGATCTTGTCCCATTTCTCAATCATTAAAGCCTTTCTTTTCCATTGCAAACAAACATTGAACTCTAAGGATCCAAAAAGCATTAAAAAAAAGGCAGGGGTGTCCCTCCGTTGAATAAAATATAAATCCTAAGCTGAAGAGCTAACCACAGTTAGGCTGAAACACCTTGCTGTGAATTTACTTGTTATTTGATCTATCGTGCAGATGCAGTGGTTATCAGAGGAGATAATCCATTTGTGTGCGTTGGGCAAGCAAATTCATCTTCTTTTCCTGTAATCCATTTTCATGTAAAGGAAACACATTTTTCAGAGCTGCTGCTTGACTTTTCTGCATTCCTCGGGAGTTGCATTTTTATTCGGAAAAAGAAGCACACTGCTGTCAAATCACTTCTGCATGCATATATGACCTCTGTTGGCAGGGTCCTCAAGTAGTTCCCTGACAGGGGCAAACTCGAAGGATTCAGGCAGAACGGGGAAGTGGAGGTTCAGACAATATTGCTTATGTTCTGACAATTCAGTCAAGAGAGTCTCTCTTATGAGCACTTTCAGGCAGGGGAAGGACTGAATTTACAGGTTACCCTGTTGGTTGAATTCATAAATGTTCACTTTAAACACTGTAATGTTTCTAAATGATGTCAGAAAAAAAACGTCTTGTACGTAAGGATGAAATAACCAAACCCCAACATTAAAGGTTTACCACAGCATGCAGGAATATTGGTAGGTGGAGGAAAATTTAGAGTTCAAAGTATTTTAATGTTATATTCCAAATTGGAACATGGATAGAAAAAGCGTCATTATGCACAAAGAAACTTGCATGTACGCTTTCTGGTAGTTTCATCAAGTCATTCCTGAGTATAAACTGGTCAGGAACGTAGCACAGAACTGAAGAATTACTCTGTAACTTAACAGAAAGAATCATTTACGTGATAACTTACGGCTCGTCCAAGGTTACAGCTATCTGTTAAGAGTCATGACCTGTCCACAAATCACTGTGTGCAAATATCTTCTCAGTTCCCCACTGTCCTAGGAGTTGAGCTGGTTGTGGAGGGCATGAGACGAATGGCCTCCTGGCCCCCTGCAGTTCCAGAACAGCAGGAGAACCAGCCATTAAATTGGATGCTAACTGTTTCCTTTCTTTTCTCATTTCCTCCCCGAAGTCCCCCTTCCCTAGGTTCTTCCCTTCCTTTCTATATTCACTTTCTGTGACTGCTGTAATAATTGCCACACACTTTGTAATAAATCACCACAACATAGGTTTATTATCTTAGGGCTCTGGAAGTGAGAAGTCCAAAGTGGGTTTCCCTGGGCTAAAACCAAGGTGGCGGCAGGGCCAGTTCCTTCTGGAGACTGTAGGGCAGAACGGTTTCCTTGCCGTTTGCACCTGCTAGAGGTGCCTGCATTCCTTAACCTCCTGGCTGCTTTCCTCTATCCTCCAAGCCAGCAGAACTAGCTTCTTCCAATTTCTCCCCGTCTTCACGTTGGGCTCACATTGGGCCCACCTGGCTAATCCAGGACCATCTTCCCATGTCAGGGGCCTTAACTTAATCACACCTGCAAAGTGCCTTTTGCCGCTTAAGTTTTGCCACTTAAGGTGAGATAGTCACAAGTTCTGAGGATTAGGACGTGGGCATCTTTGGGGGGTCGGGACTCAGCCCACCACGATGCCCATTGTTCTACCTGCTCTGAGGTTGCTCCGTCCAGACAGTGTATCCTGGGCCTTTATGAGATGCCATGGGCAGTGCTGAGCCTCATACCATGTAGCATACAGATGCAGCCGAATACCTATTTGTAGGTGGTATGAAAAAAAGAAAAGAATTTGATATAGTGATGAATACCACAGATAGTTTTCCACACGTGGGATATGGAAATACATTTGCAAACCAAATCTCCTAGCCTGAGGTCTCTCTAGCTTTGGATAGGAAAGCATTTGGTTTAAGATTTATACCCACTGTACTCATTTTCTGTTGTTTCACAACAAACAGTGGCTTTAAGGAAGCTCTGTAAGTTATCCCCCAGCCTCTGTGGGCCAGGAGTCCAGGCCAGGGACAGATGCCCCCTCTACTTAGCCTGTCACCAGGCTGACGTCTCTTCTGAAGCTCAGGATCCCTTTCCAACTTCAGTGGGTGCTGGAAGAATTCAGTTTCTTGCAGTTGGGGTCTGAGTTCCCTGTCTCCTTGCTGGCTGTCAGTCCCGGGCCACCTTCAGCTCCTAGAGGTCACCCACCGCTCCTGGGTACATGGCCCCTGCAGGCGGTTCTCGTCATAGCTATTTGCTTCTCCTTTGATACCAGCTGGGCACACCTCTCGTGACTTCGGAGAGACTTCTGGGCTCCGTACCTTTTAAGGGCCCACCTGATTAGGTCAGGCCCTCCACCCAAGGTAATCTCTCTGTTGAATGAACTCTGAGTCAACCGATCAGTGCCCTGATTACAGGAATGACACCCATCCTATTCACAGGTCCCGCCCCCGCCCCCCTCAAGGAGAGGGGATTATACAAGGTGTGTATAACAGGGGGGCAAGAATATTGCTGGTGTTCTTAAAATTCTGCCTGTCATACCCACATTTCTCTGGCCTGGGTTTGTGGACCTTGTCTCCTTGGAGACAGTTGTACTCTGTGCAAACGACTTTCTTTGTCTTTGCAACCACTGTTTCTTGAATCCCATAGTGTGAGTATGTCTGTGGCATGCTCTTGGGGTCCCCATCATCATTTGCTGAGATTCCCAGTGGCCATCAATCAAGATCTCTCCTGGTGGGGTTCAGGGAGAAGGCTGGATGGCTCCTGGACCCACATGGCACTCCCTCTCTTTTTTTTTTTTTTTTTCAATCTCAGGGCTGGAGCATCCCTGCTCCAAATGGGCAGAAGACACCTCTCCCAAGTCTGAAATCCAGGCTGGGATTGAATCCAAACATCTGGATGTCCTTTTCCTGCACCATCTTCCAGGGCCTCCCCCATGCAGATCCATCACATACATCGTTGTCTGTGGGTTCTTGACTCTTGGTCCCCATCCTTGAACAGTCAGCAGACATCAGTGTATATAATAAATTACTTACAGGGCAAAAGTTAAGAAATGCAGGGTAGGCTGTGATCATAATAGGGGTACGCACATAAAACTGTGGCTTCAGAGGAAGATCTGAATTGAGACGGGGACGTGGTTATAAATACTTGGGAAAGAACTATGTCTCAAGATGGGCTAGCATCTCTTTGACTTTATCCACTGAGAGTTTGCCATGTATAGAGGGGGTTTTATATAATGCTGATGTTTGATTTCGGGGGTCTTCTTGACATTGGAGTTAGTTTTTTTTTTTTTAAAGATTTTTTTTGACATGGACCATTTTTAAAGTCTTTACTGAATTTGTTACAATATTGCTTCTGTTTTACGTTTTGGTTTTTTGGCCGCAAGGCATGTGGGATCTTAGCTCCCCGACCAGGGATGGAACCCGCACCCCCTGCATTGGAAGGCGAAGCCTTAACCACCGGACCGCCAGGGAAGTCCCTGGAGTTAGTTGTTTTAAGTAGATAACTCATGCACCTGGAGATAATCCCTCTGCGATCACCCAAATGTTTACGTATTTACATACACGGGAGCCATGCTTCTTCCCTTTCGATTATGTGATGAGGCATTGTACCGAACCTAACGATTTTCTTGCTGACAATTACTGTGTTGCAATGAGTTTGCACGATATACTTGTAATCAGCATTAAATGCAAGGCTTGCTATTTCAGTGTCTATGTATCTCCGTCGTTATTGGAAGTGGTACCATTTAAAGTGGTTTCTAAGTGCACAACCTTGTTACTGTTTCTTTTCTATGTGTAAGAATGATATCCATCTCTGCCCTCAGGAGGGAACTAGACACCACCGCTCTCCCAGGCCAACTCCTTACCATTTTGGTGCCTCACTTGGCTTTTTTCTTCCTACTCCTGCCCCTCCACCCCCGCAACCCCCATCATGTTAGCTCTAAGGATTGTCATGTAGATTGTTGGTTGACTTCAGCTCTTTTGGACCTTATGGTGTAGAGGACCTCTCTATAATCCTGCATCACCAAAGATAGGATGCTTGTGGACTGTGGATGAGTACCAAGAGGGCCACACACAGAATGGGTGTAGGAAGCTCAGGGCTTGGGGTCCAGTTCCTTTGTGTCATGTGCGGAGACAGGATCCCAATCACGGAAACTCAGAAGTGAGCCCAGGAGGCTGTTCAGGTGTTGGCCTTAGAGGCCGGCAGTCAGGCGTGGGGATGGCGTGTTAGCAGTGGGGTTCTATGTGACTGACCTATAGATGGTGCTTCCGCTTTCTGACAGCATGTTGTTTCTCCAACTCTGCAATCTGTTTTCTTCCATTTGTTCACTGAAACACCAGTCTTGGGACTCAGCAACCTCCTAATTACCAATTCCAGAGCTGTTTTCTCGTGGACTTTATACAATTTGATAATTTTTACTAGATCTTAATGCTTCAAAGCATAGTTTGTATTTAAGAAATAAATGGGTACACAAAACAGAAGTTAAAGTCATCCATTATATCATTGGTTTGAGTTTGTAATATGGAAGTAGGTGGAAGTCTTCTCATCTTCCAAAATACCCATCCAGAAATAATCTTTTATTAACATTTTGATGTTATTTCCAGTAACTCCAGTAATTCCAACTTTTCTAATAATTGTTTATTCCAGTTTTTTTTTTAATATTAAAAAATTTTATTCGTGGGGCTTCCCTGGTGGCACAGTGGTTGAGAGTCCACCTGCCGATGCAGGGGACACAGGTTCGTGCCCCGTTCCGGGAAGATCCCACATGCCGCGGAGCGGCTGGGCCCCTGAGCCATGGCCGCTGAGCCTGCGCGTCCGGAGCCTGTGCTCCGCAACGGGAGAAGCCACAACAGTGAGAGGCCCGCGTACCGCAAAAAAAAAAAAAAAAAAAAATTTATTCATATCTTTGTCATGTTGTGCAAATACAATGTATATGACCATATTTTTAAAACATACAAAATATTTTTCTTTGTAAATCTCTTTACTGATTGCGTTTCCAAGCTTATCTTTTGTTTCTTTACATATAAACGATGCTTATTTTAGGGTCTTTGATAATTACACTCTCTGTAATTTATGAGGGTCTGTTTCACTTGCTCTTTGTTTTGGTTGGTTTTTATTCACGGTACTTGTTTGCTTGTGTGTTTTGTGAATTTTCCAAACTATTGAGTTTCTCATTTTTCTTGAAAATATATCGATTTGGATACTTCGAGGCTAGATTTTTAGTTTGATTTCTACAGAAAATATTTTTATTTTTTTCAGAATCTTGGCAGAACTTCAATCAAAGGTCATTTTATTTCAATTTTTTGTATCTCATTAAAGAAAATCTTTATGGAAATATCAGCTCTTTATAGATGCCCGTTAGGCATCTTCCATATTGGTCTTTTAGGGCCCAGGGAACCTCCTATGACACAGACCTCCATACCTAGGGTAAATCCAAGGAGATACCTGTAGAGACCACCTGGCAGATACAGGTGACTTGAGCCAGCATTGTGGACCCACCTGTGATTCCACAAGGTCATTGGGAGATGGAAAATGAATCCTGGAAAACTCCATGTCGTGTAGCAGACAGTTGTTTCTGTGTATTTCCTGTGGGTCGGTATTTTCTTTTCATCATGGGAGTTTCCTAAAAAGACAGTAATTTTATTTTATTAAAAAAGTCCTTTCAACATTCAGCCTCCCTGAAGAGCCCATAAATGAACGTCATAGGCAGCTTCACATTGGAATTCGAGTGTCGTTTTCTGCATTGTCTCTGTGCGATTTTGCTGTAAGTTCTCCTCTGCAGTTACCGGTGAGGGGCCTCGTGCTGTAACTTCACCCACATGCAGTGCCTTCTGCAGATGTGTTCTATCGCTGCTGGATCCTTTTGAAGACAAGCTCACAAGACTATGAGGAGTGCTCGCCGGGTTGGACCCAGGCTGGCTCATATCATGTCTTCACTTTGCCATCACAGCCGTACATTGTCTGTTCTTATTCTCTGGAGGGGAAGGGGATGGGCAGCTGTTGGGGATGAAGAAATATTTCTCTACCCTTGTAGGTTCTTCAGGCTGGTCTAAGAACTGAATGGACATGAGACAGCTGCACAGGAGAAAATCACACAAAAGTTGAATAACACGTATCCATGGGAGAGACCCAGGAAAACTGAGTCACTAAAATGGCCCAAACCCTCACCTCAAATACCACCTTTACTTAAAGACAAGAGAAGTTGTTGAGGGTAGTGCTTTGGGACTTCACAGGGGAGGAAGGCAATTCATATGGAGACAGAAACACAAAAGTTTGGTAAATAAATGTTTGCCGGGCCAGGCAGAGATAATGGGACACAGGGAGGACTCTGATCTCCAGGGTCTGCCAAGTTTCTCCCAGCCCGCCTGGTCCACAGTCTTTGCTGACATGTGTGGTGATGCCCTGTTCCTGGAACAGGCCCTCTGTGTAAGTTTTTTTAGGCAGTTAGGGAGAAGATCAAAGTTTCTTCCCGAGTCTTTTGGGCTGGGATTGTTTTCAGCTGGAGATATAGTCTGCCTGCCAGAGAGATATTTGGGGGTGACAAGTTTTGCTCCCCGACACAGGGCCTCCATAGACCCGCAAGGCCATGCTCAGTAGCCCTGAATAGGAGGCGGAGTTGCTAGTGTGGAGCTGACATGTAGAGCAGAAATATTAGACTGTATTGTTCCTTCAAGCCCGTGAGAGCTCTCTGCCAGAGTAACTGAGTCATAGCTGATCTGACCTACAACCTGACGGGTATGTAACCAGCATCTCGCGGGGGGGGGGGGGGGGGGGGGGCAGGCACACACCTGCACTGATTTTCATCAAAATGATGATAAGTGGCATCTGGCTTTCTGTAGATGCTAAACAGCCAGGATGCTACATCAAGGGCTGTGATCCTGTAGTCTGTATGATATGTCACGGGAAAGGGAGGTTGATTTTGTGTAAAATTCAAACTTGACAAGGGCTCCAACTCTGCTGGTCCAAGTGTCTGCCCCAGCCAGCCTGGTCGGCATGGTATCCGATAGAAAAACAGATCCAGTCTCAGTAATGAGCGACTGTTACTCAACAGGTTTATTGCAAAGGGCGAGACAGATTATTGCAAGATGGAAAACACACTGACCATACGGTCTGCAAGAGTTTCAAAGGTTAAGCAAAAAAAAAAAAAAGAAATATATATATATATATATATATATATATATATATATATATATATTTTAACAGAGAGAAGTGAGCCAGGCTGGAAAGAACCAGGTGTGAAGTGGATGAAAGGGTGGCCTGATTAGACAGCAGATCAGACAATGGTTTACCTGGAGGCCAGCCTTTCCTCAGGAGGGGCTGCCTGCAGGCTCAGGCTGAGGGTGGGACTTGGAGGAAGGAGAGAAGCTGAACCCAAGTTTGGTTCACAAACACCGTGTTCCAGTCGATCAGTGGGGACACACCGTTCAGTGAATCAGCCATGAGACAAAGGATGGGAATTCTGAGGTTCTGTGTCTGGCCTGGCTGTAGGCAGGCATGGGGGGCGTCCATGAAGCCTTACAGGGAAAGGAGGTCGTTGTCGTCAGCCCTTTTCCAAAACGCAGATGGTGTGGGTATTCCTTAGCTGTCTCTTGTTTCCCAAGATCACAGGGCTTGGGTGACGTTCAGCGTTGTCGGCGGTATGACGTCCGCCCACCAAGTTCTTCTTACATTCTTGTTGTTGAGATGCAAGGGAGAAACCATTCAGTGGTCACCCCAAGAGAATGTACATGTAGGCATATCTTCATCACGTGACCTGCACAGGCAGTGCTGTTGGCCAAGCCTTGGCAGCAGAGCAAAACTGGACGGTTAAGAGACACTGGAGAAGGGATGCCAAGACTTGGTTGGGAGTTCCTGTTTCCAGTGAGAAGCTCCTTCTGGGAATATGGGAACTAAATTCCCACTGGTGCAGAAGCCAAGAATGTGTTACCGAGTTCAAGGTCCTACTGCTCGCCACACAACAGACCAGTGAATCGAGAGGCAAGTTGTTGGGACAGGGAATAGCCACTTTATTCCTAAAGCCAGCAGACCGAGAAGATGGTGGACTCGTGTCCCAGAGAACCATCTCACTCGGGTTTGGGTGCTGGTTTCTTTTATAGAACAAAGAGGGGGCAGTGAGGAGGTAGAGTAAAAAAGGGTATAAGTTGTTGCATGTATCTCCTGGTTCTGGCCAGACTGCAAAGGGGATGTGTTCATTTCTTCCTTCCTGCAGCCATAGACAGGTGGGCCTGGTCGGGATGTTTCCTATGAGCTAAGCAAAGGTATTTTAGCTTCATGCTCATTACCTGGAAGGCAGGGGGGCCCAGAGATGGGCCATTAGATATAATTTAAGGTATAGGCAACATCCTTTTAGTGATGAACTTGTAGCAAAAGCAGTAGAATTACAGAGATTAAAGTAGAAGAAACAGATCCAACATGGAGTTAGATTTGTGCTTCCCTCTTACAGATGGAAGGTAAATGAATGGAGTTTCCATCTCCTGGACCCTCTGCTCACATCCCTGACCCGGAGATGGTGCCTTGAAGATCGTGAGAACGCCTGTTGCTTTAACCTTGAAACAAACCGAGTTGGGAAGTTCATGGGAGCTACCCGCTTGTGTTGGATATTCTCTCAACACACATTTCCATGTACTTGTTTTTAAAAACTGTTGTTGCTGGGTAATTTCCATTGATTATAATGATTTTCCGTGAAGCTTTGCAAGAGAAGGTTTAGCAAGGGTTATAAATGGGACTAATTAGTGAGATGCAAACTGCTTTTACGGCTGTTTCAAAACTTTCAGATGACCCGTAATTAAATTATGTTGCCAAATTATTTGTTAATTATCATCTTCCTATCAAGTTTATTTCATCAACAGACCCCATCCACCATCTAGTAGGCAAAGAAAGAGGCATCCTGTGAATAGGTGCCTTGGAGAGCACTGGTCTGGTTGGGTTTCTTTCCTATAGCGTATGCTTTTATTTTTGTCTTTCTGCTTCAGTATATCTTTAGATGTTGAGTTTGCTTATGGACTGATGGAGTCTTCTGGCTGGGAAGGATTATACTAGTCACTTTGTTCAAATTCCCTGCTTCTCGCTGACGTAATCCCTCTGCAGTATCCCCAACAGATGGGGTTTTGTGCATCTCCGATAGATGCGATCTGACAGGCTGATCATTTTGTGGTCTGGCAGCTGTTAAAAGGTCGTGGTCCTTATTTTGGACAAAGTCCTAGCTCTCGCCTCTGAGACAGCCACTAAATTCTTTCTCTCTTCTGCAGACAAGCCACTCAAACAAATTGAAAGGCACGTGCCTCTCGCGTCCTGGGTGAAGTGTTCCTGATTCTGGAGAGATCACGTACACAACATGGTCTTTGCACCCCTGGGCATCCTGTTTGCTCTCACCTCATAGCCAGGTTGTCCCCCATACTTATTAGCAGCCATGTGAACTGAAAAATATTATTCCCACTGTGGTCTAATGTGTGAAGTGTCCAGTGTAAATTCTCTTCCTGCTCACCAAAACATCTCCATATTAACGGGTACCAAGCAGTATGAACTTTAGCCTTCATGACTTTAAGTCACTCCATGGCTCACCTGCCTAATGCTTAACTTCTCGTCCATTAAAATCTCCCTCGCAGGAGTGGCAATCACGCCACATCTTAATGTCAGCGTCCTGGTGCCAGTGATTATGGTTCTTAAATAAGTGGGTTATGGGTCTTGCCATTGAGTTTAATTTGCTGATCTTCCTCTTGTGTTCCATTTACCAAGGTCTTTCTGAGACTTTATTCTCTTCCAAAGCAGAAACTCTCCCCCACGTGCTGGATAAATATTCTTGTAGTTCATCCATACACGTCATTGGTATAAATTATTGAAGAGAGCCAAGTTGTAGAGCATATTCTCAAAAACCTTTCGCATTTTCTACAACTCTTTGGCAAATCAGCACTCCTTTGGACCATCTGTTTATCCAGCTACAAGTCATAGGTACTGTCACGTGACATTTTTGGATCCTGGGCTAGAATTACAGTTCATTCTGTGCCTGATATTATCAGGAGTTGGAGGTCTGGTGGCTTGATCGTAAAGGATGGGGTGGTGTGCTTTGTTCCTAGTGAGTTCACGATGGTGCCAGGGATTACCATGTGCCTTCCACAGTGCACACAAACCATCTATAGAAATACTCTTTCAAGAATCTCGCAGCAGATACGCCTTGAGGTAACCAGCCTCAAGTTTATCATCCCTTCCTTTTTTAAATTGGAGGATCGTTGATTTATAACGTTGTGTTATTTTCAGGTGTATAACAAAATGACTCAGTTATACATATATGTTTCTGTTCTTTTTCAGATTCTTTTCCCTTCTAGGTTATTACAAAATATTGAGTATAGCTCCCTGTGCTATACAGTAGGTCCTTGTTGTTTAGCTATTTTACATACACTAGTGTGTATATGTTCATCCCAAACTCCTAATTTATCCCTCCCCCCCTTTCCCCTTTGGTAACCATGAGTTTGTTTTCTATGTCTGTGAGTCTGTTGTGGTTTTGAAAGTAAGTTCGTGTGCATCATTGTTTCGATTCTACATATAAGCGATGTCATATGATGTTTGTCTTTCTCTGACTTAACTTCACTTAGTATGAGCATCTCTAGGTCCATCCGTGATGCTGCAAATGGCATTATTTTATTCTTTTTTATGGCTGAGCAGTATTCCATTGTGTGTGTGTGTGTATATATATATATATATATATATATATCATATCTTCTTTATCCATTCCGCTGTCGATGGACATTTAGGTTGCTTCCATGTATTGGCTACTGTAAATAGTGCTGTGGTGAACACTGGGCTGCATGTATCTTTTCAGATTACAGTTTTTCTCTGGGTATATGCCCAGGAGCGGTATTGCTAAATCATCATATCTTCATTTTTTTACTTCAAAAATTCTCTGGTGTTTATGAATGAGATCATCACCCTGCATGCCCCTCTAGTGAGTATGTGCACGTCTCTGGGTATTCACCTAATGCATACAGCTCCTCTATGATGATAGTACCGTTGTAATAAATAAGGAGCTGCAGTTATTAGCTATTTAATTGTGTAGAATTACATTCTGTTAAGTGTCATCACGTTGCTGCTTGACCATGGATCTTCTGGGTTTATTCTTGCTGCCGCTATCGGTCAGCAAGTGAGAACGAGCTTGAAACTCATGCAGATTCCACGTCTGAGGATCGTTGCCGATAGCGTGTCTGCTTTGTACGAGATGCTTTTCAGTGAGGACACCCCAGTGGAATGGAGCACAAAGAACAAAGCTGTATGTGGGGAAAGATGCCTTCAGCGGTGATACCCAGAGTTATTTTCAAACTAACCTTTAACCCAGAGACATTATTATCACGAAGCGTCCTGCATTATCTAGATTTTCACTGTTTCCTCTCAGGACAAAGAATGCTCCCCTAAATAGTGGACCCAAGATAACCGTTTCCTGCAGGCGCATCTTCCGTTCAGCCCGGGGGGCTCTTTGTGAACTTCGTATCCCCAAGACTGGATCTACTTATAGATTTATGTCCAAACTGCTTTTCAGCTGAAGGCAGTTTGAATTACTGCCTAGTAATCCTGTTAATTGATTGACAAAGCCTGTAGATACCATTTATCCAGAAGGTACTACATGTGGAAGACAATGAACGTGCTTAAATTCTTTTATGGATCCTCTGACATATTTATTATTATTATGGATGTTTCAGGGGCTATGCCTGATCATTTTTTTCAGTTCCATGATGGTTTATTACAGGATGTGGAATAGAGTTCCCTGTGCTCTACAGTAGGACCTTGTTGTTTATCCATTCTATACATACTAGTTTGCATCTGCAAACCCCAAACTCCAACTCCATCCCCCCCATCTCGCCTCCCCCTTGGCAACCCCAAGTCTGTTCTCTGTGTCTGTGAGCCTGTTTCTGACAGGCTCATTTGTGTTATATTTCAGATTTCACATATAAGTGATATCATATGGTGTTTGTCTTTCTGCACGTCTGATCATTTTAGCACCTGCACATCATACGCTACTTGACATCTAATGTATGTATAGCTATGTGTATACATAGTTTATATATACATATCTACATATATATGTGTGTTTATACATATATATCTTTAATGATGGACATTGAGTGTTAAAGAATAGCCCACACTGAATTGCATAATATTTACCCCTGGAAAACATCACACCCCCTTGTTTACCCGGCCTCTGGCGCGAGCCACTCTGTCCGTATAGATGTTACTTGCCGTAGCTTTAATTAGGTTCAGTTCCCTCTGGCTTCACGGGCTTTGCTGTGGGGTCCACACTTCCTCTTTCACAGAGCTTGGGATCTGAGCCCTGGTGAGGGTCACAGGATTTCGCTCTGCTTTGCAGCCTGGCTGCTGGCTTGTTGGGTCTTTGAGGAAAGCTTCTTGTTCTCTCTCCTGCCCTGGATTTGCTGGACCCGTGTTCCCATCCTGGCCGGGGGGCAGGAACAGGTGTGACTGCCCGTGGCCAAAGCTCAGAGTGCCTGGTCGGGGGGTGCCTGTCCTTTTCCTGCCCCACCCTAGCCATGGCGTAAGACCACTCAGTGGGCCAGTGAAGACTTGTAGGGATGCGTCGAAGGGTTGGGTGCAGACTGCTGTCTGCCCGTACCGTCTCGGGTTCCTGATCTTCTGTGCCCGCCGGCCCCCATGAAGCCGTTAAATGCAGCTTTCCGTTTCAGCTGGTTCCCCCCACTTTTTCCCATTCTCTCCATCGGGGGTGAAAGCACCCAAGGGTCTCATCTTGGGAGGAGGCGTCACCACAGCCTGGACTCGGGTTCTTGTCAGTTTCCTTGCATCCTCAGCTTTCTGATGGGTTTTAAAAATGACGGTTTTACTGGAGAGCGTCCTGGTGCTGGTGAGAAGGTGAAACGCTGCAGCGCTGTGGAAAATAGTCTGATGCTTCCTCAGTTAGTGAAACACAGAATTTCAATATCCACTCCACTCCTGGGTGTCTGCCCAGAAGAACTGGAAGCAGCTGTTCAAACAAAAACCTCTGTATCAGTGCTCACTGCAGCACTTAGTTAAAATATCCCTAAAGTGGAAGCAGCACAAACGTCCGTTGACAGATGGATGAAGAAACGCGGCATGGCCCTGTGCAGTAGAATAGTACCCAGCCGTGAAAAGGGATGAGCCACTGACACAGGCTACAGCGTGGATGAGCCTTGAAAACTGATGCTCAGGGAAAAGAGCCCGACACAAAAGGCCACATACTGCATGATTCCATCTACGGAAAATACCCAGAATCTTCAGATCCGTAGAGAAAGCACGTTGGTGGCTGCCAAGGGCAGGTGGGACGAGAAAATGGCGCGTGAGTAGCGGATGGGTGCAGGGCTTTCTTTTAGGTGATGGAAGCGTTCTGGAAGTAGACGCGGGTGATGGTTGCGCTCCATTGTGAAGGTACCGAATGCCTGAGCCGCACACCTTTCACTGGCCTGTGTGGTGAATTTGATGGCACGTGGATTTCTCCACGATGAAGAAAGTCATTATGACTTTGAGGCTTTGTGCTTTATCTTGTCAACGTGAGCATTTGGGGGGTCCCTTTGGCTTTCTACCTCTTAACTGGCAGTGAGCGCAGTGCTTTTTTCACATCCTATAACTTCTGTTTCTTTAAACATTTGCAACTCTGTACCCGTCTCCTGAGCGGACAGAGGCTCAGTGTCAGCATCTGCATTCTGGGGTGTCGTCGAAGGGTATCTGGGATCCGATGGCAAAGAGCCAGACAGTGTAGATCCGGGGAACCCAATTCAGACCCAGAGCCCAGAGGTCTGGAGCTGGGGAAACTGGCGTGAATGGGAAGGTCATGGGGGGGTGAACAGAGGGGTGCGTGGGGTGATCCCTGAACACCAAGCACCATCTGCAGGCTGCATGAGCACCGCGGGAGGGATGGTGCTCTGTTCCTGTACTACCAACTCTTATATTTTTATTTATTTATTTATTGGCTGTGCCACACGTCATGCAGGATCTTGGTTCCCCGACCAGGGATTGAACCTGCGCCCCCTGCAGTGGAAGCTTGGAGTCTTAACCACTGGACTGCTAGGGAAGTCCCTAGATTTTATACATGCATTCTGCTTAACCGAAGACATTTATTGGACTTCTTTCCATTTGTTTCTTTTAACCATCTTGAGACACGGAGGATGGTTTCAGAGAAAGCAAAGCGACACATGCTTAGCTCTGTTGGAGTTTGCATCTTCCTCTGCCTTGGTTTGTTTCTGAACTCTTTCTTCCAAGAGGAAGAGGCTGGGAAGCTTCCCATTCCAATTTGCTTTCACTTTTGCCTGGACCAAGGAGGTGGATACAACAGGGGAGCAGGGTGCCACTCTAATGGGGAATGAGGGGGCTGTGCCTGCTTCCCCAGACCCCGGCCCTGGGAAGGCTGACTCCTTGGGGGGAAAGATGGAGGGCAGGGTCTGGCGCTGGTCAGGGGACCGGGCTGTAAGCCCTGCCGACACCCAAGCACACAGGGCTGTGTGCTGGAGGGTCCCATTGTCTCATTGTACATGTCAGGCCGGCTCACAGTTCCCTGAGGCCTTGGGGCGAGTTCGCTGCAGACTCACAGCCCAGGACATGGTCACTCCCTCACTTTGGACCAATTTAACTCTGCATCTTCCTCTGGCTGGATTTCATACCTGGGAGAATGTTCTGATGGTGATGAGGCCATGCGTTTCAGCTGCGCACCATCTTAACGACCAAAGCAATTTTTTAGAAAAATGCCTTTGCATTCTGCTTATAGTAAGTGCCCTATGCACTTATTTATAATCTCTAAAAGAACATCAGTGATCCTGTGAGTGCTGGGGAGGGAGTACCCTATCCTCCCTGGAAAGATGGCCAGGCTGATCATCATTTCTATGAAATTCCTTCAATGCAGAGGGTCAACTAGCTTGCTGAAGTGTGAGCCTCGGAGTAACAGCTGGCCATCCCGTTAGTGGGGATGTCCTACTTGTTTTGAGCCATCTTTGTCTTGTGCCCTAATCTGGTTGTTAAATTGGTCAAGCTTGGCCCAGGTCCTAGCAGCTAAAATAATGTTCTTCTTTCTCGTCTCAAGTCATGGCCCTCCTGAGCGGTCCTCACCCCCGTCACGAAAGCTTTAGTATCGCAGGGGGAACAACCCCAGAGGCGTTCTGATGTTTACAGCACAGGTGACAATATCAGGATGTAAAGAAGCAGTTCGTGTCTTTTCCAAAGCCCTCACTTTCTCTTCTGCTCCACACTTTCTACTTTGTGTTCTGTCTTTCTCCTCATGCATTTTCATTCTGTCCGATTGACTATAATGTAGGCCCATTCCTTCATACTGCATGTTAGAAATTTGGGTGAATAAGTTCATTTATATCTTTTTTTAAAATTAGATTCCACATATAAGTGATATCATGCGATATTTGTCTTTCACTGTCTGACTTACTTCACTTAGTATGATCATCTCTAGGTCCATCCATGTTGCTGCTGATGTGGGGAGGGATAGATCAGGAGCTTGGGATGAACACACACACACACTACTATAGATAAGATATATAACCAGCAGTATATCCCTGTGTGTGTCCAGCACAGGGAACTCTACTCAGTACTCTGCGATAACCTACGTGAGAAAAGAATCTAAAGAAGAATGAATATACGTATGTGTATCACTGAATCACTTCGCCGTACACCTGAAACTCACACAACTTTGTAAATCAGCTACACTTCCACTAAAATTAAAATTTGAAAAAAGAGAAATTCACGTGAGATTGGGGCACTGTGTTTTGGCCAGGCGATGCAGGAATATCCCAAATCTGTCTTGATGCAGGCTCTGCTCCTCCCCGTGAGGGCCCTGAGAAAACTCTGTGCAGACAGGACCTCTGTAGACACAGCAACACTGTCGGCTCCAGCCCTGAACCCCAAAGAACTCTAGCCGGAGGGACTGGACTCTGCATAAGCCAGACGGCCTGCCGTCACTTCCTCACCTGGAGGAAGGGGTGAGGGAGCTCTCTGGAGCCTCTAGCGTAAGGACACTCACTAATCCCATTCATGAGGGCTCCACCCTCATCATGACCTCATCACCTCCCAAAGGCTCCACCTCCAAATAGCATCGCATTGGGAGTTAGCATTTCCACATATGAATTTGGGGAACATGCAGACCTCCTGATCTTAGCCGTTTCTATACATGTTTTCTTACAGAATCCTTCTCTAAATCACTCTTAGCATTAGAGAGGTCATCCAAACCTGGCTTTCTCACCCTTCCTTCCATATCCCAGTGTCATGGTCTATCTGCTCACTATTCTCTGGGACCAAGAACTCTCCAGCTAGGGTGACTCTCCCCAGAATTTTGAGGACCACTCCGGTTACACAGTTTTCTTTGTAGAATTCAGCCAGTTGTTAATGAATGAAAACCTGAGGTGAGCCGTGATGCGTGGCGGATAATGGCACAGCCCTTAGGACTGGAGGTTGAGCAGATGATTAGGCAGAGCAAGAGAGAAACGGCTTCGTCCCACACAGTTGTCTCACGATAAGTGCCCTGTGCACGGACGTGCCACAGATCCTGGGCCTTCGGGATCTCGCTGGAGTAGTTAGAACGGGGGCAGCACGGGGAGAATCCCGTTGACGAAGTCACTCAGATGCATTCCACGTGGAAGTCTACAGGAGGGGCGTGCATGGCCGTCACAAACGCTGTCACAATTAATTCCAGCTGGCTTTGTCTATGGGCGGCCTCTCTCTCCCTCTCTGTCTTTTTTTTTTTCAGTGTACCTATTTGATTTTTGTTTTTTGCAGGGGGGGAGGTGGGCTTGCATGTGGGATCTTAGTTCCCCAGCCAGGGATTGAACCCTGGGCCCACGGCAGTGGAAGTGCAGGGTCCTAACCACTGGAGACCACCAGGGAAGTCCCAGGAGGCATCTCTTAATTACAGAACTTTGAAACCGCATAAAGAACACTGTTTTAAAAACGCTTAGCCTTCCAAAGTGTAAGAAAGTGCAAGGGAATTAAGCTGTAGCAGGGATTCTCTGTGCTGGTTGTTGTTCACATTTGTGAATGTGCCAGATTTAGCACAGCTCCATCTCAAAATGCATTTTTCCTTTGCTTTGGAAAAACAGCAGTTGAGGGTTAAGACAACCTCTTATCTTAAAAGGCAATCCACTCATTACAGAATGACATTTTACTGTGCTGTATACCTGAAACTAACACAACATGGTAAATCAACTATACTCCAATAAAAATTTTTTTAAATGACATTTTATCAAAGCTCCATGATGTAATATATCTTCCGGGTAGCATGAGAACACAATTCAATATTTGCTCACGATAATTACGAATTATTACGTGCAGAGTATGTGAACTGCTAATCTTCCTTTGTCTTAGAAGTGAACCTTTAGTTGTAGACATCTGGCTACGAGATATTCAGCTACCTAGACTGAAAATAATGCATCAGCAGCAACAAAAATTTCTTTTGTAAATTTGGGAAAACACTAAAGTGTTAACTTTTATCAAACATCGATAGTCATAGACATTTCAACATATGAATACAAGGTGATGTGTATGTGTATGTGTGTAACCTATTTATGAACTGAGATATATATTTTGGCATACTGCTGGTCACTATATATATGTATGTAGTATGTATTTGTCATCCTGTATAGGTATGTATAGATAGCAAAGATAGCACTCTACAGCTCAGAGTGATCAAACATGTTATGAACAGGTGTATTATATAATTTCAAAATCTCTAGGTGTTTGCAAATTTCAACCCTTCAAACAGCCAAAAAAGAGAACTTTCTAACAGTGGTCAGAAGACCAGGGTGAGAGTTAATAGTGGTTAACGATTTGGTGTCTCATTTTCTATGTTTGGTCTTTTAAAACTAATTGCCATCAAGAGACAAATGGATAAACAAAATGTGCTCTATCCATGCAACAGAATATGATTCAGCCTTAAAAAGCAAGGACATCGTGACACTACGACACAGATGAACCTTGACATTGTGGTGAGTGACATAAGTCAGATGCAGAAGGACAAATACTGTGTGATGCCACTGGTGAGAGGCACCCACAGTCATCAGATTCCTAGAGACAGAAAGGAGAATGCTGGGTGCCAGGGGCTGGGGGAGAAGAAAATGAGGGGTTGTTTAACAGGGACAGAATTTCCGTTTTGCAAGATGAAGAGTTCTGGAGATGGGGGGGGGGGATCGTTTTCAACAAGATGAATGTACTTAATGCCCCTGAAATGTACGCTTAAAAATGGTTAAGATGGTAAATTTCGTTATGTGGATTTTATCACAGTCAAAAATAATTTTCAACTTACCCAGTGCGTCATGAGTATTCAAATAACGCCACCGTGTATAAAATGAAATAGAATCCTCCCTGCCTGCATACGTGGCCCCGGCCCCCTTTCTAGGCGGTCCCTACAGCCCGCTCTTAGCTGGACAGTTCTCCTCACATTTGTCTCGGAATGGAGTTGGCGTCCCACAGAGCTGGGCTGTGACCCCCGCCCCATCATTCACCGGCTACATGTCCTCCAGCAGATAACGTCACCTCTCAGCCTCACTTTGCTCATCTGTAACATGGGCACAGTAACAGCCTGTGCCGTTGGTTGTTAGAAGTAGGTAGCAAGCTGTATCAAATGGGCGCCTCCAGGCTAACAGTTTGATGCCATGCGAGGGGTGAGAGTTGTTTTTGCTGCTTTTTGCCATTGCTGTCTCATTCTGAAGCCTTCTGCTCTTACTCTTCCAACTGGGGTTGAATTTGTATTGGTCTGCTGCTCTGAGCTCCAGCAGCAGGCTCCCTTTCAGCTGCCTTGCCTGGTTGGGTCTTTAAGCCATGGCAGGACCGTTGGTACCTTTGCGTGAGAAATTCCCCAGCTTCTGGACTGGGCCGGCAGGGATCTCATCTCATGCCAAACACAGTCACATCTGTGCCATTAAATCAGCCGGAGCCCAGCAAGGGCACCTGCCTTTTCTGTTTCTCTATCTCAAGGTGAACACTCCGCCTTTGCTGAGGTACCCAGTGCAGGTTGACGCAGCCACAGATTGACCCTGACAGTCAGCGGCGGGGGAAATGCTTGTCAGGAACTCAAACAGGATGGGCTGTCACATGCTTTTCAGACTCTGGCTTTTACAGTTTTCAGGGACTATTTTGCTCTGTGATGGTGCTCTCAGAGTCGGTCCCTCTGGTGTCTCATTGGAAAACAATGCAGAGTCATTTCCAGGCAGACGTAGAGAACCATCAGGTGTGGGCACAGAGACAGGGTGGGCTTTCAGACGTGCCGGGGGCCCTCTTATTGTGTGGGAACGGAGACCTACACAGACAGGGCGACAGCATGGGCATGGCGGGGGCGGGGTCCCATCTGGGTTCCTTGCTTTGCTGCCCTCCCTCCTGTGTCTTGCTGCACCAGCTGGACTCAGGAGCAAGGGAAGAAGTGAGTGAGAGCCATGAGAGTCTTCCAACATCCAGAACTGACTGTCTCCCCAACCGTTCGGAAGATTTCACATGTCAACAGAGAGGCTGGGCGAGACTTACTTTTTTAAAGTTAACCTTTCTTTATTAATACTCAGCACAGTTCCTTTAACTGTACTGGGTGTACTTGAGTATCCTGAAAAAGTCACAGACCAGAGTCCCAGCCAGGGTTGCGCAGTCACTAAAAACCGGGGTTCGCTAAATAAATGAGACGTGAATATTTATATTAGAGAAAACACAAGCAATCTGAATAGGTATTTAAATCTATAGAAACAGCTGTTCAAACACATATTCATTTAGGGTTTTTGCTGCCCTGATGTCAGATTATTTTTCTTCACGAATTTAAAATAGCACATTTATTAGGTAACACTTTGTTAAGCAAATTTCATTGATGATGCATAGCTTGGGTTGAACAAAAATGGCATTTCTTCTAAACAAAGCGTGGTTTGCAATGTATGTTTTTCTCTGTTTCCAATAAGCCTTTTCCGCATCAGGCAACTAGATCGGGGACATTTTGGGTTTGCTGTGGTAAAGTTTCCGTCATGTACGTGCAGTGTTAATATTCTTTTAATGAACAAATTTACTGTAATTACATCTCTAGTTATGAAAATGTTCTTTTCTCTCTCCGCTTCACAATAATTCTGTTTTAGGAATAGCTGCATTCTCAAAAAAGTTTTTTTTTTTTCTTGCTTTTTTGCCAAATTAAGGTTGTTCAGAAAAATAATTTAGTTTTTGCAGGGGGGACATTACGCTGTTTTTCAGAAGTGAATGTGCTGTACTCTTAATATCTTGGAGCACTTTTATTTAACTTTTAAGTACTTTTATCAACTAACTCTTTTAACAGTATGAAACGTCTTTAGAAGCACTTTGTACTAATCCATGTTTGTGGGGAAAAAATAAATTCTGGTCACTTCAGACAATAATAATTCAAATGCAGTGGGATTGTAAGTGGCTATTAAGAAACATAAAATTTGAAACATTCTTTATTGGACTAGGTGGTATTTCTCACATTAGCCTTAGTAATATCTACCCCAGACACATTTTTGGACCTATAACTAATGATACACGGTCGCAGTGAGCGAACCAAAACCATTTGGCAATTCAGAAATTAATATAGATATTAATAATTATTAGCGGACTTTTGCCCTATTGGATTTCAATTAAAAGATTTTACACGTAGGGACTTCCCTGGTGGCACAGTGGTTGAGAGTCCGCCTGCCGATGCAGGGGACATGGGTTCGTGCCCCGGTCCGGGAAGATCCCACATGCCGCGGAGCGGCTGGGCCCGTGAGCCATGGCCGCTGAGCCTGCGCGTCCGGAGCCTGTGCTCCGCAACGGGAGAGGCCACAGCAGTGAGAGGCCCGCGTACCGCAAAAAAAAAAAAAGAAAGAAAAAAGTTTTACACGTAAACTAATCCTCTCACTGAACAACACAGTGCTTTTTCCCAAAGAGCACACGTGTACAATGGGTCCTTACTACAGCAACATCCTGGCATGGAGAGGATTCAAAATCTTAAACCCCAAATGTTTTCTCCTTTATTGTGCTCTTTGACAGCTAACGGCCCCTGTCTGTTTCCAGAAAGCAAAGTTGAAGTACCATTCACGGCCCTCTCTTTCTGACACTTCCTGTCCCGTTAGTTACCGAGGTCTACTGATTGCATCTCAGTGCAGTTCTGTTCTCCTCTGCTGCCTGTCCCCACCTACTCTGGGTACCGACATCTTTGTAGGGTCGTGGCCTTTATCTTCATGTCCACTCCAGCCTGTGCCAATCCATCTGCCACAGAGTAGCAGAATGACCATCTCAGTGGAAATCAAACCTGCCTGTCCCCCCCTCCTTAAAATCTTTACTGTCTCTCCATCATTTCTGGATAAAAATGAACATCCTTCGTGTGCTGACAGTGCCTTCCATGTCTGACCCCTGCTCTTTCTTAGACTTTTCTCCGCCCTATAGTGAGAGATCTGCTTGGAAAAACGAAAACAGCATCCAGGGCACAGAGTGCTGTGCATTCAGCTGTTGACACAAGCATAGGAAAAAGAAAAACCTGGAGAGAAACACAGGACCTGAGTGGTTCTCTGAATGGTTGGTTTGTGTGTTTTTTCTTGTGTACACTTAGAATATAAGTAAATACAGAATGAAGAAAAAATTATTTGAAAAGAAATCATATTTGATTTTTGTGTACAGTACAAGCGTAGTAGCCCGAAGTAGGTCTCTGAGTAGCTGGATTTGGGGCTGAGACTTACTTAAGATTCACACAGAGTCTCAGTTTCACACCATTTAATCTCTTTCACACGTGTCTGCCATAAGAACATTTATTCCTCTTCTGGTATCTTCAACTTTCAATTGTAAAACAAAAATTCATTTTTCACATGGTGGGTGAGCTGAGCCATGTGTCTTTACTTTTTATTTCATTGATTTTTGCTTCGGGAGTGAGCTTGGTCTTTTTTTCATTAACTTTCATTGGAGTATAGTTGCTTTACAGAGTTGTCTTAGTTTCTGCTGTACAGAACAGTGAGTTAGTCATACATACACCTATAGCCCCCCTTTTTTTAGATTCTTTTCCCATAGAGCCCATGACAGAGTATTGAGTGGAGTTCCCTGTGCTATACAGTAGGTCCTTATTAGTTATCTCTTTTATATATAGTAGTGTATATATGTCAATCCCAATCTCCCTATTCATCCCACCCCACCCCCTTTCCCCCTTGGTATCCATGCATTTGTTTTCTACATCTGTGATCTATTTCTGCTTTGCAAATAAGTTCATCAGTACCATTTTTCTAGACTCCACCTATAAGCAATATTATACAGTATTTGTCTTTATCTTTTTGACTTACTTCACTCTGTATGACAGTCTCTAGGTCCATCCATGTCACTGCAAATGGCATTATTTCATTCCTTTTTATGGATTAGTAATATTCCATTCTATATATGTACCACATCTTCTTTATCCAGTCCTCTGTCAGTGGACATTTAGGCTGCTTCCGTGTCCTGGCTATTGTAGATAGTGCTGCAATGAACATTAGGGTGCATGCATCATTTTGAATTATGGTTTTCTCCAGATATATGCCCAAGAGTGGGATTGCTGGGTCATATGGTAGCTCTATTTTTTTTTTTTTTTTTTTTTTTTTTTTTTTGTGGTACGCGGTCATCTCACCGTTGTGGCCTCTCCCATTGCGGAGCACAGGCTCAGGACGCGCAGGCTCAGCGGCCATGGCTCACGGGCCCAGCCGCTCCGCGGCATGTGGGATCTTCCCGGACCAGGGCACGAACCCGTGTCCCCTGCATTGGCAGGCGGACTCTCAACCACTGCACCAACAGGGAAGCCCTATTTTTAGTTTTTTAAGGAACCTCCATACTGTTCTCCATAGTGGCTGTACCAGTTTACATTCCCACCAACAGTGTAGGAAGGTTCCCTTTTCTCCACACCCTCTCCAGCGTTTATTGTTTGTAGATTTTTCGATGATGGCCATTCTGACTCTTGTGAGGTGATACCTCATTATAGTTTTGATTTGCATTTCTCTAATGATTAGTGATGTTGAGCATCTTTTCATGTGCCTCTTGACCATCCATATGTCTTCTTTGGAGAAATGTCTGTTTAGGTCTTCCGCCCATTGTTTGATTGGGTTGTTTGGTTTTGTTTTTTTTTTTTGATATTGAGCTGCATGAGCTGTTTGTGTATTTTGGAGATTGATCCCTTGTCAGTTGCTTTGTTTGCAAATATTTTCTCCCATTCTGAGGGTTGTCTTTTTGTTTTATTTATGGTCTCCTTTGCTGTGCAAAAGCTTTTAAGTTTCATTAGGTCCCATTTGTTTATTTTTGTTTTCATTTTCATTACTCTAGGAGATGGATCAAGAAGGATCTTGCTGTGATTTATGTCAAAGAGTATTCTGCCTGTGTTTTCCTCTAAGAGTTTATCTGGCCTTACATTTAAGTCTTTAATCCATTTTGAGTTTATTTTTGTATATGGTGTTAGGGAGTGTTCTAATTTCATTCTTTTACATGTAGCTGTCCCGTTTTCTCAGCACCACTTATTGAAGAGACTGTCTTTTCTCCCTTGTATATTCTTGCCTCCTTTGTCTTAGATTAGGTAACCATAAGTGCTGGGTTTATCTCTGGGCTTACTATCCTGTTCCATTGATCTATATTTCTGATTTTGTGCCAGTACTGTACTGTCTTGATGACTGTGTAGCTTTGTAGTATAGTCTGAAGTCAGGAAGCCTGATTCCTCCAGCTCTGTTCTTCTTTCTCAAGATTGCTTTGGCTATTCAGGGTCTTTTGTGTTTCCATATAAATTGTAAAATTTTTTGTTCTAGTTCTGTAAAAAATGCCATTGGTAATTGGTTAGGAATTGCATTGAATCTGTAGATTGCTTTGGGTAGTATAGTCATTTTCACAATGTTGATTCTTCCAATCCAGGAGCATGGTATATCTCTCCATCTGTTTGTGTCATCTTTCAGTTCTTTCATCAGTATCTTATAGTTTTCTGAGTACAGGTCTTTTGCCTCCTTAGGTAGGTTTATTCCTAGGTATTTTATTCTTTTTGATGCAATGGTGAATGGGATTGTTTCCTTAATCTCTCTTTCTGATCTTTCATTGTTAGTGTATAGGAATGCAAGAGATTTCTGTGTATTAATTTTGCGTCCTGCAACTTTACCAAATTCTTTGATGAGCTCTAGTAGTTTTCTGGTGGCATCTTTAGGATTTTCTACGTAGAGCATCATGTCATCTGCACACAGTGACAGTTGTACATCTTCTGTTCCAATTTCGATTCCCTTTATTCCTTTTTCTTCTCTGATTGCAACGGCTAGGACTTCCAAAACTATGTTAAATAAAAGTTGAGCCATGTATCTTTAAATTACTTATATAAATTCTTCCTACTCATTAATAATGAAACATCTTCTTAAAATACATTCAGCATGACCTTCTGAGCCACCAGCATGGAAAGCTTTTTTCAGGTCCTCATCAGCACAGCTGAACTTCCCATCTTAAGCTACTGCACTTTGTATTAGTTACCTACTGCTGTGTAACAAACAGCCCCCGAGCTTGGCAGCTCAAAGTGACACACATTTGTTATCTCACTGTCTCAATGGGTCAGGAACCCAGGCACAGCTTAGCTGGCTCCTCTCCTTGGATCAAGGTACCAACCTGGATGGTGGTCTCATCTACTGGTTCAACACTGGTTCAACAGAGGCAAGCTCCGTTTCCAGGCTCAGTAAGATCCTTGTAGGCAGGGTTCAGTTCCTTGTAGGCTGGTGGCGTGAGAGTCTCATGTCCTTGCTGGCTCTTGGCTGGAGTCCTTCCTCAGTTCCTCGTCATGGGGGTCTCTCCAATGTGGCAACTCAGCTAATCAAAATCCAGCAAGAAGTAGAGTCTGCTGGAAAGACAGAGGTCATAGTCGTTTGCAGCCTCATCACAGAAGTGATGTCACATCACTGTTTTCATCTTCTGTTAGTCAGAACCAAGTTGCAAAGTCCAGCCATATTCATGGGGAGGGGATTATGCAAGATGTGAGTACCAGGAGGGGTGTCATTGGGCCATCTTTTAGTTGGCCTCCCACATCTCATTTAAAGCTGTGTGACTGTACTTATTAGAGTCTACACAAAATTATAATAATGCTGCTGATAACTGCAGCTAACAAGTACTGGCACCTATGAGTCCCTTACTGAGTCATAGTGCTAAGTATATCATGTTATCCTCACAATAATCCCCATTTCACAGAAGAAAATGATGACAAAGAGGCTAAGTAAATGTCCTGCGGTTTCACCACTGTGAAGCAGGGGAAGCAGGATTGGAACTCATCTGCAGAAGCCACATCTGTCACTTATTTCAGTGGGTTCATGGAAGATCTCGTTCGGCCGCTTGGAGCCGTGCAGGATGATTCAGTGTCTCATTCAACCATGAAACCATCACAAGACCATCATGGTGTCTTTTAGCCAATTTTTACCTCATAGGCATTTGTGGAAATGGATTTGGTTGAATTGTCAGTGAATGGCTTTTAGCTGCAAAGCTATCGAAAGACAAAAATACTCCTAACAAGTTACATTTGTCTAGTACTTTATCATTTTGGAAACCCTTTATTTCTTTTTCTTTTTCTTAGAAGGAGGGAAAGGGGATATTCTTTTTTTTTCCAGCTCAGTTTAGGTATAATTGACAAATAAAATTGCGTATATTTAAATATGGTGATTTGATAGACATATACGTTATGAAGGGATTCCCACTGTCAAGTTAGTTAACGCATTGGTCACCTCATACAGTTAAGACTTCTTTTTATGGATAGAGTGCTTAAGATCTACTGTTTAAGCAGATTTCAAGTATACAATACAGTGTTATTAATTATAGTTACCTTGCTGCACATTACTTCCCAGAACTTATTCATCTTATAACTGGAAGCTTATACCCTTTGAGCAATATCTCCCCATTTCTTCTGTGCCACCGCCCCCCGTCCGCCCGGGGCAACCGCAGTTATACTCTCTGTTTCTATGAGTTGAACTTTCTCTTTTTAGATTCTACAGATGAGTGAGATCATGCGGTATGTGTGCTTCTGTTATTGGCTTATTTCCTTTAGGATAACATCCTCCAGGTTCATCCATATTGTCACAAGTGGCAGGATTTCTTTCTTTTCAAGGCTGAGTAACTTTCCGTTGTATCACATTGTCTTTATCCCTTCATCCGTGCGTGGACACTAAGGTTGTCTCTGTGTGTTGACTATTGTGAATAATGCCGTGACGAACATGGGGGTGCGGGGATCTTGGTTTCATGAAGACCCTTTCTTTCCATCTTTTTATGGGAGATGGGCTCTGTGTCATCAGCTGAAAGTTCTCTGCACTGAAAAAAAAAAAAAAAGAAACAGGCGTCTAGTTGACTGCCCAACCGCAGAGATGGCATCTTGGTGAAATGTGGATGAGTCACCCACGCGAGGAGGTGGCCCAGGCCTCGTAGCGGCTGGCCTGAGCCGCTACGAGACCCTTGACTCTTCATTCTGCCCTCATGCCTCTACTCCCCGACAAAGACAGGCCACCAAAGAGAGCACGCGGGAGACGGGAATGAGAGAGTGAGCTCTAGAAGAGCGCATTGAATGGTCACATTTCCCTGGTTCGTTATCTTTAGACAAAGGGCGCCGAGTTTGCCTTTGTGGAAAGATCCTTGAGAGACAGAGAGGTGAGAGGGGAGACTGAAAGTAGGTCAAGCGAGAAAGGTATGGCTCCAAGTTACCCACGCACTCGGGGTGAGGGTCCTTTGATCTGGACTCAGAAAGGCAACTGGCAAGATGACTGTTCGGAGAGCAGAACATCTGATGAAAAGGTGTGGTGGGGAGAGATGTTCCATGTGGACCAGAGACAGACAAGTCACAGGTGAGGCAAGACGAAAAGGAATGCTCGGAGCCTAAGGTCCTCTTCGAAGAGCCTCTTTGAGCTTGTTGCCCACATGCCCAGGAATGCAAGGGCTTCTGTGACCGACGGGGACACGGGATGGCCGAGGAATGTGACCTGTTAGCATTGAAGATGTACTAGTGGGTGCAAAGGAGAAAGTCAGTTGCTCAGATGCGCTGCAGCTTCCGAATCCCTCCACAGAAGCCAAGCTGCCCGCCTATGACAGCAAGGGAGTGAGTCGTCACCAGGTACATACAGGAGTGAAGGTTTCGCCGATGATTTTACAGATGATGAAGAGGGTGATGGGCCGGCGGTGACTCGGTGGTTCTGCACTGGGGGTGACTTTATGACCCAGGGGACATGAGGTAGCGTCGGGAGACTTTTTGGTGGCACAAGTCAGGGTGGGAGGGTGCGCTGCAGGCGTCGAGTGAGTGGGTCCAGGGGTCCCGGCACAGCACAGCTCCCATGACAGAGAACCGTCCCGCTCCAAGTGGGCTCCAGGGATGAGGGCCTGCACATCTTTGGGGGCTGGGCTGTCTTTCCACATCCCACTCTAGGTGAGGATCCATGTTACGGAGAGCAAGGGGGTGCAGTAAAAGAAGAGGGCCACATGAGGGTGGCTGGGTTGGCGTCCGGGTGTCCTCTGGAAGCAGCACCCGTGTTGTTTGCTCCGACGAAACTCTCATGGGATTTCTGCTGCATGTGGCCATCATGCCTCCTGTGGAACCCCACAGCTCCCGTGGGGTTTGCACGTCCCAGGCCCCTTCCCGCCCCCGATGAGTTCCTGATGCCGCAGGTTCTGCTAAGGTTTCCTCTCGTTTCCCTAAGTCCTGAGTTCTCTCGAGGTGAGCGATAGCTCAGGTGTGTGCCTCCCTCGGTCTGGCCCCTTGTTCTGGCCCCGAGGACGTTGAACCCCACCCAAGGGGATAGGCCTGAGGATGCCTCTGCCCCCGGCTGCTCAGACGCGGGCAGGTTCTGTCCCTCTCCTGAGTGTTCACTTGGTAGTTCCTACGGGTGTCAGAGCAGGAGTTTCAGGTGTGCATCCACCCCCAAAGTCCTCCGGCCCGTTGTTCTTGAAAGGGGTGAAATGCCGGGGTAGGGGGGTGAGTGTGCATTGGGATGACAGCCATAGAAGGTGGATGGATTTTCCCTCCCCTCCACTGCGTTTGCTGCCACCTACTAGCACCCAGAGCCGCCCCAGGCTGTGAACCATGTCTTCCTTGAGCTTGGAAAGGTTTGCATCACGCCCAACTCTACATGTTTCCCTTTGAAAAGCCGCTACGCCGAAACTCGTGGCTAGTTTTAGAAAGGATTTGACATTGACAATTGGATTGTCCTGAAATGCCCGGTTTTTTTTTTTCAGTGCAGAGAACTTTCAGCTGATGACACAGATCCCGCCTTCCATAAAGAGATGATTGTGTCTTCATTTTTCTAGACAGAGCCTATGTTTTGGTTTGGGGTAGAAAGGAGAGGTCACTGCTATCGAGGGAGAAAGAAGTGTTTGTTTTGGAAACAGACACACAGGACAGAGAGGATACAGTTCTTCGCCGCGTGATGTCTTAGATGCTTTGCAGCCCATGTCGTCGGGGGTGGCCGGGTCGACAGAACGTCCTCTACTGGGAGGAGGGGGAGGGTCGCAGAGAAGGAGAGTGGGCCGCCTCAGGCCAGCATCCTTCATGTCTCTCTTCCCCTTGCCCTTTGCAGGAAGATGAGGACGCTTTTGCTTCTGCTGCTGTTCATCTATGAGGCCCGGAGCCATGCGGTGTCAACGCCCAACTTCGTCCTGCTGATGGCCGACGACCTTGGCATTGGGGATCCTGGCTGCTATGGAAACAAGACCCTCAGGTTGGGTGACGTGTAAACACAGGGCTCCCTTCACAGGCTGCCGTCCTGGGATGGGCAGCGCATGTTCACAGAGCGCAGGCCACGGAGAAACGTTCAGAGCCCCCCAACGGCGCACTTTCCTGTACGACTTTACGTAGACACACACAGGCGTTAGTAGGCAGGTATGATGACTTATCTATTCGAATCACTGTTGGATGAACTCAGACGGCTCACTGGGAAGGTATTCATCATAATTCTTTCTTCCTCGCCCCTAGTCTGTGGCTTTTTTCCCATCATCATGTTTCCCTCCCTTTGGTTCGCCTCTTCTGTTTTGTCTTCTGTTTTCGGCCTCTGGCTCCGTTCCCATTGGGACCCAATCCATCCCCCCTTGTCAACCCCTCGCTGTCACCTCTGTACCCTTCCACCTCTGGGCCAGGCTGTGCTGGATTCTCATGCAGACACACCGGCCGGGGACAGATGTCCTGGGGACACGTGTCACGTTTGATGGTGTCAGAACTTTTCAAGGGCTAGGGGTGACTACAATGGTAGGGAAAACACAGTGGGAACCAGACTCGGACAGAGGAGGGTGTTTTGTTCCCCAGCCCCCCGGTGTAGGGCTCTTGGGTTTAGAATTAGTCGGTCAGGGTGCAGTGGAATATTGGTCTTAGGGGTGCACTTTCTCTATGTGATCATGGGGAAATGTTGACATAACTGTGGTTCTGTGGAGAGCTTCACCTCACACGTGATGAGCGCAAACAAAGTGAAAGGAGAGGGTGGGATTCACCAGAAGTTTCTCGGAAGAGCTACAGATAATTAGCTGAAGCTCACAGGGACATGCCGCTGAGTGCCACGGGGTCTGATTTGCGTTCACTCCACTCGCTGTAGGTCCTCCTCTTCTGTACAACATGACCGTGCGTCTCAGGACGTCTGTTTCATCGTTATGTGGCACAGCAAACAAAAATGAAGTAAATTACACTTTTGAGGAGGACCCGGCCTGCAAGAGGCAGCCGAAAGTGACGTCACTTCCAACCTGATTCTGTGTGTCAGATGTCACGTGTTATTTTTAAAATGTATGCTGACCTATGATGTTTGTTAGATTTTGTTTAAAGCACGTGCAAGGATAAGATCTGCACTCAGTGTTCTCTTAAAATTTTAATTAACCACGTATGTTTCCTTCCTCACCTTATGCTTCATTTTGTGAAAAGTTTAGATCTCACTGTTAGGCATTTCAGACACGAACCTTGTTAGTAATTTTTCTTATCGAGGTCACAATTTATTTTTTTTCATTTTAAGTATCATTTTAAAATACCATATGATATTAGCATTAGATATAATATTAGATATGATATTCCTAAACTTTAGTGAGATAATAGATAACTATTCCTACTAAGGTGTCTTAATTAAAAGATCACAGTCAAGCCTTTAAGGTTCAGTGTCTGCCAATTATCCAAAAGAAAAAAAGGGCTATAAAATCCTAAGTAAGAATTCATATCAATAATACCCTAAATCTCTCTTGTCCTCCATATTAGCATCCAGTTCTTTTATTTTTTTTTTTAATTGAAGTACAGTTGATTACAACGTTGTGTTAGTTTCAGGTGTACAGCACAGTGATTCAGTTTTCTATCAATATATATGTATATATTTATATATGTATACTATGTGTATATTTATACATACATTTATATATGTAGATATTCTTTTTTTCCGATTCTTTTCCATTTTCCATTATAGTTTATTACAAGATAAAGAATACAGTTCCCTGTGTCCTACACTAAATCCTTGTTGTTTATCTATTTTATATGTACTAGTCTGTATCTGCTAATCCCAAATTCCAATGTATCACTTCCTCCCCAGTTCTTTCTGAAGGACATTTTCCATTTTACGTTTTACAATATCACATCTCAAGATAGTCAGATTTTTCAGTGGCAATCTAGGCACTAGGGGGATTAAGTCAAATATACAGACAGCCTCAGTGTTCTCAGAATCTTGTAATTTAAGGCCAAAGCAAAGTGGAAATGTTGAGAATTAAAGGCATAAGTTAAACTAATAGATGAGCGAGCAGCTTGACATTACAGTGCAATGCCGTGATCTTCCCCTTCGAGCTCTGCATTGTTACAGGACTAGCCTGTGGGCGCTGAACCAGGGAAGCAGTGGCGTCACAACGGAACAAGATACGTGCCCCACGCCACAGGCAGAAGTCTTGGAGGGGAGGGCCGTTAGCCACTCCGTCCCTTTACAGGGAGGAAGCTGCCGTGATGGGGGATAGGGACTGACATCCTACAGATGGAACAGGCCTCTCCCGCAGGACAAGGAGGCCATGGCAGGGTGGGGGGAGTCCCATCTATGCTCAGAACTGAAGTATAGAAGGTGAGCAGCCTGGCAGAGAGGCAGGCGCTGGGGTTCCCACTGGAGGATAAGGGATCGTCACTCAGCGTGAACCCAGCCCTGAAGGAACTTCCCCTCTGAATGCCTAGGAAGTCTGGCATGATTTCCTAAGGTGATGGACCACACCAGTCCTGGATAAGAGGTGGCAGGATGGCTTGTCCTGCATAAGGCGTCATCCTAGAAGTCAGCCCATAAATGAGTGTTTCTTTAACGGAAAAACAAAAAGACACTCAGAGGGTGTGCGTGTCTCACGGCATGTCGTGTTTCCATGTTGCTGTGTCCCTTTCCCCTGGAGTCTGTGACCCCTTTGTTACCGATCCCTGGTAAATGCACCTGGAGCCCATCGTCCCTTTCCCCGGACGGTGCCGTCACCCCGTTCTCCCTGGGGCCATGTGGAAATTCGGCAGGGCCTGGTGAGAACTGGTTAGGTGCTTCTCTTTGGCTGTAGTTGGCAAGAGAAGAGTCAGGCTGCTCCCAGAGCTTTCTCGTTTGGGGCACGGAGGTGACTGGTGGGGGGCACAGGTGACGGAGGACAGAGACCTTGACCCTTGACCCTCCCGCTTCTCAGAGCAGCCCCTTGTAAGGACTTGGCTTCTCTCCTAAATCAGCAGCTCAGAGCCCCCAGGGGGGCATGGGTGGGCCCCTGGAGAGGGCAGACCTGGATGATTTCATCCTCAGTGTGGTTCTGTTGTCACTCTGAGTCTCAGTGCTGTGTCCCCTTCCTTCCCCCTGTCCCATCGCAGTTTCCCTGGATAAGTGACAAGCGACTCACTGTACAAAGCCAGAGAGAAAGCTTTCTTTTCAGGGTCACGAGGAATGACCTGAGTCTTTGTTCCAGGACTCCCAATATCGACCGCTTGGCCAGAGGGGGAGTGAAGCTCACGCAGCACCTGGCAGCATCACCCCTGTGCACACCCAGCAGGGCGGCCTTCATGACGGGCCGGTATCCCATCCGCTCAGGTACCCAACCTCCTGGTTCCGTCGCTGCGGCCCTGATCCACCTCCCAGTCCTAGGGCTTCCCCTGTCCTAATGGTGGGTTTCTCCTGGCTTAGGAATGGCATCTCGGTCCCAAGTGGGAGTTTTCGTCTTCTCCGCCTCTTCGGGAGGACTTCCCCACAGTGAGATTACGTTCGCCAAGCTCCTGAAGAATCAAGGCTATTCCACAGCTCTGATAGGTATGGGCAGCTGGGCGGAGGGGTGGGCGGTGCGAGGACCTGGGTGAGTGGGAAATTGGGGAGGGCATGAGAGCAGCCTTCTTGAAGATGAGCTGACTGATAGCGTTTGCACAACTCTAAATAGGGGAGAAATTATTTCAATGCTAAATTCGAACACCATGCGTCTATATGTGCTATTGGAATGTGTAGATGTGTGTCCTTATTTATGTTATGTGTGTGTATGTGTGTGGATGGATGATGGATGGTGAAATGGATAACTAATCATGCACACACACAGCATGCAAAACTACACACACACACACACACACACACACACACACCATACTATTGATAAAGGTTTACATTTTACGTTTCAGTACTAAAATTGCGTCTGAATTTTTCTCCGTTGACATTCCCACTGATTTTATCCCCTGGGTAGGAACGAATCCTTCTCCCCCTTCACTTGATAAACTTGGGTCTATGCAGGTCATCAGAGGAACCCTAGAACATCTCATGGGAGCAAAATGACCGGTCTCTTTCCTCCCACATTTTGTCAAACCACCATCACTTTTTCTCTTGTGTGAGGCACTCCCTAATTTAGTGATATAGTCACATTTCAATTTTTTTAATTAATTAATTAATTGTTTTTGCGGTACGCGGGCCTCTCACTGTTGTGGCCTCTCCCGTTGCGGAGCACAGGCACCGGACGCGCAGGCTCAGCGGCCATGGCTCACGGGCCCAGCCGCTCCGCGGCATGTAGGATCTGCCCGGACCGGGGCATGAACCCGTGTCCCCTGCATCGGCAGGCGGACTCTCAACCACTGCGCCACCAGGGAAGCCCTCATTTTTATTCTGTTTTATTATTTGGCCACACTGCGTGGCATGTGGGATCTTAGTTCCCCGACCAGGGCTCAAACCCGTGTCACCTGCAAGTGGGAGCGCGGAGCCTTAACCACTGGACCTCCAGGAAAGTCCCGGACAGTTCACATTTTATAAGAAGTGTTTATAGGTGTTTACAATAATTACTGAGTTATGAGTATGATTTCCTCATGCCTCAGGGGTAGTTTTTACATGTGGATTCATTTCCACTTCTAACTTTTCAGGGACAGAATCAAGTTGGTTTTAAGACTTTCCTTTTAAGGAAATGTCTTTAAAAAAAAACACATGTCCCCCAAAAACGTTGGTGTTCATCTATGTAGTTTTGTCTCCTGCCTATGAAGTATGTGAGGTGTGTGTCTTTCATTTTATTTGTATTTTTTCCAGTCACTGAATCCCCTCTTGTTTTCTCGTGGAGAGAGTGGTTCCTACCCTACCATTTTTGGAAACGGAGGTGGAAACGGTAGAATGGTTTTGGCTGATGGATATGCAGAAAGAGGCCGCTTTCCAGCGTGCGCAACTCAGAAGCTGACCTTCGTGTCGGGGTGCTCATGGGGACTAAACATGCCACCTGTTTGTTTGTCTGCTCAGGGAAGTGGCACCTTGGCACCAGCTGTCACAACAGAACGGACCTCTGCCACCACCCCTTGAGCCATGGCTTCGACTATTTCCACGGGCTGCCCGTGACCAACCTGCGGGACTGCAAGCCGGGAGAAGGCAGCGTGTTCACCAGGGCCTTAAGGCTGCTGGTCTTCCTCCCCCTGCAGGTCATCGCCATCACACTGCTGACCCTGGCCGTGCTCAGGTGCCTGGGGCTCGTCCAGGTGCCCCCCTGCATCTTCTTCTGCCTCTTCTTCCTGGCCGCCCTGGTCCTCGGCGGCCTGCTGTGCTTCCTGCATTACTTCCGGCC
This sequence comes from Leucopleurus acutus, assembly GCF_964270905.1. Classification (NCBI taxonomy): domain Eukaryota; kingdom Metazoa; phylum Chordata; class Mammalia; order Artiodactyla; family Delphinidae; genus Leucopleurus; species Leucopleurus acutus. The sequence continues at coordinate 4,721,285 of NC_139164.1, forward strand.
CCTGAACTGCTTCCTCATGAGGAACCGTGACATCACCCAGCAGCCCATGTCCTATGACAACCTCACGCAGAGGCTCACAGCGGACGCGGCCCAGTTCATACAACGGTAGGTATCGCCTCCCAGCCTGATGCTGCCTGGGACACATGTCATATGCTATTTCAGGTGTTTCCATGGAGGTGGAGGAACCGGGGTGGCCTTTTGAGCCATGTTTCCCCTTCTGTGGTTGGGAGATTTCTCCAGCTGGGCGTGTATTGGGCGGTGGGGGGAGTGGGTCGGGAATTGCCATGACTTGGGCTCCCCCCAGAGATGTTTTGCCAGTTTCCCGCACGTCCTCTGCTTATGAGGCCATGCCCCAAAAATGTCTGGGTGACAACAGGGACCTTAAGGCATCACCATGGTCTTTACTCTCAGGTGTGTGATTAAGAGAGGAAAGGTCATGTGTATTGTTTACTGTAGATGTTATACGACATAAACAACGTGAGGAGATCCGCAATATTCTGGGCACGTTTCCGGGCAGAGCAACTCTGAGAGTCAGCTGGGTGAAGCAGATGATCTCTTGGGAGTCTATTGGGGCCTCTTGAGTTCGTAGTTTTGGTGTTTGCGGTCAGCGAAGGGGGTAGCCATCCACGGAGGGCTTCACAGCAGTCTGTCTCAGGAACACTTGCTGTTAAAAACGAACAAAATTGTTTTGTTGCCTTTAAAAGTTTAGAGGATAGTCCTACAGAGAAAGGTGGGAACGCGGTGTGAAAATCAGATGTTTGGCCTTGGTGGTTACTTGCCCTGCCCACGAGAGCAGGTCTGTTCAGGCACCAGAGAGTGGAGGAAGCTGGCAACATGGCGTGATGAAGGACATAATGATAATTCGATTCTTAAGAGGAAGGGGAAGATGTTCAGCTGGCCAGCACGCTGGTGAACATCTGTGTCCATGATTTTGAACCTGGAGACACTGTGGAGCTATCAGTGCTCACGGACTTTGTGTAGGGAGGTGCTGGGGTCCTGGCTGAATCTGAACATTGCCAGTCTTACGATGAGAAATTCCTACAGAGAGTAGTTCTAAGGTAAGGCTTTGCCTTTCCCTGTTAACAAGCTCCCCTAGAGTTCTAAACTCCCGTAGAACACTCTGAGAAATACTAGAGCATCTGTGGGTTTTTGCTGTTAGAGAACGGCACCATCGCTAAGCTGCCTAGATTTTTCTAGAAGGCGGTGCTCACATGATCTAATGCAGAAGCTTCTGAACTTCGTAAGACATACATTTTACACCATCATCCAATGAGATGTCATCCACAGATGTTTAACTGAAGCAAAAGTTTCCAGAAAGGATTTATTTCTTCATAGAGTGATCCCTTCTGATACTTCCTACCTGATTCCCTTCTGTTTTATTTATTTTTTTTAAATTATCTGGTTGTGACACGAAATGAATGTCATGACTCAACAGTGGGTCCCAGTCTGCATGGCAGACAAAGCTTTTACCTCATGGGTGAGCCTTACAGTGTTTTACGAGTAAGAGCACGGCCCTTCCCAGGTACGGTGGCGCCCTGTGGATGGCAGCCCTACCCGTTTAAGCCACAATACAACCGTCTGCTGTTTGGCAAACTTGCGGAAGCAGCGGAACCCTCTCCTGTCCCTGTGCATTGACTAGCAGTCCCTCAGAAACCTGTGGGGAGGGGGTGAATAATACAGTGCTCCTGATAAAATCACAGGCTTCAGGAGTGATCCTCAACGTCCAGGGTGAGGCACATCTTGACAGCATGTGGTGTTTGGACACAGATGATTGAATCTATAGGCTATATGAATATTCATACGATTAGGAGGAATTTTATTGGGTTCCTTGGCGTACGACTTTGGGACGGGATCGAAACAAATTTGATTAGCCTACGGGTATTGAACCTCAACCAGTTCATCTTTGTTTAACTTTAATTTCATTTATTTTTTATTGAAGTGTAGTTTATTTACAATGTTGTGTTACTTTCAGGTGTACAGCAAAGTGATTCTGTTACATATACTATAGATATACTATGTATATATATAAATTCTTTTTCAGATTCTTTTCCATTATAAGTTATCACAAAATATTGAGTAGAGTTCCCTGTGCTCTACAGTAGGTCCTTGTTGTTTATTTGTTTTATGTATAGTAGTGTGTATCTGTTCACTGCAAACTCCTAATTTATCCCTCCTCCTGCCCTTTCCCCTTTGGTAACCGTAAGTCTTTTATGTCTGTGAGTCTGTTTCTGTTTTGCAAATAAGTGCATTTGTATCACTTTTTTAGGTTCCACGTAGAAGTGATGTCATACGGTATTTGTCTTACTCTGTCTGGCTCACTTCACTTAGTATGATAATCTCTAGGTCCATCCATGGTGCTGCAAATAGCATTATTTCATTCTTTTTTATGGCTGAGTAATATTCCGTTGTATATTTATACCACATCTTCTTTATCCATTCATCTATTGATGGACACTTAGGTTGCTTCCATGTCTTGGCTGTTGTAAATAGTGCTGCAGTGAACATTGGGGTGCATGTTTCTTTTCAAATTAGAGGTTTCATTTTTTCTGGATATATGCCCAGGAGTGTGATTGCTGGGTCATATGGTAGTTCTATTTTTAGCTTTTTAAGGAACCTCCATACTGTTTTCCACAGTGGCTGCATCTACTTATATTCCCACCAACAGTGCAGGAGGGTCCCCTTTTCTCCACACCCTCTCCAGCATTTATTGTTTCTAGATTTTTTGATGATGGCCATTCTGACCGGTGTGAGGTGATACCTCATTTGTAGTTTTGATTTGCATTTCTCCAATACTTAGCGGTCCAACCAGTTTATCTGGATTGTAATGGGGTTTCTGCAGTTTTCTTCCAGAACTAGATATTTAGGATGCTCTAGCAACACCATAGTGGGAGGTTATGCTTATTGAATTATTTGAAAAGGGTTTAGTCTTTAAATAGGTGATTCTAATGTAAACGACTATTGCCCACATTGGAGCAATGCATAAATTGGTCAGTATTAGGGACAGTACTACCATGTGTGTACCATGATGTCATTCACACCAAAACCTTCTCATATACATTATCTGAAGATTCAAAGATTTTAAACATCGAGGTAAAATCATCCTTGGGTAACATCGTCTTCCTGCAGGAGATATCTGATTTGCTGAATTGTTATTTTCAGGAATCTAGAGAGAATTGCCTTAATATGGTACCAAAGAATCATAACAGACTGTGACACTATCATATTTATAAAAAATTTTTTCAGGGATCTGAAGACATTTAAATGTGTATCTCTTTGACCAGAATATCCTGAGAAATTTAGGCAGGCCTGACGAGCTCTGTGAGACATGGATTCAGGGCTACTCAGAAGCAGAAGAAGGAAAACCTCATGCAAGCAATAACGGTGTTTGTGAAGTTTATTCAAATGCTCTTGAATCAAAATTTTCCGATTGAAACCAGTGCTTTATTTCAGTGTATTGATCTAAAAACCAGTTTTGGGGTACACAGCTCTCCCTGGGTTCATTTGTCAAAGGTGATAAGGAAAATGACTTAAGCTCTCATTTCTAACATTTATATTCTCTCTCTGAGCCTTGTGGATGAAATGATTTATACTCAGACGTTTGTTCTCGAGATACTAACTTGCGATGTGAAGATACAGATGACAAGGGCATAAGGGGATGATGCTTTATTGGTTTGTGACTGTCTCAGATGAAGTCTGCTGAACCAAATTTAGGTACGTGCCCCGGGATTACAAGCAGGTGTTTCCAAGTTGAGGAGAGTGACGGTGTGGAATATATGACTGTGCACTCCACGATCCCTCACCCTAATTTACTCTTTTAGGGATAGAACTTATCTCGGGAAGATGCTTCTACTATTAGAGACCTAGATAATTAGCTCAACACATGTTCTAAGCTGTACAGTAATTCGAGACAGGTCATCCTAAACACACTTTAATTAGCAAGAAATCCTTGTTGCTCTGACAGGAAAGGAATGACCTGTAGATTTCTTAGAGATACTTAATCCTCCTTATATGCCCTGAATGAAGGGCCCTTCAGTCATTCCAGCTTTCTCCCTGGTCATGACTCTCATCCATGCTTTGTAAAACAGATCCAGCTTGGGTGCCCAGCTAGGGATGTGTTCAAGTTTTAGCAGATACTGGTTAGATATACGCCAGGCACTGTGGCTATACACGTATTCTTGGTCACGTTTCATACCCGTCACCTCTTACGTGCTACAAAAGGACCCTGGAAGATGGGTGAAGAGATGTCTTCTTGTGGAGGAATTTGAGGCTCAGAACTTTGGAGTGAGAGCAAAAGCCCCACAGGGAATAGTAGATAGCGGGTTAGAACCCATATCTAACTCTCCGTGAGGGCTCTCCTGAGCGGACCATAACAAGCTTGCTGCCTTCCTTGCTGCCACATATACTCTGCAGACTTACCAGTAAGGTTCGAGTGTGGATTATTTGGAAGGAGACTAGGAAATTCAATACCCCTTCTCCAGATGGAAGCGTCCGGGTCCCATGCCCCCAAAGGAGAACACACCTGGGAATTCTCAGATAAACTCATGTTCGTAGTACAATCCTTAACCGTGGCGAGGGAGAAGTGGCTGAGTATTCCGAAAAGATAAAGGCTACGTGGTGACGGGTGAATTTAGCAAGTTAATTTTGTTCCCAAGGTAGTTTTTTAGTTCAGGTTGAACTGCATTGAAAAAGGTGCGATGTCAGCGGGTGGAAAGAGATTCACGTTTCCAATCGTCCCTCATAGAGAGAGGCAAACCCGGGTCATTTCTGCCACGGCAAGAGCCAGATTTGTTGGCCCCTTCCCTCCCTAAAGTCACTGAAACCGGCGTTTCGTTGCTAGAAAAAGCATTTCAGTTGAAAGGAACCACTGTGTGTTTCTCTGCCAGTAAAGACACCCTCACTCTGAAGAAATATTCCAAAGTGGTGACTTTATACAAACCCACATAATTTGTATAGTTTAGGGTATCCAGTTACTGGATTCATAAATGCACATGAAATCTACCAGGAGTGTTCAATTCTCCAGGTCCTGGTTTATGGGAGTTGCATTGACATTACACACAGACACACAGACACACACACACACACACGTGTGTGTGTGTGTGTTTGTAGCTTTAAAGCCTATAATCAAAAGTGAAATCAATGCTAAGCATTTTCAGGTAAGCTCATTTTCAGATATTTCTTGTGCTTCGTGGCAGTGTCCTTTAGGGTCTACCAGAAAACAAATCCAAAAGCTGGAGATGACATAGAGTTCTGCTTTCATCAGATTCCCCAGAGTTGTAAGATCCCCTTTTTCTAACTTTACCAAACCCTGATCCCTGGCCTCTCCCCACAGGGAAGCCACGTGACATCAGAATTATGGGGAGTATGAGTGACTGCGGGCAGTAACATCCACAGGGAAATGTCCTGCCCTTGGTGGGGAGTCATGGGGAAGAGCCCCCCCACCCCAGACCTTTTCTGTAGTCCGCAGTTTTCTAGTAAATAAATACGCCTTTGTACACGCATCGCTTGTGTCATGGTAACGCCCTCAGACCTGTGACAGCTGATAAATGTATCATCGGATATCTGACCTTTTATCCTGTCCTAGTGCTGTCAGCGTTCTGCACACTCAGGGTCCCGAGATGCGTTTGCAGGGCACCTCCAGCCTAGCCTCGCACCTTGCCAGCGGGGCTGTGGTCTCAGTGGCCGTGATGAATAGCTGTGATTGGACACAAAGCTTCTTTGGAGCAAAGGGATCATTTCATTAGTTTAAGCCAGAAAAGAATAGGGGCGCCATTGACTTTAGTTCTTGGTGAGAAAAGTAAATCAGATGAAAGGGCAACACACAGGGAGACGCGCACGTACAGACACGTTCAAAAGTGAAAAGGTTAAATAATCAAAGAATTGTCTTGTTCAGTAAGGGTAGATGCTACTTGATTGGTTTCCGTTTTTTTTTTTTTTCTTTTTAATATTTATTTATTTATTAGGCTGCGCCAGGTCTTAGTTGCAGCATGTGGGCTCTTAGTTGCGGCATGTATGTGGGATCTGGTGCCGTGACCAGGGATCAAACCTGGGCCCCCTGCATTGGGAACACGGAGTTTTAACCCCTGGACGACCAGGGAAGTCCCTTGGTTCGTCTTCTGCCTTTCCTCGGGCAGCAGGACATGAATTTAGGAACGGGGAGTGGTTCTTTGGACGCGCCCCTCCTTCCAGGCTGAGCAAAGCTGCAGGCAGAATGCGGTCCTGGAGGATGCTTGTTTGTAGCCATCCTGGGTCCAGGCCCACGGCATTCCTACCTGAACGGGGTCTGGATAAAGCGCGCTCGGACCCTCCCTTTTTCATCAAACCCCCAGATCTCTTTGGTGCCCCAGGATTATGACCCAAACGGGAATCAGGAGGTGTGAGCTTTGGTACGTCAGGCGTTAAGGCGCAAATACGCCGAGGCCCCGGCTGGCAAGGAAATGCGTGCTGGGCGGGATGAGGCTTGGGGCCCGAGGGAGCTGGATTTGGTGCAGCCCATTCGGATGGCTGACTCCTGAGAGCTCCCGCGAACTGCTGTCCCGAAGGAGCGCGGGTGGTACTCCCAGCATCCCAACATTCCAGAGAAATCAGAAATACCGATTTGCGTATGTGCGGGGGACTATTTCGGGGGATTTTTTAAAGTTGGACATTTCTCGAGTTTTAAAAATATTGGCCTGTTTTTTTAGCATTTGGTCCTGATGTTGAGTGAATTGCTGTGTGCTCCACGTCTTAGAAGGGATCCCCATTATACTCACGTCCCTGGTTCCCTCTGGCAAAGCGTGAGGGTGGTCTGCTCACATCCTGCATGTGCTTCTTTCGTGGCTCCAGGCTGGGAGGGAACCTGTAGAATAGATGACCTATCTTTATATCGGGCATCCACCTACCGACAGAGGTATCCCAGACAGGGCAGATTTCCTGGGATGGGGAAACACAGGCAGTCTTGTTTGTTTCCCTTGGAGGGTCCATTCAAGGGGGCACACCCCCATGCTGTTGTACCCCCATCCTTTTAGGGCACTCCTGAGCACTTGGCATGATTACTCAGCCATACTTCCTCTACCTGCTTCCAGGACAAGTCACGATGACCCCTTCGGCGAGGCAGTCCCCACTCATCACCCACCTGCATTGTCCCCAGAGATAGTCTATGAGGATCCTTGTGTCCACTTAACTGGGCGGGGGGCCTTCTCCCGAGAGGAAGGGGCTCCGTCTAGAAAGCTGAGAGTGGACAGGGCCTCTCGTCAGTTTGTCGTGAGCCTGTCGTCTTTGCCAGGGACCAAGCATAGACTTGAAGGAGGGGGACACGAGGAGGAAGAAGACAAGAAACAGAAACAGAAGCAGAAGGAGAAGAAGAAGCAGAAGGAGAAGAAGCAGAAACAGAAGTGGAAGCAAAAACAGAAGAAGCAGCAGAAACTGAAGAAGCAGCAGAAGCAGAAACAGAAGTAGTTTGGAAATCCATCTTCCTCCCTAGTGTCAAATCTCCTATTACAACGATTTCCATAGCTTCTTCTTTCCTACTACCTGAAGCATAAAGAAATTTGACTTTTTTTCCTACAGATGTTCAATACCTCCGGGTTAGGATACTTAACGAACGAACGCCAGGTAATTTAAAGCCGGAAGCATCAAAGAATCTTCCCACCACCTGTTCCGGAATGGGGCGTGTGGCTGACCTCAAGCCCTTTGTTTGAAGTCCAGCTGTGCGTGGCGGGTTGAGCCCGATGATGGATGGTGTCTCCAGTCGGGCGTCCTCGCTGTACCCCATTGTGGGTACAAAGCCATATAATCTATAGGACTCACAGGCAAGGCTGTCTGTGAAGGATCGTCTCACAGAGAGAGCCCGTCATGAAGCTTCAGAGATGAGGCCATCGTGGGGAAGCAGGGGTGCTTGTGGGGAAGCAGGGGTGCTTGTCAGAGCTGGGGGGATGCCAGCATGACTAAAGTCAGGGCAGCATCTCAAATCTCGTTACACAAACCGACTTTCACACCTGGGTATCTATTTCTTTTCCCTCTGTGTTTGTGGGGGGAAAGGTGGCTTTCATGGTTTTCCTGTCTTCGTTTTTATATTGAAGATAGATCTCCGTTTTTCTGTGGTTTTGAAAGTAGCATGTGCTACTTTAAAAAATCAAAGCAGTATAAAAATATAAAGAAGTAGAAAGTTAAAATTGTTCCCAGGTTTTCCCCCGTCCCAACTAATCGTCATCCTATTAGTGGTATCTTTCAGTTAGCGGTAAAAATCCATATAGTGGGGTTTTTGTTTTAAAAAATGTATTCTGAAGCGTTCAGTAAATCGTTGGGGACCACATGCCGTAGAAAGTGTGCTTTTAAAAGCTCACCAGGTAAGGACACAGGTTACGTCTCTGCCATCGTCCACTGCTGTATCTGAATAGCACCCAGGGGACAGTGGCTCAGACACTGATGCATTTATGGAAAGCGCACGGCAGGACTTCTGGAATCTCTCTCTCTCCAGGAGTGAGTCCTGACCCCTACCAGGTTGAGATTCACTCTCCTTCTCTGTATCCATCCTCTGATGCGCTCCATCGTGGAACTTAAAGCAGCTGAGACCAATTATTGATGGTCTTGTCTGAACTGTGGGCTGCTGATGGCAGGAGCCGGTCCAGCTTAGCTTTATATTTTTAGTGCACGGAGTCACATGGGCAGAATAGATGTGAAAGGCCTGGATGGATGAAGGGAACAGCCAGGCATGTCCATCTCTGTGCGTACAGAGTGGTGGTCACACGGACTCCGGCCGGGTGACTGTTGACAGCGCTACCTGGTTTATGCCTTCGTCTAATCACCAGCATCTGAGGGATCTCAGGAGGAATGCACAGACGTCCCTAGTTGCATTCCTGTCATTCCCGACGCTGACTCAAATGGGGACACTCGGCGAATAATCAAGGTCAGACTTTGAGAAGAGGAACACGGTATGCAAGACCGTGGCAGACAGAAAAAATAATAATAATAATGTCATAGCCGTCTTCTTGCCTAGGTTTCACTCACGCGTGGACAGGATGTAAATCTTTTTGACTCTGAGACTGGAGTGATTGCAGGTTGCCGGGAAGGTGCAGAGCTGCCTTCTGTATTGGTAACAAATAGAGGGAAGGCATGTAGCAGCTGAAAGTTCTATCTTTTCACACAGCGTGCGAGACAGTGGCAATAAATTTTCAAGAGAGTTGTTTACTGAAGCAGCTAATAAAAAAGGAGCTAAGCAGTTATGGAGAGATCTCCCTCCCGCCAACTTGCTCCAGCGTCATTTAGTTTTCAAGGTCGTAGAGAGGAAGAGAGACCTGGGCCTTGTGAACGAGGGAGGATGGCCTTTCCTGCGCTCTTGAAGCATAAGGCTGAGCAAGGGTTCCTCCCCCCACACCAGCGATCAAGCTGTCAGTCACATCTCAGGATGTGTGCAGGGCAGTAATGGTGGATGTCTGTCCAGCCCACATGCCCGTGCTACACTGATCACACCTCTGTTCCCGGAGGGTAAATCTTCGCGGTTCGGAGTTTGTGCAGCTGGGTACGCTTCCCTAAATGTTCCAGGGTTGGGTTTTGTGTATAAAACCTCAGCAGTCTTCTTGGACACCTAGCACCTTGGCTGGTATCTGTCACGGGCAGTCTACTGCATGCCAAAGAGATTATAGAAAAATAATTCTGTACATAGGTGCCTATTTATAATCAACGCATGAATGACCCTCTCCCCTTCCACCCAGGGTCCCCCTACATTACAAGACAGAAATCACATCCCGTGGTCATTGATTGAGCCCCAAAGGAGTACCTCTTGGACTCAACTCACCTGTTCTTCCTGCCCTCTTTATGAAGGACGTTCGTCTTGGGCTCCCTTGTTTGCTTGTTGCCCCCACTTTATCCTTTGTTTTTTCATCCTCACCTCACATTTTCAAATGCCTTCGTCTCATGATCCCTGTGATTATAAAATGCCAATAATGTTGGTGGCTGCCTCTTTCCTCAGTTTTCTTATTTTTTTTCCAAGCTGTTGGGCGTGCAGTAGCTCATCCTTCTCTGCCAATCACATCCTGCATTTTTTTTTTTTTTTTTTTTTTTTTTTTTGCAGTACGCGGGCCTCTCACTGTTGTGGCCTCTCCCGTTGTGGAGCACAGGCTCCGGACGCGCAGGCTCAGCGGCCATGGCTCACGGGCCCAGCCGCTCCGCGGCATGCGGGATCTTCCCGGACCGGGGCACGAACCCGTGTCCCCTGCATCGGCAGGCGGACTCCCAACCACTGCGCCACCAGGGAAGCCCACATCCTGCATTTTAAGTTATGACCATGTACATGCTTGGGAAATGGAGTTTTTAAGCTTCCTTGTCTATTTTCCTTAACGCTAAGTCTAAAGATAAATGGGAGAGCAGAGGAGCCTCAGGTGGCAGTGAAATTGTACCCATTCGTAATGTAACTGTCTATTTTGGGACGAGTATGAAGAGTGAGATTTTGTGTTCATTTTGGGAAATCCAAGCCAGTTTTTAGCGCCCTAATCTGCTTCTTGAGAAGGAGGTACAGTGTATCCAGTTGTGAGGAAACGTGCGCCCAGAATGACTAGGGTGGAAATTGAACAGGCCACCTGTGTGGCCAAAGTCCATGGTGTCCCATGGCTTAGTCTCACTTCTTTCAGGGTCTTCAAGGGTATGTACCCTTTGAGGTAGCCAAGGGATGCCTTTGGTACACACGCAAATATCATCAGATCGGATGACAGCCCCTGTGCGTCTGTCTGCACGTGAATATCTCTTCTTTTCTTTCTGAGAGGCAACAGTGAGATTTGTACAACAGAGGTGGTGGGTTCTAATTCTCCTGCCTTCAAACTCTAGTTACTGAGAGAAGTGGGGCAAGGCACTTATAACCTTTTTTTTTTTTTTTTTACTATCCTAGTTGTGAAATAATAGCAGTATTTCTTCATTTTATACTCTTTGTAAAAGAAAAAAAAAATGTGACAGAATTCATCTCCCAGCGCTGGAATATAAAACACTATTCAAGTAATCAACAACAAGTTGCTGAATTTGCTGTTTTCAGAGAACAGGAAGTGCCCGACTCACTCATAGTGTGTTCTTTTGTGTTTATTTTCTGTTCCCAAAAGCGAGCAACCTTGAAAGCGTGATACTCAGTAGATGTGAGCAGTTGACCCACAAGTGCGATAGGAGCTGAAGGAACCCAAGTTGTATTTCACATTAGGAAATTGAAAATGAATTTAGAGGAGTGTCATCCATTTATTTATTAAAGGTAAAGTTATGGCATTTGTGAGACCCACTTGTAAATTTGAAGTGGTTTTGGTTATCATGAGGGGTTAGGTTAGTAAGTAAACAAATACAAGCAACGTTGCTTGAATTAAATAGATTCTTCCTTTAGAACCTTTGCTCGTTGTTTGAATTAAATAGATTCTTCCTATAGAACTTTTGCTCAGTGGCCAAGATGTCGAACACAGGGTGTGATTCCTCCAAAACAGCCAGAGACTTTTGACTTAGGTTAGAAGTTTGGAGATATAGATCTACATATATAGGTAGACACACACACAGACACATATGTGTGTGTGTGTGTGTGTATAAAATATTTATACATACATGTGTATACATATTATTTTGTATATATAAAATATATATGCACGCATATATATAATAATACCTGCTGTAGAGCAACTTTTACATGAACCACGTTGCATTCATGAGTCCCAAGTCGTTCACTAAAGGTCTGGGTGGTACTTTTGAAGCTGAAAGAGCTAATGCAATATTTCATTGAATAACAGAGGTTTATGGAAGCGATGCTACCTGCAGTCATCGTGCTGGTGCCAGGAATCCACAGAGGTAGATGACATGCCCCAGCCTGTGGTTTAGTGGGAGAAGGAGAGCATATAAGTGATCCTTGGGGAGACCAGCAGATGCTTTATCAGAAATTACGTTCATTCACCCGTTAATGCATTCATTCCCTTCTTCATTTGTGCCCTGATAGCCTTCAAAGGGGCACTCACTCAGTATTCCCTTTTAGCCAGAAAGGAATTGCTGATGGTCGCCTGGAATAAGGTATAGGAGAAGGCTATTGCATGAAGTTGAAACACAGCAACTGAGTGCATTTCTCAGAGGTCCACTAGATGTCAAGAGGAAGTGATGTGACTAATTGATCCCTTTGAGCAGACTCAGGTGTGAACCCCCAGACCTCCCTACAGTAACCATGCTGCCTGGAAGTTGTCCCAAGGACCACATGTGCACAGTGACTTTTAACGCTCCAGGGACTTACAGTGCTCCAGCATCTGTGCTTTCTCAGCAGTTCCACCAGACTAGGTTTAGGTGTACTCTGAACTACGAAAAGCTTTTGCAATACCATCCATCTCTCTCGACTAAAGTATAGATTGAGGCCAGTTCAGAGGATGTTCCATTCAACTTCCAAAATTCAGTATTGACAGTGGAGTGTTCCTGCCAGGAGACTTGTTCTCTAGTAGGAGGTGTGCAACATGGCGGCACACAAAGTTGAACTGGCTTTGAACTGTGGATCTAAGTAGTTGACAACTCAAGATAGTGTCCTTACTAGGTAGGAGCGTGTGCGCACGCGCGTGTGTGTTTTCCAGAAAGAATACAGTTTTGTAGGTGCTTCAATTCATTATAAATTTCAGAGACAGAGGGAAGAATAGAATTCAAGAAAAAAGTAGGTCATTCTTCAATACATTTTTTTTTCTGAGTTGTCTCTTTGGAGAATATCTCAAGGACATAGCACATCAGTCTGCTGAACTGTAGAGGGTACAGTGATTACCTATGGAGAGAGACTTGCCATCCCCCAAATAAGAGATTCAGTATTCAGCATCATTCAGTGGTGTTTTCTTTTTTTTTTTTTTTTTTTTTTTGTATTGCGGTACGCGGGCCTCTCACTGTTGCGGCCTCTCCCATCGCGGAGCACAGGCTCCGGACGCGCAGACTCAGCGGCCATGGCTCACGGGCCCACGGGCCCAGCCGCTCCGCGGCATGTGGGATCCTCCCGGACCGGGTCACGAACCCGCATCCCCTGCATCGGCAGGCGGACTCTCAACCACTGCGCCACCAGGGAAGCCCTAGTGGTGTTTTCTGAATTTTCAAACTGTATCGTGTAATCATAGGTTGATCCTAATCAGAATGGTGGCCATATCTTCTTTATCCATTCATTCGTTGATGGACACTTAGGTTGCTTCCATGTCTTGGCTATTGTGAATAGTGCTGCTATGAACATACGGGAATGGATGAGGAAGCTGTGGTACATATATACAATGGAATATTACTCAGCCACTAAAAAGAATGAAATAATGCCATTTGCAGCAACATGGATGGACCTGGAGATTATCATACTAAGTGAAGTAAGTCAGAAAAAGACAAATATTATATGATACTGCTTATACATGAAATCTTAAAAAACTGATACAAATGAACTTATTTACAAAACAGAAGCAGACTCACAGACTTAGAGAACAAACTTATGGTCACCAGTGGGGAAGGGTAGCAGGGAGAGATAGATTGGGAGTTTGGGATTGACACGTACACACTGCCATATTTAAAAGAGATAACCAACAAGGACCTTCTGTATAGCACAGGGAACTCTACTCAGTATCCTGTAATAACCTAAATGGGAAAAGAATTTGAAAAACGACAGATACAGGTATATGGATAACCGAATCACTTTGCTGTATGCCCGAAACTAACACAACATTGTTAATCAACTATATTCTGATACAAAATAAAAATTTTTGTAAAGTTCACTGCCATTAAGTCGGAGCTGATTTAATTTTCCTCAGTTAGTATGCTGAATCTGATACTATCGTTTGAGACTGAAAAATTATAAATGCCATCTTTTTTAACCAAGGGAATAAACATTTTCACTTTCAGAATAAAAAACAAGCAAGCGGCAACGGTGGCCAACATGTTTATTTTGCTCTTGGATCTTGGTTTTTTTTTTTCAGGAACGCTAAGACCCCTTTCTTACTTGTCCTGGCTTTCCTGCACATGCACACGGCTCTCTTCTCTTCGAAGGACTTTGCCGGCAAAAGTAAACACGGCGCTTATGGAGATGCTGCCGAGGAAATGGACTGGAGTGTCGGTATGTGTCCCTTTATCTTCCAGTCTGTCCTTCAAATGTGACTGAGGCTTTTCCTGCTTCTATCTTACTTCCTCTGAGTTTCCACCTATGTCCCCGATGCCTTTAGAGACAGCACGTGCTTTTTGTTTTTGTGTTTCAAAAACACTAACTGTGAAAGGTAAGCAGAATACAAAACGCATCTCAGCCCCGAGTCCATGCTTGTGTTTAGCAATGGATACAGCAGCAAGAGGAGTCTGGGTCTGTGGGCTGGTGATCGAAGAGATGAACGAAGAAAAGGAATCAAAGCATTAATCCTTATCACCACTTCTTCTTTTAGCAATTCAATGTGCACAACCCCTTGTCTGTAGCGAAGTTCAGCACAAGGTAGATCCGGGAGGCAGAGGCCTCGCCATGGGCTGCGGCCTTGGTGAGTCTCCAGGCAGTAGCCCTGGAGTCTTCCATGGATGGTGTGAGCCCCGCTGTGTTTCCTTCTTCTGCAGCTTGTGTTCTTCTTGCTGCATCTGTGAGGACGGCAGGAATTGCCTTGCTCTCTGTGTCCCTTCTCCCTAAGCAGGTTACCCTATTTCTGAGAAACGTAGCATGTTTTTCAGAGGTACTGGGAAGACTTCCTTCTGAGGTTTTCTTTTTAAACGGTGTCTTGCACATCGACACGAGATCATGGTGACCGTGCTTTCTTCTGCACAGCTAAGCAGTCTCGGGTCTATTCCACAGAGTGTGGAGGAAGCCAGAGTATGTGGGTGAAGCAAAGGGATGGAAAATCAGTGGGTTCTGAACTTTGCATTCAATTCCTATCTATCCCAGAGATGTCTCTTATGGTGACGTTGCTCGCTCCATCTGGACAAAATTGGACAGAATTGAGCAAATGGCACCCGTGAACAGGTTGCTTAAGATTTTTGCATATTTCCTTTCTTTTCCTTTCCTCCCCCCACCCCCCGCCCCTCTTGTTCTTCCTTCCTTTTCTCTTTATGCCCTGGATTGATAGTTTTTTCATCGAGATGTTTTGGAGGTGTTTGAACATGGCCGCAGAGTTTCTTGGTTGGTTTGTATTAAAAGCAAACTGAGCGTGATTTGGTCACCAACGTTGGGAATGACAAGAACGAGTTTTGTTTCATTTAAATCTTCTAAGGAGCACGGTCTTTTGGACGAGCTGACTGTACCCTTATTCTAGCTTCTAGCTCTTTCTGTTACTATCTCCGTGAACTTCAGAGATGTCTTAAACCTGTGGGCCTGATGAATTCAGACGAGGTAACTTCCAAGTTTCTTTCTTTTCTAACCTTGTCTGTGATGCTGTCAGATAACAGAAGTGAGCACAGATGCTGAATACGTACTAGGAAAAACAAAACCAGAATAACCTGCCTAATGAGATTCGTCAGAAGAATTCATTATACTTAGGGCTTTGACATACACCCATACAAGCCTGCCTTCTTTCATTTTTCATTCTTAAAACGGTACATGTAAATTAGTATCCATTTTCCACACCGTAGTAGTGTAAATCACTAGAGTACTTCGTAGTGTGAGTCAGTAGAATATTTTATCTCTTTAATGAGCATTATATGTTAGCCTAACAGGTTTCGTGTACACCTCTCTGACGTTTGTTGGCTGGCAAGCAAAGTCATGCTGGTGTCATCACACCTACTGATTAATTTTTATTAGAGCAGTACATATGCCTACCCTGACTCATTAAAAAAGTCTAAGTTCCAATGTTTTCCTGCTACTGGTCCCTCTTGAATAAAAGAGAATGTTTTTTAATCTTCGAGATCTGCATTAGACCCTGATATCATATTAATAGATGATTGTGTTCTTTTTTTTGCCAAAAAATAAAAATCCTTCCCTTAAGCCATTACATTCATTTCTCAGGATGTTTCTGTTGTTTTACAAATACCTCTGAGCATTTGGAGGAATAGTCCTTCCTTCCAAAATGAGCCTTTTATTGTCACACAGAAGGGGACTGTAGCACTCTGGATAATTATGTAATAAAATAACATGAGAGTATTGGCTTAAAAAGAAACGCTGCTAGTACCATGGGCCGCTGAGCTACAAGATGTTACCCAGAGAGGGCACGTCTCTGTCCTTTAGCGCATTTTCTTTCTAAATGTTTGGAGGCAACATCATTATATGCAGCATAACTTTCCGCACTGTGGGTTTCTCTGTACCTGTAAAGACAAACTCATAAAAAGAACCTTTCTTACTTAATTGTCCGCCATGGCCAATCTCACCCCATATCATGGTGCTGGGTGGGCTTATTCTTACCTGTGTGATCGCTGTAGCTTGTCTTGTTATCATGACGCAGGAAGGACTGACTGCACAGATGTGGTGTAAGGTCTAGGCCGTGGAGCTCGCGGTAAAAGCTGGCAGGGGTAGCTGGAATCCTGGAACTCGAATACTGCCATGCAGTTCGAGGGGTGGGCAATGTTCTAATACTCACAGCCACCGCCTACGAAGTGTGTGCCCTGCACCTGGTCTGGGGCTTCACAGGTGTCCCCTCCCTTCGTGCTGTCAACAATCAGGGCGGCATTCCTGCTGCGTCAGAGTGGTTTACAGTCGACGGTAAGTCACAGGGAAAGAGCCGGTTCCTTCATTCATCACCTCTAGTAGATGCCATTTGTGTGCCTAACATTTGTTTTTTTTTTTCTTTTTTTCGAGGGAGAATGCAATGATGATGAGACCTTGGCTTAAGAGAATTTAGGGGCTTCTAAGGGATTTAAGATTCTTCCAGTTGATCTTGTAATAACCCAGAGCAGAAAGGAAGGAATGAGTGTCCGAGGGAGGTGCAGATAACGCTCGAGTGGTTTCGAAGGGGAAGGGTCTCCGTATGTGACCGGTGGCCGGCCTCACCATTTCAGCAGGGCACACTTACGGGTGAAGCCTTTGGGCAGTCGGGGCTCTATTGCCGAGTCTGATTTTCAGCTTCTCAAGCAGCAGAGCTTTGGGGGAGGAACAAATGGGCAAAATCATAGTGTTTTCCGATGCGCGCCACGTGTTTGCTCTTTGGGGGGAGGGGGGCGGGGCTGTGTCATTCTGTCTGTTGTAATGACATCTACCAGAGACCTGTGAATGGGTGGGGGGCAGAGGGAGCGGGTGGAGGGATGGAAGTGGTTCCCGCCAGTGGTTTGTCATCTGTGACGTGTCCCCGTTACAGCGCTCACGGGGGCTCGGGTGGAATTTGCCTGCAATGGGCTTTACTTTTGCTCAGGATGAGACTAGCAAATTCTGTAACCTACAAAGAGAATGCAAGTTGAATGCAAGTTGAGAACAATGAGGTGAACATAAAAATAAATCTCTGACTTCAAATCAAACCTTTCAATTAAAAAAAAAATCCCTGCCACTTCTAAGGGTTGAGACCCCATGGCTTACGTGAGATTCTTTCTTTCAAACAAAAACACTAAGTCTTTTTCTTACGTGGAAGGAACACCAGCCTTCTTAGTGGGACCCCGGAAGTCTTCAGGAGTTTGGTTGTCAATTGCTTTGGGTCTGTGATCCGGCATCCCTATGGGCCGTGTCTGATAAGGCAACCTCAGTTTCTCCAGCTACTGATTCTCCCGTTGGGGCTCTGGGCAGCGCCACTGTCTGTGGGTACAGGAATGGAACAGTGAACCCAGCGGAAGGAAAAATAATGGATGAATTCATGAAAGGCGAGCCGGGGGGGATGGTACAGAATGAATCCTTTTCCATACCTGCCGTGTAGTAAGCCATGTGCCACAGAGCTTTCTTGGCCACACGTCAAATCTGTCTTGACAAATGGAGAATACGTTGGAAAGCCTCATTTAGCAGGAGATCAGGATGGTCCCAAGAACCTCGAGAAACCCAAGGAGACTCTGAAAATAAGAAGGCTTAGGGATTGGTCCAAGTCCCTCAAACATACAGCAGAATTCTAACCAGCGTTTGGCTTATGGGACATAGGTCTAAGGAATGATCCATTTAAAAACGGACTGTTTCTAAAACTCTTGGATTAAAATAGTTGTTGGAGTCTGAAATGCAGTGTACGGTGAATAACCCCTCAGGGACAGGTGCATTTACTCAGGCAAAAGTGCTCTGGTTGAGTTTCTGTAGAAGACATCTTCTTTAGAATGCTATAGACCAGGCCCATAGTAGGTACCCAGTAAGTAATTTTTCAAGGTCAACCCACGGGGAGCAGGTGCCTGTAAGTTGTAAGGCCCTGACTGTGGTGCTGGAATTGCTAGGAAAGCATGGCTTTTCCTTACACATGTGGACACTGGTCCAAAACGTGTGGCAGTGGATTCGATGACTTTGCAAGAATATTAAAAGCAGTCGAGCACCTCGTGACTCAAGTTGTATCTCCATCTTAATCCAGGATAAAAGGTTCAAAATCCACCTCCCTGTTTCTAGTTCTCGAGAACTAACGTTGCAATGTCGATATGCTTCGTCCTTCTTCTGTTCCATAGAGAGTGTCATCTGAGCTGTAAGCTTGTGTGTTTCGCTTGGGATTCAATACATCACTTTTCCATCTTGAATTTTTAAAATGCTCTCATTCTTGATAAATGAGACCTTCTTTAAAGCGTGAAAATCTGTACTCAGCCGTAAAAAGGAACAGAATTGGGTCATTTGTAGAGACGTGGATGGACCTAGAGACGGTCATACAGAGTGAAGTAAGTCAGAAAGAGAAAAACAAATATCATATATTAATGCATATCTGTGGAGTCTAGAAACATGGTACAGATGAACCTATTTGCAGGGCAAGAATAGAGACGCAGACATAGAGAACAAATGTATGGACACCAAGGGGGGAAGGGTGGGGTGGGACGACTTGGGAGATTGGGATTGACATATATACACTACTAGGTATAAAATAGATCACTCATGAGAACCTACTGTATAGCACAGGGAACTCTACTCAGTGCTCTGAGGTGACCTAAATGAGGAGGACATCCAAAAAAGAGGTGACATTTGTAAACGTAGAGCTGATTCACTTTGCTGTACAGTAGAAACGAACACAACATTGTAAAGCAGCTCTACTCCAATGTAAAAAAAAGTGAAAATCATCTGCTTGTTTCTGAGGCATCCTGAAAATGGAAGGGCAGGTAGGCATTCAAAGGAAGGGCAAAACAGGAGGAACCCCCAAAAGAACAACGAAAGAACAGCCAGAGGATGAGAATAACGACGAGGAGAAGTAGGGTCATGGCACTCAGGGGTGAGGAGCATCTCAAGGAAGGAGGATTAGCGCCAACCAGGACTTCTGAGACATCACGTAAGGAAGAGGTGAAAAGGCAGCAGTGCATTCAGCGACCGGGAACTTCAGGATTGCATCAGATTGCAAAGCGAGGGATCTTTGAGGAGCTGGCGGTCAATGAGCTTGGATATTCCTTTTCTTTTAACTGAAGTATCGTTGAGTTACAATGTTGTGTTAGTTTCATGGATATTCCTTTTGAAGAAGCACAGAGGAACTCGAACACAGGGATGACTTATCAGACTGTGTCTAGCTCAGCTGTTTGGAGACTGTGATCTGAGTGTTGGCATCCCTATGTGGGGACTGAGTGATTTCCAGTCCGATGCAGGGGCAGAGAGAAGGGTCAAGGAGTTGACGGATGACTGAGATTTTGCCGGGATATACCACAAAACACGACTGGACGTGAGAGTTGGGTGGTCGTCAGGAGAGCGACTGGGCTGGCAGAGTAGGGGAGGGGAAGGGAGAAGGAAGGGGACTGGTGGCTTGGGAGGTGACAGGTTGGAGGTCCAAATCGGATGGTAGGAAAGGTGTTGGCAGGCTAGGACAAGGTGAAAGTGTTTACATTTCAGGAGTAGAACAGTTCCAGCTGTTCCCAGATCCATGGCATGTATTTAGGTTTTTTTTGTTTTTTTGGCCACGCAGCATGGCATTCGGGATCTTAGTTCCCCGACCAGGGATGGAACCCGTGCCCCCTGCAGTGGAAACATGGAGTCTTGACCACTGGACCACCAGGGAGGTCCCTGCAGCATGTATTTAGGATGATGAGTGACAGACTGGGATGCAGTCGTCTCACGTCAAGAGATGAAGTAACTGGGAAGCCAGGGTGTTCAGCGGGCACCTTTGGGGTGACAGGGATACACCATAGATGGGGACCTTGGCAGTTTAGGGCTGGGTGGGGGGCTGGAGGGCTAACGGTGGACTTTACAGGGAGAAATGCCGAGTCATTAGGGACCACGTCTTCAGGAGCTGAACTTGCAGTTTCATGAGTTAGACAGTCACAGTCGAAGCTTGGAAATTATTTCAGGGCTGGGTCACCAGTGGAAGGTCCCAGTGTTTAAGAGGTTTCAGGGAGGAACAGGGGTGGTCCCTGTGCTCTAAAAGCTCCCAGCCCTGTGCAGCAAAGCCCCATCTGTCAACTCAGGGACGTAGAGGCGGTACTAAGAGCTGGGTGCTCGAAACAGGTGGATCGTTGTCACTTTGTAGCCTTTGGGCCCAAGGTCGTGAGCAGTGCTGGGGGTGCACTTTGAGGTCATAGGAACCAGAACGTGGAACGTTCCATCATAAAACTCTTAAGCTTCTGAAGGAAAGCACGTGTATTGCCCAGTCTTCTGCAGCAGAGGTTGGAGGTGGTGGGAATTCTTAAATGTGTTTTTTTTTTTTTAATTTGCATTTTTGTTTTAAAATATGCTCTGCATGACGGGATGCTCAACGTAGCTAATTATTAGAGAAATTCAAATAACCACAATGAGTCAGAATGGCCATCTGGCCATCGTCAGAAAGTCTATAAATGGTGGAGAGGGTGTGCAGAAAAGGGAACCCTCCTATACTGTTGGTGGGAATGTAAATTAGTGCAGCCACTGTGGAGAACAGTATGGAGGTTCCTTAAAAAACTAAAACTAGTTTCTACCATATGATCCAGCCATCCCACTCCTGAGTATATGTCCAGAGAAAATCATAATTCGAAAAGGCACATGTACCCCTGTGTTCATTGCAGCACTATTTACAGTAGCCAGGATGTGGAAACAACCTAAATGTCCATCGACAGATGAATGGATAAGGAACATGTGGTACATGTATACAATGGAATATTACTCAGCCATACAAAAGAATGAAATAATGCCATTTGCAGGAACATGGATGGACCTAGAGGTGACGACACTAAGTGAAGTGAGTCATGCAGAGAAAGACAAGTATTATATGGTACCACTTATGTGTGGAATCTAAAAACTAAATGAATTTATGTACAAAAGAGAAACAGACTCACAGACATAGAAGACAAACTATGGTTATCAAAGGGGAAAGGGTCGGGGGAAGGATAAACTAGGACAGACTTAAAGGAAAAGATTGCTAGATTTAATGACAAAATCTATTATTTCCTGATGTCAAAAGAAGAAGCTAGCCAGACCAAAATCGATTAAAAAGCCTTTGCGACATCTATGTAAAATGAAAAGAAAATCTATGTGATACAGAAAGAGTTCATACAAAGAAATTGATAAAAAAGATAAGTATCAGAAGAAATGAGTTGTACCCATTTGTAGTATCAGCTCACCACAAATTGCTAGCATTATGATTTCCAAAAAAAAAAACCACCCCCCCAAAAAAAACTTTGTTAATGCATGAAAGAGGGCATCTTATTATATTTTTTTATTTTTTAAATTTTTGTATTGAAGTACAGTTGAAGTAAAATATTATGTTACAGGTGTACAGTATAGTGATTCACCATTTTTAATGTTATACTCCACTTACAGTTATTATAAAATATTGGCTATATTCCCTGTGTTGTTCATTCTTATAGCTTATTTTATACCTAATAGTTTGTACCAAAAGAGGGCAACTTTTTTGAAAGTTACATATGCCGTCCCGTATTGATTCCTAAAGAGGTCCGTTTTCTTTCTTTTTTTAATCAAACAACAAAAATACTGTTGTCGTTTATCAAGTGGGGTCAGTACATTTTCACAAGCCCCATCCTCCAAGGATGATATGGTAAGGAGCTCCAGCAGCTGAATTTTTCACGAAGTCGCCTCTGCTAAACATACTTCTGAGTTTAGCTTACAAAGTGTATTTTAAATATTCAGCCAACACTTCTTCTGAATCCCAAGCCATCAGTGACACAATTATTAAAACTCAACTCAAGCAACAAACTGGATCTTATTTTCTCACTGGTGCTTTCCTTCATTGAAAATTCCCTTTTGGAATTTTGAAAAAATTTTAAGTCGTCTGGGAGACAGAGCGAGTGTATGTGTGTATGTGTGTGTTTACACTTGTGCTTTTGCATTTTCTCTTCAACTGCATCCTTAATAACACACCTTAAAAAATGCATGAGTTTGTAAAATTTGCTTAATTCAGTAACTTCCGTGAGATGCTAATTCCCCAAAGTGGAAATTGAATTTTTTAAAAGGGAAATGCACCAGTTTATTCCAGACTATCAAATCTTAGCTATATGCTTGGGACGGCAGTTTAGCTCTGAATCGGATAAATTATGACCTCCAGTGCTATCACCGTAATCCCTGGTTACCGAGATAATCAGGAAACAGAGCCTGCAGACAGCGTCATCCCTGGGACTTTTGACAGGCTCTGGTATTACAAAAACCTCTGCCTAATGAACAGATTTTTCATTCAAGCAGATCTAGACAGGAGAAAAATGAAATCCTTTCCATTGCAGAGCACTGTTTACCTGAATGCAAGATACATAAGGAAGTTTTGAAACTTGAAGAAAACATTGAACAGGAAATGATGACAACCTGTATGTGTAAAGGAGTGACTAATACAGACCCACCTACACATCCTTCTCTTTCCACGATTATCAAATCTATTTAATAAAAAGACAGGATTAAAAAAAAAAAACTACTATGCTCAATTAACAAAGATAGACAATAAGTTTCAGGACATGTACCAAAAAATTAAGAAGATGTGCTCTTAGGCTGTTTGGGAGAGCTTACTGTGAACTTTCAAAATGCAGGGCTTCTGCAAATAGTATATGGGGTATTGTTACTGGAATATACATTTATTTTTTAAATTTTATTGAAGTAGAGTTGATTTACAATGCTGTGTTAATTTCTGCTGTACAGCAAAGTGACTCAGTTATGCATATATATATATATATATATATATGTATTCTTTTTCATATTCTTTTCCGTGATGGTTTATCATAGGATATTGAATATAGTTCCCTGTTCTGTGCTCTACAGTAGGACCTTGTTATCTATCCTATATATATATATATAATAGTTTGCACCTGCTAATCCCAACCTCCCAAGCCATCCCTCCCGCACCCCACTCCCCCTTGGCAACCACAAGTCTGTGTGTCTGTGAGTCTGTTTCTGTTTTGTAGATAAGTTCATTTGTGTCATATTTTAGATTCCACATATAAGTGACATCATATGGTGTTTGTCTTTCTCTGTCTGACTTCACTTCGTATGATAATCTCTAGGTCCATCCATGTTGCTGCAAATGGCATTATTTCATTCTTTTTGATGGCTGAGTAATATGGAATATATGTTTATTGAGGTTCGTACTCCTTGCAGCCTTGAAGGAAATGAATTTACGCTACATGAAAATCAAATCACCTATGCCAAGATTTCCCATTGTTGACAATTTCTGAAGTGTATGTTTCAGGAATTCTTTGTGAATGACAGAGCATGGGTTGGCGGACACAGTGCGTGTGAAAGATCGCTGACCAGCCCGGAATCATGCTTGCTTCTCTGCTGCTACTTTGGGGCAGTTTTCTATTCCTGCAGGGGCTGTCGGGTATCAGGATGAGGTCACCCTTTTGTTCTGGGCTCCACAGAATTCAAGAGCAGAGTTCTGAGGGCCCTGTCTACCTGCATCTCATATACCCTTTTGTAAGAGAAAAAAAGTTTTCAAATTGTTGTCAGTGTCATCTGTATTTTTTTTTAAGTTGAATGTTCTCCTCACTAGATGTAACGCTTTTTCTGATGTCCAACGTCATCCATGTTATGCAAAACCAAGTAATGCAGACACAAGCAAGAGAAAGGGATTGCCCCATGTGACCCCACCCCTATTAGGTAACCTCGTTCATGGATCACTCCATAGCTTTCCTGTCTTATATGTTGCCAGTGCTATATAAGACTAAGATGCAATCCTTATTATTGAGAGTGTCTTATACAAACTCTATACACTGTTTTGCAACTTTCATTTTCCACTTACCTATATATACTTAGGCATTTTTCAGTATCAGCATTTCAATCTTGATGTCCTCGCTCTTAGACTATGGTTTACTTAATCAGTCCCCTGGGAGGGACATCTGAGTTCCCACCAAATTTTTGTTTTTCTGTTTCAAGCAATGCTGTCATGATTATTCTTCTCTGTATCTCTAGATGAACTTGTTGGAGCATTTTTTTAAAGAAAAAATTCCCAAAATTAAAATGCTGGATCAAAGAGTCTTTAAAAATTGAGTGTTAGTAGCGACTGAGTAAAATGTCTTACCCTTGTTTTTCCTGCAACAGTGGGACACCCACTGAGGATCTATGAGAATGCTAATTTCCTCATAATCTTACCAACTCTAGAATTATGATTCTAACAGTGTGATTCTGAAGGTATTGGGTTGGCCAGAAAGTTCGCTGGGGTTTTCCCATAACAGCTTATGGAAACCCGAACGAACTTTCTGGCCAACCCAATATTTTTACTTGTAAATTTGTCAGGTGGAAAATACTCTTTCACTACTTAAATTTCCCTTTCTGCTGCATGTGAAGTTGAGACTACATTTTAGTCCAGGGTTGTATTTTTTTCTCCTAAGAATCCCCTCTTCATATTTTTTGGCCACTTTTCTGTTGGATTGTGGGTCTTCTTCTTGTTGATTTGTATGGGCTCTTTACATATTAAGGACATGAATATTTTACTTGTATGTTGCAAATATTTTTCCTGCTTTTTTGTTTGTAGTTTCATTTTATTTATAGAGTCTTTTGTGATGAACTCCCATGGTCAGATTTGACTGCCTTTCTTTCATGACTTTGGGGATTGATAACTGGCTAAAAAGGGCTTTCTCTACCCACCAAATTATATAGCATTTGTCTTATATTTCCTTCCATTATGTTTATGGTCTCATGCTTAACAGTTAGGTGTTTAATCTATGGAGAGGAATGTGTGAGTGTGAGTGTGTGTGTGTGTGTGTGTGTATGTGTGTGTGTGTGTCCCCATGAAATGTCATTTGTCCATTATTATAGGTATTGGTCTTGGTTGGGTAGCCCGCCTGGCTGGTGTGGGACTTGCAGAACTTGAGTAAGACGAGTGTTTGTGGCCCGATGCTGTACCTTGCCTCTGGGCAGCAGGCAACAGGTCAGGCCCTTTCTTCAGGTCTCTGTGCATTTCACAACAGTGGAGTCCTTACAGCCACTGTATATCAGGTGTCTGTAGTTAGGGGATCTCCTCCCATGGGGACCAGCACGGGACAATTGACAAGGAAGGTCTACCCTGTGAGTGGACATGGGGATCGGCTCACACCTGTCCTGACACCCCCGGGGGTTGGTGTCAAGCATCTTAGGGCAGACAGGGATGGCAGCCACACCCCTTCCACTACCTGTTTCTCGTTGGTGTTACTGTCCCACCTGGCCGGGGTCACAAAGCCTTCAGATCGTGCAGGGGAGAGGTTATCCCCAAATATCCCCAAAGGGAGGTCCCTGCTCTGCTCCTAAATATCTTTGCGGGCAGTGAGGAGGGAGCAGTTTGGCAGGTGCCATGTTTCCACTTGCCCTCACCTGTGCGGATCCCACCTGCATCCAAAGCTCAAGGTGCACGCCTGGGGTCCTACTCTGCCTTCCCCTGATGGTCCTGAATTGGTCATGTTCCTTCTAGATGAGTCACCTTTGCAAAGAGAGTTAGGACGCACATTCATCCTGTTTCTAGAATCCTCAAAATCAGAGTGAAAGCTGTATCGATTTTTACTTTTAGAAGATGGAAAAAAATACGGGATTGTTGGAAGACATTTATAACCATGTTTCTGAGTGTGCGGTTTCAACAAAGGCAGGCAATTCATGAGCTGAGCCCTTTCTTCCAGGTAAGACAGTTCTCAAAAGGCTGTTAGGATATACCCAGAGAAAACCATAATTCAAAAAGACACATGCACCCCAATGTTCATTACAGCACTATTTACAATAGCCAGAACAGGGAAGCAACCTAAAGGTCCATGGACAGATGAATGGATAAAGAAGATGTGGCACTGTATACAATGGAATATTACGCAGCCATAAAAAGGAAGGAAACTGGGTCATTTGTAGAGACGTGGATGGACCTAGAGACTGTCCTACAGAGTGAAGTAAGTCAGAAAGAGAAAAACAAATATCGTACATTAACGCATATTTGTGGCATCTGGAAAAACGGTACAGATGAACCAGTTTACAAGGCAGAAATAGAGACACAGACGTAGAGAACAAACATGTAGACACCAAAGCGGGGGAAAGCAGGGGTGGGATGAATTGGGAGATTGGGATGGACATATATACACTACTATGTATAAAATAGATAACTAATGAGAACCTGCTGTGTAACACAGGGAACTCCACTGTACAGTAAAAACTAACACAACGTTGTAAAACCACTATACCCCAATTTTAAAACATTAAGTTAATTTTTAAAAAAAAAGGCTGTTAGGGATGGAGTTGCTCTTGGCTGTGTTCAGTGAGACGTTTGGTGTTGTGTTCCTGCCTCTAGTCCTGGCCCCTGTGGTTTTCACTGCGTCTTCAGACTTCGTCCTGTTGTCACACCGCCACCACCTGGCTCCCTAGCAATACTGATTCTCCCAGTAGTAAGCGTGTGCCTCTTCTCTCACCTGCCACTTACTCTCTCCAGGTGCTGTGCCTCCGTAGCAATTCCCACGTAGTCCTGTGAGGTGGGGGCTGCATTACCCCATTTTACAGATGTGCAAACCAAGGCACACAGGTGGAACCGGCTTGTCCCAGCAAGCTCTCACAGCTGGCGAGTGGCAGAGGCAGAATTTTGACGCAGGTCCATGCTGTGACACCCCACATAGTGTTATTGTGACAGATGTCGTCGTGAGACGTGGCTTCTGCATCTTGACGGCAGTGGGCCTGTCAGGGAAGGGCATAGACTTTGGGACCAGAGGCCCGAGGTTCCACCCCACCTGCTCCAAACCTGGGTAAACCGGGGCAGGTTACCTCTCTGGTTGGATCTCTGTTTCCTCATTTGTAAAATGGGATGCTAACATTGCCTGTCCAGTTGCAAACTGGTATATGTATATGTACATCTGGAAAGCTTAACATAAACCGTAATGGAAAAGAATATGAATATGTATAACTGAGTTACTTTGCTGTACACCAGTAATCAACACAACATTGTAATTCAACTATACTTCAATTAAAAAAAATTTAAAAAGAAAAACTTTGCAAAAAAAAAACACTGCCTCTCTTGCTGGGCCATCTTGGAAACGGTCCAGGATGTGTTAAGAACGCTGTAGATGTCCGTTAGGATTATGACAGCTACACACACAACTTTCATTGTGTGTCTGCACTTCACCACCTCTCCTCGAACTATACTTTCTTAGTCTTTTTTGGTGGGAAAGGGGAGCAAATGGCCTTTGATGTCGCAGGTGCCAGTTTCATGTGTCTTGTGACATCCTGTTGGTTTGATGTGTAGCCATGAGAAAATGGAGTAAATGTGACCGAGTTCAAGCTCATACTGCTCGCTGCACAGCACGCCGATAAATAGAGAGACGAGTTACTGGGGCAAGGGGTAGTGACTTTATTCAGAAAGCCAGCGGACCAAGAAGGTGGTGGCCTAGTGTCCCAAAGACCCATCTTCCCCAAGTTAGAATTCAGGCTTCTTTTACACTAAAAGGGGAGGGAGTAAAGTCAAACATTTTCTGGTGCTGGTCAGCCTCTGGAGGGGAGGTGTTCATTTCTTCCTTCTTGCAGTCGTTCACAGGGGGACCTGGTCAGGATGTTTCCTGTGAGCTAAGCAAAGGTATTTCAGCTTCATGCTCATGACCTGGAACACAGGGTCCCCAGAGATGGGCCATTAGGTATATAGGCACCATCCCTTCAGTGATGAACTTGTAATAGAATACAGAGGTTCTTCCCTATTACATCAATAGCATCTTTCTGTAGTCTTTGCCATCTGAGATCACTGGAACATGACTCTGCATACAGGATGAAGGAGCTGCATCTCCAAGAAACCCTGTGGATCGGGAATTCAGGGCCACTGACTGAGTCTGCGGGGAGATAACTGTGTGTTTGCAGGTGGTTTCTGGGCTGACCCACTTGGCTGCATCTCTCAATATGGCGGCCGTAGCCCTGGGTTGGGGCAGTTATGACTTTATGCTTTTCAGTTACCTTAGGATGGAAGCATTTGGGAAGGAAAGTCTCTTTACGGAGGACTCTATAAGTCATTTGATTTGCTCCCAAGCAGTAGAGAAAAAGCGAAGCCAGGTCATCAAGTAGCATACATCCCTAAACAAACTCTTTCTCCAACCAAAATGGATCCTTATCCGTTGGGTACCCCAGATACCACTGATGCAAAAAAACTAAAACAGAGCAAAGCTCTGTGGTTTCTGGAGTTTGCTGGGTGCTTGCTGCCCTAAAGAGAAAATTTCATTTATTAAGGTCACTGACAGCAGATGCACCCATCGGCTCTAATTTACAGAAAAATGTGCATGTTTCTCAGTTACTTAACTTTTAAAACCAACACTCAGTGACATTCAGCTCCATGATCTCCTGGCAAAATGGGCCTTTGGCAACGTGCTCACATTCCCAGTTCATAGAAAATTGTTAGAGAAGGAGCAGTGTTGTCACAGTATTTTTTCATTCTAAAGTAAGACAATAGCCAGAAGAGAGCAAAAATGACAAGCTTACAGCATTTTCACTTTTAACTTCGATCATTTGAAGGCAGAATTGCCCGTCAGATAACTCTTGTCGACACCCCCGTTGCCTGCCTGCGAGATTACATCGGTAACAGCCACCTTATAAATGCATTTATGCATCTGATTTGTAGCAAGTAAACAAGTCATGCATTAGGATGACGGAAACCTACAAGAAATAAGCGTCTTGGACAATCTTGGCAGCTTTGAGCACTGACTTGGAGAAAAGTCACTTTGCTTTGTCTCTACAACTTGGCATTTGGGTTTTGCTTGGTGCTGCTTTGCAGTTAAGCTAAGGGGAAGAAGAGAAAGGAAAGGGCATTGCTGTTTATTTTGAAGCAGAAGGAATGACCATAGATGCCGGTAGCGTAGCTGCTTCCATTCTTGGACACCTCATCCCCATTCGGGGATGCTTCCGTACAAAACAGCTGTTCCGCACCGGAGCGAGGCTGGCTCAGACATCATTGGCTGAGGAGGAAGCAGTCCGTTCAACTGGGGCAAAAGGAAGGGAACCTGTCTGCTCTGAAAAACAGTGTGGTATCTCTTTAAAAAATTCTAAACATATATCAGCCATTAACCCAGCAATTGCACTCCTGAGCCATTATCCCAGAGAAACAAAAATATATCTTTAGGCAAAAATCTTTACATAAATGCCTATAGCATTTTTGCCTATAACAGCCCTGAACTGGAAACAACCTATAAACAAACAATGGTACATCCATACCAGCATGAAAAAAGGAATGAACTTATGATACCCACAACCTGGATGAATCTCAAGGGGATTATGCTGAACGGAAAAGAAAAAAACAGTCTAAAAAGGTTACCTACTGCGTGATTACATTTATGTAACATTCTTGAAATGACAAAATTATAAAAATGGACGGGATGCCAAGGACTAAGGAAAGGGTAGTGGCCAGAGGGAAGTGAATGTAGCTATGAAAGTGCAACCATAGATCCTTACGCTGATGGAAACCTTGTCCGTTGACATTGACTGTATCAATGTCAGTATCCTAATTGTGATATTCTACTAGAGTTTTGTAAGGTGTTACCATTGGGGGAAACTAAATACTTTACCGTGGATCTCTTTGTATCATTTCTTACAATCGCCTATGAATTTATAATTATCTCAAAAGAAAAATTTCACTTAAAAATTAAATAAATTTTAAAAATTGTTTTAAAAAGAAAGGGAACCTGTGACCAGGGCAGTATAAACAGACTTAGGACAAGCACAGGTTTTGTGAGTGCTGACGGCTCCCAGGGTCGAATACACACCCACCTGCATGTGTGTGTGTGTGCGTGAGTGTGATGCACGGAACTACAAATCGTGTGCTACACGTGTCCTTCCCCTCCTCACCCCACACAAGCCAGGAAGTCCCTTAGCTCATTGTGGCTACGCAGGGGGCCTCCACTTGCTGTCATCCGGAGCTCTGTTGTGCGTGACCTTGTTTTGCATGTCATGCCACGTGCCGGGATGCCCATCCTCAGAATGGCCATCTCCTGGGGTAGGGTCTTTATTCTCACGGGAGAAAGATGCTCAACCCCTCTGTTCACAGTCTCCCTAGAGTCCCATGTGGAGCATATCCTAATCCAAAGCGCGATATACATTTGTCTTTCTCTCTTCTTCATTTGCTGCTTGGCAGGTCTACGTGGTGCCGGAGGTGAGGTCACTGGTCAGGGTCTGATCTTCTCGTGCACACTGTCTAAAGGGTCACCCATCGCTGGAGGTGAGGTCACTGGTCAGGGTCTGATCTTCCCGTGCACACTGTCTAAAGGGTCACCCATCGCTGGAGGTGAGGTCACTGGTCAGGGTCTGATCTTCCCGTGCACACTGCCTAAAGGGTCACCCATCGCCGGAGGTGAGGTCACTGGTCAGGGTCTGATCTTCCCGTGCACACTGCCTAAAGGGTCACCCATCTGCTGATTGGCATCAGTTCTGCTCTTAAAGCAGAACTCATTCTGCTCTTAAACTCATTCTGCTCTTAAAGCAGCCTAGGGAGAGGCTGGAGGGCTTGCCCTTGTTTTAGGAGGGAGAAGAATGATCTCCAGGTCGATGGCTGCTTAACCACTGCAGATCAACCCTGCAAACCCTGTTAAGTCTCCGACGCTGTCTACACGGCAGAATCAGACATCTACACACTTGGGCTGCCTCCTGAAGTCTGATACTTGAACCCCGTGCCCACTGACCATGAACCCCTCCACCATGTTTATTGGGCTTCTTTACATGCATCTTTTTAAAGAGGAGAGAAATGGAATCCTAACCTAGAGGCAACGTAAGAAAGTGTGGTTAAGACAAAGGCACGTTATGGCCACAGGGGACATAGAGAGTAGAGCCATTTAATTGGCCCCCTTCACCGCGCTTGTATAGGTGGCGGTGTTGAAGTTCTTTTCTGCTGTATTCCTCCGTGACCCCTGCCCCATCCATTTGTCCACCAAGGTGACACATCCCTTACTTGCTGTAGTGAGTCCTGGGCTCTGCTCTCAATGGCATCCATTTTATGTATTTACTTATTTATTTATCTTTTATTGAAGTATAGTTGATTTACAATGTTGTGTTAATTTCTGCAAAGTGATTCATATATATATATATATTATATATATATATTCTTTTTTGTTTTCTTTTCCATTATAGTTTATCACAGGAGATTGAATACAGTTCCCTGTGCTCTACAGTAGGTCCTTGTTTATCCATTCTATGTATACTAGTTTGCACCTGCTAATCCCAAACTCCCAATCCATCCCTCCCACACCCCCTTCCCCTTTGGCAACCACAAGTCTGTTCTCTATGTGACTCTGTTTCTGTTTTGTGGATATATTCATTTGTGTCATTTTTGTAGATTCCACATATAAGTGATATACATTTGTCTTTCTCTTTCTGACTTACCTCACTTGGTATGACAATCTCTAGGTCCATGCATGTTCCTGCGAATGGCATTACTTCCTTCTTTTTTATGGCTAATATTCCATTGCATATACGTGCCACATCTCCTTTATCCATTCCTCTGTCAATGGACACTTAGGTTGCTTCCACGTCTTGGCTATTGTAAATAGTGCTGCAGTGAACACTGGCGTGCATGTATCTTTTTGAATTATAGTTTTGTCTGGAAATCTGCCCAGGAGAGGGATTTCAGGATCATACGGCAACCCTGTTTTTAAGGAAACTCCATACTGTTCTCCATAGTGGCTGTATCAATTTACATCCCCGCCAACAGTGCAAGAGGGTTCTCTTCTCTCTGCACCCTCTCCAGCATTTGTTATTTGTAGACTTTTTAATGATGACCATCCTGGCCAGTGTGAGGTGATACCTCATTGTAGTTTTGATTTGCATTTCTCTGATAATTAGCAATGTTGAGCATCTTTTCATCTGCCTGTTCATCATCTGTATCAACTGCATTAATTTTCAGTGCTTTGCTCTTGCAGATGAATCTTTATCTTCCAAAGTGCAATTGTTTTCTCCATTAACCTCTTCTTGATTTTATATGTGTGCATCAGGTACGCACATCTGGAGAGCTTAATGTAAATCGGGGTATCAGAAAATCCAATGATAGGGCAGCAAGAATAAAGGAAATGTATATAATATATGTTTTCTATTTATAGAACGGGAAGTTTCTATATAAGGGAAGTTCTCTTCCCTTCCTGTGTGAGTTTCCAGTGAATCTGTATTTGTGACAAAATAGTAAATTTTCTGCAGAAAGAAGTTTTTGCAACCTCAGCTTAGAGGTGCAAGCATGAAGGGGAGGGCAGTTAGGGTGGGGAGAGAGCGCTGGAACAGGACCGGTGCAGGTCTGCTGATCCAGACTTTTCGCTGTAAGATTTAGTTGGAAATTCATTGTGTAGAACATTGATTTTCATTCTCTAAATTAATTTATCTTATATATCACTAACCTCTGGGTTTCATAAACGCTATAACCACGTTACCATTTTTGCAAACCCCGAAGCTTAATTTCACGTTCTCGGGCCTGGGATGTATATTATTTTACCTTGAATTTACCTCTCAAATTAAAGCCAGTAGTTTTTAACACTCTTTCGTAAATCATTTCCCTAAAGAAGATAGTACCCTAAGTTATTGAGGAATGAAGTTGCACAATCAATTCAAACAGGATTAATAAAATTTCTGGTTACAAAACAACAGCAACAGTAAACATTTATTGACTCACAATAGCTAAACTCTAAAAGCCTTTGGTATATCCTAGTCACTTATTTAACATCTGCCACGGGTTGTTTAGTTCACTCCCCACAGCTGTGCTCTGCGAGATTTTCGTCACCGTTGCAGGTGAGAAAGTGAAGTCTGAGAAAGGTGAGCGACTTGTGTAAGATTTGCGCAGCCACCACTAGGCTACACTGCTTCTCAGGAGCCTGGAAGGATTTCTGG
Organism: Leucopleurus acutus; assembly: GCF_964270905.1. Taxonomy (NCBI): domain Eukaryota; kingdom Metazoa; phylum Chordata; class Mammalia; order Artiodactyla; family Delphinidae; genus Leucopleurus; species Leucopleurus acutus. Next base: position 4,754,421 of record NC_139164.1, read on the forward strand.
TTTGTTGGATTAATTGAGACAGTAGGTTTGTCTCTTCTCCAGCTGCAGCTCAATATCGAAAAACAACCCAATTAAAAAATGGGTAGAAGACCTAAATAGACATTTCTCCAAAGAAGACAAACAGATGTCCAAGAGGCACATGAAAAATGCTCAACATCACTAATCATTAGAGAAATGCAAATCAAAACTACAATGAGGTATCACCTCACACCAGTCAGAATGGCCATCATCAAAAACATGTACAAGGACTTCCCTGGTGGCGCAGTGGTTAAGAATCCGCCTGCCAATGCAGGGGACACAGGATTGAGCCCTGGTCCGGGAAGATTCCGCATGCCGCAGAGCAGCTAAGCCTGTGCACCACAGCTACTGAGCTTGCACTCTAGAGCCCGCGAGCCACAACTACTGAAGACTGCGTGCCACAACTACTGAAGCCCGCGTGCCCAGAGCCCTGCTCCACAAGTAGAGAAGCCACCAATGAGAAGCCTACACACGGCAACAAAGAGTAGCCCCCACTCGCCGCCACTAGAGAAAGCCCGCGTGCAGCAACAAAGTCCCAACGCAGCCCCAAATAAATAAGTAAATAAATAATAATTTAAAAAGAAGAAAGGAAAAGAAAGACAAGCCTGTTTAGACCAATGGCCTCCAGTGGTTTTCATGCAGCTTCTGTATCCTAGGAGTCCCTCCGTTCCTGTGTTCTTGAGTTTGCCTTGTACACTTTAGACATGTCTGCCTTGGAAATTAAACAGGTGCACAGAACAGGAGGATGTAGATGTGGGTATCACAGGGGTGTTTCGGCTAATACTTCCTCCACCTTCAACCTCTTCCAATTAACACATTTAATTTGCTAGTTAGATATTTCTAGGCAGAGTGAGAAAAGGGAAATTAGGATTTGGGAGATGGGGTTAAAGCAACGTTCAAATGATATCCCACTGAGGACCAGTATATATATATTTGAAAGGTGGGGTCAAAACGTGGGGTCAGAAGTAGTTTGAATACCTGTTGCTTTTGAGCCCTGACCCAGGGAGGGCTCGTCAGAATGTCAAATGCAGCAATCCCCCTGAGGAGATGGATGGCACCTGCTGGAATTAGTTGACTTAACTAATCAGATGAAATGACGTCATGTATTTACAGTAGTCAGCATGGCGTCTGGCCTGCAAGAAGTGCTCAAGAAATGCTAGCTGCTATTCTTATTATCACTGTTACTGTTACTCTCACTCTCCCTTTCACAGATGGTTAAAGCGTCTTTGCTTAAAATGTGTGTATGAGGCCATTACACTGAATAGAAAAATCATAGAGGAGAAAAAAGTCTGCGATGGAAAAGGAGACATCTATTTGGGCCATCTTGTGGGTTTTTGTATCGTTAGGAGTATTTCACCTTCTATTTGAGATGTTCCCTTTGGACACTTCACACTTCCGAAAGAGCCCTTCTGTCCGTAGCTTTGGTGTTTAGGATCTTGCGGGCAGGCCTAAACTGCTTCTAAGAGCTTGAGCTCTCCCCATAAAGTCAACGCATCACCCCAGAGCTAGACGGACGTTTCAGGGGAGCCACAGGCTGGCGGACTGGAGGCCCCTTGGATTCGGAACCAAACGTAAGAGAGGAGCTTGGTAGGGTGTTAGTCAGTGTGTCCGGGTTTGAATCTGTGATTAATGCACAAGGTTTCTGCAAAGGAAAGCATAATTTTCCATTTTGTATCTTCAGCTTCATAGACGATCAAATCCAATGCAAAAAACAAAACAAAAAAATCTAGTCCCGAAACTGAAAATGGGTATGGATGGTGTAGGAGAGCGTCATAAAATAAGAGCGCTCTGAAGGGCTCGGTTTCCGGGATCATTCACCGTCCGTCGTCTCTGGACATTCTGTGCTCACAGCCCAGCTCAGGCGGGAAGTGTGAGGTGATCCCTCTTATTGCTGGAGAAGTTCTGGCTGATCTCTTTCTAGAGCTTTTCACTGGCTTCCATCACAGAAATGGCCCCATGGGCGTGCAGGCAGCATCGTTCTCCATCACAAAGCCCGGATAACCTCCCACGGCAAGTTCAACCTGTGGTCATTCCAGAGAGCAAACGAGCTGCAGGCTTTCTTTTCTGCGAGACAGTGAAGTCCAGCAAATAGAGTGGCACAGCTGCATCGAGAGTGGGGAGACCTGTGTTCACTCCTAGCACTGTCCTGTCAAACGATTCCCTGCTGGTCTGGTTATCCGCTGCCCAGGTCAGCCAGCCCGTTGTGATGCTTGTCACCCCGGGGAAGCGCTGACCACACACACCGACCACGGAGCCTTCCTCTGACTCACAGGCACACCGACTCTGGTTTTCCCCCAGACGCATGTGTGCAATGCCACTGCACGGAACGGGGACACTTGTGTATGTGCAGGAAAGCGCTGGTGTGCTTGGTGACAAGGAGGGCTATTTAGAGTTATTCAAATTCTCTCCAGCAAATGCAACACCCTGGAAGAAGAACACTTATAATTTAGTGTTAATTGGAGAAGATCAGCTGAGCAGAGCCACGAAAGCATCCCAGATGGTTGAGAGCAGATGCCAGAGCAGGAGGTACCATCACACATTACAGCTGTGATACGATGAGGTCAAAGATGGGTTTTATGCAGGAAACCACAGCATTACCATAACAACCAGGTACAACACCAAATAAGGATGCGTTTCCTGGAAACAGTATGAACTCGCACAGGAAACCCAAGAAGGAAGTGAAGCCGAATCAGGGAAGGGTCATCCATACATAGGCAACATTTCTGTCTTACAGTTTCCTGTTTCTTAGTTACCCTAATAATCCTAATTCTCTACTTACTGTGTTTAGTTACCATGTATAAAAGTTATGTGTTCAGTGGTCTGCAACTCAAATCTCATTCCTGGTGTAATTCTTGAAATCTGTAAAAGGCCAACCCTCTCCTTTTATTATATGTCAGCAGGTATTAAACATGTCGTCATAGGGAAACTCTCTTCTAAAAGTATGCTCCTCAGATAGGCATCATTTAGGAGCTTTTAAGAAACTCAGGTTCTCAGACCTCACCCCAAACTTACTGAATCAGAATCTTCATTTTAGGTGGGGCAGGGGAGATAAATTAGGAGTTTGGGATTAACATATACACACTACTAAATATAAAATAGATAAACAAGGACCTACTGTAGAGACAAGGGAGCTCTACTCAATATCTTGTAATAACCTAGAATGGAAAATAATTTTAAAATATATATATATATATAACTCAGTCACTTGCTGTACACTTGAAATTAACACAATGTTGTAAATTAAGTATACTTTAAAAAAATAAAGCATTAAACAAATGTTGATCAAATCATTAAAAAAAATATATATTTTAGCATGGTTCCCAAGGTGACAAATAAGCTTGTCAAAATTTGAAGGACACTGATATATAATAAGAACATGCTACGGAACCTCTATTCTACATACAAGGTCTTGATTATTATTTTGGTCATCCAGAAGAATGAAAAAATGCATGAAGTAGCCTAATCAGTTCCTTACTATCACATTTGCTTACTTTTCTGTCACTGTTTGGAAAATGATCAGGGACAGCTTCTAAACGTGTTTCTAATGAAGTTCTTCTGTATACACTTAGGAGATGGGAAAGTGAGTGACGTGGTAAGAGGACGATCCCAAAATCAATGGACGTGGGTGAATCTGGTTGAATAGGAAACACACAGGATGTGGCGATGGGTGTGTTGATGTCTGTTTCACCGTGGCTGCCAGGGAAGGATTTAGCCTTTTATCGAGGGCCTTCAGACAGCAAGGTTCCAGGACTCCTGCATCACAAGCTTGTGGCAGGTGTGCCTGTGTTCAGCAGAAAGGGCTCCTGACATGGTCGGAGCCTCTCCTCTCCTGCACGTTGTTGTTGTTGTTAATATTTATTTATTTATTTGGTTGCACTGGGTCTTAGTTGCAGCAGGCATGCCCCTTAGTTCTGCCTCACCGACTCCTTAGTTGTGGCAGGTGGGTTCCTTATTTGCGCCATGCGGGCTCCTTAGTTATGGCATGTGAACTCTTGCAGCATGCATGTTGCAGCATGCATGTGGGATCTAGTTCCCTGACCAGAGATTGAACCCAGGCCCCCTGCATTGGGAGCGCAGAGTCTTAACCACTGCGCCACCAGGGAGGTCCCTCTTGCTCGGATTTTAGCAGACGTGGAGGCCACCCTGGTCTCATCACTCAGGATGTGGAAATGCAGTGCATGTAGCAGCCTCTTGCTGCCAACTCCTAGGTCCTAAAACCATCCTGCAAGAGTTTCGTTTTCAATGCTTCCTCGGACCTCCTGTCTGGGCTGCATCTGAGTGAGTCTCAGACTATATTTTGTGCAAGCTTTGCATTAGATCCAAGTATAGTAGGGCAAAACACCTCATCTTCTGTTTATTTATTACAATATTTCACTTGCTACTGTCTGAAAATACCCTCGAATCAAATAACAAATGCAAAGCTTCTGAACAAACAACACCAGCTCTCCCCCACGTATCCCCCACAAGCCAGCACATCATTTTTGTATCTTATGCATTGCAAATAAATAATCCAATCTTTTTTGGTCATATATTATTTTTCCCTTTGATGTGTACTTTTTTTTTTGTTTTCGTTTTTGTTTTTGTTTTTGTTTTTTTGTGGTACGTGGGCCTCTCACCGCTGTGGCCTCTCCCATTGCGGAGCACAGGCTCTGGACGCGCAGACTCAGTGGCCATAGCTCACGGGCCCAGCCACTCCGCGGCATGTGGGATCTTCCCGGACTGGGGCACGAACCCATGTCCCCTCCATCGGCAGGCGGACTCTCAACCACTGCGCCACCAGGGAAGCCCTGATGTGTAAGCTTTTGAACTTGATTTTATACTGTAGGTAACCCATATGCTTTCAAATATCCCATCTGTGGGATCCCTTGAGCTCCATGTGATGGAGAGGACCACGGCTGGTGTTTTGGAAATCTTGACCATTAATTTTGGGAAGAAGCACAAGATCGAGTTTACCTACATTCCATGGACATTGCTTCCAGCTGGAGACATTAATCTGTGTGCTTGTTGACAGATATGTCCTGATGTTTGGCGTGTTGATTACGCTTCTAATCCCACATAAGCTAAACAAAGAATTGCCTTTCCAGGGTTAATCAATGATGGCAGAATTTCTCTATCCCACTCAGTAACTGATTCAGGAGAGCCTCGGAACATAGGGTAAAGCTCGCTTTCTGGAGCAACACCTAGCATTTCCCATGCCCCAGGGAGAGTCATAGCCACCACCAGCTGCTGCAATTAGAAACTCTCATTTATCTTAAAATCCTAGCCTCCATGGGAATATTTGACTTCCACCATTCACCTGTTGATCACAGGAAGGACTTAGCTAAAGTAGTTTTAAGGGAACTTTTTAGGGTTTCCTGCGTTCCCTGGAATTACATTGAGTAGGTGGACAGTCTTCCTTAATTATTCATGGTGGGTGGCTGCCTCAGGAGATATTTTCTTTCCTTAATGAGCTCGATGTTTCCAAAAGGGTGAATAGGGACATCAAAGCATTTTGCTTCGACGTTTTGCCTGAGTCGACCTACCTTGTAGAAGAAAAAAGACAGATCTGCTGAAATAGCAAGGCTTCCATCAGGCAAGCTGATTTTTTAAAATTTTTTATTGAAGTATAGTTGATTTACAATGTGCGTGTGTGTGTGTATCTATATATATATATATATATATATATATAGATACACACACACACACATATATATACACGTTTTCAGATTCTTTTCCATTACAGGTTATTCCAAGATATTGAATATAGCTCCCTGTGCTATACAGTAGGTCCTTGTTCCTTATCTATTTTATATATAGTAGTGTGTATCTTTTAATCTCAAATTCCTAATTCATCCCTCCCCACCTCTTCCCCTTTGGTAACCATTAGTTTGTTCTCTATGTCTGTGAGTCTGTTTCTGTTTTGTACATAAGTTCATTTGTGTCATTTTTTTAGATTCCACATGTAAGCAATATCGTATGGTGTTTGTCTTTCTCTTTCTGAATTCACGTAGCATGATCACCTCTAGGTCCATCCATGTTGCTGCAAATGGCATTATTTCATTCTTTTTTATGGCTGAGTAATATTCCATTGTGTGTGTATAGATATAGATATATAGATATATATATCACATCATCTTTATCCATCCACCTGTTGATGGACATTTGGTTGTTTCCATGTCTTGCCTGTTGTAAATAGTGCTGCTATGAACATAGGGGTGCGTGTATCTTTTCAAATTAGAGTTTTCTCCAGCTATACCCCCAGAAGTGGGATTGCTGGATCATATGGTAGCTCTATTTTTCGTTTTTGAAGGAACCTCCGTACTGTTCTCCATAGATGCTGCACCAATTTACATTCCCACCAACAATGCAGGAGGGCTCCCTTTTCTCCACACCCTCTCCAGCATTTGTTATTTGTAGGCTTCTTGATGATGGCTGTTCTGACGAGTATGAGATGATACCTCATTGTAGTTTGGATTTTAGGCAAACTGATTGCTTAACTCATATTTTTAACTCCATTGTAAGAGCTGAGCTGCATTGAGCACTCCTAGTGCTGGGCTAAGAGTTTGGGATGCAATTCTCTTTCATCCCTTATGGCAACCTCTTCTACTATTACATGTTATCACCTCTGACTTAGAGGCAAAGAACCCCAGTGAGCAAACCAGGGACCCAGGGCTCAAACCAGGTTGGCTTCTGTCAGGACCCAGAAGCCAGAGCTTGAGCAGTTAATTCTGCATTATAGCACTTCCCTTTCACGACAGAGCTAGGATTATGCCCAAGCGCCCGAAACCCTTCTCTCCTGTGTGGCGCGCCACAGTCCTGGCTCCAAAGAGTGGCTTGGCACCCGCTCGTGGTGTGAAGCAATGGAATGAACAAACTGTCCAGGACCCAGGCTTCACACCTGAAGGAGGAAGGACCCCGATTTTCACAGCACCAGGTTTTCTCCTTTAGAATGACAAGCTCTCATCTTTTCCAGTGTGCTAGCTCTTATTGTCTCTGGTTAAATAACAAAGTGCTCTTCTCAAAATGGCTTGCTTCCTGTATTTGTTTCGTTCCAGGAAGAATGTGAGAAAGCTTTGGAAATAAAGTGTTTCATTTATAAGCTATCCTGCAGCCCGCCATCGGTAATTCAAAACTATCATCCTACGTACATTGGTATCATTATACCTGGAGAACCTTCTGAAAGATAATATTTGTGGACCTCTGACTTCCAATGTATGGGTCTGAAAGCAAGAATAATCCAGCAGTATTTGTTCCCACAGGAGATTTCTGGGCACAATTTTTAGAAGAGAAATACGTTAGAACTTTATAGGATCAATATCATGAAAAATTTAATGGTTAATGGGCCCCGGGCTTTCTGAATGAGATGCTGGCATAAGACCCAAATAGTTATTAGGTACAAGGGTGCCTCTTGCAGGAGAAAAAAGGACTAAAAGGAAATCAGAAATCTGATGGTTTTCTGTGTGTAAATGCATGGTGGCCTCAGCTAGATTCTCTCGTATTAATCCCAGCCCAGTGGTGTGCAGTGATTTTGATGAAAGGGATAAAGTTATCACTCTAGGCAATGAATCAGAAAAATTGATGGGGACAAAGAAAATATCATGTATCATGTAGCAAGTATCATGGTCATTTGAAGTCTTGGAATTTGGAGGAAATATCTAAGGAGGAGTGTGAAAATGGGGAAGGATGCAAGATATAATTTAGTAGAAGGAGTCTGTGTCGTAAATGCAGCTGCAGCTTCGTCTGAATATGAAAATAGCCTAGAGGGGAATCTGTACCTAGGAGATGTAGCTGGCTTGAGCAAAGGCAAGGGTCACCAGGAGGCTTTGGGAACAAACGCCATCCGTGACCCTCTGCGTGCCCCGGTCTCTAGCCTGTGTTTACTAGGCTTTTGCAAACACATGTTGAATACATGGATGAGGAAGTCTAGGAGGCAACAGTGCATTTGAAAGGCATCTTTTAAAAATTACTGGACTATTTTTTAATATGTATTTATTTTAATAATGCTTCTTTTTTTTAAAACTAAAAAAAAATTTTTTTTTAATTTTTTGGCCGTGTCGTGTGGCTTGCAGTATCTTAGTTCCCCGACCAGGGACCAAACGCGGGCCCTCAGCAGTGAAAGTGCAGTCTCCTAACCACTGGACCGCCAGGAAATTCCCAGTAGACTTTTTTTTTTTTTTTAGCAGTTTTAGGTTTATAGAAAAACAGAGTAGAAAGTACAGAGAGCTTTCCTATATTCATTTCTTCTGCACACAATTTGCCATGTTATCTCTTGTATTAGCGGGGTACATGTGTTACATTTGATGAGCCAATATTGATACATTATTATCAATTAAATTACATGGTTTACATTAGAGTTCACCATTGGAATTGCGCCTCCTGTGGGTCGGGACAAATGCATAATGATTACAGCATCGTACATAATACTTTCCCTGCCCTAAAAATCCTCTGTGCTCTGCCTCTTCTTCCCTCCCTCCCCTCCAACCTCTGACAAGCGCTGATCTGTTTACTGTCTGCCTAGTTTTGCCTTTTCCAGCATGTCATAGAGTTGAATCATGCAGTATGTAGCCCCTTCAGATGGGCTTCTTTCACTTAGCCCTATGCATTTAAGGTTCTTCCATGTCTCTTCATGGCTTGATAGCTCATTTCTTTGTATCACTGAATAATATCGCGCTGTCTGGATGGACCACAGTTAGTTTATTCGTTCACCTGCTGAAGGACACCTTGCTTGCTTCCAAGGTTTTGGCAATTGTAAATAAACGTGCTCTAAATATTTACATTGTGTCCATAGAAGTTATCACGGAAGCCATATTTTTTAAAAAGGCATTTCTTCACGGCATTTTCTTCATGCTAAGATACTTCTGTGTAATATATGAAAGGTGAATTTCATTTGAAATGGAGGTGCGTGGTTATATGCCCTTTTGCAAAATAGCAATTAGAACATAAGGAAGTAAAACCCTGAATGCTCTGCTCTCTGCCTAATCTGTGTTATTTTATTTAGAAATTACTATATGTACCAAAAGGGGCATTTTTCCTTCAAAGCGTTAAGTGGCGGGGCGGGGGGGGCTTCCCTGGTGGCGCAGTGGTTGAGAGTCCGCCTGCCGATGCAGGGGACACGGGTTCATGCCCCGGTCCAGGAAGATCCCACGTGCCGCGGAGCAGCTGGGCCCGTGAGCCATGGCCGCTGAGCCTGCGCGTCCGGAGCCTGTGCTCCGCAACGGGAGAGGCCACAGCAGTGAGAGGCCCGCGTACCGCAAAAAGAAAAAAAGTGTTAAGTGGGGGTTACATGGCCTTGTTGCTTCTTCCTCTGTGAACTCATTAAACTAATTACCATTTTCAAAGTGATAAGCCTTAAATTAGTGTCAGAGTCAAACTCCCCCAAGCCCGAGTGCACACGTGGTTTGCTTAGCTGAACCAAATCACAGCACGATAAATGTCTGGCTGACGATGATTTATCACGGGTGGCAAATCACTAAAATGGCCCCGTGCATATTATTTTTGGTCCTGAGGATGACATATAGGTATATGGTGTGGCTTCTAGGAATGTTTATTATATGAGTTAAAACACTGAAAAAGATTGAATGTACTCTAGCCTGTGGCACTGCAATCAGATAGCAAGAATATGTCTGGTAACAGATGACTGGGGTCTTGCTTTCACATCAGAAATCATGTCTGCCACCTCTGTGGAGGGTTGTCTCTGTGGCCTTCTGCCCCTTTTCTGGACCAAGTTGGTGAAGGTGCAACCCTGGAGTGCAGGGCCCGTCTCCGCGGAGGGCATGACCTACCTGATGGATAGGATTACCCATATCCAGTTATTAGTTCTGCTGCAAAGAATGCCTGGTGTCCTTTTAGAATTCCAGTTGTGTGGTTACCTACAGTGAAGAGATGGTCCCCTGTCGAGACGAGTGATGCTATAGCCACCCCAGGAGGATGTGGAAAAGGTTGTGTCTCACATATAATGAGGCTTTCTGGGGAAAGCAGGACAGCGCCTAGGCTGGTCTGAAGATGGCTTGAGGGAGATGGGAAAGGAGACAGATTCAGCTTTCATGGTGGGTAGGAGCTGGGGCTTGGATGTGGGTTCCCACATGGAGGTAGGAGCTGGCATAGTTTGAACCTTCCATGGGCACTGGGGGAGGGAGCCCCCAGGCTTTCTTATTAGCTTGTTGGGCACAAGTGGAAGAGGCAGAGGTGAGACTTAAAAGCTCTTAGCTGTCAAACATCAAAAAACCGAGTCAGACCCTTTAATACCTCAAACAGTAACTGCATGGATGGACTAAATTAAATTGGCGGCATGTGAATGTAGCAATCTCCGTGAAAATGGTAAATTATATACCTCTGGTCTGACCATCATTTTCTTCTGATCTGAGAGCAGGTGGTAGCTTCCTAATCAGAGAGTCCGTGTTTTAGCCCATTCCTCAGTCTTCAGCTGGCTTCTGTTTTGTTTTGTTTTGTTCTGTTTATTCTTATGGAAAATTTGAGGCATCCATAGAAACAGAGAGAAAAGTGCAGTGAACTGCCATATGCCCTGGATCCACATTTAACAATTAATGAAGTCACGCCTGATTTTATTAATCCACGCTCTGTACTCACTTCCCTTCTTCCTGGATTAATTTGAAGACAGCAGCCATCATTATCATGTCATCCATGGGTGTTTCAGGATGTAACTCTAACTTTTTTTCCTTCATGTCTTTTTTTTTTTTTTTTTTTTTTTACTCCTCTGTGATTTTCACTGAGTTCATCCACTTAACTCTGCAGGGTTTGAGAGTTTGGGTTTTGCAGTCAGACTTAACTCTTCCTTTCTGGGTCTCTCACTTGCTAACGCTGTGACTTTGAACAGGTCATGTATCTTTTTGGAGCACTGTTGCCCTCAGCTGTGCAGTGGAGCCAATGCTCTTTACTCGTAGGGTTCAGTATGATGTAATCAAGAGAACATGGAATAAAGTCCTCTGCAGACAGAGTGTTCAACAAATGGTACCCATTACTCTCATTGTTGACCATGGTATCATCATTATTATTTTGAAGGGTTGCTATATGGGGGTTAGTATACAATGTGAAGTATGGGGAAAGAAGGTGAGGAAAAGAAAAAGGAAAGTGTGAGGAATATTTATTTTCATGATGGACAGTTTTAGACCTGGGTATCTATGGTAAGTATGAAAAAGGTCATTCATCATAAAATAGTTTTAGAGATGTTTGTTTGTATAAGAGGAAGAGTGATGATTTAGTTTTTTCCAGTCAATAAGGAAAACCAGTAGACTTCTTTATAGCCTCAGGCCAGCTGGTGATTGCAGCAATTTGGCTTCTCTCTTCCGGCATCTTCCTCCAAGGGGCTCATGATCTGTGAGCCTGATTCCTCTAGAATCCTTTATCAGGTCTCCCTACAGGGTCACCCCATGATGCCTGGACGTTCAAATGATGCTTGTAGATGATACTTAATTCACTGACTACATCTTCTCATTGTCTCTGCCAAGAGCCCGGCCACTGTGCTCCTTCTGATTCTGCTGCATCCCCTGTTGGGATCAGCACAGGAGAGCTCAGTGTGTAAGACCATCTCCTTCTCACCATGAGAAATTAACAGACAGGTCGGTGAGGGCGAATCACCTCCCTTTCTCTTGTAAAGATTGCACTATTTTAACACTGAGTGTTTTCTCCCCTTCAGGGCAGATCTTGGATGTTCTAGATGAGTTGAAACTGGCTAATAACACCCTGGTCTACTTCTCCTCGGACCAAGGAGCACATGTAGAGGAGGTGACTGTCAAAGGGGAAGGTCACGGAGGCAGTAACGGAATCTATAAAGGTGAGCAATCTGTGCTGGTGGGAAATGGCACGGTGTCAGCTCTGTGCTCTGCCTGCCCCCCGCCGCTCACCCCCTCATCGCCTTCTCCTGGACCTTGGAGCTGTGGTGCTATTCTTCTGCCACTTGAAACATACAGGGCTTTATTGGGTCACAGGCATTGAAAACTCAGATGGCCAAAGTGACCATTTCCGCTGTGGTCCCCCCAGAACTTAAAAGCACGCATTCTGTGTCCAGACATTAAAATGAGGGTGTTTTCCCCCTAAATCTAAATTCAGCCCCATAGTAGTTGGTTCATAGTGTAGTTGGCCCCATAGTGTAGTTGGTTCAAACAAGACCCCTTACACCCTCCCCCCATGACCTCTACAACTACAATTGCTTTAAGCCCGGAAGTTTGTGTTGATTTGTTACAGCAACAATAAAAAGCTATTAACTTGTATTTGGGCATCAGAAGTTTGAAATGGGTCTCACTGGTCTAAAATCAAGATGGTAGCAGGACTGCATCTTTCTGGAGGCTCCAGGGGAGAATCCATTTCCTTGCCTTCTCCAGCTTCTGGAGGTGGTCACTCTCCTTGGCTCGTGGACCCTTTCTTCCACCTTTAAAGCCACCAATGCAGTGTCTTCAAACCTTCCTCTCTCTCTCTCTCTCTGACCTCTGCTTCCATAATTCCATCTCTTTCACTTACTCTGACTTTCTTGCCTGCAATTTTAAGGACCCTTGTGATTATGTCAGGCTCACCCACTTAATCCAGAGTAATTTTTCCTGTTTCTAGACCCTTAATCATGTCTGCAGAGTCCCTCTTGTCATGGAAGGTAACCTAGTCACAGTGTCCGGGAATGAGGATGCTGACATCTTTGGGAGGTCATTATTCTGCCTATCTCCACATGCTACAGCATTGTGGGCTGATGCTTCCTTCCTGACAGAGCATTAGCTAAGCCACCACCAAGATGGATCAGGCTACCCGTCATTGGGGATATTAGATAAGACCCATCTGCTGACCCCAAGTTGCTTATACAACATACACTCTGCGAATATGAGACATAGATACCTGGGTATAATAACATGTGGCCCATTTCACAAAGACTTAGGTGAGATACCTCAAAGGGCATATCCGTGCTAAGGGTTAGGACACCACCCGAATCTGCAGTGGGTGTGGGTTGGATGTAACATGGGGGAGGATGATTAGAAGTGACCATGCAAAAGGCAAAGCAAGGCGTCCCAGACAGTAGGGGCTGCTGAATAAAGCAAGATGCGTGACACATAGGAAAGCGCATTGAATTTTGCTCCCTAAAGCCATGAGGTGCCTTATTGCCCTTTCATTATTCTCTCACATGGATGTTTCACAGATTCCCAGGGACTCAGGAAATCAGAGTTTACCTACAAAGATATGAAATGCTAATCTATGGAGTGCTTTCATCCATTAGTTTACAAAACCCTGATTGAACTGTGTATCTGGCACTGGGTTAGAGGCAACAATACGGTCCCTGCCCTAAAGGAGCCCATGGTCAACGGGTTGGGTCGGTGGGTGGCTGGTTGGTTGCGTGGATGGTTGGATGGTTGGTTGGGTAGATGGCTGGTTGGGTGGGTGGGTGGTTGGGTGGGTGGGTGGTTGGTTGAGTGGGTGGATGGTTGGGTGGTTGATTGGGTGGTTGGTCGGTTGGGTGGGTAGGTGGGTGGCTGGTTGGTTGGGTGGATGGTTGGTTGGGTAAATGACTGGTTGGTTGGGTGGGTGGTTGGGTGGGTGGGTGGGTGGTTGAGTGGGTGGATGGTTGGGTGGATAGGTGGGTGGATGGTTTTTTGGGTGGGTGGATGGTTGGTTGGGTAAATGGCTGGTTGGTTGGGTGGTTGGTTGGGTGGGTGGGTGGTTGGGTGGGTCGGTGGTTGGTTGAGTGGGTGGATGGTTGGGTGGTTGGCTGGGTAAATGGCTGGTTGGTTGGGTGGGTGGTTGGGTGGGTGGGGAGGTGGGTGAATGGTTTTTTGGGTGGGTGGATGGTTGGGTGGGTGGTTGGTTGGGTAGATGGTTGGATGGTTGGTTGGGTCAGTGGCTGGTTGGTTGAGTGGTTAGTTGTTTGCATGGGTGGTTGGGTTGGGGGTGGTGGGAGGAAGCCTAAGGAGGCCCATGCGATTTAACAAGGGTGTCGACATTCTTGGCACAAGATGCCTGTGGTGCATACAGCAAGGAGAGCCTCACTCGGCCAACAGGGCCCAAGAAATGTTCCCAAAGGAGACCAGGCTGGGAAGGAGGTAGCCAGAGTGTGCTTGAGCTCTTATCCTTCTACCTCGAGCTCTTTCCACTCTCCCAACCACATACCCTCGTGAGTAGAGCTGGGATGAGGAGAGAAGCACATGGCTTACTCTGCAAACTGGCAGGAATTGGATAACACCAGATCACACCAGTCCTGAACCAAACAGACAGTGAAAAGGCAGTCTGTCACCCATCCCAATGGCAGCACGTAGCCTGTGAAACCTTATACTTCTATTTACATCCTCGACATGCACATCTGAGTCCTTTCAAATTCTGAGCACTGGGGGGCCGGGACCTTTGTTTACACCTTCGGTTACCTGGAACCCAGGAGGGAAGGATTCCTGTTCAGTGCGGGTCTGGACAACCTCACTGGATGTTTATACCACTTCCTTTGCTTGTCATCGTTCCCTCCCCCGTGCAGGACACACGACTGATACTCAGCACAGGTGAAATGACTGAGCAGGTGTCTCTACTCGGAACAGGATTAACCCACTCTTTCAGCCAGCCCTCCTCTATTCAGTCTTATTTTTGAGGAGCGAGAAGTGAAAGTATGTATTCCTGTAGAGTAAGATGAGGTGCTTTCGTCGTATTTCCTTGAGGTTATGGACTGTGCGCGGAGAGTTGTTTTTATGTTATTTTATACATGATAGTGTCTCTCGAGATGGAGTCCCAGACTGCATTTCATGCACTGGCTCCCCCGTCCATTCATTCCCCCGGTGAAGGTCTGTTAGGTTCCAAAGTTGCTTAGTGGCTGCTGCCGAGACGTGTACATAGGTCACAGTAATAGATGTGGTCAGCAAGTAACACGTTATTTAAGAAAGTCACATATATGGTGTGACGGAGCTTTGGTTCGGGGACAGATGACCACCAGCGATGAATCTGAGGGAGCCTGATGATGAAAAGCAGGAGATGTACTGGCATTTTGTGTCGACGGCTGACTCTTCAGAGACCTAAGTGGATGGTGAGGATGAGTCAGAAAGAGAGTGTCCAGGGTCTGAAGGATGCCTTGGAATTGGGCTTCTCATACAATCTGAAGAGCAGGCTCACAGCTGCTCCCTGTTTTTTTTGTTTTTTTAAGAAACATATTGAATGTGTTAGACATACTTTGTTTGAATGCTAGAACTACCATCGGTGTCTGACACTGTATTAATAGCTGAGCCACCACTCTATTGCGAAGCATTATCCCTTTGTCAAGTTTAGTTGAAATCAAGTTCACAGTGAAACATTGTTAACGGTATGATGCTCAAAAAAAAAAAAAAAGATGCAGTTTCCTTCTAGCTATGGGGAATGACCAAAGACTTCTCAGTGTCAAGACGCCTTGTTTTCTAAAGCTGTGAACTTGCATGCACTCCTATGATTTATGCAAACACAGAGAAATCACACCGTTTGAGCTCACTGATCAAAAGAGCATCCTTTCAGAACAATCCTGATTTGCAGTCTTCATCAGAACTGCTCCAAAAGATCTATCCTTCCTCACAGGGCCTCCTCTTCTCTAGTCACATCCCATCCTGCCTCACTCGACTAAGGGCACTCCTACTGTCCCTTAGGGCCCCCCGAGATAATCCACGATAATCTCCCCATCACGCCATCAGTCATGTAATCATATCTACAAAGTCCCTTTTTCAGAAAATGAGGTACAATTCAAAGGTTCCGAGGATTCCAACATGGACATCTTTAGGGGTCATTATTCAGCCTTCCCCTAAAAAACAAAAATCTATACTATTTGAGCTCAGTGATCCCTCCATATTCCTCAGTCTGTTTCACTAATGAAATCTACGGACCACCTTGGTAGAATGGCTGTGATTAAATCGCGACACAGAGTTCAACAGCTAATCCCTTTTAATCAGAGGAACATTAGATTCTGCTGTAGTCTGCATTTCAAAAAATTAATTTAATTTTGTGGGGTTGAGGGGATAGCGACACTACTAGTTTTCTCTCTCTCTCTTTTTTTTCTAATTGACATATAGTTGATTTACAATGTTGTGTTTGTTTCAGATGTACAGCAAAGTGATTCATTTATACACACACATATATCTATTTTTTTCAGATTCTTTTCCCTTACAGGTTATTACAAAATATTGAGTATAGTTCCCTGTGCTATACAGTAGGACCTTGTTGATTATCTATTTTTTTTAACTTTAAAAAAAAATTGATTTATTTTATTTATTTATTTTTGGTTGCATTGGGTCTTCATTGCTGCGCGCGGGCTTTCTCTAGTTGCGGTGAGCAGGGGCTGCTCTTCATTGCGGTGCACAGGCTTCTCATTGCGGTGGCTCCTCTTGTTGCAGAGCATGGGCTCCAGCAGTTGTGGCACGTGGGCTCAGTAGTTGTGACTCATGGGCTCTAGAGCGCAGGCTCAGTAGTTGTGGTGCACAGGCCCAGTTGCTCCGCGGCATGTGGGATCTTCCCAGATCAGGGCTCGAACCCATGTCCCCTGCATTGGCAGGCAGATTCTTAACCAGTGCGCCACCAGGGAAGCCCTGTTTATCTATTTTATGTAAAGTAGTGTGTATCTGTTAATCCCAAGCTCCTAATTTATCCCTCCCCCACTTTCCCCTTTGGTAACCATAAGTTTGTTTTCTATATCTGTGAGTCTGTTTCTGTTTCACGGATAAGTTCATTTGTGTCATGTTTTAAATTCCATATATAAGTGACATCATATGATATTTGTCTTCCTCTGTCTGGCTTCACTTAGTATGATAATCTTCAGGTCCACGCATGTTGCTGCAAATGGCATTATTTTATTCTTTTTTACTCCTGAGTACTATTTCATTATACATATATATCACATTTCCTTTTATCATTCACCTGTCGATGGACATTAGGTTGTTTTCCATGTCTTGGCTATTGTGGATAGTACTGCTATGAACATTGGGGTGCATGTATCTTTTTGAATTACAGTTTTGTCTGGATATAGGCCCAGGAGTTGGATTGCTGGATCATACGGTAGCTCTATTTTTAGTTTTCTAAGGAACCTCCAGACTGTTCTCTATAGTGGCTGCACCAAAGTACATTCTCACCAACAGTGTAGGAGGTTCCCTTTTCTCCACACCCTCCCTCGCATGTAATATTTGTAAACTTATTTTCACCTTTTCCCTAAAATATCCTCCCTTAGCTGGGACCAGAATAACTTCCCTAAGATTTTCTTAGCGTTTAGAGTTTCCTTCCTCTTCCTCACAGCTGAAAATTCCCCGAAGTCTCGGATGAGAACATCATACTCCTAGCTCTGGCTTCCTTTTCATTCCTCTCCCAAGTCAAGGTCACCCAGCAGGAGGCTCCCCCCTCAACCCCCTGCCTCCCTTTTACTCTGCGTAAAGGCAAGTAATAAGTGTCAATGGAGTGGATAAATTAACTCTATAGATGGCTTCTGCAGAAGCATTGGTTGGGTGTGAGGGCTGAAAATCGTATTTTCCTGAGTGTTCATGAACGTAGACTTTCTCCACGTGCAGAGAAATGCTCTCCGAATTCCCTGATGCCTGCAAGAAAGGCACTGCAGTTTTCCTTGCAGTGCAGATTCCAAAAGCCAGTGATTGGCTGGAGTCCGTGTGGCTTAGGAGTTGCTTCTTACAGTCACCGAGTTTGGCCACTCTTTGCCTCAGGCAGTCACACAGCTTTCAGAGCAACGGATGCTTTTGTTGGAGGAAAAAAAAAAAAAACCCAGCAAGAGGCTCTGCTAGTTTATTAGGGGGTGGTTACGTTCAGGTTCATTCTTCAGATTTTAGCAAACATTTTCATCAGCTCCCCAAGAGAGGGCAAAGCTGGCTGGTCTTGCTGGTATCAGGACTTGGGTGCCAGGAGGCATCCCCCAGGCTTCCCCAGGCTTTTCCTCTTTGAAAGAAGCTCACATGTTACCCTCACCTAGCAGTTCATTCCTTCAGTTAAATTCCACTGAGAAGCACGCATATATTGAACCTCCATAGGATGCCAGGCTCGGGGCTGGCTTCTAGGACATGATGACAGCGAATACAGGGTCCCCAGCCTCTAGTAGCTCATATTCTTTGGTTGAGATGGACATCTAAGGAGATGGTTTCAGAATAACAAACTAGAAAGGAAGCTCTGAGAAGGGACAATTAGACGTTGTTCCCCCAACCTGGGAATTCAGAGAACTTCCCAGGAGACATGGACCTTTTGCAGGCTGATGCTTGGGAGTGTTGGCTGGGAGAGGAGAGGTGGAGAGTTCATTCCAGGCAGGAGTGACACACTTTACAGGGAACAGAAAAGCAGCTCAAGGTTGCTATAAGAGATGAAGGTGTCAACAAGGGATACTGGGCGATGTAGCTGATGAAAGGTACCCTACATCCACGTTAGTATGTCTGATAGAATGAAGTAGATAGATAGACAGACAGATAGGGATGGATGGATAGATAGATAGATAGATAGATAGATAGGGATAGATAGATATGATGCATGGATGGATGGATGGATAGACATAGGTAGGTAGATAGATAGATAGCTACCTAGATAGATAGATAGATAGATAGATAGATAGATAGATAGATAGAGATAGATGAACAGACATAGGTAGATAGATAGAAATGTGTGTATATATATTGTGTGTTTATATATATTTGTATATGTGTGTGTGTGTGTGTGTGTGTGTGTGTATACATATATAGTCATTGCCATTTGGGTAGTAGTTAAAATTGGAGGTCAAGAATATCACCCAAATCCACTCTAAGGAAAGGGTAAAGAAGTGAGAATAAGGATGAGTTGAGGGGTAACATAAGATGTCTCATGTTTTTGGCTGGTGTGGTTGGGTAGATAGAAGTACTTTGAGGAATTAGGACTCCCAGGCAGCGACTTGGTTCCCTTGTCTTTAGAATTTGAATAATAGGATTGTTATTATAGGAACATCGTAGAAGACTGTTGAGATGACTAAGAAGTCAGTACATGCAAAGTGTGTCCTCAGTGCCCTTAGTGAGGGCAAGGAATACTGTTGTCTGCCAGAGTGCAAGAACTACGATCCAGACGTATTCTACTCACATCTGTATTCTTAGAAGCTAGAATAGTGCCTGACATATTGTAAGAAATTATTTTTGAGTGAATATGTAAATGAAAAACCACTTGAACTTAGGTTTGAAGGCTCAGTGGTTTAACTCAATGAAGCGGGCAGTGAATCAACGTGCTTGTATCGGTAAACCCATTGGTATTGGTGATTGATTAGATATTGGGTTTGAGGGAAGGGAGGACGTCAAAGCTGTCTCTTCCACGTTTGGCTGGTGTGATTCGCTAGACAGAGGTTCCCTTTAGGAATTAGGACTCCTGGGCAGAGACCTATATTGGGTTGGTGTATGGGATCCTTTAGTGTAAGAAGAGAAGAGGGTCAGGGACCAAGCCGAACATAAAAGGTGGTACGGGAGATGATGATCCAACAAAGGAGATACGGAGAGAGTGACAGGGAAATAAGAAGAAAGCTGGGGGGGAAGGGAAGGTCCAGGGAAGGTTCGTAGAAGTGGATGCTGAGAAACAGTCAAGTAGGATGTAGACCCCAGAGATCCATTGTGTATATTATACACGTGATGTTCCCGTGAGTATTTTCGGCGGAGAGCGAGGGGCAGAGGCTGGCTGGATAGAAGGGGGCCGGAAGGTGAGCTGTTTCTCAGATTCTTTTCAGAAATGTGTCTGTGCAGGGAGACGGGCTGTGAAAGGGGTTCTTTGTCATGGGGAAGGTTGGAGTGTATTTCATTCCCTCAAGTCAACTTCCGTAGACGGATCGTGAAGGTACAGGGGACACCTGAGAATGTCAGATTTCTGAGAAGACGGTGGGAAATGAGACCCAACATGCAGGAGGATTGATCTTTGCCAGGAGGAGGGACCTTGTCTAGTCTGGCAGAAAATGCGGAGAGCAGATGCTGGTGCAATGAGAAGGGATAGTGGCTGGAATTTGAAGGTGTTCCCAAATGAAGCCTTCTGTTTCCTCTCTACAGAAGGAAACAGAGTTACCTACTGAAGGCGGGGTAGGGCAGGGCATGGAGGTGACAAGTAGTATTCTGGGGGAGGGTTGACATGCCAGCTGCAGGTAGGGAACCCTGGATTCCAGGAACAGGAAGGAACCCCATTTGGTCACTTTAACCAGATGTTGAGAAGATCTCGATTTACAGAGAACAGATAGATATTTTCATTGAGGGCTGGTATCGTACTGGGAAGGCATGAACATGTGTCAGAGGTTCTCTGGGATCCAGTCTTTTGGCAAGAATGTGATGGAAATGGTATATTGCATGATCTGAGCTGGTCATTGGGACCACATAGGATAAAGTTAGCAAACGTCCCGAAAATTGAAGTGTCATTTGGAACAATTGGGACTGTCCACTTAGTAGAAAACTGAACTACTGAATGATCGCAGTCCTCGACGAGATGACTGCATTGGGTTTTATTTGACAAAACGTGTGACCGTGGTACGACAGGGTTCGATATTGCAGAGTTTGGGCCCAAGGTTGAGAAAGCTGTATTGGAAGGCAGAGGTTTGTGGTTAGATAATAGAGTGTTTGGATCACTCACTTTCGAGACGGAGCAGGTGGGAGTGATGTGGTCTGTGGGTGACGGAGGCCAAGGTTGCCTGGAGGGGCACATGGTTGGGGATGTGACATCAGTGGATAAACTGAGGTCTGGGAGGGCAGGGCGTTGATGTATTTCGTGCTAATCGAGCTCATTTTCCTGGATGGAATGCACAGTGAGACTAAGAAGATGAGCTTGTTGGGTAAGACTCTGGAGGAGAGAACTTTTGGAATGCAACAGGTTAGGGAAATGAAAAAGCCTAGCAAAGTTAAGGGACCAAAAGAGGTAGGAAACAGGAGTTTATAACCACTCCCATCTGTAAGGTTCTCTTTTTTTTTCCCCCCCCCCAGGAATACTCTGCATCAATTCATCCATTCTTTCGTTCATTCACTGCATATATTGGACCTTCTCTATTTGGAAGGTATTACGCTGTGGACCGCAGTTGATTCAACAGTCGATTAGAGTTTCTTCTCAAGTACTCTTGGTCCCGCTGGGACGATGAGATGGGATCACATTGATTGTCACACATCCCATAAACGAGAACCTTGAAAAATGCCCAGGAAATGGAGAGTAGGAAGACATTACATGTGGTAGTGGTTGTAGAAGCCTTGATTAAATAGGAAGAGCGTCTTATGCAGGCTTTCGAGGGTTTACAGAAATGATTGGGGGTTGGGGGAAAATCCTGGCAGAGAAAACAGCAACAGAACTTTGCAGAAGGTGGGATAGGATGAGTTGTTTGCTGGGGCACTTAGGTGAGACTCAGCTCCACTAAGGAATGGTATTGGCAGGGTACTTTACATTTCAGACTGAAGGAGAGATTCTTTAGTTTTTCGTTCTTGCAGAAGATATGAAGGAGTCCAATTAAGTGAAAAAATAAATCATCAGTGGAAGTTGCGGCGACATTTCCCCCCTAATAACACTGAAGGAGTTCATATTACGGAGTATGGTCAGGGCTGATTCACGTACCCTACTCCCCAAATCTAAATTCGGTAACTTTAAGAGCAGGGCTCTATATGTGGAAGCTATCAATCAAAAAATTTTAAAAAGGGCTACAGATGAACTTATCTACATAACAGAAATAGAGTCACAGATGTAGGAAAGAAACTTACGGTTCCCAGGGGGTAAGGGCAGGGGATAAATTGGGAGATTGGGATTGACACACACACACTACTATATATAAAATAGATAACTAATAAGGACCTGCTGTAGAGCACAGGGAACTCTACTCAATACTCTGTAATGACCTATGGGGGAAAAGAATCTTAAAAAAGAGTGGATATATGTATATGTATAACAGATTCACTTTGCTGTACAGCAGAAACTAACACAGCATTGTAAATCAACTATACTCCAATAAAAAAAAAAAAGAAAGAAAGAAAGAAAAAGAGCAGGGCTCAGTAAACTATGGCATTTAGGCCAGATCCAGCCTGATGCCTGATCTTGTAGATCAAGTTTCCCTGAAACACAGCCATGTTCATTTGTTGGTGTCTGGCCCTCCTGCTTCTGAGGAGTTGGGCAAACCACCCAAACCACCTAAAATCGTTACTCCCTGGCTTTTCAAAGGAAACACGTGCCACCCCCTGGCTCAGATGATTTAGCCGTTTGATGTCTTGCTTAAATAGTCACCTTTAGCTTCTGAAACCGGGTCCGTTAACTTAAGGGTGTTCTTCAGTTCTTTACCTTCAAGCAGTGACATGAGCAGACGGCTGCTGTTTTATTCTTGCCCCGATAACAGGTGGATGATCATGTGATAGGACCTGGGCGGTTTTGTCACCGCCATTGGTGGGGTTTTAGTGCCTGGACTGAATACATACTGAATACATTTAGTGCCTGGTCTGAATACATCGAGGAGGGTGTAAACTATAGCATCTTGGATGAGAAAGACTTTAGTGTGAATTAGATTCGTCACGTGCTTCCTTGCGATTCCCATCAATCCAGGGAACCAGTGTTATCAGGCGGGGAGATGCCCAAGAGGACAAAAAAATGACAAATAGAGTATTGCAGAAAACTCTGTGCCCACGTCAAGCAAAAGAATGGCAAGCATATGCTCTTGCCATTCAAAGGCATTTGACCTGCCGGGTGGCAGCACGTGCAAAGACAAAACTATAGAAGCGTGGTTTAGAGATAGCTGTTCCTAACAAGAGTCTCGGAGTGAATGGTAGAAGAATTTCTCTGCACCGTCCTGGAGAGCTTAACTCAGCCATCGTCTGTCTGTGGCTTCCTGTCACGGCCGAGTGCCACCGGGATGTTAAATGCGTGCACTTGACAATTACTCGACCAAATTTTAAATTTAGACCATGCTCTTTTCTCTGTTCAGACATTTTCAGAAAGAATCCACACTCCTTCACCTGTTTTTCCTGTATCTCCCTTGCAATCCCCTGTCCTTCTCTGCTAACCCTATTTCTCCTTCGCAAACCAACTCAAAGTCTGTTGCCTCAGGGCCCGTGTTCCCAGGGAAGAGGCATCCTCTGTGCTTTCTGTTGGGCTGCAATCAGAGTTATGCACAGCTTGTTACAAAGTCATGGGGAACTACTCCTGGGGAAGCAGCGTGTCTGTTTCTCCATCCATCCACGGGTTCCCTGCTGGAGGGATCCAGCATCTCTGGCCTCTTTGAGCCCAAGGCCGCCGTGCTACTGTCTCCCTTCCCCAAGGACCATTAGTGAGAGACCCTGGGGAGCATCTTGTGTTGACATTGTGACCCACTCCCAGCTCACCCCTCCAGCCGCTCCTGATACCCCTTTCATGCTCTATTTAGTTATTTTCGAATTGCCTCATACGTGCAAAGCTCGTTTTCCCAACTAAACAGTAAGAGCTATGCCAGTAATAAAATAATAACAATGATGAAAACGGCTATGGTCAGTGGTCTCCTGTCTCTCAGGCTGGGGATCATAATCCCGTGAAATACTCACATCTTACACGTCTGGAACGTGTGGCACAGCGGTGGACCCGTGTCCCAAGGGCACAGAGCTGGGGTTTTTGTTGCCTAGGGCTGCTGCACGAATTCACCACCAGTTTGGTGGCTCAGCACAACACAAATGGATGATCTTACAGTTCTGCAGGTCCGATGTCCAAAATGCGTCCACGTGGGCTAAAATCAAGGTGTCAGCAGAGCTGTGCCCCTTATGAAGGCTCTCGGGGAGGGGGGCCACCTGCACGCCTTGGCTTGGCCACCTTTCTCTCTGTTCAGAGCCAGTGACGCAGCATCTTCCAGTCTCTCTGACTACAGCCTCAGCTGCTCCGATGCCAGTTTTCCTGCTTCCCTCTTTCCCCTATAAAGAGCCTCGTGATTGTATTCGACCCACTCACATAATCCAGAATAATCTCTCCTTCTGTCGGACAAGGTACCATATCCCCAGATTCCAGGGGTTGCAGGTGGACATTTGGGGGTACCATTATTTTGCCTCCTACCAGCGGTAAAAAGTAGAAGTGGAATTTGAACCCCGTGACTCCAGAAACATTGTTAGAAGTCTTTGTTGCTGTGAGATCTGAGTATCCCTGATGACAGAGTCAGCACTTGTGTCCACCAGGCAATGCTGGCCATGTGTCATGCATGTAGAGACCATGACATGTATATATTGGGTTGGCCAAGAAGTTTGTTTGGGTTCTTCCGTAACATTTTATGGAAAAACCCAAACGAACTTCTTGGCCAACCCGATACATATTCTTCACCACAAGAGATACAGTATTGCTTGTGAAATTCTCATTGAATCCATGTCATTAAATCACTAGGTCCTTCCAAATCGTCCATCCCACAGTAAGCATTGAAGAGTGCATTGAGGTACGTGTTGGACAGACGTATAAATCTCCTTGATGCCTCTCCTTCGGCATTTTAGGGGGAAAAGCCAACAACTGGGAAGGAGGCATCCGGGTTCCAGGCATCCTCCGATGGCCAGGGGTGATCCAGGCTGGGCTGGAGATCGATGAGCCAACAAGCAATATGGACATCTTCCCGACGGTGGCCAAACTTGCGGGGTCCCCTCTGCCGGAAGACAGGTACTGTGACTCCCAGGTGCTCGGGGCAGTCTCCTTCGGATTTTGTGGGCAAGGGTGTTCCGATTCGCCTGCACGGTGGCATATGCTACTTCCGGCTGGACCCTTTATCCACGCCCAGTTATGGGACTTACTGGTGGGTCCAGCAATGTAAACACCGCTCTGTCCATCCTGTTATCCCAGTGGGAAATAAAGTCCAAAGCCTGAAGGGGATGGACAGTCTTTTTGTTTTTTTAATATTTGTTTATTTATTCATTTATTTGGTTGCACCAGGTCTTAGTTGCAACAGACGGGCTCCTTAGTTGGGGCTCGCTGGCTCCTAAGTTGTAGCACGTGGGCTCCTTAGTTGTGGCAGACGGGCTCCTTAGTTGTGGCATGTGAACTCTTAGTTGCAGCATGCATGTGGGATCTAGTTCCCTGACCAGGGATTGAACCCGGGTCCCCTGCATTGAGAGCATGGAGCCTTATCCACTGTGCCACCAGGGGAATCCTATGGGATGGACGGTCTTTAACTGAGCCTCCCTCTTTTGGCATTCCATGGAACCTCTCTCCCTCCCTCTCTCTCCTCTCTGTCTCTCTGTCTCTCTGTCTCTCTGTCTCTGTCTCTCTCTCTCTCTCATCTGTGCCCATCATCGGCTTGCAGAAGGGCAGCTGAGCAGATGCCCTCTAACCTCCCTTGTTTCATCCCACACTTCTCCTGGCCCTGTTCACCAACTCTTTGCTGCAGCAGCAAGAAAGGCAGTTGGGTGCCTAGTCAGGCCCCTTTTTTCCCAGCACATCTTCATTTAGCGAGTTCTAAATGAAATGTCTTTCTCTTACATTTAAATACAACTTCCGACGGCATCACCCAGTGGTTTCTCCTTAGGTGTTATTACCAATCTGAAGAGTTCTAAGTGAGGCACACTGATTCATTGTTTTCGTTAGTTGGGTAGCAATCCAGGGTAACGGCAGGCACACGGGCTGCAAATCTTGTTCAAATTCAGCTGCCGACAGAACCAAGAGGAAACTGGAAACCGGAGACGAAAACAACAGCTGAGCCAGAGCTGAGTCCATGGACAGGTTTGCTCACCTCCCATTGTGCACAACCTTGGTTCACTCTTCTTTTTTTTTTTTTTTTTTTCAAATTTCTGCATTAGGTATACGTTCCTCTCAAAGTGCACACACACACACACATACACACATACATACACACATACACACTCACAGATGGGAAAGGCAGAATTGTAGACTTCAGCGCTTCTCAAACTTTGTGGCCTCGAGATTCATGTACACTCTTCCCAGATCCAGGAGCCCAAAGACGTTGTGTTTCTGTGGGCGGTATCTATCAGCGTTTGTCATATGAGCCATTCAGCCTGGAAATAAAAGTTTTTAAACGCAAGAGGGCCCAAGCACACACTGCATCGGCTGACAGAGTGATAATGGAGCCACCGGGGAAACCCATCGTCAGCTCATGAAAGAGTGGGGGTACAAAAGGCAAATAACATTTTGAATTACTGCAAAGACAGTTTGAGCTCACAGACCTTCTCGTCGGTCTCAGGCATCCCTGTGGGTCTCTGGACCACACCGTCTCAGGGTAGCTGATGCTTCAGAGAAGAGCAGAGATTCCCGGAGCTATGCTGCTGTGGCTTCACTGCTGCTGAAGCATTGAAGTTCCTGGGCCTTGATTTCTTCTCCTGCAAATGGGTTCACACTTGCACAGGATGGCAAGCACTAGAGCATGTCAAGTGCAGAGTAGAGATGCACGAATACTTGCCATTTTTGTTTCACCCGCCATATTGAGAGGTAACAGGTAGGGAAGTAGAGTTGTTTCCACTTACACGTTTCACGTCCATCTGGGCTCAGAGAATCATCACTATGAGGGCTGAAGGGGCTTCTAAGAGCTGCTATTCCAATCAAACTATTCTTCTTCCCCTCTAATGACAGAAAACTTGGCAGGAGTAACTCATCAAGAGTCTTTTCTTACAGAAAACTAAAACTCTCACTCCTTATTTTACTTGCTTTCTGGCCCTGGTTCTTTCCCTTGGAATAAATCTGAATAGTTCCATGACCCGTGCACACTGAGTGTTCAGATAGTTTCATTAAGTACATTTTTCTCTCATGGTTCATGATATTAAATTCGTCGGTACTCTCTGCTTTCACAATATCTTTATATTTTTATTATTTTTAAAACATTTATTTATTTGGCTGTGCCAGGTCTTTAGTCACGGTATGCAGACTTCTTAGTTGTGACATGCAAACTCTCAGTTGCGGCATGCGTGTGGGATCTAGTTCCCTGACCAGGGATCGCACCCGGGCCCCCTGCATTGGGAGCACAGAGTGTTAACCACTGGACCACCAGGGAAGTCCCTGCTTTCACACTATCTTTAACTGGTTTTCCACCTCACTGGGAAGAGCCAAGGGAAGGGAAAATTTCAGAGGCAAAGAGGAAGATCCCTAAAGGGAGATCTTGCTGCCGGCACCTCGTACCCGCCCCAATCTGAGGCTAATGGGGGTCATCCTGTTTTTCTCCCACGTGCCCATTGAGGAAGGAAGCAGCCTCCCTCCTAAGCTGACCCAAACATTTTGTGCACGAGCCAGTGTCCTCAGTGGAACCCATTCTGAGTATTGAAGGTTCTTTCAATGGATCTCACCCGTTGATGGTCCAACTCAACCCAATGATACTATGTCTGGGTTTTGGTCCA
The DNA here is from genome assembly GCF_964270905.1 of Leucopleurus acutus. Classification (NCBI taxonomy): domain Eukaryota; kingdom Metazoa; phylum Chordata; class Mammalia; order Artiodactyla; family Delphinidae; genus Leucopleurus; species Leucopleurus acutus. Next base: position 4,781,618 of record NC_139164.1, read on the forward strand.
AGGCTCTATAAGATGTCATTGTTCTCCAAGAGACAGCACAGATAAGAAAACGGCAATCTGCTTCCAGGTTGCTCATGGGAATAAAATGATCTCACAATATACTATTTAGATCATGTTAGCAACCAGGTCTAGAAGACGTCCTTGTGTGTCTGCCCTGGAGACGTTGACCATCTAAAGGGATGGTTCTCAGCTGGGGTGACTGTCCCTCCCAGGGGCCGTTTATCAATGTCTAGAGACATTTTTGATTGTTTTGACTCGGGACGTTGCTGGCATCTAGTGGATAGAGGCCCAGGTTGCTGCTAAACACCCTACAATGCACAGGATGCCACCCTCCAGCAAGGAGTGATCCAGCCCAATATGTTGGGAGCGCTGAGGTTAGAATTCTGCTCAAAAGCTTATTATTGCTCTTTTACGGAAAATGTCGTTATCTATATAATGAAAACCTCATCAAAACTTTTCAATAAGAGCATCCGGATAATATCCTCATATATGTCCATATCCATCTGTAAATCTGATACACAGGTATCTACTCTTTAGAAAACAGCCTAACTCCCTCCCACTAAGATTGGTGGAAATCAGCTTCCCTGGTTTCTTGCTTAAGCAATATTAAATTTACGTTTCTCAGGTGAGTAGACACATTCAGAGAGCTGGACCCAGGCTATATGACAATCACTTAATGAGGTTCCCTCACATTTTGCCACATTTTTCATTGAACGAGAGGAGTTTCGTTCAGAAGACCCGTGTCCTTCAAGTACAGCTTTGTAATTCTCAAGAAGCAAGTGCTGTTCTTGACAATCCTAGCTTGGTGAGAAATGAAAAGCCCTTCGATGCAGGGTTTCTGCTTAGGTAAAAAGAGCAGCAGTCCGAGGGTTACACATAGAGATTTTCACTTTGCAGAGTCTCCGTGCTGCCATGAGAATTCTCTAATTCAACCCCGTGGTGTGCCTATATGAGATTCCTCTTGACGGTGAATCTTTCCTTCATACCGACCGTGGCCATCGCCCCAGCATATGCAGAAAAATCATTCCCCCTGCATCTCCAAATAAGCTGATTCTGGACATACATGGAGGGCAGTCTTTCTCTGTGATATAAAACATAGGCAACAAAAATATAATACCTCAATACATTAATTCATTAAAGTGAAAACCTGTCAGCCTCATCTTTGCAAGCAGACAGAGTATTACCATAGTGAGTCTATGACCATGCTCCCTCTTCATGAAGATTGGCATGCCCAACTCTACTATTCCATAATGAAAATTCGATTTCATTTCTTTTTTCCAAGTTTGGAAAAGAAATCCAAATGCTTGGTATCACTTATGTCTGATGAAGACAAGGGGAGTGGCTTGGTTCTCCCACTCAGTTTTGCTGACATCTAGCTGGGTGACCACAGAAGACTTCTTCCATAGAGCACTACAGATACAAGAGCAAGCTGTACCCAGCTCAGCTCCATTTTGCAGAATAAAAGTCGAAACTCTTCACGTATGTGTGACTACGTGTAATTGATCTTGCTTTCTATTCACATATGGCAGAATGTTTGATGTTTATGGGTGGAAACACTTTTAATTATGAAAGAGACTTTCTGGGTACTTGGGATTCCCTTTAATTTATCAAAGATCTATGTGCTTTCTTCTAAAAATGTTTCCTGTCCTACTCTACAGTGAAAAAAATCACCTTATTTTTTTGTTTGTTTGTTTTACATCTTTTCTGGAGTATAATTGCTTTACAAGGGTGTGTTAGTTTCTGCTGTATAACAAAGTGAATCAGCTATACATATACATATGTCCCCATATCCCCTCCCTCTTACGTCTCCCTCCCACCCTCCCTATCCCAGCCCTCTAGGTGGCCACAAAGCACCGAGCTGATCTCCCTGTGCTATGCGGCTGCTTCCCACTAGCTGTCTGGTTTACATTTGGTAGTGTATATATGTCAGTGCTACTCTCTCACTTCATCCCAGCTTACCCTTCACCCTGACCCTGTGTCCTCAAGTCCATTCTCCACGTCTGCATCTTTACTCCTGTCCTGCCCCTAGGTTCATTAGAAGCATTTTTTTTTTAGATTCCATACATATGTGTTAGCATACGGTATTTGTTTTTCTCTTTCCGACCCAGTTCACTCTGCACGACAGACTCTAGGTCCATCCATCTCACTACAAATAACTCAATTTCGTTCCTTTTTATGGCTGAGTAATATTCCATTGTATATATGTGCCACATCTTCTTTATCCATTCTTGTGTCGATGGACACTTAGGTTGCTTCCATGAATCACCTTATTTTGAATATGGCAGCAAGTGGCTCACCTTGTGCCCCAAGTTAACCTCTTTTTCAGTCCCCCAAGCCTTTCCCTTCTGCTATGATCCCCAAATCCTCCCCAGAGTGGACCCAGCACAGGTGGGTCGGAGGGACGTCCCGAAGTACATGGCTCACTGACTCAGCTGAGAGAGATACAGCACATTCGTGGGGGGATGAAGTCACTGTCCCCCCAAAAAGTTCCCCAAACATGTTCTTTTCAGTAACGTGAGAGTCATCCGCATGCTATTGAATTTGACCTGAAATTCAGACATGACTCTCCTTGACACTGAATTGTTACTATCCCCATGGCTGCCATGAGTCAGGAGCCCAAAGAGAATCATCTCACTTTCCAAGTTAAAGGCAATCTCAAATGAGCACGTTTTTCACAGAATCAGGCAGACACCAGGGGAAAAAAGCATCCAATTTTGTAGCCGTGGCTGTCCTGCAAGCGTGCTTTGAAAAGTTGAATTTGTTTACAGAAAAGGCCAATCAGACGATTCCCATAGGGAAGCGGCGATGCTTTGCATCACTTTGAAAGTGTAGGGGCCTTTCTGCCTCGAATCGTGATGTTGTACAAACATTTCCATCCCAGCCATCCCAAGTATTTTGGTAACTCAGACACCGTTTAAAAGTTTAGCTCAATAGAGTCACTTTCCATTTTTCATGGCAGAAATGAGCCTCTTTTTGACAAGCCGTATTTCTCCAGCACTGTTCAACAGTGGTTGCCATCGCAGCGTGATTTATTGCCGGCTTCCAGGAAAGAGTGCGTTAGGTATAGGATGTAAAACAAAGATGAGATCAGTCTCTGCATCGCAAGAAAAAGGAAGTTTGCAGAACAGACTTTGCTTCCCTCCTTAAAAAAAAAGAGACACATCTGCTTGGAAATCAGAAAAAAAGTCTATGAGATTTACAGTGTTCTTTTTGTCATTCAATCCCCCTTTGTGGGATCAGGCCCAGTTCGGTTATGAAATACCAATCTTAAGAGAACAGTTCTGTCTCCTGGGTTCTTAAGTGCTGAGTTTTGTGGGTTTATGATGAAAAACAGCTTCGAGAAATGAGCTAGACATTGAGTCAGAGAAACAGAGATTCACTCTCACCCTCGAGCCATCGTGGAAAGGCCTTCTCTCCACGTGGAGCTAAAGGTGGTGGAGAGGTGTCGGGCCCATCTGTCCCATCTCTCACCTTCAGGGTTTTCACCACTGGGGGCTTTTTATGCGCAGGTCCTCCTCTCTGCCCGTCTCCCCTCATCCCTTGCTTCCTTTCCACCTACTTAGGCTCTCCTAATCTCAAGGACTGAGTTTTTCTTGAGATTCACAATACCGGCCATTTCAGGATAGAACTAGTATCCGGAGAACACACTGCTTCTGGATCGAATCATCTCTCTACCTTGTTCCTCTCATGGAAGATGAGAATCAGGCCTGGAAAGTGAGCCAATTCTGTCTTTTGTTCTTATTTTTAACTTACAATAATAGAATATTTTCAGTTCCGTGGACTTGTGCGGAGTGCATGATTAATAACTAAGGTGGGGACCAGAGAAGCAGTCAGCAGTAATTACATGATGGGATTTTTAGCGACACCAAAATAAACCACAAAGAAAAAAGAAAAAAACAAAAAAACTCAAGGGATGTAGGACCTCTCAAGGGTGCTTACCCACATTATATAACCAAGTTAACCAATAGGTTTAACTCATAGTAGGAGAGGCGAGGGATGGAGTGTTTTGGGTTTTTTAAAAAATTTTTGTTGGAGTGTAGTTGATGTAAAATGTTGTTAGTTCCAGGTGTGCAGCAAAGTGATTCAGTTATACATACACACAGATCCACTCTTTTTAAAGTTACTTTCCCCCACAGTTCATTACAGTATTGAGTAGACTTCCCTGTGCCCTACAGTAGGTCCTTATTAGTTATCTGTTTTATATATAGTAGTGTGTATATTCAGTCCCAATCTCCCAATGTATCCCTCTGCCCACGCCTTTACCCCTGGTGACCATAAGTTTATTTTCTGCATCTGTGACTCTATTTCTATTCTGTAGATAAGTTCATTTGTACCCTTTTTTTAGATTCCACATATAAGCGATATCATATGATATTTGTCTTGGAATGTTTTTAATCAGAGAAGGAAAACCCTCAAGTTCAACAATCTACCTCCTCCCAAGTAGCCTTCTGCCCCAGGTTTCGGTGACAGTGGCCTAATGGTAATCAACGACTTCAATTTCTCTAGTGGTTGTTAATGTATGTTTCACTCAAAACAAAATTATAGGCTTTTTTCCTTTATGTAACATCCAAATAGTCTTAATTTTGCTCCTTAGCAGTTGTATACAGTTATTGCCTACCATCTGGAAAGTTCCCCTTCTCGGCCTAGTTATAGAAGAGATATATTTACCTTTGAGAACATAAACATGTGTGTAATGTGTATATGTGATATGTAAATGCATGTGAGTACGTTTACATCTTCGGGGTATTTAATATCATCATGATTATTTACAAATCACGTCCCTGGGACTTAGAACTTCATTTGCATTGAAGTCCATCCAATCTAAATTGCCCCATGCTGTATATTATCTTTTTTTTAAACTCAGATTGTCAGAAATTCTTATTTGCTATAGATCCGTAGTTTGTGAATACACTGTTTGCCAAGGCAATAGGCAGAAAACTCGGTATAGGAACAGCAGCAGGGGAAAGCAGTGGAAAGCACGGACGCCCAGTCAGCTGGGTTTCAATCCCATTGGCTCTTATGACACACGTGGAGTTGGGTGAATCACTCCATTTCTTCATCCCATCATCCCGGAGTGATACTGGTCACAGCTCACGGTGCTGCTTGGAGGATGAAATGAGTTCATGCACGAGCAGAGCTGGCCTCCCTACATTGCATACGGCGCCCAGTGTGGGTCAGTTAGTGTCCTGGGTTGGTTACTTCATTACCATGTTGTAGCTCTATCATGCCCCCATTTGCTGGAAGGACCGACATCGGGAGGTTTTAGCCCAAGGCTGATGTGGCCCCCTGATGCCCACCTGCTTTGTCCCCCAGGATCATCGATGGGCGTGACCTGATGCCCCTGCTTCAAGGGAGAAGCCATCGTTCGGATCACGAGTTTCTCTTCCACTACTGCAACTTCTACCTGAACGCCGTGCGCTGGCACCCACAGAACAGTGAGCAGACGCATCTTTCTTTCCATGCTTGTAGGGCTACGTGCAGTCACTGCCATGGGAATAGAAGAAATTGCAAGAGGGCGTTGCTCTCATGAGATGCCCGAAAGATGCTCAGTTTTGCTTTCTCTGTCCTCCTCCGCGTTCCTTCTTCTCTTACGCCTCCCGGTGCCCTGGTGGTCCAGGCAGGGCGTCACACATTGCTGTGACATGTGCTTGCAGCTCCCTCAACCCGGGAGGACTTCCTTTCTTTTCCCTTCCTGGTTAATGCTTATCCATCCGCCCCAACCCCCCTGAAAGCCGTCTTCTCTGCCTGCTGTCCTGTAGCTTTTGCACTGGCACCGAATGCCCTTGAGATGTTTACCTGACCTTCTCTCCCGAGCCTCAAAGGTAGGGGTCGTGGCTCATCGATCTGTGTTTGGTCACGGATCGTGTGTATTTGCTAGATGTGGATATTTAAGACAGAGTTCAAACGCTTTGATGTTATCATGAGTCCCAAACCCAGGGGTGTTGTAAATCGTGCACTGTATCAGTGGCGGGACCTTCTTTGGGTTTTCCAACAGCGGATACAGGGGTGCATTTCTAAAAAGCATAAAGGACCAAGTGGAACCAAGTGAGAATCGTCGGTGTAGTGATAGGTTCACATCTGGTTTTCACGTATTTAAACTTAGAATTACAGTAAGGCTCACATCGCTAAGATGCCTAGGAGTCTATGGGAATCCAGCAACTATTACGCCCCTGCTGTATATCCCAGAGGTAGAGGCTGCTATTGGACTTTGAGGTTCCTCTTCAGTGGGAAACTGAAACTCCCCACTTCTCTAGTGTGTTTTGGGATTCTGCTCCCAGAGGCGAGATTCTCAGAGCAGCTTGTGTATCCCCTGCAGCTGATGACTTGGTAAAAACTCAGGTGACTCTGATACTGGATTTCAATGTACCCCTCACCCCATTCTGCTCACCCAGTCGATTTACCAGAGACATCATTTAAAGAGCAGGTGCTCCATTATTCTTAGAGTGGAAAATGATAACCCTTCCGTTACCCAAAGAGATCACACCAGGTTTACCCTTCAGCGTTTATACTTTCAATCTGGACGGCTTCCTTGAGATAGCTTCCGGAAGACCAATATGGCAAAACCATGGGCGCACGATTCCCGGCCCAGAGGGATCCTATTTACGTATCTCATCAATGTGTCCATCATTCCTAACACCCATAGGAATGCTGTCTCTTCTTAGCATTATTGGCGGCATTTAGATCTGAGCCATCTCATCATAAATGAGAGATGTGGTCCTCGCCACTTCCTTTCATACGGAGCCTGCGAGAAGCGTAAAGAACAATGTCTCGGGGACTCTTGTTTGTCTAAAGAAGGATGATATCACGTCCTGAGCCTTGCAGAATTGCATTTAAATAAAGCCAACCCCGTCGAGTGAGAGGAGCCGGAAGAAACCTACTGGATCAGGGGCTGGGGAAGCACATTATGTGGAGGAGTAAACAGAAAAGGGACAGGAAGAGGCAGAAAATAGGAGTAAGTGAGAAAAACAAGACCGAGATTCTGATAGGCAGCTGGCCTGGGGATAAAGCTTGCTTCTAAGACAACACACAAGTGACATTTTCTCTTATGCAGTTCCTTACTATCTTCTGTCCTGAAGCAGCAGCACACGAGGAAAAATGACGGTGTTTCCACACCGGAATCATGCATGTAGCTAAAGGGACTCAGGAAACCGTGGGCTTTATGAATCGTCTCATCTACTTTTCAGATTGTGCCTGAAACTCAGTAACAACGGTTGCTGCCTTGGCTGTCACACGTGGCTCCATGGCTGTTTGCTCAGTATTTCATCTGTTCGTTTGTTGTACACGTATTTATTGAGCACCTACTAAGTGGCACCTTCTGGGCTAGGCTGCGCACCTGTCAGTGAGCAAAATAGACCAAATTCTCTGCCAGGGAGTTGCTGACCTCTTAGCTCAGGACAGGCTGAAGGCTGTGCAAACAGCTGGGAATGCACAGGTGTGTAAGGAAGTGTCACCCGTGTGTGTGGAGTTACCTGTCAACTAGAGAATACAGAAAGTAAACTAGTACTAGAGGAGATGACTGACATCATCTCGGATCTGTGCTGGTAGGAGTTTATGGTAATCACTACACAGGAGACGCTTCCCGTAATTGTCAGTGGTAAGAGGGCTGCCTCCTGGCCTCCAAATACTTTGCTAGAAAAGAAGAGAGACGTTTAGGATCAGGGTTTAGAAATGTAGCGTCAGGGCAGCAGTGAGCTGGAGCCACCTCCGGATGGCTCAGGCATCTTGCCAGCTTGTTGGGAAAGCACTGCTACCTGGAAGTCAGCCAGGCGGCGAGCGCTGACACCCCGGCAACTGGCAGACCTGGCAAACGCACGCCCTGTTCCTCGCTCGGAAAGCACAAGCTTACCAGCAGTAAGTACGCTGGTACCCGTAAACTAGAGCTGAGTGGTGGTGTGGTTAAGATCCAGTTGCCGTTTGTTTTGATCAGTTGGACGCCTACATGTTACAATTCCCAACTTGTTACTCATTTTCCCAAAAACTTAGAGCTGGAATGCTGTTTCCACCCTTTTAAAACATGAACCCCTTTCAGCTTTCATATACAGTGTCTTCTCTATAATTGAATCATTCTCTAATGATAATGTTTCTGTAATTTCGTTGTCTCAGCAAATTGAATGGCCTAACTTAATCATCTCATATCCTTACGCCCACTGCATTTTAGAAGAACTCACGAAAGTGTTATTAGGACACCGGTAACTTTTCTTGCATTACAATGGGAATTGTGAGTTTAAATTTACTGTTCCGCATGTATTCAAAAAGTTTGGCTTTAAGTTTTGACCTACGAAGCAGTGTTAGTAAAAATTCAATGTAATGACAACTTGATTTTATGGTAAAATTTATCTTAAAAGACTGGTAGTTAGCTCTGAGATTCTGCTGCAGATTTTTGAGCAGATGAATGTAAGGCTATAAACTAAATGCTCGCATTAGTGTGAGACTTCCCAGGCCAGCTGGTCGTACAGAAATCCATGGGATGTGGTTATGCTGATGTGGAATCCAAGGAGTCCCATAAATCCTGCTAGCTTTTCAATTCAAGTTTGTTGGAAACTTCTCTCCTGTGACTTTCTTTTAAAGCATCATTTGAAAAACCTCAGTAGTACCCCTGAAGCATACATTGTGTATAGAAAAATGATAAACAATTTTGACCTTTAAGACTTCAAAATAATTTTTTAAAATCTTACATCACAACAAAAAGCAGTAGGGAATTAGAATTCATTCCAAAGAAATTTGTTTATATCTAGCTCTTTTAAAGGTGCCTTTTTTTGAAAATAGGAGATAAGTGAGGTTTAAAATTGCAACAGTATGACGATAGTATTTGAGGAAAAATGCTTGCTTTGTTCACTAAGATTTTCACCCAGTTAAAAAATTAATTTTGCCTCTAAAATGCACCTAAGAAAAGAGAGAAGATTCTAATTGCAGCTGCCTATGTCTCAGGAGTTGATCGGTGTAAGAAAGGCTATGCTTAGTTTTTGTCTTTATTAATGACTTCAGTTTGTGTCAGTGGTCTGATTCTCCTTTGTCTGATTTTCGGAAGTTAAACCTGAAGTGTCAGAAACAACAAATCGAGGGCCGAAGCTGAACTCACGGGGGCTGTGGCATTTTCACATGAAAGCTGCAGAGAACGTTCCTGTACTCCAGCTTACCTTAAGAAGGAGAAGCCCTTGCCCAACCAGAACTTTTGTCGCAATTAAGAAAAAACGCACATACGTAAATCACTTCAAGGATATATTTCAAGTCTTAGGATTTCCTTTTCCTTTTGGTTGAAAATCTCGACCAAAGGCTGCATTCCCAACAGCTCTTGACCTTTGCGATATTCACCCACTAATTCCTTCGCCTGCCTTCTCAGCCCGGTATCGTGGGACGTGTGTGTGTGTGATTGTAGGACCGCAGGGTGATGTGTCCCAGGATGGACGGGATCTGCTTTGCCCACAACCTCAGAGAAGGTGTGATGGTGATATAGGAGGATGGAAAAGGTTTCCCGGAAATTGTGTTCAACGTTTATTCAATTTGTTTGATCTCATTATCACTCAGATGCTTCAGTAACGGGCTTATCGTCCCAACCATTCATTTCCTTTAATGGAAAAACACCGTCATAAAAGGATATTTTGTTTTCTCCCACTTGGTCTATCAAACATGTATTTTTATATGGTACTTCCTATTACCTTTTAAATAATATTAGACCATTGTTGAAACATACGTCTACTTTTTTTTTATTGGAGTAGAGTTGATTTACAGTGTTGTGTTAATTTCAGCTGTACCGCAAAGTGACTGAGTTATACAGATACACATTCTTTTTCATATTCTTTTCCATGATGGTTTATCACAGGATATTGAATATAGTTCCCTGTGCTCTACAGTAGGACCTTGTTGTTTATCCCTTCTCTATATAACAGTTTGTATCTGCTAATCCCAAACTCCCAATCCATCCCTCCCCCAAATCCCTCCCCCTTGGCAACCACAAGTCTGTTCTCTACAGACATCTAATACTTTTCGACTAAAGTTTTCGCATGTCTGACCTAAGATTACATTAATTCTTGGACGAAAAACGTGTCAGCCATGACTTCTGTTCATTTGTCACAATGCAACCTTGCTTCCTTACAGAGACAAAATACATCACAATGGGAGTTTCTTTCTCGAATGCCCAAAGCACAGTGTTTCTGAACGAGTCCTCCAGTGTTAGCTCAGCACCCAGCTTATTTGCATCTACCATAGGCCACTTCTTCTGCCCTTTCCCCGCGACGTACTCGCTCCTACTGATTTTCTGCAATAGTTTGCACATCTCTCTTCTTCGGTGTCAGCATGGGGCATATGTCAGTTCTCACAGTATTCCTGCTTGTTTCTAGCTCCGTCCTGATTTGCTTCCATCTGCTAGCAGAGCTGGGCATTTTCTATGGGAACATTTTAGTTCTAACCAAGGCATGTTGTAGTGAATATTTGTATTAAGTATTTATATTAGGTATTCATATTTATATTAAATATTTGTGTCTTCCTCACCTTCGGATCTTCTATCCACAAATGTTTTGTAGGTGGTTTTAGGCTTTTCCCTGTTACTCTCTTATTCTTTTTTTTTTTTAAACATCTTTATTGGGGTATAATTGCTTTACAACGGTGTGTTAGTTTCTGCTTTATAACAAAGTGAATCAGTTATACATATACATATGTTCCCATGTCTCTTCCCTTTTGCGTCTCCCTCCCTCCCACCCTCCCTATCCCACCCCTCCAGGCAGTCACAAAGCACGGAGCCGATATCCCTGTGCCATGCGGCTGCTTCCCACTGGCTATCTACCTTACGTTTGGTAGTGTATATATGTCCATGCCTCTCTCTCGCCCTGTCACAGCTCACCCTTCCCCCTCCCCATATCCTCAAGTCCGTCCTCCAGTAGGTCTGTGTCTTTATTCCTGTCTTACCCCTAGGTTCTTCATGACATTTTTTTTTCTTCTTAAATTCCATATATATGTGTTAGCATACAGTATTTGTCTTTTTCTTTCTGACTTACTTCACTCTGTATGACAGACTCTAGGTCTATCCACCTCATTACAAATAGCTCAATTTCGTTTCTTTTTATGGCTGAGTAATATTCCATTGTATATATGTGCCACATCTTCTTTATCCATTCATCCGATGATGGGCACTTAGGTTGCTTCCATCTCCTGGCTGTTGTAAATAGAGCTGCAATGAACATTTTGGTACATGACTCTTTTTGAATTATGGTTTTCTCAGGGTATATGCCCAGTAGTGGGATTGCTGGGTCGTATGGTAGTTCTATTTGTAGTTTTTTAAGGAACCTCCATACTGTTCTCCATAGTGGCTGAACCAATTCCCATTCCCACCAGCAGTGCAAGAGGGTTCCCTTTTCTCCACACCCTCTCCAGCACTTATTGTTTCTAGATTTTTTGGTGATGGCCATTCTGACTGGTGTGAGGTGATATCTCACAGTAGTTTTGATTTGCGTTTCTCTAATGATTAATGATGTTGAGCATTCTTTCATGTGTTTGTTGGCAGTCTGTATATCTTCTTTGGAGAAATGTCTATTTAGGTCTTCTGCCCATTTTTGGATTGGGTTGTTTGTTTTTTTGTTATTGAGCTGCATGAGCTGCTTGTAAATTTTGGAGATGAATCCTTCGTCAGTTGCTTCATTTGCAAATATTTTCTCCCATTCTGAGGGTTGTCTTTTGGTCTTGTTTATGGTTTCCTTTGCTGTGCAAAAGCTTTGAAGTTTCATTAGGTCCCACTTGTTTATTTTTGTTTTTATTTCCATTACTCTAGGAGGTGGGTCACAAAGGATCTTGCTGTGATTTATATCATAGAGTGTTCTGCCTATGTTCTCCTCTAAGAGTTTGATAGTTTCTGGCCTTACATTTAGGTCTTTAATCCATTTTGAGCTTATTTTTGTGTATGGTGTTAGGGAGTGATCTAATCTCATACTTTTACATGTATCTGTCCAGTTTTCCCAGCACCACTTATTGAAGAGGCTGTCCTTTCTCCACTGTACATTCCTGCCACCTTTATCAAAGAGAAGGTGACCATATGTGCGTTTATGTGGGTTTATCTCTGGGCTTTCTATCCTGTTCCATTGATCTATCTTTCCGTTTTTGTGACAGTACCATACTGTCTTGATTACTGTAGCTTTGTAGTATAGTCTGAAGTCAACTCTCTTATTCTTGAAATGCGTCATCTTTTTTATGTGACCACTGCATGTCTTTTGAAGACACACTTGATAACAATACACTGCACCCTTACGTTTATTCTATATCTCCTGTCTAGCAGATGCTCTGCTACGCTCTTTGCATATGATGCCTCTTTTAATCCTCCTTATTAAAAGTGAGTTTGAAAAAAAAAAAAGTGAGTTTGATTATATTCGTATTAGATTTGGCCGTAACAGAAACAAAAAGTCACGGTAGCTTATATCAGAGGGAGGTTTCTGTCTTCATCTCGTGAGTGAAGTCTAGCGGTAGGTGGTCCACAGAGTTTCAGGGATGCAGACTCCAAGCTCCGTCCCGCCACCTGGAGGATGCAGCAGCTTCTTCTGCGTGGAGAAGGGTGACAGTGTCCACCTACGGGCAGCAGGAGGGAGCAATGGATGGAAAGAATGATGTTCCCCAGGCCAGAAGTTGGTCACCTGTGCACACCTGGTATCAGAGGAGGCTGGGCAGTATAGCCTTCATTATGGGTGTCTGTGTGCCCTGGTGACACCCCACAACTTTGGCAGCCTGAGGATAGTTTCAGTCTCTACCAAAGTTATTTACAGATGAGGACGAAGAGGTGTCAGAGGTCACAGAATGGGCATGCAGTAACAAGAGTTGACGCCAAGTTGGTGCTAAACCAACACTGGCTACTTTGAGAGTCTGCACTGTGGTAAATTGGAACTTCTTCCCCCAAGACAATAAGTTCTTTTATTCACACTCGCAAAGATGATTCTTCTTCCTCACTGTTGTCTCTCTGGCCATCTCCACAGCCCCATGGACTGTTTCTGGAATTCATTCGTGTCCTCTCATTCCCTAAGTCCACCCATCCTTGGGGACCTCAGCTCTGGCCTCCCCTGGATGAACTCTGACCCTGATCCACACCGTCCCACTGCCGCCATGTCCACCCTGCACATGCCTCTGTGCACACGCTTTCTTGAAGGCAAAGGTGACGTGGAGACCCCCCGTGGAGAAATCTCTGACTTCCTGGCTCATTTATCTGCCGTGAACAAATGTCACCAAGCAGCCTGAATCTCTGGCTGGCTGGAGGCTGTGTTGGCGCTGAGTGATTTTAGGCAGGACGCCCCCAGTGGATCTGGAGGAGAGACGCACAGAACGTACCGGGCCTCCTGTCTGCGCCCATGCCGGCTTCCGTGGTGGCAGCTGGCTTCTTCCCTCTTTTTCGGTGTCTTCCTGATCATCCCATCGGCCCGTTCATCATTAATTTACCAGCATATTTTTATTGAGCATCTGTTCTACGTAAGGCCCTGGGCGCTGGTAATTCACAGATACAGTCACTCTTCTATGTAAGGCTCTAGGTGCTGGGTATTTAGCACCCGTGGGAGATAACAGTTCTTGTGTTCAGAGAGCGAGTAACCTAGAAAGAAATGGAGTCCACAGACGGTGGTAGCCCTTCAGGGCTGAACGCACGGTAGAAACTGCTAAGAGGCGCCAGGAAACAGGGGTAGCTTCTGGCTGGAGACCTGGACAGGCTCACGGAGGACGAGTTGTCGGACCTTGAACAATGGATAGCATTTCAACACACAGAGACAGTGAAGGGGAGTGGGAGACTTTAGCATGCCTTGTGTACCCACTCAGTACAGAATTCATATTTCCATCCCCCCAAATGCAAAAACAAACGCTTAGTCAAAGGGAGTGTTTTGCTTTCGGGCGCTCAGGCATCACTCGTGGAGCTAGGGTTCCTCTAAATCTGAATTTAAAAGCAGGTGCTCTGGGTCACAGCCCTTACCTGCTTCCTCTTCCTTCTCAGTGTTTTTGTATCTTGAGTCTCAGTGCAACCAGCGCAGGAAGCTGGCAGAACCGGGTCTATAATCCATGAGCCCAGTACTGGGTCATTGAGGGTCTCGGCTACGGAGAATGGGTGGGCACGAGTCTCAGGGGTCAAGAACAAGAGCCCTTGGGTCCGCACTTCTCTGGGAGCATGTGTGAAGACACTGGTGCCCTAGGTTGCTCCACGTGGGCCCCCATCCTAGGATCTTTGGGTCTAAGACAAGAATGTGGCATTGATGTCAGGTGGCTGGCTCAGGACAGGGGAACATGGTTGGGGGGCATCATGGAAGCAAGGAGGTCGCCATGAGCGTGGGGACCTTGGGGTGGATTTTCAGACGTCTGTCCAGGAGATGAGATCAACATTACTAAGGGGGCAAGCTGAGGGTCCCAGTGGGGTGGTATGGGCCGCTCACAGTGGGAAAACACAAAAGTCTTTGAAATACTTCTAGAAGGACTCCAAGATGGCGCTATGTAGTGGGAAACACTGCTAAGACCGAAAACCCCAAATGACTCTGGGTGGCTTCTGTATGTACGCGGAATCCTCCAAACACCCAAAATAAATCTTGCCAAGACTAGCTGTTCAACAACATTCATCAAAGGATGTCTCAATCCGAGTGATAAATTAAGAGCCAGTGTGTGGAAGCCATTTAAATTTGTTGTCCGTATTCTTTAAGAATCCTTAGGAGGAGGGGGAAGGTGTCTTAAGACTTGTATTACGGTGGCAACAGGTTTAAGAGCATAAAGAAACTCGTGTTTTTGTCTTAGATTGATGGAAGCTTTATATTCAAAGCTAACGCAAAGGTGGTTATTACTATGCACCTGGCATTGTTCTGAGAGCTTTACACGTGGGCATGGGTTGTTAACCCCCAAAGCAAAGCCCCGAGACCAGTGCTACTCTTATGCTCACTTATCAGAAAAGGAGCTGAGGCCCTGAGAGGTTAACAGCCACGCCCAGCATCCCACAGCTAGGAAATCGCAAAGCTGGGATTGGAACCCACACCGTCAGAGCCATCAGAAAGGGGAGGAGAGTTCAAGCAGATCGTAGTCCACTAGCCACCAAGACAGGACACACTTCTGAGCTCAGAGACAAAGGATGTCTCCCCTTGATGCTGGTCGTGGCTCCAGACTGACAAGACTCCTCGCATGAAGGGAAGAACACTTTGCAAAGTGGACTGGTATCTGTTAGGCAGAACTCAGCATCTAATGTCTGCAGAGGCTGCTTCCAGTGCCGCATGGACAGAAAAAAACGGGCTCTGCATTCTCTCCGTTTCTGTTCTTGGGGACCCTGTGTGCTCAGGCTTGGGGTTTCTCTGTCAACGGACCTCTGAACCTTTTCTGGTGGCTGAGTCCCTGGGAGTGATCAAAATCACAACAGCTGTTCCTGTCCTGGGCTCTCACGCCCCTCAGATCCCCAAGAAATCCCAGGAATCCACTGCTTATTTTAATTTGGATGAAATAGCTGTTTTACGATTACACTTGGAAGGTGCTGAGTTCAGGGTCTAGCTTAGGAGTCAAGTTTTACTCACTTAAACTCTATTTGCCTTTTTGTCAAAGGACTGTAAACTTTCTTTTCTCATGAATCCTCTCAGGTTTTTTTTCCAGTGGTGATTTTGCATAAAAATGGGTTTCATAGGTAGGTAGTGATCTCCACAGCATTTTTTTTTTTTTTTTTTTTTTTTTTTTTTTTTTGCGGTTCGTGCGCCTCTCACTGTTGTGACCTCTCCCGTTGCGGAGCACAGGTTCCGGAGGCGCAGGCTCAGCGGCCATGGCTTACGGGCGCAGCCACTCCGCGGCATGTGGGATCTTCCCGGACCGGGGCGCGAACCCGTGTCCCCTGCATCGGCAGGCGGACTGCGCCACCAGGGAAGCCCTCCACAGCATTTTCTATGGCCTTGACAAAGCAGCCCTCTAACTGTATGTCATCTTTGTCCTCTAATAGTCACAACTATTTCTCTTAAGTTTTGGAGCGTATTTTAAACCTAAGTCGAATTATTGTTCCCATCAATACTTAGACTTTTTTTTTGAAAAAAATGTTCCATTTAATTTTCCTGCATTCTCCCTAGAAAATGTAATAATTGCTTCCTCTGGTCAGTGGGCGTCAATTGTAAGAAAGATTCAGATCCCGTGGTGATCAAAATATTTATCTGTGACAGAGGTGAGACAGAAGCAGCCTTTGTTCAGAGTGCACTGGAATTTTAACAATAGAGAAAAAAACTTTTTTAACTCAACATTTTTTTAGTAGTGTATGGAGAAATCCAGGATGAAATACATTATTAAAATAATTTTGGTAAACAGGAATCAATATACCTATTAGAATATAAGGTGACACCAGGTACCTCCTGTCTTATCACATGATCTGCTGATTTACTTTTTTTCTGTTGAAATGACACCTTTGACAATGTCGATTCCTGGGTTTTTGGTGAGCAACGGAACAGTAAGGCTTCGTATCTTATACACCTACATGCAATAAAATGCAGCCCAGTTTCTCTCATTTGAGCAACTCCAAAGTGGTCTAAAGAAGTAATACAGAGAATACTCAATGTATCTTTTTATAAAAAGTTTCAAAAGTCCAAATTGCGCTATAAAAAGGCAAACACCCCTATAGCTTACCCAACAAATCTTCAGAAAAATTAATTCTTCATTCTGCACTTGTCCGAGCTGCACTGCCATACCACCGCTGCTCCCTGTGAGGACACTTGAGGTTTATTTACTGACTGGTCCTTAAAACTGCCCGCCCGTCTGTTCACACCTGGGCAGGACAGAGCACAGGTGGCCAGTGACGGAATCTACGTGCACGGCTTTCAAAAGCAAGCGGGAAGGGCAGGCCCTTAAATGAATTTGTTCCGGGAGCCTGTACTCCCTTGGGGTTTTAAGCACACCAAGACTTGACTCGAATGTCAAGGTCAAAACAGCCACCAGATGTGCAGCTTTGGGGCCGGAGCAGAAGAGACTTGCTTCCCCAGGCCTCTGTCTGTAACAGCCTCGGCCCCGCTGACCCTGATGGAGGACAGATTCTAAAGGGCTGCAGCTTCTCGCTGCCGAAAAGGCTTCTGGAGGAGATCTAGGGGTCAAGGGGAAGGAGAGGGGGGGACGGAAAGAATTTGAAGGTAAACTGCTTCCTCTTGACCTTCTGCTGGAGAGGGAAAGCAGGCCCCTGGAATTCTTCCTGCAGCCTCGCAGCCTGAATTCATCTTCAGAAGGCAGGTGCTGACCTGTAAGTTGTGTGAAGCGACACAGCCTGTAAGTGCCATCTCTCCCAGCATCAACTACGCGACGGACGGGAGGTTCCCCGTTACGGATCCCTTCAGTGTATGTATCTAGGCCGTACGCACATTGCTTGTCTGTGCTGACCGGTTCTTCCCCAAACCAGAGGGGTTTAGTCACCTTTGAAGATGCTTGTCTGAGGTCAGGGGCTGTTTGGGGAGAACGTGGGACCCGTGGCAATTGTTTTCTGTTAATTCCATTCATTTCTTTTGCATTTGGATCCATGGGCCACTCGATACCTATAACTACACAATCACCATCTCCATGCCGACAAATGATCGAAGTGAATCAGATAGGTGTGTGATGCTTCTAGTGGGACAGTCTCTATGGTTTTATATAAAAAAGCGGAAAGGATAAAGCGAAGAAGGACATTCTCGGTCTGCACCTAATTCTGCTTGGTTCGTATGTGTTGACTCTGTTTCGATCTGCCACCTTTTTCCACCCAGGAAACACTTTTTAGACCTCTGTCAGAGCATGTGTGATGAGTCGTCAGCTTTCAGAAAGCCATAACGTTGTAGGAGAAACAGGAAACCAAACGTTTCACAATTATTTGTTGGTAAATTAATTTTTTCTAAAAATGGCAATATTGGGTGTTTAATGGAACACAGAAGTTACATTTTAAAAACTACGTAACCATCCTACTCTGGGGTCAAATTGGAACTTTTAGCACCTTTATTAAGGTATCACATATAGAGCATAGAATTCCAGTTCAGCCATTTTTAGTAACTGTATAGAGTTCTACGACTATAGTCAAATCTAATATCAGAACATTTTCTTCACCCCCAAAAGATCATTTCTGAAGCCCAGCTGCAATTTCTCCCCATCCTCACGCCCGGCCTCACTAAATTCTGGATGGGATGCGTCTGGGCTTTCTTAAAAGGGAGGAAATCACATGTTAGCTGAGGTCCTAGCGTGTTTCAGATGGTTCCTGATGGCTATATGCATGTGTACACGTGTGTATATGTGTGTGTGTGTCGTGTTTCACCATCTCACGTACATATTAGCACTGAGCCTCCCTCTTCCCTCCGCTTTGTTTTAAACAGAAACACAGGCTGCGAAGCTTAGCATCTTGAAGTTGGAGAACAAAAAGGGTCAGAGCTCGGAGCTTAGAATCTGTTAGTCAGTGTGTATTTGCTGAGTGCCTGTCCCAAGTTTATGAGACTGAACTGTGGCAGTCCTCTTAGAGTTCTCTGCTCAAACTATTAGTAAGGTTTTTTCCTTTCTCACTAGCTTCTCCCAGGCAATTAGGGGTTGGGAAAAAGATGGAAGAGGGAGAGAGAGGAAGAGGGGAGGGGCAAGAGAGAGAGAGAGAGAGAGAGAGAGAAAGAGAGAGGGAGAGAGGGAGAGATGGATCAAGGAGGAAATGCCACAGTTCTAATATGGTTAAGTTTGCATCCTAACAGCTATTGCATAATCAGCTTCGTCTCTTGTTCTGTCGCAGTTAAACAGCAATGCATGGGGTTTTTTTTTTTTTAAGCTATGTCTCTTACCCTTTTGAGCCTTAAGCATGAGAAATCCATTCCACGCGTAATCGAGCGGTAGGTCTCTGCCTTCTTGCAGCGCACGGCAGGGTGATTTCTGTGCATGTTCTCTTGGGGGTGACTCTGATGACGCTGTCCCCACGAGACCCACTTCTGTCCTTGTCAACCACAGGCACGTCCATCTGGAAAGCCTTTTTCTTCACACCCAAGTTCTTCCCTGAGGGCGCCAATGGATGCTTTGCCACACACGTGTGTTTCTGTCACGGGCAATACGTCACTTACCACGACCCGCCTCTGCTCTTTGACATCTCCCAAGACCCCAGGGAGAGAAACCCGTTAACTCCGACGTCACAGCCCCGGTTTCGGGAGATCCTGGAGACCATGCAGGAAGCGGCAGCCCGCCACGCTGAGACCCTGCGGGACGTCCCCAATCAGCTGTCGCTGGGGAACCTTATCTGGAAGCCGTGGCTTCAGATGTGTTGCTCATCTTCAGGCCTGTTTTGCCAGTGCGACTGGGAGAAGCAGGTTGGGAGAGGAAGCCATTAGCCACGTGTGTCTGGGGGCGCCCGGGGCCACCCCACCTGCTGCATCACAGACGAGCTCGGGGAGCGGCACTGAGCGAAGCCAGCCCTGGCAGCTTCCACCCCGGGACTCAGATCCCTTTTCTCTGTCTTCTCACCTGGAGACGCCATCAAAACCCCACATGTACACCCTGGGGAAAAAATCAGGGTTTGCAGTAAACAGAGGCACAGACATTCGTCACATCTCCCGAGGCCAATGTTATATGAATGCGGTAAGCGGGACTTCATCGAGTCTGGCCAACACCAGTGCGGACGGAGAGCAGGAAGTTGCACAGGTAACTTGTTCATCTCTCAGCCAATGCACGTGATCCCCGACATAAGGCATCACTTACTCCACAAGCTGATGTGACGCTGTGGCCACTGTGATTCCCCTTATAGCGCATCACAAAAAAGAGAATAAAATTTAAAGAGTGTTTACTAAATCTAACACATGCAACGTTATAATGAGTAAAAGACCATCTTGACCCATCATGGATGATGGTAAGTTCCAGTTTGGTTATTGGAAGGCAATTACTGTCAGTATTATTTGCAATAATATGAAATACTATTCATGATATATATGTTTATATATATACAGTTTATTCGAGAAGTTTACAGTATTTAGAATCTTATCACTATTTAAGTAAAAGCAATAGAGGCTCACAGCTCTGTCTGCGCTGCAGCCTTTTGGTGAAATCCCTCAGGAACAATAATGCCAAGACAAATCTCTCCTGTACGGATTTGCATCCCATAATTGGCAGCATTCTACTTGGGTTCTGCTGTTTCTTTGGTGAACGGAGGTTCTGAACTCAAAGGCTGCTTCAGTGATGCTGCAGTCCCTGGAATCCCTTCTAACAGGATTCAGAATTCTTGGCATGTAAAATGTGCGATATTTCATGGGGGGAGAAAGACACAAGCAATCCATCCGCGACCCACACCCATGAACGTGACATCTTGAGTTCTTGCAGAATTTAATGAAGAGAGAAGGTGATTCGTGTCCGTACATACCCGTACACATGTCCGTGTTTTCTGTGGTCTGATCCTGTGGCTAAGAAACATCGATGCCTCCACCATGAGATGTGCAGTTTTGTTTGAATTCCATTTCCTGCAACCTCAGTAACGCAGGATGAGGCATAACCAGGTCACGTCGGAGACTGGGGGTTAGGGGCACAGCTGGCAAGAGTTCCAATGTCTGAGCCACCAGCCCCTCCTGAGGAAAGGACTCACTTGTGCAGAGAGCACTTAGGTCACCTTCAGGCGCTGAACATCCTCCAACAGTATCATGCAGGTTCCTTTCCTGATCCGTCCTCAGGAGCTGTGGTCCCTCTGCCTCCCGTTCATCTCTTTCGGGAACATGTCTGAACATCTGCTCTTGGCTCAGGGTTTTCTCGATCCCACAAGAGTGCAGGTCAATGGAATACCCCACCCCACTGGTACCCTGGCCCCTCTGGGCACTTTGGAGAGAATGTGTACAGTGTGGCTCAGGCTTTCTGACAGTGGACTCTCATTTCCTCTGTTTGTCTCCACTGAAGAATTTCTAAGATCCAGCAGCATGTCCCCAGCTCCTCTTTAAGGTCTACTATTTCAGATTTTAATCCTTCTTTTTCTTAAAAAAGAGAAAAGATTCCCGCCCCCCCCCCACCCACTCCCTGGGAATGGTTTAAAGTTGGAAAACAAACAGGATTCTTTCTTTTAATGCGGATTTCTCATTGCAGAAATTGCCCGAAATCTGTCACATTGTTCTAGGAAATAGTCTCATGAAAGAATGCACCAGCATGTTACTAACGTGTTAGGATTACTGCTATTATCATACAGAAACTATATAAAACCACTTACGAACTTACGTTTGAAGATGATCATGTTTACTCAGAATTGAACATGCTCAATGCAGATGGACTTTTACAAAACATTGTACGATGCAAGAACATGTGTTTGAGGGTGAAATAACTTGAAGGAGTTTTATAGATGATGTGAATACATAGCTTTGTATAGAATTAATTGTTTAATCTATACAATAGTAACAGCCAATGAAGAATCCATATACCTCTGGAGGTACAATGAGCTTTAAAGTATTTGCCTCAGAATAACTTGGATCACCCTTATGTTTCACGGTATTTGAAAATCAGGTTTATTTGTCATAATCATAATTACCATAGACTTCAGACCACTTACCATCTGAAAGTTTTGCTTGGAATGTACAGCAGGAAATTGGAATTCCCATCGGTGTGGCCTCGAGTTGTATGTGCAAACCTTAGTGAGTTTTGAAGCTTTAAACAAATTCTTTTTTTAAAAAAACCTTTGTATTTCTAGCATTTCGTAGATGTTAAAGGCTAAGCAAACACTAATCTATAGACAGGGCACTATTTGACAATGTCAGTATCACTGCATGAAAAGCAAAATCACAACCTACGTATCGAGGTAATTAAGGATTAAAGAAAGGAAACAGATTTCAGGTAGCCCTGAAGGACATCCAGTGAAGGGTAAAGAAACAGGAAAAGTACTTGGCATCTGTCTGAACAATGCGATCTGTGAAGTGATTGCCTCTGTGCAGGTTTCCCAGAACCTTGTCCTGATGTTAATGCAAAATGAAAATAAAATTTTCCTTGGCAATTAAACATTCTGTGCTGTCGTGCCGTGCTTTCCCACAGGACTCAATTCAGCAAGCGTGCGGAGTGTTTCCTATGTTTGGGGCACGATGTTAATGGATGGGGAATATGGGTTTTAGTTCAGCAAATATTTATGGAATGTCTGAGGCTCCGGGGAGGGGTAGGAAGTATAGAGATGGCTAAGAAATAAATAGCCCATGACTTTCATATTAGAGGGCAGGGCAAGGGCCAAGTTATCCATCTCGCACACGGCCTCTTTTCAGGGGCTCACAAAAAAATGTCTAATGTCTTTTTAATGTCAGAAACAAAAACTGAACATTTGGGGTTGAAGATCATAGGCGCACAGGTACCAACGCAGTCGTAAAATAGAATTCTTTTGTGTTTTAATATGGTTTATGTTTTTATGTAACCTGTCTTTATCTTGAATCTTATGCATATGTTTCCCCCTGGGCCTTGGAAGTCTTAACCGGTCCTGGACCCAGATGAAGCAGCTTCTTTGCTCAACAGATGTTTGGGGCAGAGAAGAGTCTAAATTTTGATACGACAAACCTTGCCCTCTCTTCTCTACCTTTCGACTGGGTTCCCTAGGAAGGCAGAAGTGGAGTCAGACTAAACCGCTGAAGCCATGAGAATAAGGAAGGAATGCAGTGATGCTGGGGCCTAGGTGGGCTCTCACTGACCCAGCCATTCTGGATAAAAGCTAAACCATGCCCGTCGGGAGGCGGGCTGACCCATGGGTCATAGTAGGGAGAGGTGTGCGTGGATGAAAGATGTTGCTTTGCACAGACTCCTGTGCAATACACGCCAAGCTTCGTCACCTCCTCTTTGGTCCTGAGAGGATGTAAGGTGTGATGTCAGTGACCAAGTGCCTCGTAAACTATAGCTGCCTGACTCCCCTCACCTCCCATCCATCTGGGCTGCCCTGGCCTCAGACAGGACAGTGTGGGTGCCCCGGCCATCCTTGGTGTTCCGATGCCACGAACCGGGTCTGTGTTGCTACACCTGCTTCTAGCTGACACCACTTCCTACCATCTCTTTGTGTGATGGGCTCCGAGTTAAGTGATCGTGATTTACCAGTATTTAAGGGTGTCAAATATTATGTTAGAGGAGCTGTTTCAATTAAGGAAATGTCCACTTACCTAATTAGAACACAAGCAACTTGAAAACGACCCATGTGTTCATGCAAAGGAAATACTGTCATGAAGCAATTTCTCAGTTTTCTGAGAACTCAATGGACCTTACATCTAGGAGAGCCTCAAATGTTTGCCCTAAAGGTGGTTCTCGTCATGAAGTTCAGAGCCTCTAAATGACCTCTCAGGGTACTGCTGTTTATCTTACCCATCTTCAAAGAAGCTGATTGTCAAATGAATGTATAATATATTCAAAACAGAAATAGGGCTTCCCTGGTGGCGCAGTGGTTGAGAGTCCGCCTGCCGATGCAGGGGACACGGATTCGTGCCCCGGTCCGGGAGGATCCCACATGCCGCGGAGTGGCTGGGCCCGTGAGCCATGGCCACTGAGCCTGCGCGTCCGGAGCCTGTGCTCCGCAACGGGAGAGGCCACAACAGTGAGAGGCCCGCGTACCGCAAAAAAGCAACAAAAAAAAGAAATAGACTCACAGACGTAGAAAACAAATTTATGGTTACCAAAGGGGCAAGAGAGGGGAGGATTCAACTAGGGGTTTAGGATTAACAGATACACACCGCTATATACAAAATAGATAAAAAACAAGCATTTACTATATACCACAGGGAACGATATTCAATATATTGTAATAACCTATAATGGAAAATCTGAATATATATATATATATATGAGTTACCTTGTTGTACACCTGAAATACACAATATTGTAAATCAGCTACACTGCAATTAAAAAAAAAAAAGGCAGATTGTATGGTTTACCCAATGAGCAAACATAATGACTTTCATATGGTGGTCTGGGATATAAAATTGGCCTCCCTGGTTATATGAGGATCTCAGGTTTCAAACTGTATTACCTGTGCTGAGGGATGGTGGTGTTTTTCTGAAGGCCCAATTTCCGATGAATATATTATTATAAATATGGACTGTGAATTGCCTGTCAAAATTTATGTTGTCTAAATTTAACACAGGGTGCAAAACTAAGTCACACACAAAGATATGACATATTACCTAGTGGGCAGGGCCCCTCAGTAACTGCAGGTGAAGCAGAAACTGTCTCATAGCTCTTACATACGGTTTCATTGCAATGGGTATCGGGCAAGAAGACATATCCCACTTCTTTTATCTTTGGGACCATAGAGACACTCAGGCCTGGCCGGAAGTTCCCCGCACCATCCTCTGTTTGTAGCTGCAGGATGCAGAATATCCAGGTGAGGACTCTGAGATGGTCCTAAGGAATGGTGATGCCGTGACGGTAATGAAATAGCCTGGATCCCTGAGTCACCACCTGGGGCAGCTCCAGAGAAACCCCCCTCCCCTCATCCACAGGTGGCTGTGACCTGAACAGGATCTAATCTTTTTTTTAAGCCGCCGAGATTTGGAGGCTGCTAGTGCAACAGCAGCTGGGATTACTTACCTTGACTAATAACGCTAAGCTTGGCCACATTATGTAAGCTTGACGTTCTGTGATCATTTTTTGCATTGCAAAAAGATTTTTCTGATCTACTGGTGTTGCTTTGAATAGAAACCTATGCACTAATTTTTAATTTTGATTTTATGATGGGAAGAACCCTTAACATGAGATCTGCCCCCTTAACAGATTCTTCAGTGTACAATAGAATATTTTTAACTACAGGCACAGGATTGTACAACAGATCTCTAGAATGTATTCATCTTGCATAACTGAAACTTTATACTCGTTGATAGGAACACCCCATTTTCCTCACCCCGCCCCCCCCCCCACCCAGCCCCTGGCAACCACCGTTCTGCTCTCTGCCTCTCTGAGTTTCCTCATATAAGTGGAATCATGCAGTATTTGTCCTTCTGTGACTGACTTATTTCACTTAGCATCTTGTACCTAAGATTCATCCATGCTGTTTACTGAAAGATTGCCCTCATTTTTAAAGTTCAAGGGTGTCTATTATTAAAAATCAAAACAAGGGCTTCCCTGGTGGCACAGTGGTTGAGAGCCCACCTGCCGATGCAGGGGACACGGATTCGTGCCCCGGTCCGGGAGGATCCCACATGCCGCGGAGCGGCTGGGCCCGTGAGCCATGGCCGCTGAGCCTGCGCGTCCGGAGCCTGTGCTCCGCAACGGGACAGGCCACAACAGTGAGAGGCCCGCGTACCGCAAAAAAAAAAAAAAGAAAGAAAGAAAGAAAGAGAAGCCGTAACATGAGTTGGTGAGGGTGTGGAGAAATGGGAACCCTCTACATCGTTGGCGGGAATGCAAAATGGTGTAGCAGCTGTGAAAAACAGTATGGAGCGTCCTCAAGAAATTAAATATAGAACTACCATAGGATCCAGCCATCTCACTTCTGGGTATTTATCCAAAACATTGAAATCTGGATCTCAAAGAGATATCTGCACAACCATGATCATTGCAACATTATTCATAACAGCCGGTATGTGGACAGAATCCTAAATGTCACTAACTGATGAATGGACAAGGAAATGTGGTATATGCCTTAATTCTTTAAAGACTGTCAACCGTATGAAGGTGGGAAACAGAGAAACTTAAAGATAGAAGTATACTGGACACTACCACCACCTGCCCACAGCCCAGAATTGTGGAGAGGTGATTCTGCAACTGCAGTGTGAGTGAGTGAGAAACAGAGTTGCTGGCTTTATACAACCAGCAATTTGATCATTACTTAAATGTTGAGATTCTTTCTCAAAGTGGAAGATTACATTTTGCATCATGGATTATAGGAAAATAGCAGATTTCAAAATATATATGCCTAGGCATGATGGTATTTCTAAGAGTAACATCTTCTAATGACTACCTTTTTATAAAATAGTCTGGCTAGCAGATACTTGGTCCTGTCCAAAACGCCCAAGGACACATCTTGGTCCGCACCAAAAGGTCCTTGATATTTGGTCCTGTTCAAAATTGTGTGGCATGGACCAAATAGCTCATGGACCTTTTAGACAGGACCAAATTTCAAGGACCTTTTGGCATGGACCAAATGTCTGACGCACCGAATGTCTTACAAAAGTTTTGGACAGGACCAAATATCCTGCAAGGAATGTTTTTTAAATTCCCTGCAAACTTTATCACTTCCGAAATACTTTCAAAGATATTTCCTGTGAATATGTAAAAGACTCCTGTGAATGCAATATTTTAGTTTTGTTGATCAGATTTTAGTCTTACAAAAAGATCAAAAGGTGATATAATGTTTTTATGCCAACTTCTTTCAGCACCCTTTGAAATAATGCCGTGTAACTAATGTTTACTATTTCCAATTAATCCATGAGATGCTTATTTCCTGTGCTTTTCTTTAAAAGTCAGCATTGAAAACATTCCGTTAACGCAGAGTATCAGTTTCATGTTAAAATCTGAGGGGCATTTCTGCAGCAAGGTTTGAGAGCAGCGTTGTCTAGTGCCTCTCGGCGAAGGTGACAAGTGCCGTATGAAAAGGTTGGGAGAAGTTAAGAGTTTCAGATAATTCAGAAAAGGGCACTCGTGGCATTTTATCAGGCGAGGCAAATGTATCGGGTCAGTAACTGCTACAAGAGAGGTATGAGACAGCCCATCCATTAGAGCTTGTATCAGGGAGACGTGTTCCCAGCTGTAGCATCAGAAGCAGAGATAAAGTGAGTTTCTGCAACACGTTTCATCATCCTGAAGGTGAGGTGGGAAACGGTCCCAGGGCCCATGCATTGCTGTGATAGGCTGGCCTATGCGATGATGTTTGGTTAGACTCATGCGTCCCAGGCTTGATTCCAAGTGCATCTGTGCATTCATTAACTTAATCTTCATTCCATCTGTCAGATAGATGTTATGATTGTCTCGTTACAGATGAGGAAACAGATATAGAAAACAGGATGTAAACAGACTGCTTCATGCTCAGATTCATGCCGTGATGTTTTGGTTAAAAACAAGTAAACGCATAGATTTTCATGGTCTCCACGTATGACTGTGCATGCTGTCTACTGCACGACTCTAGGGGTGACATGAACACACCACCATAGGAAGAGTGCTTTCTAAATTTGTCCAGTGTGCAACGTGAGCCACCATACGTAGCAGGCTTGGTTAGATGGTGACATTGTACAAAGAGCTGGATATGTAAGTCATTGATAGAACTTATTTTCATTGGCCTGCCAAGGAACACAGGAGGGTGCTGCGTGAATTCAACCCACACATTGAAGCTATGAGCTGGCCTATAGACTTGAGACATTTCCAGACGAAAGAAGCAATCTGAGGATACTGACCGTTAAAATGGAGTTCAGATTAGTGGAGTTGTTTTACTGCATTTAAAGAAACAGGCATGTGGCTTTGTGTTTGTTCATTTACTGTTTACAGCCCTCCCTGTGGTGTTTGCTAAAGGTCTGTGGCTTGTTCCACGGTCCAGGCACATTTAAAATTGTGTTTTGGAGGAAATGTCTCCTGTCACTTCAGAGCTGCAGCATCCGTTGTCAGTATAAAAATTTCCCAGCACTCTTTCCACATCTCAGATAGAGGCTGGTCCCCCAGACTGGTCTCAGGGTGAGGATGACACCAAACAGAGCCCCAGATGACCCACGATGACCATACAGGGTGAGCAAGGAATAATCCTTTGTTCCTAAGTGACCAAGGGCTTAGATGTCGTCACTGCACCTTTAAGTACCTTCTTCTTGACGAACTCATGTCACCACTCTGTTTCTGCAAAGGAATAATGATTGAATTTTGCCAGATACTGCATCACTCATTTTTCTCCCTTACAGATCAATCTGCTAAGGAATCCTGGGGCATTCTGAACCCTGGAATGGTTGAGGCTTAAGCAGGCTTAGAAAGATATTTTAGGTAGCTGGAGGAGAGGAAAAATGAGGATGGCTTTGGGCCAGGATGAAAGACAAACAAACAAAACACAAAAATTAACATTTACGTTGACTGAAGCTTCAGAAATGTACACATCTCCTAACCTTTCCTGAGTGGGCTTCAGGGAGGTAAATAATCGCTTCACTGGGTGACATCTTACAGGGCATGGAAATTTATCAACGGCTGTACAAGTTAAATGTCTCTGCTTTAACAATAACAACAAAGCCTACATTTAGTGCCATGTTAAATATGTTGAAAATGTTTCATCTTGTTTAATTGTATGTTTCAAACTTTTGACACTATATTTAAAGTAAAAAGAATATATAGTAGGAACAGTGATATATTTTAAATGCCAGTAAACCATCTTCTGACCTTTCATCCTTTGAATTGTTTGCCCTTTTTATTTTCACCCCAATAATGTTTAGTGAATTCTGGTGCCCCCCCCAAAAATATATATATATATACAATGTTCTTGTTTTCCCATGACAGTGTTTTAAAGGGCGACTTGTGTTAGGGAAATATTTAAAGCCATATTGCATCATTTCCATCACAGCAAGGCAGTGTTAAAGATTTTCCAGGGCTATAAATGATTCTGCTCATGTATAGTTGTTTCAATTCAACAGTGATGACAATTAGAAGAGAATGACCAAGCAGAAATGAGACAGTGACTTATATGCATTATAGTGGGGGCAGGGGTTGGAGGCGAGAGGAAGATTAGTGTTCAGTATAGAAGCAAGCCATAATCATCCCCACTTCTGTTTATGGTGCATTTCTCTTAAAAGATGAAAAAGTAGAGGTCGGAGGACTGAAGTTGCCGTGGGTCGCAGTGTAGCAATTATCTCGTAATAGACCATCTTCAGTGATTCTAGATAATGCATGAGAAAGCACTTGATGAATGCTTCTGTCCAAACAACTATTTAGCTCCGCGGCAGACAGAAGAGGCAGAATTTCAGACCTTCACCTCTCACTGTCTTGTATGCCTAAAACGTGCAGGAATCCAGTGTCAGCTCATCACTTACCATGCTTTAAAAATACATATTTCTCTGCAAAAGATGGCCTCTGTGCTTCTCTGCTCCAAGGAAGTTTTCTAGAAGTACAAGAAATCCCTTCCGCAGATGTGGAGATTTATTCTAGGAAATGACAATGCTCTTGAGTTATCTTTTGATGAGATCTGGCCACGAGCAGGGTCCCTAACAGCTAGATGGCATGCTGCCCTTTCTAGAAATTAATGGCCGTGACAGAACTGATTCTGCAGCAGCCCTGGCGAATATGTTAATGCGTACTCAGGGAATGGCCTACCTACTGAGCGTCGCCCATCCAATCTGAAACATTCAGCTGTAGCACGGAGCCAGCCCTGTCCTCCGCTCTCCTTCTGGTGTTCATCTGGACCAACCACTTGGGCTCAGCTTGTCATTTCTCCTCTTTGGAACATAACCACAGAAATTTGCATGCTCTGGACGGAAAAGAATTTGACCGAGTGAATGAATGGGACTCTAAATCACTAATTTTGAGGACTGAATTTCAACATAAAAGAATTCAATTTCTGTAATGTAAGTCACGCCAGTGCCTGAGAAGGGAGGATGGTGACAAAGGCAGCTGAATTGTAAGGCACCGTTATGATTAAACACGATTATTGAATAGAACACATTTAATTCTCCTAGCAAGAGAGGGTTACCCAATTAGAAAGTGTTTTCGTCAGTACCATATTAAGACCCATTCTGATGTATCTTTCCTACTGTTTTAATTGTAGTGTGTAAGGACAAAAATGCAAACTGCAGTAGTACCCTAAACCATTTCCTAGTTGGTCGATAAATATTCCTGAACCATAAAATACGGGTTTGCCAATGTAGGGAGTTAATCACATTGCCCTAGAGTTTCTTCTATCTTGGCAGATAAGTACAGAGTTCTTTCCAGCATGGAACTCAGCTCTCTGATTACTGTGTAGTCCATTGTAGGTGCCAATTACTTAGGTGTTAGAAAAGCAAGACATTTTCATCATGGACTCGGACACAGAGCAGACTACGCCTTTTGATTTTTTTACATTAAATGTGATATTAGTAGAGATCATTTATTTGTAATTCGCATGGGGTTGCATTGTGGTTGTGCTGACAGGAAGATGCTTTCACTCTGCCCTCGGAAGCCTCAGCACTTTGAAATGAAAGCTTGGAAGGAAATAATGTAATGTGTTTCCTGAGAGAGACACAGATGAAAATTGACATTTTAAAATTCATTCTCATCAGTGTTATTCCAAATGGAAAGACAGGATGGAAAGACTGCATGACAGTTGCTAGCCATAATTGGTTTAAAGCGCTATATTGTGGAAAACGGCAAACAAACACAAAAGTAGAAAGACTGCGGTATTGAACCCTCCGTGACCTCATCCCCAAACCTCAAACACCGTCACCGTCGTGCTCATCTTCAAACACAATTGCACTCACAATATCCCCTGGTGGTCCACTGGCTGAGACTCCACACTCCCAATGCAGGGGGCCCGGGTTCGATCCCTGGTCAGGGAACTAGGTCCCACCTGCCGCAACTAGGACTTCGCATGCCGCAACTAAAGATCCCACGTGCCGCAACTAAGACCCGCGCGCAGCCAAAGATAAATAAATATTTTTAAAATAAATAAATAAACATAAAAGTCTGCCTAGTCATCCCTGATCAGAACGTAGCCATTTTAATGTTGCAAGGTAGACTACGTAAATGGCTACATTTTTCTCCAGAGTATCTGTATTTTCATAGGAGTAAAGAGTAAAGATGATGGTGGGCTTCCCTGGTGGCGCAGTGGTTGGGAGTCCGCCTGCCGATGCAGGGGACACGGGTTCGTGCACTGGTCCGGGAAGATCCCACGTGCCGAGGAGCGGCTGGGCCCGTGAGCCATGGCCGCTGAGCCTGCGCGTCTGGAGCCTGTGCTCCGCAACGGGAGAGGCCACAAGAGTGAGAGGCCCGCGTACGGCAAAAAAAAAAACCAAAACAAAACAAAAAAAAGAGTAAAGATGATGAACAGATAGATGGTATCAGGGTTCTCTGTGTGTCACACCGTCTCAAAACTTAGTGGCTTCATACAATACACACTTACTTAGCTCCTGATTTTGTAGGTTGACATTTAGGTGGGGCTCAGTGGGGTGAGGATTATCTCCGTGGATCTTGGCTCCAGCATCTGTAATTGGTGGATGAACAGCTGGGCTGACTGGTTTATTATGGCTTCATCCGTGAAGGTTGGCAACATCCAGGGCCCCTCTCCATGTGGCTCCCTCATTCTCCAGCAGGCTGGTCCAGGCTTGTCCTCAAGGCTGCCGTGCCAGTGGTTTCAACATCAGAAGGGCAAGCCCAGGTGCAGAGAGTTTGCAAGCATCTGCTGTTGTGTGTTTGCCACTTTCCTTTGCAGACAGGTTCCGCGGCCAAACCCAGATGCAAAACGTTGATAAGCAGACCTCCGCACTTACAGGGCATAATTGCAGGTTCACATTGCAACAGGACGTGCGCACAAGGGAGGGGAAATCTGTGGCTAGCGTTACAATCTACTGCATACAGTTTTATCAATGAAAGCAAAAGGAAATGATATGGACAGCAGTGAAAACGGCAGAGTAAGGACCTCCAAAATTTCCCTTCTCCATAAAATCAGTGAGACAGCTAGAAAAAGGTGTCAGAGATAACTTTTACAGGAATCTGGAAATCAACCAAAGGCTTGCAGCGATTATTTGAGGAAAATGGTTGAATCTCAGTAAAAAAACAGTAAGCTTGGTGGTATTTTAACTTGCCGAGTGCGATCCGTCATTCTCCAGCCTTGAAAAACAACATCCCCCAGCGTCCCTAGCAGGCAGCAGAGGGAAGGAACAGCCTGGGCTCCAGCAAATCCTCATTCCTAAGGGATGGTTTATTTGTCTGGTTTTTGCCCTGAGTTGGAGCTTGCCTAGTGCAAAGAGCCTTTACCTGGAGAGAATAAAGTGCTAAAACATGCAGCCTTGAGGATGAACATTGAAAACATTGTGGTAAGAGAAAAAAATCACAGCCAAGAAACCACATATTCTATGATTCTGTTAAGACATTTCAAGAATATGCAAATCCATAGTGACAGAAAGTAGATTAGAGGTTGCCAGGGTTCAACAGACTAAATATTTATAACTCCCCAAACTTCTTCTGTTGAAATTCTATCCCCCAGTCGGATGGCATTGGGAGATGGGGCTTTTGGGAGGTGATCAGGTCCTAAGGGTGGGAGCCCTTATGAACGCAAGTAGTGCCCTTCTAAAAGAGACCCTGAAGACTTCTGTCTCCCTCCTGCTACTATGTGAGGACACAGCAAGAAGACACTGTCTGTGAACCAGGAAGAGGGCCCTCACCAGACACCGGATTCTGCCGGCACCTTGATCTTGGACTTCCCAGCGTCCAAAATGGTGAAAAATAAATTTTTATTGAAGCTACTCAGTCTACGGTATTTTTCTTATAACAGCTCAAAAGGGTTAAGACAGAGGCTGAGAGTGGCTGGGAAGTGGCCTCTAATGGACGCAGGGTTTCTCTGTGTCCTGATGAAAATGTTCTGAAATTAGATAGCAGTGATAATCACACAACTTTGTGACTATCCTAAAAGCCACCAAATTGTCACTGTTAAAATGCTAACTGGGACTTCCCTGGCAGTCCATTGGTTAAGACTCCGTGCTTCCAGTACAGGGGGCACAGGTTTGATCCCTGGTTGGGGAACTAAGATCCCACAGGCCGCATGGTGCAGCAAAAAAAAAAAAAGTTAAAAAAAAAATAAAATAAAATGCTAACTATTATGAGATGTGAATTGTATTGTAATAAAAAAAAATGAGGTCCATTATTTCAATAACTTAAGAAACAAGAAAGTAAAGTAGCTCTCTTTTAGCCTTCAGTGATTCAAAGTTGACTCTCTCCATGTACCTTATGGCAAAATTGTTTAACTTTTACACCGTCTTTAATGGAGTCCTGGGCTTTTGACGGTGCTTTCTGTTTCTTTGTTTTTTGTTTGCCTTGATGAGCAAACCCCAGCTATGTTCCAGCTCCTCTTCATGCCTTGAATGCCCCCTTCTCTACCCACTGACTCGTCTCCGCAAAATTGAGGGGCCACGATTTATCTTAGAATTCTCGGTTCAGGTATCTCCTCTCTAGGAGACATACCGTTTCCCCATGTTAACGCACAACCACTGCTATTGCGTCTTCTGTAAGATGTGGATTCAATGAGATGGGTTTCAGACTTCTAGCCCCTTGAAGGAGGAACCGATTTTTATTCATCTTTACGTCTCATGTGAGGAGAATGATGCCTGAAACCTTCACAGGAGTTTTTCATCTTCTCTGGACACTGGGGAGGTTATACCTGCCACCATCTCTGGAGCATCGAACCCGAGGCCAGTCCACCCTGTCCGTTCTCCCACCTCTCTGCACACGTTGCCCAGCCAGCTTAAAAGCAGAGTGGTCCCAGAGGAGTGGGAAACTTCCATCCACACAAAAGCCTGAACAGGGATGCTTACAGCAGCTGTATTCATAGTGGCCAAAACGTGAATGCAAGCAAGGCGTCCTTCGGTAGGTGAATGGAAAAATAAACTGTGGCCCATCCAGACAATGGGATATCGCTCAGCGCTGAAAAGAAAGGAGCCGCCAAGGCATGGGGAGACACGAGGGGCCTTAAATGCTTATTATTAAGTGGAAGGAGCAAATCTGAGAGCACTACCTACGGTGTGGTTGTAACGCTGCGACATTCTGGAAAACATAAAACCATGGAGAGGGTAAAAAGACCAGTGGGCACCAGGGGATGGAAGGGAGGGGTGAATAAGTAGAGCACAGAGGATTTTTTAGGGTGGTGAAACTGTGCTCATACAGAATAGATACTATGATGGAAACTGTGCTCATACAGAATAGATACTATAATGGAAACTGTGCTCATACAGAATAGATACTATAATGGAAACTGTGCTCATACAGAATAGATACTATGATGGAAACTGTGCTCATACAGAATAGATACTATGATGGAAACTGTGCTCATACAGAATAGATACTATAATGGAAACTGTGCTCATACAGAATAGATACTATGATGGAAACTCTACTCATACAGAATAGATACTATAATGGAAACTGTGCTCATACAGAATAGATACTATGATGGAAACTCTACTCATACAGAATAGATACTATAATGGAAACTGTGCTCATACAGAATAGATACTATAATGGAAACTGTGCTCATACAGAATAGATACTATAATGGAAACTGTGCTCATACAGAATAGATACTATGATGGAAACTCTACTCATACAGAATAGATACTATAATGGAAACTGTGCTCATACAGAATAGATACTATGATGGAAACTGTGCTCATACAGAATAGATACTATGATGGAAACTGTGCTCATACAGAATAGATACTATAATGGAAACTGTGCTCATACAGAATAGATACTATAATGGAAACTGTGCTCATACAGAATAGATACTATAATGGAAACTGTGCTCATACAGAATAGATACTATGATGGAAACTGTGCTCATACAGAATAGATACTATGATGGAAACTGTGCTCATACAGAATAGATACTATGATGGAAACTGTGCTCATACAGAATAGATACTATGATGGAAACTGTGCTCATACAGAATAGATACTATGATGGAAACTGTGCTCATACAGAATAGATACTATGATGGAAACTGTGCTCATACAGAATAGATACTATGATGGAAACTGTGCTCATACAGAATAGATACTATGATGGAAACTGTGCTCATACAGAATAGATACTATGATGGAAACTGTGCTCATACAGAATAGATACTATGATGGAAACTGTGCTCATACAGAATAGATACTATAATGGAAACTGTGCTCATACAGAATAGATACTATAATGGAAACTGTGCTCATACAGAATAGATACTATAATGGAAACTGTGCTCATACAGAATAGATACTATGATGGAAACTCTACTCATACAGAATAGATACTATAATGGAAACTGTGCTCATACAGAATAGATACTATAATGGAAACTGTGCTCATACAGAATAGATACTATGATGGAAACTCTACTCATACAGAATAGATACTATGATGGTGGATCCTTGTGTCATTATACATTTGTCCAAACCCACAGAAGGCACAAGACCAGGAGTGAACCCTAGTGCAAACTACGGACTTGGGGTGATGGTGATGTCCACATAGGTTTATCAGTTGTTAACAAATGTACCATCTAGTGGGGGGGTGTAGATAATAGAGGAGGCTGTGCAGGTGTGAAGGCAGGTGGTGTGTAGGAAATCTCTATACCTTCTGTTCAATTTTGCTCTGAACCTAAAACGTCTCTAAAAACTAAAGTCTTCAATGCACACATGCACACAGCGTAGTGATCATTGGGCTGCAACGTGACCCCTTCAGCTCCTCCTGGATCCCAAGGGACGGAGTGAAGTCTCCTGTCCAGAGTGTGTTTTCTGTTCCTGACTTGAATCTAGAACCCAGGGAAAGTTCAGAATCTGCTATTATAGGATATTCAACCCCGAGGAAGAGCCATTCCCACTCCAGGGAGTGTATCTCACTTTGCCTCTGTGAACAAGACTCCCCTTTGGAGCCCAGCAGAGAGTCCAGTGTGAGCAGTGCCCCCAGGAGGTGTGCACTGTGGCCATACTCAGCTCCAATCCATTCCCCTTCTCCAGATCTCTGGGCATCTTTGTCCTACTGTCCAGCTTCTCAGGGGCTCCACCTGACAGCTTCAGGTGCACAGATTCTGGCCACTCTCCTTGATCTGCTTCTGAATATTTAACCCGGCTCTCAACTTTCACCCTCAGCTTTCCCTCAGTCTTCCAGTTTGGCTCATGGGTCTCAACTCTGCTGTGGGATTTCCCCCACTGCACATAATTATTCCCTTTGAATGACAATTTGTGGCCCCTCCCCAAGTCATGCTCACTAGCTGCTATGATTCTCTCTTTGCCACCCCCCCATCCCTACATGAGTCTTTATCAGAACCTCTTTATGCCTCCTTTATACGATCCAATGATTTCTGCAATCTGAAAAAAATTCTTAATAAGTCAAGGTGAAAATATGATCTTTCAAAGAAGGACACGTTTTTGGACACTCTCCTCTTGAGAGACCTCTAGCAGCTCAGCTACCATTCACAGTGGTCCAAACTACCCATGTAAAAATGGCTCTCTTAGAAAGAATTGTTCCGTAAGAATCATGCTGATCTAAAGTTATGTATGCAAAGTAAGTATTTAATTTCTCATTAACCTAAAAATCTCAATGAAATAACTGTCATGTACATTTGTATCCACTTCTTCCTTTAGTGGACAGTATCTAATTTTTCTTTGTGCTACTTTGAAATAAATATCTCATGGAATATCCAATAATAGCAGATTCTGAACTTTCCCTGGGTTCTAGATCCCAAATGATATATTGGTGTATTTGGAAAGTTAGATTTTTAGCAATAGAAAATCAGAATGCAAACTTAAATAGCTCTCGGAATAAAAATAGTGGAGCAACAAAGCAAAAAGTCCTTTTTTTTGCAGATAACACAGGCTTAAAATAGCTAAACTCATGTTGGGTTGGAAGATAACAATAGGAACAAGGCCTTGGCCTAATTAAAATCATTCCAAAAGCTACATAACATATATTCAACTTTAAGGTATCTCAGAGATCACAGAATTGGGGGTTTGTGAATGATAATTAAACTTTAGCCATAGAATTAAAGCCTTAAAAACTGGCAAAAAAAAAAAATTGTATGCGTTTGTTCTACCCCTTCAATCAAATTGATTGTTTACTTCTTCCTGTATTGTGTGAGCTGTTTTTGCATTTAAGGGATAAAAGACATGAAACAATTTTTCTAAGGCTTGTTGTTTTGAAGAAGGTGTAGGTTTTCTAAGTAGAACTGGTCTGAGCTATAATGCCCTCACCCTGGCATCCAGAATTGAGCGCCTGGCTTTTAATCACTTACTGAACTGCTAGAAATATCACAGAAGGACTCAATTTTATATAGATTGCTAATTAATGAGCTTCAGAAATTTGGTGACTTAGAAAAGTAACATTTCTTAGGCATTTATGATGTGGTTACTTTCTGTAAATACCGACATACCTTGAGCATGTGGCATTCAGATTCAGTGGTTCTGGTTCAGGACAGACCTTTACTTGAATGGCTTTATTTTCATACTCTTGTCAGTTTCTTGGTTTTGAGGCCATTTGTTGGCCGTCTTTGGTCTTCTGCTCTTTGATGCAAGTGCCTTGTTCTGTTTAATTCCATGTGTCAGAAAACCACAGGATTAGACCTTCAGATAAATACATCAATGCTGGCCCAAGACCTGCAGACTTTGGCTTGGCAATGGCAATGTATTAGTCAGTTATTTCCGTAATAATGCTGCATAACAACCAGCTCTACTCAGTGGCATAAAAATACACATTTGTTCTCCTGCTCATTGGTTTGTGGGTCATCCAGTGTGGCTCTGCTCCATGTGTTGCACTCAGGATCCAGGCTCAAGGGGCAGAGGACAGAAGCACCCAGAGGGGCAAGAAGAAACACATGCTGCTCTTCAGATCTGTCCCTGTAACAGTCATTTCTGTTCACATTTCATTGGCTGAAGCAGGTGGCAAGAAAGTCTACTTCTCCCATAGGTGATTTTCCGTGGCTATGCAGTGAATCACCACCAACCTAGCAGCCAAAACCAATACCCATGCACCGATTCACAGTTCTGTAACCTAAAGTCCAGCACAGTTCAGCTGGGTTTTCTGCCGTACATCTCACAGCGTGGAATCAGTGTATCATCTGGGACTGACTATAGTTCTCACCTGCAGCTTGAGATCGTCTTCCAAGCTCGGTGGTTATTTGCAGAATTAATTTCCTTCTCATACTTTCCACGTGGGTTCCTCCATTTTTTTAAAATAAATTATTCATTTATTTATTTTTGCCTGTGTTGGGTCTTTGTTGCTGCGCACCGGCTTTTCTCTAGTTTCAGCGAGTGGGGGCTACTCTTCATTGCGGTGCGTGGGCTTCTCATTGCGGTGGCTTCTTGATGTGAAGCATGGGCTCTAGGCGTGCAGGCTTCAGTAGTTGTGGCTCGCGGGCTTAGTTGCTCCGTGGCATGTGGGATCTTTCCAGACAAGGGATCGAACCCGTGTCCACTGCGTTGGCAGGCGGATTCTTAACCACTGCACCACCAGGGAAGTCCCAGTTCCTCCATTTTTAAACCAGCAATTGCAGATCAAGTCCTTCTCTGCTTTTTGTTCTATTCAGTCCCTCAACTGATTGGATGAAGCCCATCACAGCGGGAGAGCAATCTGCTTCACTCAGAGTACTGATTCAAATGTGAATCTCATCCAGAAACACCTCACAGACACACCCTGAAAATAACGTGTAGCTAATTAGCCCAGCCAAGTTGATACATAAAATTAACCATCACAGAGCATGTCAAGTTCATGAGCATAGTTGAAACAAGTAGGGGGAAGTGGGGCTGGAGACGGAGGATAGGCAAGGACCACAGTGTGGGGAGTCTCACTGAAGGGCTTGTCCTGTAGTCTCAGGTCATTGGGAAACCATTAGAGGATTGTAATAAGGGTAGAAGTCTGATCCCATTTGAAAGACCATTCTCAGTGCAGTGCAGAGGAGAACAGAGTCTTTGGTGTAGCACTGGAGAATGTGAAAAGTAGACAGATTGAAAACTTCTTTAGGAGATGAAGTGGATAGGACTTGGTGGTTGACCAGATGTAGAAGATGAGGGGGAAGCAAGGATGCTTCATACTGTGGGACCCAGGACAGTTGTAAAGATTTTGCATGTACCCTGGGGCACTGCTTCTCAGTTGTAATCTACAGACTGTCAGGGTGCCTGTGAGTTCTCTATAGAATTTTTTATATTGCATTCTCAGTTTTTTAAATGAGGTTGCTAACAGCTCTATGCTTTTATTTATTTATTTAAAAGAATTTTCTTTGGCTGTGACACACAGCTTGCAGGATGTTAGTTCCCTGACCAGGGATCAAACCTGCACCGTCGGCAGTGAAAGCCTGGAGTCCTAACTACTGGGCCAGCAAGGAATTCCCACATTCTCATTTTATTGATAGTACAGGGGAAATATTTTTTTAGAAATGACCTGAACGTTCTGGGTGATCTGGCCAACGACCCCATGACTGAGTTCTGTCATCTTATTTCAGAGGCTCCGTTTGAATTTGCGTGAACAATTACATTAGTGTCCTCTGGGGACCATGTCACGTCCCAGTGAGCTGTTGGCAGAAAGGTTTGATAGTACATAATTCAATAGAAAAAGTTTTGAGAGAAAGGAGTCACCACCAGCTCCGCAGCGATCGCAAATTCAGAAAATCTGTATTTCAGAAATCGATGTCATGAGCAAGGAGGATTCTTAGGTTGCAACAATACGTACAGAGTCTATATTAAAAGACATCATTTCTCGAAACGTCTCAGAAGGCCACAGGATATGGCTTAGAGGCTACATAGCAAGGGTCAGTGCAGCCGGGAAGGATCCGTGTAGCAGATACACCAAATACTTCTAGAGAAAATGTTGCTCGCCACTGATTGACCGCCACTTCTTGATGTCTAGGGACTAGGGACTGAGCCCTGGAACCAATTCCCTCTGCTCTTCCCAGCATACACACACTCCTTGTAGGTTGAGGTGCATAAGCGCTTCCAGAGCCCCCTCCGAGTGTGTGTGGTTGGTGGAAGCAGGTCATGGTGCAGTCTCTTCAGGTTTCTATTCCAGTGTCACCTGCCCTGACTCCACTGGTTTTCCTCCTCACCCTGAGTTATTCTTCTTCATAGCACTTAGCACCACCCAGTTGATGGTGCTGCTTCGTGGACCCTCCTGCACCCGGCTGGAATGTAAGTTCCACACAAGTCAAGACATCACAGCTGTGTCCCCAGTGCCAAGTGCAGAGACTGGCACCTAGAAGGCAGTCAGTGAGGCTGTGGAAGAAATATGTTACTAGTTAACATAAAATCAATCCATGAATTAATAAAACAGAAGAAAGAGACCTGGAGTAGGAGTGTGCAGGGTGTGTGGCTGGGACCACCATGACCCTCTCCAGGGTCTAAAGGACAGATTCTGTGAGAGAGAGGGGTGTGGGGGGATTGCCTCAGACTAGAACTGAGGTCACAGACACGGACACCAACTCTGCTTCTCCATCCCACCCAGGGATCAGAACAGTCCCTGATGGGGTCTCTCTTCTTTTCTCAGAGATTAGCCCAGAGGAGGTGGCTAGCAATGAAGAGAGTGATTGCAGGGGTGCAGATAGAACTCCAGGGAAGGTGACGGTTGAGGACTTCCTGGGCGGAGAGGGAGATAAGGAAGAGACGTCAAGAAACACCCAAGGAAGAGGACAAGCTCTCTCTTAGGTTG
Source organism: Leucopleurus acutus (assembly GCF_964270905.1). NCBI lineage: Eukaryota > Metazoa > Chordata > Mammalia > Artiodactyla > Delphinidae > Leucopleurus > Leucopleurus acutus. The sequence continues at coordinate 4,821,783 of NC_139164.1, forward strand.
GGTGATCTTCTGAAGGGCTCAAGGCCTCTGACCCAAATGAAACGTGACCTACACAATATTGAATGTGGCTGGTTTAGGACTGGCTTTCTGTTAAGACTTTCTCAGGGGTTCAGAGAAACCCTCCCATCCTGTTTTTTGTCATCCTTCAGATGCCGTTTTCCGAGACGATTCACGAGCACGTTTTGGAATTTGGACCATGTTTCACTTTCATTTCTTTTTCTTAAAAAGATTTTTTTGGTGTGGACTATTTTTAAAGTCTTTATTGAATTTGTTACAATACTGCTTCTGTTTTATGTTTTGGTTTTTTGGTCGAGAGGCATATAGAATCTTAGTTCAAACCTGCACCCCCTACATGGGGAGGCAAAGTTTTAACCACTGGACCTCCAGGGAGGTCCCTTCACTTTCATTTCACACTGGCTAGAATGCAGTCACATGACCAAACTAAGCCACAATGTAGTCTGGGAAATGTAGTCTTTATCACGGTAGCTCTGTGCTCAGATAATAATTCTATAATTATGAAAGGGGGGCGGAATAGATATTGGCGCCACTGGCAGCCTCTGCTACCCTCCCTAATGACCTACATTCCAGCCTGTCATCAGCCTCGTTTCCATTGTCATTTTAGTTTCATACATGAGGGAGTAATTATTGTCTCTATTTACAGGTGAGAAAAAAAGGTACTTCACTTGAGGGAGGTAGTTTTCAGCAGGTGGATAAAGCAGTGATGGAACTGTGGGCAGAAGCTTGGGGAGGAGCGTAGCAATTGCAAGCCCTTTAATGTTCTCATGCCTACATGCTGATGTACGTGTGTACCCCTGCGTGTGTGTCTGAATTCATGCACGTGTGTGTGTGTGTCTGTATGTGTTTAAGGATGCTTTTGTGTGTGTTGTTTATGAAGGCTGAAAATTGGAGTGTAAGGAGGCAGGCCTTGAAAGGTTTTAAGAAAAGGGCTAAAATGCTTCTCAGAAATTAAACTATAGCAACAGCAAACTCTGTGCTGCACCCCCTCGGCGCCTTCAGGGCCTACGTGGTTCAGTTGAGTGAAAGGATGACGGACAGAAAAGTACAAGGTTCTGTCCTTAAAGTAAGTCGGTCAGTATGTCACCATATACACAAACGATGCTCAAACCTATTTTCTTGGAAGGGATAAAATACCCCCTTCTATACACTGTTCTGTAAGATGCAGAAATGCTTCTCATGTTTCAGAGAATTATACTTTTTTTGTGCTTCAGAGAAGAAAAGTAAAGCATGTACTCGGAATCTCCCTTGCAGGATTGAAAGCCTCGTTTTTACAAAAGGCTCATTTTTCTCCTGGGAGGTAGGAGGAAATGACCCTTCTCCAAAGGTGGCCGGCTCCCGTGTCTTCCCTGCCCCTCTCCCACTCCCCTCTGCACTCAGCATCTTTACAAGAGGCTGGAGTATCATGTCACAAGGCAAATTTCAATCACATTAGGATTGTAAATGAATTCAAGCCGTAGCAGATGCAACAAATGGGTTTCTGTCTTGAGATATGACATCTGTGCCAGCCATATATCTTGGAGGAAGGACGGCTGTTCCTTCCTTCTCCTTATTGATGCTGAGGCATCATATATAACGCTCCACGATCAAATAAAGGATGGCACGATGCGGAGTGGCAGTGATTATAAATCCCATGTGTGACAGCACGTACTAGATGGATTTCAAGGGAACTGCTCTACCTAGAACTCTTCCCTAGAGCAACCCGTGCCCAGAGCCCCTGTTCAGAGGCCACACCCATGGCTGCCGTTGGTAACCACCTTCTTACTTCAGCTCCACGCCCCCTAACTATACAGACAAGCAGCTAGGAATAGGAATAGATGAAGGACGCGTCTACAGGCTGATGAGAAAGGGACCATCTGTCGGGCTGGGTAGGAAGGCAGCAGCTGAGCCAGTCCAGTTTCTCGCCAGGAATCTGAACCTCACAGAACCCAAGATTCTGAGGCATGTGGCTGGAAGAGTTCCAGCTGGGACAACGTGGAGAGTCTTGTCTTGGGCTGACATTGGCAGCCACCCGATGCTGAAGTTAGCAGAGAGAGAAGCCGGGTAGATGGAGGGAGACAGTGGGGAGAGAGGATGGAGGGGAACAGAGAGAAGTGGAGAAGCAGAAAAGCTGAACAGGAGGCGGAGAGAATGAGAGACGAAAAGATATCTCTTCTGCAAACGCACGGCTCCATTTCTAGAACCCCCAGGGCTGGCTTTCCTTGGTTTCCTTTCTTTGCCTTGCATGAAATTTCCATGAACTCTCACAGTAATGTGACCTGACTACCCAACCGGAGTTGTCTCAAGAGGATATCTGATAGTTACCAAAAAGCACGAGCCCCACCTTTTTTCAATCAGAATTAGCTAACGCTTATTGCCTGTTTACTGGGTACCAGGCAGCATTCTAAAAGTGTTACGTATATTGACTCCGTTATTTCTCAAAAAGCATGACCAGGCATTTCATCCCATTTCCCAGATGTGGAAATTGAGGGTTGGAAAGGACAGTCCCTTGCCCCAAGCCTCCAGGTACATAAGGGTTAGAGCTGCAGTCTGCACGTGGCAGTGTCACTCAGATGTCACACCCTTAGCCTCTGTATTAGCTGCCGTTCAGAGAGACCCATTAGGGTGTATGTCAAGGTGAAGGAAATAAGAGTTTGATACATGGTGTCTTTTTTGTGTTAATTGGTCCATTTATGATGTAAGATTCTCAACAGCCCCAGAATAGCTGTTGGACTTACATTAAGACATGCATTGATACCAAGCCAGGGGTTTGCATCGATTCAGTTGCTGACCACCTTTGGATATTGCTGGAGAGGGGGCAGCTCTACAGGAGAAAGAAATGAAGCTGTACCTATGGGGGAACAGCTACCGCAGAATCAGGAGAAGGAATACGTGTCCAATCAAGGAAAGTTGTTCTCTGGACTGTCCCTTGGCCAAGGCGTGGTTTTGACTGAGTTGGGTGAAGCCAGCAGTCCCCTCTGGACAAAATCCTCACTCATTTTCTTACCCCATACTTCTGCAGTCGTCATCCTTCCCTGGGCAATCTCTCTCTCTCTTCCCCTTTCTCCCTCGTTGCCTCACACTGTTGCAGAAACAAGGGCTTACTGGGTACCACACCTGCTTTTAAAAGTCCATGGCTACTAGTTGTGTGCCCCTGTCCCCGGTTGCCTCCTGCAAGGTGGACGTACATACGGCTGCCACCTTGGAGGGTTGCACAGTGAGGTGATGAAGACACACACACACACACACACACACACACACACACACACACACGGGTGTAGCAAAGCGATTGCAGCATCTGGAACGTAAGCCCCACGCTCTTTGGCGTCCACAAATACCCCGCATCCTTGGCCCGCCCTCTGGGAGACCCTGCATCCCTACTGCAGGGTCTGTCCCACCCGCCACGGCAGCTGTTTACACCGCGGCCACAGTTTTCACGTCTCCAGGCCTTGGTCCCTTTCCCCTCTCTAACTCTTACCGAACTGAGAACACGGAGCTCTGCTGGATGACTCTCCTTCAGCTTTTGCACGCTTCCCCTCGAATCTTCTCTGTGCCCTTGCGTCTTCCTTCTGTCTTGGCAGACTCCTTCGAGACGCTCCGCCGTCCTGCTGGGCTCTTCAGCGTTGGAATGCACTCACCGCCCTCTCTCTAGGATCTTGACCCACCCGGATGTTTCCTTCGGAAGTCCAGCCTCTTCCTTCGCACAGATTTCCCTGTCCTCAAGCTTCCCCCTAGTCCTCCCTCCCTGGTCCACGAACGCTCCATCCCATTCCTGGTTGCCTCGTGAAACCTCGCTACGTCATCGTGCAGAAGTGCGCCTGCGTTGGTTTCACCCTCCGCGGACCACCCTCCAGCGTTGAAACGCAGCACCTTCCGCGCTCTGCGCTTGGAGCGCCCCTTTCAAAGGGGCCTGACGCACTCTGGGTTGCCAACAGGAGTAGCCGCCTCGCGTGTTCTTCCGCGTGGAGTTCTCTAGGCCACGTGCCGCTGCCAAGCAGCTCTTCCTTTTTAAAACCCTCGTTGTGGGTCTGGGAAACCATCCTTCTGAGTTCCCCTCTAAGTTCATCGCATCCCTCAGTTTCCTCTGAGGAGCTCTCTGTTTCCCCACTATCTCTCCCTTATCCTACCCACTGCTGCCTTTCTGTTGAGTGTAGGGATTTTCCCGTCGAGGTTTCTCATGTCTTATCTTATATTCACTTCCAGGCTATGACTACTTCCTCTTAGAAATGACTCCCAACCCTCCCACCACTCCCCCGCCCCACTAGCTCTTACTTTCACCCCAAGTTGCAGTCAGTGTTACAAATTACTCCCTACACACGTTAAACCCGACCCATTCCGAACAGAATGAATTAACCTCCCCTTTCCCTGAAGGAAAGAAAACAAAAAAAAAACAAGCAGCCCTCCTCGTCCTTGTGGCTAATGGCATGACCGTCTGCTGATTCCTTTCGCCTCAAAATTTGGGAGTCGTCTTTTCTCTCTCGCAAGAGTGCATTGAATCTTTATCGAGTCGTGTCAATGCCACTTTAGAAATGTCTCTTGAACTGGTACACTTTTATTGATTGCGAACGCCGCTCTCTTAGTTTAGGGTTATCGTGCCGTGTCTTATCTAGATTATTTCTGATGGACCATCCTTCTTACAGATTCTCGCCCACTCTCATCTATTCTTCAGACAAATACTGGGACTTTTCTTTCTCGATACTCATTCCCGAGGCTTATCTTCCTGTCTCTGTTTCCTCTTCTCTCCATATTTCTTATGTTCTGACCGCATCAGATAACTTGCCGTTTCCTCTCCTTGGCCGCGGCCATATATCTTGCCTCATGCTAACAGATCCCCACTGTTTGGAATGTCTTTTCTCCTTCCCCCAACCACCGAAGTCGGTATCGGTTTTTCTAATCCTGCCATAAAAAAATTATCACAAACTTAGCAGCTTCAACCATCACACGTTTATTATCTCCCAGATATAAGGGTCAGAAGTTTACAGGGTGGCGTCATTTCGTTTCTGTGCGGTGGGTTTCCTAAGGCTAAACTCAAGGTGATGGATGGCCCGAGATCTCATCTGGACTCAGAGGGAGGATCGGCTTTCAAAGCCATTCCGGTGGTTGGCAGAATTCACCTCCTTCTGGCTGCAGGACTGAGTTCCCCGTTTCCTTGCTGGCTGTCAGCCAGTGGCAATGCCATTCTGAGCTCATTATGGACCCCTGCATTCCTTGCCATGTTGCCCCCTCTGTCTTCAAACTGACAACAGGACACTGGGTCCTTGCCATGCTTCCCATCTCTCTGGCTTCTGCCATGTCTCTCCCACTTCAGCTACAAAAAGTTCTCTGGTTTTTAGGGTTCATGTCATTGGATTGGGTCAACCTGTGTAATTCAGGATTATCTCCATATCTTAAGTCTGTAACCTTAATTACATCTGCAGCTGTAATTGTCCTGTAACTTGACATGTTCATGAGTACAAGGGATTAGGGTGTGGACATCTGTGGGGGGCATTTGACTTACCACAAAAAGCCAAAGATTTTTCAAAATGCAAACTCTGTCTCTGGAAAGCAATGTTTGCTTTGTTGCTTCCTTCAAGGTATTGTTGTGACATTGTGTTTACTAATGTCCTCTTCATGCAGTATCTCACTTTGTGCGATATTTAATGATAGACGCTTATTTGCAAGTCTGCTCCTACCACTAATGCTAAATCACACCAGCTCAGAAAACACCCTGATCACCTTGATATTCACAGGCAGAATCTAGCACAGAGCCTTACGTGCATTTGTGAAATAAACTGAGTCTGTTTTACAGTAGTTCGATGAAGCGTTCTTAAACACTTGCTATATCTGAGGCCCTTTGGCCTCCAGGTCATGAGCAATTAAAGATATCAGATAAGGCAAACCATGATAGGTAATTCTTCCTAAGTGTTACTCACATCAGCACCTACTCTGACTTACATGGCAGGAGAAACCCCACACACTCATTGTAATAGTTGTGTATGGCTGCATGGCAAGAAACCACAAACTAAATGGCTTGAAGTGACACACGTTTATTGCCTCACAGTCAGTGCGGATCACGGACCCAGGCACTGGGCCCTTTACTGCATGATTTCTCACTAGGCTGCAATCCATGTGTCAGTCAGGACTGGGATCTTATCTGGAGGTTTGAGTGGGGAAAGAGTCACCTGACGTAGTGGTTGGAAAATTAAGTTCCTCCCCAGCTGTTTGTTCCTTTCCAATCAGGGAACTCCAGCATGAAAGTTTTCTTCTTCCCAATGTGTGACCTGAGAAGGCCAAAGAAATTTTAAAAACTTGAAAGCAACCAGTCAGAATGGGCATCATCAGAAAATCTACAAACAGTAAATGCTGGGGAGGGTGTGGGGAAAAGGGAACCCTCTTGCACTGTTGGTGGGAATGTAAATTGGTGCAGCCACTGTGGAGAGCAGTACGGAGGTTCCTTCAAAAACTAAAAATAGAGCTACCGTGTGACCCAGCAATCCCACTACTGGGCATATATCTGGAGAAAACTCTAATTCAAAAAGACACATGCGCCCCAATGCAGCACTATTTACAATAGCCAGGACATGGAAGCAACCTAATTGTCCATCAATAGATGAAAGGTTAAAGAAGATGTGGTACATATATACAATGGAATATTACTCATCCATAGAAAAGAATGAAATAATGCCATTTGCAGAGAAATGGATCGACCTAGAAATTGTCAGAGTGAAGTAAGTCAGAAAGAGAAAAACAAATATCGTATATCATTTATATGTGAAATCTAGGAAAATGGTACAGATGAACTCATTTGCAAAGCAGAAATAGAGTCACAGAGGTAGAGAACAAACGTATGGTTACCAAGGGGGAAAGGGGGGTGGTGGTGGGATAAACTGGGAGATTGGGATTGACATGTAAACAATACTATGTATAAAATAGATAGCTAATGAGAACCTACTGTATAGCCCAGGGAGCTCTGCTCAGTGCTCTGTAGTGACCTAAATGGGAAGGAAGTCCAAAAAAGAGTAGATATATGTATATGTATAGCTGATCACTTTGCTGTACAGCAGAAACTCACACAACATTGTAAAGCAACTATGCTCCAATAAAAATTTTTTAAAAAAAACATGAAAGCAAGATGAAGTTATAATCTTTCACACATCATGATGGAAGTACCATCCTATCACCTTTGCATGTTCTTCTGGTTAGAAGCACATTACATGCAGTGGAAGGCAATGGTGCAAGGGAATGGGTTACCAGAAGCACATTACCAAGGCAGCCTACGTGCAGTGGAAGGCAATGATGCAAGGGAATGGGTTACCAGGAGGCGGGGTCACTGAGGGTATCTGAGGGTCTGCCTGCCCCATCCATCCTTACAGAGACAGGGGTCCTTAACCACGTGAAGTCATTCAGGTGATTGTAGAGTTCAGAGGGACAGTTTTGAAAAAGTTAGATGGAGGGGCTGATATTTTGAGGAAAGTGATTTGGTCAGTGAAAAGAAGATGGAGGGGGTCCTTTATTTGTAAAGGCTTTTAATAAGATTATGTAATTGTAGCTTATAAAAAGTGTAAATTATATGACTATAAATGAATGTATTTATAAGTCCTTTATTTATAAAGTTAATAGTCTTCACATCAACGATCATGGTATAGCATAGCAGTTAACTACCTTCCCTGCCCACTGCTAGGCATAGGACCCCACAGAGACTTTATACACGTGAATTATATATATTTATATTTACCACATTAGAAGTCATAGTGGAGACACCTAAAAATATTTATACATTCGTATAAAAGTAACCGTAATAGTAAACCTATTTCACAGGGACATAAAAACATGTTTATAAAAAATAGCTATAGTTTCCAAAATAAAATTGTTAAATACAGCATTACTTTTCATTAAACATTTTTGCAAATTTTTTTAATCTCTGTTTTTAATAATAGCTGGATACTCATAGCTGCTGATGTATTCAATCTGTAACGATATATTGTTTTGGTTGGTAGGTATGAAGAACATCTGGTCTCCCACAGGCATGCTGTTGGAAAAGATAGGATAATTAAATATGTGAATATATTTAAATAATTAAATATATTTAAATAATTAAATAATTGTGGATAATTTTTCTTTAGTACTATACCAAAACTCGTCATGGATAGATTCTTACAGGTTAATTAAAAATGTGATCTGAACCTATATCAAGAAACTTTTTTTCCTTTGTGACATCAAAATTCATTTTTAAAAATTGAAGTATAGCTGCTTTACAATGTTGTGTTAGGTCCAGGTGTACAGCAAAGTGATTTTTATATATATATATTTCCCTGTACTATACAGTAGGTCCTCATTGGTTGTCTATTTTATAGGTAGTGGTAGGTATCTGTTAAGCCCAGCCTCCTAATTTATCCCTCCCTCCCCCTTCCCCTTTGGTAACCGTAAGTTTGTTATCTTTGTCTGTGGGTCTGTTTCTGTTTTATGTATGAGTTCATTTGTATCATTTCTTTTAGATTCCACATGTAAGAGATATCATACGATATTTGTCTTTCTTTTTCTGGTTACTTCACTTAGTATGATAATCTCTAGGTCCATCCATGTTTCTGCAAATGGCATTATTTCACTCTTTTTATGGCTGAGTAATATTCCATTGTAAATGTATACTGCATCTCCTTTATCCATCCATCGATGGACATTTAGGTTGTTTCCATGTCTTGACTGTTGTAAATAGTGAGGCTGTGAACACTGGGATGCACATATCTTTTCAAATTATGGTTTTCTCAGGGTACATGCCCAGGAGTGGGATTGCAGGATCATGTGATAGCTCTATTTTTAGTTTTAGAAGGAACCTCCATACTGTTCTCCATAGTGACTGTACCAATGAAATCCATTTTCTTCATCTAGTACTTTGCACGCATCTTTTACCCACACATGACCTGTAACATTATGCATTAGTCATTTAAAACATATCCGTTCACTAAGTTATGCAGGACTTTCAAATACTCACACCTTTCATTATATAAGATCAAAAACTCACATTTATTAACGTCACCACTGATTTTATTGGGAACAAATTTAAGTTTGGGGAGCCCATCAAGTTCATGGTGGCAGATGCAAGGTTTCTAAAATTCTGATTTTTTCCTGAAATCTTGAATTTCTCACTGGCAACAAATACTGTCAGTTGTTTTCCATGAGGTGGCATGCTCACTTTTGTTCATTTTTGAGAAAACGTCTGCCAGACACCCAAGTCTGAATGGCCACAGATTGTCTGTCGGTCATTCTATCAAGTAAAAATGGGAGCTACTAGTTTACCCCACTTCTCAAACAACAGCACGCTTTTTGGTTTTTTCCTGGAGACAAGCATCAGACTTCATCGTGCAGGAGAAGAGCTTTATGTGTACCTCCCATTTCTTCATGCAGAATGTTGAAAAGACACGTACTCAAGATATTTAAGAAAGTCAGCAATGTTTACAGCTTCATCAGCAACATTCTGAAATGAAACTGGCATTCTTTTATTCCAGAGCATGGTAGTGATGAATATTAGTACAGTTTGGGATCAGTGCCTTGGTCAGTGCTAAGGTGCCAACAGTTCTCCCTACTTTTGCACCATCAGTACAATTGTGAACAAGGTGAAAATGGTAAATGACATTTCCATATTATTATGAAGGTGGACGTGTTCTCAGGGACCCTGTGAAACATCTCCCAGACTACTGAGGTCCAAGGTCCACACTTTGAAAGCCACTGTTCTGGAATATAGCAAGCAGCATCCTTGAGTGATGCTTGACGAGATCACAAAAGTTAACATGTACTTGACTCAGAACTCCTGTGCTCTCTCCCATCAACACTGAAGCTAAAACTCAACTCATCATTGCCTTTCTCGCCAATCACTTCTGTGGACACCAAAACAAAGCAAAACTTCTCAACTTACTGGCTACTTCCAAATTAGCCAAACCCAGGTCTTCAGAGCCTTCTGAGTTTTGGGTGCAGTTGTTATTGCCATTGTTTTTAATTTACTTGTAGTTTGTTCATTTGCTTATAGCTTTTATTCATTTACTTATAATAATATTTATGTGTCAGCAGTGTATGCATTTACTTGTTTTGCAAATATCTGTCTGTTCAACTAGATTCAATACTTCTTTGAGGAGTCTGTGCCTTTCCTAGTATATTACACTAAACTTTGAAATACCAAACACTGTGAAGATCTTTGTTTCTTGTGTTTTTTTTTAAACATCTTTATTGGAGTATAATTGCTTTACAATGATGGGTTAGTTTCTGCTGTATAACAAAGTGAATCAGCTATACATATACATATATCTCCATATCTCTTCCCTCTTGCATCTCCCTCCCACCCTCCCTATCCCACCCCTCTAGGTGGTCACAAAGCACCGAGCTGATCTCCCTGTGCTGTGTGGCTGCTTCCCACTAGCTATCTGTTTTACATTTGGTAGTGTATATATGTCCATGCCACTCTCTCACTTCGTCCCAGCTTACCCTTCCCCCTCCCCGTGTCCTCAAGTCCATTCTCTACATCTGCATCTTTATTCCTGTCCTGCCCCTAGGTTCTTCAGAACCTTTTTTATTTTATTTATTTATTTATTTATTTATTTAGATTCCATATATATGTGTTAGCATACGGTATTTGTTAAATAAAGATCAGGAAATGTGTACCATCTAATGAAACTGTAAAGAAAGTAAAGATACAGTTAAGCATATAAACCCCATGGAGGATGCTGCTGTCCTTGTGTTTGTAATAACAAAAGAGTGAATTGGAAAGAGAAACAAATGGAAACAATCTTTTAATTCTGTTCTCCTAAAACACACCTTGAAAAGCTCATAAAGATACATATACCACAGGCAACACTGGAAATTATAAATAAAAGCAGTACTAGAGAGAGAGAAATAGCTCTTAAAATGAAAATTGACTGAATAACAACATACGTCTAAAAGCACGTGCTTTATAATTGCCCTTTTATCAATCCAGTTTGCATCAGGGAGCGCTCTTAAAACATAGTTGTGTTTCTAAACGTTCACGGCCCAGCTGTATTCCCATTTTATTTTATTTTTATTTTTTAAAAATAAAGTTATTTATTTATTTATTTTTGGCTGTGTTGGGTCTTTGTTGCTGTGTGCAGGCTTCCTCTAGTTGCGGCGAGCGGGGGCTACTCTTTGTTGCAGTGCACGGGCTTCTTATTGTGGTGGCTTCTCTTGTTGTGGAGCATGGACTCTAGGTGTTTGGGCTTCAGTAGTTGTGGCACACGGGCTCAGGAGTTGTGGCGCACAGGCTCAGTTGCTCCGCGGCATGTGGAATCTTCCCGGACCAGGGCTTGAACCTGTGTCCCCTGCAATGGCAAGTGGATCCTTAACCATTGCGCCACCAGGGAAGCCCTGCATTCTCATTTTAAAGCTTGTTTTGCATAATGGGGTTTGGATATTTGTATAAATTCCTGATTATGGATTGTTTTCTATCCTGGGTGTTATCACTCCACGTCTGCCCAATATCTAATTTGCTGTGTGGTCCCTGGGGTGCTTTTCTGTGATGAAGCACCGACCTGACACCCTGGCAGAGATGGGAGACCTCTGGAGTTCTAGTAACCAGGGTGTGGTGGTGATAATGGGGGTGATAACCCCTGACATCTCTCAGAGCCTCAGTTCCCTCTTCTGCGAAATGGGAATAAAAACATTTACTGCTGGATGATATGGTAGTTCTAGTTTTAGTTTTTTAAGGAACCTGCATTATGTTCTCCATAGTGGCTGCACCAATTTACATTCCCACCAACAGCATAGGAGGATTCCTTTTTCTCCAGCATTTATCGTTTGCAGAGTTTTTGATGATGGCCATTCTGACTCGTGTGAGGCGATACCTCATTGTAGTTTTGATTTGCATTTCTCTGATAATTAGTGATGTTGAGCATCTTTTCATGTGCTTTTTGGCCATCTGTATGTCTTCTTTGGAGAAACGTCTATTTAGGTCTTCTGCCCATTTTTTGATTGGATTGTTTGTTTTTTTTGGACATACAGCTGCATGAGGTGTTGTGTAATCTGATTTTTAAAATGATGTAAATGAACTTATTTACGAAACAGAAACAGACTCACAGAATTCAAAAACAAACTTATGGTTACCAAAGGGGAAACTTGGTGGGGAGGGATAAATTAGGAGTTTGGGATTAACATACACACACTGCTATACATAAAATAGATAACCAACAAGGACCTGCTTGTATAGCACAGGGAACTCTACTCAATATTCCCTGTATGGAGAAAGGATCTGAAAAAGAATGAATATATGTAAAAAAAAATTACTGTTCAGGAGTGTTGTAAATGTTAGAAAAAATTCATGTATGACATTTTATACATACTGAGTTCTCAGTAAGTGTACCTGTTGTGTGTATGAGGCCCATGCTATATTCTCACATAACCGTTTTCAGCTTTCATTGCTTCTGAGAAATATTTTTTCTTAAAAATTCAATTCGCCCCATAACTTACCTCCTTCCTGCAACATAACATTCTCAAAGAAATTGCATCAATCACTAGCGGCACTCAATGACTTCTCACCTCTCCCGCCACACAACTTGACCCTGACCTCATCCGCTCATCCTGGCCTGTGCTTCCATCCAGGCCTGGGAAGGTCGTGATGACCATCTCTTCTTAATAAACTCTTCCTGGGAGAAGACCCTACAGGTCCAGTTTTCTTTTGGATAACTCCCCATGGCATGCAGGTCTGGAACCCTCAGAACAAGGGTTGTAATTCCTTCATTGGCACCACTCATGGGAGATCTCAAGTTCCAGGATAAATGTGCCACAGTCGGGCAGTTCTGCTGGGAGTCTGCCGTGAATATTCATGACTAAGGTCTACTGCAAAAGTCCAGGCCCCTCCCTGGCCTTCCTTTGTGCGGCATTCCAAAAGGGGGTGAAAGTGCTCTCAAGGAGACTGCTTTAGTTGGCTTCTGTAATTCTTATGCATTATTAATTTTCTTAACCAAAAAAAGAAAAAAGAAAACCCATGTGCACGTCAAGATTGATTAGAATCCTTAATGGAGATTTAATTTAAGGGTTGTTGCACCATAACTTCTACCCAATAGCACTGACTGTTGGAAGGAATGATTCACTGTCTACTAGTTACACTAATAGTTACACATGAATATCGTGTCTAATGATCTCAGACAAGCTGCCTGGTAACTGTGCTTCTCCACATCCACTTACACTTGCTTTTCCTAATTGAAATTAATTGGAATAAATATGTCAGATGGTTAGATTCAGTAACCTAATTTTAACGGAATGATGCCGCTCTATTTCATATGCACAAGCCTGGCTGTTTTTTCCTTCTTATACGTTGGTCCTTTGGCCTGGCCTTTTAATGATAATGTGTTTTTTCACATTCCCGGGTTCTCAGATCTCTCAGAAGCAGGGTAAGATTCAGGATCTGTCTGCAAGTGGGGAAAGAGCATGTCTGTTTGATCATGTCGCAAAAGTAGCAGAGGCAAAGAGGAATCAAATCCTTCACTCAAACGGGCAGCTGCTCCATGCAGTAATTATTCCATAGACGCTGAATAAGTATCTCTGAAATAAATACAAGTGGTAGATGAGACTCTTTTAACCTTGGCATTCTGCACTCCTGTGAACACAGCCATAGAAAACTGACAGACAGGCTCTGGGTGTTCTGAGAACTTACTGCTCATAAAAGACTTATGCATAGGCATGTGTTACTGTATCAGAACAAAACCCAGAACAGGCAATGACCTTGAAAAGAGTGCACATGATTCCTGTATACAAGGTGCTTAGTGTAGTGCCCTGCATTTTCTAAGTACTACATGTTACTCTTATCGTGTGGGATACCCTCCGTGGTCATGCAGACATTGTCCCTACGGAATTTAGGGTGCGTTACGTGTGACAGGAGCAGATTCCTGTTCTGTACTATTGTATTCTCATATAAACCAAACCACTCTATTTTGCGCGAGGTTCCCACTGTTGATGGCCAAGGATATTGAGGGAAAAGCTATGCACCGAGAAAACCGTCCTGAAAGCAACAGTCTTGCACATCAAGCACTCATGTTGACTGAGTCCAGACGTATCATCTACGTGTGGATAATCATATCTGAATACCATGTATTATTGTTATCTATGTGCTTATTAACATGTTTCTTGTATCCTATTGTTGGATGCATGGTTGATACACAGGAAGGGCATAGCTTTTGCAGACACTCGTGGTGACTACGGACACACAAGCGTACGATGTCGCTGCCAACTCTGAAAACACAGCCTGATCTCTTGGGAAAGCTGGACTCTAACTGGATACTTCAAGTTTCTTTGTGCCTGGATGTCAGCGGTATACCCATCTTCTTGCAGCTTACGAAGTCATCAAACATATATCTGACTAGACTTGAGGAATTTAGGGCTATGCATTTGTGTAAGGTTGGCAGATGAATTTGCATCCGAATTGGCTTGTGGGAAATTCAGAAAAACAATCCCAGCAAAGGAGAGAATCGAGCCCGCCTTGTCAGTTTCCTGGGTTGTCTGTCTCTGGCTTGGGATTCAGCCTGTTGGATAAATCACAGAACAAGCCCCGAAAGTTAAAGGAAAGCTTCTTGAAATCGCTGCAGACTCCTGGGCCAAAAACAAAACGTATGTCAAAATATTTCACACTACCTTTCAGGTGTGTGCGGGGGAAAAAAGTACTTTTCGTTATTTTCTGTGTGGCCTCATCTTATTGTCAAATCTCCCATGTCCAGTGGTGCTGGGGGAAGGGGAAGAATCTCAAACTTCAGCTTGCCTTTCAGGATCACAAATGCTTCTGGTTTTATGCTTTGGGTAAATATCCCGTCAACTCAGGATTGAAACACCCCGCCGCATTGGAATCCTCCTTCACCCCGACCGAAAGGCTGTTTCCCATCCTCAAAACGGTGTCGGGGTTTGGGGGCAGGCTCTGTAGCTTCTTGGGGGTGGGAAAGAGACCTGGGAGGTGAGGTATCTCTTCTCTCTTCTCGTGCCGCTTCCGGCCATGCCCGTGTACTTGCAGTTGGCGTAGCCTGGGGCGAGCTCTCTGGAGGAGAGCGATGCTTCTTGGTCCCTCCCCCGGTCCCGCCATGGAGCTGCTCATGGAAGCTCCACCTTGGCCGCTCTCCTGCTCCCTAGACTGTGCCTGTTTCCATTTGTTCCTTGTTTTGGGCGTTCTCTTCTGCAGGCCTCCAGTGTGGAGTAATTTTCTCTCCCCATCCAAAAGACGAGCTGATCAGCCTCCATTCAGCTCTCTTCCAGGTAGGAATGATCGAATCTCACCGGAGCAAAGGATGAGCGCCGAGAGGTTTGGGAGGTTCCTCTGGACCTGTTTCTCAGGAGATGTTTCTTTGTGTGGACAAACCAGGCCACCCTCGCCGTCCACTGTGATTTCCTCTGCCTTGGACATCTATCCCAGCTTTCAGGAGGCTCTCGCCTTCTCCTCAAGGTCTTAGAGGGCTCAGCACGCCCACATCTCAACTCTCTGTCTCTCTCCTTTCCTCCTTGGTTCTTCCTCCTGACACCGACAAGCCTGTAGTTCACATTCCTGTCTGGTGGTCCGGTTCGGACTTTCCATACATTTTAACTTTTGGGTCTCCTCTTTGAGATTGTTTATAACAAAATGATGGGCCGAGACTTCCAAGTTTTGCTCTTGGTTTATCAAGAAAACATTTTGAAGTTAGGAAACCACCTTCTTTCTTGTCGATGCCTGGTATGCAGAACTAGAGTATCTCTGAAGATTGAAACACGTCCACTTTGCCACCCAAATCGAGCTCTGAATTCTTTGTCCTGGGACTGTGTGTCTTCTGAAGTAGTGAGATCCGCTGGGTTGCTGACTGCAGTGGGCAGGCCCTCATGAACTATAGGGAAGAGAAAAATATTTTGCTGTAATATTTCCAATAGACTATTAGCTTTATATACAAATAGATGTGTATCTCCTATCCAAGCACTGAAACCCCATCTACAGCTAGTTATTAAAATAAGCCAGTTTTACATAGTTATAGTTAGGATAAGTGGCAACTTTGAAGTCTAATCTTCCAGCGGGGAGAATGATTTGAGAGGGTGCGTAAAACATGAAGAGCTGAAGCTGTCGGTCTCTCCCTCGGAGACAGTGGGCAGAGTGTCTCTATTTATTTATTTTGGGCAGCATACAACTTATAGAATTCCTGAGATGGCAAAGTCATATGCAAAGAAGTTACGGAAATAACCAGGGCAGTAATGTGTTCATGAGATAACACAGCGAGGGAATTTCAAGACATTGCGGTCAATTAGGAGATTTTTGTCCTCTAAAATAACTCTCTGAAAATATTTAGTATACGGGCAGAGTGTCTTGATAGCTTGCCGTGGGCTCCATCCTCGCCCCAGATTCAGAGCTTTCCTCCATGCGCTTCCAGTTCTTTGCTCTTGGGGTCAGGTTATCTGGCCATCCAGGTTTGTCAGCCTTGATGGGGTATGAGGCCCACCTCCACCCTGATTTCTCGTGGAGGGAGGGGCAGCCTGGGCCCTCAGGCTCGGGGGACCCTAGCTTTCCCTTCTGCTCTGACCCTGGTGTTGCTGAGATCCCCACTTTTCGTCCCCATCCCTGCCTTTCTGCTTGGCTAGAATATTGCCACGTTGCCTCTCTGCCTTCGTGAGAGGATAGGAGCTACGAAGCAGGTGATGTGGAGTTTTCGGGGGGCTGGGGGCCAGGAGGGGAGGGGCGAAGGTAGGCAGTGTCACACCACGGGGTCTTCCCTCTCTCACTCCCAGCCCCCCTCCCCAGCGCGGCCATGGGATCTAAGACATGTGTGCATTGCGTCCCTTACACCCGCCCCCCAAATGTTGCATGAATGAGACTGAGCTCCATTCACAGCCTTTGGTTCACATTCCTGGTTGGTTGAATCGCCCATTCAGTGTATTTGAAAGATGCTCATTGTATGTCAATAAGAAATGATGTGTTGGGCTTCCCTGGTGGCGCAGTGGTTGAGGGTCCGCCTGCCGATGCAGGGGACACGGGTTCGTGCCCCGGTCTGGGAGGATCCCACATGCCGCAGAGCGGCTGGGCCCGTGAGCCATGGCCGCTGAGCCTGCGCGTCCGGAGCCTGTGCTCCGCGACGGGAGAGGCCACAACAGTGAGAGGCCCGCGTACTGCAAAAAAAAAAAAAGTATTCCGTTTGATAGGCTTCATCACTCCACCTCCTACAGCAGCCGCGGTGGTACAGGTCAGACGTGCCGTGTGAGGGCGTTTGCTAACACCCTCCGTTTTTCTTCACTTGAATCGTCACTCCTCTTAGCCAGGGAGATTTCTACCAAGGCACGGACACTCTAGTTGAAGATGCCGCCCGTTCCTTCTTAGACACGTACCAGTCCAAGCGTGCCTGGGATCTTTGCTTCACATACCCCCAACCTTTGAGGTCCTCACCAGTGGAGCCAGGACGTGGCTTCAGCAGGAAACTGGGCTGCAGTCTTGGGAATCCACACGGAATCCCATGGATGCCCCGAACCGGGCTGTGTGACCTCCCTCACGTGGTATTCCATTCTTCAGGCTGAGTCGGGTCACTGTGAAAATGCGGAGGGGCCTGAAGCAGCTCAGAGACCAACGACTAACACTCGGAAACCATTTCTCCGGATGGGCCTCGCTGGTTCTCTAACTCGCAGTTCTTTAACTTCTTTCAGTTCTTAACTGGTCCTTTAACGTCCGCTCTGTGAGGCTAGGGCTGGGCCTCGGGAAATATATCTGTTTGGGCCCAAGTGAAACTGATGATCCTGTGCATCCGAAACAGCGGAATATGGGCAAGTTCACATGGTCCGAGACAGGACACAATCTCCTTGACCTCCTGGCTTCCAGCAGGGGGGCTGCTAGAGAGACACGGCAAGGCAGGAAGAGAGAGCAGAGATTTCTGCCTACTACCCCAGCCACAGCTCTTGGTTGAACTTGGCTGTTGGCTACCGTCCCAACTTTTTGAACCTCCCGGACCAGCATCCTTGTGCCCTCAGAGGTCCCGGCACCGACCAGGCAGAGTCCTCCCTTGGAGGTCCGAGGCCAGTTCCTGAGGTCCCCTCTTCCCGTGCTTCTGGGTCTCATTAACACCATCTCTCCGTGCCGAGCCTAAGGAAGACAGCTGTTCCAGCAGCCTTCACCTCTGCCCCTCCTCTGTCATCCCTCTGTGCTTTTCAAGCACTCCACCACCTTTGAGACTGACTTGCAATACTAAATTCTCTGCGTTGGACTGACGAAAGCAGTTTGTCCTCTCCTAGCCAGATCTGACACACGCGTTGGCAGCTACGGTTGGAGAAAGCTCCTTCCGAGCCCTGCTGCGTGACAGAGGACAGATTTACAGTGCTCGAAGCCCCCGTATTCCGCCCGCCCTGTGCCCACATCCTTTCCCACGTCACCTTAGAGTGGACCCGCCTGTGTGTCCACGGGATGTGCTGCAGGCAGAGGCTTAAGGAAGCATTTGTGTGCCTCCGTTCCCTCTATCTCCCTGCCAATGCCGTGGCGCGGCTGAGCCCACGCTCTGAGGGGTCCCAGGAAGACGATGGAGCAGAAGTAAGGTGCCGAGTCACCCCAGTTAAGGTCATGTGGCTCCTCCAACTTCCAGCCGAGCCTGCACCCCAGATGCATGCACAGCACCTGCTCACCTTTGAATGGATGGGGGGTTACCCAGCCTTCTTGTGGGTAGCAGAGTATCCCACAGCCCGGCTCATTCGCCTGCACGAGGGCACGGAACAGGTGCCCCTGAGTTAGCGCTCTGGACCCTCTGCAGACCTGTCCTGTCCTCACTTAATACTCACGTGCTTTATGCTGAAGGGAGACCCACAGCTCCTTCCTAGATTTCCGCACGGCCTTCTTGTGTCAAGAGCCTTTTGTGTCAAGGCTTTTGCGTTTTCGTGCCCTCTTGTGCACACTCAGGAGAGTTATCTGAATGTCTCTTCACCCGTAGGGGAGGTGAGTGTCCTCCACAGGTCTCCTCTGCAAACTCCCCACCTTTCTTCACATTTCCGTGGGACGCTCATGGCCGCTCACCTACTTGGCTCAGAGCCGTTGGCCAGTAAGCCCTTCCGATGATCACCCCGATGTTTCCTAGCTGCCTCTCCCGCCATGCAGGCCTCTGATATATTGCCTTGAATGCACCAAGTGTGACATTAAACTTGTATTAACTTGTCCCCTAAGGGGAGGGCTATTCTCCACTCACTTCCAGACTTGCACACTGAGGCTCGGTCAAGCCTACAGAGTTCATTCTGCTGAGGCATAGATGTGATCATACCTGCGTTCATTCAACAGACACTTTTCAGGCATTTATATCTATGTGCCAACAGGTGTCTATTGAGGCACCGTCTGTGCTGAAGTGTAGCATGGCAGGAAAGGTAGGGACCATAGATGCATGCAGGTGGAGACGGGCGTGTCAGAGTTGCCGGATAGAAAGTGGGTGGCTTCTGCCAGGCAAGGAGCACAGGAGGCATCAGGGGAGTCTTGCAACCGGAGTCATGCCTTGAAGGAGGCATGTGAGTCAGCCAGATCAAGCTGTGGAGAGGGTAGTCCAGGCAGGGGCCCGAGCAAGGGCCAGAGGCGCGAGGTGTCTCGAGGCATCAGTAGACAAGATGAGGCTGGAGACCCGCCACGAGGACAGGGACATTCCAAGGGGCTGCTTCTCATTGTGAAAGAGATGTGTAGTAGGAAGTTCCTATTCGCGTTTCAAAGAAATCACATCGGGAGCACTGATAGAATGTATCAGCTTCAGAACCTCTAAGAGTGGTTCTAATCAGGGTGATTCTTCCGCCTACGGGGTATTTCCAACATGTGGAGACACAGGGCCGTGTGTGAACCAAGAAGAGGGCCCTCACCAGACACACCAGACCCGCCGGTGACTTGGTCTGGGACTTCCAGCCTGCAGAACAGTGAGAAATCAATTTCTGCTGTTAATAAGCTGCTCGGTATGTGGTATTTGTTACAGCAGCAGAACAGACTAAGTCACATTCACCGAGCCACTTTTTTCTTAGACTCAAGTTTCTCATGAGGATGCTTGGTAAGAGAGAGACGACGTTGACCAGCCATCCAATCGTGCCGGGCTGCATGGGAGGTAGAGTTCTCATTTCCGATATACACGTTGATGTTCTGTTGTACACACTGGTCCTTTACACGAGGATCCCCCCCTGAGCTACTCCCTGGCTTGGAGGGAGGTCACCAGTGTGCTGGGGGACAGTGATTCTAGCCTGAGTACCCACAAGAAGCTGGCCTGCTCTCCTTGCTTTGCTCTAACTACAGAAGCCCCTCTGATCCCTCCAGCCCCCTGTCCCAAGACTAAGTTTCTTCTAAAGGAACATGACACCCTGCTTACTGTTTCGTACCATGGGGTAATATTCAGGTAATATCAGACCCTTCCAACGAAGTGTCTGATGTCCAGTTCATCTGGGACATTCTGGTTCCTATAAACAGGTTTCTTTACTGTGGGACTCCTTAGACCTTTTTATTTTTGAAAATGCGTTGTGAAGATCCCAGAAGGAGATGTGTTACAAATTGTTTCTCAATGTACTTCAATAAAGAACATGGTTTTCACGTTCTCTATTAATCGCGTGTTCCTGTGTCTTTTTCCTGCCATCCCCTCTTACTTGTGCCTGGTTTCTTTCCATTCTCAAACAACAGCCAACTTGGGTGAACATTTCAGTGTCTTCTCTGACCCCTACTTAAGAAAAAGTAATCACACCTGTCCTTGTAAAATCTCTGTTACAGACCGACCCAAGCATGTTGTATCAATGTCATTTGTCCGTATCTCTGTCTCTTTGACTAGAGATATTTTCTCTTTCACTTTTTGTGTCAGGGAGGACCTTGTTCTCATTCAACTTTTCATCTTACCTCCCCTCACCTAATTGGGTGCCTGTATCTGGCTCACAGAGTGTTTGGTTTTTTATTGAAGTATAGTTGATTTACAATATTATATTAGTTTCAGGTGTGCAACATAGTGAATCACAATTTTTGAAGGGTATATTCCATTTAGTTACTCTAAAATGTTGGCTGTATTCCCTGTGTTGTATAATATATCCTTGTGGCTTATTTATTTTAGACATAGTAATTCGTACCTCCTTATCTCTTACCCCTGTCTTGCCCCTCCCCACTTCCCTCACCCCACTGGTAACCACTAGTTTGTTCTCTATATTTGTGAGTCTGTTTCTGTTTTGTTATATTTATTCACTTGTTGTATTTTTTACATTCCACATATGTGATAACATAGAGCATTTGTCTTTCTCTCTCTGAATTATTTCTCTTAACATAATGCCCTCTAAGTCCATCCACATTGTTGCAAATGGCAAAATTTCATTCTTTTTCATGGCTGCATAATATTCCATTGTATATATGTACCACATCTTCTTTATCTATTCATCTGTTGATGGGCACTTGGGTTGTTTCCATGTCTTGGCTGCTGTAAATAGTGCTTCTATGAAAATTGGGGTGCAGGTATCTTTTCAAATAAGTGCTTTTATTTTCTTCAGATATATACCCAGGAGTGGAATTACAGTGAGTATTCTTAAAGTCAGACTCAGAATAAAATAGCACTGATTCCTCAGACATTATGAGTCAGGGCTGCTATGAGAGTGAGAGGAGGTGGAAGTGTGGCGTCACTTCCCATCACATCTTTCTGACTTGTCATTCCTGGGCAGTCAAGCCATAGTCAAGCCCAGTTACTTGGGATTTATCCAACATGTACGTCCTTGTCAAAGTTCAGCTTTCACTCTTCTTTCCGAGCAAGGGCGAGTTCAGATGGCTTCCAGTGACCCTCTGTCTTCTTCCTCTAAGGCTGTGCCATCAGACTCCAGCCCTCTCCTGGCACAGCTCCTGGCCCACTGAGCTCTTAGACTCGGGTTCCCAGGAAGGGAGGGAGGGAGGGAGGGAGGAGGGAGGGAGGAAGGGAGGAAGGAAGGAAGGGAGGGAGGGAGGGAGGAAGGAAGGAAGGAAGGAAGGAAGGAAGGAAGGAGGGAGGGAGGGAAGGAGGGAGGGAGGGAGGGAGGGAGGAAGGAAGGAAGGAGGGAGGGAGGGAGGGAGGGAAGGAGGGAGGGAGGGAGGGAGGGAGGAGGGAGGGAGGAAGAAAGGGAGGGAGGGAAGGAGGAAGGAAGGAAGAAGGAAGGAAGGAAATGAAAAGCATCTGGCCACTTTAACTTAACTGCAGGGTTTTGCTATCTGCTCTGCATTGTTGTTAGCAGTTTTAATCCCTGTTCTCATGCTGAAAATTGTGGAGCATTATTTTTATTGTTCGGTGTAACCTGGCAGGGATTCGGACACTGGCCTAAGAGCCATAGTTGATTTAAAACGTAAAATAAGGTCGAAGAAAAAAGCCGTCTTATGCTGAGCTGGATTTTTCTTGAATGTGACTCCTCAGCATGACATAGGAAGCTACTTGGGGTCTTTGAGCATCTTCTCCTCTCTGAGGATAGTAATTCAGAGATGGAGGAGGATAGTTCTGTTGTGCAGCAAAGAACTCCATCTTTCGGGGGCTTCATCCCCCTTTTCCTACCCTTCTTCGCATTCTGTCCAATTTTGGGTAATCCTAAACCTGACCATTGATTTTTAAAGAAAGACATTCATTAAAAAGAAGAAATTTTGACTTCTTTTCACTCCCTTTTTAAGTCATGCAAATAGGAATCTACATTTTCTAGCTTCTTCTGAGACACTGAATTGTTACAGGAGTGGAACGAAAAAGTGCATTTGGGAGGGGTGTTAGTCAATTTCAAGCATTTGCCCCTTTGTGTTGGGCATCCAGCAGCCTTTCTGAAATGAAATAAGAAGCATTATACTGAGAAAATTCCTTCAGCATCAGTGAGAGACTGTTGACTACGTGTAGGAAGAGAGAAATTACTTGTTATGAATAGGGGTTCTGTCTTTCACTAAGAAGAAATCAGGAGGTAAGAAGAAAAGAAGAGGGAAAGGAAAGGAATGAAATGGTAGTTGGAAGAATAGATCAAGGAATTCGTTATTGTATACTTTATGTATTTCTCATGTATGATTTATTTGCATTTAATGCTTCTATTATTTGGGGCATGCACAGCGCCAGTGAAATCTCTTAGAGATACATATTAAAGGTCTGTGCTGTAATCGATGCAACATTCATTTTCTCAGTTTAAAATAGAGAGGCAATTTTTTTTCCAGGCCCTCTTGTGAGACTCTGGAACAAATCAACACCCTTTACAAATATAATAAGCGTGCTGCAAGCCGGCCGGCGATTTGTTTGCTCACATCTTCCCAAAGGTTTTGGACAGGCAATGCACAGATCAGTACAGTTCTCAATGGAACTTCAATTGACTAAAAGCTTGACAAATGAAATAAATCCAAATGCTAATAAAAGAAAAGAAAATGTTTCTTATAACGGAGAAGATATATAGATACAGACATAGACACACACATTTTGCCCACAATTTTTGTTAAGGAGGTATGTTAGCATTGCTTTGCCATTTTTCCAAAGTATTACAGAAAGAAATGGATTCTCTCCACATCACGTGCTACCAGGTAGCTTACACCTTGCTGGTGAGACAAACAGGCATTGCTCTTGCAAATCTCGTCCTCTGACACAACTCTTATGAAAGTAATAATAAGTGATATCTAATGTCTCTGGAATATTTGTTATGAGCTATGTACAAAGCAATTTAATAGACTATGTAATCTCTTCCTAATGGTAGAAAATATTGCTTTCCTTATTTTTCAGATTATGCTATCCATAGAACTAATTTCTTTCAAATAATAAATGCTTCTAGTGAGAGGATTCCAAATTAAGCCAAGAACATTTTATGCTGGCAATCAATTTATATTAGTGTATAAAAAATCAATTTATATTAGCGTATAAAGCAATTAATGCATTCATTCACTTGTTGACTCATCAACTTTTTGGAGTACCTAGAATTGTGCCTGGTAGGCAGTATGTGCTCAATAAGTATTTGTTGAGTGAATGAATGTGTGAATGAGTGAGTTAGTCACAGGGCTCAGGGGGGAAAAGTTGACCCCAATAGGGATGTTTTCCTCAAGTCTGATATTGAGAAACTACCTTGCACCTAAATGGCAGCAATAGAAGATAGAAATGGCATATAAAAGGGGAGTTCTTTGAGAAAAATATAGCTTGCAGGTGGGTTACCAGGAAGGACTAGTGGAAGAGAGCATATTTTCATATGACCAGAATGGGGGTCAGGAAGCCAAGATTTGTAAAAGAAAAAGAGAATGCATTTCCATGTGGATTACAAATGGCTGGAAATTCACCAAGGGAAGACCTTGTGAAGATGAGGCCATGGTAAGAATTCATTCTATTAGCCAGGTAAGGAAGCCTCCCCTCAAAATCCATTTGAGGAAATCTTTGAACATTCCCGTTAGAATGAGTACGATAGGCAGAAAAATGACCTCTCCCTGCACCCCGGAGATGTCGATGTCCTAATCCTCAGAACTTGTGAATGTGTTACCTTGTATAGTGAACAGGACTTTGCAGGTGTGATTGTGTTAAGGAACTTGCGCTGTAGAGGTTATCCTGGATTACACCCACGAGGGTCCTTGTAAGGCAGAGGCAGGAGGGTCAGAGGAAGAGAAGATGTGAGGACAGAAGCAGAGATCAAAATGATGTGACCAGGAGTCAAGGAACATGGGTGGCCTCTAGAAGCAGGAAAAGCCAATGAAATGGATTTCAGACCACGGCCTCCAGGAGAGCAAGATATTGCATGTGTGTTAAGTTAAGTTAGCCACAAAACGTGTGGCCATTTGCTACAGCAGCCATGGGGATAGAGTACAATGAGCTAAGCTCTTAGACAGGCATGCTTTTTCTCTTCTCATGTCCTTTTCTCCCCGCCATGTCCCCCGTTCAGCACGATAAAGCAACCTTGGTAGCTCCAGAGTGTTAAATGCAGTGCCCTGATTCATATGGACATCCAGGAAGAGCTGTGTTTAAGCTTGAGCTGTTTTAAGATATGGCACGGCAGCCCAACCCTCTGAATTGCATCCTCTTTTGATCATTGGCCTGCTGTTGCTATGGCGCCCAGATAAAATGCTTCAGATGCTTTTCTTTTTCCTGAGGGCAAAACACCATCAGCTCACATATTCCAAGAAAGATGTGCCACTTGTCATCTTTATTCCAGGAATACAGATGTGCACATTATTATTATTATTGTTATATATATATATTTTTACAGAAGTGTGTATGTCAGAAAATCATTTCGATGAGCCTGCAAAATATTTGGAAGGAGATGCAGTCGAAAATGCGCAGCGCTTTACATTGACTCTTTTAACCTTTGGCTTGCTAACCTTTACTTTCCTATTTTCCCGTGGAAACTCATCAGTTGTTTCTGCAAAAATATAAAAGACATTAGCAAATTGGACAGCATCTATGTTCTTATCTTTCTTCCATGTCCAGGATGAAAAATGAGTCTTTTAGATCATCATCAATAATGATGACATTTTCTGAGTTGGACGGAAACCCACCATCAAACTCATAACCTTCAAGGATTCACCAGAAGACATGGATGATGTGCTGCAGTTTTGTTTTTTTAAATGACATATACACGGTTAGGGTCTTTGGTTGAGTGTGGAAAACATCACAGATTCTTTAGACTTCTGTGAAACTAGAGAGATCCAACTGTGTCCCAAATTTAATGAAAAGTTGTCAGGATTTTTTTCAACCCTGTGTGAAGCAGCACAGACCCAAAGATGTATTGGAGTTGGTTCTTGATTTGGAACTAGGACTTGTAATAGAACAGAAATCGTAGACACACAATCACTGCAATGCAACCTTCTTGATCCTGAGGCATAAATCAAACCCCCAAATCCAGACAGTCTTATCTTTAACTCACTTTAAAGCTCAACAGAGATGAGTGAGCTTTGATCTAATGAAATTCCTGTTCTCCAGGACCACAGAGACATTTTGTGCACGTGCTTGTGTGACTATGAATAAAGGCAATCATGTCTGGGATCCCGCTTTTTGTAATTGTCCACAAAGACAGATAAGGGCGAGAAACAAGTGCCTAGTTAGAAAACATCACAGGGTGTCCACATGATGAACCTGGTTCACCTGGGTTTCATTTGTTCAAATGTTCTAAGGTGTAGATTTGAAGATTTAAAGACACAAAACCTGAACTACTGTAGGAACTTTCCAAAATACTGGTCCTAAAAATGTCCTGTATTCTTTGATTATATAATGTCTTGGTTTGTTCAGGCTGCTATAACAGAATATCATAGACTGGGGACTTAAATAACAGACATTTCTTTCTTGTGATTTTGGAGGCTGGAAGTCCGAGGTCAAGGCCCTGGCTGATTTGGTTCCTGGTGATGCCTGTCTTCGTGGTTCATAGATGGTCACCTTCTCAATGTGTCCTCACATGGTGGAAGGGGTGAGGGAGTTCTCTGGGATCTCTTTCATAAAGACACTAATCCCATTCATGGGGGCTCCACCCTCATGACCTCATCACCTCCCAAGGGGCCCACCTCCTGATACCATTACTTTGGGGATTAGGGCTTCAACATTTGGATCTCGGAGGGGCTGATTTGGTTCCTGGTGACACCTGTCTTCCTGGTTCATAGATGGTCACCTTCTCAGTGTGTCCTCACATGGTGGAAGGGGTGAGGGAGCTCTCTGGGATCTCTTTCATAAGGACACTAATCACATTCATGGGTGCTCCACCCTCATGACCTCATCACCTCCCAAAGGGCCCACCTCCTGATACCATTACTTTAGGGATTAGGGCTTCAACATTTGGATCTCGGAGGGACACGGACATTCCGCCTATAACAATAATGACAAGAGAAGGACAAAGTAGGACAAAGTAGAAGAGTATCAAGTGCACGTCAGACATCCAACCTGAAAGGAAAGGTGTTAGGAAGGTACGCTCCTTCACGGTGTGTTCAGTACCTTCCTAGATGGTTGATAGGTGTCGTGCACGTTGCAATGGTGCAGTCAGGATGGGTTAAGGTTGTTTGTGCTGGATAAGATCTTAGTGTGGGTGCCAAGAACTTCTGGGCGAGAGAATGCCCATAAAGTCCACATGATGAAATATTCATTTCTGGGAAAACGCAAGGAAAAATTAAGGCTGAGGGTGACATATTCCACAATAACAGTGTGAAGATTGAACTCGTCTGTCAATAAGAGAAAAGCAAGGAGAACCTAAAGCTATTTTGGGTAAAGCAGCCCAGAGGGCAGGATTCAGTATCTTTCTGCTAATCACAATGATGTTTTGTGAAGAGGGAGGCAAACTGTGGGATATGGCTTTTTATCCGGTATCCAACCGTTTTTGAATAGATGATGTGATTCATCCTGATTTTCATTTTCAATACGCGGTCTTTCTGTAAATGTTGTAGTTTGGGAATTTAAGCAGGGAGTGTCTCCATGGGGGACAAGACACATCAGTATCTATGTGCTGATGTCCGGAGGGTTCTGGGTTGGCAACACAGAACCAGGGGACCTGGGCAGGAAAGCCAGGGTGAAAGTGGAGAATCAACGCATATGCGGCGCTGGAGGAAGCAGCGTGTCCCCTTGGGCAGGGTCTCCGGGACATTGGAGAGGGTGCCCCACCTATGGCCCAGGCTGCATCTTGGCTGGAGAGGTGTGTCTCCTGCCAGAGAGAAAACGTAACCCCCCTGTGCTTTCTCCACTTCTCTCATCGTAAAACAGGGAGGCCCAGCTGGGAGCCGTGTACTGTGTGGCCTCTTACCCTCACCAGCCCACCCTCAAAGTCCAGCAACGGCTGCGATCATGAGCTGGAAAAGAGCGTAGGTACAACTTCTTCATGTGGCGGTCTATCTGTGGTTCTCCTGCTGGTCTGGCACTGAGACCGGCTGGCACCTGGGACCCTTTGCTGCAGTGCTGTGATGCTTGCACCTGGACACACCTCTCCTCCAGCAACAAAATACAAAGGAACTATGTGGGACTAAAACTAACTGCGTGCGTGCACAGGTAGGGCAAATTCTGGACAAAAGATACAGAGACCAAAACACCCAATTGCCACTTTTGAAGAGCCTGGAGCAAAAGCAGGGTACTACGCATGCCCCCTGCACTCACACCGCCAAAGGAGTGGGCAGACCACCTAAGCCTCCCCTCCAGCCCGACCCCTGGACACGCCCCTACCCTCACCCCATAGAAGGAACCAGCTCGCACCCCCTTGGGGAGCAAGCGAGCAAGGAAACCTGTTGTTTGTTCTTGTGCCCCTCCCCTCCCCCTTCCCCACCACCCCACCCCCACCCCCGCTGCAGCAGGGGCCCTGATAAAGCCTTGCCTGGATTTCTTGTCTGGCCTCTGATCAATTTCTGTTGACTAAGGAAGGCCAAGAACCATGGTTGGAAACAGCACTGTGCATCCCAGAAAACCTCCGACTCCCTGTGGTGCTGACGCCCACCTACTCTCGGGAGTGGCCTGTGGTCTCTGGGCTCACACTGCCCACACTTGCATCCCGATTCTTCTCTTTATCACCCCTGCCGTCGGGAAAGGTTCGTGGACCCTTTCCTAGGGTTCACGGCTCTCATCCACAAAACGTGGCCGATGCAACAGTACCTCTCAGATGGCATTGTTGGGAGGATGAAAAGGGGGAGGTTCCCAGATGGTGCACAGGGCCTGCTGTTAGCAGGAGGTGCTCGGCCAGCGCTCACCATAATGCTCATGCTTACGGTACAGCTGCTACTTCTGAATCTCACGCCCCGTGGATGGTGAGGAATAATCTCATAGGGTAGGCTATCACGTGACTGCTGTCCAGTGTGGACGGGGATGGGGGGAGTCGCCTCACTTTGCTGGATCATCCACTTAACTTCCCCAGATCTGCTCCATTTTCTTCTTACTCTGTGCCCTGGGAGGCTGACCAGTGTGGACAGTATCTGTGGATGCTGTGTTTCTGGCTCTAGGATGGTCTGACCAAATCGGAGGGAGGGAGGGAGGGAGGGAGGGAGGGAAATGAGAACGAGGGTGCCCCTCACCCTGGCTTTCTCTCTCTCTGTGAGGACATCTGGGGCTGGAATGGCCCTCAGCGGAAGCTGGCTGTCTTCTCAAGTGGCTGCCGCAGACGCAGCTATGTCTCCCCAGAGGTTGGGAACTCTGCCCTCGCCAGGGTGTGGAGAAAGCTCCACTGCTGTTCGTTCTGAGCTCCTTGCACGGTTTGCGGTTTCGCTGCACACATTTCTACTTAGACCATTAATTGAAACAACGAGAAGAGGAATACAGTCCTTCCACGGATAATCCCGATTTGAAGATGCTCTCGGTTTGTCTTCAGAGCATTCTCATTCCCTTATGCTGTCTAGTCAGACACACCTTGGAGGTGATGGATTACTCACAGAACGTGGGTTTGCGGATGCCAGCCTCGCAGGATCAAATGTACTCGTCTAAAAGGCTGTGGCGTATAAAGCCACTGGTAAACGTTAAGGTCTGGCCATAAAATCATTTCCCTGAGCTGTGTGTTGCAAGGTGATGCGTTGAAGCACTGTCTGTGGGTATGGGTTTTGGATTCAAGCCTTGTCAGCAACCACTTGGATTAAATGAACCCGCACTAGATGCCTGATCACAGGCGTGATGCCACATGGGTATCCATAAGTACTTTGAACATAGAGCATTTTTATTTTCCTAGATTGCTCACACTGAAATGTTACCCTTCATTGCAACTTGTGATGGTCATTTGTACATCCAGCCACGTAGATAGAGCAGATACACTACTTCTGTTGTTTAGATGTGTTATTTAGGTTCAGAAACGTCTGGAAATTGTACTTTGAAAATTTTACACGAATGAAATAAGGGAAGAGATTCTTGGATTTCTCCCAGCAACTGTAGGGAATCCTAGTACATTCTTTCCCTGGTTTTCTTTTTCTTTTTCTTTTTTTGAATTTTTATTTTATTAATTTTTTATACAGCAGATTCTTATTAGTTATCCATTTTATACATATTAGTGTATATATGTCAATCCCAATCTCCCAATTCAGCACACCACCCTGGTTTTCAAAGCCCCTTTCAACCACTGTATTTCTGTCCATCATATAGGACTCTCATTGCTTCTAGCCCTTCTGGTTAAGATAGAAATCCTACAATTTTCTTCTTATCATTTCCTAATAGCCCACGATGCTGGATTTCTGGCTGAGTGCTGGAATGATTGGCCAGTTGTTTTAGGGTGGGGGAAGGGATAGTAGAGGGACTGCTCTCTGTATCTGAATTGAAAAGCAATCCAGGGATCTCCTCTGAAATGCCTCAGAATTGCCCTCTTGGCCCAGAAAGAACCTGATAAAACCAGACTTTTAAGGGAACTCCAACATTTAGCTCTAACTCTTTGACACGGGACTATGTCTGAGGCAGTGTGTTTCCCAGGGCATGTGTAGAGGACAATAGTTTATTCCGAATTTACCCCTGCCTACACCCTTTACCAATTTCTGGCAATAAATGTGTTTCCTTAACACCACGTGCATTCAAAACCCAGTGGGAGCACTATAGGGAAAATGTATTTGACTTAGAAAATGAATTGACAGGTAGAGACAGGAATCAGTAAAACTGCCCCTACACCCCAAGCTTGATGCATTTGAGAGCAGGATATGTAATTTTTTGAGTTGTCAATATTTTCTGAGGTTACACAGGGGGTGAAAAATGCTTTCTAGAAAGCAGTTCGGATGCTCTTCCATTGTATTTACACATAACATGCATATTAAGATAAAGGATAGATTCCATATTACAGATTCACCTTAACTTTTATAAGAGATTTATCAGAAAATGTTATATGCAGAAGGCATGGAGGCATGGAGTCTGTATGCATAATGAGCTGCCTGGTTACCTCTTTATGTTGTGCGTGAATAAATTCCACCTACATTCATGTTATGGGTGGTTCTTTTCCTATTTCACCAACAGATAATCGGAGCAAAGTCTCGATAATCAAGGTCCTCAGAACTGCAAGCTCTCCTTGGTTCCTGGTTAAGGGCCATAGTAAATGCTCTCTAAAGTATTTAGAAGGGGTGGGATGCGCACACTTTCTATCATCATTAACATAGCATAGAAGTTTTCACGCTTTATGAATACACTTTTCATCCCAGTGCAAATTTTAGCCTTTAGGCTTGGCTATAAGTCAGTGCCTCTTACTAAGACTAATTCAGCTAGGGTTGAGTCTGGGGGGTCTGATTCCTAAGGAAAGAGTGTTTGTGAAGGAGTGGGAATGGATGGTGTATTCATTATCTACTGCTGCATGACACATAACCATAAACCTAGCCATTTAAGTGAACACCCATCTGTCATCTCAGAATTTCCGTGGGTCGGGAATCTGGGAACAGCTTAACTAAGTCTTCCGCTTGGGGTCTCTCAAGGTTGTAATCAAGGTATTGTCTGAGCTGTGTTTTCATCTGGAGGCTCAACTCGGGGAGAATCGGGTTCCAAGTCCCCTTAGCAGAAATCGTTTCATTGTGATGGTACCCTTGGCAACGTGTCTTGTGAAGCCAGCCACTGAGAAAGGGGGTGGATGGTTTTGCTGCTTGGATGTTCTGGGTAGTCCTGGGCTCGCTTTGAAGGATCTCACCGGATTAGGTCAGGCCCACCCAAGATAATGACCCTTCTGATTAATTCAAGGTCAACTGATGAGGGAGAGTTCAATTATATCTACACACTCACTTTATTTTTGCCACAAAACCTAGCAGGGGAGTGATACTGCATCCCCTTTGCCGTGGTTAGAAGATCTAAGGCTCTGCTCCTATTCCAGAAGAGAAAATTCTACGAGGGCGTGGAAACCTTGGACAACATCTGAAGGGGTATCCACCAAAGATAGATACCCAAGCTGCCACTCCTCTCCACCTTGAGCTGAACATGGGGCATCCTAACAAAGGACCACTGAACCAGAGCTTCCTGGTCTTTCTTTTTTTTTTTTTATTGGAGCGTAGTTGATTTACGATGTTTTGTTAGTTTCAGGTGTACAGCAAAGTGAATCAATTATACATATACATATATCCACTCTGTTTTAGATTATTTTCCCATATAAGTCATTATAGAGTAGTGAGTAGTGTTCCCTGTTCTATACAGTAGGTCATTATAATCTATTGATTTTTTTTTTTTTTTTTTTTTTTTTTTTGCGGTACGCGGGCCTCTCACTGTTGTGGCCTCTCCCGTTGCAGAGCACAGGCTCTGGACGCGCAGGCTCAGCGGCCATGGCCCACGGGCCCAGCCGCTCCACAGCATGTGGGATCCTCCCGGACCGGGGCACAAACCCATGTCCCCTGCATCGGCAGGCGGACTCTCAACCACTGTGCCACCAGGGAAGCCCTGATATTTTATATATAGTAGTGTGTATATGTCAATCCCAGTCTCCCAATCGACCCCTCTTCCCCCTTACCCCCTGGTAACCATAAGTTTGTTTTCTGCATCTGTGACTCTATTTCTGTTTTGTAGATAAGTTCATTTGTACCCTTTTTTTTTAGATTCCACATATGAGCAATAACCCATGATATTTGTCTTTCTCTGACTTGCTTCACTGAGTATGATCATCTCTACGTCCATCCATGTTGCTGCAAATGGCATTATTTTGTTCTTTTTTTATGGCTGAATAATACTCCATTGTATATATGTACCGCATTTTCTTTATCCATTCCTCTGTTGACGAACACTTAGGTTGCTTCCATGTCCTGGCTATTGTAAGTAGCGCTGCTGTGGACATTGGGGTGCAAGTATGTTTTTGAACTATGGTTTTTCCAGATATATGCCCAGGAAGTGGGTTTGCTGGATCATATAGTACTGAGCTGCGAGGTCTTTAAACGAGGTGTATGGACTGGCTTCGTAAAATCCAGGAGGCTCTGGAGGGGTGTACAACATTCTATACACATGCCTATTTCTGGGGTTTTCCTGGTGAGGCGTAGGTCCATGGTTTATATTTGTTTTTCCCATGAATACTGTCTTAAGACCTCTCTCCAGATACACACGGAGGGAGAATTCTCCAAAAAGCTCTCCTGTCTGGGAAGGAGATGCAGGAAATGGTGGTAGCATCTTCCATTAATGTTGTGTTAAGTGTGTCCTGACTAAAGAAGAATCCTGTCTAGATACTGGTTCTTGCAATGAGCTTCTCACCACCTTTCTTCCCTCCCAAAGTCAACAAAATAAGAGATTCCATTCTAGACAATTCAGGTGTCTTTCGACTGTATGTTAGCCTTTGCCACATTCACCGTCCATGCGATGCCCAGATTATAGCCACTTCACTTTTCTAGGAGTTCATGACATAGTGACCAGCAGATTTCAGATGGAATAATAAGGAAGGAAACAAAAAAAGGTCTGGTTTCCAACCCATGAGTTAGTGACTTTCTATCAGAAGGTACTCAGTCATTGCCCCTTCCTCTGCTTCAGCCCATAATCTATAGTTATGGCATGGGTGCTTGCTTTTCCTCTCTTCGTATTCTGAGATATGGGCCTGGCTGGTCCTGAATCAGCAGGTGTGCTCAAGTGTCCTGCAGCCGTCAACTGAGCACTGAGATTCTCCTGTTTACGGAACAGCTTTCATGGACCGTAGGTTATCTCAACGTCACAGTGACCCTCAGAATTCATCTGTTCATCTTCTCATTTGACCGATGCCTCAAAGTCGTGCAGCTGATCAAGACAGCTGATGAGGTGTTTTAAA
This sequence comes from Leucopleurus acutus, assembly GCF_964270905.1. NCBI lineage: Eukaryota > Metazoa > Chordata > Mammalia > Artiodactyla > Delphinidae > Leucopleurus > Leucopleurus acutus. The sequence goes on from NC_139164.1 coordinate 4,855,266, forward strand.
CGCAGAGAGGCTTGACCTAAACATTCATGATCTCTCATGAACCAGAGCTGTCAAACTGGGGTTTGGGGACTCTTGGAAGCCTTTTCATTAAGTCTGAAAAATACTCCACGTGATAACAAATTCTTCCCTCTGAATTTTTTCTTTTTTTAGGAATTTATTTATTTATGGCTTCGTCGTGGTGCGCGGGCTTCTCGTTGCAGTGGCTTTTCCTGTTGCGGAGCAGGGGCTCTAAGGTGCGCGGGCTTCAGTAGTTGTGGCACGTGGGCTCAGTAGTTGTGGCTCGTGGTCTTTAGAGCGCGGGCTCAGTAGTTGTGGCGCGTGGGCTTAGTTGCTCCATGGCATGTGGGATCTTCCCGTACGAAGGATAGAACCCATGTCCCCTGTATTGGCAGGGAGGTTCTTAACCACTATGCCACCAGGGAAGTCCCTCCCTCTGATTTTATACTCCATCAGTGGTTCTCAGCCAGTGGTGCTCTTCCCACCTCCCTTCCCCCGCGCATCTCAGGTGACACGTGGCAATGTCGGGAGACATTTTTGGTTGTCACACTTCATGGGCAGGGCTGCTACTGTTCTGGAATGCGTAGAGACCAGAAACTATGTGAAGCATCCCCCAATGCACAGGACAGCCCCCTACAGCCCAGAATTATCTGGCCTCAAACGTCAGAGAAACCCTGCCCTACATTTTGACTTAATGAACTCTGTTTCTCAGACACTGCTTTCAGAAAAAAACTGCCCCTTTGCTATTTTGCAGTTGTTCCCAGGACATTAATATTCACCACTGCCAGCCATAGCATTCAATCTACTTCATTTCTGAGATTCTTGCCTCTTCGTTCTTTTTTTTTTTTTTTTTTTTTTTTTGCGGTACGCGGGCCTCTCACTGTTGTGGCCTCTCCCGTGGTGGAGCACAGGCTCCGGACGCGCAGGCTCAGCGGCCACGGCTCACGGGCCCAGCCGCTCCGCGGCATGTGGGATCTTCCCGGACCGGGGCACGAACCCGCGTCCCCTGCATCGGCAGGCGGACTCTCAACCACTGCGCCACCAGGGAAGCCCCGCCTCTTAGTTCTTTTCAACTCTTTGTTTGTGATTTTTCCTGTGGGTAAGTGTTTTGCTGCTACAAATTTTTGTTGTCGTTCGTTATTTCTCTGTGTTTTGCTGTTTATCCCACAACTCTGGGATCCTTCTAAGGAGTGCTATGTAAAATAACAATAGTGACGATGTTTGCAGAGTTCTTATCCTCAGCAGTTTCAGGAGCATAATGAAAGAAGACACAGGGAAGCAAGTGACAAAGGAGTTTGTTTGCATCTTCCTGTTCTGTCTATAAGTAAGCACAGGCCAGCTTTCCTCCTTAGTGAAGTGTTCATAGATTAGTTTTTCCGCATAAGTATATGCGTTTAGTGCTTGAATGTATTTCACCCTTGGATGAATTCAATTTGTCTTCATTTTACAGTTTATTCTGTTAATTAGAAAAAGGTTATAAGATTAATAACTAGTCATTGCTAATGCATTTGGTGGACTACACTATCAGCTTGACGAGGGGTTACCCCTCCACACAAAAGGGACATAAATGATCGGTTCATATGCATCGTATCAAGTGTTTGATGAATTGAACTGCAGAGAAAGTGCTCAAGACTACAGTGGTCTTTTAATGATTTTCGAAATCATCCAAACATCAAAAATGCAATTATATTCCATGTGCATAATAAATGGACTGTCTTGGGAAGGGCAAGCTGTTATTAATTGAGATAATGCAAATCATGAGAATGGATTCTAGTGATGGATTCTAATAATAACAGCAATAGTATTAATACCCATACCAGCAAAACTTTATGCTTGTATAGGGTTTTACCATTGCCAAGGGATTTTCACATGGATACACACACACACACACACACACTCTCTCTCTCTCTCTCTCACACACACACACACACACACACACACACACACAGACTTTCATAGCTAGATTATGCACTTTTTTTTTCCCAAAGCAGTTGAAAAACTGATTTAAGATCATATATTAGGTGGAGGAACTTTCCTGATGGTCCACTGGGTAAGACTCCACGCTCCCAATGCAGGGGGGCTGGGTTCGATCCCTGGTCGGGGAACTAGCTCCCACATGCATGCCGCAGCTAAGAGTTCGCATGCTGCAACTAAGAAGCCTGCACGCTACAGCTAAATAAATCAAATAAATAAATAAATAAAAAGACCATGCCGACTTCCCTGGTGTCGCCACAGTGGTTAAGAATCCACCTGCCAATGCAAGTGACACGGGTTCGAGCCCTGGTCCGGGAAGATCCCACATGCCATGGAGCAGCTAAGCCCGTGTGCCACAACTACTGAACCTGTGCTCTAGAGTCTTGTGAGCCACAACTACTGTGCCCACATGCCACAACTACTGACGCCCGTGCGCCTAGAGCCTGTGCTCCGCAACAAAGACAAGCCACCGCAATGAGAGACCTGTGCGCTGCAACGAAGAGTAGTCCCCGCTCGCAGCAACTAGAAAAAGCCCACGCGCAGCAATGAAGACCCAATGCAGCCAAAAAAAGAAAAAGAAAAGGAAGCCTTGGGCCCCCTGCTTTAAAAAAATGACCATGTATTAGGTGGAAAACTGGAGTTAAACCCTTTCCTACTGACTTTGAGTGCGTTTCTCTTTATATGATAAACCACACCAGTTTCTGGGGGCAGAAAACAATATTTGCAAAATTATAGAGTTTGGGTGTAGCATATTAAATCAATGAGTAAAGAAGAACTTAATAGTGTATTCAGAGAGTTGATGAAAAGAGCTCTGATGAAATAATGACACCCTTCCCCATTCAGCTGAGCTCTGGCACTGCCTGCAAATGCTTGAGAGGAAATGAAACACAGAGGAAGTGAGTCATCGTTAATTGATGTCTGGCAGTTTTGCCATAACTAAAAAGAGGGCGGGGAGCCTCTCCCTGACTTGTGATGGCCTTCTCGCTGTATCTTTGCATGGTGGAGAGAGAGAGAAACTGGGAGAGAGCAAGGTGTCTATTGTCTCTTCTTATAAGGGCACTAATCTCATCATGGGGCCCCACCCTCATGACCTCATGTAACCCTAATTACCTCCCAAAGTCCTCCATCTTTAAATACCAGCACTTTGGGGCTTTCAGCTTTACCGTATGAATTTTGGAGGGATACAGTTCAGTCTATGGCAATGTCTCTGCTTATCAATTTGGAGGCAACCACCATATAGTAGGTAATTTCAGAAAATAGATCTGATCAAGGATTATTTCATGTTATATTTAGAGGGGTCTGATTTGCCTTTCAGGGTATCTGCATTCATGGATTCCCCAACCATATTATATTATATATCTCATCCCATAATCATCTCATACCTACTGAGTAATTAAAACATTTTTAAGCACCACACGTTTCAATTGAAAAGACATAACATTTTGAAAGGTGGAGAAGTGGCTGCCACTAATTTTCTGCTCATTAGTATAATAAAAGAATCATTTTTACAGGGGAAACTGCACAAGGATGTTGGAAATAGTATTTAACATTCTGACATTTTAAAAAATGTTTAAAAGTTTCCACTTAATAGCTAATAGTACTACCTGAATTGAATGTTACTTTTTTTCTGACAATTTCAGACATTATATATCAAGGCAAGATTTAGAAAACAGGAATTGCCATATCTTTTCTGTCTCATAATTGATAAACAGTTGGTTTAGCAAAACGGAAGGAAAAACAGTAATAGTTTCCCATGGTCTGTATATTGTGGAAAGGAATTCAGCTAGACTTAGTGGTGAGGTCTCCTGGGATGATCAGAAAATACTGCTTAGCTGTTGGCGCTAACATTGGGAAAGACAGATTTTAGTTGAAAAAAATGGCAGAATAATATAAAGCATAGGATTCTGTAATGAAAACATGCCATGCAGAGGAGTTATAAGTAATATTTCTGAATTTGAGTTGAGAATGTTTGAATAGAGACCTCCATTTCTGACCACTCCCCCCAGTCACGTGACTCTGGGAAATTCTCATAATAACTTTCATCATTGTTTACACATTAGTGATAATACACACCAACTACCATAAAGTGTTGATAGAGTATCAAATGAAAAAACAAAAACCACAACACGTCTTTGAGTAGAAAAAACAATGCAAATGAACAAAAATAAGCAGAGAACAGTTATAAAGTTACCATCAAGCAAATTTCAGTTTTATAATGTATTTTCTTATCTGGAAGGAAAGATGACTGCAAATTGCTTTGTTAGGTTTTCACTGAATATTTGGTAATGACTTGGCGTGTTATGATATTAACCTTGTAAATTATCACCGTCGGATGATATATGTAGGACTCACACATTTGCAAATCTTGCAGCCTGAAGACAATTTCATTATTTGCTATAAAGGAAAAAGAAAATTAATTTTTCCCCATCCTTAAGGCATATCTGTAAGTTTTGAAGTAGAAGGACTTCATCAAAATTATGTTGCAGTTCCAATCTGTGTATTACCCGTACTAAATCCTGAACTAAATCCATCTGTTATCCAGGATGTTGGTGCAATAGGTAATGTGATCTTTTTTATTTTAAATTTTCTTTATTTTTAACATCTTTATTGGAATATAATCGCTTTACAATGGTGTGTTAGTCTCTGCTGTATAACAAAGTGAATCAGCTATACATATACATATATCCCCACATCTCCTCCCTCTTGCGTCTCCCTCCCACCCTCCCTATCCCACCCCTCTAGGTGGTCACAAAGCACCGAGCTGATCTCCCTGTGCTATGCGGCTGCTTCCCACGAGCTATCTATTTTACAGGGTAATGTGATCTTGACTTTGATATATAGGTCCTTTTCTGAGACCATGATCTTATTTCTACTTTCATTTCCAGGAGTTTAAAGATCTGTTGGGATTTCAGGGAAGGAAAGGAGACCTTGTAGGTTGCTATAAATACACTGGGTTTGGCAGTCTAGATTTTCAGGATTGAAAACCTTAGTGGCTTAAAACGGCACACATTTTTTAAAAATTGAAGTATAGGTGATTTACAGTGTTGTGTTAATTTCTGCTGTACGAAACAGTACACATTTGTAATCTGACCATGTCTGTGGGTCAGGAGTCCCGGCGTGGCTTCGCTGGGCCCTGAAGCTCAGCATCTCTCGCAAAGCTGCAAGCATGTTGGTTAGGGCTGTGCTCTCAACTCAGGGTTTGACTGGGGAAGGATCTGCTATCAAGCTCTGCAGTGAGTACTGGTGAGATTCCGTTTCTCAAGAGCTGTTGGGCAGAGGGTTTCCTCACTGTTAGCTGGAGGCCACCCACAGCTCCTCACTCTGCGACAGCCAGCATGGAGTTGAGGGTCTCCAACATGGCACTCTGTGCCAGCAAAGCCAGAAAGAGAGTCTCCTGGCAAGATGGAAGCCGCAGTCTTCTGTAACCTAATCATGGAAGCAACACCCATTGCCTTCGCAATATTCTGTTTGATGGAAGTGAGCCTCTAGGTCCCAGTCCGGACCCCAGGAAAGGGGGTCACACAGGGACTTGAATAGCAGGAGGCAGGCGTCACTGGGGAGCCTTCTCAGAAGTCTGCCTTCCACAGATGTCCGCTCTCACTCATGCATTCCCAAAGTGAAGATAGTGAAGACCAGTGACATGAGTGAATGGGCCGAGTTTCACCGCAGGTTAGCAAGACGGCATGGACTGAAACGTTTCTCCTTAGTGGTCTGTCCAAGATGTACCTACGTTCTCCTGCCTTTGGGTGTCCGTGTGTCCCACCAACATAATTATGCTAACAGCTGAGCAGAAATTCAGACTTGGACTCGCCTCCTTCTGGCTTCCAACGTAATGGTGACAACACGTAGAAGAAATCAAGCAGGTTGCCCGTCCGTCCGTCCCAGGATTCCATCTCGTTTGCTGTGGGTGCGGAGACCCCACCTGCATTCATGACCTTCAAAGCACTGTGGCAGCCAAGAGATGAGAATTTCTTTGAAAACTGTGCTTCTGTGTCAGTTCTACAAACAGACTGTCACTGCCTGGAGTGATAACCTTGAAATTGGAACCACAGATCTGCAAACCTATTCAGCTGCATGGTTTCTGGGGAGTCTGAAATTACAGTGCTTTTAGCTTGTTTCTTTTTTTCCCTCCTAACACTAGAAAACTCTTTTATGATTGCTTTCAAGTCAAATAGTTACACTGCCCTGTGTTCTGAGGATGTGCCTTGCTTGTTTTCTTTTAGAGTAACGTCATCCCCCTGCTTGGAAGATGATTGTTTTCGGGAAAATGACAGGGCCCCAGATGCCGCAGAGATTAAATTTGGAGGTGGCCATGTCCACCGTCCTGCCTGAGGGTCGGTTGAAAATTTCTATTTTCTTAGGTAAGAATTTCTGAAGAAGGAGGATTTAGCTCCGTTTTGTGGGAAACTAGCCAGTTAAGCTCTGTGTCAACTGGTTATGGGTGCTTTAGTCTCTGAACACAATGGTGGAAAATGCCAAGTAGAAGGAGAGCTTTGGTTCGTTTGGGAATTATCCCTGGTTTCACTTTCTACCATATTTGTCTTGAAGGGCGCGATACAAAATGATGGCTGTATGGAATTTCTTAACTCAGTTCACTGTATTTGCTGTTTTTCTTCCCAGCTTGACTCTCCATTTCTTCCCTGTCCCCCTTAGCACATTCTGGTGAATAGACACATCATTGTGTGTATGATTGATGTATACTAAGTACCGTGTCTGGGCCAAAGTCTGGGGACACTGAGCCGAATTAGACCTGCCTTTTCCCTCAAAGAGCTTAGAGCTTTGAGCTAGTCTGATAAGGAAACTACAAAGTGAGAAGTCGTAGGAAATATCAGCTCGTTGCTCTGCGGGGTAACTTGCGGTTGACCAGGCAAAGAAATGTGAACATTTCTTCATGGCAAAGCAAACAGTGCTGTGAACTGCTATGAAACGTTTCAAGAATTCATGTTATTTCTGTATGATTGGCAAAAACAATGCACGATTCATTAAAGAGTAGGAGAGGGGACTTCCCTGGTGGTGCAGTGGCTGAGAATCCGCCTGCCAATGCAGGGGACACAGGTTCGAGCCCTGGTCTGGGAGGATCACACATGCTGCGGAGCAACGAAGCCTGTGCGCCACAACTACTGAGCCCGCATGCTGCAACCACTGAAGCCTGCACGCCTAGAGCCCGTACTCCGCAACAAGAGAAGCCACTGCAATGAGAAGCCTGCACACCACAACGAAGAGTAGCCCCCACTCGCCGTGACTAGAGAAAGCCCACGCACAACAACGAAGACCCAACGCAGCCAAAAATAAATAAATTTATTAAAAAAAAAAAAAAAGAGTAGGAGAGGGCCAGGTTGTGCCAGGTCCTGTATGCTAAGCTAAGGAGATTGAATTTTATCCTGAATATGATAGGAGCCATTGAGGGACAGAGAATCTCAGGGATGACTACCTAGAAAACAGATATTTAAGCGGCAACTGACGGAACATCCATAAAGAAGGTGAAGCCTGGGTGGACAGAGAAGTTGGAGGTCACCTCTTAAGGCGTTATCACGCCAAGACTGACCGATGGAAGACTTAAGAAGGAAGAAGAGGTGATGTGGCAGGCTGCTGTATCTAGCACAGCCATCTCAGTGGGCACAGGTGAAATAACCACAAAGAAGTCTCCTCAATGGGACTAAATAGGTGACAAAATAGTAAGAGGTTATCTGCTCAAATCTCAGTATTTTGGGAAACACCAAGAAGCAGTCAGAATGCTGAAGACACTTCCTATGAAGACATTCATGGAGGGACTTCCCTGGCAGTCCAGTGGTTAAGACTCTGTGCTTCCAATGCAGGGGGCTTGGGTTCAATCCCTGATCTGAGAACTAAGATCCCACCAAAAGAAAGAAAAAAGACATTCATGGAACCATGACAACTTGAACTTTGATGAGGATGGAGTGCAGGAGCAGAGGTGAAAGCCCTGGGTTCCTAGAGTCTGATAGAATACCTGGCTTGACAACGTTGAGATCACTCAAGGTGAGAAGGTATCGGGAAAAAAGGGAATAAATCTCCCCCACCTTCAACGTTAAGAAGAGTGCCCATTGTTTTGGTGCTGTGCAGAGAGAGGTTGAACTGCCTTTCACATTTCCCCCAAATCTGTGTGATGCACTATGGGTCAACTCAATACAGGTAATCCCAATACACAACTGATAAGGAATGTTATCAGAGAAAGACATGGACCGTAACAGTGTTGCTTATTGGAAAATGTAACATGGAACCTATACTTCATGTTCTTCTTTTAGAATTCTTCTTTAAGGATAGTATGAGTAGGATGCAACAACTAACCAGAATTCATTCACCCATGACCTACTTTCAGCCTTATTTTCCAAGCAGTCAGATCCTACCTAACAAACTGTATCTTTTATTTCACATATTTTTGATTCAAGGAGTCCAATAAAGATACTAATTTCATGTTGAAATGCAAATAAATAGAATACAAACTGAGTCAGTAAGGAAAGGTTTTCAGAATGACACTAGTAAGTTAAACCAGCGCTTTGAATTCCTGGGATAAAACCACTCGGTTATGATGAGATATCATTTTTTAATACACTGGTAGATGTATTTTTCTAAAATTTTCTTTAAGTTTTTATTTTGTTTGTTTTGTTTTGTTTTTGATCCATTGAGGGAGATTGGCCCATAAGTTTTCTTTCCCATGCTGCCTTGTCAGGTATTGGAATGAGATTATGTTAGCATCATAAAATGATTTATTGAGTGTCCCCTTCTCTGTTCTCCATAAGAGTTTGAATAAAATTTCAATTACTTGTTCCTTGCATGCCTTATAACACTTGTTGAGGAATCCATGTGGGACTAGCATTTTCTTTCTGGAAATATTTGACTGGGAATTCAGTTTTCTTAATGCATGTATAACTCTGCGTATTCATTTTAGTCTCTCAGTTTCTGTTTTTTGTTTTTCAGTACGCGGGCCTCTCACCGTTGTGACCTCTCCCGTGGCGGAGCACGGGCTCTGGACGCACAGGCTCAGCGGCCATAGCTCACGGGCCCAGCCGCTCTGCGGCATGTGGGATCTTCCCGGACCGGGGCACGAACCCGTGTCCCCTGCATCGGCAGGCGGACTCTCAACCACTGCGCCACCAGGGAAGCCCCTAGTCTCTCAGTTTTTAAGTTACCTCTTTCTAGAGGCTTATTATCTTAACGTTTTTCCTGTTATCTCATTAATGCTGCAGGATCTTATGGTATTCCCTTTTTCATTTCTGATATTGGTTATTTCTACCTTCCCTCTCTCCCTGACTATTGATCAGACTTGCTAATCTGCTTATTCGTTGGACCTTTTGAAGAACCAACTTCTGGTTTTGTCAGTGAACTTGTTATATATTTGTTTTCTACTTAAGTAAATCATGGTCTTGGTCTTATCTCTATATGTCCTTCCTTTTGCCTCCTTCCTGATTACTTACTAATTTTTAACTTTTTAAGATGGTCATGAGTTTATGAGTTTTCAGTCCGTCTTCTTTACTAATACACACTATTTCGCTCAGCACTGCTCTAGTTGCATCTAAAATATTTGCTATGTATTCTTCAGATCATACATTTTAAAATGTCTTCTAGGGCTTTCTTGGTGGCGCAGTGGTTGAGAGTCCGCCTGCCGATACAGGGGACACGGGTTCGTGCCCCGGTCCGGGAAGATCCCACATGCCGCGGAGCGGCTGGGCCCATGAGCCATGGCCGCTGAGCCTGCGCGTCTGGAGCCTGTGCTCCGCAACGCGAGAGGCCACAACAGTGAGAGGCCCTCGTACCGCAAAAAAAAAAAAAAAAAAAAATGTCTTCTAGGGACTTCCCTGGGGTCACAGTGGTTGAGGGTCCGCCTGCCAGTGCAGGGGATGCGGGTTCGAGCCCTGGTCCAGGAAGATCCCACATGCCGCGGAGCAACTAAGCCCGTGTGCCACAACTACTGAGCCTGCACTCTAGGGCCCATGAGCCACAACTACTGAGCCCTCGCACCTAGAGCCCGTGCTCTGCAACAAGAGAAGCCACTGTGATGAGAAGCCCATGCACCGTAATGAAGAGTAGCCCCCGCTCACTGCAACTAGCGAAAGCCCGCGCGCAGCAACAAAGACCCAACACGGACAAAATAAATAAATAAATAAATGAACTTAAAAAAAAGTTTTAAAATTTCCATTATACTTTCCCCATTTAGTTATGGATAATGCAGACTTTTAAAACATTTCCAAATATATGGAGTTTTCAAAGTCAATTTCATAGTGGTCAGAGATCTGTACTGTGTGTTTTCAGTCTTCTGACATATATTGACTTGGGTTGGTGCATCAATTTGTATGAAAGTTTTCCGTATGCTTGCAGAGAGTGTGTAATTTTAATTTGTAGTGCAATAATCTATGTACGTCTGTTAAGTCAAATTTACTCATTGAGTCATTCTGATCTCCTCTGTTCTTACTAAAATTTTTATCTGCTGGCTCTTATCAATTACTGAAAAATATATATTAAATTTTCCCATGATAATTACAGATTTATCTATAACTCCGTTTAGTTCTTTCAATTTTTACTTTATGTATGTTAAGCCTTTGCTATGTTTTTCTCACCATATAATTTGTTTATCTAGCAACGAGTCGTATGGGATGGGATGCATATCTTTCAGTGACTTGGGTTCTTTATTTTCCTTACTGTAACACAGGTTGGAGGTGTTGGAAATAAAAACATTTCTCTTGTATAACCAGAATACACAGATCAATATGAACTAATCCCTCTGGAGAACATTTTGGCCATTTCTTATAAAGTCAAGTGTACAACTAGCCATCCTAATCCTGAATATTTATCCAAGAGAAATAAAAGCACAGTATATATCCACACAGACTTGTACCTTACGGTTCATAACAACTTGATTTGTTTTGGAAAATGCAGAATACCATATATCCGCCATTGCAGAATACAAATATCTGTTTGTATTTTTTTTTAATTTTATTTAATTTATTTTTTTATACAGCAGGTTCTTATTAGTCATCCATTTTATACACATCAGTGTATCCATGTCGGTCCCAATCGCCCAGTTCATCACACCACCACAACCACCACCCTGACGCTTTCACCCTTTGGTGTCCATACATTTGTTCTCTACATCTGTGTCTCTATTTCTGCCCTGCAAACCGGTTCATCTGTACCATTTTTCTAGGTTCCACATATATGTGTTAATATACGATATTTGTTTTCCTCTTTCTGACTTACTTCACTCTGTATGACAGTCTCTAGATCCATCCACGTCTCTATAAATGACCCAATTTCATTCCTTTTTATGGCTGAGTAATATTCCATTGTGTATATGTACCACATCTTCTTTATCCATTCGTCTGTCAATGGACATTTAGGTTGCTTCCATGACCTGGCTATTATAAATAGAGCTGCAGTGAACATTGCGGTACATGACTCTTTTTGAATTATGGTTTTCTCAGGGTATATGCCCAGTACTGGGATTGCTGGGTCTTATGGTAGTTCTATTTTTAGTTTTTTGAGGAACCTCCATACTGTTCTCCATAGTGGCTGTATCAATTTACATTCCCACCAGAAGTGCAGGAGGGTTCCCTTTTCTCCACACCCTCTCCAGCATTTGTTGTTTGTAGATCTTCTGATGATGCCCATTCTAACTCGTGTGAGGTGATACCTCACTGTAGTTCTGATTTGCATTTCTCTGATAATTAGTGATGTTGAGCAGCTTCTCATGTGCTTCTTGGCCATCTGTATGTCTTCTTTGGAGAAATGTCTGTTTAGGTCTTCTGCCCATTTTTGGATTGGGTTGTTTGTTTTTTTAATATCAAGCTGCATGAGCTGTTTATATATTTTGGAGATTAATCCTTTGTCCGTGGATCCATTTGCAAATATTTTCTCCCATTCTGAGGGTTGTCTTTTCGTCTTGTTTATGGTTTCCTTTGCTGTGCAAAAGCTTTGAAGTTTCATTAGGTCCCATGTGTTTACTTTCGTTTTTATTTCCATTACTCTAGGAGGTGGATCAAAAAAGATCTTGCTGTGGTTTATGTCAAAGAGTGTTCTTCCTATGTTTTCCTACAAGAGTGTTATAGTGTCTGGTCTTACATTTAGGTCTCTAATCCATTTTGAGTTTATTTTTGTGTACGGTGTTAGAGAATGTTCTAATTTCATTCTTTTACATGTAGCTGTCCAGTTTTCCCAGCACCACTTATTGAAGAGGCTGTCTTTTCTCCATTGTATGTCCTTGCCTCCCTTGTCATAGATTAGTTGACCAGAGGTGCGCGGGTTTATCTCTGGGCTTTCTATCCTGTTCCATTGATCACAGTATATATCCACACAGACTTGTACATTAATGTTCATAACAACTTGATTTGTTTTGGAAAATGCAGAGTATCATATATCCTCCATTGCACAATATAAATATCTGTTAACAAAGGAGACTTGAGAGAAGCGGACTCTAAATTAAGGCAAGTCCGGGAATTAGGCTCTACAGGAAATACACCTGGATAGAAAATCCCATGATCACAAAATCCTACTTTTGTTTTCAGTGATTATGTCAGATTCAAAGAGAAAGATGTCCTTTTTCCAAACACAGCAACAGTTTAGATAGAAAATACGTTTAAGAAAGATACAGGAGGTAGAGGAATTTATGATCTAGGGCCAAGGCTGACAATGTTTGTGAAACTGATTTCATGGTAGACTAGGATTAGATTTCTCATGCCTTTAATTTTAGGGGAGTAAGCTCCATTAACTTTGAAGTTTATCCTATTCCAGTTCTCAACCGAGGGCATGATCATTGAGAACTGGAAGAAATGTGAAGACTTTTTATTTCTGCAGTCGACAAGAAGAAAGAGTGCTTTGTGTTTAATCTGCATCTTCTTTTTCACCTTATTTTAGGAGAGTATATTACCAATAATTTCACCACTTGTTCTATATGTTTTCTCCAAAGACTCATATATCTTCTAACATTTAATATTATCTGAAAAATGTAATATGGTCTGAAGTTTTACATTTTAATATATTACAGTCTTACACAATTCAAATTTTCCTTTATGTCTGAAAATTATTTTCTTGATTCCTGAATGTTTTTTTCCTTTTATGAGTGATATATGTGTGCGTGTGTACTTATATTCATATTCATATTTATAACGGTGGTTCTCAGTCAACTCTGTCCTCCATCAGAGGAACATCTGGCAATTTCTGGAGGCATGTTTCATTGTCATGACTGGGAGGGGGTTGATACTGGGAGGGGGTCTTTACTGATGTTTACTGGGTAGAGACTGGGGTGCTTCTCAGCATCCCATAATGCCGGGACAGCACCACAACAAAGAACCGTGTATCTCCCATAGTTCAATAGTGCTGTTGTTGAGAAACCCTGCTTTAGAAATTGCTCTTTCTAAATCTTCCATTGGCCCATTTGACTGGTTGGGAAGTCAGCAGATACTCGAGAGGTCAGGCAGTCTATAACGACAGCTCTCTCACCTACAATTCTGAGAAGATTGATTAAGGTATGAAAGAGAGAGAATAGGATTTAGTCCTTAAGAACCAAATGACACACCAAGACAACATGTAACAACATAAAAGAAGGAGAAGCCAGTGTGGGCAGCAGGAAATTTAGCAAAACATTTCACTGGGTAAAGAATGTGTGTTCTGGGGCTTCCCTCGTGGCACAGTGGTTGAGAATCCGCCTGCTAATGCAGCGGACACGGGTTCTAGCCCTGGTCTGGGAAGATCCCACATGCCGCGGAGCAACTAGGCCCGTGCGCCACAACTACTGAGCCTGCGCGTCTGGAGCCTGTGCTCTGCAACAAGAGAGGCCGCGATAGTGAGAGGCCCGCGCACTGCGATGAAGAGTGGCCCCCGCTTGCCACAACTAGAGAAAGCCCTTGCACAGATATGAAGACACAACATAGCAAAAATAAATTAATTAATTAATAAACTCCTACCCACAACATCTTCTTAAAAAATAAAAATAGAAATAAATTAATAAAAAAAAAAAGAATATGTGTTCTGGGACTTCCCTGGTGGCACAGTGGTTAAGAATCCAGCTGCCAATACAGGGGACAGGGGTTCGAGCCCTGGTCCGGGAAGATCCCACATGCCGTGGAGCAACTAAGCCCGTGCGCCACAACTACTGAGCCTGCGCTCTAGAGCCCGTGAGCCACAACTACTGAAGCCTGCGTGCCTAGAGCCCGTGCTCTGCAACAAGAGAAGCCACCACAATGAGAAGCGCAAGCATTGCAACGAAGAGTAGCCCCCGCTCGCGCAACTAGAGAAAGCCTGTGCACAGCAACAAAGACCCAACGCAGCCAAAAATAAAGTTTAAAAGTTAAAAGTAAATAAATTTTTAAAATATAAAAAAAAAAAAAAAAGAATGTGTGTTCCAGGGAATTCCCTGGCGGTCCAGTGGTTAGGACTCGGTGCTTTCACTGCCCTGGCCTTGGGTTCAATCCCTGGTCCGGGAACTAAGATCCCACAAGCCGCGTGTTGCAGCCAAAAAAAAAAAAAAAAAAAAGCGTTCTAGAAAACTAAAGAAATGAAGGATTATTATTTGAAAAAATAGACTAAGTCATGTTACAACTCTGTTTAAAACCCAGAAAGGGCTCTAATTTCAATAACATATCATTTTCCAGGGTCCTTTATTCATGCCCAAATCTCCACGAGCTCTCCTTCACCATTCTCATAGAACATCTTGACTTTTCTTCACCGTGCTCACAATTTGAAATTCTGCTTTTATTTTTAAGTCTTGGATGCCCCCCTCCTCCAGGAATCTTCCTGAGGACACAGGTGGTTTTTTTGTTGATTTTTTGGGGGGGGGGCCGCGTTGGGTCGTCATTGCTGGGCGAGGACTTTCTCTAGTTGCGGCGAGCAGGGGCTGCTCTTCCTTGCGGTGCGTGGGCTTCTCATTGAGGTGGCTTCTCTTGTTGAGGAGCATGGGCTCTAGGTGTGCGGGCTTCAGTAGTTGTGGCACGTGGGCTCAGTAGTTGCGGCTCACGGGCTCTAGAGCACAGGCTCAGTAGTTGTGGCGCACAGGCTTAGTTGCTCCGCGGCACGTGGTGTCTTCCCGGACCAGGGATCGAACATGTCCCCTGAATTGGCAGGCGGGTTCTTAACCACTGTGCCACCAGGGAAACTCCGATTGTATCAGTGTTGATATCCTAGTTGTGATAGTGTGCTATCATTTTCATGGATGTTCCCATTGGGAGAGGTGGGGTGCAGGATACAAAGGAAGTCCCTGTATTATTTCTTACAACTACATGTGAATCTATAATTATCTCTAAATAAAAAGTTTAATTTAAAAAGTGGATGGCAGGGACTTCCCTGGTGGTCCAGTGGTTCAGGCTCCGTGCTTCCCATGCAGGGGACATGGGTTCGATCCCTGGTCGGGGATCTAAGATCCCACATGCTGCAACCCAAAAAAAAAAAAAAAAAGAATGAAGTTCAATCCCTAGCAGCTTCCTCCTGGCTTAGTTTGCATTTGTTTTCTTTGAATTGCAATGTCTTTTGGTTTTGAAGAGTCTCTCACTAAAACCCTGACAGTCCCAGCATCTTAATTATTAGTAGTTATCTGGATACCTTTACTAGACCATGACTGCCTCATGTTACTCCATCATATTTCCAATATTTTAGCTACATTCTATTTGGGAAAAAAATTGTACCCCCCCCCCTTTTTTTTTTTTTTTTGCGGTACACGGGCCTCTCACTGTTGTGGCCTCTCCCGTTGCAGAGCACAGGCTCCGGACGCGCAGGCTCAGCGGCCATGGCTCACGGGCCCAGCCGCTCCGCGGCATGTGGGATCTTCCTGGACCGGTGCACGAACCCGTGTCCCCTGCATCGGCAGGCGGACTCTCAACCACTGCGCCACCAGGGAAGTACCCCCCCCCCTTTTTTTTTTTTGAAGTTTTGAATGAAGATCCTGTATTTCTCTCTTTTTCTGGAAAACAGTGTTGAAAATATAATGAGGTGGGAGGTGGTATGTGTCAAGACAAGTTTTGTCCTGGATTTTGGTTACACTTCCACCCTCTCTTGTCATGGCTAGGCACATCCTCTATGATGTTCAGAACCTAAAGTGGGAGATGTGTTTCCTATTAAAGGTGCACCAATGCTATGCTCTTCCTAATTCTTTGAATTTGCTTTTGATTCCTGAGTCTCGCTTCTTCATATTTCGTAAGAAACTCTTACTATCTACCTTTCTTTCTCATCAAATGAATTTCTAGAGCCCTCTTACCTTTTGGTACTATTCTCATCTTAAAATATGATTGTTTTCTCTTTATTTTCCAATTTAGACACCCTTCACAGATGTTTCACAGCCTTCATAGCCTTCTTTCATTTTCCACATCAACCTCTGCTATTGCAAGAGAACTGTCCCTCGGGACTACTTACTTTTTATATCTCTGTGATTCTGTTGTAGTCCCATCAAGGGGGTCCAGTGATGGACTGCAGCCCGTGGGACATGCCTCAAGCTCATTTCTCTCTGAGGGTCCAGGACTGGATTCATTGGGGGTGTGACCTGAGCTCAGAAGGACCCCTCTGTACAAGGACCCTGTGCTTGGTTTAATGTTCTTCTGCCACTGTCTTGAAAATTCTTAATAATTTTGGACAAGGGGTCCCACATTTTCATTTTTCATGAGGCCCCTCATTCAGTTTGCTGATTGCACACCCATTTCACCAACAGTCCAAACTATGTAAAACACATTGAGTTGCATACTTGTGTGTGACTTTTACACTCTTCCCTCTCTTTTTTTTTTTTAATATTTATTTATTTATTCGCCTGTGCCTCGTCTTAGTTGCAGCGTGTAGGATCTTAGTTGCTGCATGCAGGATCTTTAGTCGCTGCATGTGGGATCTAGTTCCCTAACCAGGGATCGAACCCAGGACCCCTGCATTGGGAGCACAGAGTCTCACCCACTGGACCACCAGGGAAGTCCCTTCCCTCTCTGTTTTTTTTTTTTTTTTTTGCGGTACGCGGGCCTCTCACTGCTGCGGTCTCTCCCGTTGCGGAGCACAGGCTCTGGATGTGCAGGCCCAGCGGCCATGGCTCACGGGCCCAGCCGCTCCGCAGCACGTGGGATCCTCCCGGACCGGGGCACGAACCCGTGTCCCCTGCATCGGCAGGCGGACTCTCAACCACTGCACCACCAGGGAAGCCCCCTTCCCTCTCTTTTAATATGTCTTGAAACCTTTGTCTAAATTTCCTTCCTACTCTACCGTTAAATATTCTTCCCCTAATTATTGTTAATCATTTGAACTGTGCCATTTATAGATGGTTAAATAAGCTACAGCTAATTCACAATATAAATAAGAAAGAGTATTTTTTAAAATGGATTAGGGTGTGGTATACTTATGAATAGTTAATGACTTTTGTTACATATTTCTTTAATGTCCTGAATATTTTATCTGGTATTACAATGTGGCATTAATAGACTAATCTTCTATTTCCTTAAAATTTCTTCCATGGACTCATTACTTATTTTATGCTTAGATACTTTTTTTTTCGGCTACCCCGTGCAGCATGTGGGGTCTTAGTTCCGCAACCAGGGATCGAACCCGTGCCCCCTGCAGCAGAAGCGAGGGCTGGACCCCCAGGGAAGTCCCCTCGGTTCTCATTTCCTGTTTTGATAAAGAACATCTCTTCCCCCCATCACAGCCCCAGGTTGCCTAAGTCAGGACCCCAGAATCATCTCAGCTAATCCCTGTCTTTATTTCTCAGCCCAGGCAGACACCACAATTGATAGCATCCATGATCAACATCTCTTGAATCTCCCCATCGTTACTACCGTCTTAGTGGAAGTATGTTCGTTACAGCAAGAGTTTTCTCTCTTCACTTTCTGTGTGTCTGTCTCTCTGAGCTGGAGCCAGAAGAATCTTTGGAAACCATCAACCTTGTCATTCCTCTACTTGAAATCCAGGAGTCATTCCTAATTTCCTTTGAGATAAAGCTGCAAACTCCTTAACATGGGATTCAAGCCCCAGGTGAACCTTCCTCCCGTCAATGGATTGCTATACAATTTCTATACGATTATCCACCTCTGACCGTGTTCACGTAGACATTTCCCCTGCCTTTTTCTTCCTGTGCTAATCCTTCCTCATCCTGAAAGCCTC
Source organism: Leucopleurus acutus (assembly GCF_964270905.1). Lineage (NCBI taxonomy): Eukaryota > Metazoa > Chordata > Mammalia > Artiodactyla > Delphinidae > Leucopleurus > Leucopleurus acutus. The sequence goes on from NC_139164.1 coordinate 4,873,308, forward strand.
GCCCTAGCCTTTCGGGGAGGCTTCACTCTTAATGTCTCCTGTGCTGGTTACTTGTCTCCTCACGTGTCCCCATGCCGTCCTGGGCTTACCATTCCCCTATATGCTTGATCTTATACTGCAGCTCTGTTCGTGGGACTGCTGTATCTATGAGGCCTCGTGATTCAGTCGAGCAGAAATGATCTCTTGTTGAACTCTTGAGTCTTTTCTGCTCAGCACGGTAACTGAGAGGGGTGGAGAGTGAGTACACGCTTATGGGAAAGCTCTCTTGGACTCTCTTTGTAGCTTGCTACTATAATCACGCTGAATTCATTTCATTCAGACCCCAACTCTGTCTACTTGAAAACCAATAAAAGCAATCCTCTTTGTCTAGATAAACACTGACAGGAAGTATAACAATTAAGAACCTACCTCCCGGACTTCTCTGGTGACACAGTGGTTAAGAATCCACCTGCCAGTGCAGGGGACACGGGTTCGCGTCCTGGTCCAGGAAGATCCCACATGCCGCGGAGCAACTAAGCCCGTGCGCCGCAACTACTGAGCCTGCGCTCTAGAGCCCGTGAGCCACAACTAGTGAAGCCCACACGCCTAAAGCCTGCACACAGCAACAAAGACCCAACGCAGCCAAAAAAAAGAACCTACCTCCCACCAAATAACGCAAGGAAATCATCTACTCGACTTCTAAAATACCAGTCAAGATTCCCCCTACTCTCAAAGGTCCTTTACAAAATACTATTCTTTACCCATTTATATATTAATAATAATATCTTCCCCAGACTGAAGAGAATCTAAAGCTGTTACGTTCATAATAAGTAATACGTTTTCATTATTTACATACAAATCCTTGAGTTTTGAATTAACAACACTTGAAAGAGAGCTGTTCACACAAATGAAATTTGAATTGTAGATCAAGTGACACTTTGGAAGGGCTAGGTCTAGGTCACGTTGTAGCTTTTCAGCACCACCGAGATTTAATTTATGTAGTGTCATCGCAAAGAGAGAACTCTAATGGCTTTTTGATTATTCTCACCTTCCAAGAATAAATGAGAGGGAGACCAGTTCCCAGACAAAGAAAGAAAACGTTGGAAGCTGAGTAGAGATAATTATGCAGCAATGCCCTAGTGAAAGTATCTTAGGACATAGGAATGTGCAGTACTTTTCTGCCCATCAAACCTAGGCAGGAGAACACAGCCATCGTCCTTCTTCCCTTCCCAGCCATCATGCCTCATCCTCCAAGTTTGGTGATCACAGGAAGTCATGGAGAATTTGGAAAGCTATCGTTACATTTTTAGGGAAGCTTGTTGGGCTGTGGCTGACAAAGAAATAGTAGAAGCAATTTGTCATGTCTGTTCACAGAGGTCAGAGATAGAGTACCTTTGACACAGTGGCTTCAGAAAAAAAACATGAAAAAAAAACATGGTCCAGCATAAAATGTTGTAAACATTGTGTGATAATAGGACGATCTTTTTTTAAATTTATTTTTTCATTGAAGCAGAGTTGATTTACAATTTTGTGTTAATTTCTGCTGTACAGCAAAGTGACTCAGTTATACATATGGAGACATTCTTTTTTATATTCTTTTCCATTATGGTTTAGCCCAGGATATTGAATATAGTTCCCTGTGCTCTACAGTAGGACCTTGTTGTTTATACATTCTCTATATACAATAGTTTGCGTCTGCTAACCCCAAACTCCCAATCCATCCCTCCCCCACCCCCCACCCCCTTGGTAACCACAAGTCTGTTCTCTGTGTCTGTGAGTCTGTTTCTGTTTCAGAGATAAGTTCACTGTCTCATATTTTAGAGTCCACATATAAGTGATATCATACCGTATTTGTCTTTCTCTGTCTGACTTACTTCACTTAGTATGATCTTCTCTAGGTCCATCCATGTTGCAGCAAATGGCATTATTTCATTCTTTCTTCTGGCTGAGTAGAACAATATTTTAAGCTTATGTCTCTTCGGGCCTGTTTTGGGGATAGAATGCTGGCTATACTTCGCTCTGTAAGCACTGACTGCCCTGTACCTTTGCCCTTCAACCCTAAAAGTGGATGTTGAGTAAACTATGAATTTCAAAGGTAGCTGTACTTCAGACGTGATTCTCCTTAGTTATAGAGTATAAAGCTTGTCTGAATGCTCATTTCCTTGGAAAACATATAACTTGTACGTTCACAAAGCAAATGCATACTACTTGTTAATAAAAAGTTACTATTTATTGAATTTTTGTAGTAGTCTAGGGACTAGAGATTTGCCATGAAAAGGGCTAGTCTGAGGGGCCTTAGAGATAGGGAGAGATCCAATTTTGTTCCAGTGAAAGTAAGGATGAAGAACAGATGGTAGACCAAAGAGATACGTTCTAGAAGCAAAGAAGAACTACTCAAAACCAAAATGTTGCTGTTATTCTGACGAATCCAGCACATGGAGAAAATAATTAGCCTTTCTTCCAACCATACTCACTTCCCAGTAAAAACTTTATAAGGAGAACCATGGGAAAACTCAGGCATGTGCATGTTTTTGTTAAGTAACATGGTTTAAGCGAAGACATAAAGTGTTGGACTAACAGGAGAGAAAGCTAGAGCAGCCGGCACAGTGTAACGAAGTCACTGTGCTGGGAAACTCTTGTTCTTAAATCCTGTGTTTCTACCCAGGTGTAAACGTTTTCTTCAGCACCAGCTTGGAATGAAGGTACACGCACGTTTGCAGGACCTTCTTATGAGATGTCTGAAAGTACCAGTCTTCTGACTGAAAGTCTTAAGATTTTTATTCCCTGCAAATGTCCATTTAATATCAACGAAGCAGAGAAAGGCTTACAGTTATGCACTTTTCAAACCCTTGAGTTACAGGCCCAAGGAAACAGTTGTGCCGCAAGTGAAAATAACTCTTCCTAGGGAAAGGAGAAGAGTGTAACATATTTAGTTAGGTGGAAGGTCCTTCCAGTACCTAATACTTATTTTATTTAACCCACTTCTAATACTTAAGAGGTGCATGTGTGTGTGTTCATACTTTCTGTCCCAGACTGTGAGCAAAAATTTCTTCTAGTTCAGTCTCTTGTCAAAAGCTTAATGTCCCATTTTTTTAAGCCATCAGGCAAGGCTCCTTGGCTTCAAATATGGTGAATAAAACTGCTGGTACTGGAAAATGTTCACATAAGTGTGGTCTCAGAAATCGTCTTGAGGAGAGTTCCCTGGTGATCCAGTGGTTAGGGCTCCACTCTTTCACTGCCAAGGGCGCACGGGTTCAATCCCTGGTCAGGGAACTGAGATCCCACAAGCCACGCATTGTGCGCCCCCGCCAAAAAAAAGAAGTGGTCTTGAAAACTACAGTTTTGAAATGCTGTGGACAGAATGCTGGTTTTGTTCTCTGTTCAGTGCTTCCTAAAACATTCCGTTACTTGGAATGATGAGAGTATGTACGTGATATATATAGGATGAGGTTGAAGATATTTATTTGTTCTACAGTGTGTGTTCCTTCCATTGCCTTTGATCTATTTCTACCTAGACACCTTTGATATCTCCTCTTCTGTGGTCAGAGTTGTCACTTCTGTCACCATCTCTCTCACCTCCTTTCCAAGCAATACACATTTGTGCAAGAGGCTGTGAGGAGGCAGCAAGTGATGCAGAATTAGGAAAGACGTCAGTAAGGTGACCCTGTGCTGAAAAATGGCAGAAATGTACAAAGGTGGACAACCCAACCCTCGCTATGCGGATGTCAAGAAAGGCCATAGAAAAAAGGCTAAAAGGCAAGAAATGTTAGCAGCTCTGACTGTTAAAATGTCTCAAGAGGCCATGAAATAAATCGCCTCTAAGCCCAATGGGAAGAAAGTAAGACTGTTGCATACCTCAAGTCCGCACAATCAAATCCCTTCCCATTCCTCTCTAGAGCACATGGCATCCTAGCCACTGCAGGATTCGAAAACAGACCCACGGCATCAGTTTCTGCAGGGATATAAAAAGGAAGAGATAGAAAACGTGATACATTTACATGCTGGTGTTAATTGTGGATTTCCCAGGATCTAAGAGAATGTTTCATTCTTACGGCAACGCTTAAAAACAGAGAGTTCACATCTTTTGCTTGCGACCCAAATTCTGCTATTACTAAATATTCAGAATACGAATTTTCCATGTTTTTTTTTTAATCGGAATTCCAAGAAACTAAATAATGCAGGAAAGGGGGAAAATTCCATGGGAATTAATGAATATCTTTTCATTAAACTTTATAATGTTCCAGTTTTATGTCAGCAGATTATATATTATGCAGGGTTTATTTGCCATTGATTTATAGGCACTTTATAGTTTAACGGCAAAATTTTTTATCTTTTTTTAAAATTATTTTTTTTAATTTTTATTTTTTTGGGTGCGTTGGGTCTTCGTTGCTGTGTGCAGGCTTTCTCTAGTTGTGGCGAGCAGGGGCTACTCTTCGTTGCGGTGCGTGGGTTTCTCATTGCGGTGGCTTCTCTTGTTGCAGAACACGGGCTCCAGGCGCGAGGGCTTCAGTAGTTGTGGCACACGGGCTCAGTAGTTGCAGCATGCAGGCCCTAAAGCGCGTGGGCTTCAGTAGTTGCGGCGCATCGGCTCAGTATTTGTGGCTCGCAGGCTCTAGAGCACAGGGTCGGTAGTTGTGGCTCACGGGCTTAGCTGCTCCGCGGCATGTGGGATCTTCCCGGACCAGGGCTCGAACCCCTGTCCCCTGCATTGGCAGGCGGATTCTTAACCACTGCGCCACCAGAGAAGTCCTTCCATGTCTTAATTATTATTGTTTTAATTCTCCTAGTACCCAATAAAATGTTAATGTTGACTGAATTATAATAGTATCCAACCAAGGGAAGCATACCTGCTTGGGAGGCTTAGAATAAAAATGAAATCTGAATAAGTGAATACATTTATTAAGAAAAACGTTAATGCATGTATTTATTCTTTTTTTTTGTCCTTTTATAGTTGCTTCTATAGTTGCAAACGATAACGTGATTGTACATTTTAGCAATGGAATTACAGTACACATTTCTTTTTTTTTTAATAAATTTATTTATTTTTGGCTGCGTTGGGTCTTCGTTGCTGCACATGGGCTTTCTCTAGTTGCGGCGAGCAGGGGCTACTCTTCGTTGCGGTGCGCGGGCTTCTCATTGTGGTGGCTTCTCTTTGTTGCAGAGCACGGGCTCTAGGCGCACAGGCTTCAGTAGTTGTGGCTCGTGGACTCTAGAGCACAGGCTCAGTAGTTGTGGCGCACGGGCTTAGTTGCTCCACGGCATGTGGGATCTTCCCAGGGCCAGGGCTCGAACCCATGTCCCCTGCATTGGCAGGTGGATTCTTAACCACTGCGCCACCAGGGAAGTCCACAGTATACATTTCTTACCTGGAAAAATGTCATTTCATTAACATTTGTAAGGTGTACTATTCATGGAGTTTAAGATTTGAAATAATGTTAATAATGCTAATTGCTGAGACTAGAGAAAACATTAATATTAAAATTAAATATTAATCACTGAAGGACATCAATAGAAAACGGTCTGTGTCACAATTCCAGGCATTTGCAATTAAATCCTATTTTTTTAAATACACAAGAAAAACGGAATGCAGAGGATGGTAACTGTTCAGTGTGAGACTGTTCATCACCATAAACTACTTAATTCTAAGATTCATGTTCCTATACAGATGTAACTCACTGATTAAAATTCAGTCCTTCCTTTGCCTCCCCAAAATGAAGAAGAAATCAAAGTCAATTGCACCTTGGGCATTTAACAACAAATAGCAATAACAAATATTTATGTTAAGCAGGCAGTCCTTCATCTGGGATAATGAGTATGAACACTGATAAAGAACAATATGAATTATGGAAACAAAAGAATACAAGACCCCATAGAAATGTATCATTTAGCATGATTTATGTGTACTTGCTGTTCCTATAAGGTAGACAGCTATTCAGACCTAACAAAGTATCTCTAGGGAAAGAGCGTGTATGAGAAATTCACCAAACATCTGCGATTATCCAGCAAGATTAAGCTCACTGTCAGTTGCGTTCAAAGAACCTTCAGGAAGAATCAACCTTTAGATCGTGTTTGTGATGGACACAAAATCAATGAGTGAGACTTCGGTAATGGATTGATGGCGAAGGTCAGGAATGGCCACACCGCATACTCATATCTGAAGGAGGTAAAGAGATAGCATGTCAGAATCCACAAAAGAGAGATCAGGAATCTGCGTGGGTAGTTATCGTTTCGGCATGAACACTTCCTTGCAACACACGGAAGGTGAGGAAGGAGCTTCCCAGACCTCAGGCATAAGGCCTCTTTCTACAGCTCTGTCTTAATACCAGCAGGGGATTATGTTAGATTTGGATTCAGAAGATCAGGGATGGGCCTGAGACTCTGCGTTTCTAATAAGCTCCAAGGTGGTGCTGATGCTGGTCGTCTGTGAATCATCAGAACATTGTCATAAGGAGAGAGGTGATATTGAGATGTTGACCCACTCTACCAAGGGGATGGTAGGGTAGGGCTGGAGCCCTGGGCCACTTCCGGCCCGGAGGAGCCCTGCTTATCGACACCAGTGCGGCACAAAGATGTGATCATTTTCTCAATGAGCTGGACAAGAAAATGATGGACAGGCGCACCACCATACCATGTTATGGCTCTGATGCTGAGAAACTTACAAGTTGAGGGAGAGGAAAAGTGATGAATAATGGTGCCCTCACAAATATTTTTTAAAAAGGAAGGACAGAGAATTTTGAAAGAGAAGGCATTTGGGGACATGTTGAATTTGAGGACCAACTTAGGTGCACAGGTGGAGGTGGTCTGTGTGTGTGCTAGGCAGAATGGTGACCCCCATGACCTTCAAGTTTTGGTGTTATGCCCATGGTTATGTTATGTTATGTGGCAAAAAGGGGCGCTGTGGATGTAATTAAGGTTACTCATCAGCCGGCCTTAAGTAGGGTGATTATCCTCCTGGTTTAGCAGAGTGGGTCCCGTGGAATCACAGGAGCCCTTAGAAGCAGAGAATTTGGAAGAGAAAGAGAGACGGCAGAACGGGAAGCCTCAGGGGGTTGAAACGTGCAAAGGGGACACGGTGCCATTGCTGGTGTGACGATGGAGCAGACAATGTGATGAAGGTGCAGGCAGCCTCTAAAAACTTAGAACAGCCCCAGAGGACAGCCAGCGAGGAAACTGGGACCTCAGTCCTAGAAGCCCAAGGAGCTGGATTCTGCCAACCACCTCGGCGAACCTGGAAGCCATTCTTGCTTAGAGCCTCTGGACAAAAGCCCAGGTCAGCCAATACCTTTCTATCGGCCTTGACCTTGGCCGTCTGAACCTACCCAGACTTCTGGACTACACAACCACAAGCTAAGAAATGCTCTCAGGTCCTAACTTCGGGCCTGTCTGTTACAACAGCAGTAGAAAACGAATGCGGTAGGCCCCACAAGGTACAGGGGTCATGGTGAAGTGAGGGTTCTCTACACAGGCAAATACAATACTGAATAAGGAGAAGGAAACACATGATTTCAGTGGAGCAAGTAGAAGATGAAAAGAAAGAAAAAGATCCTTCAGAGGGAAGAAGCAAGCCAGGACTCCAGAGGTGCTGAGCCTGGATCCGTGGGGGGAAAACGAATACAGAAGAGGCACAGGTGAAAGAAGAAAGGGAGAGCGTTGGGAAGGCCGGCTGGGTGTACGAGTGGGCAGGTCAAGGGTGAGTTTTGAGATATATGTTGTCAGAGCTCTAGAGAGAAGGCTCAAGGGCTAGGGGTTAAGCAGGGAGTGGGTGGTGACCATAGTCAGGCATTGAGAGCATATATACTCTTCCTCTCGTTGGAATGGTATAAGAAGCCAGATAAAGGGGGGAGAGCACATCTGAGGGAGCACGGTAAAGAGATGTTCTTTTTTAAGCGATAGAGAAGCTCCCATCTGAATGTAGACTGCAGGAATTGATGGGGAGAGGCAAGGGAAGGGGTACAGGTGGAATCAGGAATTGATGGGGAGAGGCAAGCGAGGGGGTACAGGTGGAATCAAGGCACTTTGCTGTCATTCAGTCTGGTCTCATGTGTTCCGTTTCGCTCCACCATCCACCCACTTTTTAGGGCTGGTTTCAAGTCCATCCGCTTAGTCTTGAACAACCGTCCTTACGCAATTGAGTACCATGTTTCCTTTGCGTTCTGAGCGTCCAGATCAAGCCACAGACCTCCTTTTTAAGATTTCCCTTCTAGACTGCCAGCATCCTGACTTCTGTGTGTGTTCTGCCCAAAGGACCCCGCTGTCCCTTTTCCTCACCCGTACACCTCCAGGTATGCCAGCGGCACCGTTTCCTTTGTGCGGATGGAGAGACATGTTCTTTCTGTGATTCAGGGCTTCTCTCAAAACTCCCCTTCCTGCAGAGACTTTCATCCAGTGTATAAAACGGCAATATATGTTGGAAATTTATACAAAATGGTCATCCTACATCCCAGCTCAGCTCTCCTCACACCCCTTCTCATCATATCTATATCCATATCGGTATCTGTGTCCTTGTCTCTTTCCTGACCAGAATATTAAATATATGAATACATGAGGGCAGGACTTTGTTTGATATTCCCAGTAGCTAGAACGGTCCCTAGCACACAGTAGGCACTCAGAAATATTGACCGTACGTTAGCTGAGCTATGTTGGTTTGTAGAATGGAGTCCCGGTGGTATCGTAAATTCGGATAGAAAATAACCTAAACTTTTCACCCTCCCTGCTCCAAGACTCCATCACAAGACATATATACTTGCCTGCTTTCAAATACTTTCTACACCTTTTCCCTGATGGCAAGATTGAGTTCATCCATTCGTGGAAATCATGCAATATTGTGTACCAATCTTGTGAGGAGTTCCATTCTTACTAACCTGTTTTTCATCATTATGTTTTTTAACATCTTTATTGGAGTGTAATTTCTTTATAGTGGTGTGTTAGTTTCTGCTGTGTAACAAAGTGAATCAGTTATACGTATACATATATCCTCATACCCCCTCCCTCTTGCATCTCCCTCCCACCCTCCCTATCCCACCCCTCTAGGTGGACACAAAGCACGGAGCTGATCTCCCTGTGCTATGCAGCTGCTTCCCACTAGCTATCTATTTTACATTTGGTAGTGTAGATATCGTGATTATTTTTTGAACCCAAAAAACCCATCTCACCTGAGTGCTGATAATTATTAGTTGTTAGTTAATATACGTCTTTAATATTGGGCGTATACATGTTACGGGAATACTAGATATTTTCTGTATTTGTTTTCCATCAAGAAAGAGGAGGGAAGTTAGGAAAACTGATTTTTATCCACACCACTGAGTATATTGAGTCATTTCAAGAAATGGGTTTACTTCTTGAAAGCTACTATATTGCAAATAGAGGCAGGAACCTATCCTATGGCCATAGCCCTTGAAAAGCTGTGAGAGGAAATTAAAAACTTCTTAAATTGGGCAATAAAATTGATAAGAACTAAGAAAAGCTAATTGAGTCACTTTAGATTTGCATAGTCTATCAGGAAGATCATTTTTAATCTTATAAAAGAATATTTTATGGTAAGGTCAATCACTGACCGTATATACTCAGAAATACATATAAAGAGAATTTTGTGCAAGAAGGTCAATCAGCGAACATAGACACTCAGAAATGCATACAGTCGGGCTCCCCTGGTGGCACAGTGGTTGAGAATCTGCCTGCCGATGCAGGGGACACGGGTTCGAGCCCTGGTCTGGGAAGATCCCACATGCCGCGGAGCAACTAGCCCCGTGAGCCACAATTACTGAGCCTGCGCGTCTGGAGCCCGTGCTCCGCAACAACAGAGGCCGCGATAATGAGAGGCCCGCGCACCGCGATGAGGAGTGGCCCCCACTTGCCGCAACTAGAGAAAGCCCTTGCACAGAAACGAAGACCCGACACAGCCATAAATAAATAAATAAATAAAAATTAAAATTAAAAAATGCATGCAGTTAAGAAAAAAATGACTGAAAGACATAAACATATTGACTGAAAAGAGACTGGGAGTTGGAGGAATATTTCAAAAGTTGCTGTCTTTGAAACAATCATATTTCAAGAAGGTTGCAGTGACAAGTATTTGTTATAAATATTACCCTCCTTGTCTGAGCACGTGCATTCATGACTTCATCTTTTGCAAAACAAGAGATGCCAGAAACCCTAAGACAGGAACGCACATGATTGTAGAAAAGTCCACTAGACTGAGTCATCAGGGGACATTGGGCTGGTCATGCAAATGTGATATGGACTCAGTCATTAATGAGAGATTCATTATCTGAAAGGCATTGGAACACATGCCAAATGTATGAGTGCATGTCATTAACCCTTTCAAGTTAGCTATGTCCTTTATGTTTCCAGCTAGGAATGACATCCAAGGAGTTTGGACTCCTCTTACGATTTCTTGAGTAAAATGAAGCTCTGTGTTAATAAATGAGAAATAAACATTTGAATCCACCCATGTGCCAAGTATGAGCTTTAGCCTACAAGCTCAGGAAGGCCCATTTCTATCTGCCATTCCTGAACATGGACAACTAAAATGAACATAGTACCCTTTTTCCTCCTTCCACATATTTTAGTTTTGTTTCTTGTTAATATCTCCGGAAGCGTCCACTTGGTAACCTTAGCCATAGGCCCTTACATATGTGAAAAACCTGCATAATAAGCCCTTGGATTGACGCTTCTTTGGGGATCTGTGCTACAAACTGTCAACTTGTAATAGGTCAACCCCGTACACCACCCTGGACCCTCAGCATCAATAACCGCACCAGAAGATGCTGGCCTTTTGGACCAAAGGATTCTAAATACCTGCAGGATTAACTGGATGATCTAATTTGCATCATCTGGTCACAATGTCATGATCCATGCAAAGTGACTGTGTTTTAAATGTGAACATTTGCATCTCAAAATACTAACATTTAGAGTACAGTAAAAGCAAACCTCGCCTAACATCTTTTGCTACTTTTTTCTTTTGAGATACATATTTGGTTTCAGTAACAATGTTGAGATACGGTGGTGTAAAAAAAAAATAACACAATTGCTATTATAATTTGAAAAACTTTGGAAATGTTTCGTGCTGTGATACTTTTGAAAGAGGATTATATGACATTGAACGAAATGGTCAACACACCATTTATCCTTTGCAAACAGATCCTGTAATCTGTGTCCAACTGAGCTCCATTTTCCCCTGGAGAGATCTTGTCCACATCTGTATCTTGAAAGCACAATTGGCTCAGTTACCACAATAGCTAGTCTCCACATAACTGGGCAGGAAAGACATCCTGCTGGAATGGAACTTCCGCCTGAAACAAAGCAGTCTATATCCGCTCTCCAAGAGGTGAAGTGAGGCAGAGGGAAAGGAGATGAAACCAAAACTAAAGATGGGAAATTGTAAGAGAATCAGATCGCACCATGCATCTAGATTTTGTTCCTCTCTCCTCTCACTTTCCTGGGGTTGGTCACAAAATGTGACTTCCTTAAAGCAAATGCGAATAAGTGTCCGGTTTCTTGAGAAGGGGTTGGAAAATGGGGATGATTATTCTCAACTTTCTCCCAGTGTCTCCCTTGTAAAGTTGCCATTGTCACACTAGTGCTTTCCCGAAATGCAGGCTCAGAATCACTTAAATAATGAAGTCGACTTTAGACCTGTTTCCACCATTCCCTAAATATTATTCTGCTGAACCATACGGCATTGCCAAGATTCAGCCGTGGCAATTTTGTACGGTTCAGCATCTCTCTCTACAAGTGAGTTGAATTAATTCAGAGAAATACATGAATTGTCTTTAAAAAAAATGAACTAGGGGACTTCAAGACACTCGTGTTTTGCTTACCATCATGGTACAGGCATGCTCAGTATTCCTTGCCCCGGGTGGTAAGCATTATAAATACTCCAGTATCTCCTTCTCCTCTCTTTCTGGGGACATGGAGGGAAGAGGCCATGCCTTTGAAGGTAGACTTGCTCACGTGACTACTTCAGACTTTTCATGATGAAACACAAGCGGAAGGGATGGATGGACATCGCTTCTGGGCTGAAGGCATCACCTTTGCTTGCCTCTTTAGTCATCTGCTAGTACAAAGCCTCATGCTGAGATGATCGAGGACATCACAAGATTGCAAAGCCTCCATCAGTCTGGCCTCTGAGACACAAGGATGAGCAGACTCTCTCTGCCAACCACACTGGGGAGAGTGCGAAGAAGAAATAAACCTGTGTTTTACACCAAGGAGATTTCAGAGTGGTTAGATACTGTCATATGACCTAGCTTATGGTGTCTAAAGGATCTTTGGGGGACATTGTTAGGAAGGCAGCACTCCGTAATGCTTTCTATGGATGACAACTTTAGACTCAGCGTTTATCTATCCATAATTTGCAGGGCATAAGTGGGCATTCCAAAAATCTCTGGCTGGTCTCAGAGATTAGCATCCACTAGAAACCCTACTTGGAAACATCTTTTCCTGGGAGGTTATCAAAACTCCTGACATTATGAGTTCTGAAGTAGTTGAACCCTTTCTTGCTTAATAGATGGCTACAATGGGTTTCGTCCACTCAGAAACCCTTAGATGGTAGGATGGAGGTCTTTGGAGTGACACACAGTTGCTGGTTATGTCCGAACAATAAGGAACTACAGCTAAAAACGTCTTGAGCCTTTATAAACACTCCCAGTATCAGAGGGAGGAGATATGGGAACATATGTGTGTGTATGGCTGATTCACTTTGCTATGGGGCAGAGGCTAACACACCATTGTGGAGCAATTGTACCCCAGTGGAGATGTTAAAAAAAAATAAAAAATAAAAAATAAATGGCACTCAGAACTGACTCTCCAAAGTCCATACACAGAAAAGTCATCTTTTTGGAGTGAAGCTCTTTTGACATGTTAAATTCCAGTATTAAACACAGCTGTCATTTCAGTACACACGGTTGAGGACTCAGGTGAAATTAGGATCATGACCAAAAGGGGAAAATTTAGACAGGCTTCATGGAAAGAGGGAAGAGTTGATCTCAGTAGAAAATAGAAGAAAATATGAATTTATGCAGAGAATATCCTCCAACTGATGTCTTTTATCCCCAGATGGAGATAAAAACACTTTCAACTACTCTATTTTTATGTGCAATTATAAATACAGTATAATCCTCTTTTCAATTTTAAGAAATCCAGTAGACAAAACTCTGACAACAAACACAATAGAAATAAGCCCAAACTGCATAGTTTGGGTCAGATAAAACACTTTTCCACAAAACCTCCAGGACCAAACAACAGAAACTTTGAACTATTTTTTGCTACTATCTTTAAGCAAGCTGTAGATCTCATAATCACCTTTTAAAAAAATTCCTGTTTTGTGATAATAACGTCTCTTGACAGCATTTGTTTTACAGCATAATTTACCAATCTCATTTTAAATTAAAATAATAGTCATTTTTAAAGGATACAGGGAGGAAAAAGAGCATAAAATGAGTTAGAATTGTTTAATCTGGACAATGGACCTGGCTTTCTTTTTGGAGAAATCTGATTTTGCATACAGAGAACTATTTCTTTGAGCAGAATTACTGCTTGGAAACACTTGAATTATTTGTGTCAACTTTAGAAAACAAGTTTAGCTTATTCAAAACTTTTATTCATGAAAATTAAATGAGACAATTTGAGGATCCCTTAAAGAGAGACAATTTGAGGATCCCTTAAAGAATGTCAAGACTGAGACTTCCCTGGTGGTCCAGTGGTAAAGAATCCGCCTTCCAATGCAGGGGATGCAGGTTCGATCCCTGGTCGGGGAACTAAGATCCCACATGCTGCGGAGCAACTAAGCCCATGCACCACAACTACTGAGCCAGCGCGCCTCAACTACAGCCCACGCGCCCTGGAACCCGTGTGCCACAACTAGAGAGAAGCCCGCACACTGCAATGAAAGGTCCCGCACGCCTCATCGAAGATCCCACGTGCTGCAACGAAGACCAGACACAGCCATAAATAAATAAATAAATGAAAAGTCTTTAGAAAAAAAGAATGGCAAGATTATGACACAGGTAGAATTTGTCTTTTCTGTCATTCCCCTTCATTTCTTGAGCCAGGGTCTGTGCCTTGAGTACTGTCCATAAACAGTCTGGGCCCCCAAAAGCCATGTTTTCCCATCGTGGAATCTTTTTCTCTGGTCTCTATCCTTTGCTACGTTCCCTCAGGGTCCTGTTTCAACTAGGCTGATGACAAGGTGAGATTACAAACTGCTAGTCTAATGAATGCTCTGCTGATTCCAGGGCAGTAAGGCTTCCCCCTGGTGGAATTGGCCAGTTTTCAGAGCTCTGAGGTTTTAACAGGGGCACTGGCTTGTGACAAGGGACCTGGTCCCACCTTCACCTCTGGAGAGTGATGCTCTGTTTCCCTGTTGCCGAAAGTGCATCTTGGCGGCGGAGGAAGTAGTGAAATGATCAAAAGAGGTCTTTTCCTTGATGTCACTTAAAGGAACTTCTCTGGTGGCTTAGACACTGCTCTGTGTAACCCCAAAGGCAGAGAGGTGAACAAGCTGATGAGGAAATAAAGGAGGAAAAGACGTAGGATGTGTAGACAGGGACCATGACTAAGAATGAAAGGCATATTCATTAGAGTGTTGCTTTGGCATTCCCAGGAAGTGTGGGTGGGTACAAGCTGCATGGGTACAGGCAAAAAGGAAGAGTGGATGCCTTGCAAACAGGTATGCAGAATACCTGGAAATATGTACCTTGCCCGGAAGCTGTCTTGTGTCACTATGTACAGTGCCCGGAAGCTGTCTTGTGTCTCTTCCATGTAAGATTGCCTGGGCTTCGAAGTTATTACAAAGGGCTTGATGGAACCGGTATGGACACAGCATATAAGATTAGGGCTTCAGTGGTTGAGAGTCCGCCTGCCGATGCAGGGGACACGGGTTCGTGCCCCGGTCCGGGAAGATCCCACGTGCCGTGCGGAGCGGCTGGGCCCGTGAGCCGTGGCCGCTGAGCCTGCGCGTCTGGAGCCTGTGCTCCGCAGCGGGAGAGGCCACAGCAGTGAGAGGCCCACGTACCGCAAAGAAAAAAAAAAAAAGACTAAGTCATTTCAACACCAAGTGGATTCCAATCGCCTACCTCCTCCAACTCGTTTTCTTTACTCAAAATAACACTGTCTTTCACAGGAACCTTCTTCTTCGTCTGTTTACTGAGACAATCTCTCTTTTCAAAGTCCCAACAGCATGCTAAGCATCGCATTTTTCACCCCTCCTTGGTTTCTACGAAGGAGAATGCTGCTGCTTTATAGAATCGACTTCACTGAGCATCTGATAAAGGTCTAACGTTATTCTGCGCAAAAACACACAGTGACAAAAATCTTAAGACCTGGTTAGTTTTTTTTTTTTCCAGATGTACATAAATCGTATTAAACAGTCTTCATTTACCCTTAGTGAAGATTAAGTAATAAAATCAATATGATAGACTTGAAAGGCAAGTGGATTTTGAATGTGTCCCAAAGCATGAATGTGATGGGTGTCTGAAGTGACTTAAGTGGCTGAAGTTCCCAAAGTATGGGCCTACGTGGAATTATGCCAGTTTGATCCCACTGTGGGAGCAATGGCTCATAGCCCTTGCCTTGTCCGTGGGGAGTCAGCGGCCTCATTCCTGGGAAGGACAGAACTCAGCCACCCGTCTGACACAGGAACCTAAGATTCCCATCTGCAATTATGCAAATCTATCTATTGTTGACACAAACACCGGCTATTAATTGTTGCCCTTGGACTTTGCATTTGAATACTCGAGACTGCCTTCCCGTCTCTCGGTATCTACCTTTGTTCCTGTGCTTTCTCCTAACCCTTTTCAAGCTAATTGCTTTGCTTGTACTATAATCAGACATCAGAGAATAACTCAAGTATAAACTGCCCCGCTTCTCAAGAAACGTGCACGACTATATAATTGAAACCGTTTCAGGTCTTTCGCCAAGCTCTTACGAAGCACTCGGGTCTAGTCTAGTTTTATTTATTGCTTGGACTGGCACATCTGTTTAAGAGCTTCCCATGTCCCCAACAGAAAGAGGGTCCTTTTGCAAGAACAAAGAGGGGAGATACCTGCGGCGTGAGTGAGGAAGGAAATGGGAGCTCAGCTTTCAAGACAGTTTCACGGGTGCCTGGAATTGGTCAAAAGCTGTCAGAAGTGAGTGATGGGAGCTGGACCAATGAGTACGCCCTTCCTCTATGCTGCGGGCTGAATTATGTCTCCCCCCAATTCCAGTGTTGGAATCCTAACCCCCAGGACCTGAGAATAATGTGATTGTATTTGGAGAAGGGGTCTTTAAAGAGGTAATCAAGTTAAAATGAAGTCATTAGAGTGGGGTCCTAATGCAATCTGGTGGATGTCCTTAGAAGACACTCAGATATTGGGATGCAGATTGCACAGAAGTGATAAAAAAAAGGTCTGTGAGAAAATCAGTGTCTGTGGTTGAAGCCCTTCAGTTGCTGGTATTGTATCAGAGCAAACTAACACACGGATGTGTGTGTGTGTGTGTGTGTGTGTGTGTGTGTGTGTGTGTGTGTGTGCTCTGAATGGGCTCTGTTTAATCACTTAATCTCTTTCAAGTCAGAGAGGAAAGCAGAAGAGTCTGTGGGAGAGATGAGCTAATAAATGGGTATTGTTTTAATACAGCCGCTAAATCTTCAGTAATTTGTTACAGCAGCGATAGAAAATTAATACAGATGTGTCTCTGCAATTTTGGGTCTGTGCCTGCTAACCCCAGATTTTTAATCTTCCTCCACAAGATATAGTCTGTGGGCCAGCAGCATAAACATCCCCTGGGAGTTTGTTAGGAATGCAGAACCTTGGGCCACATCCGAATCAGAATCTGCATTTGGACAAGATGCCCCAGAAATCTGATATACATGCAAACCCATTCAGAGATCCGACCGCCGTGAGGAACTGAGTTCTTATCGTACGCTCTTAGCTATTTAATGACATCCTGAGAGGCTTCCAACACCATCTGGATAAACTAAATCTCTTAGCTACACCACGGAGGAAAGAGCAGGTTCTGTAATATTTCTCCATATTCACCTATTTGAAGCCCTCTTTAAACGTGTGTCATCTTCGTTGTAACCTTCACTGATGGCGAATCTTCTGTTCATGCCATAGCGACAGGAACGTTCCCGGGATCCAGACTGACTTCAGCCTGAATCTCTGCATTTTCAGTTTCAAACCTTTTTCTCAGCGAAGGCCAGTCCAGGCAGAGCTGGCCAGTAGCTGTTCTCCAGGAGTTAGGCCAAGAACAGAAGTTGCAGAGTATTAGCCATTTATAAAACCACCTTAATCTTCTGCGTTTCAACGTGTAAGCCTCTCCTCGTCCTGAAGTCTCTGTCTCTCTCTCTCCCTCCTGTCAGTTGCGGAAGTTTATTATCCTCGGACTCCAGCCAGCCCTTCTTTTCTCCCTGTTCGCCAACTCCTTGAACCCTGAGTGATCACCCCTCTTGGACAGCTGCTCTGGTGAATTGGTGGACCTGGTAAATCACCAGCAGTTCTTTTCTCTCCTCCGTGTTACCTCGTCTGTATAGGACTCTCAGAGATGCTTTCCCACCCAGATCCTCGATGTTACCAGCAGCAGTAGGGAGGCTCAGTCCCTATTTCTATCCTACATGAGATCACATCAGATTAGATTTCCCCACCCTTCATTTTTGTTTTCTCTGTTCACTACTGCACCAGCTGGGTAGTTTCCCTGTGAAGTAGGCCCTCAGGCATCCTGATTGTGAAAGGTTCAGCTAAAAGGCTGCCTTGATCTAGCATTTCAAGAGGTCCCATGGTCCTAATTATACTTTCCTATGGGCAAACCCATATAGATGTGTGAATAAAAGCAAATTGACTGCAGCTCAACAAGTAAATCTGATGAGTAATCCAGGTAAATTTGGGATTCATCTATTGTACAAAAACTACCTCTGATGCATGGAGAGGATATTCATTAGATATGAAATTATCCTCTGATTTCAAAAATTGTCAACTGCCTGCTGTTTTTTTTACAGTAAATAACTAGTGTTACTTAAGTGTTCACCTTTATTAAACATAGAAACCAGGAGTTATTAAGCTCCTACCATGATGAAGAAGACAGTCCTTTTGGGGTGGAGAGCATGTTCTAGGCGTGATGATTGAAGCAAATACACAAGGCTCAGCTTGTTGGAAACGCTAGTGGATGCATTCGTTAAAGACCGTGGCTGAAATGAGTGCTTTCGGGTATTCGCGGATGGGGAGTGGAGTCATCAGGGATGCTGAAATTATACCACAATCAACAATAAAAATATTTACAACTTCTGTTCATCAAAAGACAACCTTAAAGGAGTGAGAAGTGTGTGTGTGTGTGTGTGTGTATGTGTATATATATATATATATATATATATATATATATACTGAATATATAAGTCAATATCAAAAATGTAGAAAACTCAGTTGAAAGATGGGGTTGAATAGGCACTTTTTTTTTTTTTTGCAGTACGCGGGCCTCTCACTCTTGTGGCCTCTCCCGTTGTGGAGCACAGGCTCCGGACGTACAGACTCAGCGGCCATGGCTCACGGGCCCAGCCGCTCCGCGGCACGTGGGATCTTCCCGGACCGGGGCACGAACCCGTGTCCCCTGCATCGGCAGGCGGACTCTCAACCACTGCACCACCAGAGAAGCCCTGAATAGGCACTTTAAAAAGAGGCTGTCTAGGGAATTCCCTGGTGGTCCAGTGGTTGGGACTCAGTGCTTTCACTGCCACAGGTCTAGGTTCAATCCCTGGTCGGGGATCTAAGACCCCACAAGCTGCATGACTTGGCCAATAATATTTAATAATAATAATAATAGATGGTCTAAATAGTCAATAAACCTATTACAAACTTCCCAAGTTTATTAGTCATCAGGAGAAGGCAAATTGAAACCGCTGTGTGATAAGCACTATACAACCTGCAGAATCTGCTAAAATGAAAAAGACAGACACCATCAAGTGTTGGTGAAGACGTGGAGCCCCGGGAACTCTCTCAGGGGGTATAAGCTGGTCAGGTGGGAAGACTGATTGGAGGTACCCACTGAAGTAGAATATCTACCCTAAAGCCTCAGCAACTGCCTGCTTAGAAATCCACACATTTCATCCACGTCCACACGGAAAAGAATGTTTGTTTTTTTCAGCAGCACTGTTTATGATCCCCTCAAACAAGAAACCACCCAAATCCTCATCCATAGTAAATGGAATAAGCAAACATTCAGGAGGTCTTGACAAAGGAAGAGTCTTCTGGATCTAGGTAGTGATGCGTTGAATTTCATCCCTGGAGTGGTCTGAGTTGACTACTGCTCCTGTTAGCACCATGCCTGTTCCTTTAGTGTCACACGCCTGGTATCACCCTAGGCTTGCTTGTTTATCTTTCTGGTCAATCCTCAGTCTATTTCCCGTGCCAGACCCGGTGCCCAGCACAGAATGGACGTCTGTAGGACGGCCTGAGTGCGTGTCTACTGGCAGGAAAGTAGAACAACTTCTCAGACAGTGGAAGCATGGCCTGCTGTTTTTCCCTTTGAGCTTTATTCAAAGGGTCCTTTAAACACTTTGAAAGGAGGTTGCATTACAAGAGAGAACATCTGCCAGTGACGTCCCAACACTTACGTCGGCTAATTGGATTTGGTGCCTGACAAAACTAAATGGGTTTTGGAGAATGAGAACTGAAGGCCTCTTGTCCCCATGTTAAGAGGCGTTGTTAGCTGGTGGTAGGACACATCTTAGATACTGGAGTCCTTGACCTCTATTTACTTCTTCTGAGAGACAGACTCTTCAGTGGAGGACCCTCATCTCTGAAAACGTCTCACAGTCTGGAAAGAAAGCCAGCCCTCTTTAAGAGGAGGAGGTGATAATGATCACTGTTTATTAAATAATAATAGTGTAGTAATGAAGAGCTTTGAGCTGTCTCCTCTGGAGATATGGAATTCACAGCCCTGATACACAAAAGCCACTTATAAAGGAATCCGTATAGAGAATTCTTGTGCTTAATTTGAGCCATAAAACTGCCTTTTTAAAAATAATGTTTTTTTAAAAATTTTTTGGCCTCACCATGCTGCATGAGGGATCTTAGTTCCATGACCAGGGATCAAACCCATGCCCCCTGCATTGGAAGTGCGGAGTCTTAACCACTGGACTGCCAGGGAAGGCCCCTAAAAACGCCTTTTAAAAAAAACCAGAAATCCTGGGACCTCCCTGATGGTCCAGTGGTTGGGCCTCTGTGCTCCCACTGCAGGGAGCACAGGTTGGATCCCTGGTTGGGGAGCAAAAGATCCCGCAGGCTGCAAGGTGTGGCCAAAAAGTAAAAAGTAAATAGATAAATCAAAGGATATCATTTTTAAAAATATTTAAAGAATAGAAATAAAAAAAAGAAATCATCGCCTAGAATCCTTGTGTTTAATCTGAGGTATAACCTCAAAAGCTGGAAATGATGATATATATCTCGTAATAGGCTGAGTCCTTATTCTCAGATTTCCAGTCTCTCCATCTTCTCTGTTGTGGTCAGGGTTGTATGATTTCTCTTCAATGATCTCCCACCCCTTGAAGATGCATTTCAAGATCTCCCATGCAGGGGAAGACCCTTCGTTGTTCTCACGATCTGCTCTGAACAGAAAGCTGGCCCCAACTTAAGCTGCGGCCCAGGTAGCAAAGTGTCATGCTGGCTTGTTCCTGGAGATCTTGGTTTGACTTAGGACCCCAGGCAAGCAGGTGAATCCTTGTGACCCAGTTACTTGACTTGTATGAAGAAGGCGCTCTGCTAAAGAGCTCACTCCGTTGTCGACATTGGGCTGCTGGCCACTTTCAAGCCCACCTCTCCCCTGTCCCCTTGTGTCCACACCTGGGCAGGCTGATGAGGATGCTCAGGTGTACCCTCCTTGCCCAGGGTGGGAGGTTTAAACTATGCAAACAGTAGTACCGTGTTTAGGAACCCTCACCCCAGGATCACAACCTAACCTTATAAACGCTTTCTCTGCTCTCTCAAGCCTTTTTGTACCCTCTCAGGAGCCTGCCCTGTCCTCCCTAGAAAGCCTCATGATGTGAGGAGTAAACCTTTTCATACATTCTTCATGCACGTGGCGTCCTCTGTCTTCTTTTCTTTTTTTTCAATTTATTTTTTTGGCCATGTGGCACGTAGGATCTCAGTTCCCTGACCAGGGATCGAACCCGAGCCCCCTGCATTGGAAGCACGGAGTCTTAATCACTGGACCACCAGGGAAGTCCTCCGCGTCATCTGTCTTGACCACTAAACCAACTTGTGGGCAGAAGGGGGTCCAACCACCCCTGTGGAATGACTCTAACAGATGGTCAATCCCAGCCCCGAGGAATACCACGGACGAGCCCAATATCATTTTGCAAAAGAAGCAGAACATTACTCCTTTGAGCCAAATAACGCACTCACCCATCGATTTTTGAATAACTTGCTTTTTATGGACTTTCCAATAGTGATTTATTTTATTTACTGGCCTTTCCTTAGATGTCCTCTCTGGGGAATTTTCAGCCTGAAGTGATCCTCTTTCATATGAGCTGCCGTAGTTTCTTATTCGTCACTCTCTTAAGCAGCTGATTGCAGTTAAGGTAATACATCTCAGCGTTTTGGGCATGGTGGTTATCTACCCATCCCGCGGCAATGCAGCCACGATCCATGCTCACTGAGTGTGCAAACGGTTCCATTTTGAGCCCACATAGCAACGATGTGATAGGGGCACGTGCTGTTCATTTCACACCAAGCATTTCTTGTTAATTAAAAAAAAATTTTTTCGCACCAAGCATTTTTGCGGACACATTTAAGAAGGCGCCTTACCCTTACGCCCCGTGTACAGGCACACGTGCTTTCTTGTTCACTAATACTGGATAAAAGAGAGAATGGGCCTTGAATACGGCATAGCCAAGTGTGTTATGGAAATAGTGGCAACGCTAACCTCTTATTTATAGAACTATCAATGTGTCCTGGCCATTTGGCCAAGCTCATTGCAAGTAGTAATTCAAATGACCGTCACAGCAACATTATAAAGTATAAACCATTTTTATATATTTTTTATTTGGACTATAGTTGATTTACAATGTTGTGTTAGTTTCAGATGTACAGCAAAGGTACTCAGTTATGCATACATATATATATTTTTTTCAGATTCTTTTCCCTTATAGGTTATTACAAAATACTGAGTAGAGTTCCCTGTGTTATACAGTAGGTCCTTGTTGGTTATCTATTTTATGTACGGTCGTGTGTATCTGTTAATCCCAAACTCCTATTTATCCCCCCCGCAACCGTTTCCCCTTTGGAAACCATAAGTTTGTTTCCTATATGTGTGGGAAGTATATACCATTTTAAGTCCCATCGTGCAGATCTGTAAACTGAGGATCCATGACAGTAAGGAAAGGTCAAGGTTAGTACGTTGGTAAGCTGGGTTACCAGACATAAGAACCCTGGAGTTCTGACTCTAGACTCCATGCCCACTCGTTTTTTTGTTTTTTTTTTTCAATTTTTATTAGAGTGTAGTTGATTTACAATGCTGTGTTAGTTTCAGGTGTACAGCAAAGTGATTCAGTTATATGTATACATATATCCAGTCTCTTCTGTGTGTGTGTGTGTGTGTTTCTTTGCGGTACACAGGCCTCTCACTGATGTGGCCTCTTCCGTTGCGGAGCACAGGCTCTGGACGCGCAGGCTCAGTGGCCATGGTTCACGGGCCCAGCCGCTCCACGGCATGTGGGATCCTCCCGGACCGGGGCACGAACCCGTGTCCCCTGCATCGGCAGGCGGACTCCCAACCACTGCGCCACCAGGGAAGCCCTCCAGTCTCTTAGATTCTTTTCCCCCATAAGTCATTACAGAGTATTGAGTAGAGCTCCCTGTGCTATACAGTAGGTCCTTATTAGTTATCTATTTTATATAAGTAGTGTGTATGTGTCAATCTCAATCTCCCAATTTATCACTCCCCCTCACCCCCTGGTAACCATAAGTTTGTTTTCTGCATCTATGACTCTATTTCTGTTGTGTAGGTAAGTTCATTTGTACCCTTTTTTTAGATTCCACATATAAGTGATATCATATTTGTCTTTTTCTGTCTGACTTACTTCACTCAGTATGACCATCCCTAGGTCCATCCATGTTGCTGAAAATGGCATTATTTCATTCTTTTTTATGGCTGAGTAATACTCCAGTGTGTATATGTGCCACATCTCCATGCCCACTCTCCGTGTCTGCACTAGTCTGCTGTTTATTAGACTCCAGGCTGACTCCTAAAGCCCCACTCCTGGAATCTACACCCTTCTCGCGTGTGTAGACAGGCCCTGTGACTCGCTTCGCACCACCAGAATACAGCAGGGGCCGTGTGCTGCCTCTTCTGTGATTATGTCAGATAAGACTGTAAATTCCCTATTGCTCAGAGCCTCACTCCTTTGCTGGCTCTGAATGAGTACGCTGCCCTGTCTCAGGAGCCCCACATGGCAAGGAACTGAGAGCTGTTCAGCCAGCGGCCAGCAAGAAACCGAGGCCCTCAGTCTTCCACTTCACAAGGAACTGAACTCCCTGAGTTCCAGCAACCACGTGAGCTTAGAAGTCGGTCCTTCCCCACTTGACCCTCAGATGAGAGCACAGCCTTGATTGCCACATTGGACAGAAGACCCAGCCGAGCTGTGCCTGGATTCCTGACCCACAGGAACCATGACATAATAAACGTGTGCTGGGGTAAGCCACTAAGCTTATGGTAATTTGCTGCACAGATATGTATAATTAATGCAGTAGGGCTGGCAGTTCAGAGAATAGCGTGATTCTGAAAGCGTCTTCTATCACAGGCAGCTTCATGGCTGATCCCTTTTCTCTTGTCCTCTTCCCTCTCAATTCACCTTAAAGCATTGCTTCTTCAGTGCTCTTGATCCTAAGAATAAACTGAGGGTGCTTGTGATGTGTGCAGATTTCTAACTTTTTAGGACTCAATGAGTTTGGTTAGGAGTCTGGGATTTCAGCAACATGCTTGCGGTTTTCTTTTGTGCAGGCAAGTTTGCAAAGCACTGTTGTAGATTTCAGCAGTTGGTCTTGACCTTGGTTGTAGTTTGAATTCCTATAGCATTTGTTTTGTTTTGTTTTGTTTTCTTTTTTTAAATTCGTATTGGGGTAGAGTTGATTTACGATGTTGTGTTAGTTTCAGGTATACAGTAAAGTGAATCGCTTATACATATACATATATCCACTCTTTTTCAGATTCTTTCCCCATGTAGGTCATTACAGTGTAGTAAGTAGAGTTCCCTGTGCTCTACAGTAGGTCCTTATTAGTTATTTATTTTATATATAGTAGTGTGTACGTGTCAATCCCAGTCTTCCAATTTATCCCTCCTCTCCCCCTCCTTGGTAACCATAAGTTTGTTTTCTACATCTGTGACTCTCTGTTTTGTAAGTACGTTCATTTGTACACTTTTTTTAGATTCCACATATAAGTGATATCATATGATATTTGTCTTTCACTGTCTAACTTACTTCACTCAGTATGACAATCTCTAGGTCCATCCATGTTGCTGCAAATGCCATAATCTAATTCTTTTTTATGGTTGAGTAATATTCCATTGTATATATGGACCACATCTTCTTTACCCATTCATCTGTTGATGGACACTTAGGTTGTTTCTATGTGTTGGCTATTGTAAACAGTACTCCTATGAACATAGGGGTGTATGTATCTTTTCGAATTATGTTTTTTTCTGGAAAGGGTACCATTTTTGGATGTGGTAATGGATTTTAAAGCCATCGGTATTCTCCAGGTTTGCCTGGACAACATTTTTCTGTTCCCAAGTGTCTTAGTAGTTTTCCAGGCTTAGCACGAGGAAGAATCTACTCACCCCATCCCCATCAAAGTTCAAATTGTCATGGTTCCATGAATATCTTTTATTTTTTTGGCCATGCCACTTGGCATGCGGGATCTTATTTCCCTGACCAGGGATTGAACCCGTCGCCCCCCTTCATTGGGAGCGGAGTCTTAACCACTAGACCTCCAGGGAAGTCCCTGATGTGTCTCTTTTGGATCCTCTTGAAAGCCTGGAGAAGGGGCAGACACCCAGACACTGCTCATCTACTTTCCACCCGCCGAGGCCCCTTCCATCTCACCGGGAGTGACCACTTACAGAGCCAAAGAGTGGGCTGGTTTCTTTTAAAATGACATCCCATTAGGTGGATGGAATTAAAATACGTTTACTCCCTTCTCCAGTTAGGTTTTTAAGGCAGTCGCAGCACTTAGCACAACTGACTTGATTTTGGAAAACGTGACGGCATTTTGAACAACCACAGAAGAACGCCACGGGAGGAGGTGTCAAGCACCCAGGTGGACCCGCCAGGCACTATAAGGGCAGATACCCATGAAAAGTAAAGGACTTAATTCTCCCTTTTAAAAATAAGGGCTGAGGTGGACGTCCCTGGCAATCCAGTGGTTAAGACTCCGCACTTCCACTGCAGGGGTCACGGGTTCGACCCCTGGTCAGGGAAGTAAGATCCCGCGTGCCACGTGGCCAAAAAATAATAATGGTAATTAAAAATAAACAAATAAACATAAGGGATGAGATGTCCTCCTTCCCTTTTCTTAGAATATGTACTTTATTTTACTTTAATGGTGAGTTCTTTCTTCTCTCTTTGAAATACATGAGCGCCAACCAGCAGCAATGGTAGCTGACTACTTCACTAGAGGAGAATTTGTCCAAAACTTAGTTTGCCCCTAAGTGTTTCATTTGAAATAACCGTTGCATTTCTGTCAGGCGTGGGCTGTTCACCCCTCAACTTTCCTGCATCTGACAGCAAATCTGTTCAAAGGGTTCACCACGGGGCTGTAAGAAGCAAGCAAGGTTCTTTGCCCTGGTCGTGGTCTTGAGGGACAGAGGTGATATTCACTCAGAGACTGGGCTAACTAAGCATGCGCGAATGCGTGTCTGCATGTCTTTCTGCACGTGTGCATTTAGGTCTTTAGAAGATCCAACTGTTTCAGCCGCAAAAGCCAGAGGACAGTGTCACTGAATTGGTCCTATGGACCCCCACTCGGACGCTAGCCTGGCCGAGACCGCCTGCCTTGGCGGGGAAGGTTCTTTTCCCTTTCGTATTTGCACAGCCAATGACGAAACCATGCTGAGACTGAAACAGGACACGCTTTATTCAATGGCCAGAGAATGGAGGGAACTTGGTTCACAGGTCAGCTTCTCTTGCAAGACGGTGAATAAGGCAAGATTTTAAAACCAAACTTAGCAAGGAGGAGGCATATGCATTGGTTTTCTGGCAAAAGGCAGGGTTCCTCCAGGAACTAGGGTGCCACCTCTTTTCTGCCCTTGTAGGGTCCTTTGGCATCTGGGTCAGAAGCAGGTCGAACCTTCGTGGCACAGTCGGGCAGAGATCTTATTATTACAACAAGATGCCAATGAGTTACAGGGCAACTTTCGTCCCACTATTGGAGCCAACCCAGCTTGCACAGGTTTCCATGTGGTTGGACTCTCTCTTTCCTGCGATGTAAACACAGCTAGAGGATACGGTTGATTTCTGTTTTCTCCACGTTCACGCAGAAGGAGGGGCAGGGGTGTGCTTTTGGGGTCACAGCCTTGGTAACAATACCTGGAAAAATGACTGTGTCTGGCCCTGGATAAATGATCAATCACCTTCTCTTTCTTTCTCACCTTCAGAGCCCTGGCCATCCTGAGACTTTTTTTTTTAATGCATCACCACCTGGAACAATGTACCCATTTGGGGTCCTGCCCGTGATCTTGGCCCATGCATCCAATGTAACGGACGGTGCACCGTTTCTTCTGAGAGGCTCTGCAGATGCATTTGTGGTCAGCCACAGGTGTCCTTCCCGTAGGAGGCTTTGAGGCAACCTTGGCGGGGAACAGGCCACGGTAATTGCAGGCCCCTGATCTAAAAAAGTGGCACACTCCTATGACATCATTCGTAAGCTGAAGTGGTGTAAAGTGAAGAAGCAATTACCTTAGGGCACGTCTTGCTAACAGAGGCACAAAATAAGTCGAGATACAGCAGAGATGCTCACAGGCACAGTTCACAGCTCTGGTGGCTAGATGCTGGGATGCTGAGTGCGGTTCCCACGAGGGCAGCTTGGCAGAGTTGTGCACTGTCGCTGGAACAGCTATTACCAAACAAGCAAAGGATAATCACTTCCTGCCTTTTCCGATAAAATCGAAAATCTTGTGCGGATTTCTTTCGGTTGTCGAAAACAAGTACTGGCAGAGGTCTTTCGTTAAAAGCAAGGTGATGTAAAGTGAACTTTGGAAAAGCCAGGAGGGAGGGGGGTATATGGGCATCTAATTAATGCACATCATTTTATTCAAATACTTTGAACCTTTTAAATACTGACTTTAAGCTCTTAAGACCTTATCCTCTCTCTAGCATCCAGTGCTTATGTAAATTTGCGTTAAGAGTAGACTCAGTTTGAGCTATTCTTTGAAAGAACGTTTGACAGTCTTGCAAGCTCCATTCACAGATGTAACCGTCTTTTATTGCCTTGTCTTTAAAAGCCCAGCCCATTGTATCCCATTAGCAAGTGCTTTTGTTATCTTGCCCTCCTAATAATTAGATTTAGTTCATTAACATGGATGTCTTAGACCTTTCTTTTTTTTAACCGTGAATTTTGCATTTACTGATGCCCAGAAAAGAAAATGCAAACCTGAAACTACTCTCAAGCAGGGCCCTAGATTTAATTTCCTTTCCCGAGTTCATTTTCGGGAAAGAAAAACTTTTCTGCTCCCCTCTTAGTTTCAGTACCTGGGAGTGTGTGAAATAAACTAACAAAAGAAAGAGGAACAGAAGAAAAGGCACACAATTTTTATTTACATTTGTGTGCACAGAAAAGTAGTGAAATGCAAAGAAATAGTTAAACTTGGGGGCTTATATACCCTTTAACAAAGGAAAGATGGTTTGGGCTTGAAGGGATGATACGTTGTGGGGACTTGGAAATGGGTGGGCAAGGAATGCAGGATACAGGCTGTTTTAGTAAAAGGTCTGCTTATGCAAACTCACCTTGTGATCCAACCCCCCCTTGAGTGAGGAGAGATGCTCCTCTCTTCCTGGGGGGGAGGAACTGGTGAATTTTCTCAGAGGGAAATGCATGCCTGCTTCTAGGCCGGTAAGGAGAGGACAGATAACTCTCTGCATCTGTTGGTTCCAAGTTGCCTGGAGCTCAAGTTGATCCTCAGGCCAAAATGGCATATTTGGTGGGTACCATTTTCTGATCCCCTTCACTTGTTTTCTCTGTATTCAGTTGGTAATTGTACACTCTGTTTTTAGTCTTTCAACCTACATATTTAGCTTTTAAAGTCTAATATGAATCAAAGGTCCCCCCAGCCCGCCATGGGAGTCTTCAACTGTTCAGCTCCATTTATTGAAAAGACTGCCTTTCCCCCACCTGAAGTGCAGTGACACCTTTGCCCTAAATCAAGTGTGGGTCTCTTTCTGGACTCATCAATCTGTTCTATTTGTCTATTCTTGAGCTATGACCATTCCCTCTTCATTCCTGGAACTTTATACTGAGAGGTTGACTATCAAATGGACAGTGACCAGCTCACACACAAAAACAGAACTTGAGTCAACCCTGAAGCCAAATCACAGCCTCTGCAGAAATTGACCCACAATTGTCATTACCTGGTCAATGTCTGCCCATTTCCCTAAATGTCAACCTTCTTCCAACTTAGAACCAACCAGAGAAAGTCACATATGTCCCCCCAGGCTATCACCTAAAATGTCCTGCTTCTACTCAGCCCGCCCTTAGATTCTTCATACCAACAATCTCCCATCAGAGCTCACATTCACTGTAAAGCTTTCCCACTTCCCTGGCTGCCTTTGGGTCTCAGTCAAATGCAGATATTCCTGGGGCCATGATAAAGAAATTGTGACTTGGCCACACCGGTAGTGTAAATCCTGACAACAACTTAATCCCCAGGGTGTGATTGTTAGGGAATCTTGGCTTTATGCAAGGATTCCAAACAGCACTTGCATTTTTCAAACCAAATCCTTGGACTCCTGCCCTCAGCACAGAGACCCCTTCAATATTTGACTGGCTCTTGGCAGCCAGGGATTGGAAGACATTTATCAGGGCAAGCGGCCCTCCCCATGCTAACTAACCTCAGTGACTTGCGGTCTTTCATAGTATCGAATTCTTAGTCACCAGCTCAGATTCGCTTTAAAAAAAAAAAAAGTTTACATTTCATCTGCCATTTTATCGTTTCTATACTGGGAGGGGTTGTTGCAGCATCCAGTTGCCCATGGGAATGGAGGCCCTGTACCCGCAAAAATGTTTTTTTAATGAATGTTCCTAAGTTTCACAAAAAATGAGGTAACACTGCACCATGTAGTTACTGGATTTCTCCCTATAATTTCTTCTTTCTTAAATAGTGGAGCTTGAATGAAACACACTGACCGTACCCGCAAGCTAAAAAAGGATATTTATAAAACTGAAGAAAAATTATCGCCAGAATTTTCTTCTCGGAAGACGTTTGCTTGGATTTATATTTACTTGTGTATATATTACAAAAATAAAATATTTTTTCTTACCTGTGTGAGTAACGGTAATCAGAAAAGGTTTCACAAAGTTATTTTTGTGAAAAGCCATGTACATCCAAATCAGGATGGATAGAGCCTTCTTACTTTAAAATTACATTGCAGATACATAGAGATACACACACATTATTGTTAAGTTCATGTTTTATAACAATTTAGCAGCATTATCTTTTTTTATGGACAAAGTTTTTTTGTTTGTTTGTTTTGGCTTTTTTTTTGTCCATGTCATACGTCGTGTGGAATCTTAGTTCCCCCGACCTGGGATTGAACCCAGGCCCTCGGCAGCGAAAGCAGCATTGAGTAACTACTGGACCACCAGGGACTTCCTTTTTTTTGGGGGGGGGGACAAAGATATTTTTATAGCCCACTGATTCTCTCTCTGTGTTCCAATAATAGTGCTGATTAATCCAGTAGCTCAGAACATTACCTCTTCAATGAGTAATATCAGTGTTATAAATCATATTTGTATTTCCCATTCACTAACTTTTCAAATATTTCTGGCTTAGAATATGTTTTTTTCCCCTGTATTTCTTTTGGCTTCTCCGTGAAACGTTCACCGCGGTTCGTAAAACCTGAAAAACGGTGGAGAAGTTGGTCTTGCCTGTGATGGCATCACTGGCAGTGTGGGCATAGAAGCCGTTTGGTTATTCTGTTTCCTTCCTCCCCTTCCTCCCTTCTTTCTTTCTTTCTCCTCCCTCCTTCCTCCCTCTCTGCCTTCCCTCCATCATCAGACCATGAGGCCCATACACTGGGTACCTCTAAGTACGTTGTGGTTTGGGTACCATATTAAGTAGCCTAAGGCCCCCAGCCGGTGCATTCTGCTCTGTTCCGTGGTTAAAGCTTTCACCTAAGTCTTGATTACCTACCACACTCTCTGTTTCATTGGCCGTAAACTGCTCTTGCTGTGCGAGTACACAGTGGGCACAAATGCATCCTTCGTACGCCCTGTGCCATTCGGACCCACATCCTCTGATGGGTAAGAACGCAGAAGCGCACACTCTCTGCAGTTAATGTGCACAGCACGGAGTAGGTACTCAAATATTTGTGTAATGGAGAGATGTGATGTTGGAGAGCCCAGGATTTCAGGTCTTCACATAAATACTGCTTTTGTTCCTAAGTGGAGAGAAGAAGGGACACTTCTCCATGCCTGGTGTGTCCTTCCAATGGTTGGTGGACAACCTGCAACTTCTCGTGCCTCTCACGTACTGCCTGTCCCCCTCCCACCCCCACTGAGTGACTTGCCTGCGTCTTAAGGGACATGCCTTGTCCAGCTCCATCCTTTTCCCTTTCTCCTGGAAGCCAGCAGCCAAGGGGAAGGAGACGTTCTTCTCTGTTTTTAAATATCGTGGCTCTCAAGGGGGCAGTCGTGGAGGGAATCCTAGCTCAGACCAATGTTGGCTGGAACCAAGTGGCTGAGTCTTTCCTAAGGGGTCAGTGCTAAATTGCGCCCAAACAAAACCCAGGTGATCTGCCAAAGCAATGTCAATAAAGGTGGCATTTTGGTCTCCATATACCTCATTAATTTTCTTAATGACTTCAGAACTTGGGTGGGGAAGTGGGGTGCTATTGACTGGTCCCCTTTGACACTCAAAGACAGAGTCTGGTGTCATGTGATTTTTCTTCTAGTAGGTACCCTGTAAGTATAACAAAGTATACTTTTCATCCACAAAACAATACATGTGTCTATTACACCAGGAAGTTATATGTTCCTGTGTGTGCACACACAGAGGACTGGGTATATGTGTATTTCATTCCTACTCTTCTAATGCTCATATTATAAAGTGTATCCACCAAATAGTTATCCATACTGGTGCCAGACATGAAACTCTCACTTGTGTCTTATTTAGAATGGCAGTTCTCTGTTTCTTTTTCCTTCAGTGTAAGATAGTCATCAAACCATAACTTGCGGTGGCTTTCTTTCTTTTCACTTTGCTATATTTATTATGCATGAGTTACATCTTTAAGATTCAGGAAGACTCAGAGTTAAAAGTAAATTACATAAACTTTCATGAGTGACAAAAAGCATTGTGTATGCTTGTCAAAATGTCAGTTACCTAAATAAAACATGACACTCAAGTTATGTTTACATAGAGGGCCATAGGCCAGTAGCTCAGGATGGAAACACAGTTTTGTTTAATAGAATCAACTGTGATTATCAATAAATTTTATAATCTGCAGCTCCTTGATGTTTTGTTTGAAGTAACTTTTTGAAAATGTTTAAAATTAGGCAAGTATGCGTTCAAAATTTTCAAAACGTTGTAACTCTGGAATATTTACACTAGATTAATAATTCTGTGACGGTTGATGAGATTGCTAGAAGTTAAGGATTATAGGATTTGATTTCTCTTAATACCTGAGAGTTAATTGACCTTTGTATTAAGATTCCTGAAAATAATTTGCACCTATTTTCTTACAGGGCAGAAAGTTAATTGCTTCCTCTCTTTTGAAAATCTCTCTACATACTTCTCTCTACAAATATCCTTCAAGTTTGTATTTCCTTTAATAGAGACACTATAGGGACTTCCTTGGTGGTCCAGAGGTTAAGACTCCACGCTTCCACTGCAGGGGACGCGGGTTCCATCCCTGGTCAGGGAACTAAGATCCCCCATGCCTCACAGCATGGCCAAAAAATTAAAAAAAAAAAAAAGTAGAGACACTATAGAACTTAAGTTGTTTGAAATGGATCCTGTAAAGCAAAAGAGAAAACAAAATACTGATAAAGCTTGCAGTGATAATCTGCATGCCCCAAATCATATGCATGAAAATAAATTCCGGAAGCTGAATTCTAAGTAAATCAACTCTCTCAAATCTTTGCTAACGAAGAGATAAAATGATAACAAGGATTCAGAAGAAAAGGGTGGCCTTGGTTTCACTGGAATTTTATTTTTAACTTTGGCATTAAAATGAAGTTCCCAGTTATAGTCAACCTAAAGTGACATAAAATTAATTTTTTGGGCAGAAGTGGAACAAAATCAAGGGGCTGGTGGGCAGTTCATTGGCACTAATCCAGGGCCTGGGTAGTCTTCCATATACATCATTTACCTTGAGAAAATGAAGTGGCTTCATCATTTTCACTAAATATTGTCTGGCATACAGTTAGTTATACATAGTGACTGTCTGACAAATTGTGAATAGCTCTTCTCAGAGAATTATAAGTAAACTAATATCAGTTATTTATCTGTTAACATTAATATGTAACCTTAATATATAACCTTAATATATAACCTTAATAGGTAACCTTAATATATAGCCTTATATCTGTTAATCTATATATGTATCTCTCTCTCTCTTTCTATCTATCCATCCATCCATCCATCTCTCCATCTATCATCCATCCATCCATCCATATATCTATGAGTATCTAGCATCTTAAATAACAGAAAGTTACAGACACAGTTGCCATGTTCTTTGTACTATTTCCCCATTCATTCCCATCCTGCCTTCCCCCCTGCCCCAAAAAAATATGGATCCTCAATTTGGTATTTATTTTTTGCCTATTTGTCTTTAAAATGGTGCTGTGAATTAGGTATCCAGAAAAAAATACATAGATTTGTTTTACATGATTTAAAACTTTACATAAATGCTATTATACTGTGCATATACTTCTGGTACTTACCATCCCCGCCTCAATTTTGTTAGAGACTTTTGTACGTTAATCTATCTGTAGTCGACTCATTTGATCTCCTACACAAATCTTCCATTGCATGAATAAACAACATATGATTTTGTTTTTCTACTGATGGAAAATTGAGTTGCTTCCAGTTTTCTGCTGTTATAGGAAATGTCTCAAGGAACCTTCCTGAACATGTCATTTTGAACACAGATATGAGTTCTTCTTTAACCTATATAATTGGGAATGAAATTGCCAGGACAGCTCAGAAGGCAGTTATATCCCTGTAGTGCTCTCCAATGTAGAGTTTGCACAAACTCCTGACAATTGAGATTGGCACGCTTTTTAATGTTTGCCAATCTTATGGTTATGAAATAATACTTTATTGTTGTTGTTTTAATTTATTTGTTTATGGTTGCGTTGGGTATTCATTGCTGAGCACGGGCTTTCTCTAGTTGCGGCGAACAGGGGCTACTCCTCATTGCAGTGCGCGAGCTTATTGCAGTGGCTTCTCTTGTTGCACAGCACAGGCTCTAGGCGCGCAGGCTTCAGTAGTTGTGGCACGAGGGCTCAGTAGTTGTGGCTCGTGGGCTCTAGAGCACAGGCTCAGTAGTTCTGGCACCCGGGCTTAGTTGCTCCACGGCATGTGGGATCTTCCCAGACCAGGGCTCGAACCCATGTCCCCTCCATTGGCAGGTGGATTCTTAACCACTGAGCCACCAGGGAAGCCGTATTTTATTGTTGTTTTAATTTACATTCCTCTGACTACTGGTGCAGTCAAATATCTTTTCATATGTTTGTTAACCATTTAACTATCCTTTTCTGAGAATTTACTGTTCGTATTCTTTGCCCATTTTTCTTCTTTGGTTTTTGTTTTTATCAAAAGTTGCACACACATACACACAGGTATATACATACTATTGATACAAAATATTTTATATAATACATATTTATACAATATGTGCCCCATAATATATATTTGTATAGTATGTGTCCTAATTATATATTACTGTTACAAAACTTTGATCAGTTTTATACACAAAAATCCAGTGTCGACTGTGGTTTATATTGGTGTGTTTTGATTATTGTTGGTTAAAGTTATGACTAAAGAGTTTTGTTGTGGTTTTGAGGTTATCAACATAGTAATCATTTTCTTCTTGATTTGCATTTTTTGTCCTGGTGAAGAAAACTTTCACTACACAAAGCCGTAACATTTTAATATGTGTGCTTCTAGAAGGTTTAAAGTGTTGTTTTTCACATTGGGGTCCAATGGATTACATTTTCTTTCAAAAGAACACTCCTTCAAAACCATCTGGCTTCTGAAGTCGTTAAGAGTCCTCCAATCAGATAATTAAGATGCAAGAAGCATTCTCAGAGTACAGGAATGGAAAATAAAATGTACGTAACATGCTCAGGCTTCATCGCTCATAAGAGTAAAGATAATCACTATAAAGTATCGTTAACAACCTGAACGGGAGCAAACAGAGAGGTGGGGCAAAGTTGCCTACGGGGAAAGAATTTTGATATCAGCAACCTGCCATCATGCAAGCACTTAGCACTGCACAGCGGTGAGCTTCGTGGGCGGGATGTTTCCAGCTAATTCCAACATGCAGATCCCTCCTGTTTAAAGGTCTAGGACATATGTGCTGAAGCCTAGCTGGAACCTTTGTTAAATCACTTTCCTCTCATTCCAGCAGAAGAGCACCATCTGATAATATATCTCACTTCCCAGGCCCGTCATAACTTGCACAGGTGGGCTGAGCTGAACACAGGCCCCCGTAACTAAACTCGGTTTCTTTCTCTTGGCTATTGTGTACTCTGACATTTTGTTTCATATATTATTCTGTGTCATCATTCTAAACGAATTTACCAGGGTCTGATCGATGCTGGGTAAATAAGATAAAAATTGTATTTTTGAGCCAGTTCAGACAGTATTGATCCAAGAGCAGAGGTAATCGTATTAATCAATGGAGGTGCTACCCTTCTGGCCATCTCAGTCACTGGTCAGAAGCAGCTGGAAGGATCTTTGTGATTAAGAATGATCAGGGCCACCGTACACAAAAATACACTCAAAATGGATTTAAGCCCTAGATGTAAGGCCAGACACTGTAAAACTCTTAGAGGAAAACATAGGCAGAACACTCTGTGGCATCAGTCACAGCAAGATCCTTTTTGACCCACCTCCTAGAGAAATGGAAATGAAAACAAAAGTAAACAAACGGGACCTAATGAAACTTAAAAGCTTTTGCACAGCAAAGGAAACCATAAACAAGACGAAAAGACAACCCTTAGAATGGGAGAAAATATTTGCAAACGGATCAACGGCCAAAGGATTAATCTCCAAAGTATATAAACAGCTCATGCAGCTCGATATTAAAAAACCAAACAACCCAATCCAAAAATGGGCAGAAGACCTAAATAGACATTTCTCCAAAGAAGATATACAGACTGCCAACAAACACATGAAAGGATGCTCAACATCACTAATCATTAGAGAAATGCAAATCACAACTACAATGAGGTATCACCTCACACTAGTTAGAATGGGCATCATCAGAAAATGTACACACAGCAAATGCTGGAGAGGGTGTAGAGAAAAGGGGACCCTCTTGCACTGTTGGTGGGAATGTAAATTGATACAGCCACTATGGAGCACAGTATGCAGGTTCCTTAAAAAACTGAAAATAGAATTACCATACCACCCAGCAATCCCACTACTGGGCGTATACCCTGGGAAAACCATAATTCAAAAAGAGACATGTACCACAATGTTCACTGCAGCTCTATTCACAATAGCCAGGTCATGGAAGCAACCTAAGTGTCCATTGGCAGATGAATGGATAAAGAAGATGTGGCACATATATACAGTGGAATATTAGCCATAAAAAGAAACTAAATCGAGTTATTTGTAGTGAGGTGGATGGACCTAGAGTCTGTCATACAGAGTAAAGTAAGTCAGAAAGAGAAAAACAAATACTGTAGGCTAACACATATATATGGAATCTAAAAAAAAAAAATGGTTCTGAAGAACCTAGGGGCAAGACAGGAATAAAGACATAGACATAGATAGTGGACTTGAGGACTCGGGGAGGGGGAAGGGTAAGCTGGCACGAAGTGAGAGAGTGACATGGACATATATACACTACCAAATGTAAAATAGATAGCTAGTGGGAAGCAGCCACAGAGCACAGGGAGATCAGCTAGGTGCTTTGTGACCACCTAGAGGGGTGGGATAGGGAGGGTGGGAGGGAGATGCAAGAGGGAGGGGATATAGGGATATATGTATACATATAGCTGATTCACTTTGTTATACAGCAGCAACTAACACACCATTGTAAAGCAATTATACTCCAGTAAAGATGTTAAAAAAAAAAAAAGAATGATCAGTGCCAGATAATTCTTATAATGCCTTGTAAAGAAACCCACTTTACCCTACCCATGAGTTGGCCTGTAGCCAGTCTGGAAAATCCGAGAAAGTGCAGACGATTACAGTTGTCGTTGTTCCATACCTAGCCTTTGGCTCTCTTCCTGCAGATGTGTGCTGCATTGCATCGAGATGTCTGTGTAAGGTTACGGGGT
Organism: Leucopleurus acutus; assembly: GCF_964270905.1. Lineage (NCBI taxonomy): Eukaryota > Metazoa > Chordata > Mammalia > Artiodactyla > Delphinidae > Leucopleurus > Leucopleurus acutus. The sequence goes on from NC_139164.1 coordinate 4,909,980, forward strand.
CCAGCTAGGTCAGCATGGGCCCGTGGTGTTTGGAGGTGAAGCAAAGGTCCTGAGAACTGGCCCAGTGCCTACTACAGCACAGGCACTTCGCTCACATTCCCCACAGGCAAATCCTAGATGGGGAATCCTAGGATCCCGGGTAGGGGAAGCCAGCAGGGGAATGAGGCAGGACAGGAAGAAAGAGAGAGACTAAGGAGGGTGCTTTCTGTAGAGTCCCAGCCTCAGCCTGATCTCTGCAGAGTGCTGGGACATAAACAGTACCCTTGAGGACTTTTTTGTTTGCCTGAAGGCCAGGGAGCTGGGCATTTATATTTACCCCCCTTCAATCGTCAGCTGCAATGTGGGGCTTGTGCGGGGATGATGGGGTGGAGATGCCAAGTGGGAAGGACATTTGGTCTCCTAGCACATCTCTGGGTTCCAGTAGCCCAAAGACAAGAGGTCGCCTGATGAAAGAGGAAAACAGCCAAACGGTCTGAGAGGTGGGCACACAGAACTGGCCAAAGGGATCCGCTGGGAACATGGCAGAGCAGCAAGAACATTGGCTAGAATGTCACTCAGTGTTTGTTGAACTGAAAATGCATTTACCTCTAGGCTCTGCAAAGATGCAGTCTGTGGCTATTTGAAGACTTCAAACACGAAGGAAGGAAGGGAGGAAGGGAGGGAAAGAGAGAGAGAAAGAAAAAGATGGAAGGGAGGGAGGGAGGGAGGGAAAGAGACAGAAAAAGATGGAAGGAAGGGAGGGAGGGAGGGAGGGAGGGAGAGAGAAAGAAAAAGATGGAAGGGAGGAAGGGAGGGAGGGAAAGAGAAAGAAAAAGATGGAAGGGAGAGAGGGAGGGAGGGAGGGAAGGCGAGAGAGAAAGAAAAGGAAGGAAGGAAGGAAGGAAGAGATAAGAGAAAGAAAGGGAGAGAGAGAGAGAAGGAGGGAAAGAGGAAGCAGGGAAGGAAGGAAGGAAAACAGAAAGAACAAAAGAAAAGAAAGAAGCAAAGGAATGCAACAGGAATCCATTTTCATCTCAAATATCTATTGCAAGGAAAATAATTCCTTGTTGATGGTTTTCTCAGCAATCATCCTTGAAAAAAACTGCCTAAATCACAGAATGTCCTTTTAAAAATAGGTTCCATCAGCTATGTGTGGCTGATTCAATCTGGAGTTTGTAGGAGGGAAATGGGTTGATCAGAAAACACAGAGGGGAATTAATTTGGCGGGAATTATTGACGAGATTTATGTAGTGGCAGAAATGATTATAACTTGGAAAGCAGGCAGAAAAAAGCCGAATCAGAGGGATTGTAATGTAATCAATACTCCAGTGAACAGGTTGCCCCAGAAGCAAACAATATTCTATGAAGCATATGGTCCAAAAGCAATGACAGCCTTTCTATTTGAAAAGAATTCAGAAGCACGATATTTTCCCTGATAAAAAGTTTTAACAGTTGATTATTGTCACCCCCTTGGATGGAATTTTAGCTTGATGCTCTTTTATTATTCATTATGATTATTATTGCAGAACAGAAACTGTTCTAGCAATTAGACAGAAGTGCTATTTCATTTCTGCAGTTTTGTTGCTCGCTCACTCCTTATCAGCATTTGGCACTGCAGGGCAGGAAGTGGAAAATTACAGCTCATGGGCCAAATCCTATCCACTGCCTGCTTTTGTAAATAAAGTTTTATTGGAACACAGCAGTGCCTGTTTTCTTGATGCATCGTCTGGGCTGGCTTCTGTGCACCAGAGCAGAGGTGTGTAGTTGTGACAAAGACCTTATAGGACCAAGTAAGACTAAATTATTGACTATCTGGCCCTTTATAGATAAAGTTTGCTGACCCCTGCATTACAGTATGGGGGAGTTCCAAGACCTGCAGCACCCCCTTCCTTCCTCAACTGCTTTTTTCAATATCCTGGGAAAGTATGAAAGGTCAGAATTGATTTCGAGAAAGACAACAGGTTCTACTGTCTAATCTTTTCTTTAGGAGTCTCCAAATTTCATAGTGAAAAAAGACTGAAAAGAAACACATCCAACTCTAAAAAGCGGTTTATGTCTGGGTAGTAAAGTGACAGATGAATTTTATTTTATTCTTGGTACATGTATACATTTTCTGCATTTTAACGATAAACTTGCAAGAATACCTTCTATAATAAGAAATATATGTTTTTAAAACCTACAAACTTGTAAAAATCTCGGAGGAGAATTCAGTCTCCCCAAACCGTAGGTGGGAGGGCGGCTTGGACATAAATCAAAGCTTAATGAGCATCTTCATTGTTAAAGAAAAATTTACGTGTTATCCCGCAAGCGTGTTTTGATATTGTGATTTATAATATGAAATATAGATCCGGTCTTTGCCGCGGTTTCTGGCACAGAGCTCCCAAAACCCTTGGAATTTCCTGAGTGACGAGAGCTACCAAGGTGCTTTCATGCTTCTGGAGTGACTTTTGAAATGCACCTAAGGATGGGGCTGGTTGCCATGGTAACCAACCACGAATAACAGAGGATCAGAACTTTCAGTCCCACCCCCTGACCTCCGGGGAGGGGCGACGGAGCAGAGGATGAATTAGTCCCCAGTGGTCAATGATTTCATCAATCATGTGTACATAATGAAGCCTCCAGAAAAACCCAAAAAAGGAAGAGGTTCGGTGAATTTCCGGGTTGGCGAACACGCGGAAGTTTGGGAAGAACGGCAGCCTGGAAAGGGCTGGGAGCTCCGAGCCCTCTCCCCATACCTTGCCCTCTGGATCTCTGCCACCTGGCTGTTCCTGAGTTTTATCTTTCGTAATGAGCCGGTGATTCTAGTAAGTAAAGGTACCTCTGAGTTCTCTGAGGTGCTCTAGCAAAGTAATCAAACCCAGGGAAGGGGTTGTTGGAACCTCTGATATATAGCTGCTAGGTCGGAATGACACTCTGGACTTGTGATTGGCTTCTAAAGTTTGGGGGGCTGGCGAGGGGACAGTCTAGTAAGACTGAGCCCTTAATCTGTGGATCTGACCCTATCTCCAGTACTAGGTACTGGAATGGAGTACTCAGAATGGAGTTGCAGGGTAAGACACCCAGCTTGTGTCTGAGAATTGCTTGGTAGAGTGGGCAAACCCCACACCCATTGGAATTGGTGACCAGAATATTACAATAATTATCTGGGTTAAACATTACCATTCTTACTTCAGAAGGCTTGTATAATTTTCCAAAACAGCTGTGTTTGCGAGGGACATATTATGGGTTGGATACAAAACTAGCTTTAAAGCTCATGAACTTTTCAATATTTCACCTGTAAAAATTATCAAGTCCTAAGTGAATTTGATAAATAATTGAACAAATAATACATCGCCAGCGCAGCAAGAGCACAACATTGCGCTCCTTTTGGGGCACTATAAATTACCAGGAAAAAAATATTTCCAAATAAATATACTGGCAAATACCAAGTCATAGGGTAATTGAAGTAATTTTAGAGTGATAATCTCCATTGCAAATGTTTCTGTTAGGTGGCCATTCATATTCATAAGTAAATAATTGAAGGTGTTTAAATAGACATTTGATGATGGAGTATATTTTCACAAGTGCCTAAATTGGGTCAGGTGCTTGCCTCATGTACTTAAAGTAGGGTTAATAATAAGATTTTCTAGAACAGCGGTTCTCTAACTTTCTTCCGTTCAAGGTTAGCTTTGATACATTGGAAAATGCAGTCGCTCTGACTTATTTTCGTATCACAGGACTTTTCGGAGCCTTTATCGGGTTATTGTTCTTTGTGAATGTTCAGGAGACGTGTTGATTCAGAGTTTTTCTAGGGGCGCTATTTGGCAAAGTCTGAAGACATGTTTGGTTGTTACCGTTTGGAGGGAGGTCATTCAGTGGGTAGAGGGCAGGGATGCTGCTAAAATCCTACAGTGCCCAGGACAACACGCCACACTGAAGAATTATCCAGCCGCAAATATCAAGGGGCTGGAAAGCGCCATGGTTGCGAAATCCTGGATTGGGAAGGGAGGGATTTGAAGAAGCTATAGCTTTTTCTTACCCTCATAGCTTACTTACTACATGGCCTTGAGGCGTTTCAGTGAACTCGAGGGCTCTCCAAAGTGCTGCCTGAGGAATTAAACCAATGGGGTGGGACTGTGAACCTGGGAGGCTGAGGAGTATCAGTGTCTGTCTGATGAATCCGTGATTTGGTGAAGCAAGTATGCGTGAGAGTTGAAGATATCCCTGTGAAATGCCATCTGATCACTGCCAGGAAGCAAGCATTTCTGGGGACATCTGGTCAACCAGGGCAGATGGGTCCAACGGTAATCTATTGGGTTGGGCTAAAAGGCTCTAGGCTAACCAACACACCCTAAGTAGAGAAGGTGCCTGGAAAAAGCACTCACCCTATTAATGTTGATTGTAGGACAGAGTGATTGAGATCCAGGAGTTGTCTCCAGCCCAGTTCCAGGACAGGAGTGTCGAACCTAGAAGGAGGCAGTATCTGGATGACATTGTCTGGCCCAAGGGAAGATAATAATGGTTGTGAAGTTTAAATAAAGGGATGTTTAAGTTTACTGGGCATTTTGCCTCGTGCTCACTGACTGTGAAATGTAAAAGGAGCACTTCACTAAAATAGGAAATGCTTTGGGGCACCAGCAAAGCAGGGTTGAGATCCTATGACCATGTTTTACACAAAGATAGCAAGTGTCTTCTTCCATCTTCCTGCTCCTTCGGACTGCGGTCCACTGCACAGGGTAGGTTTCAGGTGTGCTCTGGACCCATTCGGTGGCTCCTGGCAGTCAGTAGGAGACATCGGGGGTGGCCATGAAGCAGAAGTGTCACTTGCTGTGTCTGGCATACTTAGGGCAGACCTGCAGCATTGGGCTGGCGGGAGTGATTTGTTGTTGTTTAATTTTTGTTTTTATGGGAGTATAGTTGACTTACAATGTTGTGTTAGTTTCTGCTGCACAGCAAAGTGAATCAATTATACATATATCCACTCTTTTTTAGATTCTGTTCCCATATAGGCCATTACAGAGTATTGAGTAGAGTTCCCTGTGCTCTACAGTAGGTCCTTATTAGTTATCTATTTAGCAGTGTGTATATGTCAATCCCAATCTCCCAATTCCCCCCCCCCCGTTTCTCCCCTGGTGGGAGTGATTTGTTTTTGAGTTCTCTTGAGATGAACATCTGGAACTCCTAGAAAAACAGGTTGAATAACTCAGATGGAGAGAGCAGACCAGTAAAACCTAGGTCATGGCTAATTAAAAAAAAATTTTTTTTTAGTTGAAGTATAGTTGATTTACAGTGTTGTGTTAATTTCTGCTGTGCAGAAAAGTAATTCAGTTATACATACATTTTTCTTTTCCATTATGGTTTATCATAGGATATTGAATATGGTTCTCTGTGCTATACAGTATGCCCTTGTCGTGTAGGTCATTGCTGTTTGAGTGGAATCTCATCTTGACTCTTAGGAACATGAAACCAAGGTAATTCAGTTTAGATTTTGATTAAGTATGGACAAACAGAAGAATAAACTGCAGAGAAACAAAAGCTGGAAAAGTTGTAGAGCTTCAGGAAATGTCTGAATTACTAAGTGGGAGTAACTTCTTACCTGGCAGGATATGCTCAGATAAAACAAATGTCATTATAATAATTGTATTGACACATGGATTGTTAGTGAGAGAATATACATACCACATCCATCCTGTCCCACCCATCTTTCTTCATCTATGTGCATTAATTGAGCACCAACTGTGTTCTGAGTACAGCAAGTCTGCTACATACGAACGAGTTCTGTTCCGAGAGCGCGTTTGTAAATCCGATTTGTTTGTAAGTCCAACAAAGTTAGCCTGTATCCAGCTAACACAATCGGCTATGTAGTACTATACTGAAATAGGTTTATAATACTTTTCACACAGATAATACATAAAACACAAACACAAAAAATAAAGAAAACATTTATAATCTTGAAAAGTACAGTAGTCCAGTACAGGGGCTGACATCGAATGAACAGGCAAGAAGAGTTACTGACTGCAGGAGGCAGAGGAGGTGGGAGATGTAGGGCTGAGGGATCGTCAGCAGTAGGAGACGGAGGGCGAGCTGCAGTTTCACTCACTCCTGACGTTGCTGGCACAGGTTCTGGTTCCTTGATGGAACCAGATGCACGTTCGCATCTTTGAAAGTTCGCAACTTGAAGGTTCCTATGTAGGGGACTTACCATACTGTGCTCCAACTTGGGAGCATAAAAATGAAGCACATTCTGTACCTTCTGAAGGTCGCAATACATACTGAAGGACAGACGTGTACAGTGACAGGCAACATGATGATGGCCGTTTTGTCAGACTGGACACGTGTGCTTTAGTGGACAGTGGCGCGATGATTTCTGATTATATCGAGGGAGGGAATTGTGACCCAGTTGGGCTTTATTGGACAGTGGAGGTTGATAGAAGTATTCTATTCAAAGAGAATAGAGAAGGCCGATCACAGAGTTATAAAGGTCCACTGCATATTTCCATTATTTCCATATTTCCATTTCCTGCCCGACATGTAGTGGGGGCCAGTATGGTTGAGAAGGAGTGGCCCGAGGGACCTGGTAGGTGGGGCTGGAAGTGCAAGATGGGGCCATTTTATCAAAGGTCTCCAAAGCTATGCGCGGGAGGGTGTGTCTTCAAGATACACGGGTGACACTTTGTCTTTACATCCCATTTTAAGTTCATTTTGGTCAACATAAATTATATTTTTATAAATATATTTATAAAATATTTAAAAAATATATAAGAACATAATTTTTGGTCAACATAGATTATATTTATATATATCTATTAAATATTTAATAGATATTATATAATTTTGTTTTATAATTATATAAAATATCATTTTGTTTTCAATTCAGGTGAAAAAAAACATTTCTTCTTTCTTTGCCGATTTCTTCTTTACATTCCTGTTAATGAACAGATGAGCCCCTTCCCAGGCGAAATAAAGCTAAACACACACAAACACCCAGAGGTCTGTCCTCTGCATTGTAATTTCCGACTGGGAGTAAGGCAATCTTTCAGAAGCAGCTGAATTGCTGGCAGCAGCCATAACCTTGGATCAGTGTGCCCCCTACTCAGAATGCAAATGCACTTTCTTCCAAAGAATCCCACACACAAAATGATAGGTTTCCTGACCTCTTGGCAGTCACACAACATGCAGATGTTCACATTGCTTGGGTGAGTTATTTCCACCTGTGAGTGGGATGTGCTCACGTATTCATTACCCCCCAGTGCAAAGATGAAGAAATAGACAAGCTGAAATGGCTTCTCAAGGTCAGTCAGTCCACGCCATCTGCAGGTAAAGAGCGTAACTACATCTCAAGATTTCAGGCTTCTGTCTGGAATTCCTGAGGTGTGTCATCACACCTTGCCACATGCAGCCCGGCAATTTGCAAATTATTGATTTCATGCTGAATAGAAAAAGGAGAAGCTGTATTGAATATAAACACAACAGTTTCAGAAAATCCTTAATCTGTTGTGTTGCACTGATAGTAAAGTGATTAAATGTCTCTACCCAGTGTGCTAAGGGGAATGGGATTTATTGATGGGTCTAAGTTTAGGTCAATGTAGACGGGGGAGAAAAAGGCTGAGTTTCTGTGTCTTTTCTGTACCCTCAAGGCACTAGACCAAGGAGGTGCCAGGAATACTGTTCTGGATAGGTTGGGGAGAATCATCCATCCGGAATGGTGCCTATAATCTGGAAAAGGGAGCTTGTGTTCATCAAATTAATCCACTGAATAGTTTGGTGAATAACATCGCCATCAGATTGACTCATTAGAAATAATATGACAACCAAAGACACTTCTCAATGTACTTATCAATACTTCCAAGTTCAAGGATACATGGAGGCTGACTGAAATATTTCTTGAGACATCTGATATCCAATGTATTGAACTTTCTTTCATGAATGCAAATTCTTTGAATTAAAAAAAAATTAAATATTATTTTAGGGGAAAGTTGTTTAAAACTTCTGGGTTCAAAGCTAAACATTATACGTATTTTCCCAATATTTGGTGGCATTTATAGTTCATTACATACAAATAATCTTATTTATTTAATAATGTTTTTTTAAAATTGAACTATAGTTGATTTACAATGTTGTGTTAGTTTCAGGTGTACAGCAAAGTGATTCAGTTATACATATATATCTATTCTTTTTCAGATTCTTTTCCCTTATAGGTTATTACAGAATATTAAGTAGAGTTCCCTGTGCTGTACAGTACGTCCTTGTTGGTTATCTCTTTTATATATGGTAGTGTGTGTATGTTAATCCCAAACCCTTAATTTATCCCTCCCGCCCCTTTCCCCTTTGGTAACCATAAGTTTGTTTTCTATGTCTGTCGGTCTATTTCTGTTTTTTGTTTGTTTGTTTGTTTGGCTGTGCTGAGTCTTTGTTGCAGTGCACAGGCTTAGTTGCCCCAAGGCATGTGGGATCTTAGTTCGCCGACCAGGGATCGAACCTGCGTCCCCTGCATTGGAAGGCGGACCTTCCACTGGACCACCAGGGAAGTCCCTATTTCTGTTTTGTATATAAGTTCATTCGTATCATTGTTTTTAAGATCCCACGTGTAAGTGATATCATATGATACTTGTCTCTTTCTGACAGACGTCACTTAGTATGATCATCTCCAGGTCCATCCATGTTGCCGCCTTAATTGTGTTTTCTACTCTCCTAATACACTCTGGGTTGGACCGTCGAGTAAGGCCATAGTAATGGTAATGTCTGACCCTCTTCATTGAGGGGTAGACATTTCTGTGCTGTTCTTCCACATTGCTTCCCCTCCACCTGCCCTATTTTTTCCCCATTTTTATCTTTATTTATTTGTTTATTTTTTGGCCGCACCGTGTGGCACGTGGAACTTCCCCGACCAGGGATTGAACCCGTGTCCCCTGCAGTGGGAGCGCAGAGTCTTAACCACTGGACTGCTAGGGAAGTCCTCCACCTGCCCTATTTAATAACAGCCTCCCATGGGAGAGCTGCTCACCTCTGGGGAAGGGTTGCTTGGTTTTAGGGTTTGGGAACCAGTGCCATCTTGTTTGTTGTCCTCTCCCTGTGAGCACACAGGCGGGATATTCTCATGCACCATGGTTTGGTAGGAGGGCCTGGTCATCTTCAAGTCAGGAGAGGCTAGTCAGAGCCCCACTGGTCTAATTTAACCTTTACTAGAAAGCGAGGATTTTTGTTAGAGTTACTGGACCGGCAAGAGTATGTAAACAAAGCTAAAATATTTCTCGCAGCGTTTTTTGAAGGATTCTGGCGAACTTGCTTGTTGCTTACAGAGATCAAGACTTATAATCATTCAGTGAATGAATAGTCAGTTAAAATGCGGGATCATGTAAAAAAATGTAAGCATACTTCAAGCAGTGCATTGAACTTTATAGAGATATAATATATTGATTTCGTGCTAAAAAGGAAGAGAAGTAGTACTTAATATAAACACATTTCCAGAAAATCCATAATTGCTTGTGTTGCATCTATAGGGAAGTGATTAAATTTCTCTTTCCAATGTGCTAAGGGGAATGGGATTTATCAGTAGGTTAGGTCAATGTGGACAAGGGAAAAAAAGAATGACTTTCTGTCACTTTTCTTTACCCTTAAGGCACTAGACCAAGGAGGTACTCGGAATATCGTTCTTGGATAGATTGGGGAGAATAGTCCATCCTGGAATGGTGTCTATAATCTGGAAAAGGGAGCTTGGGTTCATCAAACTAACTATATATATTATAATTAATTATACACTAATTATATGTTTATATATAAAACAATATATAAATATAAAATGAATATATAAATAATAAATATGTGTACATATAATCATATATACAATATATATATATTATATATATATATTTACATAGCGTGGAGGCTAGCCTGTTTGCTACCACAAGAATTTAGCATGTTAGCACGTTAGCCAGAATATTTTACAGAAGGAATGGACTCTGTTGATTAGTCTGACAAGATGATTAAATTGAGGTCATTTAAGAGAATTTTTATTATGATATTAGAACTAATAATTTCTGATTTGGGTATTTTTGTTGCTTCTACTTCCTCTAAATTAGGAATCCTGGAAGAGAGCAGAGAATTTTAAGGATGAGACAACCTCCACCTTTAAAAATATTTTTTTTTATTTGATCCTGGGCAGTTATTATTTAGTTCATAATAAGTTGGCTGTGGGTGTGAACTGCAGAATGAGAGAGGCCCAGTTTTGTTCTGTTGTCATATAACTGGTTTGACTCCAAAATTGTCTGATAAGTTTCCCAGGCAGCAAGTTTCACAAATGTTGAACAAACACAATTTGACATTATAGGAGAAAATTCATGTTTCTATCCATCTGTTCACTGAAAGAAAAGAGAGGGGAAAAAATCCCTCTAAAGAGAATTTTGAGTAAGGTATTTCCAACACGCCGTGCAGGCAGATGACCCATGTTTGTAACTTCCACGTCTTGTGTAGCATCCCATGACTCCCAGTCCTGATAAAATACAAATACAGAGCTACATTCACAAATACGTGTTACGAGAGCTGACAGTGATTTCCCTGGCGGTGTTCTCCTTAGGCTTGTTGCTTGGGTTAGATTGAATACGAATGCACTGAGCTGGATCCAAGCCAGGCATGGAGAGAAAAGGGGATGATGCCCCTTGATGCACCTTCTCGTGTACTAACCTCAGATCTACCTGTTAATTAAATGGAGACCCTGTCATCATCAGATGATGAATCAGATGCAGATGATTCCAAGGACCAATAGGAATCTTGCCTCCCCTGAGTTTCTCAGGAATGATGGATACTTTGTAGCTCTGAATCCTGATGACAATTATTAGCGTAGAAATCAGCTGATCTTGGTATTAACAATGCAACTTGTGGTTTTTGCCATGATCACAGGCAGCTCGAATAAATATAAAACTTGAATTTGCTTTTCCTCTCCTACAAGAGATCAATCAAGTATGATTAGATCACTGACAATTCCTCCTTCCTCCCTCCCTCCCTTCCTTTTTTCTTTTTATCTTTCCATCCATCTGTCCATCCTGTCTCTTACCATTTTAAGTAGATCACTAGTATCTCATTGAATAAAATGTACTATAATTTATTTAGCCAAACCTATTGATGAATATTCAGAGTGTTTCTAAACTTTCTTTTCCGTTTTAAACAAAAATGTGATGAGAATGTTTGCACATCTGTTTGAACCTTTGTCTGATTGTTTTCCTGGGATACATTTCTAAGGTGGATCTGTTGAATAGATGGGCATGCACATTCAAGATTGTTTATACGTATTTCCAACATTCTACTATACATCTATTGACATTATATACTGATATTAGGTAGCGTCAATTTTTTTCATCTTTGTCAATCTAGTTGTGGACACAAAGACATTTTTTGATCCATATTCATGAGGAAACAGTTTTTAAAAAGTCAACTCTTTCCTTGCAAGAAAATTTTTTTTTTAAGAAAAATTTTTAAAGACTTTTTCTCTTTGTCATAGATGAACTTTTTTCTTTTCCTTAGTATTCTAATGATTCCTGGTGAGCTTGGAGTTTGTCTTGATCATACTGAAACCAAGATTTTGTTAAATTTTATTTGAAAAATAGGGCTCATAACTAGGGAAAAGTAAGTTTCCAGGGCGATACTATTCTTTATTTAGTCAAGAAGCTTCCAGCTCTGAGTCTAGAAAACTGAGCAAATTTTTTAATATAGCTCAAAAGTGGAGACCTTTGTGTTCAACATTCTCCGTTGAGCTCATTATTATGGAAATATATAAAAAATTAGGGTGGGGCTTCCCTGGTGGCACAGTGGTTGAGAATCTGCCTGCCGATGCAGGGGACACAGGTTTGTGCCCCGATTCGGGAAGATCCCACATGCCGCGGAGCGGCTGGGCCTGTGAGCCATGGCCTCTGAGCCTGCGTGTCCGGAGCCTGTGCTCCACAACGGGAGAGGCCACAGCAGTGAGAGGCCCGTGTACAGCAAAAAAAAAAAAAAAAAAGAAAATTAGGGTGACTTAAGCATTTATAATTTTCTTAACAAGAGACCATTTCATCTATTTTAGTCATTCATTTTCCTCTAGCCTGCGTATGAGAAAAGAATAAAGGTAGCTAAATCATTCTTTGAAAGCATATGAATTATTAGTAAGAAATAAGAAATCAAGAGCACTATAAAGCAAAATGAAATTAACAGATGTTTAAAATTTGAAAAAATGTTAAAAAGTAGTGTTCTCACTAGGGTGAGAAATGACATTTTACCTGGGACTTTTGTAGAAGTCTGTTTCCATGGTGTGGTCAAAATGTTTGTGTTTTTTTTTGTTGTTGTTGTTGTTGTTGTTGTTTTTTATATAACACCGATGGGTTTGATAGGAAGATTGAGTCTGAATGACAGTTTCTGAACTATAACCTCAGGGGAGTTTGTTGGGGCCCATACATCCGCAAAGCAAGGTAATATCTGAGGAACTGTGACAAAGTTCCTGTGTAGACTCAGAGTCGCTCCAGGTGAAATAAAGACAATAGAATGTCAACTGTAGCCTGAAGGGGGGTAGCAGATATCCTAGGGCAGCCCAGGCTGTAGGAGGTAAGCATGGAGGGAGCGAGGGTCTTCCTGCAGGCCAGACCCTGGGGCTGGGGGTCAAGGCAGGGTTGGACACTGATGTCTTTGGGGGCCAGGTAGAGAATCCTCAAGGATGGGATTGTCTGGGTGGGAACTCCAGGTGGTGTGGGACAGGCGTGCACTCAGCGTCAATCTACGGCTGCTGAGGAGAAATGCTGGCCGTGTGTTTCTAGACCTTCTGCTGTTCAAGAAAAGATTCCTTTGTAATGATGATGATGTTATGACCCTGACCACTTGTTCCAAGTACGGTCATCTAAGACCATTGCCTTCTTTCCATTATTTATCTTATTGTTTGTTTTTCTGGACCACACACCAGCATCAAGGTACTCGGGAACTATATGGACCTATGTGACTGTCTATCCAGGGTGCCCTAGATCTTTAACCAAAACAGTTTTGGAAAAGGAAGGAGATCAAAGGTTCAGAGTCTCATCATTTACCTCTTTTTTCCCCTGATGACATGAATGTTATCAAAGGCGCTCTTGTTTGCAAACAATAGAAATCCTGTTACACATGCTCAACCAGATGAACAGAATTTATTACAGGGATGCACAGCATCCTTCAGAAACTGGTAGGGGGATGTAGAGCAGGGCCTCTTGAGGAAGGAAACGATGCACAGCAAAGATATTAGGAAACAGGCCTTAGCTCTCCCTCCCTCTTCTCACATGATCTTGGAGAGAGAAAAAAAAAAAGCACTTTAATGAAAAACTATGCATCAGCTCTGCTGCCCTCCTCCAGGATGCTGGCTGTCATCCTGTTCACTGTCTCTGAGCTATTGTGCACCTCTTTGTAAATTGGAGGTAACTGATAGATTTACAAACTGTCCTGCTCAGCAGAGTTTTAAGTGACCACCTCCCCGCCAAAAGGAGTTGCATCCATTTACAGTTCAATTTCCTTGCTGCATACAATTCATTTTTGCCACTCTCACTGCCCACTTTGAACCAGTTATAACATCTGTCTGGGTGTCTCGTTGATAGAGTGAAATAAAATCCTCAACGTGGGTTTATTTTTTATCTGTGGTGAGAGTCATGCCTTTACATTTTTCTGAAAATCGTCTTTCCCTACCCTGCTTTTAGCAATTCTGCGTGCTCACGGAATGAGGCTGTTTCATCCCTCTAGTATGCTGCCTTTGCTGGACCTGGGTTCAAAGGAACAGTGCCTCTACATCTCCAACATCAGGAAGTTCCAGCTTCCTGATGGAGAAGAATATGTTTGTATGTGTCCCCTGGCATCGTTCCTCTCTGGGTATAATTAGGATTGCCCAGAGGGTGAGACCTCCCAGGGCCAGCATGTTTAATGGACTCACCTTAGTATGTTGGGATACTGGGGGAGAACTTCTCAAGAGAATGTGTGTGTGTTTGTGTGTGTGGTGTGCACCTGTGTGTGCCCCTGGTTCTGGGAATAGTTCTTGCCCAGAGCAGATATGCCAACAAGCGTCGACTGCCGCAGATGTGAAGGCTGTAAAAATAACTCGTACATGCCTTACAGAATTGGGATATCCATGGGAGGGAGAGAGGACTTCCAACAGGAATGAGCAATGTTCATTCATTCATCTCACAAAACTTCATTAAACTGTGTCTATTCTGCTTGAGACTCTGGTATAGACCAAAGGAATGCCAATGCAGACACGTGAGTCCCTGTAATTCAAATTAGAGCGTGATAAGTACTGCAGAGAATTACAGGTGTGTGTCTGGGAGTGCGGAAGAGATGAAAAGGGCCTCCTGGTCGAGGGAATGAAGTAAGGCTTTATGGTATAAATAGCATTCGGTGTGGGCCCTGAATCAGAGATCAGATTAAAACTTGTGGCATCAGGGGAGTCGGGGAGGAAGACATTTCCCTCTACTGTTCCAGGTTCTTCTGGCAGGTGTAAGAATTAAATGGACAGGAGACTGGTGAACAGGAGAAAAATCACATAAGATTTTAATACCATGTATACATGAGAGAGACTCAGGAAAACTGAGTCAGTTTCCAAAATGACTGAACCCCGCACCTTAAACGCCATCCTCAGCTAAAGACAAAAGAGGATGTTAGGGGAGTGATTTGGGATTCAAAGAGGAGGAACGCAATTCACATGGGATGGAACAGGAAATTCTATAGACTAGTGTTTGCAGGACCAGTGCAGACAGTGGGACGCGGAGTGGCCTCATCTCCAGGCCCTGCTGAGTTTCCCCACCCCACGTGGCCCGTGTTCTCTGCACACGTGTCTGGTGGTATGCCCTTCCAGGAACAAGCCCTCTATCTAAATTCTTCAGGCAGCTGAGGGGAGGTACAAAGAAAGACTTCCTGAGTCTTCTGTTTCTTAAAATTAATCAGCCTAAATTAGTCCTCATTCCAAAGAAACACATCGGAGGGGGATGAGGGAGGGCAAATTTCGCTCCGCTACAGAGGTGGAGGGGTGTGTGTGTTGAGGGTAGAAGGGTACCAGAGGTACTTCTATAGAAACCTCTGCATTTCCTGTAGCACACCCTTCTGGGCTGTCTGATTTCTAGTGCTTGTTTCACCGTCGTTTAGATATTTTGTACCTCTTTTGAAATTGTAGCTAGCTGACTGTGGAGTTAGACTTTCCTCCTCCCAGTGAAAGAAAAATCCTTGCTTCCTTTGAAATTCGGTTCCTTTACTCCATATGCATTGTTGATTTTTCCTTGCCACAGATGGTAACATCTTCCTGCCTCTTTCCTATAGGAGTGAAATGAAATCTTTAATGCCTATTCATTTTATATCTGCATGAGAGTCACAATTTAGGAAACCATTTCATATTGGATGGGATACTTTTAGATCCAAAGTCCTGTCCCCAGAAGGAGGACTCTGATTGGCCCCCGTGTGAGGGAGGATGTTTTAAGACAAAGATGGTCATCTGTTTGTGTTTGCACTTAGAGCTGGGAGTTGTGTTCTTACATTGGAGTCACTTCAGCCTAGTAAGCTCTCGATTAATCACTGTGTGTCTGGAAATTCTGATTTTTGGTGGTCTGATTTATTGCTTTGACGTAGATGGTCCCCTATGTAATATAAACACAAGATAAAGGCAAGATAAGACTCAAGTTACAAAAATCTAGGAATCCTTTTAATTTATGATATCATATTTTTTTTCCCCAAAGAAGCTTTGAACCTGTGAATCTAATAAGCTTCCAACCTGTGAATCTAATAAGCTTCCAACCTGTGAATCTATGGTATCTAATAAGATACCATGAAGTAGACTGAAGTAAATTTTAGGAGAGACATATTTGGGACTTGCTACATCTCCAGAGCCACATTCTTTAAACTGCAGGAGTTCTTCTGCTTCGAGTTTGGTATGATAAGAATTATTTCCCATTTCTGCTGGCTGTTTTATCCTCTGGGCACTAAAAAACCATTTATTGTTTATTTATTCCTTTGCAATTCTTGAATTGAGGTAGCAGTGTAAGAACCTTTTCCACCCAACCTGGGAGACAATTTGATTTTGCTCTGTTCCTACGGAAGCACCTTCACATTAAATCTGGATCCTGAGGTCATGGAAGATTGAAAGGCGCCCTGACCGAGGAAAATCTTCTAGCAACATTTCAGTTATTCATTGGAAAGTCAGGACACAGCAAATGTAACGCTCAGGTAAATGCAGCATCATCACTAAAGTTTCACAAGATAAACTAGCAAAAGCACAAAAGACAGTGGATTTGCATTTAAATAATTCTCTAATCCACAGGCACATGGTGTAGGGGTAAGTGATGGATAAGATGGCCTAGGAGGAAGAACGAGACGAGACAAGAGAATGTTTTTATTTCACGTGCAATAGTGGTTGTAAAACATGATGTGGTCTCCAAATCTCTTTTCATTGGATGCTATGAGTAGGGAAACTGGAAGAGTTTGTGAAAACTGAGAAACCATAATTCAGATGTTTGGATTTCACAAAATCAGTGCTGTAGTCCATCCTTTTGTTCCCTTTCTTATGTAAGCACGTGTCCACATCCAATACATATTTCTTGAAGTGAAAGGAAATCTTTAAGGGTCAATGTCCGTCTAAAAGAAGGAAACAGTGAAGCAAGCAAATCAAAGAAGAAGTTTGGGGTTTTGTTCTTTTCTTTTGGAAGGTGACGCCATCAAGCAGATTGCGCCAGCGTCTTAAACAAACGTAGACACACTACAAATGCATTTTCTATGTTGAATTCATTGAAAATACATTGGGTGCTGAATCTCATAAAACTGGCAACTGGAGATTAAAATAAATGCAATGGAAATAGATTCATGTTTATTGCAAATCTTGTAACCTCATGTTTATTGGTTTGCATAATCTATTTAATATTTATGTATTCATCATTTCTTTTTTTTTTTTTTTTTTTTTTTTTTTGCCGTACGCGGGCCTCTCACTGTTGTGGCCTCTCCCGTTGCGGAGCGCAGGCTCCAGACGCGCAGGCTCAGCGGCCACGGCTCACGGGCCCAGCCGCTCCGCGGCATGTGGGATCTTCCCGGACCGGGGCACGAACCCGTGTCCCCTGCATCGGCAGGCAGACTCTCAACCACTGCGCCACCAGGGAAGCCCCTGTATTCATCGTTTGATTCATGGCTCATATCTTCCTTCAAAGATGACAACTGAACTCTTCACATGCTCAGGGTGTGTGCTCATTACCGGATTTTATATCCTGTCACTCAGGAGTCACCCTTTTACAAGCTGGAACAAGCTTATACGTACAAACATTTATTATTTCGGAAAATTTTTATTCTAACATTATTTTAAACGCAGAAAAGTTGCAAAAATAGTACACAGAACTGTATACATTTTATATAGAGTCACCAAGTGTTTACATTTGGCTTCATTTACATTCTCTGTCTGTCTCTCGTCTCCAGATCATTTGAGAGTAATTTCATGCTCTTTTATCCCTAAATATTTCAGTGTGTTTTTTAAGAAGAACAGAGACGTCCTTCTAGATAACTAGTATACATGGTGAAAATCAAGAGATTTGACCATGTACAATATTCTATTATCTAATCCACATTCTGGATTCAAATTTGGTCAATTTCACCAATACTATATATATATTTCCCAGCCCCAGATCTAATCCAGTATTACACATTGCATTTAGGTCGACTTTAACCTGGAAATTCCTTAGCCAGTTATTTTTAGACTAGCACCCTATGGCATTTGGTGACCAACACTTAACTGAGATATTCAGTTGATTCCTTACTGAGCTAGAGGCATGGGTGATGTGGAATATCTCGTTATAGGTCCACCTTGAAGAAAACAAATCAAAATTCAATAGTCTGGGTCCTCAGAGGGGACATTGAGATTGGAAATATATTGATAAGAGTTACCCTGTTCCCCACGGCTCTTTCACCAGGAGCTCAGAAACTAGGTTTTGTTCCTGCACCCAGAGCTCACATATTTAACAGACAAAAAGAGTAAAATCAACCCCTGGGGAACTAGGTAAGTGGAGGCTAGTTAAGGAGCTTCTAGTTTGCCCCCAACTTACCTTGTTCTAATGATGTACAGATTACAAATGAGCATCTGAGCCTTTATTTAATTTGAGTAGGTTACCTCTATGATAGGGACTATGATGAATAGTGCCTAAAGACTAAATATTATGAAAAGGCAAGAAAGGAACCTACTTCAGAGGCAGAAACAATTCTTGTTTAGGTTTCGTGAGATATTAAACTGTGATGCCAGTTTAATTGACAGTAATTTGCATCATCATCATCCAGGTACCACCCCACCTTAGCGCAAGACAAGAAACTCATGTGATGAAGGTCTCTGGATTAAGAGCAGGGCTGAAACCGAGTCCCAGGAATACCTGTGTTAAGACCAAACCCTGGTTAGAAGGGATGGAGAGTTTTCTGGAGGTATGCCTGTGTATTTGCTATTAAAGTTGCAATGCAAGACTAGTGCATACTGTCTATTTCATGGGTTGACCTCTTCTCCATGTATTTTTTTTCTTTCTTTTTCAAAAACCCCCTCGTTAGGCTTTTTTTTAATTAAATCGATTAATCTTATTTTATTTCTTACTGAAGTGTAGTTGATTTGCAATGTTACGTTCGTTTCTGGTGTACAGCAGAGTGATTCAGTTATATGTGTTTATTCTTTTTCATAGTCTCCCATGATGGTCTATTACAAGATATTGAGTACATTTCCCAGTGTTGTACAGTAGGACCTTGTTGTTTATCTATTTTCTATATAGTGGTGTGTGTCTTTAAGATTCTGTAAGTAAACTGAGATAAGCCAATAGCCTTACGAACACTCCCCTAGTGCCCAAACATCATATGCCAGGTGACAAGGGCTCATAGAACTGGTGGCCCAAATAGTAGCGATTCCCTTCTTGACCAAGTTATGAAGATAAGAGCATGTCTTAAGACCAGGAGAGCTCCTGGGAGGGGCGAGGAATTCCAATGTGGCCCCTCCTAGGGAAGCCAATCAATCCAACGAACAGTTATTGGGTGCTGCTGTAGTTGTTTGGTTAGCAGGAAAGGCAGTCCTCTTTCCAGAATGCAGTGGGTGAAGGGAACGTGGCCGGAATGATGTAGATCATGATCAATGATGTAGCGGGTACCAGTTTATGAGGGTCCATGGGGGTAGCGGTAAGGAGCTTGAACTTTTTCTAAGACAGGTGAGAAGCCACTGTAGAAATCAGACACATACATTTATCCATAGCTCTACTGCTCCTCTGTATTTATCTAAAATATTTCTACTGTGTTCACAAACGTGTTGAAGAAAGAGGAGGACAGAATGAATAAAGAGAGAGATCTTCAGGCAAGGAAGTTACTAGGTTGCGATTCATCTGGAAGACCGGCATAAAAATTCATAGCAGAATCTATCAATTTTGGTCATACCAAGGGCAGAGGCGAAGGAGTCAGGGTGATGGAGTGTGAGGTGTTCCTCTTAACCTTGATGAAGGGAAGCGAGATAGCAACTGAAGTCAGCAATTTCCATGACTTCTTCCCTCTGCAAACATGTTACCCGAGGGGTTGGGCTTAGGACAGAATGTTGGAGAATGGAGGTGCTTGGTAGCGAGGCCGGGGATTTCTCAGGGAAGATTAAGAGATAAGAGCTGGGTACCAAGAGCCCGGTGAGTTGAACGTTTGTCTCGGTATCAAGGTGTGGGTCAGAGAAGCATCACTGTTGAGAGCAACCATTCTGCTTCTGCTTTGCTTACACTCTGTGTTCCATTTCTACTGCTGCCTCACCATAACAGGTTACCACCCACTTAGCAGCTTCAGACCACATCAGTTTATGATCTCATAGTTCTAAAGGTCAGGAGTCCTGGTGGGCATGGCTGGATTCTCTGCTCAGGGTCTCACACACCTGAGGCCAAGGTGTTAGCTGGGCTGGGCTCTGACCTGCAGGCTCTGGGGGAGATTCAGCTGCTCCTCTCACGCAGGTGATTGACAGAATTCATTTGCATGTGAGAGCAGGACTGAGGTCCCTGGTTCCTTGCTGGCTTTCTCCCAGGGGTCATTGTCAGCTTCTGGAGACTACCTACATGCCTCGGTTCATGCCCCCTTCATCTGCAAAGCCAGCAATGCCATACCAGATCCTTCTGGTACTTTAGATTTCTCTCATGTCCTCTTCTGTCTCTACTTTGAAGGACTTAGGTGATTACATGAACCTACCTGGATACTACCTTGATAATCTCCCTATTTTAGTTAGGGTCAACTCATTAGTAATCATAATTATATCTTTTAAAAAAATATTTATTTATTTATTTGGCTGCCCCAGGTCTTCGTTGCCGCGTGCGGGATCTTTTTTAGTTGTGGCATGTGGACTCTTAGTTGCGGAATGCACGTGGGATCTAGTTACCCGACCAGGGTTTGAACCCGGGCCCCCTGCATTGGGAGCACGGAGTCTTAGCCACTGGACCCACCAGGGAAGTCCCCATAATGATATCTTTAAAGACCGTTTTGCCTTTTTCACAGGCTCAGGGATTAAGGCATGGGAACTTCTTGGTAATTCCAGTTCTCTGGAGCACAGATTTCAACACTAGTGTTTCCCTTGCCTGGATGCGTGAATTGGGCCAGGTCTGCATTCCTGCTCCTTAGAGTCCTCAGATGTGAAATGAGGGAATGGTGGTACCTCCACCCTGGGATGTTTGAAGGATGAAACAAGTTGATATTTGTTAGAATCATGCTTGACCTGTGGTCCGTGCCCACCGAGTATTTCGTTATTTTAAGGAGAATGCAGACAGAGTCAGAATCTAGAGATGCCTTTGCTAATCAGAAAAGAACGGGAATCAAAAGTTGAGGTCACTCGTTGGACAGAGGGTCAGACTAGGTAATGGAAACAGAAACAAATTCCTCCTGCAGGGGAGTTGAGTTGAGCTGATATGTGAGCAAACAAGCAAACAGGATGATTTCGGGTAAAGTTGAGTGTCAATGAAAAAACGACGACAGGGGTGATCCAGGGAGAATCCCCTACTTAAATGGCTGCTACTCTTATGATTTCCTCCTTGGAAAAAGCTAGGGGCTGATTGGGGGCGGGGATGGGGGTGATGGAGACACAGTTGCTTCCTCATCTTATTGAGGGGCCATATTGAGGATGCAGACTTTACCTGGAGTGAATTGTGAGTGTGAGAAAACCATCTGACAGCCACATCTTGGCTCTGGGCTTTCCATGGAAACGTATTCTCTAGGTATTTCTCAATTTACAAAGGACCACCCGTAAATCCCACCAATGAAGAGTTTCAGAGATCGACTGTGAACCTAGAAGGGTAGAAGGAAAAAGATTTTTCCTCCCCTACTTGCTAAAGAGACCTTAGAAATTTATGCATTAATCCAGACTGTTCATTCACTCTGCCTGAATTTTAACAGATATTTACATAATTTTATGATTTTGGTGGTTTGTGTTTCTTCTCTCCTCTCTTAAAAAATATCTGCTTCATTTTGTCATGGGAAGGTCTGCCTCAAGGCTATATGAATTTTTCAAAGTTATCTAGAGAGTCATTGAATGTCCTTAGAACAAGGAGGGTGAATAAATTGTCTGGGGTTTTTTTTTTGGTGTCAAGTATCAACTCTGTTTGTTCAGGACCCAAAAGGCAGACACGGTGGGGAAATGAGGTCAGTGGAGGCCGAACCTTTCTTAAGCTTCAGGGAGGATTTAAAGTTCTCTACACGATAGAACTTCTAAAAATAAAATAAAAAGAAGACATTTTTATTAGATTTTTCTCTTCCTTTCTGTGACTTCCATTAGCTAAAGTGCTGAGAAGAAGATATTGGTTCTATGTTCAGAGAAAAATGGAGGGTAATCCAGCTACATGTGAAAATTGTCAAACTTAAGAACCTCTTGGGGAAGGTACTGAGAAATAGACATAGATATTAAAATATAATAAATTGAAATAGAGAGTATATAATTATATATTATGCTATAATATGTTGACATGTTACAGTTTATGAACTATTAATATAATGTTTTATATAGTATAGATTTATAATGTTATAAATTATGATGCTAGATATAATATATATTCTTATTATAGAACACTGCATATATCACATTACAGTGCTTTTGAATGTGATGTGATGTTATATACGGTATGTAGTGCTTAATATGCTACATGTGCATATGTGTAGATATGCCTTAGGTATGTATAGTATGATGAACAGCAATGTCTTTTCCAATTTTTGGCAACTCTTCGAGATAATCCGGGGTCTAACTGGATCATCTTTGGAACCATGTCTGTGCCTTTTGTGTAAATGTTGTAAGTAACTTTCCAAGAACTGGGTCATTGAATCAATTAATTTCTCTTTGCTTTGGGGCTCTATCTTTAAATTCTGAGTTGACAGCAAAGATAAGAGTTACTGGAATCTTCCCTGAAGATAAGCTAAGCATTAGACCTCGTACGTCTCCATGCAGTATCTTTGTACGTTTTCCACACAGAAGGCACACGTACCTAGAAAAGAGCCTGAAAATGGCCACCAGCTTCTTTCTCTCTCCGAACTGCATCCTTGCAATTATTTTCCGATTAGTTGTTTTCAGGCCCAGCTCCCAGGCAAAGAGCCTAGAGTTGCAGTGGGCAGCCTGGGGTGCTCAGGCAGAGGAGGAGGGCGTTGCCTGGGGTCCTGGCTCTCAGCGTCCCGTGGAGAGTTGTGCGTGGGCTGACAGCAGGTGCACTGTGATCTGTGCTCTGAGCCAGGGGCACGGGGTACCCCAGGGAGGGTGTGAAGTCGCAGTATTATTTGTGGTGACTCTGTTTGTGGAGAACAACCCCCTGCAGAGCCCTGGAGGTACCAGCCTCCAGAGGAAGCTGAGTGTCACTGCTGGTCACTGCAAGGCTCCTTGTCTTGTGGGTGGGAAGTTACACGTACGCCAGGCCCTCTTGGGCAGAAAGAGGGAGACACTGTCCCCCCCGAGGTCACTGCCAAGGAAAGAGGACACCTCTGGCTCCGTCGTCCCATAGACAGTCCATCTGTTTCTCCACTTTAACTTTCGTAATATAAGGACATAAGGTGAATATTTGCTATTAGTTCCTTTAAAAATATTCCTCATTCACAGCAGTAATTATCCCCCAAGTTAACTGCAAAAGAGGTTAATGCCTACTCTGGCTTTCCCACGTATGCGAACACGGTAATTCCTAGTTAGATGCCCTGACCTGAAAGAGTTCTATTCATTTATGTTGAAATTCAATATA